>NC_087247.1:43256544-44663419 GCF_037042905.1 Lytechinus pictus | reverse complement strand
ATTTGCAGAACGCTTATTTTTTTTGTTTTATGGGCCATTGTTACCATCACTACGATCATTGGTATTACACATTCCATTTATATTTGATATAAACAGTTTGATAATTAAGATTATTTTGGGAAAAGTCTGTATAATCCTAATCTTCTGGCTTAAGTTGTGAGAGAGGTTATTGCTACTGTGCAGTAACAGGTCTAGCGCCAGCAGCGTTTGGTTCTGTTATCATTTCATTTCCCATATTTCATATTTATGTATTCTTATTCCTACGTAGTGATAATGCTTTTCTCAACAGAACAGTCTTCCTCAGTTTTACACACGTTTTCATGATTGTTTTATTTGTTGCATTATTGATAATTCCTGTGTACCTCTTCGAGTAACATGTGACAGTCTCTCACTTGATCTGCTAAGAAGACATTTCAAAACTCCGTGAAAATCCAGGTTATGTTGGCTTACTTTTGCATTTGGGTGAAAGTGTCGTTACAACTCCGCCATACAATGTTTGCATTGGATCTGCTTTCTGTTTATTTGCATAGGAAAAAAGGATAATATTATGACTTGAAAGCTATTTCTAATTTTACATTACGGAAGTAGAAAGATGCAAGAATAAGATCATGAAAGAGAAAGAGAGAGAGAGAGAGAGAAAGAGGGTGGGGGGTGATGGAGAAGAGTAATAATAGCATGTGCTGTAAATTAGGGCAGCCTGTAGAGTAGAGTTATATTCGAATTAAAATGAAACGTTTTTATTATTGTTGTTGTTATTATTATTATTATATACTACTACTATTACTACTACTACTACTATCTTAAAAAAGAAAGAACATGACAGAGTGATAGATAGATTGATAGAACAAATAAAAGAGGTGGCAGAAAAGGAAAGTTGTTAAGAAACATGAGAGAGGAGGAATTGAGGAAACCTATTGGTATCCCGTTTGCAACATTATCTAAATTTGTATCGGACATAAGCCCTCTACGTTTGAATTAGAATGCTTGTTTTGGACGGAGGCGCCAACATTAGTCTCCAATCGAAGCCTCCGAGACGATATTCAATAACAAATCATAAGTACTTTAACAAAGCCTATGTATTTAATGCTAAGAAATAACTCATAATCTTGAAATATAAAAAAAAAACAGAGAAGGAAATAAAATTCACAACCGCAGTAAATTTCAACTTAAATTTTAATCGGATGTAATGCTGGAGCGAGTGATAAAAAGGATATGAAATTATTATTATCTTTTTTAAGGATGTAATATTGTATTCTCTCAAATCAAAATACACATTCATATTCCATAAGCAAGTTGTACAAATTATTTGAAACATGATTATAAATTATTCAATAAATCCATAACCCATATAATTATACAAATTATACATCAAACTTCTAAGATACCGGAAATTAATACTGATGCGTTTCAGCAATTACAAAATGAAACATTAACAAGATGTATTAAATTACATATTATGATCGATTGAAGAGCGAAGAATAAAATATCAAGTATTAATGATAAGAAAAACGAATGTAATTTGACGTATGATTACTATTGCTGATCCCTGAAATAATACTTTAAAGGAAATAAATCCATTATTCATTCAAGTTTTAATTCCAAACAAATCTGTGAAATATTGTATTTTACACCAAATTAAGAGTTGTTCTAGAAGGATATGTGATATATCGTATAAATAGGGAAAAGTAATTCATGTACAATAAGAGCGAACCACAAAGATGTCCTTAAATAGAATCAAAAAAATATAATATTGGAGGTATATTCCAAGAAGCAAGGGTAAAACAATGCAAAAAAAGAAACATGATGACAATACGTAATGAGATGAAGAGAGCATGTGCAAGCGATAATGAGACATATATTGCCATGGGAATGGGTCATTCTCCAGAGATAGACTGGACCCAGGTCCCTGGTGTACACCAGTCTGGTAATACCCTCGCTATAGGCGTGAAATTTCTGGCCTCGGGTAAAGCCAGATAATGGCACACTACTTTCCCTCTCCATATTTTTTTCGTCAAGCAGGAGATGAAAATAGAAAGATGGAAATTACTCTAGAACGGGAAAACGTAGAACTGGTGGGAATGAGAGAAGGAAGATATATAGATAGAAGGAGAGAGAGAGTGGGAGGGAAAGGGAATATGAAGATGGGGCAGAATAGGTCCATGGATGGGGAGAGGGGAAAGGGAATTGGGTGGAATACTTAAAGAGGACCTCAACACAAGCGACTGATACCGCGTAATAAAAAAAGTGATGAGACACATATACCTTATACACGTTATATGTAGAACGTGATTGTTCTTGCTCCTTTTAAGCATAAACTTTATTACAATATCTTGTGCTGATTCTGTATTTATTTCAATTTTGATAAAAACAGACACCGAAGTAGATTTTGATACAGAGGGACAAATGGAGAAGCAGAGAAGAAGAGGGAGATAAAGAAAAGGATATATAGATGGGGGATACTACCGGGGAATTGAAAGATTGAACTATAAAAAATGAAGAAAAAAAAAGAAAAGAAAAAGAGGTTGAAATAAAGAAAGAAAGTCGAGAAGATTTATACTTTCTTTCCATTTTCAAAAGCAGACGACCAGTTAATTGCCTGACGACGAAACTTGCTCGTGCGTATCGGAGTGCGAGAGGCATGTGTGGCATCAAATCGAAGCCAGCCCTGCCCCGGAGGGGATACCACTTCAGCCGTCCAGATTGTATCCTACGTTCATGAAGTCCTACTGACAACGACTTTCTATTTGGTCCAAAGTGTCCACATCCCAATACGTACAATCAAGGCTCACAAAAACTTTCGAGTCTCTAGAGAGTTTGATTCATTCTGTTTCTGTTTAAGATGATAACGAAATGAATGAATCTTTGAAATCATTCGGAAGTTTCATGATCAGTTGGTACACTTAGTTTGTCTTCTAAAGTTAAACATAATGTCCCAACCTTTATTCCTCTTCTTACAAGTAAGTTGATATCAGGCAGGGACTATTTTGATTGACATGATAATCATATTATCACACCAAATAAGTGCCCTTCTCAGCTAAAACAGTCCACAGGCAGATTGGAGATGTACACTCGCCGCTAATTTACAGTTAACAGTAGCGTTATATTCAAACTCTTGAAAGTCAAATTTCAAATAAAACATTTTAAAACAAAATTGAAAAATACATTTTTTCTTTAAAGCAGAATCTGTACAACTGAAATTGAATACGAATACTAAAATAGATATAAGATTAAATATGAAATTGTAAAAATGATGATTCATTTATCGAGAACACAATTTTGCAATTGTTATACAGATGTAAAAAATTCTTGTCATTTAAAAGTAAAAAAAAAAACGCTTGAAATGAAAATTGTAGGAAAATAACGCAGTTTGCAACCCTTATATTGTTGACTCAAATAAACATTTTACTCAAATAAAATTCATTATTGAACAAATTTTAACGTAACAAATAAAATCCCATATGAGGATGGGATGCTATCTCTTTCAAAAGTACGATAATGATCTTATATTTTTCAAAGAATTTGAATATGTAATTCTAGAATAATTATTTACGTGCATGTGATGGTAAAGCATTGTGGAACAAATTTGAATTATCTGCAATTCAGCCACGTTATGTTAAATATAATAAAAAAGAACTTTTTACAATCCCATTTGGGATTTTTTTATTTCACCACTTGAAAACAATGATAAAAGACCCCATTATCGAATCTCCCTAAAATAAATATTGAAAGGAGAAGAAAAAATGAAGAAAGGATGGTGGAAATGAAAAGGAATAAATTTCTTGTTATTTCATTGTCAAATGTTTTCCTTAGGATGTTTAGCTTTGTTTTGTTTTTTACAGCATATAATTTCGGTCTTGTAAAAAAAGAAGCCAAACGTGAAAATCAGTTTTCTTGCCCCTTTTAAATCCTGGATCTGACCATGGATCACGAGAAGATATATGATTTAAAACATGAATGATTGCATTATCCCCAAATAAAAAATGTACATAAATGTCAAGCCAAGGGTTTATGTTGTCATTTCCATTTTTCCTGAATCTTTCTGTAATTCGCTTTGTACAGTATTTATGTGGATCTATTCCTGTTTTAGAATGTAAAAACCTTGAAAAAAATAAAAAGCAAATGAGATAAGTTTATGAATTGATCATTCACCGAAACATCATTATACTTTGACAGCGACATTGAAAAAATTGTATGAATTATGAATTTCTGTTAAGATATCACGTTATCGACAAAATCGAATGGCTTAATTTGAAATTAAGTGAAGTATTATACCAATCATAATACATTGTTGTCATTCGTGAGCATATTCTCAAGACCATAATCCTAAAATCATTTTCTTAATCAATCTATAGGATTAGTAACTCGAAATCTTGAGAAGTGGTTAAAGATTTTTTTAACCATGCATACCTAAACGCTGAACAAAATCAAACAATGTCGAAACATTGTATAAATGTTGGCGTTGTTTGTATGTAATTTATAGAGTTTCACAGCGGTCAAAATAGCCTGGAATGTTTGAATGGAAAGCGGCAGATGCGAACAAATTATGAAGAAGTATAGAGAGGATTGGTGAACGTGTAGGCTCTGTAATTGGAACGGCAGCACTCTCATGAAATCCAACAGGTTTGAAAATGGATGAGAATTAAAGAGGGTACTTTCATGACTCGACACAGTCAGCCTTTCTTTATTCCAAAAAGGTGCTGTCCCCTTGTGACCCATTATGACCCCGCCCTCTGTTACCCTCCCCGTTTCTCCCCCTGCACGTACGGATTGGAATTTGGGTAGTCTCGTGGGCATAGCGCCCTCGCCAATGCTTGGCGTTTGTAAATCCGGTATATGGATAGCCTGACAACCCGGTCTTGACTCCTCACAGCTGCTATGCAAGGTTAGATTAAGACAAGGTAGACATCGGTGAATGTAAAATAGAACATAAAAGCTGTACAGTGGGGGTATAATCATCCTAAAAATCAGCCATTATGGTTTGGAACAATGCCCATTTTATTTCATCTACACGGTATTGGTTATTACTTTAAAAAATGAAAAAAGAAAAGAAACCAAGCTCTGCACATAAATAATAAACATTACAAACTGAATAAATTTTGTAAAAGCCTGCATTGAAAGTCAAGGTTGATCAATCGACATAAAATTAGTGCATACTTTCAAAAGTAAAACAAACTTAATTTTTTTCTTCTCTCCAAATTGTTCTTCTATTTACTAATTTGAATCATTTCAACGAAGTAAACCGAATTATGCCATTGTCTTTTGATAAGATTATGCCCCGTATAATCATGATGTCAAGTGCCTTGAAATTAAGTTTTCTAGATTAGAAATATCTCTTTTAAAAATTTAAAAGTAAATCAAGATCAAATCAGAATATATTTTTAATCATGCCGATGGTATGAGGATTCTCTTTGAATTAAAATTCAATTTCATTGAAAATTGGTTGCATAGCACTGTGGTAAACTTCAAAATGCTTTGTTTTAAACGTTGTAGTCATAATTATTTTAATTTCCCCTCTTTACCGTGAAAACAAATCGATAAATTTTGGTAACTTTATCGCATTAAGCGCTTGATTTCCCCGGGGTTTACGTTTTTTCAATCTTAATTTTGGCCTTTGCTTAATATTAGTGTTGATATCCGTAGTCATATTTTCACCGTTTCCCCGTAAAATCCTTTTTTTTTATTTCTATTTTTACAGTTTCCCTTATAACATAAGAATCAGAAACAAACAAAATTAATGAACCATAGCAGAACTAGGATGGGACTGCCATGTTTTGAAAAAGAAAATAAATGATAAAGGAAATGTAAATTATTATGAATAGACAAAACGTCAATGAATAAGAACACGAAGAGTTGGAATCAGGTCATTTCCTTACTTTAGGTGACAGTAAAAAACATATAGAAAAAAAATTAAGAATGCACTTTCATTTCCAAATTCATAATATGAATACATTTTATTTCTTTTTTTTCGTCTGGAAATACAATTTAAATCGACAATCTATTATACCAAGATAATAAAATCGGCATTTCTTAGGCCTAACAAATAGTACATTTTCACCAAAAAAAAAACAGGCTGAAATAAATAATTCAAATCATGTGAAAAAATATATGTAATTTCTTCTCATTTTTTCTTAACATGATGAAGGAAGAACCTTTAAGTTAGTATTACAACATAAACGACGTAAATTGAAAACGATGAGGTACTTTCTACAACCCGATCTTGACTCTTAAATCATTGGTCGTTTCTTCTTTTCTTCATTCGTTCCTTTCTTCTTTCTGAAGCGTGTATAGACATAAAAATTATTATTGTTATATAAACATTGTTATGATTATAATGATTATTATGATTATTAATATTTAAAAAATTGAAGCTCATTTAAACTGTTTATTGAAATCAATTTACTTATTGAAATCAATTGTCTTATTGAAGATGACAGTGTTTTGATATAGTTTGACTGTTTTTTTTTCCCTTCGAAGTGCGTATATTTTCACCTGGTGTTTTCTCCTTTCATGACAGAATTAAAACACCTTACCTTTTTAGTATTTCATTTAATATATTGTTTTCACTCCCGCCGCTTTTTTTGACCAAAGGCGATAAAAAGTGATTAATATGCTCCCATCGTGCTATGAAAAATTGATAAGGTGATAATAGAGGAAGAGAGAAAAGCCCTAGCAGTTATACATCGGGTAGAGGAGAGTTTGCAGTGGGGAAAACTCCATCGGGAAAGCAGCGTTGCATGGCCTGTACTCTGGCGCCGCAGAAACAGCTGATAAAGTCATTAAGAGGCCGATGTGAATTAGCGCGGGCCGAGGAGAGCATATCGCATTCCGAACCGTCAAGTTCAGCCCGAGTTTTGATGTGCAAAGAGAGATAGTCATTTCAGAGGAGAGGAATTTTTGGCGTGATGTGTTTTCAGTAAGCCCCCTTTCCTAGCCGTAACATGGTTTTGAATGTTTGTTTATAATTGTAGCACGAAAAACAAAATAAAGAAAAGTTTAAAATGAATAAATACATGTTTTTTTATTTTAAAGAAAGATAGGTTTTTATAAAATGAGCGATAAACCTGTAAGTTTTTAAATCCATAATATTGTTCATGTTTGAAAATAGATTGTTTAGTGAATATGTGTAATTTCTATTTCATTCCAAATTTAGCATCGTGTCTTATATTTATTATATACTATGATATGCATGATCTGTATATTATTGTCAGTGAAATTTATCAATTCCTTTCGTTTATCCGGCGACCGTCATTCCATCTTTTAATATATCTCAATCTTAGAGCAAAGGTTCTAATATTCGTTTTCCTTTTCTGCAACACCGTTTACATTTTCATTTTTAATACTTTGTTCTTTTGTTTATCCCTTTGTTACTGTTGCTTGTTATGATGTATGATGTAATGATTAGGAAACTGCATTGCCAAACATACTCCCCGGAATCCTCGTTCTCTCTCCTCAATAGTACCTCAAATTCACCATTCAATATTCCAGTTTCTCTCTTTATTGCAATCTTAACAAAGTTGTTAATCTTTTATAGTTTGGTTTTATGATTGTTGCATGAGTTCTACTTCCTCATACATCATTCAAAATAGTGGCCTTATTTTTCCGTCTCTGAATCGGATTGCAAATCTGCTTTCTCTCTTTTGCTGTTAACGGACTCACCGCGGGCTCCCCAAAGCAATAAAGCATACCGATTCTGTTGGGCATTTCGTTCCTGTAGGGATCCCCTTTCCGTTATTAAATCAATGCAATATTAATTACCCGACATGTGTTATATTCTTTCGATGCTTCAGGGATGTATACTGTAATGATCTTTGGCTACTTGGAATATAATGCCCACGCAGAGGAAATGGGAAAATAGGTGGGGCTAAATCGAAATGACCGCGAAAGTTGGAAATATAAGGAAACAGACAAGAGAGTAAAGAGGGTATTTTCTATAAGTGGCGTTTATAGTTTGTATAGGTCTGGAAAATAGTAAATAAACAACGAAACATAAAGACACTCACACACAAAAAAAAACCACGTGTGGGAGTTCGCGTCTGTGAGGGAGTGTATGCGTGTGTGTGTGTAAAAGGGTGTGAGGGAGGGTGGATGTGCTTAAAATGGGGTGCCATGTCAAAATGGTCTTAGGCGCCTAACACACATCGAAGTCCAGAGTCGATTCCCGTATCTACATTTTATTCCCTAGGGCGAGCAATTTTGTCTATTTTGCCTCTTTTTATCTGAAATCAGTATGCAAAATAATGTCATGGAGGCATTATTGGTCGCAACCCGTTCACGTGTTTAAAAAGCATTTAGTAGTAAGAGAGTGTGTGTGTGTGTGTATGAGATAGAGATAGAGAGATAGAACAAATAATGAAATAAAGAGATACACACACAAAGAGAAAGAGGGAGAGAGAGAGAGAGAAAGGGAAAGAAAGAGAAAGAGATGGAGATTATTAGAAAGATGGAGTGATAGGGATTTACAATGAGTATGAAGGATCAGTACTGTTATCGAGCGATTAATGAAAATTCCAAATATAAATTATGGGTGTGTGTTTTTTTGTCAAAGCAATAGAAAGAAATATTTTAACCTTTATGAATTCTCATTGATAACGATTACAATAATTATGATACATTGCTTTATACAGTGTTTTTTAATAGCGAGGATTTTGAAGTAAAATACCACAAAAGTATTACAACGTAATTAAACATGAAAAAAAAAACTTGAATTAAAGAAGAAGTAATAGATGTATCAAGAACAAGTAAACCCCGGCAAAAAAAAATCAATACTCAACACAAAAGGAATGTTTCCATATTTTATACAGTATTCCGTTAAAATAGAGTTCACACCCAAAGTTTTGACATCAGTCAACCAAGGCAACTTTTAAGTAATATTCTTTGAACCACTTTGGGTAAGGTTTAATACAAAATATACAAAGATATTTTACTAAACGTTGGTAAAATGACTTAGGTGACTATAAAAGAAAACACATACTCAACACAGTTAAGTGATAAAACTACGTTGATTTTACATAATACAATGATTAGCAATACAATGGTGGTGTACCAATGTACTTGCAGACTATAGGCGTTTCACATCAAAATAACAACTTATAATTTCAACATCTTATCCAAAGGGTATATATCAATTACATCTATCTCAAGCGATTTGTTAGGTAAAGTTAGAATGATAGAATATCATACAATGCAAGGTGTAAGGCTCACATGTTTACACAAAAGTTTACATAAATATGCATTCACGTTTGCATTGGTTTTGCATTCACCTAATAATAATAAAGGAATGAAAATGTATGAGTCAATATCAATGACTAAGTATATATATTTCATTATAATTTTAAAACTTGAAACAATAATTGCGAATACATTTAGCAAAAGATCAATAACAAAATAATTCTCAAACAGTAAAATACACAGTAGTTGGCATCAAAATAATGTTTATATGAATAATGTCACACATCACAGTCAGTATATGACTTGACGTCAGCGTAAGATGATAAACAAATTAAAAGATCGCGACGGGTTGAAAATGAGGACGCGGGATCAACACGCATTTCTCATTAACATATCTCTCTTCATTAGCATAACTTATCCCGACAGAACATTGATGACTTTACAAGGTTAGCCAAACATGGATGAAAATTCTTGCAATTTAAATTCTAACAGCCGTAGTCCAGGTTATTGACACAAATTTAAACTCGTAGACCACATGATTACCTACCAGTATACCGCGTACAATTATGCTGTGCAAAATAAATGTCTTGTCTTTAAATTTGTTGAATAAAACACATATAGGCCAGGATTCTTAACTCCGGTTTATACTTAACCCAAAAATGGGCAAAGTTCTATTCGCTTTGTACTCTTCTAATACTTGTTGTGTTCTTGTCAGAGCATTAATGATAAATAAAACTATTTTCTTATCATTTTTAAACAGCTGTGGTGAAGTGAGCAGTAAATGTGTTGTAATATCAAATCTTTCATTTTTGAGATTTCTAAAACAATCGGCCATCCATTGTTAAACTACGTCTTTAGACCAGAGTTTAAATTAAATCTAAGCTCAGAATATGAGCCACACTCTTAAAAAGGTTTGGCAAAAAATTGTCAAATTTTTAACCATAACTGGGCAACATACTGTCCTCACAAATATTGGTTAAATCTGTCCAAATTGGGTAATAAGCAATAGAAATTGGGTAATAAATTTGCTCAATGGGATAATAATTGTATTGTATTGTATAATAATATGTATGTTGTTACCAACATACATTACCCAACACAGTAGACAGTATACGTTGCCAAACATTTTAAGTGTGCATAATGCTGATGGCTTTGGGAGATTATCTACATCGATGTGAGGATGGGAGGATCACAGGGGCCAGGTGCAGGCCCCTTGTCGAAAATTGAAACTGCGTCCCGTCTTATGTTTTTCTACACCTGCTATTTGGAGCGAGAACTTATTCTTATTATGTTTCGAATAATTCAAAATTATATATCATTATGCAATTATCAACTTTATAGGCCAACTCATATCTTGGATATTTGCTCCGTGATTCCCATATTTCATAAGTATAGGCCTACTGAATAAGAAAAATAGTTGAAATCCATGCAATAACGATTTTCAATGAAATTATTAAAAAAAAACGTTTGATGTATGTTTGTGTTTGTGTGCGAGTGTTTTGAGCGTGGGAGGATGTGTGACGGGGAGAGAGTTAAGGGTCCTGGTAATAGTGCGTGTGTGTGTATGTTGTGTGGCTGGGGCTGAGTCTTTGGCCTCTATCCCGTCTAACAAAATTATGACAAGCAAAACTACAAAACGGTCTTGGGGGGGGGGGGGGGTTTCTCTGCCCCATGTCCCCTCTGGTAAGGTATAGTGGGATAGGGAATCTGTTTGCATAGGGTGAGTGGAAATGTGTGTGTGTGTGTTCGTATGCATGTGTGCGAGAACGATGAAGGTGGTGTTTTCTCTCAGCTAGTTCCCCTCTAGCTCTACACTTAAACTCCCCTGTTTAAATTCATCTATTTTTGACAGATTTCTTGACAACCCATTATAATCACATATACTTGTATCTAATAACATGAATTTTAATGTTGCTACATGTTGATACGATACAATGCTTTATTAATTGATTTTGAAACACACTTCCATCGATCAAAGTTGTCAAGAATTATAAAGAAAGAATTACAGATTACAATTACATCTACCAAAGCTTTAGCGAACTTATATGTCATTGCAGTTGAGAGGTGCGGTTAGAAACCACGTGCATAGATGACACAAAGTAAGGAAGTCCCAAATCCATTAAGCGAACTATGGTGAATTTGTTTTAAAAAACCCTTATCTTTACAATAACCTTGAATAAAATTTACAATACAATAGTTTTTCCCGATGCTTCTAAATCTGAGAGAAGAAAAAGGATAATGGCAGACATTTAAAAACGTGTTTATCTTGCGCATAAAAATCCTAAACTATGTACAGGTGTATGCATACATAGAAATAGGGAAATCATAAATGCAGTTACCAAAAAAAAAACCTCATGACAAAAATCCTAAGCCTTGAGAATTCATGTATGATACTTTTCTTGACTTATATGCAAATATTTTCCTGCTCTGTATTCTAAATGGATATGCTTACAGCTGTAGGCTGACTAACGTCAATTCTATGCATTTAACGCCACTATGACTAAAATCTTTTTTTAAAGTCATGTTACCATCTTCAAATGTAAAACATCATTATTTTTTTTCAAGTAACCAACAAAATAAGGAAATTAAATTCAATCAATTGAATTTTCTGATTATCATTTATGTATGCACAATACAGCCTGACTTACTGCATCCATTTTGTTCGTTGATGAGCGAGCCACATAATACATCACATTTCATCATGATATCACAATACCATTGGTGTTTCTCCTCTTCAATTGATTCGCCGTCACTACGCCCGATATAGTGTGACGTTGATACATTCAACTTCTGTCCAACTGGATCACTTGTTACAGAACCACTTCTTTTATCGTCACTAAGGTTGTTTTTGATTGGTGGATCGCTATCAACTCTTTGTTCATTGTCCAATCCGGGAGTCGCTGAGGCCGAGGGGGTTTTACCAGCGCCGCGTGACTTGCATTCTAGTCTTCGCTGCTTCATGCGTCGGTTTTGGAACCATATCTTTACTTGGCGTTCAGAAAGTTCAAGATACGCAGCGATTTGGATGCGACGAGGACGACATAGATAATGGTTGATACGAAACTCCTGCTCGAGTTCAAGAAGCTGTGTTGTCGTGAAGGCTGTCCGGATTCTGCGACCAGAAGATGGACCTAATATGAAAAAAAATGAAAGAATTAACACACGTAATTTGTTACAATCATTTATATTAGATTAGGGGCCAGTTGCGTTAAAAGTCGCATCAAAGGTTATTTTGGACTTGCCTGCTAATTTTAGTTGCGTTTGATTTTCTCTTTCTGTACCGAGCCCTGATATTTTAGTCCATAGAGACAAAGTCAACTCTAACATCATTAATAGAACAATTAAGAAAGCGTACATTTAACAATACGATATTCAGTGGATCCATTTTTGGGAGATGTCATTAAAGAGCAAATTCATATTTTCACCATCTTTACCATAAATTTCTTCTTTATAATGAATATATTTCTTGTTCGTTATATTGACTGTAATTCGTGAGAGATTTCAGTTGTTCCTTGATATAGGCGTGCAGAAAATTATGATTAACTTGGCAGATGCATAGGAAAAATTGATTTATCATACTGAATATATTCAATTGAATATATCTTTTTAGATTAACGAGTACAATCAATAATAAGGGAGTCTGATTTCTTTCAAGATCTTCTCCTAATACATGTAATATTAGGTTGTCAGATTGTCTGGGAACACCAACCTGTTTCTTGGTTTTGATCCACACCATTGACATCCATCTGTACGGGAGGGGTGTCATTGACCCAGGGGTACTCAGGAAGCCTGACAGATGGAATGCTCACCTGTGGACCACTCCTTACCATCTTAAGTACATGTCCATCCCGCTGTGCACCTTCAGCATACGCACAGGACGTCGAGCACGGTGAAACCTCGGATCCCACGAATGACGAAGATGAAGCGGTAGGAGACGAGGAAGGCGATAACGATGGCTGTGATGTTGATGATGTGTTATGACAAGGTGAAGTTGAGGTTGTTGTTGTAGTTGTTTCTGCTCCTGTGAAAGAAGTAGAGGTTGCCACTTGGGGAGGTACATCGCACGGAAAGGCAGACCAAGCGGCGAACATTGGCTCGCAGGTTAGCGGAAAGGTGACTGGGGTGCGTTGGCGGGGAAACATTTGATGGATTAGGGCAGCGCACCTGTCTTGAAAGACTCTGGCTAGAATGTCCCACGCGAGGGGGCTACCACTTGCCCCAAAGGAACTTCTTCAATAAAAGCCAGCTCGAATGGACCATGCGTTTAAAGCAAGGCGTGTCACATACACCTTGAAAATTGGAAGTAAGAGCTAACACGTCTCCTTATTAAAAATCATACAGTCATAAGAATCATGAGAATATGTGAATAATATCATAAACGACGCTAACGCACCAGTGAAAAATTTCGAGGCTAATGAAATTTCAGTCATATTAAGCGTAGCTTTTATATGAAATTTCCCGGGATGTAATCACCTTACTTTCAGGTTGATGTCGTAAAATGCTTTATTTACTACTTCATTTTGTTCAGATTTATCAACCTTGCCTCCCTGTTTTGTATTCCCAAATTGGACATGAAATACTGAAAATCGGACATTCGATATGATATCCTGACATAAGAAGGAAAAGGCGACAAAAAATCGGAAAAACACCATGATGTGGAGAGAGGGAAAGAGGTAGAAATGGGGAATGTGATAGGGAGTGGGAGAGAGAGAGAGAGGGGGAGGGAGAAAGGGAGATGGAGATGGATTATTAAAAGGAAGGAGGATACAACTTAGGAGCAGTATGGAAAAACACGTACAACAGAGTAGGGAATACGAATAAGAATTTGAGTTTGGTGTGTGTGCCTGTGTGTGTGAGGGTGTGTGTGTGTGCATGTGTGGAAGAAATAGAGAGAGTGAAGTGAGAGAGGGGAGGATACAAATTAGAAACAATATGGACAAACACGTAAAATAGATAAGGGACTGCGAATAAGAATTTGAGTTTAATATGTGTGGGTGGGGGTGCGTGTGTGTGTGTATGTGTGGAAGAAATAGAGAGAGAGAGAGTGAGAGATAGGGGTGTGAGTGTATGCGTGTGATAGAGAGAATGATACAGAAGGGAGTGAGATCGATAGATAAAGACAAATTCAAGATAAATAACAATTATATTGAACAAAAAACAAAGAGTTGATGGGGTGTCCAGATTGGAAGGAAAGAAAGAGAGTAAAATTCACATTCAAATGACGAGTAAGTGAATTAAAGTGATAAAAGGGTGAAATGGAGAGGGGTGAACGGAGAGAGAGAGAGAGAGAGAGGGAGAGAGAGAGAGAGAGAGAGGGGGGGGGGAGATAGACAGAGGGGATACGGAAGGAAGAGTGTTGCGATCTCTGTTAGATGGCGACTCTTTGCTGAATACTCTTTGTGAAGAGGGATTGATCTGGTGTAATTTGCCGTCATATTGGTAGCGAGGTGTGAACGACCAGCGGGACAGGGGGCTATCGGATAGCCTATAGCTTACACCCACCACTATCCCTGCTTGTCCGTTTCTCGTTCGTCTAGTATGCTTTATGTACGCTTCTTTTCCTCTCCACCTCTCCCCACTTTATTTTGTTATTTTCCCCTCTTTTCCCTTTCTGCTTGATTTTAATTCCCGAAAGTCGAGGGGATGATTGAGTGAGGGATTCATGCCGATATATGGTTAGTCTGTGAACGCTTCAACTCGTTTATTTTGAACAAATGCAATATACCACAACTATAATACAACACAGTAGTGTTATTCTCAAATATCTTAAATTTAAGAATAAGACAGGAACAGATTATAAATAGAAAAAGTGCCCCTGAAAAGATCAGCAAAAAAAAAGAAGAAGATAAAATATATAGGAAATTATGGTGTAAGCTTGAAATATTGTTTTATTACTCTTTTGAATAAAATGAAATCCAACGATGTAAAGTGTTAAAGAGAAAACAGAAAATTACACAAAACATAATGATGATCATGTAAAAGAACATGCTAATAAAAAAAGTACAACACCAATAATAGGCTCAATATGTGTAGTTAAAGAAGTGGCGAATTATTCATATTTATGTCTTGTTATTTAAAAGTACATAAGTTCAAAAGCGTATCTGATTGTTTTTTCTACCAAATATATTTGGTGATCTTGCGTTTTAGCAATTTTGATTTTTGTAGCTTTCAAAGTTAAAATATATATAACAATATTGATGATAGAGAGTAATATATGCATTGAAATAAAGTTCATTTAATCTGGAAGCCACCTTCGACGTTGATGTGCATAAAATTAACACCCCTACTCCATTCTGATTTGGTAATGACCAAGGATACTGCAATATACTCATTCCATAGAATCGTTTATATGGCTCGTTTAGAGATCAAAGCAATCGGGCAACACTTTCAGTAAAGAGAAAATAACTACACCAGTAATAATCAAAATCGTACAATTACTTTCGTATAAACAGAGGTTTAAAAATATGTTATATACAACGTTGATATCGTCAACGCAATATTACATCATAATTTCACACGAAAATTACCCAAAATGAATATATTCACGTTTATTCAATGATTTAATTACATAACATTCAGTTCCGCCCTATATATATTTAGACTATTATGGTACAGAATCTTATCTAATGGTTGGAAAACTAAACAAAGGAGTTAGTCTAATTGTCGCAGTATAACTTTGACTATTCCTAATTAATAAGAAATTCGATACCATAGGGTTTAAATATAAACTCGACCCACTTAAACCAAATGTCAAGCGGACCGTAAATTCGATCCATCTTCAAGCTAGCCATGATATCGATCAAGAGTAATGATGAAATACTCTTCGAAGGACAACAATTCATCAAGGACGTGTCAACATGGCTCTTTCTTCATTAAAACAATGGAGAAAGTAAACTAGTGGATCTTGGAAAGCGCGAATAGAGAGGGAAGCACTATAGCTGAGTATATTGAGTAATCCCTCATGAACTGCCAGCCAGTGTCAGTGTTTGGTTGATTCACCTGGTCCCCACTCCAAAGAACAAGATCAAGAAATATTCCCGCCAAAAATGGCAAACCATTATTTGTCGAGTCAATGTTGGTAAGATCATGTCGTCAGTTAAAGTCCAGTATAGCTGCAGCAGCCATGCATGCAGCGCTTGCTCTGCGTGCGTGCATGCTACTCTCTCAATTACTCATCGACAGATCTATAGTTTGATTCATAGAACGAATAAGCGTACAAAAACAACTCTAAAATATGCGAATAGCGAATAAAAAGTCCTTTTTGGATGAGTAGCTAGTAAGGATATGGTTATAGTAGATGATCCACAACGTGCATTACATTTACATACCATCTTGTAAATTCCTCATGACCGCCAATACTTCATCTCAGTAGATTTTGTTAGAATATAGCACAGGATATAAAGGAAATAGCCAGTTTAAGAAATGGTGGTTTAGACATTTATTGACTCTTGACTGATAAGTCGATTTAAAAGCAAATCTTTTAATGCAAAGATACAGCTTTCCGAGTCAGATATTGATAGTGCGGAGTTTAGGAGAGTAAAATCTTCAATTTTTCTTGTCATGAATATGACCTTTTACACTTTATCTAGTGAAGTAAGAAAATGTGAATGGCAAGAAGCAAATAGTCAAAGGGTAAAATTCACAAATAAGTACAAAAGCAGACATAGCATTCCTTTTAAAATGGAACTATTAATTTGCAGATTTTTTGTATTGAAATGGTATGGAAATATCATGCTAATTTAAAAGTGTAAGGATTCCATACTTCATAAAATTAGAAAAAATATGCCTATGTAGATTATAACCGAAAGTAACCAAAATATTATGTCTTTTTATGCAACTGGGATTTATGAAAATAAATTCCTTTGAAATAAACTAAGGCTACATCAAACGATTCTAAATTCTCAAGTTGATTTCATGTTGGTGCAACTGATATTATTGTGAGAAATACTGATTTACTGGGTACTTCCAAACGTAGGTGGCAGCAGATTAACTTTCGGACGCTTGGCCGTTTCACAGGCCTAATATATTTCCCATAGACTCGTGTGTTAAAGTGGCACTTAAAAAAAAATCATAAAAAAATAAGGAGGAAATTCGAAGGTTGAATGTTAACTAAACTACCAGTGGACAGAATATATGTCTGACATTCCATATCTGACCAAAAAAAGGGTACCTCGACCGGCTCATTTTGAAAAGAAATCAGCATTTATGAAGACTACACCTGACAGCATCAAATTCATCACTTGAGAGAGTACAATGGCCCTAATTCTTCCGCCAGTAAAAGAATAGTTCCAAAGTAGTGATATATCTTTCCGATTTGAAAAAGGAAATTCAGTAGGTACCCTCCCTAGAATTAGTGTTAGATTGTCAATCATATTCATTCATTTTTGTCAATCAGCAATATCAAATTTAAAAATTGAGAATGGGTTGGCTCGAATGAATATCTTTGGCCGGCCAGTTGTAGTTAGGCCCGAGTAACCTGGCATGCTTTAATAACAATATCAGTTAATCTGTAAGC
Source organism: Lytechinus pictus (assembly GCF_037042905.1). Classification (NCBI taxonomy): domain Eukaryota; kingdom Metazoa; phylum Echinodermata; class Echinoidea; order Temnopleuroida; family Toxopneustidae; genus Lytechinus; species Lytechinus pictus. The sequence goes on along the minus strand of NC_087247.1, from coordinate 44,645,736 downwards.
ACGTCCAATGTGACTTTGGGTATCGTTACTCCGGCTTCAGCTAGCAAGCATGTACAATTTTGAGAAGTGAATGATCATACATCTATTTATGATGGGATATCTTAAAGGTGTTTCTCTTTCTTCTCACTGCATTGAGTGATCCCCCTGGAGATGTTTAATTCATATCACTTACATGATGAAAAATAAAGAATAGCCATTAAACAATCATGAAGATTGAGAAAGTAACAATCTGGCAATTATCATGATTATCATTTTGGACTAAAGCTGTGATTGAATTATAGGCCTACTTACGCAATAATATAATTCACACTAAATTCTGTACTTCTTACTTGCTAACTTGATCATTAGTTTGTAAGCATTATTTTAACTTATTCATTTTCACCTTGATTTATGCTTTCTTATATCACATTGACCCCCTTGCTATGTGATTTATTTCCTTTCTTATTTACTTTGTAATCAATTTGTATGCAAATTTACCTGACTTGTGCAGACCTACTTACTATTGAGTTACTTACCTAAATACTTTTTTTAATACTAACGTAATTTGCATATTCATATATTTTACCCACTTAATTACTTAATACTTACCAACTTGGGTATTCTTGTTTACTTACTTTCTGATTCATGTACATCACATCAGCTAATTAAAAAGACACATCTTTAGTTCTTTTTCAACAAGTTGTATACTTCCGTATTAAATTATTTTTATTACTTACTTAATTTAATGCGAATTTACTAAGGCCTTCTCACTCAGTTACTTGCCTGTTTTTTGCCTTGTAGTCATTGCTCAGCATGTCTTCAATATAAAGTCTACTTATTTGTGACGGCATGTACGATGAAAGAAATATTCTCTATTTCCGTTCGGTATTTATTTCAAAGCCTGCATGTCTAGAGTCCTGATTAATGACGAAAAAATATACTTGTTATTCTACCATGTCACTCCATTAATAATGTGTTGAACAGTTATATAATTTGTATTTTTTTATTATTCTTACCTCGCTTGATAAATAGGTTAAAGTGATTGGTTAACATTGGTTTGACTTTTACAAAATCTGAGATAGAAGGACACACTTGTCACCTGTGTCTGTGATATGTTACAAAAATGAAGCCCAGAAAAACTTGCGTTCGAAAATAATTATTTAGTGCTTCAAAAATTGAAATATAAAGTGACCGAAAACACCATCTTAATTTCATCCCATACATTTATGTGTACTATTTAGGCGTCTACAAGACGCCTATTTACAAAATCGGGGTTTGCCTTATAGTATTAGCTTGTCATTCTCAATAATGGTTGTTTTCAGGGTTTATTAGTTCTAATACATGCTCTTGTACACATGTTTCATCTTGGTTTGATAATTTTTTTAATCGGCTGCTCACAAAGTTAAACAATACCTTTAATAAACAATGAATAAATAAATTAACTGAAGACAAAATGCACATTCCTCTATAATCAATAAGATAACACCTTATTGCCAGTCTGGTGATGACGCAAGACGATCATAAGTATGGAAATGTAATTATTATTTCGACGAGTCACATTATGACCTTTTACCTTTGACCTATGATATTGGTCTCCATCCCTTGTCTAATGTTATGTCGCAGGTAGTAGCCATGCCGAGACAACGATACAAGCATCTGTTCTTTTCAGCCAAGTCTTTAGATACTTACCAATACTGGTGGTAAGTACATTATAGTCATACTAATCATAAATGCCTAGTGTGACATATCTCTCTTTCTCTGTGCCCCTCTGCAAGAATTCATTCACTTTTCAATTCATGCGAAATAAATATTATAAATACATTTATAAACCTATCATTTTCTTACTTTGTTTGTATTCACTTAACCTAGTTGTTTAAGATTGCGACAAGAAGAAGAAGTTTTTTTTTTTAACTAAGCCATTTCTCTGGTGGTACATTCGACCATGACAGTGTATTTATGGAAATTCGGAAGGTTTATTTTCCTCCCATAGTGCAACGCAGAGGGAGCTATTTCAAAATGACAACTGGAACATTCTCATCAAGCTCATTCTCTCTCAAATTCGAGTTGATCGTCTTAACTACGTTAAAACGACATTAAGTAAAGACAAAACATACGCTTCACAAGGGAAAGTAATTAAATGTGTGCGCGTGAGGGTGTGAGCGTTTGTGTGTGTGTGTGGGTGAGGGTGTGTGTGTGTGTGTGTGTGGGTGTGTGTGTAGGTGGGGGGGGGGGGGTTACATCTAATAATACACAGCTGATATGTTCATATCGTGTTAATCATGTCAATGATGGTAATGATCACAAGGTCAAGGACTCGTGCAATCTTCGTCAACACCAACAGTCATCAATATCTGTTGAATTTACCCATACACAGATGACGTAATCAACATCATTGAACGCCTAAAAAGGCGACAATTATGTCATGCATATGAGGGTTGGTAGTGTCAATAACAACCCCAATAGTCCACAGCATATACATTATATTAGGATAATACTGAACTTTATGAATCAAAGGATAAGAACGATGTCCAATGAAGTTTATAAAAAATGAAAATGATATAACAGAGATAATGGTTGGTCGACAACAACAATAACAAATAAGAAACAACAACAGCAACAACCGTCCTGATGTATTTGGGTTTAAATTGGAAAAAAGTATATGAACAACAACGACGGAATTTTTTTAAGAGGATAAAAAATGAACAGAATATTACAAAGATGAGTGCTGATATAGTGTAGGGGGTGGGGAGCTTAGTCACTGCTTAAGATTCTAGATGGTGGGCAATTAGGAATTGTATTAGCCTATTGTGTCATTTAGTAATTTGTTTGAATACGGAAACATATTTGAGAACAAATGGGAGGCATTTTCAAGAGAAGGAGAAAAAAAAACTCGATATGAGTGTAAAGAAACATACGTATTAAAAAAAGTAATGGATCCTTGCAATGTATATTTTCTCTGATTATGTATTCTATGGGGGGGGGGTAGAGGACAAGGGAGAGGGGGGCTGGAAGGTTTGAGCAGCAAACTATTTCGACTGCGACGGTATTTCGTCAACCATGTTGGTTCATGAATTGAAAAGTTACATCTCGAAACCCAGTTATCCCTTGTGACTGGCTTGGCATACCCGGTACCTCTGTCATCACAAACAAATTTCCACGGATGCCCCTTTGCTCCCCTTTCAAAGTCTATTCAATATGGACCAAGTTCACCTAGTCTGTATTTTGTTTTTTCTCTATCTCCCGATAGGCCTTGCAACATAAAATGTTGGTTGTGTACGTTCCTGCATCTCAGGATATTGTCGATTCACCTATCATTATCATAAAATATTGAAGTAAATCATGATTTTAAAAAAGTAAGTATTGTTACCTGCATGATAACTAAATTTGAGCAAATAATAAGAAAAATGAAAAAACAACAACAAATAATTGGCAGCGAGTATCTATCTGTTGTTTAAAATATGAAATTGTTCTTATCTACACATAGCACATTTTCATATCATTAAATATGCCTGACATGGATCTTTGATCTGTACTAACTAATTATATTCTAACTGAATTCCCGAAAGTCAGTACAAGATGTAAGAGGTGTAAAGAGACACAAGAAATGTCATGAACGAGCCAAAATCCCACATTTATTTTCATAATTCCTAGAATTTTGTTATTAGTAATGGATTAAGAGTGTTAAAAAAAAAATCTCAGTTACTCAGATAGATGAAAATTATTTTTTCATACAATGATTGAATAAGAATGAATAATGAGAAAAAATCTATAAAATTCTATTCAGTGTGTCAATTATATATCAAAAGTAACACGCTTTGAATAGCCTCAAGGTCTTAACAACTCTGTTTTAGATTTAATTTTAAATCAATTTTCAAGATTTAGTTAAGCCAGGACCCCTTAAAAGTATCTGATGATTTTTTTATTATGGCCATTACACTCATGTCCTACAGCAAACTTACACGACTGCCGTATCCCTGCATACTTTTAGTATCCTTATATAAATATTGATTCAAATTTGGTAAATCTATGATTAATTTCGAAAGTTTAAAAACATTGTAAAATTTAACGAAAAATGATACAATTAAACACATGTGTGAATGAGACGATCTAATGCCTAATTTTGTCTAATGTTAAAAAAAATTAGCATTCGAATATAGTTACTCATTTCCCCGTCCTTCTTGGTATGAAACCAGTTCTCAAGTATGGAATTCGATAAAAAATAGCAACCTTCGTACACATTTATGTGATATAGGAAAACTAAATCAAGCTATATAAAAATAGTGTTTGAAGGGGCCTTATTCAGAGAAATGCGAAGATCACCAAGAGAGGGCGAAATTTGCTTCATTTATCAAATGCAGAATTTCACGAAGAACGTATCAAGGAAAATCATTGTACGTAACGATCACTGCATTTCTATAAGATTTAGGTGGTAGTTTAATAGTCCACATTCAAAATGTTCAGTTATTACTGAATCATTACCAATGTTTTAGAAGGCTTTAATTATAATCAAAACTAGCCTGTATTACTCGGGATTATGCCACCATCTTATATCTTGGGTTCCTTGGGTGCTCACAGTGTATCGTAATATTAATACATTTCAAATATAATTGCGATAGCAAATTTTGCTTATTTGAATGGAAAACATGTAATGTAGATATACTAATGTAAAGAAAATGAATAATGTGACACATACGAATTGATCTCTACTATTTCATTACACCTTGCACGTCATTTGTTTTGATCATCAACAAACAACAACAGGTTATTTTGTAGCATTAATCCCTTACCCTCCTTTCTACAGGTCATAGTAGATGTGTTTGTATATTATGATCCCCGTGGGGTCGATATACTTGGCTACAGCATTGCATGTCGTCCATCAAGTACCGTTTCATTCACAAATGGACCGGAAAATATGTGGACGATATCAATGTAGGGTGAGGTCTTAATTCGGGTCACAAACCAATTGGCAATCATCGTACATCCCGTCATCACAGTGATTGTAACGTGATATTATATGATTGTAGTACATCATAAACACTATTATGTTCATATTGCTGCTGTGATGGATTAGGATAGGAATAACAACTTCATAGCAAGAAATAAACGCAAACAGCAGAAAAAACATCACCAAAAGGATTACAAAATAAAATCAAGACGACCATTATAATAACATTGCAGGATGCAGATTTATCATGATTGAGATCTATTGCGATATGTATATTAGCTAAAAAATGTATTCGCAATATAACATATGAACAGTATAAAGGATTAAAAAAACTCACCAACATAAAAAAGAATCAATTAAAATATAGATGCCCAAGGATTTGGTGAATTATTGGAGGGGCTGTATCTTCTAATTTTGTTTCTTTCTTCTTTTGTATTTATCATTTTGATAATGTTCATAAGATATTGTCAAGGTTAGAAATTGTATATGTCATATGTTTTTTAATCATTTCTAATAACAGTAAATCAACAAACTATGCAAACCTTGTTAATTCATTTTCTTCATAAATTCTTGTACAATGTTGTAAGTACTAGTATCAGATTAAGGCTCTATAAATAATGTCATAATATGAATTAATGGTCTATCATTTAAAGGTAAATGCTAGTTTTGGTAACGATATCAAAATGAGTTCGTACAGAATCCAATGAAATGACCACCAAAGTGTCTGTTTGTATAAATAAAACGCATGTGCCAAAGGATTCTGGAAGAAATAGTGTAACTGCTGAGAAATCAGCAAATAAGCACAAGATTCGGGTAGGGCGTCGGGCCCGACGCTCAAAGCAATAATTATACACTGTCCCACGTGCGCTTATCTGTGTTGGGGAAGTTCAGTCTGAACATTATTCAGCGTAGATTTCAAGATTTCACAAAGTTCAGTTTATGTAACTGTACCAGATCTAGATCCTCGATGATATACTGACAATTAAGCCTGGTTTTACAGACTTTCTCATGAAATCAGTGTTTACTGCAACTACTGGAATTTCTCTTTAACTGCGTAAGGAGCATATGCCTATATGGGAAGTTGCTCACTGAAATTACGGAGGGGTATTACATTAAAAAAAGAGTAACAAAATCATATTTTTTGCCACCACTGGTCTTCATTCGACTACCTATCTTTTGTTTAACCTCTCTCACCTTCTACCATTCAGCTGAGACCAAGAGAATTTCTCGTTCGAGACGTCTTGAAATGCTTAAGCCTTGCTTAAGTCTCCGTTAAGTCCCTCCTGTCACCGAATCAGCTGCAGCTCTCGACGTGAAAATAAGATCAAGAAAAGACAGCAGGGGTAAGACCACGAACCCCCAGTGCTTTGATCAGGAGCTCTCAGGGGTAAGCTAGGGATAAAGATAGGGTCACATGGCCTAGGGAGGTAAACCACGGAAAGGGGGGTGGGGTGGGGAGTCAAGTGTTTAAATTTATTTTGAAAATTCCCTCGTCCCCCAAAAAATCAATGTTTCTTTTCACATTAGATTACAGGAATTCCCGTACATCTTAGTACAGAGACAACTCGTATACCCTTTAGTTTATAGAGCTATGTGTTTTTTAAACACACATTTTAAGCAAATTAATTTTATATTTGTCATTACTGGAGTAATTATCGTGAATGACAAGAGAAAGATAGGTATGACAGAGGGAGTGGGAGAGAGGGGGAAGAAAAGACTTACAGACACTCAGACAGACAGACAGACAGACAGAGACAGGGTGTCTGTGTGTAAAGACAAAATAGGGCACAACATTTTAATGAAGATGTATTTTAGATAATAAATTAATATCATAAATCAAATATTACAAGGCAACTGTGCCCATTTCTAATACTCTTCATTTTTGTTCACCAGAGCGAGAAAATACGTTGCTTAATACGCTTTCGGCCATTCCTTCCTCTTTCCCCCACTTCTGACGTGTTCCTCCAAATTTGAATAATATTACAATGTTTATAATCAACTCTGTTATCGGTTCTACAGTTTAAAAGCAGTATCTGAACAAAGTAGTGAAATAAACACGTAGTCCAGCAATCATAGTTGTGAAGTGACAACCAAACTGCGTTAGCAGAACACGTCCTTGTGCGTTGTAATAATTAATATGTCACTCACGGCGCCAAAAGCCCTAGTCTAAAACTTCAGTCCAATATTTGTCAATCATTTTTATGATAACTAAATGCAACTGAAGAGTGTGATCACTGTGTGTCCTCATAATAGATCATGTGAAAATATTATTCACACTGTTAAAATGGTCGCAATAAACAGTGTGAAAGGAATTTCTCACCGTGGCTACCGTCGATGGTGTGGATGTTCACAGTGTGTTGGCATATTTTCTATATACGTGATTCACACTGTTGAAATGCTAAAAAGTTAGCAGTGTGAAGGTGATTTGAATTTGTTTTCCACACTGTGAACACACTTTTAGACACTTTTTCCTTTGCAGTATAGGGTAGGCTTTGTAAATATATGATTATATTTAGAAAACTCAACAGTTTCGCTCAATTTTATCAAATAAAAAAGTAAAATGAACGTTCTAATAATCCATGAATGGTATAATAACCATCCACCAACCATTCGGCTCAACGAGAGTGAAGGTAGCAAACAAATTGATATTCGCTGATGAATATTGAACAATTATAAGTGAAACTATTCTATGTTCAGTTCTTGAGTATTATCTCATCTGTCCCGTATAGTTCTCCCAACGATAAAACCAAAATCAGTAATTAAGTGTCAAAATCTTGCCATTTTTCAATGAACGGAACAAGAATCCCACTATATAGGCAAGATCCATACGACATGATATCACTTTGCCCTAAATATACAAAATAATAATTGGAAATAACGTAACGGAAATAAAATAAGTAATGATTTATTAATCACATAAAATAGTTAGGCCTATGTGTGAGGTTAGTCTTTCCATGGCCGACGACAACTAATGAATATAAATCTTCATCTATATTACACTTCCATATCTTATTTTTAACATGAATGAAAACCACATGCATAAATAATCATTCTAATATTGCATCTTAATATAATTTTATCAAACGAGGGGAACAGTAGAAGAATAATTATGATGCATAAAATATAAGTAGAGCCATGTTATCTTTGCAGCTGTTTCTAATAATACGTCATTAGCGAAACTATGATATGAATGAGTAGGGTTTTATCATAGATAGTGTAATAAAGATTCAAGTAATTTCACACACTTGCATACATTTCGTGTTTTTCTACTTATGATGATGATATCATGAAGTTTTTAATTACATCTTGCTGTGAAAGACCTTTTAATTGACTGTTAATTAATACTTTACGGGTTAGTGATCGTTTGATTAATCCATTAAGACACGAATTCAGTAATTGATTGGCTAGAAACATGGTTTACATGTGACATATGCCTCGATAAAGTATCGTGCTCCTAAAACAAAGCATTGCTCCCAGATAAAACAGTATCAAGCACCTTAAATTGTGTTTAGTACAGCGTTTTAGTGTATAATGCGTTCATTATACGCAGGCATACGGTATAATCATTTAGAAGGCAGTCGTGCAGACTCGATGTGTGAGTTTTTGCAGGTGCCATTTCAGTGGAAAAGCGTTTGACTTGATATTGCTCTACACTAGTTGGTCACGGCTTGGCGAGAACAAGTGGGGATTTCACATTGCCTTCTTGCAAACAAAGAACTCATCATATTTGATAGAGAAAACGACCATTTTTTTCTCCCCCATTCTCCCTTTTTCTTGAAGGTTATGTGGAAATTTTTGAATTTTATTCTCTCGGTAAAATGCATTTAGTTTTGTTTGTCGGATTTTTATGTTAGGTTGAAATAGAATGAATATAAACACTGAAGTAAAAAAAATCCAATTAGCAAAAGTAAATATTGTACTTCATCCAGTGGTGTACTGCCTTTTCTATCCACTTACATTATTTTGCATGATCTTTGTTTGTAATCACAAAATTAAGAACATCAGCGATAATAGACATCGATAATCATCTGTACACAACATCCAAAAGGAATCGTTTATGACTTTGTAATCTTAACGTATAGTTGAAATGAAAAAAAAGTTGAATCCTTTGACTTTTGAAAAAAGAAAAATAAGATTTGCCCTCGTACATTCCAATTATGATATACATGCTAGCAATAAAGAAATGTTCCAAGAGAGGATAAACTAATTTTGTTTCACAATTCTTTCTTCATGTATCTACAATTAAACAACACAATGATGATTTTTGTTTTCCCATTGAAGATTTGAAAATTTGAGAATAGTGGGAACCAATTTTTTAAACAGACATGATTTCTTTTGTATAACGTTTTTATTTACCACGGAGGGCATATAATAATTATATTTTTAATGAAGACTGCTGAAACCGTCATGCATTTAATTCCTGAGTTGACTTAATTGCCTTAATACCTCGGCTGTTATCTCTTCGGTCTAAGTTTGCTATAGCAGATGGGGTCAACGTGAGATGGTGAAGAAGATGATGATGATGAAGAAGAAGATGAAGACACGTTACTATCTTGTGACACGCTTGGCATACCAATAAAGGGCAAGATGATGGTGCGGAGGATGACCTTCAAATGAGAAGATGAGAAAAACTGCTTGCTCGAGGAGGACTCACCACCGTCATGTCTGTAACTATGTACTCCGACATACCAACATGTCGGATATGTGTTGTTGTTTTTTCTCATAGTATCCCACTTTTCTCACTTTTCACGATATACGCCATGGGTTTAAGATTTTACGTGTATATAATTTAGATTTTTAAAGATACTAATTTCATCTACAAAAAGTGTGTCTTTACAAGACAATAAGTCAAAATAGAGATCAAGTGAAAGAGAGAGAGAGAGAGAGGAGATAGAGAATGAAACATACATCATATTAGAGGGTAATGTAAACAGATAATCGAATAAACTACAACTGATCCATCATCATAATGAATTTAAGACATGTTATGGCTTTAATTATTACTCACTAAGCCACTCTTCCAGATAGACCTATGTAACTCCATAATAAAATCAATCAATCAATCGATCAATTAATCAATCATTCAATCGCTCATGTACTCACTTACTTACATACTAAATCTATCTATCAATAAATCAATAAGAAATCAATCAATTAATCAACCAACCAATCTATTAATAAATCAATCAATCGATCAATCAATCAATCAATAAATCGATCAATCAACTAATCAATCAACCAACCAACCAATCAATAAATAAATCAATAAATCAATCAATCGATCAATTAACCAATTAATCAATCGATCAATAAATCAATCAATCAATCGATCATCACCCAATTGACATTCATCAATCAAGCAATCAACCTGAAATCAAACAAGATAACTCGTAACCAAACCACCCAATCATTAAGAACAATCAATAATTAATGGATCGATCAACCAACCAGCCATTACATATATAATCAATTCCTTCACCTAAAAACTCATTCAACAAACAAATCGAATTATCAATGATCCATTTTAACTTAAGCAGTACTCAAACAATCAATCAAAACCTACATCAATATAAAGATTCTGATACAATCAATGATTCACTAAATGAATCAATCGATGATATTAAAATGAGTTTCACAATTTTTCGAAGCATTTCAATTCTATGCAATATAAAATCTATTTCATGAGTCATTTAATTCATGAAGCAAATATCCAAGTAAAACATGTACCCATTACATCCACCAAAGAGTCAGAGATTCATTTTCCCCTTTAATCAAACAACCAACCACTCAAATATATTACATAATTGCATCTAAGTATGTCTAAGTATGCAATTAGCCTTTAATATTCACAAATATTAGCCTATACTATCCACAAATAACACCGATTAAGCGATGCCGTACTTTTGAAAGGGTACCGCGTGTCTACACACATCAGCTATGGTTCTGAATAATTATGATAAAATATTTGTGTTTCAAGGCTATCCAATAATCACTACCTCTGGATTCATTGTAATCTTCACACCGCCTATACCTCAAAAACACATTGAAATATATGGGTAAATGTTGTTGTTAGTCACAATGGGAGAATAAACAGTATTTCTCATTATATTTATTCGTTTTATTTCATTTCTCAAACTCAGTTACAAGATGACTGTTACATTTCTTTTACAATGGCAAATAATGTTCACCTTTTCATCTCATGTCAATCATATTTTGATACATATTTCAGAGTACTGTGATAGATTTAACAAGTTTGAATTTAGCAATTAATACGCACAATATTATACCTCGGACATACTCCCATACATGATACAATATGTATTTGAAATACCATGCATGTGCTTTCAGCCGGGTAGTTCCAGCAACTGCATATGTTCTATTTTTTATTTATTTTTCCTTTCAGAAGATAATCTACTTTATTCATATCGTTTTACTTCTTAAATTTAGTCCTGTACGTCACTCTGTGAATTATTACGTAATCTACAGTAGATCTGGACGTAGTGTTGTGTTATAATATTAAGCGTTCTAACGCTGAGCTGACCCTTTGGAAATATACTATTTGATTCGAAATCGAATAAAGCCTGTGCAAATAATGAAATACATAACAAAAAACACAATGGCCTTCGTTTTCCTCTTAAAAAAATACAGACGTCAGCTTTGTTATTGTAGCATCGTAGTATAGCTTCAACATGGTCAACATGTTCTGAGTATACATTTTCAAAAGGATTGTTCTAGTCGTATCTTTTTTAATGAACATTTTAATCATTCTAAATGTTTGGCTGCATTATTTCGCTCATCTTACAGATTCAAATATATCTCATAAATATTTCACATTGAAGCCTTCAACATAATGGCGAATGTCATGTCCTTACTCGCGTATTAAACACTATGCACTGTATACAATCGTGGTAAAAATACGGGCGGAGAAATGTCATGAAGGGCTTCAACTTTACAGCTTGAGTATTAGTTTGATCTTATGTGGTAACATCCTTTTTATTTTCAATGCAGTATCTCTTTTTTACAATATCAGTATTTTCTATCTTTTCCCCACGATCGGTTTTGAGCTATCAGAAAAATATGTGTGTGTGTGTGTGGGGGGGGGGGGGGGGGGGTTAAGGTCAACAATTTTATATAGGATTTGTAATATCTATCAATATGAGTTTTTTAATTATATTATTCAATCTATTCCATACAGAATCTCGCAAAATTCGTCATTAATTCAACAAGAGTTTCAGCAGATCAATGTTCATATGACCGAGGTTAAACTATGCAGGAATTCAAGTTGTTCATACCATAAGTTGAAATGAATTTCATTCCTATTAATCAAGACTTACAAAAAAGTGCTTAGAAGGTATGTAAATTGTGACATTTCACATATTAATTGTAAGCAATGTATATATTTTAATAAGAATTTGTTGACATTACTCATCTATTCCATGACACACTCGCCTCATTATAATTATCATCGAAAATGTGGCAAGAATTTTATTGGTTGAGAGTTCACTCTCATTATTCGTGTTATCGTAAATTCTTGACACTATCTTAATATTTTTTACAGTACATGATTTTTTACAATGAAAATTTTAACAATAACACATCCTACATACTCTCCCGCTCAGTGAAATATTCATAAGACTATAAATACTAAATGTTTAATATTGTCACAGTGTTATGCATAGTCATTCAGTTGCAGGTTGAAAACATCATCTCGAATCACATCCGTAGTTCCTGAACCACAATAAAACGTTTTGTGTGTCAATATTTACATCATCAAATATGACATACTGAGTTTCACAAGTGTGTTAGATGCGGAGTCGCTTCAAGCGATTGTTCTTGTGTACAAGAGTATGAAAATTGACAATAGGCAGGCGCCCCGCGAAATGTCCTTTCTGAGTGATGTGAGCTACCCGGGTGGAAACCGAAGAGAAACGGCTCGCCGCTGACATGTCCAGCTCTCTCGGCTTGGCGAGCTAACACTGAGTCTGAAACTTTGATACCTCGTTCAGCTCGCTCTGTTTCTTTCATATCTCTTTTGTATTTCATCCTTCGATTTTGAAACCAAATCTTAATTTGTCTCTCTGTGAGATTCAAAGATTTTGCCATTTCAACTCTCCGTGGGCGACACAAGTACCGGTTGAAATGAAACTCCTTTTCTAGCTCGACTAACTGTGCGCTGGTAAAAGCCGTTCGATTTCGCTTCGGACTGCTACCTCCGTTTCCGCCACTACTTCCCCCGTTCATCGACCCAGAGATCCCGCTTTCTCTTTGACTGATTCCGTTGGCATGGTTATTCAGGTTTGGGCTCATCGCGCTACCTTGTGCTCCATGTCCGGCTCCTATTACTCCTTCCCCTCCTCCTCCTCCTGGTGCTCCACCTGCTCCACTTCCACCACCATGTCCTCCACTGTGGATATCATTTGGGATGATAGGCGGACTCTCACTGGGCGCTACCGAGGGTAAAGGTTTCTTTTTATCCTCGATTACTGAAACAAAATTGGAGATGGGAAAAAAAAAAAAAATTAAGAAATTTGTGTTCTATACCCCAACAAGTATTCATATTAACGTTAATCGTTCTAAAATATGATTAATTGGAAATCATATTGGTGATTTTATATATAAATAATTTTCTTTATAATGTATACTAGTATTTGAAAATATATATAAAATAAGGAAGGATTATTTAATAACCGTTGATAATGTATTAAAAATATATATTTTTTCTTATCATGCTTATCATGGCGTACGTTAAGTAGTGAAATTAGCACAAACAAGATATTAATGCAAAACGATAACATCGTATAATATGATAAAAGATAATAATTATATTATGTACCGACTGGAACCATTGGAGTAAGTGCTATTTAAATGTTGCATTTTGTTATCATCAATAATATTATTATTGCTATTATTATTATTATCATTATTATTATTATTATCATTATCATTAGTATTATCATTGTTATCAATATTATTATTATTATTATTATCAAGCATTTTAAAGCTCCTTTAAAATTATTGATACTGATAGATTACGCGAGAAAGAATCGACATATTGTTACCAGAATCCGTTTGTTTTTACTACAATGCAGGGGCGGCAATTTCCCCCACAAGGTAGGAGGACAAGGGGCTGAAAAATGTGACAAGCAAAAAAAGAAAAAAAAAAAAAAGGTTATCACCCCAAATTTAAGGTCATTTCGACGAAAATAAATATGACAAGCAAAAAAAAAAAAAAAAAAAAAATTATCATCCCAAAAGTAAGGTCATCTCGTCCTAAAATACATGTTTTATTTCTATTTTGAATGATGTATGGAAATACCATCATAAAAGACCAAAAATAGTAGGGGGGACATTTGATATCGTGTCCCCCTACTATTTTGAGTAGGGGGGACACGTCCCCCCTGTCCCCCCTGGGATTTCTGACCATGCTACAATGTCTTTCTAAAGCTGTAGTAAAGTTAAATGAAATTATGAAATTTAAATAATGTTCATCGCATTCATACGAAAGTGTTCAAGCCGTTGTAATACTTTTCATTTACTGATTATTTGTCCAAATTTGATTTTTTTTTTATATTTATCAAATTTAGTGTCAGTAGTCTTTCGATAATGTTTAATTTTTTCCGGAATAAAAGTCATTTACCCCTCTGTGATTCATTACATATAAAGCGAGATGTGGTATGCATATTGTGACAATTTCGCACAAATAATTTTGTACAGATAAATGAAACATTTTTTTCTGTTTGTTTTTGTCGGGGAAATGATACAAATATATCTAAATAGTTTTGGAAGCACATATACTGCCGTAGGATATTAGCAGAATGTTCCAAAATAAAATCTAATATCAATAGGTAAAATTTACAGTTTGATGATATTGTTCTTGTGTAGCGTTGAATATTATGCTAACATATTTCGAATATGATGAAAAATGACAAACCTGCATGCATGGGCATGGGCTCTTTTGTTAATCTGTTCTAAAACTTTAATTTCTATCCTGTGTAATATTCTATTATTTTGAAGGTCATTCTTATCTTTTTAATAAAACATAATTTATTCAGAAAACCCATTATCTGGGTTTTTCTTGACTTTGAAGAGAATTTAAAAGTTAATTAGCACACTCCAACCCCCCCCCCAATATCGGGTAATTTAAATTGGTTTTATTTTGACAAGTATAAAAATAGTATGTCTTGGGAAGACAACGGAGGATAAAATGACCCGTACAGTGTTGCTTCCCGGAAAACTATACCAAAATAATTGTAACATATACATTTTTTAAAACATACATAATACATAATAAACAGAAGTGAAATACATAATGTAATTAAACATTTAATGCATTAGATGACTTAGGAAAGACGAATCAAGCAATTTTGAAGAATAAGAGAGGGTTGGAAGATCAGCAAGAGGCATGGGAACGCGCAGCAAGAATAGAAGGCCGAGTATAGACATATTTGCTGGGTAAAATGATACCAAATATTTTGTGAATTTTAGTCAACGTTGAAATTTACCCTTAAAATGCATTTTGCCCAATATGGGGGAAAATTACCAAGAAAACATGCATGTTTCCTTTCTACCCAAAAAGGGATTTTTTTACTCAAACGTTTTAGTGTATACGTCATAATAATCTTTGTCAAAATCGAAGTGGTTTATATTAAAGCACTATATAGGACAGACCTCACTGACGATACGTTTAGAGTGTGTTCAAATTGAGAATAAACCGTGCACATTATATCAATGACTGTGAAAAAAAATATATATCACATGGGCCTAAACTTTTTCGAATTAGGATTATGACAGGAATTAAGTATGAATTGTACCACCGTACGTTTGTATCATTTTTTTCAACCATGAGTTCGCATACCATGTTTATGTTACGGGTAATCCATAATCATAAATATAGAAAAATTGTTACATACGTCATAGTTATCAGGATGAGAGACTATGCTTACAATGTCAAAAATCCCGCAGAAAACAACAAAATAAAATTGCATATTCTAAAATAGGGACAACTTGTAAGGCGGAGACATTATGACAAAGATGTATGGCAAAGCCGGTTGTTAGTCGGAGACTTATGTATGGCTAAGTTGTATAGGCAAAGACATACATAAGGCAAAGTTGTGAGGCAAAGTAATAAGGCAGTGATTTATACTTAAGTCGTAAAAGCATGTTTGATAGTATTATACCGTCAAATAGAATGGGACTTAAATTCACTTCATCATTATTCGCAAAATTGTCACTGTCACCAAGAATTAGAACATTAGCCCATTGATCGATAAAAAGTGATTCCAAAATAATAATTCTGATTGTTTACTTTCAGTATTCACATAAACTACTTAAAGCTCAGAGTTTAAATTGCTGGTTATTAGAGCCAAACTCTTCTTAATGGTCGCCGATTTCTTGAAATTCTGGTTAATCCTGAGTGTCTATTAATTTTGTCGAAGTAACATTATTTGTCCACTTACGTGCAAAGTCCCGGGACGTGATGAAGCTGTCTTTGCGCATATAAACTCAAGGATGCGCATTCTTTTCGGTTCTATGAACTTCAGTGGCATTTCGACAGCGCATGGAAAACAATCTATTTTTACGAATAACCATATTAACACGATGAAGCATTTTTTGGGGGTCACATCATTATTTTGTTAAGTTAAAGATGTGAATGAAAGGCGTCAAAGCATACATCACCCCAACAAAAGTAGCCCCCCCCCCGTATTTCCTGTTTCGTTGTGACAGTGACGAAACGTTGTATGTGGTACAACGGACAGACTTACAAACCTTAGTAACTTCATTATCTCATTATCAATACAAATATTGTTGTTATTATTCGCGATTCACCTGCCATAGTATATGGGCAGTATATGATTATTATAACAAATCTACGTTTGTTTTATTTAACAAGATGACTGATGACCAATTTTGCATGGGCTCGACTGGATCATCAAGTGAATAGAAACCAGTAGCATAATCAACTAAAAACATATTTAGAAGCCCTGACAAATTGGGAAACATGTCTGGAAAGAAGATAACAAACAACCAAATATTTCAATTTTTTTAAAGAAAAAAAATATAATTTGTTCGTAAGATATTGACATGATATTCAGAAAATAGTATCATGTTTTACTCCTTTTCCTGTCATTTCCTTTTTTTTCATCCCCCCTTTTGTTTTCCTTAGTCGTGATTTTTTGGAGTGGTCCATGCCCCCAAGCCCCTCTCCATCTGTAAACCAGTGACAGAAGAAGAACATAAGCAACTACGAGGGAGTGAATAGAAAAATAGAGAGAGAACGATCAGCGATATAAGCAAATAATAAGGAGGCACCATGGCGGGCAAAGATGATTTTGATACAATAGCATGAAAAGGTAGTAAACACTCATTCTCTTAGGACGTGATGGATAATTCGTCACCCCATTAGCCTCAAGTCCACCTTTCGTTTACTCATGGGTTCGCCTCGCTTGCGGCTCGCTCCCATCTTCAAAGATACTCGGTGAGTGATGAGTGTGAGTTTGTACTGTGATGCGTAAATTATTCCATTAATCATTCCCAGTTTGACAGTCTTCAACACTGATTCAAAACAACTCTTGCGTAGTTGAGACTATAAGGTAATGATGCAAGGTGATAAGTATTGATAATTAGCAATTATTACTTTCTGAAAATAAGGCAACATTTTTTGTTAGTTAAATATATGATTTAGATCAACAGAAAGGAGAATTAAGATCTTATGCAAAATGAAGTGGCTATACATTAATTACCCATAATAGGAATACTAATATTTATATCATTTTGTTAAAAGAACTTAAATATGAAAAATTTACATTTCGTCATATTGATTTCTTAAACATTAAAAAAAAAATCATATTAGATACTCGTTATTCACTTAATTATCCACCTATTTATAGATTCACTCATTTATCCATTTATCGATATGTTTGTATTGTTAAGGACGCTATATTTGGTAGATTGATAAAGTATCTAATCACACAATAATGATTTCTGATACCCTTTTTTTATTGAAATACAAAATGCTTCTTTGCAAGTGTAAGAGAAATAACGCACAAGTCCGGTATGAAGATTATCTTTACATATTTGCGTTTAATAGTGATGATTTATAAATAGGGGATGACTAAATATCAAAGCCCTTTTTTGAGGTGTTTAATAAATTACAAAGCAAAAAATAAAAACTAAGAATAAATAAAAAATTCTGACTAACTGTCGTTCACAAAATATCACGTACTTTCCCATATCGATATCTTTGGTAGAGTTAGCAGCTGGAAATGCGGTAAAATAGTTTCAGTTTGCACATCTACTGTACTCTCTGAACCTAGCCTGCTAAAAACCAGAGCAAATCAGTGGTACTAGAAATAGAAATGGATGACCTTGAGAGAACGAATAACGTGTATCATTAACATGCACATCATACTTCGGTGCGATTGTTCATTTCGATACATGTGCTATTTCAATCATAGAGATAATGAGAAAATAATTTTCGATATATCCTCCACTCTCTAGCCCCCAAAATAAAAGAAAGAGAGAGAGGGGGGGGGGGGGAGAATGGCTTGCTTTGCCAATGCAGTAGATATATGAGAGAGTGAACAAACAGATACATAAACAGATACACAGAGAGAAAAAAATCAGGGAGTGAGGCGGTGAAATGATGGTTCGAAAGTTCAATATTAGTAAGTAGAGACAATACAAAGATGTAAAATATTAAAGTTTACTTTTTCTTCTTCTTTTTTTTCTCATAGCATGTAATGCTTTTAAAGAATTTAACAAGATTGAACACATTGGCTCTTTGAAAAACTAAAAAGAACTATGACAAAGTAGGCTTATTAAGTTTTTATTTGAATGTATGAAACCAAAATAAATAAATGATCAACGGAAACAAACTATTATAGGGATACGGTTATGTGAAGGGAAATAACGAAGGCGGGAAGGGGGTGTCTTATGTTGTAGTCCTGAGGACATACCCTTGATGCAGGTAATCGTATTCGCAGTACCAGTTTATTCTTTGTCTTCAGCAAAGGTGGGATAATTGAAGCATGAACAAAATGTAATTTACAATGAGTGAAAATATGTAGAAACCATCATGGATATTAAATACGAAAGTGAAAGTTAAAGAACTTATGTGAACTAGTTTATATGATATGCATCTGGCCTATATGGCCAACGGTTCGTTTCGCAACTAACGTCTAAATTTGGAAATATTTTTCGCTCTCCACCAGCCATATAATGATATTTTCAAGATTATAAGTCCTTAATATGCAAAATGACAAGGGAAAGGAAAATAAAAGTACTATTTTTTTGGAAGTATTGTAGCTCTCTCATGGCGTTGAGTGAAAAAGAAAAAAAAATGAACCGCCCCCTGAAATATCAAAACAATCCTTAAAGAAGTGAAGCAAAAACGAAATAAAACAGAATAACATCAACGACCAACATCTTATTGGAAGGGGTTGTTTATGTTATCTTCCTTGCTTTACCACTTAACTCTGTTATATTCATGTAATTCATGTTGTCTTTATTTGTTGGAGATAATTTATATTAAAATTCCATTTATTTGAATAAGACAGAAAACGAAGAATCTAAATACCTTCATTCGCAGTGTGTATAAGAATAGGATCAAAATATTACAATGATTTATAAACAGGACAACGCCTTTTCACTTCCGGCCTCCAAAATACTGCATTTAAAGTAAAATGACTGTTAACGGAATTGTTAGCCATCGAATGCTTGAAAAAAATCTCCATATTCAGTGAAACTGAAACGGTACGTATTAGAAACCTCAAGAATAACACTGCTCAATCTAAACATTATCACAATACTACAAAATATCATTGTGTACTATACAAGGTATTGTACACGAATATTTTCACCCTTCACCAAAAAAAAAAGGTCAAGTAAAACTAAAAGTGAGTGACTGTCTTGTGTCTGTCATTTGAAATATCAAGCAGACGAAATCTGGCGACTAATGACGATTTGATGAGCTTTTTCAGGTTGATTGTAAGAGGTCAAGTACAGCCAATTTCCTAGACAACAGGAACGCGACTGGGTTCAATTTGGTGATTTTCACGCAAATCAGTAGCGAATGTGTTACGAATTAAGGTGTAGGCCTGTACAGGTATTTGGTAAATCCACTACACGTAGCTGTCAACATAAGAAAGAATGCTTCCTGTAAGTTCTTGAAGAACTCGGTACAACCCACAATTCCTTGCCACTGATTCACGTATCATTTATCAAAAGAATTGAACTGTTTTAAACTGCCAGTTAACCCCTTTAGGACAAAGTCATTGCTTATGTGATTTGGCACAATAATCTTCAAGCAGATTCCTTAAAAATAAACCAGAAGAAAGGAAAATTACAACAAATAGTGTCCTTTTTTATATTGAATTTATATCTTTCGTGAATGATAAAATCGTTTAAAATTATTAAATTGGAAATTTTACAATTTCAAAATTTACATTTCACTGGCCATGTAGTCGTTCGCGACTATTAGTTTGTTATCTCATTGGATCACATGGGCACTGACATAATCTACTACAGTTGATACTAGTGCAAATGATCAGAATTATCAACTCGTCTTTGCGAAGATTCTACTTAATGTAATTGAATTCGAGTAATTTACGACTAGAACAATGTTAGATGCACTTTGAGTCCAATGTACTCATGCAAGTTAAGAATTTTTAATACTAAAATCAGGCCAACGTTTTACAAATAACTTACGGTTATGGTGGAAAAATGGCTCAGCAGCCAAATCGAATTTTTTGTGGTAGTTTGTGAAACGGGATCCTGATCTCAATAATATGGGTGCACTGGGTTAAAATTGAAGAAGAAATGATTAGGATCTCATGAGATGTGTAAGGAGTCAAATCATTTTTTAAATGAATATTCCCTTCTCTGCCTGCAATGTCACCTATTCTTATTATGCTATAGCAAATAATAACAATATGCAACATTTATACAGCGCTTAATACAATGTTTCGTAGCCCTGTATACTATTACCCCGGTTTTAGCATGGCTACATTCAAGCATTCAATGATTGCCTTCCTACCGGGTACACTACTGGGTGGAGAGTGGAAAATGTAGACAAACGCCTTGCCAAAGGACGCGAGCGTCATGGTGGGATTCGAACCCCGGATCTTGTGGATGAGTCCGGAAACTTATCCACTGAGCCTCCACACCTCGGTACTGTCTGTTAGTGTTTAATACGGTAACTAAAGTGCATTTCCCATAACTATATAAGATAAGATTGTAGCCCAGATATCATTTAGCTATTACAAAACATTTGCATATATGTGTAAAATTTGAGATTTTAAGTGTGCGTCAGTGATCTTTCAATTAGAGATGAAACATTTTAAATTTAAAATATAAAGATACCGTTGGACCTGACTAATGCCAGTCTACCTTTAAAACACAATTGCTTATAAATGTGACCTCCAAGTCAAGTGTCTTTTGGCTGCCTTCACATGAAGTGAGGCCCGTGAAATGCCACTCTTCTGTTTGATGAGTTAGCCAGACTCCATGCTAGTTCATTGCTACACCACTTTCCTTCATTTCAACGAGACGCCGTCCAAATTATATGTCTTCATTTGTGAAGGGCTTAAAGATGAAATCAAAAGCACGGAACGGTTTCATAAAACCTTGTAAATTACTACCATGGGCGACTTAACTCCTGTCATTTGATTAGCATAGTTACACATGTATTTTGCCATAGCGTTAAAACGTTTGTAGTTAATAAACAATTTGCATAAAATAGGAATCATGATTAACTGCATTGTGACATTCACAACATGTGTAATGTTGAGGTGATGAACAAAATAATATGCATGCAGAGATCACATAAAATATTATCACGTGCATGCATAATATCTATGGTCAATACGTTGTAACCGCACGTTTATTACAATTGGTTTTTGTTGTTGTAAACTTTATCCATTACATTGACATGGAAAAAAGCAAAGATATCTCAATTCTGCTTCGGGTTATCTTTCTCCAGAATCCATTTTCCTCTTTAATATTCCGCTAGAGTTCAAATGTTGGGTGAAGAATTACATTGTGTTGTAGTTGGTAGAGAAAGAGAGAGTGGTAAATGACTTAACTCAAATGAGTGTCACACATAACATAGGAGGAGAAATAGAGAGAGAAGGAAAGAGCCCCCAATCTGCGTTGATGTCAAATGTCTTCGTGTCTGGTAGGTTTGGTATGATTGAGATGTTGAACTCAACACCAACACGCGAGGTCAATCGATATAAAGTATTTTGACCGATACTTACATCTAAATTTATAATGTAGTCGTGATACTTAACTATAACTGTCTATGGGATACATAACAACGATAATAAAAAGTATTTCCAACGTGCAAGCGCTGATCACTCAAGACGTTACACGTGTCTTTATAAGACAAAGTGACACACAATCATAGTCATAAACATAAAATCAAAAATAAAGAGAAAGTAATTTTTATATTTCATAGTCATAAACATAAGATCAAAAATAAAGAGAAAGTTATTCTTATATTTCTCTGTAAGGAGGGCTTAAATCTCGTTTGAAAATCTTTTTGACAGTTTTTTTTCAAAGATAAACGTTTCCATTGTTTGGTCGAAATATTAATTACCGTAAAATATATTTATTTGTTAAGTAAAGCCTTTCGTTGAATGATAACACTGATTCAAAATACTACCGGTCTTACTTCATAATCACGACTTATATATCCCTTTATTCAACGTAAACGTTGTCAATTTGTATTCATTTGCAAAAAAAGTCAACTTTTACTACATCTTCTAAAGCTACATGGAAGAGTTTATTGTATCAAGTACTGAAGAGGTGGTTAACATGTGATATACTCAATTACAGGTCAATAATATTGTGGGGCCTTGAATTGCCATAAAAATCTAATGAGGAAGATTTCATATTTAATCACCAATCCGATGTCCAAAGTATGTCTATAGGCATGGTAAGATAATCAACACCGTACTACACTCAAGTTTCTAAACTTAAAAGATGATAAGTTTTTTTTCTGACGTAATTTTTTCAATTGGATAATCCAAAAGGAAGTGTGCCATTTTAAATCAAAAGAATAATAGCTTGCTGAAAATCAGGAATAAATACGCAGCTAGACAAATTGTAACGTGTCTAATTGAAACGTTACTCTTAGAAAACAGGAATTATTATCATTTTTTAACTGGGCTATACATTATTATTATTATCATGTAAAACGTAATTCTGATATGGCTCTAGTTGAATGTACATTACAGAATGGAGGAATATTATAATTTTCCTTTTTTGTAATATCACTAACGATTGTCAAACAACTCCGATATTATTAAATTGGTTCTATGACATTTGCTCCGGCGACAATTATTAGTCTGATGGAAAATCTTCACATAAAGCTAACCTCTAAAGCTAAATAAGCCCTAATCCTTATCTCCACATTTGTCTGATCCAAAACTCTATTCCAATCTTAACTCTAACGATATTCCCTCTGAAATATTAAGATCGGAGTAAAATGTCGTGTCACCATTAAATTATGTTCAAGTTCTTTTTGATATCGAAGTCTTAGGCGGGTGACTAACTATATCTGAAGATCAGATAAAATGAATATTGAATTAGCTCTATCAAAATTTAAAACAATTTGCTTGAATGTAACTATGTAGTTAAGGTCTAAGATTTAGAATCCTGATTATCAACTATCGATCACTTCACAGGTGGACCACAAAGTAAAATATGGTTATCATGAATCATGAATCTGGGTGGGGGGGGGGGGGCATTTCCCTTTATACTTATGGAGCCGCCACTGACTACTACAACTATTTCTACTTCTAATTCTACCAGTATACTACTACTATTACTACTTTTACTACTACTACTACTACTACTACTACTACTACTACTACTACTACTACCATGACTACTATTAAAACGGCTCGACGACTGCGATAAATAATTACTAAATAGAACATTGCATCCGCCTTTTTTTAATCCTGTGAATCTTAGACAACATATAGACATCACTTATATTTTCCACCCCTTAATTTCAATAGTACCCTTGTCTTTGTGAATATCCTTAAAAAATTGTTCAAATATAACTCACCGGATATGATTCTAAAGGGTTCAAGAAATGAAAGATTTTATTTTTGGAAAAATCACTCACGACTCTGATCATGTGTCATGTGTGGTAGCAAAACTGATATGATCTGGAAACTGGTTTCAATTGTAATGATGTATGTGAGGAGTAATTCTACATGGAACAATTTGTTCGAAGAAGTATTCAATATCACACTTAAAACCCCCCGAAATGTTGAATAGTTTAATAGTGTCATAATAATCTGAAAAAAAAACATGGATAAATGAAACCATGCGCATTCAAGTTGTGAAAGCCAAGTTATGACGTACTTGAATTGGAAGTTTCAAAGATAATAATGTATAATAAAATATCTATTTAGTTTAGTGTTCAACAATTTATTTCAGTTCAAAAGTATATCCGGTTTATGTTCGTATACAGCAAATTGAATGTAGGCTAAATAATGAATAAATAATTTTCATAGCATTTTGGATATCCAATCTCAAACTAAAGAGAATGAGAACATCACTTTCTAATTCAAAAGAGCATATATATATATTCAATTTGAGACAGTTATTCATCCTAGTTTGATGTTTTTTTTTCAATTTACAACTCAAGTAACTTCAATGGTATGTAGATATGCATTTATAATCGATTCACGGTAGTACAAAATTCGCCCATTTAAAAAAAGGTTCTCTAGTCACTATATGCTGCAACTACAGGCATAATTCATACTCACCAGAAATATTAATACCCTTCCTATATTATATTATATTACTATTTATTGACATGATTCACATTTAAAGTGATGTCACAAATCGCTAATAAAGGTTATTATAACTTTATATAGCATAATTTTTCCTTCTCTCTTATTGTACCATTTTATGGGGGATGATATGCAACAAATACAATTATGATAAATTTTCTCATCATATTTTTTTCTAGAGATTCATCGTCATACACTTTCCACTTAATTTCTAAAAATGGATACCTCATACCTTTATGATATCAAAGACATTGTATTCTAGTTTCATTTTTTTTTAATTCCTTGAAAAAAAATGCCCGGATGCTTTATCCGGGTATTTTACTAATCTACGTTTCATAGTTTGTCGTTATCGAGAAAGAGAGAGGGATAAAAACAATGCCTATACAAGTGATTCATGTATCGTCGATATGTTTTGTTCTGTGAATCATAGTTGCCGATCAAAATAGCTTAAACCTTCGTCTTCCTCAAATCCTCATTTTTTATCTTGAGATATTTTACCTACCACATTCTGGTTGCTTCTTTTGTCTAGTATTTTGCCTCGATTCCACCATCCAAGGATAGATAGTCTTAGGGACTTGTCCATTGACAGCACCTGTTCTACAATTCACCATCCCTGCACATACATCTTGCTCAGAACATGAGTTCCCTCCACATCCGCCACCACTACCACCACCTGCCCCGCCGGAACTTGCCCGGTCAGGGCTCTCACCCGACCCATATAGTCCTCCTGCTTCTGCTGCTTCCCGTGGGTCTATTCCATGGTAGCCACCACCGCCAGCGTTGACGGCCCCCTGTCCCTGGTCATGGTAAAAGTACTGCTGATGATGGTGGTGGCCAGCGCTGCTACCATAGGCGTAGCCATTAGCCGATGCATTTTGGCTCCCAAAGTACTCGGCTCCATAGATGGCTGGTGCTCGCTCATAGTATTCAACCGCCTGCATCGCACAAGAATCCGGTGTCACCACGTCCAAAAATTTATTTCTATCTGAGTCGGAGTTGACACCATTATCAAGAAAGAAAGACACAAACAGATTGTCGTTGTGGTAGCAATGGTCATGTGACACGTCCTGACCAATCACCAACAACCAAGGTACTATCTAGATAAGGTTCTAGTCAAGGTATAACGTGTTTGGTATTTACATCTAGAGGTGACAACGATTTCGTCTCCGTCTCCCTTTCTCTCTTCCATCTCATTACCACCTCATCTCCTTTTATCCTGGTTCTTACTTTCGTCGGGGAATAGTGTTGCAATACATTTTTCGAGAGCTGCACACAAAACCAAACTCGTAGTAAGCGTTCAAATTTTGATGAGGGCTTGCCGAAAGGATGAGGTGCTCCCACTGACAAGTTGTTGGTTATTTTTTTCGTCTCGTTTTTGCATTTTTTTTGCCATGTGGAGCACCTGTCAACAATCAGCTCTAGTTTCGGGATGTTTGGGAATCTTTAACAGTCTCCCACTGATCCTTATGATTTAATATCATTCGTCCTAGTACTTTGTAGAAGCAACCAATGGAAACATCGACCCATAAATCGTTTTTACTATCCACCTTTTTTTTAAATACATGAAATAACATTATCTTACGCATGTGTGGTTGTGATCGTGTCGGTTGTCGATCATAACAATTTTCAAGTGTATAAGCGATCGAAACCCTCCTCATAAACAGCAAACTACAAAATGTAGCTTGCAGACTATACAACACATTTTGATAATCAATTAAGCATTGAGTATTAATAGAAGATACCAGCGTTTTATTCATACCTGAAAATCTCTTTTTGCTTGCTCTCAAAATGGCCAAAAAGAAAATAGACTATGAGATATAAATGACATATCATGCACGTATTGTTAACACTATAATAAATGGCATGTACATGAGTTCATTATGCGATCTGTCTTCACTCGAGTTGAGGCTCTGTTCAATCCATTGCACGAAGCCTCAACGCAGTGGATAGGTCGCATAATGGACGAATGAAGAAATGGATCATTTGGTATATACAACGACTCTGTTATTTGAGAAAATAGAAGAATAAGAAAAGAAAGGGAAAACAGATGGAAGTAAAATATATTTGCCTTTGTCTGGCAACTCACTTTCTCTGATATCATGATTATTTTTCCCATGTATGAAAAAAAAGTTCTTGTTTTCGTTCTTTTGGGACGCACTTTGATTTATGAATCTAAGGGCGCACAGTTAGTAAGGTTGATGCGCTTACTTCGATGCGCGTAAACAAACATACTCATACATACAAAATGTACGCACACAAACATGCTCAGGGAGAGAACTCAACCGTGCAATGGAAAAATAACAAATCCACAGTCGCCGTGCAATGGACAAATAAAAAATCCACAGTCGCCGTGAAATGGAAAAATAAAATCTGCATGCAGCACAGAATGGGTCATATATTGAATGGCTGTCAACCAATCAAATGACAAGAATCTTTGTATGAGATGTATAATGTAAATTATATGACACCACAATAGATCCTTGTCATTTGATTGGTTGTTTGATATCGATCATTCAGCCCATTTTACAAAGACGTCATCAACCGTGCAATTTTGGATCAATACGATTTGTTCATTGTACGCGCGCACCGAGACTACAGGCACCACAAGTAAAACCAATCGTGTTTGCAGTGCGCATGTTGTATGTACGCGATAATCAACAGATGCATGATCATATTTTGCATCGAAATCCATAAATTTCATATGAAAAATAATTTGTTTTAGATGTCATATAAACCAAATAATTAATGTCCTTTTCATTTGTGGAATGGACAGAATACTTTATTCGGTGAAGGATGAAATAAATGATCCATTCAACTCGGCTACGGTTCGATGAATGGGTCATTTAATTTTTTACCCCATGAAGTATTCTGTCCATTGCACTCATAAACATTCATTATTTGTATATTATGTATTTCCTGACATTTCACCATGAGCATAATGGAGCGGCTGTTATTTCTCTTCTCATGAATTTCTACTCTGATTACATCTATCATTTTATATTTATTGTTATACAACACATGGATAGATCCTTGACAGCTGATTGGATGAAAGCGTTTCACATGACATTCAGAGGAATCTGCTATAGCACGCTAATATATGCTAGCCGTGCTATAGTCGACTATTGCACGCTCGTGCTATAGTCGACTATATATCATGTATATATTATCATTTAGCCTTATTTGTGTTACCTTTGAGGGTTTTTTTTAGCATTCCATTAGCCCCAATCCAATATTATACAAATATTCAATGTTGATGAGTGCGATCGTTCCGAATATTACATTCGTTGCAAGTTGAAACAGTCTATTCAACGACGCGAAGCGGAGTTGAATAGACTGTTTCAACTTGCAAACTCATGCAATATTCGGAACGATCGCACTCATCAACATTGAATATTTGTATACTATTGGATTGGGGCTAATGGAATGCTAAAAAAACCTCAAAGGTAACACAAATAAGGCTAAATGATAATATCTACATGATGACAACATATTAATTTGAGTAACACTTTCCCCACAGACAGACACATTGTAGATTTTCCTTTAATTAAAATCCGTATTGCTTGAACAAACAAGAATATGAGGAACATTTTACTTTCATTCTTTTAGCAGTTCCTAATTTTGTTGTCTCTATTTTGTATTGTAAATTCATATTATAGTAAGCATATAATAAACGTTGGTGATACTAAGACGGACTACCATTTCCGAGCCGATTTGAATGTAACTATACATTCACGTCATCGAGAGAGTGATGGTTTTGAAGCCAACAGCGATTATTTGCCTTAAAATGAGTTTTAATGTGAAGTCATGTGGTAAAAGGCATGACAGAAAAGCTGAATAGTTTTCTCCTGGGTGTACGGCCCTGTTTGCTTTTAATGCGCGCTTATGCATTGACTTTGAATTTGGGCGTTGGTAATGCGCTTGTTTACGCTTATTCGAATGCGCTACTGAGTAAGATAGTAAATAAGGTCCCCCAAGTCTGTGCAGTCCCCCTTGTATGTGCACACAAGTATATGCGCGATTCTGGTAAAAGAAGATACGCAACGACCACAAACATTACACCTGCAATAAATAGACAGATATTCATTAAAAATCCGATACATATCTTTCTATGCCTTGCTTGTCTAAAGATTGTGGTCGTTGCGTATCTTCTTTTACTAGAATTGCGCATATTCTCCGCGTGTGCGCCGATAAGGGGGACTGCGCGGACTTGGGGACCTTACCACACAATACATTTTTACCAAGGATAATGCACAGTGCAATACACTTTTTCGCATACCGGTTTTTATTGTGACTCTACAACTCAAAACTGTTTACTCGACAGATAAACGAAAAACAGACCACCACATTCATTCAGTTTTCTCCAAGTGGACAATGTTTATTCATTACATTCATTTTCTAGCCAAGAATTTCATTCTCTGAAGTGTTAAAACACTAACACTTGATAGTATGATAGCCTCCATTATCTTTGTACATCAACATTAAATATTGAGGGTTCTTTTTTATGATTTGTATTTATTTCTGCTTTTAAAACATTAATCAGTGTCAATAATATCTGGAACTATAGTACTCTTAGACTCTTCGATGTCCATCTCCTTAAATGTCATACGTTCTAAATTTAGATCAATTATAAAGATTGGCAATTTGTCCTTTGCCTCTGTTCCACTTATTTCAATATTTCTTCTGTATTATTTTTCATCGTCGTTCCTTATCCTTTGCATTTTTTCTCTCCTGTATTTGGTATAGGATGCACGTCTGCATTCATCCAATGCCGATCAGCCGGGGGCGATAGTAGGCAGAGCTGGCGGCTGCTAGACTCCGTGGTGCCGAGCCAAGATGCCTACACGGTCTCTCTGGAGTTTACCGACCTGCAATCACAAAAATCGGGCCAGCAACAAAACGTGATTTGAAGAAAGTTAGTTCCCCAAGGGGTATCGAATAGGGAAGCAACCACAAATTGGGCGCGCATCATTATACTCTGCTGGAAATATCAAAGGATAAAACGTTAAAAGTGTGTTTTAACTAACTTTGATAGTACATAGTCATATAGAGTCCCCTTTTAATAGTTGGAAGAAAACATTTTTTTTAAGGAAACATAAAAGTACCTGTTGGTTGAATATTTAATAGCCAGGAAAGTCCGCCATGCGCTAATATAGTACTGAACTTCTGCGATTTGAGTTAGGCGAAGAAATGAATTTCAAGATTTTCTTTTGTCAGTGGAAATGTTAAGGAGAAATGCCTGCAACATTTTTCAGTTGATCCGTTCGAGTGTATAACTTACTATCATATTAGAGGGATTTTCCAAATGAGGTTTAAAATATTTACATTTTACATTGTTTATATGATAATTTATTATATCTGAACGTTTGCAATACCAATGGGCTCGAACTAATAATTCTCTCGTTTTGAGTCCGAAATTATAATTCTGAAATTCTGAAAGTCTAATTTTCTCGTTTTGAGTCTAAAGTTTTTAGAAATATGGAATTGTATGAAATCTATATGAACAAATATATTTTTTAACAACTGGCCACAACTAACTAGAATATTGCTTGAAAATGGAAATAGTAATTTTCATGTACCAACACTTTAAAATAGTTGGCCAATACTTTAACCGATATGCAACTAGCATTGACTCAAATATACTGTCCTTTAAACATCTTCTGCAAAGGGTCCCTTAATTGTCAAACTGTTAAGGTCAGTGGAATACCGAACTTTTGATAAGTGAAAACAATGCACAACCTCTGTTGTTTAATTGCCATTGGCGAATAATAAACATACATTAAACTCAAATCGAAAGTAACCCTGAGAGAAATTTGCCAAAGGTAGAGGTTAATTTTGCTTAATATCAATGTGACCAAATTTAATTGAGCGGCATTTTCTTTTCTTTTCACAAATTTGTCGATTGATCATGTTTGACCATGTTTGGGCATGATCTACACATTTTGATGGCCAAAAATTTTCACCAACATCAGAGGTGCTTCCGAAATGATTAAGAGTGCACATTATATAATTGAATTATATTTTAGACGCTGTCAGAAGAATGTCATCGTCGTTGGGAACAGGACAGCATCATCTCCCATTAAAAACAACGATGAAATAAACTATTTCTTTTAAAAGTCATCTGATTATACGTGATAAAGCCTACCATTATTATTTTTATCACTGGGGAAGAAAACTCGGTGTACTCGGGGGTAAATACATATATATTCTCTCTCTCTCTTTCTCCATCTGCCATACATACTCAAGACACACGCGGAACCCTTCAAAGCTTTCTTTGAGAAAATCCACCCAGATCCTTCCGCAACGAGGGACCGGGGTCGATTAACAAAAAAGACGCAACCTGTGCCGAGTTTTCAAACTCACAAGACAACGACCATACCGACACTGAACAGACAGAGCAGTTGCTTTGATACACCAGACCTCGAAAAAAAAAGATGAAAGATAAAAAAGCATGTGTATTGTATTGTCAAATGATACATGCAAGGCAAACACATTATTGTAGACATTCAATTCCCATGAAGATCATGCGTAGAGAATGTGGCCATATTACATTACTGATAAACATCCAAATTGTTGGAAGTAGTTTTAAACAATCGAGGGAGAACGATTTTAGGAGTGTCATCATCACAATTAACCCCGCGGCATGCCTCAATAGAAATATTCAGACTGGAGCATTGATCAATGTCAGAGCATTATAGATTGAAAAAAGTGCGAAAATGACGGATACCACATTGCTCATGCTGTCCATTTTTCAAAACAGATGACGGAGTATGATGTAAATATGAAAAGAATAGTTAAAAGCAAATATTTACTGTATGCCAACATGACTATGGAAAAAAAACATGAAGAAAATTAGAAGAATAAGAATACACCAGGACAAGAGAGATGGATTAGCACAGTAAATGATAAAGAAAGTCTTTAAATGACGCCTAAAAAGTATATATTTTGGTTTCACTTGATTAAACATAAGCTTTAATTCAAACATTTATAAACTTTAATGCACATGTGTTAAAGCGCATTGAAATCTCGATATTGTTAAAATACATATATTTTATAATGTCATATTTATTTCCCGTTATATGCAATTCACATTAGTATCAACCCAATTCTCTCATCTTATCCAAACATTAACTACTATACTGCAATAACATCTTGAAAATTCAAACGACCTCCAGATTATGATCAAATTTATCATCAAAGTGTAAAGCGATTAATTTTCGACAAATGGACCAATTTGTTATTCCTATCCAAATTTTTGTTAAAGTACAAATTCGAATATACTATATCGCTTACAATTCCTGGAATGGAAATAATGTAGCTACATGTTTGTACGCCTAAAAATCGTATACATTCCAACATACCTAGTTTGAAATGAAAAAAAAAATCAATAGAATGTAATTACTGAAATGATGTTCAGCGAAAACGGAAAAATAAAAACAAAACAGTAACTAGAGGCAATTATGACTTGGACAAACTTTGCTTGGCTGTGGTTTTAAGTGACAACAAGTCATTCTTAATCATTATCCAAAATCCATTAAGTAGAGGAGTCAGTGGAATGATCACTGGTATAAACTTGGACTCAGAAAAATTATACAATCAATAAACACTACTAAATATAAAATTTCAAACCAAACTTTCCAAATGAAAAAAAATCTTCATGTTTATGTTGTACACACACCCACGCGCACATTTTGTTATTAATTATCTTGGTGTTGACGGCACTTAAAAGTAATAGTTCATGAAAGCTATGCCTTTTCAATT
Organism: Lytechinus pictus; assembly: GCF_037042905.1. Classification (NCBI taxonomy): domain Eukaryota; kingdom Metazoa; phylum Echinodermata; class Echinoidea; order Temnopleuroida; family Toxopneustidae; genus Lytechinus; species Lytechinus pictus. The sequence goes on along the minus strand of NC_087247.1, from coordinate 44,613,246 downwards.
TGTAACGGATATATTTCCTTATTTCTGTCATCCATCTCAGGTTTGACTGACCTACATGGTAACCATGGTAAACATCACGTGACTTGTGTTGATATGGAAGCAGGTTTGATCGGGCTTTCATCTCTAGTGTACGCGATACCGGAGTCAGGAGAGGTGATGATAGAAGCTCACCGGGATCGTGGGTCCGGTTTGGCGGGCTACAAACCCAAGACAATACCCCGTGGACGAAGATGGGATTAAGAAAGACCCTCTTTATCAGGCCGCCCCGCCTCTGGACTTCTGGTCTGCCCTGTAACTCTTGTCTTCTCCACCCTCTCCTCATCTCCTTTTTCATTTTCTCTGTGGATAGGAGCTCAAGTCGCCTTCCTCCCAGACTGATTGGGCTGATAGTAGGGCAAAGATGATGACATACGAAATTTGGAGGTGGAGTAAACGAGCAGGCTGTGAAATCCAGGGATAGCCACCCCCCCCAAAAAAAAAGAGAGAAGAAAACCCTAAACAATAGCGATAATCGAATACTTCCTTATACCATGTATACATATCTTTAAGACATTAGCTAACCAGAATAAATCATCCACCCAAACAAAAAGTAGATTCGAATAAAAAGAGAAAAATCCAACGAGCATAACATAAGATCGGATGTAAAATAAGAAAGTTATGACATTTTAAAGTATCGCTTAATTTCACAAAACAGTTATAATAATATGTGCATCCTGGTCGGTATGTAAATGAGGAGACTGATGACGTCATTCACTCACTATTTATTTTGTATTTTATTATAATTTTATGAAATATTCTAGTTTTCTCCTCATTGTCAAGTGAAACAAAGATTAATTCCTCTCTGAACATGCGGAATTAACATTATTTTCATATTATATGATTCAGTCAAGTTGGCCCTTATTGTTAAATTAATTATAAATGAAATATTCTGTAATTAAAACAATAAATAACAAAATAAATAGTGAGTGGGGGACATCATCACATCATCGACTGTCTCATTTGTACATCACTGAGTTGTGCATATAACTGTTTTTTGAAAATTAAGCGAAACTTTAAAATGTCACAACTTTCTTATTTTACATCCGATTTGGACGAAATTTTAAACATTATGCTAGTTCGATTCTTCTCTTATTTACTCAAATCAAAATTTTTCCGGGGTGGACTTCACCTTTAACTTCTAACAGAAAGACAAATACATAACTTTATGCCCAAAATGATGTATCATGTAAAATATATCCTTTGTACAAACATTTCAACATGAGAGTTGAAAGTTCTTGCTTAATTTCACATAACGCTACTCAATTCATTTTTGCATATGATTTGTAAGATTGTTAAAGAAAGAGAAACAATCTAAAACGATAGAATCTAGGATTCAAGAGAAGTGGAATATTAAATCTTATCGGATATCGAATGTATTGTGAAGCTTTATTTACATTATAACTTTTAATGTCAGTATTAGAAAAATATACAAGCTTCTTTATATCATAATTATGATATAATTCAATGTTAATATTTTAGCTTATCATTTATAACAAAAATATTGGACCCAACTATACAAAATAATATAGCTGCTAACATTGAACCTTGAGGTACTCACATTTGACTGCATGTGAACATGATGCAAATTCTAATGTGTATTATTTGTCTCCATGGGTCCTAACATTATTTTGTTTCATCATACTTATTTCCATGATATTATTTTCGCATGTGAAATGGGGATGAGGAACGTCAAGTAAACAATAATTATGAACGAAATTTAATTAAACCGTGAAAGTCATCCTATAGTTATAGCAATGTTTATAGTACACGTGGCAAAACATCTACGGCGCCGAATTAATTCCATCAGCGCTCCACTCACGACCCCCTCAATGGTATACCCATAAATGCATGTTTGAGCATTTATCATGTGAATTACTGAAAATGATGTGCTCATTATGCCTCTCAAAACAACATGGCATTACAGATTACCAACGATTCAACACACGGAAATTACGCATAAGAGGGAATAATACGCGAGGGGCAATCTTTAAAAATTGGAGCATTTCAGCGCTACCTATTCTCATATGTGAAAGCTATCATGCCAATAAAGCGACGCAAAATGCACCGTCTGTTTTTGCGAGCTGCCTAATTTTGCCTCGTATATTGCTTCACCTGTATAAGGCGTCAGTCCCACGGGTCAATGGCCAAGCGAGACGTTCAAAATGGCGGCCCCCATGTTCTGAGGGTTTTACCACACGGATGTAGACTACGCACGATGGGATCAGCAGATGACAGAACACACGCGAAGGGGATAACGCGCCAAAATACATTCTTGAATACACAGTCATGTATCTTTCCCAACATTAAGGCTGCTTATATTTTTTTATGAAACCAATAATTACATTACATTTTCGTGCATGACTCGCCGCTTATCTATTAAGTTATATATTTTTTTGTTCTAAAGTCTACTATTGCCCACATTTTTGTGAGTTCTTCATCAATTATTACATATTTCCATGATTTAAACACTCTTAAAATGACAGGATGGAATGGGGTAAATCATCTTTTTAAAAGGGGTGATGAATGACAGCATTAATAAGGGTGTTAAATGGTGTCACTCCTCAGCACTTTTCCACTATTTTCGCCTTTTGTGTTTTTAGAGTGTAGAAAACCTTCTCAATTCCGACACCTTTTTTTGACCTTGCCTTGCAGATCAAAGACGCTTTACAAATGCTGTTCATCATCTATCTTAAATAAAAATCATGAAAATAACTTAGTTTCAAACAACATAATTGTCAATATTGAATAAAAAACATTTGTGACATATCTTAATCATATGAAGAAATTACATGACCCTGAATATCGATTTTATTAGCCGAATATGAGACATTGGATGGAAAGAGAAAAATAGTGATAGTATAGGGGTGATGATGGTGGGTTTAACGGTCGTGGTGATAGAGCTGATGGTGTTTGGGGTAAAGACGATGATGTTGGCTGTGCCGATAATAATTGTAGAATTATCATCGACGTTGAAGAATATTACACCCGTGCTGGTGGATACACGTGTATGCGGGTACGTGAAGGAAGGCATCCATGCTTCAATCATGCTTAGAAATAAATAAAAAAACACCAAATATTTAGAAAATAAATCAGTACCAATGTGGCATCATTATTTTTGTTTGGTACCATAACATAACTATCACATAACCAACCAGCATATAATAGTGTTATTCCTATAATCTATAATTCGACAGTTTGCTTCCGGGAATCGTTGACATATTACACAAACGTCTTTGTTTCATTATGGAGAATTCTTCTCCCTCCTCTCCATCTCACCCCTTCTCTCTTCCTTAATCCAGATTTCAGATGTTCGATCACTTCCAATTAAGGAAGGGTCGGAGAGGACATATTCAATAATCATAACGTGCGATGATTGCACGAAATATGGTATAATCGTTTGTGCGTAATTATATCTTGGGTGGAACAGTAATTACTACCATCTTTTCGATAACAAATGAGTCAATCCATGTGTCTAAGTTGGGAAATATGATTTACAAAAATGAAAATACCAAATAATGTAGATTTTATGTTGATACATGATATATATATTACATAAATAGGTATGAAGGGAGAATCTATTTAGTTATGGCCACAAACGTTTGAAAGTGAAAATTTGAAATTCTATTATCATTGTCATGACTGTTGTCGAGTTTACTTCATTGACAGAAAAGGCATTAGAAAGCGAAATGATCCTTATTCATAGTCTCAAAATGGTTTGCCCAATATTGGGTAAAGAGGAAACATTTATGTTTGCTGGTTCAATGTTGGGTAGAACAATTGGTAAAAAGCTACATCGAATATTGGAAAGGTTAACGCAGTATTATGTGATATAAGAAACATTTTTCTTAAACTAGCGTGTACCATATTTACCCAACATAGGATTTGGTGTTGCTCTTTGGAACAAATAACGTTTTAATATCAGGCCAATCTTTATATACAATGGGTGAATCCATGATTTTATTTCTCAATTTGGTATTTGTGTCCCGTACGACACGGTACTACTTAAAAAAAAAAATATTAATTGAGTCAAGTTTTGTCTTGGCTCTTGTTCCCCTTCTCGTACCACTTGAGGATTACCATCAATCAAGGGAATATTCTTTGATTTTCATGTGAAAAAATTAAACTGTTGCCAAACTGTCCCTTACGACACAGCATGGAACCTCGCTCAATAGGGAAAAAAAACATGGCTAGATATGAAGAGGGGGAGGGGGGCTATTGTCCCACAAATGACCTAAACACACTTAATATTGCAATATTATATAGCAAGATCGTTTATTCTTAGTCATAAAATGCAGAGGAATCACCTTCGGAACAAGGACGGTCGCCTTGGAAACTCGCATGCATGTATTTTTAATGCCTTTATGTATTCTAGCCCCCCCCCCCTTGAAAACAAACCCCGCGTACGGCCGCGAATATACATATGACTAAATAATTCAAAATATTACTACATCAACATTTTGAAAGAACATTTCTGGTAATCAACATTTTGAAAAGGGTATTCTAAAGAACATTTCTGGTAAAATTTATGTTTTTTTAATCAATTTAGTTTTTGGCGTTCGTTTTTCCCCCTCTTGCATTTTTCCTAAGGGATGTATTAATTTTTACGTTGCTTGATATCATTTGAATTATTGTGAAAATGTTTTACCCTGGTTGAATAAAATCTTATAATAAATTATGAAAAAAATGTCGATAACTCATCTCTGTTGGGGCTCTAATATCTTCTTATATTTAAACAAATATCAAATAATACATAAAGCAGCTAGAGCTATAAATGTCTTGAAATTATAATAGATGGGAATCCAGAGTTCACAAAGCATGCAGGAAAAAAGGTGTATTACATATTGAACAGAAATTACGTATTCTGAGAAGGCTCAAGGGTACGTTCAACACCAATTATCTCAGCTTGTTATACTGGGGCTTTATCCTCCCACATACTTTATAGTGTTGTAATGTATGTACTAACAGATTCCAACAAAAGTAAGATGCTATTGATAGCTTACACATACGAGCTGCTTATAATTATTATAACAGGTTGTTCGTGGGACACTCCCTCTGAGCAAGTGCTCACTAAATTAAATTGCTCAACATTGCAAAAATTGTACTCAAAAGTTATGGCGTGTATGACATTTAAATGTGTGCACAATCTGCAATAAATTAATTTTACATGATGACGTATAGCACATCGAATAACACGCAATTCACATCAACTGAAATTTGAAATTCCAAGATATAATTCTGAATTGTATAAACGATCATTGGTGTCCACTGCAATATCACATTGGAATGATTTACCAATAGAGGCGCGTTGTTCTATAACCTTGAACTATTTTAATCAAAGTTATAATCTATACATCAGGACGATCCATATGCTTTCAAATCAACCCCCTTCCTTAATAAACAAATATTAACATTTCCCCAGTCATAAGTCTGGATGTATTTATGCAATGTTTTGATGTATTGTTTACTATAAGGGCCCTGATGAAATCCAATAAATGTTGACTCGGGCTACCTTTTTTAAAATAATTATGCGAAATAGATAGATAACAGTGAAAAAAAGTGTTATATCTTTAGTTGGTTATGGTGCACAGTCTTTAACAGTGGCATATAATCCTAAATCATCCTTAAAGATATCGGACTTTGACTAGCAACCAAGCAGTTATTATCACCGCCTTTTGCGATTGAGATACATACATATATAAGATTTGGATGAACAGTCATAAGAAAGTGCTCAATGCTAAGAAAGGATTAAAGTGAATCCTATGCTTGTTGACTCTGGAATGATCGAGATCAGAGGATAATCCTAGAGAGATGTCAATTTAAATAACTGGGAGGAGTAACTTGGTCCCTGTCTGTCGACACGACACTCGTATCGTCTTACGAAGACGAACGGTGTACGTTTTGTGCGTGTGCGTGTGCGCGCGGGTGCATTTGAGAGTGTACGGGACGAGTGAGTGTGAGGAAGAAAGCAGCGAGCTTGGGGGAGAAATAAGTTTATTAGGGGAATGGCAAGTTTAGTATGTTAAATAATATACACTTATACAAATTGAGTCTAAGCATAAATGCTGATAGAGCAACAAAAATAATAGTGGATAGGAATAGGCCTTATGCCGTTGTAGGTTTTTGTGTAGGTGTGGTGAGGTGATTGTGTACGAGTATCTGTGATGATGTACTTGTGGGTGAGTGTATGTGATGGTGCATGTGCATGTGTGGGTTTGTGTTAGGATGGAAGAGATAGAGGGGGGAGATGAATAACTTCAATTAAAGAGCGAGATTGACACACTCAAACTGTAATTGTGACATTTAAAGAGAGATGGAAAAGTAGAGTGACGAAAATACGAAGTCGAAAATTTGTTTCAATTAGAAAATGGAATAAAATATGGTAAAAATATAACGTTCAAACCTCTGAAAATATAAAAATGTGTTTCAGGTAGACGGAGGAGGAATATAAATTCAACATCTTTAATTAAAAACAATTACCGATTATGATGCTTCGTTACTTCTTCTTCATAGTGCCCATTAATTACCAAGGAATATTGTGTGGAGAGCACTGATATACCAAGAGGCAATGTTATTAATACTTGGATGTTCAACGAGAGTAGCGTAATTGGTCAAAGTTCAATGAACTTCATCAGCACAGAGAAACTTATCTCGACTTTAACAGATTACCCATAAGCACAATGGGTCACAAGGAATACGCATAGACCAACCTTCGTCACCACTTGACACAATATCATTAAGTTTCAAAGTTCGTAAGGGTTGATATAAGACTTTCTTTGAAGCCCTACTTGAATTAAACCGAGTAAACCGACCTTTTTTTAGAAATGCTCAGATCACATAAACCGAAGTTTAGACCTTGATACACAATTGATTTATTTCTGGTCTATGGGTATGAATTGAAAAATGGCGATAACTTAACTCTCACGTATGATGTTCGAAATTTAAATTCAATGAAGAACCTGCATAGATTTAAGGAAACCACTCCTTATTATTTGAAGAAAAAAACACACATCGAAATAGCATCAATACACTGCTCAAACGTAACTTTACCGTTATGGTCCCGATTTACATCTACCGTAGAAGAAAACTACGGTACATTGCATGCAGAGTCACATGATAACAAATGAGAGGGTGAATAACAGGGGGGGGGGGGTGGCACGCAACTCTCCTTTCACCCACGGAGCTTCTTTGAGATCCCATGAGCTCATACAACAATGGAACCTTTAATAAGAAAAATTGAGCTAAATACGGCGGATTGATCGGGAGATGAAGGGGAATGCTTAATAAGTTGAGGACGCGACTTCTACCAATCACATGTGACGTGAGCTAGCCGGTAGGGCAGGCGGGGTCAACAGAAAGGAGCCGGTGTGACGGGGTTGTGTCACATCGTTCGTGTTGAGTTGTGTGGCGATGTGAGGTTATATCGTAACATCAGCTATGAAAACCTGGCCCTATACTGTCTTCACTGAATATGAATGTTGAGTTTCAGTCTAGATAACGATGACAAAATGTTGAGATATTAAAAGTCTCTCCTTTTCGTAAGAATTATGAGGTTACATCGTAACATCAGTTATAAAACCTGGACCTACTGTCTCGAACGACTGCGGACTTTCAACTACAGTTTTGGAACTGGATCACAAAATAAGAGGTTAATCAAAACCTTGCTTTTTCGCTAGAATCGTTTATCTAGCAATGACACCATTAAAATATATTTACTAAATAGAAATGATATAATAAATGAAACTTATAATAGGTCTGTCGATTTCATTTTAATAAAGAAACATGTTCGGTCTATCAAAAGAGTTGCCATTGGTTCAAATCATTGCGTATATATTCTCAAAACATGGTTAAAAACATATCCCATGTTAATTATTCATTGAGATGATCATGATGATAATGAGGAATGAGGGGCTTATATTTTTCAATTTTGTTGTGGCATATTCATAGCCAATACAACATAGCCAATTATATCATAGCCAATACATCTAAACACTTCATCATATTCTCCTTCCAATTTAATCGCAAATAACAACCTTTTGATGATGATACTACTGTTGTTGCTGCTGCTGCAGATGATGACGACGATGAAGGTGACGATTATGTTCTTGATTATGATAATGATGAAGAAGAGGAGGAAAAAGAAGAAGGATAAGAAGGAGAAGAAGAAGAAGAAGAAGAAAAATGAAATAATGTTAGTTATTTGGGGGGGAAAAATGTAATCACAAATGAAACATAGGAGTAAAATGCAATAACTTTAATGAAAAAAATTCCTCTGCCTACATTTTTTATCATGATCCCATCAATTACGCATGAAATGCTATTGATGTCGCCAATAAGATTTACTTTGACTTTTTTTCTAACAATACTGACGAACAGGACTTAAAACGTCGCCGATAGCTTACATTAAAAATATCACGGACAATGACCTAGTTCCATCAACCAAACTGACTCCACACCGAGCAAAACATTTGCATAATAAGTATCTTGTATTAAAGTGTGGAATATCCGGTGTGACTGGATAGAGGAACGAAATCAATGAAACAGCTTCAAAATTCAGAAATATCTAGATAACATTTATATTTGAAAGAGATTAAGAAAAAACCAACGTCACGATTGGCGTTGCCGAGGGAAAAAAATAAAAACAGGTTCTTATCAAAGTATACCAAGCCAAAAAAGGCATAAAGAATCAAGACTATGATACATGAAAACAGTTTTCTCATCTCCTCAAAACAAACAAACAAACAAACAAACAACAAAATAAAAGAAAAAAATGTACCGCTGATTATCTTCCACAGATTATTATATCGAAGTCACTTAATTCCTTGATAATTAAGCAGTCAAGGAAGTACATGGTATATTTTTACCTTTCATATGACTCTGAATTGTATTTTGTAAGATAGTAGATTGAAAATACACACGCCATATATTAGAAAATACAATAATAAAGCCCATCTGAACAAGCAAATCGAGAGGAAACGTCATAGATTACCAAAATAATGTTGCATTACTTGGAATAAAATTCTTTTCACATTGCACTTTTTTCCCTTAACCCCAAGGAAATTGTTGGGGCTAAGGGGGGGGGGATCTTAGCCCCACCAATTTCCCGGGGTTAAGCTTAGCCCATTTCGTTTTCACACTACGTTTTAGCAAAGTGGGCTAGCACACGGTAAATAGTACGGTACTATCTGGCCCTGCAGAAAAGCAGGGTTAGCCGGCTTATTGTGGTGCTAGCACCACAATTGCGGTGCTAAGAGATGCAGTGTGAAACGAAACAGCGCTAAGGAAAAGTGGGGCTAAGCATTAGCCAATCACAGAAGTCGAAATTGCACGTTAATCGCGCTCTGTATGGTAAAATCATCAATATTCACGAGCTGTGTGATTGCCCGGGGTTAAGGTGTTAACCCTGCATGGCTATGCAAATAGTATGGGGCGAAGAAAGACAGTGTGAACAGTCAGTGGTTAAGGAAATGCAGTGTGAAAAGCATATATGTAAATGTACATAGACACCCTGTATTATCGGTTTCTCTGTAGATAAATTATCATTGGGGACGATTTGGCTGTGACCCTATCACGTATTATGGTATCACGCTCGGTGTCCGTCCGTCTGTCTGTTCGTTAACTTTTCCTTGTAAACAAGATAACTTCATTTTAACTTAAGCTAGACTTATATAATTCCGTGTGTATGATACTAGCATAGATCCCAGGAAGCTTATTGATTTCGAGGTCAAAAAGTCAAATGTCAAGGTCACAGTGGCATGCTTTCATCTTACCCTTCTGAAGTCTTTGTAAACGCGATAACTTCAGTTTAACTGAACATATAGGCTCATATAATTTGGTGTGTTACTAGCATGGATGCCAGGAATTATATTTATTTGGAGGTCAAAAGGTCAAAGGTCAAATCACCACCTTGCACTTTTCTTGCTTTACCAATGACTCCATTTTCCACGTTACAGGCGGGCGTATTATGTGCTCGCCCCAGCGACACTCTTGTTGTATGATGGGGGTGAAAAGGGGTGTGGAGTCACTAACCTGAACTTTTCGCTTTCATCCTATCAAGCTGTATATGAACAACTTTTCAAGCAAATCAGGCAACTGTGACTGATTTACCCCCTTTCTTCTCTAAAAAAAGAAAAAAAAACTCTAAGAAAATCCTGGGGACGCCCCTTATTGTGAGACTGGGAGCAGACTGTATTTGAACGTGAAACGGGATCCGGGGGTGAGGTAGCAGTCAGCCGAAACAAGAGAAGATGTTAATATCAAGAGATTATCTCCAGTCCTAGTTTCAGGGAGGATGGATGTCAGAGATATGCCTCGTCACAAAATGACAGCTAGGAATTCATCTACAACTCATCACTGTATCAAGGGTGACGTGAGGACGAATCATAAAAAAGGGGGAAGGGGCAAACTAAGGGATAGGATGCGAAGGGGTGGGGCAACATCCATGGCAATATCTGACTTAAAACATGTTGAAACGGGTTTTGGACTGCGAAATTTCTCAAGACAACATTCTTTACAAAGTATTTATTACAGAAGTCATGAAATGAGATCTCACATTGTGGGTGCAGCTTGTGTGTCTGAGTAAGAGTATAACATGTATAATACAGTAATATGGAGCACTCAAGATTGTGTGCGCATGGATTGCGTGTGCAAGGTATTTTTACGTTCGTGCGAGAGTTTTGAGGACGTTCTCAGAACCTAAACCTCATGTGGTAATGATGAAAATAAAGTGAAAATGATGAAAATCCATATTTTATTGTCCGAAAATTTTCTTTGTCCAATTGATCGTGGGCCAGATCGACGAGGCTCTATCCCTTTAATTGTTGAACGCCAAACAGGGTAGCAGCAACTCCCATCTTTTAACGTCTTTTGGTCTGACGCGGCCGGGGTTTGAACCCCCACCTCCCGCTTGTGAGGCGGACGCTCTACCAACTGAGCCAACACACCGGTTGGTAACTACCATGAGAACGATCATTTTGATTGGACAATGAGCCTTTAACATGTCAGTTTAATTCAAATGAAACAGGCACCTGAACCTGTCGCAGAAAGCTTTTCGAATCTGCCATTGATTGTAACTTCCAAATTATGAAGTAAGCATTGATTTTGACTGACTGTTGAAAAGAATAGTTCCAATTGATAGGCAGAGATATGGGTTGCGTAACTGCAAGTGGGTCCTGGACCTTGCTTCATGAAAGTTATTAATTCGATCAATATAGATTTTAAGGAGTAAAATTATACTGGTTATTGATTAATTTTTGCAACAGAAATCGAAGAGTGAGTGAATTGTAAATGTATATATATATATATGTATATATATATATATATATATGTGTGTGTGAAGTTATACATGTACAACAGCTTTGGCAACTCTTTTATTTAAATATTGTGTGAAAGAAATGGATGAAGAGAACAATGGTAGGCGTTGCTTAAATCAAGGTTCCCCAGAGCTATCTACCCTTTGGAAAAATTGGTGATGCCGAAAAATTGGTGATGGCGGCTTGTTATTGTTCAAAACCCACCTTCACCCGACAAAGGAAATTATAATTGGTATAGTGTCGAAAATCTGTCTATCTGACGGTCAATCGGATCGGGGTCGCCCTAGCCACTAACCCGTCTCTGTGGTCTAGTGGTTAAGGCACCGGCGTTCAAAGCTGGGGGCCCGGGTTCAATTCCCAGCAGAGACATTTGTTCGGCATCACCAATTTTTCCAAAGGGTAGATAGCTCTGGGGAACCTTGATTTAAGCTACGCCTACCATTGTTCTCTTCATCCATTTCTTTCACACACTATATATATATATATATATATATATATATATATATATATATTTAGTTCTGAATAGAAACCATACACGAATCTGCACTTTGACGATATATTAAAATTTAAAATGAGATTGAAAAAGGTGACATAAACAACTGAATAACTGTTTTCAGGGGAAATAAAATCAGGGGAAAAATCAAGTCAAACATTCTTGCGCATAAACGTCAAAGATAAGATTTGTGTGTTGCCAAAGAAAAGGCATACCATTGAATATGAAATCATGGTTTCTTTTTCTGTCGTCTCGCTCAACACTGTTCTCCGGTGATACACAAACCAAATATATATACTTTCTTCGTTGGATAAAAAGTTTGAGGGAGGATGGGCGGAGAGGATTGGGAGATGGCAATGCGGTATGGTAAGTTTTAGAAGCCTACTTCGCTTTGTGGGTCCAATCATGTTCCTATCTTGGACCTATAGGTCCATGGTCCAATCGAACAGGATACAATTAATGTCTATATCTATTCTGAAGTATATTTGTCATATTAAATAATCGAATTAATTACTTGATCAATAGCGGACAAAATTCATGTAAGCTCGTACACTCATGTTAGATAGATCACTCTCGCCCACGGCAAAATGTAGAAAGATCACTTCACATCTTTCTATTGTGATCGAGTTTCAAGTGTAATTTTAGTAAGCAAAAGCTAAGATATACATTAATCAGCCGATCATTATACACAACTTGATCCATCCCTTCCGACCGAAGTGACTTGGTAAAGAACATAGTTACTGAAACGAAAATGTTGAAAATGGAATAAATGGAATTGAACAAAATAGGTATCTAAAAAATCTTCACAATTTTTTTGTGGTATAACAATATTGATTTCTAAATGCAACATTTATACCATTCCAACAAATTTTCTTTGCAATAAGAGTGGGTAAGCCGCTTTATAACTACAACTACAAAAAAGAACGTAACAGCCAGGCAAAGTTTATTTCTCCTCTCTATAATTAAATATACTCATAAGTTTTGAAGAAAAGTTATGGGGTGTGTGGCAATGCAAACACACACGCGCGCCCACTCTCCAATCCATCCCACCCTCAATATACGCCCATTTCAGTTAGCCCTCAGGTGAAATTAATCGGTCCTTATCAATAGATTCGAAACCTTCAAGGAGAGAGACTGGGCTGATATGGGTCGGTGAGGGTCAAACCCTCCGATGACATCATAGGACCTTGAATGCTCGACAAGAAAGGAAGAGAGAGGGAGAGAGACAGACAATGAAAGAGAGGAGAGAGATAGATGTGGGGGGAATAGAGAAGAGCCTTAATTGATACTTGAAATATTATGATTATTAAATCTGATTTAAAAGTCTTTAATATCATGACAGTCATGATAACCGGTGAATACGGAATATTGTTAATTCAATTGTTGTTTGTGTTTACGATACATTTTAAATTAACTGTAAAGAAACAAATATACGATACAAGGCAGTTTTAAGAGGGTAATATGAGATTTAAAAAAAATATTTTCCCTCCACATGGATTTTACTAATGGAAATATGAGATGGTCGTTGGCCGAGTAACATGAAATGGAGTCTTTGGATGACATGATTGCCTCAACACTGATGTGTGCAAAATGATGCTACGATTAAGATATAGATTTTCATTCTATCGATTTCCTTTATTGTTACAAAATTACAAAAATAAACAGAACACAAAAAGTCAAAAATATTATAAGTAATATACTTAGTAACATACACATCATACAATTATAATTAAAGATCAAAGGATTTAACGAATGAAGACAAAATTAACTCAGTAGATTTGATTGTACATGTATAAAACAATGTATAGCTTGTTTAAAAAGTAAGTCCCTAAACTTGGTGTCATGATATTATAAGGACAGCATGTGAGTAAACAAGGTGTTCAATTTTTATTTGAAGTCCTTGAAAATGTTACAATGCATTAGTCTTATCATTCCGTATTTTTCTGAGGTGAGTAGGGTTCGACTAATACAGTGTCGATATACCCTCCAACAATACCCCCCTCCTCATTTGAAGAATTATGTTTAGGCTAGTAGGTCAACACAATTTAACTGTCACACCGATATCATCGGAGATCGAAAAATGTATACTGGACGGATCGATGCACAGTGCAAGCAACGTCGTTAGAGGCGCTATTGCACTGACAGAATTTTGCAGATTGATGTAAAACCCACACTTGAGCCTTCTTAAATCTTGGAAGTCATCACTTGTGCTATTATACGTATGTAACCCGACCTTTAAAAAATCATTTTTGTTATGACATTTTATAAAATAACGTTTTTGAAAACTGAAGATCTATAAAGTGTCTCTTTAAGGCTTTATTAAATCTGGGTAAATTCCCTGGACAATGTCAATATCTATACAGTTCAGAATGGTATACCGCAGATATTCCAAGATTTATGGCCAATTTTGTGCGAATCGTGGATGAGTGCAATATTGGAACAGATGAGTGAACTACGTCAGATGATAGGAAAGGGCTCCCAACTCTGCGCAGTTCCCTTTGTTGTGCACACGCGTGTCATAGTGTGCGATTCTAATAAGTAGATACACAACGACAACATTTACACATGCAATACATAGAAAGCAGGGGCGGATCCAGCCTTCGCCAATAGGGGGTCACTTTTAAGCTTTTTATATATATATATATATATATACACTCGGCAAAAAAAGTTATTGGACACTTATAAAAGTTAAAATATTCCATATAGATATTTGATTAAAGGCACATTATTGTATGTCAACATGACCAGACAATATTCATCTTCCAGTATGACATGACATTTTCATGTGAACAGTCATGCATGGGTGGTTAAATGCTTTAAACAATAGCAATGTCAGTAAAAGAAAATTGCAAGAAATTGATCAGTCAGTGCATGGCTGGTTACAGGCATTAAACAATAGCAATGTCAGTAAAAGAAAATTGCAAGAAAACGATCAGTCATTCTTTCAGTTGTGAAAGTTTGTATGGCATAAATATCCATTAAACGATAAAAGCAAACTTAAAGGCAAATACCACTCTAAAAATGAAAAGAAAGTTATCCACCTTGGATGCATTACTATTCCACTGGAAGTTTAAGTCAAAGTTAGTCGATGAAAAAAATGTCAAATTTCAGTATCTTGGCATAAGCAAAAGAAAATCATTTTTATCCTCCTATCTTCTGCAGGGGTGGTGGCCCTAGGTCGACCACTCCTAGTGCGGTCTCTAACTTCATCAGTAGCCAAATACTGCTGGTTCAAATTTGAAATTGTTGTTGGTGAAACTTGGAAATATCGAGCCACTTGTCTAAATGACTGCCCAGACTGCAACATTCATATTGCTCTTGCATGCTCTTGGTTGGAAAGCTTCATCTTGAAAGTGAGTGTCCAAATGATCCATCTCATTATGCACCTCATGATGCATCCCTAAGCATTGAATTCAAATGATAACAATCTGTTGAAATTGTTGAATGTATGCCTACAGGATGGCCATGATCATTAGCATTTGAATGGTCCATTTCTTGCAATTTTTTTTTACTGACATTGCTATTGTTTGAAGCATTTAAACACCCATACATGACTGTTCACATGAAAATGTCATGTCATACTGGAAGAGGAATATTGTCTGGTAATTTTGACATTAAATAATTTGCCTTTAATCAAATATCTATATGGAATATTTTAACTTTTATAAGTGTCCAAGAACTTTTTTTGCCGAGTGTATATATATATATTCATATCATATCATAAGTCTTATTTAAAAAGTGCGAGCGCGAAGCGCGAGCAGAAATTTTTAATATAATATGCATTTTGATCTGATAATCAAACATATGTTGACGGCAGCTTCTTAGCCATGAAGACGTTACATATTTCAACTATCAAATAATGCGAGCGCGAGCTGATAATTTTAACATTTTTACCTGAAGAATGGAAAACAATAAGTATATAACTAAATAAATGATGCAAGCGCGAAGCGCGAGCTGAAAATTCGAGATCTAAACCTAAAAATTGGACACTCTATTCATATTTTGTAAATCATGAAAAGGATGAGTAATTGGAAATCTTCCTATATTAATAATGCGAGCAGAATTTTTTTAATTTATTTTTATTATACGTTTTGATCTGATCAAAAAAAGGATCTGTTAACGGCTGCTTATTAGCCATGAAGACGTTACATATATATTAACTATCAAATAATGGGAGCGCGAAGCGCGAGCTGAAAAGTTTAACATTTCTACCTGAAGAATGGAAATTCTTAGCACTTTTTGTAATCGTGAAAAGGATAAGTATATAACTAAACAAATGATGCGAGCGCGAAGCACGAGCGGAAAAAGTTGTGGACACTCTATTCATGTTTTGTAAATCATGAAAAGGATGAGTAATTGGAAAGTTTCCTACATTAATAATGCGAGCAGACAATTTTTGATATTGTGATCTGAAACTGGATAATGATTTAAATAGAGAACAAGCTGCGTATCTGAATAAACGCGTGTTTCAGATATCGACCTAGAATTTAGGCATTCTAAATACATTTTTTATAATGAAAATCAAAGCGAGTGCGAAGCGCGAACTTAAACTATTTGATATTCCGATCTGAAAAGAGAGTCAATTTTAGCTCAAGCACTTTGTAGGAAAATTGTGAGGTTGATATGGATCACACTTAAAGAGCTGATATTTTTGTATAATTATTATTATATTGAATTTGATCATAGGACCGGGACATTCTTAGGACATGAGTATGAAAATGACTATCTTCCTATTCCTCTTGCTAAGCGCGAGATGAAACAAAAGGGACAATTTAATTATTAAATTAATATCTTATTAATTAATTCTAATGAGGGCGCGAAATCTGATGACATTATGGCCTGAAAACTGGACATTCCAATTCTTTTTGTAATTATAAATAAGATGCATCAGTTAATATATTGTAACCATTAATGCGAGTGCAAATCGCGACCCAAAATTTTTGATAAACTGTCATGAAAAGGGGATTTTAAGTAGTTTGTTGTATAATCAATACTGAGACATACATAACTCGCCAATCAAAATGCGAGCGTGCAGCGCTAGCTGATACGTTTTGACAATCAGACCTGAAAAGGGATATTTTGACAACTTTATGGAATACACGAAAATAATAGGTACCTGACAAATCAAATTTTGCGAGCGCGCAGCGCGAGCAGAAAATGTTTATATTCAGACCATAAAACAATTTTTTTTACAGAGCACTTTAAAAAAATCAATTTTTGTAAATCAAACAAAATTATGAAAGTTAGATTTCCGAGCTGAAATATGTTTTGTATATTAAGTTCAAATTTGATATTTTAAGCTCCATATTGAGCAAGATATGTAAATCACCTAAAAGGCAATGCGAGCGCGAAGCGCGAGCGAAAATTTTATATAGGGACATGAAATATTTTTTTAAAGATTATTTTCCAAGTCTTCCCCTCATCTTATTTCATTCAATCGTCTTCGTCCTCTTATGTTTCCCCTTCTTTTTCTTTTTTTTCTTTCTTCCCCATTTTTTCTTTTTTTTTGCTCCGCCAATAGGGGGGCCCGGGCCCCTCGGACCCCCCGGATCCGCCTATGGAAAGATATTCATTAAAAGATCTGACTAAAATGGTGGAAAAAATAATGAATTTCTGGCATTTCAGCCTTAAAATGAAGCCTTTCTTATCAAAATCCCCGAATCGTGTGTAAAGTGAATGGGTGAGCAGACATGGGGCACTATTTTTGGTCAATCTGACAATGACTGGGTTTTTTTCCAAGGAAATCATGTATTTCTTTCAAATTGGTATGAGATTTTTTGTACACTTACTTATAAGAATATAAGGAACATTATCAAATGATTTTTCTTGTGAAATAAAAAGAAATTCATGTTAAATCTTAACTTGCATACTTAGATGCGCAGACATGGGCCCTCTTCATACTCCACGAAATACAACCATCCAATGTAATTAATTATTCATTCCTCAAAAGAGTAAAGTGATTGGGCAAATCAAGTCACTTTATATTACAATCAGTTAAGACGGTACAATTACATAAAATCATTTCGAAAAATGTGACGTACATGTAGCTAATATTACAAAGTTTGTAAAATGTGAAATTCGTAAGAAAAAAAATCACACATGGGACAAAAGATTTGACGGTAACACTGAACGGAGATAATACGTTTTCATGACCGGAGAGGCCAATAAGCTTGTTTTTTTTTATTCATCACTTTTAACATTTCATTAGCTTTAATCCAGATAGGGGTTGCATGCTCCCCTTTGTATTTTTATATGTAAATGAGGGTATACTGTTGGCTTAAGTATTGGTTGAGTGCACTTTAATGAGAGATTGGACAGTTTGTTGGCTCTCTGGCCCACTCTTGGCTGTAGTGCTATTGAACAGAAGCACGTCTTTTTTTTTGGATGGTAAGAAGACAGAACGTGTCTTCTGCGACATGTTTGAGCTAAGATTATGATTGCAGGTCATCTTTGCCCAAAATCATGAAAATCAACTACTGAAGTAACAACTTCCTCTTCACTGTTTGACGCTTTCTTGACTGGCAACTCAGCTTTGCTATTTAACCATAGCCGTGTTTATCTCCTTCATAAACTCTACACACAACTCGGTTTACCTAAATTCATATTCATTTGGTTGGAAGTACTTGATTGAGTTCGATATCTACTTCTCTATTCGTCATGATATGGGATTAGCAGTAAAAATGGTAAGCCTCATCTTTCTCTTTTCAAACACAACCATCTGATCATCTTTAATGAAAGAACTTTGTCATGTTTTATTGGGAGATCACTAGAATGAATTAACCTCACATATAGGACCTGATGTCATGGGTGAAATCGCTAGGGTACATGTCGGATTAACTCTTCACGTAAATGTGATGACCCCGTAACACTGACTTGCATATGAGATTGCACGGGGCCGTTAGTGTTTTTTTTTTGTCCTGGACGTTTTTCTTACTATAGAAATCGATGTTTACCGTCAAAGACAGTCATCGTATCCACCGTCAATATTTTGCACAGTCTGCGTCTCCTTTAAAATGATACATACACATGAGCCTGCACATATTGATACTCAGTGGTTTATTTTGTCAGGTGCTAAGTAATTGTGATTGTCGGTTCCAATCATCAGCTATTAGGGAGCTTTATATTTCTTATCCAATATGAATTTATTTATCGGAGGAAATCAGCACTTACGACCATGCGCAATGTAGTTCTACCTGCATCTCCAATCAATTTACAGCCGCTCTCTGGAAAATTTACCTTTTCGTCAAATTCGTACATGACTCAGTAAGAATGATGGCGCTATTTTACTTTAAGAGCGATGTCATGTTGCGTCGCGTCGCACGTAAAGCACAATCCCGACCTCATTTTCGATGGAGAACGCGAACGCATATAAGACGGTAGTTGATTTTGGAAGAGACTTTTGGGCCCGTCGTCATGGTAGTAAAACTCTGTCCTGCAATGCAAACTGTGTGACATGATATTTTTTTCGTTTTGCATCTGGAACGGAAACATCAATCTGCGTTTCGTGTGCAAAATTCTGGTTGCTAATATGGTTACAGCGATATATCCGATTAATGACGACTTTCCAGAGCCACATTTGGTTCCTCCCAGAGCTCGAGAGGCCGCCCGGGGGGCCCACTTCCATTGAAGAGTGGATACCAGGCGCGACCACACATAAAAAGGGAAAGAGTGGGCAAGTACGTTACGTATAGGCCTATGTAACGTTATAAGGGTGTCAAAAACGATGTTTAAAATACTGAAAAGGGGGATATATTTCCAATACTTGTAGGGTTTCACACGCTAAATACTTGTTAAGAGATGCATTTTTATAATCTGGAAAAGACTTGCTTCCCTTGTTTAGGGTGCTTTTCGAAACCCCATGGTCGCGCCTGGTATCCACTCATCAATGGAAGTGGTCCCCCCGGGAATTTGAATCTAATTCCCATTTCTGGGGAAAGTAAAACATAATGCCCATTACATTGTGTGCTAGAGGCATATCGTTTGTGTAGGAGTAAGCAAAAGAAAAAACCCTGCAAATTCGGCTGGTGTTCAGACGTTCAGGCCTATTGCCTATGCCGTGTACATATCAACGCATGCGAAACGGTTTCGGCTGGAGAGGTGATCTGACCCATGGAATTAATTGCCAGTGATCCACCAATAATCCACATTAAATGCAAAATCAATTCGATGGACTGTAATGATCTATAACTAAGCCTCAATTCAGTAACTTTTTCCTCACTCAATATGTACTCGATTTGTTTGAAAAACCACTTTCTTATCCATGTCATAATCTATTGTAGGCCCTGCATTTCGAATATCTCCAGCCAGCTGTCATAGTAGAGGCTCGCCGCCGGCTCAGGGGGCATATACGATGATGACCATAAGTCGTAATGTACATGCATGTGTGGTGCGGGTGTCGCGTGAAAGAATTTTGCACACGAAAAGCAGATCTACAGGGCCTGTAACATAATGCTTAGCAATGATTGCAGAGCAGTTTTCTACGTTTGATTCTATTGACTATAATGTACAATCAATCTTAAAAATCAAGTGTATGATTAATCGTTAACTTTTGTGTTAGGGGACCCAAATGTTACCGTCCCTGAGGTTTGCGAAAGGAGGCTAATTATTCACCACGCGGAATGAAGAACGACAAAGGATAGAAGATTCTACGTCATGGTCTAAACGCTTGGTCCCACTACACTTACGGATGCAGAGAGGACGTAAAACGGAGAAGAAACTGCTATCCGCTAGGAAACGTTATCTATCCGTTGTGTACTCTCTGCATACGTGTTTCATACACTATATCCATCGATCATCCGTCAACTGTGTTTTTATTGTTCCCCCATTTTTTTAATTGTCTGGAACGGATGAAAACGGGTGGAGCCACCCGGGGGAGCCACTCCGAAATTTTGATTGTCCGTTGTATCCGTTATGAGCATGACTAGGTTTTGTGTCCGTCGGCCAGTGGACCAGGCCTTAACTTACGAAACATGAAGCTCCCCGGCTACAAATTAAAAGCATAGGGACAAAATATGATGTGAACATGCCAGCTAGATAAGGTGGAGGGGTTGACAAGGAGACGTCACTATTCCAGGTGTCACGCGCGTAAAACATTCCCCATAGACTTGTGTGTTAAAATGGCACTTTTGAAAAATTCATAAAAAATAAATGTGAAATTAGAGGGTGGAATGTTTACTACCAATGGATAGGATATATATCTGACATTCCAAATCTGACCAGGAAAGGGTACCGTAGCCAGCTCATTTTAAAAATAAATCGCCATTTATGAAGATAACTATGAATCGATCGAATTCATCAACTGAAACAGTAAAATAGCCCTAATTATTCCGCCAGTCAAAAAATAGTTCCAAGTCACTTATTTATCTTCCCAATTTGGGCGAAGTAAGTTCAGTAGTTACCATTTCTAGAATCAGTGTTAGATTTTGAATCACGTTCATACATTTTTGTCAATCAGCAATATCAAATTGACGAAAATTCGAATGGGTTGGGTCGAACGAATATCTTTAGCCCTCCTGATGTAATTAGGCTCGTGGAACCTCCAACCCCATCGAACGGATGATTCGCGGTTCACGGGAGTTTGATAACCGCCATGAACCGCCAAGTAAGATTGCCCCGTTACTTTGCTTACGAAAGCTCTGAAATTGCTTCTATGCACCACTCTATTGTTAAGCTAATTGGTACAATTTCTTTAATTTTGTATGTTTGAACCTAAAGGAACTGATAGATATGAACGCCTTATATGAACTATTATTATATTTTTATTATCATTGTGATTACTGTTATTATCATGCTAATTATCACTAGTATTATCCTTAGTAATAGTAGTGGTGGTAATGATATAATAATTATTGTCATAATAATAATAATAATAATAATAATAATTATTATTATTATTATTATTGCTATTATTATTATCATAATCATCATTATTATCATTACCACTGTTATTATCATTATGATCATCGTCATCGTTGTTATTAATATTATCATTATCATCATCACCATTCCCTTTGAAAGAGTAGATATTTGATTCTTTAACATTATTGTATATTTTGATTTTGAAATGATGATAAAGGTATTTGTTGAGGAAATGAAGAAACTCTAAAGTCATCTTGTCATATAAGATTATTTTTTGATTTCATGTATACAAATCTGATACAAATCAGATGTACCACGCAGCTATAAAACAAAGTCAATCAAGTTTGCCTCATTTTATTGGAGGTCGCCCTCTCTTGTGATATATTATACAATCTCTTTCCAACGTTATGCAAACGGTCCATCACTGAATTATTAAACGCTATTATAATATTTAGCGAGGTAAATGCAATTAAAAAAATACTGAAACAAATACTCTCATACTGGTTTTGCATTATCATGCATGTGCCACTAATAAGAGAACAAATGTTAGAAAATTTATAAGCCATTGTTCCAACATAATGAATAGTATCAATATGAAAAAAACAAAAACACGCAAATGTGCGTAGAAATGTCCAATTATTAAAAAATAATACAAAAGGAAGACCAAAATAAATAACGCAGGTTTAAATATGCATATACTTTTCAAACTTCATTTAAAAAAAATGAAATAACAATCACAGTTCCTAGCAAATTTCCTATTTGAAAATCGATCAAGGTGTTTAGTTTCAAAGATAAGAACGGAAATAAATAAAAATATAGGTAAAGAATAATTTCAGGGGGAAAATGCAATAAGAAAATAGAGGGAAGAGTCACCCGACAGTGTCACCCGAATGTCAAATTACGAGAATATGTGAGGGTGTGTGTGTGTGTGTGTGTGTGTGGGGGGGGGGGGGGGTGTGAGTACGAGTAACAACTGTTCCAAGGGTGTCTCAATGGCAGACTCTCCCCCACTAATAATGTCTTACCCCACCCCCTCTGTCTGTCTGTCTCACTCTCTCCTCTTTTTTCTCTCTCTCTACAGGTCTATCTAATTTATCTATCTTATTTCGCTCTTATTTTCATCAAAATATTTCCGTTGTCAAACACGTGCACTTGTGGCCCCGTCGGTACACCAATGTTTACTGATACCCAAACAGAGTTGGGTATAGATCCTTTGTCTGGGTATTTATCGGAGCATCTTCAGTCCCTCATACAGGAACACTATGTCAGACTGTTTGTCCTTCCTCGATGTACAATAGACCTTGTCACATCTTTCTTTGTCCCTTTGATTTGTGTGGTAAAGTTGCACTCCCTGCGTATCTAAAAATATGAAAGTAAATTGTATATATATTTTTTGTTACCTGTCTATTTGCCCCAGATTACACAAAATTGTATCGTTCCAAGCTACTGTAATCATGATTGATTGAATGATTTTATTCATATATTCACATAATTGATAATCAACCTCACATAACATTTGTCATAGGCGTAATCAGTAATCATTCAGAGAATATATATATATATATATATATATATATATATATATAAATATTATGTATATATAGGAGAGGATCATCATAAGCTGTAATAGCTTGAGAATGATAATAAAAGACTGATGAACTTCGTTTAGTTATACAGAGTATAATATTGTTAATGTCCCTGCCTTTTTCCACTTATCGTCTCTATTTTACTTGTAAAATATATTGTTATTATAAACCAAGACCGGGGCTCTGCCTAAAGCCCCTTTCACAATTGACGTACGACCTGTTTACGACCGCCTGCAACAGTTTTTTCTTGTTGTTGCACGATCGATCTCTTGGTGTCTTGCGAGCACTCGCAGTGGTTGTAGACGAACGCACGAATTTGAGGTGGTCGGAGGTGGTCGTGACTGGTCGCATCTGAATTTGAACATGTTCAAAATCCAAACGCGATCAAATACGATTGATTTACTCGCATCAGGTCGTACCATCGGTCGGGCGATCATCGTGTGAGTGTTGTTCAACGTTGTACGACTTGGTGCGAGAGGTGACACAACTACGTATAGTCGCATTTAGTCGACTGGAGGTCGTACAACACTTGCACATGCGCTAGATACCTACAGAGACCAGTCTTGCGACTGGTTGCGATAATATAAGACTGTTGCAAGACCGATCGAAATTACGGCTTACAACATTCCACTACCGTTGCATTCGCATGTATGCGACCGTACAGCCCCTTT
Source organism: Lytechinus pictus (assembly GCF_037042905.1). Taxonomy (NCBI): domain Eukaryota; kingdom Metazoa; phylum Echinodermata; class Echinoidea; order Temnopleuroida; family Toxopneustidae; genus Lytechinus; species Lytechinus pictus. The sequence continues at coordinate 44,589,290 of NC_087247.1, read as the reverse complement.
CACAATTGACATCCGACCAGTTTACGACCGCCTGCAACAGTTTTTTCCTGCTGTTGCACGATCGATCTCTTGGTGACTTGCGAGCACTCGCAGTCGTTGTAGACGGTCGCACGAACTCGAGGTGGTCGTGACTGGTCACATCTGAACTTTGAACATGTTCAAAATCCGAACGCGATCAAATACGACCGATTCACTCGCATCAGCTCGTATCCGGGGTCGTACCATCGGTCGGGCGATCATCGTGGGAGTGTTGTTCAACGTTGCACGACTTGGTGCGAGAGGTGGCACAACTAAGTAGTCGCATTTACTCGACTGGAGGTCGTACAACACTTGCACATGTGCTAGCGACCTACATGCACAGAGACCTGTCTTGCGACTGGGTGCGATAATATGATAGGCCATAAGACTGTTGCAAGACCGGTCGCAACGGCTTACAACATTGCACTACCGTTGTGTGCGACCGTTCCCCTCGCAATCCCTCGTGCAACACTCGCATGTGATCGCACGAGCACAATAGGATCATAAGCGACTTACTCGTGGAACGGGTTTTACTGGATGTTTTTGTTGTACGACAGCTGTTGCAACTGTGAAAGCCTCTGTGCGATATTATGAGATGACTGGCGATTGATGCCTGTTGCAGCCTGTCGCACGACCAAAAGGTCGCAAGTGGTCGTACGTCAATTGTGAAAGGGGCTTTAAGCCCCTTTCACAATTGACGTACGACCTGTTTACGACCGCCTGCAACAGTTTTTTCTTGTTGTTGCACGATCGATCTCTTGGTGTCTTGCGAGCACTCGCAGTGGTTGTAGACGAACGCACGAATTTGAGGTGGTCGGAGGTGGTCGTGACTGGTCGCATCTGAATTTGAACATGTTCAAAATCCAAACGCGATCAAATACGATTGATTTACTCGCATCAGGTCGTACCATCGGTCGGGCGATCATCGTGTGAGTGTTGTTCAACGTTGTACGACTTGGTGCGAGAGGTGACACAACTACGTATAGTCGCATTTAGTCGACTGGAGGTCGTACAACACTTGCACATGCGCTAGATACCTACAGAGACCAGTCTTGCGACTGGTCGCGATAATATAAGACTGTTGCAAGACCGATCGAAATTACGGCTTACAACATTCCACTACCGTTGCATTCGCATGTATGCGACCGTACAGCCCCTTTCACAATTGACATCCGACCAGTTTACGACCGCCTGCAACAGTTTTTTCCTGCTGTTGCACGATCGATCTCTTTGTGACTTGCGAGCACTCGCAGTCGTTGTAGACGGTCGCACGAACTCAAGGTGGTCGTGACTGGTCACATCTGAACTTTGAACATGTTCAAAATCCGAACGCGATCAAATACGACCGATTCACTCGCATCAGCTCGTATCCGGGGTCGTACCATCGGTCGGGCGATCATCGTGGGAGTGTTGTTCAACGTTGCACGACTTGGTGCGACAGGTGGCACAACTAAATAGTCGCATTTACTCGACTGGAGGTCGTACAACACTTGCACATGTGCTAGCGACCTACATGTACAGAGACCTGTCTTGCGACTGGGTGCGATAATATGATGGGCCATAAGACTGTTGCAAGACCGATCGCAACGGCTTACAACATTGCACTACCGTTGTGTGCGACCGTTCCCCTCGCAATCCCTCGTGCAACACTCGCATGTGATCGCACGAGCACAATAGGATCATAAGCGACTTACTCGTGCAACGGGTTTTACTGGTTGTTTTTGTTGTACGACAGCTGTTGCAACTGTGAAAGCCTCTGTGCGATATTATGAGATGACTGGCGATTGATGCCTGTTGCAGCCTGTCGCACGACCAAAAGGTCGCGAGTGGTCGTACGTCAATTGTGAAAGGGGCTTTACAAAGAGTTGCGATCGATTCGATCAACCAGAACTATGGAAAGCCAACAAGGTCAACATCTAAAATGCATGTTTGTTCAAAATATTTTCTAGATATGACGTATATTCATAAATTCATAATTTTCTTGACAATTCAGCGTGCTTCTCTTTGTTCACAAAATTAAATGGTGCAAATTTCCTGAAGAAAATGGATTTCCATCTAGTTAACGTTGATTGGATCAATCGTAACTCTTTGTAAGATGGGACCCGGGTATGATAATTTTATATACGTTACCTTTCCACCTTGATTACATGAAAATAATCATACAGTCCCTGTCATAAAAACAACAACCGAGAGTTATCAATGATTTATAACTTAATCAAAAATTATGGGCAAATCACCTATCATTGTAGCGCCTATTATAGTCCCTTCTTACAATACATCTTGTATGAAATATAACAATAATTAATATAACCAAGGATTAACAAATTTCTGATTCTTCAGTGCTTTCATTTCCAATTTCATTAAACAAATGCGTTTTCATTCCAGGCGGATCGTTAACAATTATTATTAATTTTATTATTATTATTCACAATGCACTCCTTCCTCTGCCCCTCCTGTCTCTACGCTCCTCCCTCTTATTGTATTTGGAGGGTTTCTTATGCTCCTCTCAAATAATGATTGGTTTGCAAAGTGTTATAATCATTACTTACAAACTTAATCGTTTTTGTTTGCAAATTAGCTAATGAAACTAAGTTTAGGGTTTGCCTTTCATACAAGCTTTGCCCTTTATTCAGCAAGCCCCTCTGTTTTACTCTAAAATACAAAAATAATCTGAGTTAGTTTAATTTATGAATTGTTTTATCAATATGTTATAAATAATATATTTTTTTACTTGATGTTATGTTTATTATGTACGACATTGTGAACAGTAATCAATAAATGCACTGAACAAAGAGTGTTGAGTATAATGTCCGCCAGTGACCATGTAAAACGTCATAAAATTAAATTATTGAGATTAAAAATTATTTTTATCATTACCTATTTTATTGTTGCTTTTATTGTTCATCGCTCCAATGATAATCATGATTTTACTTACTTTAGAAACTGGAGAAAGAAGGTACCGTGATATTTAAAGTGATGTTGGTATATGATATTATACGAATTCGGATACAGTGCTGACCTAAATATACTTTTCTTCGTTACGTTTCAGCAAAAATATTGTTTTAATGGTTCACTCTCATCGCTTTCTTGCAAAGTCAGAAGAGAATACTTCCTATCTTTCAAATTGTCAAATTCAACTTGAAGTTTATAGTTCGTTCGTGTAGAGTATTTCGTCTGTTTTCGTACATCTTTCTTTATGTATAAATGAAGAATAAACATCTTGCAAATATAGACAAGATTTTAAAGTAAAAAAAATAAAGTCTGAAGTTCCGGGATCCTATTAAGTGATAATTAGGCAATAAGTAAATAGAGAAAAAGGAATCATTTGATCGAGCTAAGTCATTTTTTGTATGCTTAATTATTGCACACCTTCCTTTTCCTGAATACTATGACTAGATAATAATACGTCAGTACAACCCCCCCTACTTATGAAGCTTTCTATTTTAGTTCACTCACTTCCTTTAATCATTTTTCACCTCTCTATTCTGATAAAAAAAAGTTGGTTCCAATCAGAGCGAACCTCTGTTTACTGAGGATTTTTACTTTCATGAACGACTATTTTGCTTACAAAGAGAGAGAGAGAGAGAGAGAGAGAGATAGAGAGTAATTAGAAAAAAAATCATTTAACCCTCAGTCTGTCTTTCATCATGTCTTTATAGAGGTTCCTCTACACTGTTGAAAAAACCCTGATTTTACAGAAAAAAAGAGGTTTTGCAGAAAGCAATAACATAATCATTCTGTAAATTCATAAAACAGGAATTTTTCTGCAATTTAACAGAACATGTCTGTTTTAAAAGGGGAAAAGGCTGTTTTCTTTAAGGAAATTTGTAAGGTTCCATACACCAAATACCAATTTCCTGTAAGATTACGCAATCTGGTAAGATTACAGGTGTTCTCGAGACTCTGCTGCAGGAACTTCTTTTATTTTAGGGATACATTTTCTAACAGTGTATATGATGGTTCATGGTTGTTTAAAAAAATAAAAATGTTTGACCAATCAGTGTTGTTTGTATAGGAACGAGAGAGAATCCAAATTGTGCAGTTCATCACGTGTCAACCGTGACCATAACAATTGTTTGATCTTACAATCAGTAATACTAATAGTCATTACAGAGGGAGCTGTCCTCCGGGGAAGTTGTCCACCAGAGCACCGGATGACATATCTATCGGAGGAGCTGTTCTCCGAAGGATTTGTCCTCCGGGGAATTGGTAGGGGGTGGGGTGTCTTTAAGGGGAATTTTACTTGAGGGAGTTGTCCTCTATGGGTGACTTTTTATTGGAGGAGATGTCCATCGGGGTACCCATCATTGGGGAAGGGGGCATCCTCCGGGTGAGTTGTCCTCCGGGGAAGCTGTCCTGATACGTTTCGACGAATTAGGCCTACAAAATGAAGAAGGGGTAAAATATTCACGTCTTTTTCAGTCTTTAAAGGTCAAGTCCACCCCAGGAAAATACTGACTCGAATAAATAGAGAAAAATCAAACTAGCATAGTGCTGAAAATTTCATCAAAATCGGACGGAAAATAAGAAAGTTATGACATTTTAAAGTTTCGCTTATTTTTCACAAAACAGTGATATGCACAACTAGGTGACTCAGTCGATGATGTCCATCACTCACTATTTCTTTTGTTTTTTATTGTTTGAATTATACAATATTTCATTTTTTATAGATTTGACAATAAGGACCAACTTGACTGAACCATATAGTATTAAACAACGCTAATTCCACATGTTCAGGGGGGAATTAATCGTTTTATCACTTGACAATCAAGAGAAAATTCGAATATTTAATATTTCATATAATAAAATACAAAAGAAATAGTGAGTGGATGACGTCATAGTCTCCTCATTTGCATACCAGCCAGGATGGGCATATAACTGTTTTGTGAAAATAAGCGAAATTTTAAAATGTCATAATTTTCTTATTTTACATCCGATTTTGATGAAATTTTCAGTGTTATGCTTGTTGGATTTTTCTCTTTTTATTCAAATCAACTTTTTGTTGGGGTGGACTTGTCCTTTAAATACCCCAACCACCCCACCTCTCCTTACCTCTGCCCCATTCAGTCTATACCCATTCTCCATGGAGTGTCTACGGTGCGGTCATGTTCGCTTTGTGTCCTCTTCCGAGGTCAAGGCGTCCCCAGTCCAAAGGTTGAGATGGTGTTTACATAACAAGATGACAGTGCAAACCATATCAGATTGCCAAGCGTCGTAGACCAGCATCGTAGACCAGCGAAAATAAAATGCTTGTGTATTGTCGTCCCAAATGTATTGTGTATGTCTGCCTGTGTGCAAATTTTGCCAATAAAGTAAAACCTGTCTTAAGTGCAGCGACATTTCCATATCCATTAAAATCAATGGGCTAGAATTAAGAATGCCGTATTTGAGGAAGGATACTTGCGGAAAACTTTGAAATAAAATAGGTTTCAAATTCGACAAAAAATACAATAGCTATTCTTCTAATTTCTTCTTCTTCTTCTCCTTCTTATTCTACTACTACTACTACTACTAGTACTACTACTTCTACTAATACTACTACTACTACTTCTACTACTACTACTACTACTACTATTACTTTTTTACTACTAATATTACTACTATTACTACTACTACTACTATTATTTTTTTTACTACTACTACTACTACTTCTATTTCTACTACGACTACTACTATTACTACTACTACTGCTACTACTACTACTACTACTACTACTATTACTACTAATATACTACTACTACTACTACTAGTACTGCTACTACTACTACCTCCACCACCACCACCACCACTAATATTATCAATAATGATAGCAATAGCAGTAGTAATAATAATGATTACAAAAGCATCATAGGATAATGTTCTTGTAATGCCATGCATTACAAGGAGAAAGGCGTATAATAAGGAAACGTATGTTCAACAGTCTCTTGCCACCCCCTTCCCCCACCGTCCGAAATATGAAATGCATGAATTTCAATATTTTAATAGTGTTGTACAGGCTCTTTAAAGCGATAACAATAATTTAATATTCAAGATTCGTATTTATTAAAAAGAACATTAGAATATCAGAAAATTAACAATACATAAACACGGGACAAGAATGCTGCTACATATAAAATGAAATGTCACGAAGACGGAAATGACTTAAGAAGAAAATAAGAAAACGAAACGAGTCATGCACCAAAGAGAGAGACTAAAATTAGAAAATTAACACAAAGAAGAAAGCTGTACTTGAAAAATAAAACAATAGTAGAAAATTTTAGCTTTGAGGACCTCTGTTAGTTTTAAGAATGAATTTGTTCAGTTTATTTTAATAGAAGGGATGTTTTTTTAAATTTTTTTAAGAGGGCTCCAAAATCTAGGGCCGGCATACGTAATGATAATGATGATAACATTATTCATAAAAGATAACCAAACAGATTTTGCTTTTCAATCAATCCCGATTTGGAAAGGCATCTTTTGGATATTATCAGCAGAGCAACTGGAAATAATGGAAATTAACCCCCCCCCCATTATCAGTTAGTAGATAGCATTTATGGAAAGAACTCCCGAAAGACAGATCTTGAACATCAGTGACTTGATCCTTCAGGGCAGGGGTGGAAGTATATATATATATATATATATATATATATATATATATATTCATATAATAAACAAACGTCCTTAATGCCCAAACAAAACATTAACATGCAGTGGAGGTAATCCATAAAATGCCATCCACGAATAATTGGAAACAATAACTAAGACTAATGGCATTTAATGAATATAGCATCAAGAAATTTATTTTAAAAAAAATTAGCAGGAATACCCTATGTTAATTCTTAAAATGTACAACATTAGTCCCTTTGTTTGAATTATTGATGGCTTTACCATAGTTAATCATTTAATCATCTAACTATTATCTTATTTTTATTTTATTTTCATATCTTAAATTTTGTGATATCATAATATATTTGGGTCAGTTGAACCTTAACACCCACCCCACTCCTCATATCAGCTGATTGACAGTCAATCGAGTTCCCTGCATGGAAGTGAAAAATGAGATTAGCTTGTTGTTCAAAATGTCTGGGTCCTTTTACAGATAGCACTGCCATTCCATGGTGTACGGTGACCGATAACTTAGGCATGCCCTAGATCTGGGGCAGGGACATCACGGTTCATAGGGCGAAAGGGGATGGGTAGGAGGGGACGTGTCTATTAAGCATATTTTTAATCTCACATTTTGGTATACATTAGATATAAAATTCTCTCTTTTCCCCTTCATCATTATGGGTTTGAAAAAAGAGAAATCAAACATTACCGTGTGAGTAAAAAAAATGGCACATCGCAGATCCCCAATTTAAGGGAGGAATATGTCATAGGCACATACTTATTATAATGGCCTGAAGGAGTATGTTCTCCAAAATAATTTGATACTATATTCATGTGGTATGTGTGAACGCTTGGATGATCAGGAGGTATCCTTTGCAGTAATGTAAATTTTGTTTTGAACCAAAGTAAGGAATGGCTGTAATGAATGAATCCAGATGTCAATGATGCCATAATCCTACATTAAAGGTCAAGTCCACCCCAGAAAATTGTTGATTAGAATAAACAGAGAAAAATCAAACTAGCATTATGCTGAAAACCTCATCAAAATCGGATGTAAAATAAGAAAGTTATGGCAATTTAAAGTGTCGCTTATTTTTCCCAAAACAGTTCTATGCTCACCTCAGTGATATGCAAATGAGAGAGTTGATGATGTCACTCACTCACTATTTCTTTTGTTTTTTATTGTTTGAATTATACAATATTTCATTTTTTACGGATATGACAATTATGACCATCTTGTTTGAAACACAAAATGTTAACACAATCAAATCCCACATGTTCAGGTAGAAATAAAACTTTGTTTCACAGGACATTGAGGAGAAAATTCCAATATTTCATATTTGATATAATAAAATACAAAAAAAATAGTGAGTGAGTGATGTCATCGGTCCCCTCATTTGCATACTGACCAGGATGTGCATATAACTGTTTGGTGAAATTTAGAAAAACTTTAAAATGTCATAACTTTCTTATTTCAGATCCGATTTTGATGAAATTTTCAGTGTTATTCTTGTTTGATTTTTCTCTTTCTATTCAAATCATCTTTTTGTTGGGGTGGACTTGTCCTTTAAGGGTTGCTTAAAAATCCATTTCAAAACACCTTTTCAATAACTTACATTATGATTGTTTAACGAAGACTTTTCAGTATCGATTCTCAAGTTATATCACTAAAAAGGGATTTGCAAATATGTTTACTAACTCTTGTAAGATCATGACCTTATCGGAATTTGGATTCATTCATTGCAGTCATGCCTTACTTTGGCGCAAAATGAAATTTACATCACTGCAAAGAATACCTAGCGATTATCGAAGCGTGAAGACATACCACAAAAATATGGTATCAAATCATTTGATACTCTTTCCAGCCATATTTAATGATTATGCGTTCATGACACACTTTTTTCTTAAATTAGGGATTGGTGAGGTGTCAAGTATGCTGTTTCGGCGTTTTGTTCGGAATCATTCGAGTAATTTCAGGATGCAAAAAATCTTGACATGTTAATAAAATATACCTGATGAAAATATTTTAAATCATGTATCACAAAGCATGGCCACAGAACATGCCCGTCGGAAGCGAGGTACTGGTGGTGCTGTAGCACCCCTGGATATAGTATGATATGTCATAATGTAAACATGGTGAAAATAAAATTACCCGAATCACCTTCATTTGGGAGCGACAACAATTTTTTGGGTCATTTTTGTAACAAACCAGCACCCTCTCTTTAAAAATCGTTCCCAGGTCCCTGCCATAAAGTCAATAAAAAAAAATCCGTTATTTATATGTTACGATAGTGTAATCATATGATTCGTTGTGTAAATGGGACAATATAACATACAAGTGAGAGTATAAAATGTACTTATTATATGTAGTCGGATATAGTCCAACGAGTACCTAATTAATTATTTTGCATTCTATAGCTATCATCACTATACTGTTTTATGCATTGGCTATATCACTGACGTACAGATGGGGGAGGGGGGCTTGATGCTATGGACCCCCAAATTTTCACAACCATTGATAAAAGGGGAGAAAGTAAAGAAAATGAAAGGAGAAGGGGCTAAAGGTAATATCATCTTAATGTCATGTTAATATCTATAACCAAATTAGATTCTTATATTGAAACGGCCAAATTCTTGGTATCTCGCAGCTTTTCAGAAACTTTGCCCCCATACGCTTTGTCTAACCCCCTCGAAATATTTTGCTTATTACGCCACTGGACTATAAAAACTGGTTTCATATGTGTTGAGGAATTACTTGGTATGTCTATCTGGACCTGGTAAGTTCCCAGTTCTTGGGTGTCTCACGTCGCCGGTCAGTTAGTGGGTTAGAACATAAAAATGGTCCGTGATTGCAGGTCCATACAGGCACTTCCATCTTCACATAAACCATGTAAACCATCACATACAAACGATCTCGCACATACATCCGAGGACTACCTCTACTCTCGGTGCGCTGTGTCCTCGGTTTAAATGTGAACTATACGTCCTCGGTTACCAGTGTAAATTAAACCCACTTAAAATATCCCTCACACACTCCCATACCCACCCTTCTCAGCTGTTTCACATTACACGTTGCAGCCAATAATATAAATGACGTCTGCACTATCACATGATATCACTCTCAATATAAACATGAAGCTCGTTGAGACTCGGAGCAGAGCATCACATATCAGATAACATTTTATAAATGATTGCACATCGACAGCGCTTGGCCTCCTTCTAAGATCCATCAAGAACATTGAGTGCTAGGGAACCTTATTGCACCTTGATTAAAAAAGCACGTCACGGGAAGAAATCATTAAAAAATGGAATCATCCTCACTCACTTACTGAGGCAGTACCAAAACCGAACTTACACAAAAGCCACATAAACTTTAGAATATATCTTGTTCAAAATCATGGAACTCTTTACTCAAAACAACATATTATATACTTCCAAAAACAACTGAAAACCACTTAAAGGTAAATGAACAGAACTAACAATGAATATCATCACCTTGAATCATGAAGCACCCGAGTATAGCTCCCGGTTCCTTACCCAGAATGCAATGTTGTCTTGTGCAGTGCAATAACAATTTACCCACAATGTTACCTACATTATGATGATGTTGCCAGGAAACAAACGTGTACAGGATGCTTTCAACATTTACAATATAAAGCCTCTTCTTCTAAACGATCATACTGATCATGACGACGATACTTTGAGCGTTAGGCTTTTCTCTTTCACTAGAATAACCTCATTGTTAAAGTGCTGGATTTGGCCTTTTGGTATATATTTTTTCCTTATTCATGAGAGGGATGTGAGATTTCCCTCCAAATTCACGAAGCGAAGAGCATTATACTATTCAAATGTGAGGGTAGATATTGAATAATTATTCCCAATAATTATTGCCATGTTATTTTGACAAGGGGTGAGAGACCTAGCTGGCATGGACATTATTTCTTGTTTTAATGTATCGAATGGGATATATACAATAATTATATGACACAATCCCCTTCTTTTGAATAAAATTCATATCCTTTAAAGTAGAAACGTTTTAACCTAAAAACAAATTCATTAATTCATTGGTTAAAAAATGAAATCGATGAGCAATAAGTGTAAACAGTTTCTTAAAAGACATTATTTTGTGAGAGGGTTCCATTATCAAACGTTAGAGTCTATCATAATCTTATCAATAATCTCATATAAAAAGAACCATGAAACCTGGAACTACTTTCATAGTTTCGAGTTATCACATCACTTAAAAAAAAATCAAGAAGGCCACGTCATCGTGTTCATTGATTATTTGGAAGTTAAAATCTGGGGAAAAATGGATGAGAACATATAATTGCTTACTCGATAAAAAAAATTTAAAAAATTGAGTCATGTCTTATTGTATAAATTTAGGATCGTTTCTTTCTACTCCCATTTAAGCCCTTTCATTTACAGACGGTAGCCACACGTACCTTCTTTGACGACCATTTGTAAAAGCTATGTAATACAAGATGGAACAACACTTCGCCGAAATGAAGGCAGGTAGAGAAAGAGCAGTCTACAACGTCTCTATAACGGTAAAATCATTTCATAAATAATTATTCTGGTATAAATGGGATCGGTGTGTCCATCCATGCAGTTTCCCCACAAGGTACCCTCAGGCAAGATGTATCATTGTGAACTTTTTAAATTATTTCTCGTTAAGGACAAGTCCACCCAAAGAGAACGTTTGATTTAAACAAGCATAACACTGAAAATTTTATTAAAATCGGAGGTGAAATAAGAAAGTTAAGACATTTTCAAGTTTCGTTTAATTTCACAAAACAGTGATATGCACATCCTGGCCGGTATGCAAATGAGAGGGCTGATGATGTCACCCACTCACAATTTCTCTTGTATTTCATTATATTAGATATGAAATAATTTCAATTTTCTCCTCATCGTCATATATAAACAAAGATTAATTCCTCTCTGAACATGAGGCATTACCTTTTTTTTATACTTTTGTGGTTCAGTGAAGTTGGTCATTATTCTCAAATCTGTAAAATATGAAATATTAGATAATTGAAACAATAAAAACAAAAATAGTGAGGGACATCATCAACTCTCTCATTTGCATATCACTCAGTTGTGCATAAAAATATTTTGTGAAAAATAAGCAAACCTTTAAAATGTCGTAACTTACTTATTTTACAACTGAATTTGATAACATTTTCAGCGTTATTTTGTTTTTTTTTATTTTTCTATGTTGGTTAAAATCAAAATTTTTCTTGAGTGAATTGACCTTTAATATTTCTCGATTTTTAAAATTATTTTATAGCCGGATAATGACATACCCCCTCCCTAAGCCAAGCTATTTTTTTCAACAAAGTTGATTCTTCCCTTTTCAACAAATTATTCAAAAATGATTTATCAGTATCAGTAATTCAATTTTCATTCTCTTAAAATGATTACAATATAATAATAGATACATATGGCACATTTCTTACAACAGACAATATTTAAAAAAATATAGATAGAAATTAATCACAGATTGAATGTTTATCTTTTTTTAAGAAATACATATATAAAATGTGATTGAAATGACTCTAGAATACCTACCTTTAATAAATTTTCCGAACTTGAGGCTGAATTGAAGTAATAATTTCTTATGAGATGTAAAAGGCATCGATAATAAGCAGAGCCAAGACATCGCTGTTGCCATGGGATATTTGCGAGTTTGATGCGGATATTTATAAACACTTGTCACTCCATCCCATCTCTGCCCTATATATTCAGCGATACCAGCGTTTTACGAACTATTTTTCTTATTTTAATGGGCAGGGGCTGCTCTATAAAGAAAGGGGCAAAGGGGTTATCAAATGTTGCTTTGCAGAGAACAAGTCCATATGGATCAAATGATTCTTACCTTTTATCTATTCTAGTTCGTGAAATACCGTCTGAAATACTATCGAATGTAGTCATTATTTCAGCTATTCAAACTGGGGAAGTGCAAAGGATTTCCATATCACATGACTTAGTAGGACTTTTTTTTTGGGGGGGGGGGGGGGTGGTTAAATTATATTAAGTATACAAGACAATAAATGTGAGAGCATATAAAATGATTGTTCTTTACATTACAATACTTTTTATTTGGTTTAAAAAGGTCAATAAAATGATATGCCTGTACATCTAATGTATAACTACTTTCAATTATTTTCATGAATTGCATATTTATCGTTTTTGAATGGGAAAATATTTTTTGAACAAGAATCAAGATGAGATTTGCTGTTTAATGCTGTTTTCTGATTTTACTAAAATGCTGCCGAAGTTCCCCATCATGAGAATAGGATATTCGCATGATGTTCAAACTCAAACTCGGCAACATCCTTTAAGGGCAACATAAAATTGCATTTGTTCACCAGCAGGTACCAGGTTTGAAGACAGACATTTCTTCCTCATTTGTAATGTAGACATCTATACTTCTCTAAGTTCTCTTTACTTTTTTTTCTTCTCTTTTCTAAGCGCCCTGAGCATTTAATCAAAATGGGAAAGACGCTATATAAACCCTATGTTTTGTTATTAATATTATTTGATCTCCTGTCGATGCTGATGAGAATTCTGACCTGCTAGGGAAACTACGTGAATAACTTCATCTAAAATCAGGCATTGTTTCCGCGAAAGACCAGTCATAGCAACAATCTGAAGAAAGACAATCTCAAAAGAACCTATACGAATTATTGCCCTCCCCTTTACTCCTTCATGCCTGGTACACTCACATGCCACTTTCTGCTGTTGTACCTTTCATCTTTCAAATATTAACTTCAATAGCCCATCCAGCACTCGTAAGAAATAAAACAAAACAAAGCTCTAGTTGCGAAATTAGTGGCGCCAAACCTACCAAAATGCTTTTGGTTGACCCTTGTCTCGCTGGAATTTGAAATAGATAATTAGAAATGTAGAATTGTGCAAAGAAAACGTTAAGGAGAAGAATACGTCGAAAAATAGAAGTGGATAATGTCAAATACTCACTATTTTCTGTGTTTTATTAAATGAAATATAAAATAGTTCCTTGTTGATATGATCATATACATAATATCTTGAATGAACAATAATAAGTTTCAGTAACAGCGTTTACATCATGTTTTGGATTATACGAGAAGAATCATTGAATGTTCTCTATATTTCAATATTTCACAATGATCAAAGGACATAATAGAGATCAAAAAATGAAACGGAGTTATTAAGAAAAAACAAGGGATGAAAATAAAGACGAGAAATAACGTAAATAAGAGTGAGAGAGAGTGTGAATATGAGAGAGAGAGCGAGAGAAATAGAGATAGGGGGAGAAGAGAGACAATTGGGGAAACAAGGAGAGACATAGAAGGGTAAAAGTGAGAGAGGGAGGGTTCGCTTGTTTGTTTGTTTATTTATTTTCCGATTATTAAAAAACACAATACATAAATATATGTAACATAAATTAATAACATAGATGGCATCAGCTTAAATAAACAAAATGAATTGCAAATATGTTGAATAGATAAAACAATCGAAAGGATTGCCCATTTCTGAGTCTTTAGCATAATTACTCTGTTGAGACAGGCAAATACAAGAGAATAATTGTCTTTTATGGTTCTTGATGACTGAAAATTTTCTTATTTTAGGGGGCGGGTGTGAAATAATTTGTACGTTGATGTATTAAAGGTACAATAAAACCCATTTTCAACTTTTTGAGAAAATGACTATTCACTGATATTTTTAATTCTCGATTCATGGTAAGCTGCTCGCATATGACGTCACAAATACAAATATTACAATTATAATAACCTTCTAAATCTTTAGAATTTCCTCAAATCTTCACCAATATTTTTGTTGTTCTATTTTTACGATAAACATTCATCAGGGTGAACTTCCCCTTTAAGTGTTAATATTGTTCTATTCCCATATATACATTTTCTTCTTGAAAACTTTATGTAATTACCTCAACTATCATAAGGGAGAAGAGAAATGAGCGGTTTTCCTGGTAATAAACATTATCATAAAGCAATATTAGGCATGCAGTTGCAACACATTTATCACACTTACTATGCTAACAAAGTTAATCATTAAACACCAAACCAACGCCAGCTTCAATCGAAAGAGTTCATTTCAAGTATGTAACATACAGGAAAGATGATATTGATAAAAGTAATTTATTATAGGCTGTAATCTCAACTCAAACAATCCTCCCCTTTTCGTTTCCATAAACCCCTGAAACAATCGTGATATTCCAAGTTCAGTCGTAATGTTTTAAATCATAAAACGAATGATATTTACTTTATGTATAGTCGTGATATGGGGTAAGTAAACAGACAATGATCATTTTATGGAATGCAGTTTATAAGCGCATCATTAAACTTTGATAATAGCTATGATGAGAGGAACTCTTTGAAAATCAAAACGAAAGTCACACAATGTACAACTTGGTTTAAATGAAAAATGAAATATATAATTTAAAAAATCTCGCTGAGAAAGCAAAAATGCCGCTGATATATAATTTTATGATATAGTATTCCCTTGCCAGAAATCCAAATGAAAAAAATATACACGTAGGCCACGTCGCCAAAGTTTTTATTGTGGTTGTTAGCAATATTACTTTTTCAATGTGATTTGTACTCATTTATTTATTAATTTGTTTGGAGGTGGTTTATCATTTTGCATTTGTGCTTGTTTGTTCCTCATAATACAACCTGATGCATTACAATACAGATAAAATATTGTAGATCTGCAATTTGTCTGTTGCAATGCAAGTTTGTTGTACACACAAATACCATGTGTGTGCAATTTAAAAAGTAAGTTAATCATTATTGATAAGTTTAATGAACCCGTTTTACTATAATTATGAACTTACTGCTGTTCTTTAAGTATGTAAAGATAGTTTAAACATAATGTTTTAAAAAGCTAAGCAGTAAAATTGATACATTTCTTTTTGCAAATTGAGCAGTGTAAATGTAAATCGTTAACATTATGTTTAAAGTTCGAACAATACCTGATCAGTTCCTATGGTAAATGCAGTTTTTCATGGTGACTATTCTGTGGAGAAGTATAATCTTATACAAGTTTTCGTCTACAACTTCTGAATAATAATGTACTTAATTTTCTTCTACACATCAATCCTTCATTCTTTCACAACAACGAAACCCAATCATTAACAGAGTACTAACGAAATTTACTCTCTATACACCATGCGCGTCAGATGAATTGTGATAGCAAGGGTCGAGGGTGACGACATCATATTGCAAATATTTTAGGCAACATATACGCCTTGCAAGTAATGAAACTGCCGTGATACGAAAGAAACAAATTACGATTAAAAATTATATAATTTAAGTAGTATTGAAAATAATTCTAGGGCATAGAAATACATCCATAACCGATTAAAATGAGGAAATAACGAATAATTTGCATTATCGACACTTTGTACAACATGGGCAAGGCTTACGATATTCGCACGAGATGTGACTGCAAGTGAGATTTGGGCAAGATGCGACATCGCAAGGTCATCACGTGAACATGGTGAAGATGCGTGCGCATCTCCAGCGGTCACCTTACTCATGGTTTACACGGGAGGTGAACGCACATAATGAGCTCCCCTTGACCAAGCAGTGTCTGTTGGTATCGAATATAGGTCGGTTCATTCTTGGACTGTAATCATGTGTAGATCTGGACAGACTGATAATTGCACGAACAAGCCGTATTGTTTGATCGATTATGATTGCTTGATTTTTTGATACAGAACTATAGATACAATTTTATAAGAGAAAGAAAAAATACATCAGTAACTACGTAAATTCTTTCCTTCCGAATCTATAGTGTATTAATTAATTCCTCCCTCGATTATGATGACACTTATGGCGCGAATAACGAACAGGTGAATCGACCTTATAGCCTAAGCAATATTGGTTTCTTTGAATAAAAATCCCAAGCTTTGGTCTTCTGTTCTCGAGACATTTGCGAGGCCTATATGGATTCGTGTATTACTTTAGAACTGGACATAATAATTATATATATTCATATTCACCTATCATGCCTACAGGAAATAATTAAAACACTTGAATGATAGTATACATGTGACTTATAAAATCATATATACCGATATGTTTTAACATGACAAAATTCAACAGACAGTTCTTGGTATATGAAAGGAAATCCGATGACTGGGATTTTAAAAGAGACGCATGGGAAGACAAAAAAGAGAAACCAGAAAAAAAGGAGTAGGATATCGCTGTTGTGGTTTATTATCATAAAGACAAGAGATACTCTTGATTGAACTTTACTCATAATGTATATTCGAGCTATCGAAACAACATTTTAACCTTTATACATGTTCTTGTATTACTAGTGATGATTATTACATCTCTTTGGTTTAAATAATCCCTTTAAAACATAAAGTGGGAACTTAATTAGTTAGGCCTTCACTTCAACTTTTGGTTATTCCAAACACCTTTAAAGATTTGTATTCGTCGGTTGTAAAGCATAGCATTTTGGCGCAAGTAAACATTTTCTTTACACAACATAGGCCTATGTTAACTATGTAGGCCTGCTTTATTGATAGACTCAGATGCGTTTATACTCTTTTGTAAACCGTTGTCCTTTCTTTCTAGATTTATTGCAATGTTAATGATCACATTTCATAAAAAATTGCTTCAGTTTAGTCCTCTTTCTACAGCCATAAAGAATATGTTTAAGTAGACCGATTATTATTACAGTTATCGTCGTGCTTTTTGTAAATATTATTTAATCTTGAAATAAAAGTGTAATTATTTTGTTTTCAGTGCATATCATTGTGATCAATACTTAAAAATTCATGAATTAAAAAAGTATTTCTGATGATTAAAACATTTATATAAAGTTTGGTAAAGATGAACTTATATGTTTAGACTATTTTTCTGACTTTAAAAATGTTGCTAAATAATTGCAGAGACTTTTATAATCCTTTCGTCTTTCACAGATTAATCTTCATATTGTACCAGCATTTACACGAATTCATGAAAATATGTCAATTTTTTTATTAAGCATTGTATTATTCATCCGTCAAGAACTGAGCCTTCGTTCATTGTCAAATAGACCGAGATATCAATGTATAAAAACATATTAATTTCACGGAAGTTGAAGGGTAATGCTATCTTTTTTTATATCCTTCAGTTTTGGTGAATCCCCGGCCAAAAAATATGTCGCTGTTTCAGTTTATGTTTTTAAGTGAATATCCGTAAACTGTAATTATTTTAGTGGCTCTATAGGACATTTATTTGGTTTGAATGCTAACCAATATGAAAATATTGCTTCCTTTGATATTGATATTCAGCTAAAAAGTTTAGGATAAAATATTTGTCAGATATAAAGCTTTCTGAAGCCCAATCACTTAATTTGTAAGATAAGTTTTTTAGAGGGTCCTTTGTTGAAAATAATGCAAAAATACATTACCGAGAGAGGGCACTGGATATTAAAATACAAAATTCAATTTTCTGAAAACAATCAACGGATGAAAAATAAATTCCCAGCCACTACACCTTTATGGGATTGCGATACTGCCTATAATTTACATTATTGAGCATTTACCAATACTTTAGATGGCTTCAAAGAAATCAATCGAGAAGTATGTTCATCAACATTTTTTTCCTATAAGATCAGTAATTCAATGAAGAAAACTGCATATCAAATTGGTTGGAAAAATGAATATCATAGTACAATAAAGGAATTGAAACGATGATGACCGTACTTAAAGGATATTCTAAGAATTTGTAAAACGAATGTGCATTTCGAAATTACTATTCATCTTCTCAAAGCCATGCAGAATACAGTTTGTGTTGTGTGCGAGTATTACTGCAAAAGTATTAAAACAAAATTGCACATGTCCTTCAAATATATTGTGGATAGTTAGCTCAATAATAAACAGAAAGATAATGCACGATAATATCCTATAAACATAATATAATGAAGAAAGTAACGAATGCAGGATTTATTCTACATACTGTTAAACCCCAATATGGCATACGTAGGCTATGCCATAATGAATCATGCTTCAAATATGCTTGATCCAAGCATATCTTAACGGTTTCACTCCTAGAATGTAGTTCTAGCGTACCCATTATGCCGGGCGATGCACATATTTGACTTCGGACAAATATTTGAGAAGAAAACCGTGTTTTATTTGCGTTCTGTCAAAGCTATTGATTGCTTTATTTCGGGGTTGCATTTCACATTCATAACGAATAAAATGAAATATATCTTTATTCCGCTTTGGATAACCGGAAAGCACTTTTCATGTGATAATTCCGTTTAATAATGCATGTGCGAATATAATAAAGCGTGCCCTTTCATTCTCTTTCAATATTGGCAACCTAATGTTCATCAGTTTATTTATATTTCAATTATATGACTTTGTATTACATTTAGATTTAAATGAAATTAAAAGACTTGATGAATATATTTTTTTTCAGTACGGGGGGCGGGGGCAAATGCATGTAAATTAGTGATCCATCTCCATGCATCACATCAGTATTGATAATGCATTAAACGCCACATTAAAATAAGTATGTGAGCACAACGAGCAGGAGCTCACAGAACAATGATCTTGGCAAGGCATAGAATGTGAAACAAATATGAACCAACGAAATATAGTGTGTTAATAATGCATTGAAATGGATAGAGTAGATTATGATATTTCCGCGAATGAACAAGCTTACGCTAAACAACAATACCAGATATCTTGGTCACAGAATCTTTAAAAAATAATACACAGCAATGGGTAATGGAAAACTTGAAATTAATATATGATTGTAATAAACAGCATAGACTAATCGTTAATTCGTCAAGTGACAGCCAGATTATAACATCCAATATTTAATTTTTATTATCATACAATAAAATATGAAATATTTTTACCTTAAAGAACCAAATCATATTTTCTACTTGCTTGAACTTTCTTTCAAATAAAATATTTGATATTCAAGCTGAATGAGTGGACTTACACAATTGAGATGATGGTAAAATATGGAAGGAGAAAATAATTCCAAGATGGCTGCCACCAGCATGACCAGGAAAATGGGTGTAGGTCTCCCGTAGGCATTGTGAGCATCGTTAGTCTGCCGTTGTTAACCCTGGGATACAGTTACCCAGAGACCCGAATCTGTGACTTCCAGAGGCGAGAAACTCGGACACAAATTCGGATCTACAGGGTTGATGTAAGCCCAAGAAATTATTTAGTCGAATCCATGTTTTGAAGACCGAAATATTTGCCAAGGAAAATTTTCAAGGAGGGCCGGTTCCATGCCACTTTTCCTGAGCAATCCTCCAAACAGCTGATGTCTGCGTTCGATGCACCATCAGGCGCGCACGCAAGTACGACGGCAGCACACAGAGAAAGTGTAGGACTAAACTGGACCGGAGCGCGCTGCATGACTTGCTATGGGGAATGTTGGCTGTGCAGACGACACCGCTTAAAGACGAGATCTTAAGAAAAGTTTAAGCTGACCTCTCCGATCTTCTTAAATCTCGCGGGTCGGCTTGAGGCAGGAGGAGAACAAATTCCAGCCTCCCCTCGAATCCCCCCTTGGTAATCATACTCTCTGCTTGTGTTGTTTTCAGTTGTAGAGAGCTTGTCCAACAAGGCGTTGGTATAGTGTTCGTCAGCCTGCAGTATTCACCTTTCAATTTTTGCACCTCTCTTCACTTCACGGTCATATTTGCCATGTTTGCGCGGGATTTATACTTTGCGAACTTCACCTGGCTTATGACCTAAATGGATTTAAGTACCTTACAGGAAACGTGGTACAATGCTCGGGAGTACAGTTACCAATAACATACCCATACAGTACAGTGCTTCAAGTTTTACCACAGTGCTTTTTATGTCTATTGCATTTAAAGTTTTGTAAGATTTCAGTTTATTTTGGCATTTCATCACTATTTTGGGAAGTGGTTTGTCTCTTGCATTGTTAATATTTTTAGAATCTCAATAAATCTGTTAAAAAAAAACAAAGAGAACAGCTTGAGAACTTTACTTTCATACTGTCTATTTTTGAACTATTGTTACTTTCGACTTTCTAGCACTAAATGAGATTCATTCTATTTGAAATTCAAATTCACTTATGACATGAAATTAGTTAGCGATACACAGCATAACCTCGCCCCCTCTTATTCTTGTTCATGTGGTATAAACAATATAGTTTTATGGATTTCAAACCCGTATTTGCTGTTAAGCATAGCAGTGTGCTTGGATAAGACTTCACCTCAGAAATGTAGTAATAATCATATATAACTTATTGGTCAGGGATGATCTGGAACTTATTTCTGAAAGAAATTATGACACGAGATCAATTGAAAAAAAGAAAGTTATAACGCTTCCAGGTGAGGGGGGGGGGGGGGACTTTCTTTGAGGTCCTCAACATATTTTTTTACAAGAGGGAGGGAAAGGGGCTCTAATGCCCCCACTCGTCTAGCCCTTACCTGACTCCACCCCCGATTTAGACCCGATGGCACTTGACAAGCAATGTTCAGAGAGATATGATAATCCGACACACACCTCTCTCTCTCATTCTACCCTATGGTTAAAGAGTTCAAGACCGACACTCAAGACCTATCTACTGGGAATACAAACCAAATCCTCAGACATTCACTCAATGTGCATACCAGTCAGAGAACGACTTCATACGATAAGTGAAGCCTGAAGAAAGTTATGGTTGGAAACTCGCAGTGAAGGGTTATGCGAGACCCTGGCGGCGCAGCTAGGATAAGATACAGTTATATACAAGCACATCTGATAAACCGATGCTGTATAAGACTCGGGGGCCAGGGCGGTATATCCCGACCGGTCAAGTGTCACTTGGTCTATAGTCTCATCCAACATGGTATGATTCTAGTTCGTCTGCAGCCAGTTGGTCTACTTACCATTTGGTCTATCGATTTACCACTTTGTCTAATTTTCACGTAGCTAGTCTATATGGGACGTCTATATGATATGCTACAAATTTCATATAATATGCACTTGGTCTAACATCACTTGTCTATTATGATTAGATCAGCTGTTTTTTAACTAATTTTTTATTTGACAAAGTGCAAAGTAGAAGTGGAATTTTGACCATCTGGGCATAAGATGTAATGACATTTAGACCAAGTGAGCATAAGACCAAACGATGATTGGACCAAACAGTAAATACCAACTTTAATGTAGACAAAGTGTTTGTTTGAGATCTGCCTGTAGATCAAGTGGATACAGAGCTCCAGCACATTTTGAGGGGGGCCAGAAATGGCGTATGGGGCAGAATTTATTCAAAGCTGCGAGCGAGTGAGCGAAGCGATCGAGCAAACGTTTTGACCTTTTTGATAAAAAATATAAGTTCGTGATACATTTTCACATAATATTCATTACATGATATCTTATTTCATCACATTTAATTGTCTTTTTGTCTTGGTTGAGATTTTTTAATTATTGTTAATATATTCATTACTATTATCACAATCATCATCATTATTACTATTACGTTTTGGGGATCCATAGCCTCCCCCCCCAGAGCGCCCCTATCTTGTCACAGTGTAGAGCTCTGATCCTTGACAGGCATGCATTACCTTCTATTAATCCATGCCTCTATATAGGCTTGTCAAATAATAGTAACGGATTTGCATCCGTCAAAGTTCCATTTTTTTTTTACTACAATTCGTCATCAATACATTCAGTTGATTAGTTCTCTATTTATTTATTGATACATATTAATAAATTTCCTTAATTTTTTTCATATTTGACTTGACCTTTTGACATTTTCATTCCTTTTTTTACCTTCTTCTATTAATGCCTTGCAGAACATTCTAAAAATATTGCATTGAGATTCAAAACATCCACTTTTGACATGTTTAATAGGTGACCTATATATTACAATAATCCGAGCCAGTGGACGAAATGAATTAAAATCTCAATTTCATTGGCCCTGTGTCAGTGATTTGTACAAAATTTGCAGCCCTACAAATTACTGAAAGGTAAATGATATCAATTACAAATATTACAGGAGACCTAATTTACATTCAGCACACAATATTCTATTGTAAGAAAAAAGGAAAGAATAAGGTTTGAAATCCCTTTTCATCATTTTTATCACTTTTGAAATAAATCGAAATGTTTATCTAAAACACATAACCAGCTTAAGATGTTTGAACTATAGAACCACCAAACAATATGACATAGGAAATAGATCCATATTTAAGTATACATGCAGCTGTCTACATCTAAAAGAGGGGGGGGGGGGTCACCTTATGAATCAAGTAGATTTTAGAGAGGCAGAGATTAGGAAGAAATTTTAAAAAGTTTGAACAGAGTCGAACAAAGAATACCAAATTTACATTTTTTTTGTTTAGTGACTTTACGTTCCGTGCAACAAACCCCTTATATGAAATTCCATAAATTCACTTTACCATAAGTTCTTGATCTAAGTATCCGATATACTATGTAGATTATTCAAATTTTCTGAGGAAATGGCATTTTTATCTTTATATCGCATGACATGTGGGATAGCAAGCTCACAAGTGACATCACAAATTAATATAAAAATAAAAATGAATGTAACATGTTATTGTAAGGAGCATTTTCGCAAAACATTTCATTAATAGCTAATTTTCTTCTTTTTTTTCCTAAATCTAAACCACATTGACGTCAACTCACGTCAGATAGAATCCCTCCTTTATTATTATCATCACAATCATTTGAATTAATTCGTTCTTGTTTATATATATATATATATATGTATATATATATATATATATATATATATATATATATATATATATGACGATATTACATTTCGCGTGTTATAAAGAGGCAAAGAGGTAATGCATTATACTAGTTCCAACAGAGTTTATTTCCAAGTCCAAATTTTCGACGTAA
The DNA here is from genome assembly GCF_037042905.1 of Lytechinus pictus. Taxonomy (NCBI): domain Eukaryota; kingdom Metazoa; phylum Echinodermata; class Echinoidea; order Temnopleuroida; family Toxopneustidae; genus Lytechinus; species Lytechinus pictus. The sequence goes on along the minus strand of NC_087247.1, from coordinate 44,565,823 downwards.
ATCCCACGTCTTCTCCAGGGATTGTGAGCTTTATTGTATCCCTGAAGGAGACGTGGGATTTACGGCGAAAATTTGGACTTGGAAATACACTCTGTTGGAACTAGTAGAATGCATTTCCTCTTTATCTTATATATATATATATATATATATATATATATATATTGTCTAATTGTTTTAAATCACTCGACAGTTTCAAATAATGTGCCCGTTATAATTTGATCACAGTATATACACCCATCATAGTATACCTTGACATGTTTGACGAATACAGTTGAAGCTTTTTTTCCGGTCAGAAGAAGTCTCATGATCCCTTCTTCCTTTTAGCTTTCGCCCTTTGCACCATCTGGGTACATAAAAAATGGACAAACCTGAGAGATAGGCACATGAGAAATCTAACACATGGGGCTTAAGGGTTTACTTCTTACCATTGAAACTTTCAAATTAAATAATCGTCTGAAACTGTCTTATGCATGGAAAATATTATAAACTTCAGTAAGAAGAATAATCATAAGCCTTAAAATGAAATAATTGTTTTAAGAAAGAATTTCAACTTCATAACAGACTATGATATCAAATTCAATATCGATCTGAGTATGTAATGCCTTTATTTCGTCAAGCTTGTCAAGAGAGTATATGTACACAAAATAAAGATAAAACACTCGTAATATTTCAAGAAAAATAAACAAAATAGAAAGCTATATCAAAATTAATTGAAACGACAATGCTCGACAATAACACTTTCATTGTAAATAAATATGACAACAAAAGAAAAATGCAAATTCGAGGCGATTTTCGAGCGGGGTTGAAAAGGAAAAGAGTAAAGAAGTCGTATGGTGTATGTGTTATCAGGGAGAGCGAATCGAAATGATTATGGCCGTATATTTGAATAGGCGCTTGCAATTGTGTAATAAAAAATACATGTACATATCTATATATAAATCCTCCATATTTATAGCATTTTTAATGTAATGGAACCAGTGGATGTAAAAATCAGATGAGATTCTTTACCTAAATTGCCAGAAATATGTCCTTGGAGATCTAGATGTAAATCTTCAACAACAGTTTCCTCCATCCCGTTGCAATATGTAACCATAAAGCAACAAAAATAAAAATCCTTTGAACTTGCAAGATCTTTATATGTTTCTCTGTCAACATGGTCAATATTTTTGTTGTAGATTTTCAACAAAGGTATTTGCATCTGTATTCATAACAGCCTCCCCCTTTCAGGATCCTGTAGAAAAATAGTGTAGATATACACCCCGGCAGTGAAAGGAGTATAATGACTGGTGTACAACATCCTTGGCCCTATAGCAAATGAACTTGGTGATGATTAACGATGTCGGCAGGAGAGTCCTAGATTTATCATACCCTTGGGTAACGTTTGGACCCTCTTCAATCATATTCTTCATCAAAACTTTTTTTTTCTTATTCGTCATGAACATCGAAAATGGCCTCCATTGTTACAAGAGTGTGGCTGCAAAATGTATTAGGTTTCTTTAGTTAAAAAAGATGGCGAATATAGCAAGGGGATGAAAGAAAGATGGCTGAACAACCTCAGGTTTGTTAAGAAACGAAAAGGCGTATGATCTGGTTAAAGTAAACAAAATGCATAAAACAATATTACATTCTGCATACTGTTGATTTGTGAAGAGTGAAACCCCAAACATACAGCGGCGGTTACGTGTAACCGTGTAACTATGAAATGTTATACGCAAAATTACATCCTGACAAATACCGACCATTCTTTCGCTTCCATAGCTAATCATAAATCAAGAAATAAGTGGTTTTTATACATGTAGGTATTCTCTTAGGTAAAATAGTGAGGGAAATCATGAAAATGAAGGGGGCGAAGCTGCGCAGATTGTAGCAAAATAGATCGAACTGACCTTTTGTATATATGGTTGGGTTGTCTTCTTTAAATTTACTCTCGTTCTGTGTTTTACTTCAGTTTGTTTCGGTGTTTGCTTTCTTTGGACCACCATCACGGGTCTAAAATGCGCATAAAGGCAAAATAAATTTAGTATATCTGAAACAAGGGGAAGGGGGGGGGGGGGGGTAGGCCAACTATAAGGAGATTTATAGTCTAGTCGGGTGTGTACTAGAACGATATTTTATTGGCCATAGTATACTCGTGCGTATTATAGAAAAACGAGCGTTAACGCCCAGAGTTTTATGATTTTGCAATCATAAAGCACGATCTGTCATAAATATCACATGATTACTCGGCTTAAAGCGGCTGTTTGCTACGTCTTTTTGCATTCAGCTTTATAAAAATCACGTGGCATTCTACTAATAACTTTATTGGATATTGTTTGATGTTTGAAATTGCCTTTTTTCAATTTTGTTAGGTCTACAACTTTCAATATAATGATAGTGTACATAATAAATTCAGAATTGATGTTAAGTATTGAACTAATCATTTCGAAGAACCGAAAACCATACATGTTGTATGGTAAACGATCTCCCAAATCACAAATAATTTATTTAACCACGGCCACAAAGAATGCATGACATAGATGAAAGAGATGATGAAAGAGAGATGTATATACACCTAGGATGAAATTATTTGTGTAATTAACATGTTAGAAATGCAGCACTATTATGGACTAACCTATCATATCCCACCATACATGATAAGCGTCCTATACCAAAGATAGAAGAATGTGTTCCTATCTATGGCTACCTCAACTCATACGGAACCGATAATCCATTAATATGCAGTCGATAAAAGCAGTGGCGTACGGATGGGGTGCTTGCCCCCCCCCAAAAAAAAAACAAATAATAACGACCAAGAAAAAAAATGAGAGAAAAGGAAAGAAAATTAAAGAGATAAGAGTGAAATGTGTTATTATTTTATGAATTTTATGTCAAAATCTATCACAAAATTGATTTTTAAATAAAAAACATCGAAATTTTTGCTCTCCCGCCCGCCGCTTTTTATAAGTTTTGCCCGCTACGCCGTATTTAGCCCCCTCGAAATTTTTGGCTCATTATGTCACTGGCTAACAGATGATTATAATTAGTAAACTTATTTATTTTTGCCTAATAAATGGGCAAGACAAATCACATAATTACATAATTTTACAACACCAATAAGTGAAAAGTCCCAGGTATTGCTAGGGTTGGAAAATTATTTTTCATTTTCTGTTAAATGAAACGACATCAAATAAAATCAATATATTTACGAGAGATGTGTTAAACTTATGAAATTGGTCAAAGGTGAGAGCACAGTTCGCACAATAAATGAGCTAGAGTTGACAAAAATACTAATAAAACATGTTACCCACAAAAACAAATAAATGTGCAGCGCTGTGTAACCATAAGAAAATGATTATTGCATTGGATTAGACAAATAAATAACTTTTAATGTAATCATCAAATTATTATAGCCCATAGAGCATCGTTTCTATCAGTTTATTATGGTCAGCATTGATATACGTGTTTATTTAATGTAGGAATTCGACTGGTCAGCATTAACGGTGAAATGTGTTTAAAAGAAAACATCGACTAGTAGGCCTAGGAATGGCAAAAATCCTGATTCCACACAATATACTTATGAAACAATATCGAAGCTGTATGTTTTTCGATATAATAATGAACGGTCCTCTTAAATATATTTATGTGGTTATATTATGTTGTCCATATAGTGTAATAGATGCATCAATACTCGGCTAAATAATCCTCTCTCTTCAAATTGTGTTGTACTAGGCCATTGATAAAAATTAATGTGCAATGTACACATAAATTATTGTCATTACTTAATGATCTGGACCTTCGCCCCCCCCCCAAAAAAAAAACATCATGTTACAAAATATAGCTCCGTGTCGTTCCATCTAGCAAGCCCTTTCCACTGAACCCTATACAGTGTAGAACTTTATCCGCCATCATCTAACGAACGTGATCGCCCGAGTACTCCCGGGAGAGAAGGAACGTAAGCCCTCGATGGTTGGCCAGATGTAGGACTTGGCATCGCACAGGCACAGAGCTCACACCACGCACGGGTAGCGGTCATGTACAGGGAAACGCCCCATGTTTTACATGTATTAGGTTCCTTTGTGCGTTGGACTTGTAGTAGCGGGGCAATATTATTATTATTATGAGTAATCTAAGATATGACGAAATTATGATGAACAAAGATGGCTGATGGTAGATAATAGATCCACATGGCATGTTTTTATATCTTCTTCTTCTTCTTCTCTATAAGTACAGGCCACCGTCTGGCGTACTGTCTCTACGCTACTTACGGGGCTACTTAGTACGAGAGAAGATTGCTCTATTTCTATCTATAATTGAAAGTATATGCCCTACCTTTATATACTTACCAAGAAATGAGCTGATGAGTGGACTCCAATACTTGTTCCTATGCCGTGAAAATGTTGGGCAAGATTGTATTTTGAAAGAAAAACAGCACTTTTACTTATTAATAAACCATTGCTATCAGCTACAGCAATAATAGTTATGTTAAATGATGTATTTTGCCAATTTGGGCATCACAATATATATTTTCTAGTTTCATGTTGATCTTTTTTTTCACTCTCTAACTCCATCTGTATAACGGTAGATATAATTGTATCTTCACACCGGAAATTATTCCCTGTTTATACAATACAATTTATTGTACGCCTTTAGCTCTATCAGTGCAGATGGCAAATATTCACCCATTCCCTTTTATCCGCATCAACGTCAGCCACAATAATATCAGCGTTATTGTTAAACACTTATTCGCAAATTTCGCAGTATTTAGTGAACGGTATTTTATTTTCCTTAAATTGAACATGAATTTAAAAAAGTATAGGAGCATTTGCAAGTCTTGCTATCATTTAATATCTATTTTTACAGATTGTTAATAATGTCTTTCGAAACACTTACATGACTGAACCCAACGATTTTTATACATTTTTTAAATGGAAAACCATTGACCGACCTAACTGACTTTTTGTTGGAGTGCTTGCAAGCTTGTGTCTGTACCATTTTTCATACACATCCTACTGAGTTTTAACTTTTGCTCAACTACAAGGGATAGACATGATAAAGATACAGGTTCGTACCATGAAACTGAAACACTATAGCAGCACCTCATAGGTTGTAAGATTACTCCCTAAATCAAAGTGTAAAGTTGCATCTTGCAAAGTAACGATAACATTTTACGATTATAACGTTCAAATTTGGATCTTCCTAGCACGGTACATAAAGGTACACAATTAAATGCATTCATACCCCTTGGATTCATATTTGAACTCAAGCTTCGTGATAGAGAGCAGACCTTGGTAAATCACTTTTTTAAAGTTTGCAATGTCATATGAATTACAAGCATGTACGTTCACGATATAATCACAAGGGATACAGACAATTTTGGAGACAGATAAAATTTGAGAACCAACATAGGGATACTTAAAACATTAATTTGTTAATAATAATTATCATTTCGTTTCTTAAAAGTCCCCGCTCCCGCATCTTTTCTTAGAAGTGCAGTTCTTAATGGTTCTAAAAAGTAAATGTCTTGGTCCATAATTATGTTTCTAAAACAATGCAGTTATTAGTTTTGCCACAACTTGCAATGCAGAGCTTTTCTCTTGTCGAAAACTACAAACAAAATAAGGTGTAAAATACAAAGAGAGGAACTGAAATACACCGTGTAACGCTAATGGAGTTTAAAGACGATATGGCATCATCTTATACATATGCATTTCTTATATACGAGAAATCTAAACAGGTCTTACTCGAATTGAACCTGGGAAGCTTCTTATAGGGTCACGGTAAAAGAAACGAACTAATTTGATGACAGATGAAAAGAAATAAAGACAGAGAGAGAGAGGGAGAGAGAGAAAGGTCGTCACTGAGGTGATCATAGGCCCCTATACCATGGCCATGATCATGATCACCGGGGCAGAGGCCGCGCTGGTAGAGATTATACGACGGGTCTTATTTTCCACAGGGGATCACAGAGCATAGCTGGAATACTTGTTACCGCATGGTGATGTATAGTGTGCCCATGGCCTTTTAGAGGCGTTCAGTTGACAGATGAGGGGTGGATCAGAGGGGAAAAACATCAGGAAAATAGGATTATAAGCAAAAGTTTGATGGGAAGTGCGAAGCCTAAAAAGTTATTAATAACAAAAATAAGTCATGGTCATAGACAAAAATATTGGAATATTTTTTAACGCCAGAATAAATATACTTGGGAGAGCCTAAATTACTACATTTAATACGAATTCAAAAAATTATCTTAATATCTGTGGAATAAAATAATATTGTAAATTATTGGGGAGGTTTTCCAAGACCTACCTGTAGATAAGCCTCTCTTAGGACAGATGTCTCCTCTCGTGTCATTTCGGCACTAACTTTCCCGCGTTTTCTTGGAGGTGCAGCTCACAGACAATCACGTCTCTTGCATGCGGACCTCAGCTAGTCGAGTGATCTTGACCCTGTTACGGCGCCTCGTCTCTCTCCCACTAAGTTTCTCGTGCCAGTTTCAGCCTTATCTTCAAGTGCGCCGTCATAAATAAAGAGAAAACATACACCCTCACTTCAGCAGAAACTGCTAATAGAAATTGTTTGGTTAAATATTAACCCAAAAGAGAGCTCTTTACAACGCACTCTGTACGTCACCAGGTGTTGCAATTAATGGCGCGCTAATTTCTCTTGAAAACATATAACGTTGCAGCAGACGCCAAATGCAATGTTCTCAGGACTTTGGCAATGTTCGGAAGATTGGGATGGTCTCTCGAAGTAGACTGTATCATGACTTACCCTCGACAACCAGGTTTGAATTAATGACGGAATGGGAGGCCTTAAGACGGGCAACATGTGCATAGAGCACGAATGTGTTGGCGGTCTATACAGTTTATGGTAAAGGGGAAGGGTCTAAGCCACGGTCCAGAAATGGAAACAAACAGAGAGAGCAAGAGGGGACATGAGGAAAAAAAATGACCATTGTTTTGAATGATATTTTATAACAGGGAGGTGGATGAGAGGGAGAGTGAAAGGGAGGGGCGGGGAGAGAGAGGAGGATGACAAAGGAAGAGGGATGGGAACACAGTTTTGGGGCAGATGGAACGGGTGAGACGGAGATGAAGGGATTTGGGTGTGGTGTATGAGAGAAACAAAAAAAATGTACGTCAATATATATAGAGAGAGAGAGGCGGATAGAAGGGGAGAGATGTGAGTGAGAGGGGGATATCATGAAAGCCCCCCCCCCCTTCAAGCGTTTGCGTTTACTTTTGTATGTTCACCCGCATTGCAAAAAAAAAAGAAGAAAAACGAAAAACCACGACCCTTCCAGAAGGGGGTTAAAATGCGAGAAAAAAAATCGGCCCTTTTTTATTAATGTCGTTGACATAAGCCCGGCGTTGTTTGCCTCGAAGTCGACTTTAACCCCTCTCCTTCTCCTAAATCAGTCGTTATTACAAATCATCATAATTTATTCCAGATCTTTATATCGTGCAGTGATGAATTATATTCCGCCATAAACACGATAAAAACTGTGCATGTCTTGTCTCCCATGTTTAGTATCTCCCACTTTGTGTTTATTGTCTCTTATTCTAAAGCCTCGAAAATATATCTTTGTGATAACATAATTTCCTGTTGCACACAAGATAAGAAGTAATTTCGCATAATTACTATATGTTTACTCTAGATAATAATTTGAAAAATGATTCGTAATCAAAATTAATATGAGACATGATAACTGAATAAATATAAAATAATGCAAGTGGCAGCATTATACTTAAAAAATGTTGTTTTAAATTTTATGATTAACGTTATTATGAATTGTGAAATGAAATAATATTGGAATCGAATAGAAAAACATCCCTTTTATTTTTTACTTTTAAAAGGTAATTTAATCAAATTCGTTGCAAATTTATGCAGAGGAATATTTCGAAAACATATATATATATACAATTTTTTTTAAAACTTTCTTTGAAAGTAAAAGTTTCACTCTTACATTTCTTCACCACCTCATGTACTAATCGTCAAAACCACTGAGATAATAAGACAGAATTGAAACAAAAAATTAAAATGAAATGACAATATTTTTTTTGTATTTTATTAAAGAACCAATGTGTGATATGAAATTACTCAACAGCATCAGCCATGTCAGCTGGAATTTGTGATCATACATTGAATGTTAATTTGTTACTATTCAAAAGTCACAAGTAGCCGTTTTTTATACATGCTACAGTATACCTTGTATACTGGATACGTCTATTTTATGTTGAAAATGATATTTTGTGAAAATGGAAGAGGATAAAAGTTTATCAGAATGAATGAATATTAATTCAGGATGTATATATTAATCTCCCAATATTTCTCTCACTTATTTACAACCTCTTCATTTGATTTGAAGACTTGGTTTTTGCTGTGAATACTGATTTATGTATTTTACAATCATATAGTCGAGAATGAGTATAATGTCTACATCGACAGGAAATGGTAAAACGACAGATGAATAAAAGCAATCATTACCCCACAAAAAAACAAAAAATGTGTAGACCCTGTACCACGATGCTCCTTGACACGTATGAAATTAGGCAGTCTTTAACAGCCATGTACTTACTCAGAACATCAGAATAACTCTGTTGATTACAGTATAGATACAATCCTGTTATATTATGGTTCAAACTGTTTCGTTAAATGTTTATTTTATTTTGAAAGGGGTAGTGGTGTATTAATTTATTGTGTTAATGACCATGGTTAGGCCCATATGATTGTTTGTCAAATTTAAACACTAATCTCCTCATGATCCACTATATGTTGTACCATCTGTTTTGTGAGCTCTTTAAAGGTCAAAACCACCCCCGGAAAATGCTAACTTGAATAAATAGAGAAAAATCTAACTAGCATAGTGCTGAAAATTTCATCAAAATCGGATGTAGAATAAGAAAGTTATGACATTTCAAAGTCGCTTATTTTTTACAAAACAGTGATATGCACAACTAGGGGAGTCAGTCGATGATGTCCATCACTCACTATTTCTTTTGTTTTTTTATTGTTTGAATTATACAATATTTCATCTTTCATAGATTTGACAATAAGGACCAACTTGACTGAACCATATATTATTAAACAATGCTAATTCCACATGTTCAGGGCTGCATTCATCGTAGTATCACTTGACAATGAAGAGAAAATTAGAATATTTCATATTTCATATAATAAAATACAAAAAAAAAATAGTGAGTGGATGACGTCATAGTCTCCTCATTTGCATACCAGCCAGGATGTGCATATACATGTAACTGTTTTGTGAAATTAAGCAAAACTTTAAAATGTCATAACTTTCTTATTTTACATCCGATTTTGATGAAATTTTCAGTGGTATGCTTGTTGGATTTTTCTCTTTTTATTCAAATAAGTTTTTTGTTGGGGTGGACTTGTCCTTTAACTCAAAGCAAACTCAAATGTGGGGCAAGGCCTCAAGAACCCTTTAATATGAATATGACTAGTGAATCATAATTGAATATTTTTTATGTTGTTTATGTTTACTATGGCGACACTGACCGGTCAAGTTTTGCGGGCTGTAATGGGCATGATGTAGGTCAAGTGGGTCGTCTCAATGACCCAGCTACGGGAAACTCGGAGGTTCATGGAAGAATTTTCGAGGTCTATCTTATGAATATGTTGTGCATCGCTGATTATTGACTGTAGCATACGGGGATATTTCTATGTCAAGTATTACAATGTCGGGTAGAATGATTTTACAACGTTTAATTTCATGGATTGCAATCGATAGGTAGTAGCATTTATAAAACCATTTATAAAGTGAAATGACGGAATATTTATTTAAATGATTTTTTAGGGCATCAGCACTTAGGCCTAAATGATTTGATTCGTGTGTTTTTTCAACTGATTATCATTATTATTTAAACAAAGTTCGTGTGTGTATTATTAATTGGCACATCATTATCAACAAGTTCGCTCGCCAAAATCCCAAAATAAGATCAACTGCATTTTGGATAATGTTGTTTGATACCATAATTCCCCTCACTATGGAAAAAGAGGAAAATAAACTAAATGCATTTATTTTTGGCACCTCAGCAGCGTAACTCTCACTTCTCTTTTGAACTCTGACTGGGATGTCGATTACAATTAGAACATCATGTTCACGTAGTTCAACCATTGTTCGTTAAACATTGTTGTTTGCTATTTAAATCCGCCCCTTCAATCAAGACGAGTCACTGGCTGCCAGCGGAGGCAGCCAAAGTACAATGAATTACCGCTTACTGCTTCTTCATTCTAGGATGTCCTCTCTAAAAGATGAAAATGTCCATTAATATTTTATGTAATGAGTACGATTTATTGGGGCTATTTCATTTAAAAAACAGGAGATGTATAGATATAGATTTTTTGTTATAGTTTTATAGAGGTTTGCTTCATGGAAAAAATATGGTTTGACTACGTTAAACCCCCTTTTCTAAAAATAATATAAGCTTCGCAGTCAAAATTAAGTTGCAGTGGAAGCACTTCATGGTAAGAGCTCACAGCATGTCTACTAACCTTTAATTTGTAGACAAAATCTGAATTTAAGTCATGATATTCATTCTAAAACAATAAGATCATATATTGTGAAGAAGCATGAAGTGAAGTGGTTCTGACCAATGACTTAAAAGCAGAGGTCGGGTATTCGAATCCCACATCGGCCTTTCTTTGACAAGACGTCCGTCCACATTTTGGCACTCGCCATCCAGGTGCATTATATACTGAGCAAGTGAGCTTTGAAATAGTTATTACTGGCATGTTCCCCATACAACAATGAAATGTCATAAACAACAAGTCTTAAAAATAAATGCGAATTCTTAAGAACTATTTTGATTGGTTAGCCGGCTGTTTATAATTTTTTCCAACTGCGTTTTTTTTTCTTCACATCAGTTCATAGACTCGTATATGTTTTGGTGTTATATGGGGACATTACACAAAATTGATAAAATTATTGAAAATAATTCTTAAAGGTTTTCGAAGATGATGACAGAGATGGTCTTCTATCTAATTGTCTAACTCGCTAATCAATCATAAACACGTAATAAATCGTAAAAGTTATTGTAACCAGATATAACTGCAAAATGATGATTGCAGTAATTATTTTACCTAAAAAAACAAATTTTGCCTTTTCATTTTCATAGCCATGTTTCCTTCACCTTCCTTCACCTTGGATTTTAAACCTAGTATAGGTGTGCCATATTTTTCGGATTATTTTTCAAAACCTTTTTTAGAGAAGGCGAAGTACTTGAAAAAAAGAACATGATTGATTTTGAACTATTGTCTTTTTAAAGATTATATTTCCATGATTATCATAATCATTTGCCTGCAAACACATACACGAAGTAGACACCATTAACCACCTACTGACTGCACGATAAATAAGTTTGGAAGCATAAAGAAAGGGTGGGACGAGAAACCAAAATGCTACGATGGATTGTAAGTGTCTCGTAAGGTCATGACCTCGTCGGGTCAAGTTTGTAGAGTAGTCAATGATATGTCACTGGCAAGCGCGCATGCGCAGATACATTAGAATCTGACATTACCATTGGCAATTAGGGAAGCATGAGGGAAATAGAAAGAAACCCTTGAAAGATTAATCGATGAAGTTATTGAAATACAGGTTTTGGTTACGGATGGTACACATTTGAAAAGAAAAAAGAAGAGAAAAACAGATCGGACTGATCGAAAAATTGTATTTTAAAATGGAATGAATTATTATTATTATTGCAAAAATGATGTAAGTCTTCTATTACATTATACTCCGATTTTGGGTAATAATACTCATTCTTCTCTTAACATGCCGACTATACATTCCCAGCCAACTAGCATAATCTATATTTTAGTTTTTCTTCAATCATTAATTCTACAATATTTTTTTTTTTTTAAATCCCTACAAAGATTTATGTTTTCAATGCAGTTAAATGACCACCGTACTTTTCCGGCCCCCCCCAAAATAAATTGTGACAGGTGAAGGTTTAACGGCCACAAAGGCTTTAGTAACATGGGAAATGGTCAGAAATCCAAGGCGCGGACTAAAAGTTTTTGGGGCTTCCGGGGTCTTGAGAAATTTTCGTCGTTGGTTTACTGAATACAATGAAAATGCCATATCATGGACAGCATATTGTACATGGGAGACTATACTAACCAAGCAGCTGCCCCCCACCGCTTAAAAATATTTAGAATATTATGCGATGGAGTGTAGCGACCAAGCGAGAAAAAAATAACATGCAAAATGCTTTAAAATGTTTTCAAAACTATTTAATCTCGATGTCTATACCACCATCAGAGCATATGATTTCACTTCACGACAATTTGAACAAGACTGGTTATCAGGCAGGTTACCTGTGTTGTTACTATCTGCAGTTGTTTTAGTATGTGAGTGAGCCTAGTGAACGAGCAAAAAAATCCTAATTTCAAGAGCGATATTTTCAAATTTTAGAGACTTTTGACTCCCCGCCCCTTAACGATATAACGAGGGAATGTGGCCTCCGGGGAAATAATTTTTTAAGCGAAACCTATCATTTGGAGAACTTTGTTATGAACTTGAGTCCAAATAAATGTACATCTACATCTTTAAATTACTGAATGTGACAGACCTACTCAACACATAGAAGGGCTGCAAAGAACATGACCCGCATCGCTGCCCTGTACAGCATATCAGTGGTCTACACAATTTCAATTTTCAATACTTTATTTCAATTCTTTATTTCACAATAGAGTATTGTAGAGAATAGAGTCAAGTCACTCTAAACAAAGGCGTCGATCATTAATGACAGGGGGTGATGGCCCTCATGATGAAATATTTGGGGAGCATATTAATCCCCCTCCCACAAAAATTTTAAAACTTGAAAACTGCATAATGTGCAATTAAAAAAATGTTTGAAAAAGCATTGGAAAGCACTTAACATAAAAAATATTATCAAACAAAGAATATGGTCAATTTGGCGAAAATTTTGAATATTTTTTCACCCCATCCGAATTGGATCGACATCTCTCACTCTAAACTACACTTGTAAGTCTACAGATGTTTTTAAATAACTTAAGTTTCGGTCAGGGAGAATAAAGTGACCGAGCCATTTTCTAAACATGAAAAAAGAAACATATATCCTAAAGAATTACAACATTCAGCGTGCTTTCGACAAAATATAGATAAATTTAGGTTTAAAACTAAAAATTTACGGCATTAGTATTATTATATTCGTGGTGGGTGAAATGGGGGGGGGGGGAATTTAACAAAAAGGCAATGTATTAACAGTGGACAATTGATACTCGCACTTTAAGAGGGCATTAATATTCAGATGTTATTTTGCGAGGGAACGTGTAGCGACCAAGCGAGAAAATATTCGAATTTGAATAGTAAAAGCTTTAATGAGCACTTGACTAGCTGCGTGAAATTCTGCATTATTATTATTTTTTTTTTGGGGGGGAGGGGTTCAGTCCCCAAAGCCCCCTCCTATAACCGTGCCTGAGAAATCCATTGTGTTATTGAGCTCCTTTGGGGACGTTGTCTCTTTTAAGGACAGACTAAATGGCTGCGTTTATAGCCCCACTTCAAGTCTGCAACTAGTCTAGATCTGGACGTAAGTATTTATTGATCGGAAAACCCTACACTCACTCACCGCGCACATGAAAGGAAGTAAAAAGGCGGTGTGTGTGTGTGTAGGGGATGTGCGTGTGCGTGCAGCTACGCGCGGTGAGTGAGGGAAGGGTTTTCCGAAATATAACAAATATCTATCGTCCAGGTCTAGACTAGTCCGCAACTTCTGGAAGCTGGCCAGGTTCTCTACCCACAATGCAACATTCTGAGAAGTTTAGTTTTGTAATATAGGCCCACTTGAATGAGAGTACATTATTTCACTACTCAATAAATTCATGCAATAAAACTCGATACATTCATGTCATAAAACTTACAATAATTATTTTACCAAGTAGCAAAAACAAGCACCTTTCCTCTCAAATTGCTCGTTTGTACATTAAATTTCAGGATAATTTTAATACTCTGTGTTGTTAATGGTTATTTAAAAAGGTATATTTCAAGACTAGCCATTTAATGGAAAAGAAGGATTGAAAAGAAAGAAATGGGAGAGGAAGAACGACGAAGAAAAAAATATATAAAAATATCGGGAAGATGTAACCGCCCAGTGAATACAAATATACAGCGTCCAAATCATAAATCATCCGGTGTGTTTATAAACCAGGCTCTACAATTTTCCTTTTTTGATTATGCAGAGCCATTTTATAGTAGCCATATGTATGTACTGGGTGAATAAGCGGTGTTAAAAATAGACTATAACAACAGCCTTATCATCACGCAAATGGCTATAAATTCGGGATTTTTTATCTTTAACCTGCACTCCCAATGATAACGAAACACTTTGATCCCAATTCATAAATTAATAAGGGGTGGTAATAACAATAAAGTTCGAACGTGTCTCGTGTTTATAATGTGTAAGGTAGTTATATCGTTTTGTTATCAAAAAGTAATGTAAAGTAAATTGGGAACTTTTTTTTATTAATTTGGCATTTGGTGTTGAAAGAGTTCATAATTTTCGTTTTGGTATATCTTGCCGCAGAGGGCTCATTTTGACGAGATAAGACGGTACTGCTTACAGTGAGTCTGATGAAACACCTTAGTGTTGGTCAATGGTCTGAAAATGGTCCAATGTCTGACAAGGGAAATAAGAGGAAGCCAGGCGTGACAAACCATGGGTACAGAACGCCCTGTCAAAGAAAATGTTATACCCATTAGACACCAACTGAACACTATTAAAGTTGTCAAGAGTATACCACCGTGATGGCACAGGGGTAGGTTCTATCCCGGGGTTCTACAGACCTTCTCAAATAGCTAACGGTCCCATCAACAAATGTGCCAAAATCTAGATAAGGTATCAACAGAATTCCTATGTTAAGTGATCCCTTTACTGTCTTAAGGAAGATTAATACCTGCAGAATTTCAAAATCATATTCCTGTGGATAACAGTTATAACCCTATGCATTCAATTCAATTCAATTCAATTCAATTTTATTCAACCATAAAAATATGTATATACAAATCATACAGTGTACATAATTATGTAATAAATGGTACAAAATATGGCTAGGACCATAAAAAAGCAAACTGCTTGTAGAGAATGGCCCCCAAAACAATAACATTGACAAAATTTACAATTAGAAACATAAAACTAACAAAACACAAACTTTATCAGCAGATATAAATGCAAATATATAAACATACACACACACACACACACCCTCACGTACACACACACACACAAACCCTGGTAATTTTAAAGATTTTCCATTAAGTAGGCCCTACACACTTTTTTAAAACAGGATAAAGTTGAGCAATCTTTTAGGGAAGTTGGGAGTTGATTCCATTTTTTTATACCGACTAAAGCTAGTGAATTTAAAGAAGAAGAAAGTTTCACTTTTGGAACATGGAAATTATCTTTTTGTCGAGTAGCGTATGAATGAACATTTGAATTGAGTGAAAACATATTGCAATATTTCAATGGAAAAATCTGATTTTAACTGAGTACATAAAGATTAGAGTATTTAAAGTAATTAGTTCATGTAGAGGTAAAATATTATTCTTTTTGAAAAGGGGTTTACTAGCACTTTGCATATGGGACTTTGTAATTAATCGGATTGATTTTTTCTGTAGGATACATAGTTTTAGAAGGCGTGATTTGTATGTATTACCCCAAATATAATAATGCATCTGTTAATATCAAATCGGTTTTTTATACCAATGTGTGAAAATCCATATAGGTACATAAAATAAAAGGCAAAATAAACACAGTTTTAATTACCATTTTGTTTCTCTCTTTTTCTCTTTTTTTTACATTTAGAGTCAATATAACACAATAAGAATAAATTAAGGGGAAGTATTTGTGTTTGGCAATTTGGAGCTGTTAGTTAAAGGTATACGTTCCTAGGATTTAAGAGGGCGCTGTTGGATGCCAGCTTCCCAATAGACATCAATAATACGCAGATGCCATGTTCTGAATGCCCGAGCTCTGATTTATTCGGCTGCCGTTCGAAGATATTGGCAGGTTGTATTGGCCCCGCCTCCATCTGCTGTGTGATGTGACGTCAGCAGATGTTTATGAAAGCGCCGATGTCGCCAAAAGCAGGGCAGCGTATTCATGTGCTGCTAGTCTGGCTGATGATGATCGACAACTGCATTACGTCGATGATCTTCGTAATGAAAATGGCAAATACAGAACGTTACAAAACCGTCAGAAAGCGCATGCTTGAATCCAAGTTACATATACCTTTAAGACTGGCATTCCTATAAAATGATATATGGCAACTAGGAACTATTAAACCGAGAATGATTTACACGTCTATATACATTACAGGGAAGTCTCACTAATTATTCCTGGCATATCACAATACATGTATATGGGAGACGAAATTAATGCCGCTTAGCTTAGTAAATTTGAAATAAACCCAGTCCTTTTCTACTTATAGGGGACGTAACATGAAAATACCTTCAACATGCATGAACAATATGTATTAGCATAGACTTACAGTGAGTTGTGCTTGATTAAAAATTGATTGTATCTTTATTATTACAGGGCCCAGGAATCTGCCCATGGAAGGTGATAGACGGTAGGGATGCTGCCCTCTGTTGTTTAAAATTGTATATGTTGAACGAGATCCAATGGTAACCTCCATGAAATATTTGATTTGATTGACTTTGACCTGCAGACGAATTTGTCTTTTCTGGTAGATTCTGAGTAAATAACGTGCAATACCATCAAAACGTGCCCGATGATTTGAAAACATTACTCTAGGAAATATATTTGTGTATCATCTATTCATTTGTTGCATTTATGTGAAAATTGAAGCCACCTTTGAGGAAAGATTTAAATAGCCAATAATAATAATAATAATAGCCAATTTTTATATAGCGCCTAGTTTTCCCAGAAAGGCTCAAAGCGCTTTACAGCATATTATTTCCCCGGTCATTGGATTCATTTCAATCCCGCATGAAAAGAGCACAATTTTCACTCCCTGGGGTGCATTCCTTGCATTCATCGCAGCCTCATTATGGCGCTGGCAAATTCAAACATACAATATCTTTCGCATCCTACCGGATACTACAAAGATTATCATCCTAAAAAGAATGTCATCCGATTTCAAGCTCAGGAAATGATTCTAAATCATGTAAAACCCATTTAAAAAAACCTACGCAGTAAATAAGCACACCAAAACATTTACTTTATTGATCCCACTTAGACCATATTGACAGTTTTTAAATCCTTGTAATACAATGAAAGAATTACCAACACTTTCGGGATTTACCTAAACTATTGTTTACAATACAATTACAAAGACAAAGAAATGGTCTGACACAAATCATACAGAAGTTAACTTCTTAGGGATCAATCGGATCAATTTCCTTTATACTCTCTTTTTAATTGTCCCAGTATACAGTTATGAAATGTTCAGAACTCACCAATATTCCTTCATCATACAATTTATAAAAAATAAGAACACTGTGGAGTCCTTATCATCATCATTATCATCATCATCATCATTACCATCATCATCATCGCCACCATCGTCATAATCACCACCACCATCATCGTCGTCGTCGTCATCATCGTTACAATCATCATCATCATCATCATCATCAACAACAACAAACATCATAATCATGTCATCTGCATCGTGGCCATCGTCATACAAACATCTAATAGATGCTGTGACGTAATGAAGCAGACATTGTGCGGAGGCCGGGAAAAAATCAACGACTTCAAACAAATGAAATTGACAAACCTCGTCCTATTCTGTTGTTTTGTTTGTTTGTTTGTTTGTTTCAATTTTTATACACACTATACCAACTCTATTCATGTTTTGATTCCTGCATAATTTTGAGCATATAAAAAACTTTCCAATTATAAATGAGTGAATTTGTTCCATGGATTAACGCAGGTCCAAAATGTTTCTAATATTTTTTCAAAGGAAAAACGTGTGGATGAACAACTTATTTTTATCACAATATCATTACCAAGCAAGGCCAACCCCCCGGGGGGGGGGGGGGGTCATATACTATTGGTGATGAATTAATTCTCATGACACATTATGAGCAGCCGTCTGACGTCACGTTCCATAAATCTTGACATTTAATCCAGTGTGTAATTCGTGTTTTCACTCGTTCATTTCACTCCAGAGAGGGCGCTACGATCATATTTTAATACAAAGTCATTGAGTTGTTGGAATACTCACAGGAGCTCTGTGAAATTGATGATCTCTGTAGAATTGGCATGATAGATTTAAGAAAAATTTAAAGCAAGCTCTGTAAAGGGGCAAGTCAGGGGTGGCCCAGGTTGGGGATGTCCAACGAGCATTGTGTCGGGGAAGTAACAAGGATATCAAATATGAATTTCAAAACAACTGACTATACACGTTAATTAAGTTTTGGCAAGTAACACGGCCAATATTAATATGTACATGGTGTTTACATGTTGCGAATGATATGTAACATATACGCTCATTTGTTTGATGTGTTAATGAGCTATATGGATAGATAATGCGATTCTCACAACTTTGAGCTAACTTTCGTATAAGACCATTTATGAAATATGGCATGGACGTGAAGTTTAGAAAAATAATATGTGTTTGTAGCTTTCCGAAATACAAGGTCTATTTAAAAGGCCTCTTTTAAAAGAAAAAAAACACTGAGCGATGGTGCTAAATATCTTCAATAAAACCAAACTGTCTCAAAGAATCAACAAACAGAAGAAAAAAAATTACTGTCACTAAACTTTTGCCAGATTCGAACGTAAGATTATTTTGCATTTACTTCAGCTTTAACAAAAAATAGAAAGTCTCAAAAGATATCAGAACTTGAACATTTCATTCGTCTTTTCGCTAAAAATCAACACAGTAAACAAGTTCGGAGACGCATAATCATAATGTATTAGTATTGATATATATTTTGTTCTTCATGATTTAAGTCTCTCACTTTTGTGTTATTTTTTTCTTCAATCTTTCTCCGGTCTCAATTCTCACCTTGGGTATTTAGTGTCCCAAAGTTCTAGATTTAAAAGTATTAATAATTTGAATTGAGATAAAGCACATTAAATTAATGTTAGATTTCCCGCTAAATGTCGCCTGACTTAAGAAATTTGCTACCAGTGTCACGTTAATCGTGTTAAAGTTTTATAGTCAATCCAATCATTATCATTTGACTCGTGTGGTACAGGGGCGGCGATCCGGGGGGAGCACAGTGCCCCCACTTTTTGAAGCACAGTAACAGTGCCCTTTTTACGCAAGAAATTCCCCCTCACGAACGTGTACTGTGCCCCTTTCAAATGTCAGGAGGACCCGTTTTAGGTGTTAGCAAGTGCCTTTCTCGTATACAAGTGCCATTTAAACAAAAAAATCCAAAATGCCTCCTAATGAACGTGATCTGTGCCCGTCTCACCTGAGAAGGGCCCGTTTTATGTGTGAACAAGTGCCCCTTGCCTTCTTGTAAGTGCCCTTTCTCGAATCAGTGCCCCTTTTTACCCTAAAACAGTGCCCTTCACGAACGTGTTCTGTGCCCCTTTCACCAGAGAAGGACCCGTTTTATGTGTTAACGAGTGTCCCTTTGCCTTTTCATAGGTGCCTGATCTTCATATCAGATACACTGTAAATAATGAAGTGCTAATTTAGCATTTACAGTGCTTGTATAGTGACTGCACTACGAGTGCTGATTTTTTAGTTTAAATTTGAACTAGAAAATCAGCACTCATAGTGCAGTCACTATACAAGCACTGTAAGTGCTAAATTAGCACTTCATTTTTTACAGCGTAAGTTGTCCCTACACATGTTAAAAACCATTCTTTCCGCGTTCTGTATTTAGCGTTTTGCTTCCTTCTGCAAGGGCATCCTTTAATCGTATAATCCCTTAAAAAAGTGATTTGCCCCTTTCGCTACTTCTTTTTCTTTTGATAATGAAATTCTTCCCTTTTAATTCCTAATTAATAACCCTATTTTAATATGCTCTTATTTACTTTTGATAAAGGCCCCTTTTCTTTTCTAGTTTGTTCAAAATGTCAGTCTGTTAATGTTCTGATGGGGTTCCTGTTCCTGTTATATGATTTTGGAAAAAAAACATTTTAAATTTATGAAGTTCACATATAATTATCTCGAGGAATATGAGGCAGTTGCTTTTCGAAATAATTGCTACGCAGAGGAAAACGTAAGTGTGTTCAATACGCGCAACTGAAATGTTCCATGCATGTCACACACAGGACTTCAATCACAAATGCGTCAAGTAATCAGAAGAGATAGTAATTCTTTTCATAGCTTTACCTTTTGAAATTCCCACAAAGAAACAACAAGATTGGTAAGAAACAAAACAATGTTTTCATTTTTATATGTTACTACTTATGAAGGAAAAAAGTTGAAGAATAATCCTATGTGCCAAGTTTCATAAGACATGGGAGTGGGGTAGATGAGTAATTTTCCCCTTTGTTTTTGTCCTTTCGAAAGAAAAGGTGCCCTTTTTTCCTGTGTGTCCTCCCCCTTCAACTTCACTCCGCCACCCCTGGTTTGGCAAATAGGAATTATCTTACGATTCAGAGGAATTACGATATTACTCCACTGAAATCTGCTTTGAATCGATGAATTGTTGATAGGCGCCATCTACCATCAGGAACAGTACAAGCAGCGATCAAACTCGGCTGCTTGGGTTTGGATGCTGTAAACAATAAAATATTCCTCGGTTTCGATGGATAGTAACCCCCTTCTCCAATGTCGCTCAGGGTTATTAGCGTTAGAATCTATTTATCTGTTAATTTATTCATTATTGAATAGAAATTGGTATCTATTGATCGAATGATTTATTCATTCATTTACTATTGTCTATGTCAATGTAATCACCATGGATAGGACAACAATCTTGTTTTATACACACATCTTTGTCGATATGCTATTCACTATAGCTTATTTAGCTACCTATCTTGCATTATGCACATGTATTTACACATCGATATCCGTGCACGGTATATACACATCCACATACCACTCTCATATAGTTGAGCCTATATACACCACTATATGAAGAAGGTCTGATGCACGCCCAAAGTTAATTAAATCTGGCTACATATCCTACTTTCTGCATCCTCTCTTGTAAGATGGGTATTATAAACATATTAAATAAGGTTGAGTCTTTAATTGTCAATTCCCTGAGCGCATTAATTTTCCTTGCATTCCTTTCATTTCTGGTACCTCGTCACTCTCATGTTTTACATTCTTCTGCTTTTCTGTTTTTTAATAGTTCATTATCACACTATTTTACAATCACACGGCATAATGGACAACACTGTCTTCACAATTTCACCTTGTTAGCAGTCTCCTTCGTGGCATCCTCTGTTTCATTAAGATGTGATTGTATTTGTTTGTTAGTTTTTATTGCATGGTAACCATTTTACCACAGCAGTTTCGTCCGACGTTTCAGAGCTAACAAAAATAACAAATATGTGATTTGTCCAGAGTCACGGACGGAACGGTTGTTTCGATTCACCGACCCTCGACAATGCCTTCATTGTCATGAAGGGCGTTTGACAATAGACTTTTTCTGTTCTAGAAAGCGTCTGCGAAGCTTTTGCGAAAACTCCCTATTTCTAAAGCGCCTCGATCGCCCCTCCAGGCCAGTAGCTTTTGTTAATACACTCATGCGTTAAAGTAAAGATAGATATTCATTACAAATCTTTGTCTTCTAGTAGTTCATGATTATAATTTCCTTTGATATGATTTATGTTCGTTTCCTCAACACGGGTGCAGCAACCGAGACCATAGTGGTTGTATAAAGGTTTCTTGGGTCACTTACCACAACATCCTTCAAATCTCAAACCTAGAAACTAGAACCATCTCCCGCTTTTTAAAGGTAATATTCCCAAATAAGTAATTATCCATCTTATTGTTATAATGGGTGTCGTCCCTTTGGAAGACACCTAACATGAAGCTTGTCGGCATTGACGCTAACACTTGGAAGGATGTAGCCCATAGTTGCCGTGTCTATGGATAGCTATAGGTGTCGAGACAGCGGAACCACCAAGGAGGCTTAAAGGACAAGTCCACCCCAACAAGAAGTTGATTTGAATAAAAAGAGACAAATCCAACAAGCATAACACTGAAAATTTCATCAAAATCGGATGTAAAATAAGAAAGTTATGACATTTTAAAGTTTCGCTTAATTTCACAAAACAGTTATATGCACATCCTGGCTGGTATGCAAATGAGGAGACTATGAAGTCATCCACTCACTATTTCTTTTGTATTTTATTATGTCAAATATGAAATATTCTACTTTTCTCCTCATTGGCAAGTGATACAACGATTAATTCCTCCCTGAACATGTGGCATCAGCATTGTTTAATACTATATGTTTCAGTCAAGTTGCTCCTTATTGTCAAATCTATAAAAAATGAAATATTGTATAATCCAAACAATAAAAAACAAAAGAAATAGTGAGTGATGGACATCATCGACTGACCCACCTAGTTGTGCATATCACTGTTTTGTGAAAAATAAGCGAAATTTTAAAATGTCATAACTTTCTTATTTTACATCCGATTTTGATGAAATTTTCAGCACTATACTAGTTTGATTTTTCTTTATTTATTCAAGTCAGCATTTTCCTGAGGTGGACTTGACCTTTAACCATGTTAACTAGCCATGCTATAGCAGACAAAGAAGCTAGGGGGAAAGCGAGGGCATCCTCACAGAAATATCAAGCTAGCCGGATAGCTTAATAAGTTTGTAATAGGCATGCATAAATAGCTTACAATCGCTTATTAAGTGGGCCATCAGCTCGCCGCTAGCCAGTAACTAGCTTGCAGCAGGGTTAGATTTCTGTAGGCTGGGCAGAATCTTTACCAGTTTTGATTCAGCGCCAACCTGCTCCAGGTGTAAAAGTTGCTCTCGAGATTACCATCGTCTCTCGATACGAATGGATGCCGACGACGATGTTCATCAGTTAATGCAATAAAAGTGATATTTATATGCACCCTTGCATTATGGGAGGAATTAAACTTAAACTGAAAATGTGTAACTGTTTGAAAACGCGCAAAGGTATCGAGGCAACCTAACATGCCCTCCCCTATTGGTGTTTAATCATGTACATCATTTTCACGACGTCCTAGCATGATGTCCGGAAGATTTTGTATTCTCGTATCGAATAAAAAATGCGAACTGATGAAACAAACAAAAAATGTGCAAAAATACCCTTCAACAAAAATAAATCATAAATTTATAACGAAAAATAATGATTATAAGAATGTCGCAAATTGTTCCCTTAAGAAACCCCTATAAATGTATAAATCGGAAATCTAAAGAAATAGGGTCCTACCTTCGAAATTGTTTTTTTAAAAAGGTGATGTCGATTTTATTTTCTTCAAGTACACTCGTAAAAAAAAATTAAATCTTCAACAAAAAGAGCCATATTAGCAACAATTCTGTTTAAAGAGTAACAAGAATTAGCATGATTAAATAAATTATAATTAAATTGAAATAATGTCTCTGAAGAATATTAAGAGTTCAACGGCCAAGATCTCGGAAAGAGAGGGAGCATCTCTCCTTTTCCCGGCCTAATCGCTATTTGCTAATTCTAAATCTGTAATATGATCGATATTGTAGCAACGAAAGATTAGTGAAATGATTTGTACATTTTTTAGTTTTGAAAGGAAATAGATGATAAAAGGCTTCCTATCAAAATACAAAGACATTTACACAAGTCAATTGATATTTGCTTATATTTCTAATTTATTACCGGACATCATGAATTTGTAGCTTTTAATATTCATGTCATCCGCGTAAAAATACATCGCAATCTTTCTGCATGATGACATGCATTACAAAAACCAAATTTATCATAACTCTTATTTCATAGGAGAAATATTGAGTGGTTATAAAGACTGTTATTGTGTACACTTTCATGGAATAGGTTCGTTTCTAATGACTTACTGTCTGGCTAAGAGACTGTCAATAACACTCATCCGTCCTTCCACGGTCGCATCATTGCTTGAACTTTGTGATCTCATGTACATGCATATTGTAGGCTGTTCTTCATCTCCCCCTCTCTCTCTCACACACTCTTTCCCTATCTCTCTTATAATTATTTATGTTTCTTTCTCTCATCTCTATTTTCCATCTCCCCTCTACCGCCTTAACACACACCTTCAGTACTAGTGCAATAACATTGACGGATTGAAGTAATAAAGGGGACGCAATTCTGTCATTCGAATTTTTAAAGGTTTTTAATATGTTGTACTGGTTATATGTATTTATTTTGGGGGCATTGCATCTTCTCTGTTCTTCCATTCTTCATATCTTTCCTTCCTCTTCTTTTAGCCCAGGGCTGCTCCTGCAGGTTGTTTTGAAAGGATGGAGTGGGGTCCGTTGGGATATCCAATGTTATGCTTGTTTCTCTTTTCTCCATCCATTTGGATCAGCCTGTGGGGACTTTTTGATTACGTTTCAAGTTTAGTTTAAAGTTTCAAACCAAGTCTCATGCTTACGTCATTGTTTAATGCTCCATTCAGCTTTGCAAAGTGCATTTTGTATCTTTATACTGTTTTTTTTTTTTACCCCATTTCATTCAATTACCAACAATCCAACTCAACTGTGCCCGTGGATACGCTTTTGTTCTTCTTTGTCTCTCTTTCTTTCCGTCAGTTTAATATGGTTTTTCAAACTGCTTAATCAACTTCATACCGTCCCAATCAAACGTTTCCTTTTTTTTCTAGTTATCTTTGCAAGGTCGGATGGGGTCCGCCCTTTCTTGTGTATATTGATTAATCATATTTCACATATACATATTCTGTATTTTGTATATTTTGTATACTGTTCTGTTAAATTTGTATGTGAATCTTTTTACTCTGTAAAAACATTTACAATTCAGCCATTGGCTGCCAAGAATGTTTTGATGCCTAATAAAGACCATTATTATTATTATTTATTATCTTCAAGGTCATTGTGATATGACTTCATACGAAAACATGGATATATGAATGTCAAATTTACAAAGCCTTATCAAAACCTTATCAAAAGCTTTGTAAATCATGTAATCACCAATATTTTTTTATTCATTCTTTAGTATCATCTATCATTCCAGTCTCTAATGTGTAGTTGCCAATTAATGTCCCCCCCCCCTCGGTTGATTCTTTGTAAAAATGTAAATATTTCATATTTTAATTTTCAAATTTCCAGACATCTAGCGCCATCTGTCGGCACTATTTTTCAAATGTCCCTTTGAGCACTTACAATAGTGATTGGATATCAGAAAGCTACATTCAAATATAATTTTCTAAAATTTTCAGCCAGTACCATACTCTGCGTAGTCTACCTGAGAAGTAATATTTGCAATGTTGGAACTTCTGTGTTTTGCCGATCTCTAATGGCGAAGCATAAGGTCTATTACTATTGTTCATGTTTTCGGTCGAGATCAAGATGCAGGCACACATTTTATATACGAGCCGGCAGTAAAACAAGCATCAAATTGAGCATCTTATTAAGGAAAATTTGATTTTTATACCGCACAATCCTCTCTTGTAGATAAGTATTGTTTTCTTCCTTTTAAGTGGTTCCAGATGCAAGTCGGAAAACCGAATCTTTCCTCAACCTTGCTTCGGAAAGTGATAGTATGCACATCACCTTAACCAACGGTGATTATTTCGCTTACTATATTTCCACCTCTAGTTTTATTTAAAAAAAAGGGATATCCCTATCACCTCGCACACTTATCATGTTTATGGACGGCAGGGTGATGATTTTTATCAAATCTTATTTTTGAACAGCAGAGAAGTGTATAGAACATATTGCCCTCAACGACAAAACGGGGTGAGGTTGATTGTACACTCTTAAAATGTTGGGCAACATACTGTCCACACAACAATTCGTTAAAAAAAATATCCAGCTCTTGGTAGTTTTCAAGCAATACTGTGTAGTTTTCACCTAAAGCACACATTATTGTTTTAAAGCTACCCAGAATTGGATTAAGTTTCAACCAATTGTTGTGGACAGTATGTTGCCCAACATTTTAAAAAGTGCAAGGATAAACTTTTATCTTGCTTGCCCCCATAAAAATAAAACAAATCGCATACGTAGTGACCTTAACTCCTTTTATGATAAAAAATGGGCCATTTTGTGGGTCTTTTCCTCTAATACCCCTTTCATATTGCGCTTTTCACCAGCGAACTTCACCGCGAAGTTCGCCAGCGAAGGGGAAAGTGTCCAGTATGAAAGGTACACAGGAAAACTTCACCAGTGAAGTTCGCCGGCGAACTTCTCCACCTCTAGAGGTGGAGAACTTCGCCGGCGAAACTGTTTCACCGGCGAAGTTCGCCGGTGAAACGGCCAGTATGAAAGCAAACCGGAGAACTTATTCTCTTTAATGACGTCAGAGGTCAATTTTTTATCTCCCAAAGTCCCCTGTACCGAGATTCCGCGCGCGATAGTTGCAAGCTCAGCTGAATGCTATGGCCAAGTAGATACCCTCGAACATAATTTTTTTTTTTACTAACAATATTTATTAAAAAGCAATTTTTACATGTATAAAATGCGCTAAAATATAAAAACAAGGTGATATTGTTTGTTTTTCTCGCAATACTTCCAAAATATGTTGTAATTAATTGTTTTTATACCTTTTGTAATATAGGTAAGAAATAATGTTTACAATTTTCTTTCGTTTGTTCTGCAATCGCCTGTTGACTTTCGCCGGGGAAAAAATGTCAGTGCGAAAGGGTACATTTTTTTTTCTTATCCGGGGAAGTGAGGAATGCGAGGCGGAAAAGTTCGCCGGCGAAGTTCGCCGGTGAAAAATGAAGAGGGCAGTATGAAAGGGGTATAAGAAGCCATGTTGTTTTTTTATTGACAAAGAGAGAACTATATGAAATATTCACTTAGCCATTTGCTACCACCCTCTTTTCTCCCTTCCGTATGATTTGCTCGTGAATGCATAGACTGTAGCATTTAAAGTAAGTAGGGCATTTTCCTTGCCAGAAATTTGAATCACGTTCCTATGTAACGGCACATTTTGGTAAATTACCAAAATGTGCATTTTACCAAAATATGCAGTTGCCAAAATGTGCTGTAACTATGTTACGATACATTTTGGTAACTGCATTTTTTTGGTAAATTTACCAAAATGTGCAGGACATTGACGGCACATTTTGGTAACTTCTTGGATTATTCGCTCAGTTGGCTGTACTCCTTCATTGCATTTAAAAAATGCAAAATACCCTGCAACTGGACAAGGAGGGCATTTCAATTGGTATCGATTTTCTAAAACCACATCGACTAAACCCATTTGGTTTACCATTAATTTTGTCTAATCTCGAGTTGGTCTAAGATCTATATGGTCTAATACGATGGCACGTCGTCAAATGACCATGTCGTCTAATGCTGTTCAGTCCAATATCATTTCGTTCAATAGCAATTTTTCCAATAGCCAGTTAGTCTAAGAGCCACTTTGCCAGAAAGCCACTTCGTCTAAGAGGCATTTCGTCCAATGGCCACTTCGTCTAAGAGCTACTTCTTCTACATGTAATTGCCACTTTGTTCAATAAACATTTTGTCCAATAGCCATTTGATCTGATGTCCTTTGGTCCGATTCGGTCCAACACCTGTTTGGCCCAATTAACAGTTGGTCCAATACCCACTTGATCTAACTGACAGTTGGTCCAATACCCAATGCCCAATTGGTCTAAAGTCTACGCAATCGCGTGGTAATTACAGGTGTAAACTCCCACGGCTCTTGCCTTCACTCTCCCATCCACACACGCACACATTCACTATTAACTTTCCCAATGTTAGATATAAAATGTAGGCCAACATCAATTTTCTCTTAAGATCTCGAAATTTAATTGTTTTCATATAATTTTTTCTCGCTTACCATTGTTTCAAATGAAAAAAAACAAAACAGAATAACACAAACAAAACTTATCAAGGACAAAAATTGTTACAATCCATGGATTACAAACACATAAATACTAATTATTCCATGATGTGGAGCGTTGTGGCCCAGTGGAATAGTCTTCTGACTTTGAAACAGAGGGTCGTGGGTTCGAATCCCAGCCATGGCGTTATTTCCTTTAGCACGAAATTTATCCACATTGTGCTGCACTCAACCCAGGTGAGGTGAATGGGTACTTGGCATAATTAATTCCTTGAATGTATGAGCGCTGAAAGGCAGCTCGAGCTAAAGCCGGTGTAATAATAATAATAACAACGCGCCTCGGAATAGAATATTTCTAGATAGATGGCGCTATACAAATGCCTATTATTGTTATTATTATTATCATTATTATTATTATTATCATTATTATCATTATATTATTATTAATATTATAATTATTGTTATTATTATTATTATATTTATTATTATGTTCAAATTAATTGACGCCTTGCACAAGAAAGAGAGAAATAGAGAGACGGGAAGAGAGCCATAAACAAATACCAAATAAAAAAAACCCGCAATATTCAAAACGAATGAGATCCCCAAAATACAGCTCATCAAAAACATTAAATATTTAATGAAAATCAATCTGCCCAGTTTTTTTTTAAATATCAGAGTAGTAAAATACACCCCCTAGTAATAGGAATCAAATAAGGCAAAAAAAATAATGGGATCTCCAATATTTCGTTATTCATTGGATAACTCAGAAAAAAAAATGTACACGGAGGGAGCAATCGAAGATATACAGGTTAATTGTTGTTATTGTTCTTGGTAGAATACAAGAGTTAAGCCTAGGGTATGCAGAAATGACCCAGATTTAAGTTTCAAATTCGCAATAAGCATAAGGTTTTGTTTCCCATTACTTGATGGACACATGATTTGATATTCATGGGAAGAATAAATTGCAACACCAATAGTGATTAAATTTGAGAAAACTGGACATAAGCTGAATGCGTCGCAGAGACGGTTATCAAATCAGGGTAATAAATCGCTACTTGTGTCTAAATAATATATAGTTGTTCATCCTATATTGTGAAGTGTTTCTTTCTTCTTCCACTTTTTTATACCGGGGTGCATTCACTCTCTGGATCCTCGCCTGCTCCCAGTAACGATCATTAGACCAAGTGAGAATTCCACCAAATGGGTATTGTAGAAAGTGGGTTATGACGACTCGTCAATTGGACCAATTGGGTATTGGACCAACTGTCAACTGCACCACGTTATTAGACCAATATGGCAATTGAACCAACTGGCATGCAAAGCTAGACGATCATGCTATTGGACGAAATGGCTATTAAGAGACGTTTCTATTAAACGAAGTGGCATTTAGACGAAATTGCTCTTGGACGAAGTGGCTTTGAACGAAGCGGCTCTTAAACGAACTGGCCATTGAACGAAATAGCTCTTAGACGATTTTTTTTTGTGGGGGGCGAAGTGGCTCTTAGACAAACTGACTATAGGACGAAATTGCTAATGAACGAAATTATATTGGACCAAACGGCATTAGACGATATGGTCATTGGACGAAATTGCATTGGACGTAGAGGCAAATTACCCACACACAGAGAGACAAGTGGGCCGTATGCATAAAGACAAGCAATTGCTTAAATTCGTATGCACAAGCTTTTGCTTGTGCTGAAACCTTTTGCTTGCACTGCCTAAGCAATTGCTTATGTGTTGGACAAAGGATCGTTACGGTTGTGCGAACATCGCACTGTAGGACAACGACGCTTCGTGCCCGACCTGGCAGCAGTATTTTTTATTACGCAAATAGGGGGAAAACAGCGCAGAGCATCAGGGGGGTTTCTGTGTAGATCGATGGACAAAAATTGCCGTAAAAAGTCTAAAATAACAGGAATTTGATTAGATATGAAATCACAACATAACCTCTGGAATATGGAGCTTGAAACGGTATGAAAATTTAATCCTTAAACGAGAATGCCATGAGTAAGCAAGAGCTCAAGCTGGTCCGGAGGAGCTTGAAAAAACGCAAGCAATTGCTTATCAAGACAAGTAAAAGGTTTGTTTTATGCATACGGTTTTAAGCAATTGCTTGTTTGGTAAGCATTTGCTTACGAGTAGTAAGCAATTGTTTGTGCTTGTAAGCAAAAGCTTTTGCTTATAAGCAATTGCTTGTTTGTGTGCATACCGATTCAAGCAAAAGGCTAGCACAAGCAATTGCTTGTTTTTATGCATACGGCCCATTGACCTACTACTCTGACTTGTTTCTAACCTAACCTTTACTTGTTGTTACCAAAATGTGCACATTGTCCGAAATGTGCAGGCACATCACGTTCAACTGCACATTTTGCTAACCCAAAAATCCTGTCAGGCATATATAGGTGCACTATCGGCACATTTTGGTAACAAATGTATTTTACCAAAATGTGCCGTAACAAAGTAACGGCACATTTTGGTAATTTATCAAAATGCGCAATTTACTTAAATGTGCCGTTACACACCTGTTGCGTAGCAAGCCTCCGGACTCACTTTTCAAAATGCAGTTCATGCAAGATCGTCAAAACAAATTGTTCTTAACTGCAGTAATGTGATAATCTCTCTACCTAACAGTAATGTAGGCCTACAAGAATGAACGGTAAATTGTCATTTCATCTATTTCAAACTCGTCCAATCACCCCATCGACGAAATGGTGAGTGGATAAAATGGGAATAAGAATCTGTGGATAACGGACGAACTGATTGTAGACCAAATGATAGTAGACAGGTTGGTGATTGGACAAATTGACATTAGACCATTTGAAAAACCGTCAAGCCCTAATGAACCTTTGCAGTTTACTTATACAAAGTTGTTATGTACAAACATTGCACATAATTGTGTGAGTGTGTAAGTGGCGACGTAGCGTACTCGAAGTACAAGGCATTTTGGTGGAATGTAAATTGCAGATCGGTCTAAATCCACTTCGTCTACATTCCATTTGGTCCCATCCCACATGATCTTATCCAAGATAGTCTTTAGAAAAATTGTCTGCTATATAGGACCTGACCATTTGGTTTATCCCATTCATTATTTTGTCTAATTTCCAGTTAAAATCCACCCATTTCGTCAAATATCCACTTGGTCTAACACCATTTGGCGTACAGGGTGAGAAAAACTTCATTTCATAAAGCGCAACATAAATAGGCCTAGTAGATGGAGTGGAAATAAGGCAATCTAGGCATTAGATGAAAATAAGACTAAGACAGTGTAGACTGAACGACAACTAGACCAAACTGATGGTAGCCCGGATGTAATTAGCCCAAGTGGTTTTGGACTATCTGTGAAGTAGACCGATTACTTGTAGATCAAGTTCAACCCATTCAGGGCATTTCGTTTTTCACGCGTTGCAAATTATACATCCAAAATGCGCAGTGCTGTCTCTAAATACACCCTTGAACTCATTTTATGTTTTCTTAGTACATTTTGTCTTCGCTATTAAACACAATGCAGACGTACTCCTCACGTAATTGGTATTTGGTTTCATTTCTTTTCCGCATGGCCGTTGAAATACACTACTTAATTTGAACAAAATCATTTTTTTAAAGGCAGGCGTCGTTTAGTCTATTCGCATGCTTACTTAATAAATTATAATTTTGTATAATCGAAAGATTTTAAAGCAATATAGCAATACGAGTTGTGGCAACACAACTCACATTATTTCAGCCTGTGAAAAATGTTAAAATGGACTTTGAGTTTTGGATATGCATTTTGGGAAAATTTACGAGCTACCGATGTCCATATTTTAAATGAATTCTCAATTCTGACATAATGTTGAAACTAAACAGCAAAATTGACTAAAGTATTCATTAAAACCTGAGAACAATGATGATGCTTAAATTCAGTCCGCTCCATTTCCTTTTACTGCAAATGCAGTATTAGGGGTCCGTTGCGTGAAGAAATTCGTTAAAAAAACAGAAGTGGAATGAGTTGATCATAAACAAATATGTTCTAACAAGTATAATATTTATTATATTTCACGATGAATTTGAAGAAAAAAAACAGGCGGAATGAACTGTGCCCCATGTAGTCTCATAATATCAGTCAAAAAAATCGCGTCGACAGTTTTAAGTAAAGATAGAACACCCTACTTTGTGCAGTCTCCTGGTTCATAAATTTTCATATCGATTTCTAATGAAACAAAAATATTGATCTTGATGGATTGTACAGTTGGAAAATTAATATTCAATAAGAATTGAAAATAAGACATTGCTAAATGAATTTACTAACTCTACTCGAGGCACAACTTTTGGTAAAACATGTCTGTTTATTCTTGATTTACATTCCTTGATAAAAAGTTACGACGTTGTAAATTTGAGCATCAAATATTTGCTAGACACTATTATATTACACCTTAAAACCAAAGTTATCATCGATAAAAGCATTCGACTTCCCCATAATGTGTCTACCATTATTGTTAAAGCAGAAGTTATTTGGTGATATGCCAAAATAGGTCAGACAGTGAAATGGGTGTATCTTTGTCATTATAGTATTTGATATTTCAATTTTATTGATTGTTATATGATAAAGCATGGAATCACTCTGTTTGGTTTATGATTCTGAATAGAAAGGTATCTTGTTTTAAAAATAGCGTAACAGAAAACCAAGTAAAAATGATGGTACTAAGCACCCTTTAATTTTTATATACATATATTTCTGGCACCCAAGTAAAACTGTTAACTCGAGAGATAAGTACTATAATATCCATAGTTTAAAAACATATACTCAAGGCAGAATATCTGTTTGTATTCTAAACCCTGATACAGATATTATGATCCATTGATCTAAGCATCAAACTATGTCAAACAATCATACTCATCATAGATCTGAGCAGCAAACTATGTCAAACAATCATACTCATCTTAGATCTGAGCAGCAAACTATGTCAAACAATCATACTCATCTTAGATCTGAGCAGCAAACTATGTCAAACAATCATACTCATCTTAGATCTGAGCAGCAAACTATGTCAAACAATCATACTCATCTTAGATCTGAGCAGCAAACTATGTCAAACAATCATACTCATCTTAGATCTGAGCAGCAAACTATGTCAAACAATCATGCTCATCTTAGATCTGAGCAGCAAACTATGTCAAACAATCATACTCATCTTAGATCTGAGCATCAAACTATGTCAAACAATCATACTCATCATAGATCTGAGCAGCAAACTATGTCAAACAATCATACTCATCTTAGATCTGAGCATCAAACCATGTCAAACAATCATACTCATCTTAGATCTGAGCAGCAAACTATGTCAAACAATCATACTCATCTTAGATCTGAGCAGCAAACTATGTCAAACAATCATACTCATCTTAGATCTGAGCAGCAAACTATGTTAAACAATCATACTCATCTTAGATCTGAGCAGCAAACTATGTCAAACAATCATATATACTCATCTTAGATCTCACCCCGTCCTTACTTTTTTTATATATAAAATAAAGATGCACCACTGCAACATATCGACAATTTCTTTAAATGTATTATGAAGTAAGATGTGTGCGCGGGAAGGCCTTGGAGTGGTTGAAAAGCTACTTGTCCAATAGACGCCAATTTGTATCTTTGCATTGCCACACATCTAATATGATTCTAGGACATCTACCCCCTGGACATCCACCCCCCCGGACATCTACCACCCGGACATCCACCCCCCGGACATCCACCCCCTTAGGACATCTACCCCCTAGGACAAGTACCCCCTAGGACATCTACCCCCCGGACATTTACCCCCCGGACAAGTACCCCCCGGACATCTACCCCCCGGACATCTACCCCCCGGACATCTACCCCCCGGACATCTACCCCCCGGACAATTACCCCCCGGACATCTACCCCCCGGACATCTACCCCCGGACATTTACCCCCCAGACATCTACCCCCCGGACATCTACCCCCCGGACAATTACCCCCCGGACATCTACCCCCCGGACATTTACCCCCCGGACAAGTACCCCCCGGACATATACCCCCCGGACATCTACCCCCCGGACATCTACCCCCCAGACATCTACCCCCCGGACATCTACCCCCCGGACATTTACCCCCCCGTATCCAAAATATCCGTGAGTAGATGCCCGGGGGTAGCCTGTCTGGGGGGGGGGTAAATGTCCGGGGGGTACTTGTCCTAGGGGGTAGATGTCCGGGGGTAATTGTCCGGGGGGTAGATGTCCGGGGGGTAGATGTCCGGGGGGTAGATGTCCGGGGGGGTAGATGTCCGGAGGGTAGATGTCCGGAGGGTAGATGTCCGGGGGGTAGATGTCCGGGGGGTAGATGTCCGGGGGGTAATTGTCCGGGGGGTAATTGTCCGGGGGGTAGATGTCCGGGGGGTGGATGTCCGGGGGTGGATGTCCGGGGGTGGATGTCCGGGGGGTGGATGTCCAGGGGGTAGATGTCCGGATACGCAAAAACATATTAACTGTAGAGTCCCGCAAGGTAGTTTTTAGGCCCTTTGGTATTTATCATCTATATTAATGACTTTTGTAAATCACCTGATGTACTTTTGTTTATACTTTTTGCAGACGATTTTACTCTCATAAAAATCCACATGCCTTAAATACTGTTGATAGAGAACTTTTAAAAGTCACCCAATGGATAAGATCTAACAAATTGTCCCTTAATTTACTTAAAACGAAATACATGCTATTTAGCAATTCTATTGATATACTTCCCATGAACGTAGTATTAGATGACACTAATTTAGAAAGTGTAAAATTTATTAAATTTCTCGGTGTTACCGTTGATATGGAAGTACCATAAAGATAGTACCTGCAAGACTATTTCGCGAAATATTGGCATTATCAATAAATTGAAATATCATTTTTCGTCGTCATCACTTCTTTGATCTTGCCTTACTTGAATTACGGGATACTTGCCTGGAGTAGCACTCATCAAACCCTTTTAGAAAGACTGTTATTACTGCAAAAGAAGTCCCTTCGTATTATTCATAATTCAGCTTTTCGTTCACACACAGACCACTATTTTTTTTTTATAGCAACCTCTACTTATTTCATTTAGGACAATTTATATTTAAATTTGACAAAACACCCTTCCACGTGTATTTGATACAATTTTTCCTCTCAATCGGTCATTTCATAATTACCCTACTAGACAATCTAACGAATTTCATTAAACCCGTTTTAGAACTTTATATTGGCGAAAAGTACATTTATATGTTCGATGGTCCTAGATTTTGGAACTCCCTCGACAATAGCATAAGAAATTATGCATTATAATTTGTCAACAAAATGTATTATATTATGTAAATACCTGTGTTAATTACCATTAATGTTATTAAATATAATTCAAATGACAATGATTCGTATTGTAAATGTTATAATGTATGAAAATAATTTGTATCATTCTTTACGTTCTGTTGGAAATAAAATCTAAGTCTAAAATCTGAAGATACTAAAGACAATCGAGTGAGGCTATACTTCATCATTCTATTCGCAATTGTTTGTGTACTTTACTGATACTTTGGTTATTTTTATCTTCATTGTTGATATTTCCATCATTATTGTTATTACAATATTAATTCTCCTTCTTGTTGTTGTTGTTCTTCTTTATCTTTTTCTTCTTCTTTTTCTTCTTCTTATTCTCATCTTCTTCTTCTTCCTCTCTAATTATTCAACTTCTTATTCACCTCCTCCTTATCATTATGATTATTATTACTATTCTCATTATTACGATAATAATAACAATTACTATTATTATCATTATTACCATCGTTATTAGCATTATTATCCTTATTATTATTTTGCTAATTGATAACAATAATTAATTAGTATTACTATTACCATCATATCTATCACTTTTCTTTATATTTCCATACAAAACATGGCTTCCGAATCTATGTCAATGGTATAATCATCAGCAACAGCAACAACAAAATGAAAATGTCAATGATACAGTAATTTAACTATAAACAAAGAGGTCATTTAAGAAATGGAAAAAAAAAATTGAATTACAACAATGCAAATGGGTAGAACATTTTAGACGTTTCATATTTCCAAGACGAACGTGCATATTTTACAAATAATAAAGACAACACAATACAATAATACTATAAAATAAAACAACATCATAATAACAAAAACGATGAGTAATTCATCATTTAACAATAGTGTACCAAAAAGAGCAACTATAAAATCAACCGCACTATGATTTTCCATTAAAAAACACCTATTGACCTAGCTATTTCTATAGTATTTCTTGATCTTTTCCGGCATCATCCTGTCATCTTCTGGGGACCTACTCCTAGACCAAGGCCAATGACTTCAGAACGTTAAGGCCAAGGCCAATAAGTAGACGCCCGATGCAAAGACCGGGGTCAAGGCAAGATCATTGTTCTTTGGGTCAAGGCAAGATCACTGTCTTCTGGGAAAAGGCAATATCAGTGTTCTATAACCAAAGGCAAGATCAATTTTCTTTGGGTCAAAGTACGATCCCTGTTCTCTGGGCCAAGGAAAGATCACTCTTCTGTGGGCCAAGGCAAGATCAATGCCCTATGAGCAAAAGCAAGAGTATAGTACTCTTGGCCTAGGCAAAGATCACTGTTCCCTGGGCCAAGGTAATTAGGCAAGGTCAATGTTCTTTGCGCCAAGGTATCATCACTGTTCTCTGGGCTAAGGCAAGATCAGTATTATGTGGGCCAAGGCAATATAACTGTTTGCTGCGCCAAGGCAAAGATCACTATATTATACGCAAAAGCAAGATCAGTGTTCTCTTGGCGAAGGCTAAGATAAATTTTCTCAGGGCCTAGGCAAAGATCACTGCTTTATTGGCCAATGCAAGATCAGTTTTCTCTGGGCCAAGCAAAGGTCACTAATCCCTGGGCCAAGGCAAGATCACTGTTCTCTGGGCCAAGGTAAATATCACTTTTCTCTGGGCCAATTTACTGTTCTCAGGGCCAAGGTAAGATCACTGTTATCTGAGCCAAGGCAAGATCACTGTTCTCTGGGCCAAGGTAAGATCGGTGTTTTTTGGGGCCAAGGTAAGATAACTGTTTGCTGCGCCAAGGCAAAGATCACTGTTCTGTGGGCCAAACCAAGATCACTGCCCTATGGGTGAAGGCAATATCATGGTACTCTGGGCCTAGGCAAAGATCAGTGTTTTCTGGCCAAGGCAAGATCAGTGTTCTCAGGGCCAAAACAAAAGTCACCCATTATGTGGGCCAAAGTAATTAGATCACTGTACTTTGGACCAAAGCAGAGATCAGTGATCTCTGGGCGAAAGCAAAGTCACTGGATCACTGGATCTCTGGGTCAAGGCAAGATCACTGTTTTCCGGGCCAAGGCAAGATCAGTGCTCTTTGGGCAAAGTTAAAGATCATTGTTTTATTCGCTAAGGCGAGATAGGCCTTGGCAAAGATCACTGTTTTATGGGCCTAGGCGACATCGGTGTTCTCTTGGCCACGGCAAAGATCGTTGTTTTATGGGCCAAGGTAAGATCACTGTTCTCTGGGCCAAGGCAAGATCACTGTTATCTGTGCCAAGGCAAAGATAAATTTTCTCAGGGCATACGCAAAGACCGCTGTTTTATTGGCCAAGACAAGATCAGTGTTCTCTGGACCAATGCAAAGATCACTGTTCTATGGGCCGAGGGAAGATCAATTTTCTCTGGGCAAAGGCAAAGTTCACTGTTTTCTGGGCCAAGGTAAGATCACTGTTTTCTGGGCCAAGGCAAGATCGGTGTTCTGTTGGCCAAGGCAAAGGTAATTGTTTAATGGGCCAATTAAGGTAAGATCAGTGTTCTTTGGGCCAAGGTAAGATCACTGTTTTCTGGGCCTGAGCAAAAATCACTGTTTTATTGCCCAAAGCGATATCAGTGTTCTCTGGGCCAAGGCAAAGACCAGTCTTTAATGGCCAAGGTAAGATCAGTGTTCTCTTGGCCAAGGCAAAATCGGTGTTCTCTCGGCCACACAAAGATCACCTAACTCTTGGCCGAGGCTAGATCACTGTTTTCTGGGCTAAGGCAAAGATAATTATTTTATTGGCCAAGACAAAGATAAATTTTCTCAGGGCCTAGGCAAAGATGACTCTTTTATTAGCCAAGACAAGATCAGTGTTCTCTGGGCAAAGGCAGAGTTCACTGATCTCTGGTCCCAGGTAAGATCGCTGTTCTCTGGGCCAAAGCAAATATCACTGTTTTATTGGTCAAGGCGAGATCAGTGTTGTCTGGGCTAAGGCAAAGATCATTGTTTTATGGGCCAAGGTAAGATCGGTGTTCTCTGGGCCAAGGCAATATCAGTGTTCTCTCGGCCACGCAAAGATCACTTATCTCTTGGCCAAGGCTATATCACTTTTTTTCTGGGCCAAGGCAAAGATCAATGTATTATGCGCCAAGGCAAGATCACTGTTCTCTGGGCCATGGAAGATCAGTGTTCTCTCCCCCAGGCAAGATCAGCATTCTCTAGGCCAAGGCAGGATCATTGTTCTATGCGCCAAGGCAGGATCGCTGCTCTCAGGGCCAAGGAAGATAAGTGTTCTACGACCGAGCATTTTTGTTTACACCTTTTTCATACAGAAATGATTTTGGGGATAGATTTTTTATATATATTCATATAATACATCCCTTTCTTACTTTTTTTTTCTTAGTCGTGAGACTTTTTGGAGGCCATATCCCCCATCGGTACGCCAGTGTGTTCGAGCAATGAAAAAAAAAATTCATATTGCTGGAAAAATGAGACAAAAAGAAATACAAAACGTATGTTTCACTGGGTCATACTCGTCGAAGGATGCAAGGATACCATCTGTACACTAAATTTACTTTTAGGCAGTTTCTATTTTTTTCAGTTATAAAATATTTAGACAAGAAAAGTGCCTTCATTGTTGTTACTACTTTTAGGGGTCACATGGAGTTTTGGGGTGCTCCCCGCCTCCGACGTCCTAGCCCCCCTCTCCCGCCCCCGCGCGCGAACACACACACACGCACCCTCACACACATACACACACCATCACACACACAACAACAACAATGCATTTCGCTGACTTTTTACTTTCAAATCTCGTGCTACCTTTGTGACCAAATTTGTGACGCCGGGTTATGCATATACGCAACATTAGTGATTACATGTACGAAGTCGATACAAAATTGTTTATCAGTAACTGTCAGTTGAAATTCATTAATTGGTGATTATTTTTACTTTCATTGCAGGTAGTCATTTAATTTTTACGGCCGAAATAATGTCACGTCAGTTTTTGTGGAAAAAATACAAATAAAATATAAAACAAGGGAATACATAAGAAAAAAAAATACATAGAGCGACTTCGTTTAATAGACACTTCGTCCAATAGCCAGGTGGGTCAAAAGCTACTTCGTTCCATAGCCAGTTCGTCTAACTTCATTGCCAGTTGGTCCAATTACCATTTTTGTCAAATACCTACTTGGTAATTGGCAGTTGGTCCGATACCCACTTGGTCCCATACCCATTTTGTCCGCTTCCACTTGGTCTGATAGCCGTTACTAGGGGCAGGCGTGGATCCAGGGGGTGAATGGGTTTTCCCGCCCCCGGTAAAAAAAAGGGGGGGGGAGAAAAAGAAACACGCCACAGTATTTATTTATTTAGTCACAAATAGCGATTTACTGGCCTGATTTTGATAACAATCTCTGCATCGCATTTAGCTTATGTCCAGTTTTGTCATATTTAAGCACTTTTTTCTCGCTTGCCATTTGTTTAAAATGCTATAACAAACATTTTTTAATCTTGCCACCCCCCCCCCCCCCGCTGGCGACCGACACCTGTTACGCCCCCGTTTAGAAATATTACAAAAAATTGTTGAGAAATTTAGGTACGACCATGGCGATGTTCTCAAATTTTGAACGATAAAATAAACAGAAATAATGAAGATGTGACCATTGACTTTCTAATTTGCATATCACTGTGTTTCACATAACTGTTTTGTGAAATTGAGAAAAAAAAAAGAAATTGAAAACGTCATATTCTACATCCATTTTCGATTACATTTTCAGTGTTTTTTTTTTCCTCTCTCTCCTCACTT
This sequence comes from Lytechinus pictus, assembly GCF_037042905.1. Lineage (NCBI taxonomy): Eukaryota > Metazoa > Echinodermata > Echinoidea > Temnopleuroida > Toxopneustidae > Lytechinus > Lytechinus pictus. The sequence continues at coordinate 44,525,880 of NC_087247.1, read as the reverse complement.
CTTCAAATCATTTTTTTTTGCTAAGATGGGGGGCAGTATAAGAACATATTTAGAAAACTGATTGAGATTTGATAATTGTATTAAATGGTGAATATCAATCTGACTATGTTGCCCCTTTGTTCTAGAATGTACTTCTACTTAGACAATCACCTTGTAGGTCAAGGCTAAACTTGTCAACCGACTGCCCTTCCTTGACCATAAACTTTGTTATGGATCCGGCCACTTTAACCAATAGGGTATATGCCTTAAAAGAAAAAATATCTGCGATATGTATATACCAGCTCTTTTTACTGTCTCTTCGTCGGATCTGTATACAATGTAATACAAATAAACAAGACTTAAAAAAGGAGTGTCCTGTACTTGCTTAGTAGTAATTTGTTTGCGCACTGCATAAAATTCAAAGCTATAAATAATGCTTGGCGGCATTATAATGGGTCTTATTGAATTAGTAATTTTCTCCTTTTCTATTATGCATTATTCTTCGCTGATTTTAATCCTTCCCGTCGTGTTATAATTTCACTCCCATCTCGACTCAAATGAATTTCATCATAGATTTTAATAAACATTATATGTCGTCTGTATTGTGGCATAAACACAACTTTGCATAATAACAATAAACATGCAGCTCGAAGATCCCCGAATAATAGTAAAAAAGGACGAAATAATCATGAGATGAAATAGAGGAGAAAGGGACTCAGAAACATGAGCAGTAGCAATAAAACAATGTGATAATTTAGTAATAACAATGGCTCACAATGAAATAGACAGACTTACGAAGTAAAATTACACATTTTCTATGGATTTGGCTCTCATTTGCACAAGATCCCCTTTAGGATGCTTTTCCTCCTTTTAAACTCAGAGCGAGCCGGTATTCATCGCGTGACTCAACGAGGCTTGTCTGAATCCCCGGCCAAGGGACGATCATTATAAAAAAAAAACCTCCGCGACACAATCTGTGAAAATCTTCATTATGTTGCAGAACAGAAAAAAATATTTCCTGCAATTTCTCGCCTGCCTTTTACGACCAATTTATCACTCTTTGGAGTTGGTCACAAAGAATCCTGCCGACCGTCATGACCGGTGGGAGTCAGTAAGCCCCCCCCCCCTCCTCCTTTGTTTTTTCCTCTCTCTATCTCCCCTCCCCTATCTCTCCTTTCGCCCACCCCCTCTCTTTCCTTTTCATCCGTCTGATAAGCTGTGATGATTGTATCATATTATTCTACGAAATATGTGTCTATTATTCACAATGAAGTAAAACGTTACATGTACATGCCCTTTAAAGGGGTACTCCAGGTTGAAGATATTTATATCTACATAAATAGAGCAAAATTCACAAAGCGAAATGCTGAAAATTTCATCAAAATCGGATAACAAATAACAAAGTTATTGAATTATAAATATTTGCAATATTCCGATGAAAGAGTTCTAGGCATGTCTTCATGAATATTAATTCGGTGGGCTGATGATGTCTCATCCCCACTTTCCTTTTTCTTATGTTATTAATCATTATTATTATTATTATTGTTTCATTTTTTTCATGCATGTTTTAATGATGTGTTTCCATTAAAATGGAATAAGTTGCAGCAATAAATAATTAATGCATTCAATCAGTTGTCAATCCAATTATTTTAGTTCTTGGTAGATTTTTTTTTTAATAAACCTAATTTCATATAATAGAATACAATAGAACAAGTGGGGATATGACTTCATCAGCCCACCTAATGCAAATTCATAAAGACGTGCCAAGAACTGTTTCACCGGAATAATGCAAATCTTTAAAATACAATAACTTCGCTATTGTAATCCGATTTTGATCAAATTGTCAGCATTTTGCTTTGTGAATTTTACTCTATCTATTGCGATATAAATATATTCAGCCTGGAGCACCCCTTTAAGTATTTTAACAACTCATAAGTATCTTTAATATCATTCATTTATATAACTTGTCAATTATTGATTGTGTAATAATGGGTCTACATGACTGTATTGAATGTGTGTACTCGCATGTCAGGGTAGGAGGTCTCTCGAGTCGAGAAATCCTCTCAAATTTAAGCATGAATCATTTGACATGTTTAAATGAAATTATAACATTTTTCAAAATAATATGTTACAGTGCTGATGTGAACTGCAGCAAATTAACGCAGCAGAATGGTCTTAGCTGCTTAACATGTTTAATGGATCATTTTCATTTCATGTTTACAAAAAGGTGAGTATAGACCGGCCCTCGATGATGTTTGATAGCAGTGTAGAACAGATGACAATGAATCCAAATTGATATTATGGGTTTCGCCCATTTGGTATCAATTCGAATTCTAACTTAGTCTAGATTATCTAATCTGGTCCAGTAACCCAATAAGTCTCATTCTGATAGTCAAGTTGGTCTAATTTCCACTTCGTCTCTTTTTAAACTTTGCCAAATTAAAATCTGGATCATAAGCATGTTCATCCAATAGTACATGTAGGCTAAGCATAGGCGGCGGAAGCGGGGGGGGGGGGGACCTGTCCCCTCCTAAATTTGAGGTGGGGACAGGTTTTGCTTGTCAATTTTGTTTCCTCCGTCCCCCCTTAAATTCACGTGGGCCCCCCTGAAATGTTTGTGGTCCCCCCTAAAATTTAGGTTGATGACCTTTTTTTTTTTTTGGGGGGGGGGGCTTGTTAAATGTTTTCCCTCTGTCCATCAAAATATTTCAGTAGGGCCCCCCTAAATTTTTGGCTTCCGCCGCCAATGAGGCTAAGTGGTGTATACACTTAGTGAATATTGGAAGTAATAGTATTAGACAGCATAGTAAATGAGCTAAACGGTAATTATAACAAATGGCAAGTCAAATAGATGAACTGGTTGTAGAAGAATTAGAATTAGACCACGGAAAAATAGATAAAATAAACCAACCTAATATAAACCACCATCATTGCCAAAGTAAGTATCCATGTATCTGCTCATCTTGTCAAATTGCTATTTGTTCCAAACATCACTTGGTGTAACACTTTCTTAGGTTAATTGCCTTCTAAGGTATAGTCTACTGTCCATTGTTTAATACCACTTCGTCTACTTGATGTATTTTGATACTGATATTCTTTTGTTTATGTTTCTGTTTATAGTACACCGTAAAAAAATAGCACGATGTTTAAGCCTGTCACTCTGACAAACAGTTGTTTAAACTTTTTAAACAACTTGTTTAAAAAGTTGAAACAGTTGTTTAAAAAAGTTTAAACAGTTGTTTAAGAAGTTAAAAAGTTTAAACAATAGTTGTTAGAGTGACGGGCTTAAATAACGTGCTTAAAATTTTTAAAAGCGTTTTTATAGTGTAACTCCCGTACATGCCATAGGAACTCGGCAGGACATTATTTTTATGCATAGTGACTGACCTATTAGACGACAGATATTACTCTCGTCTCTTTTTATCAAATTGGAGACAACGGCAGAGCGGGGATTCGAACTCATAATCTTGCGATTATATGAGTCTAATGCTGTAACCATTATTATACCTGGCGAATAAAATTAATCAATCATACATTTCTCCACTGTGAAATCAAAATGCGGTTCACACAGATACAGTTCAGCGAGGTCTTATCATTATAGAATATGCCTAATTTGCATTAAAGTGGATATTAAACAAAATGGGAATAAAATCATAGCCTACAACTGGAAAGTCGTCAAAATGTTATGGGGGAAAAAGTGACAACTGGACCGAATGGTAAAAATACGAGCTGATTGTAGACGAAGTAGGATCATGCTATGTGCAATGAGACCAAATGGAAAGTAGACAAAACTGGACTAAGTCTGGAATAAAAGCATTGTGAGCTAGCTATTAGAGTGATTGTCTAATGTTTGTTTTCATCGCATACTTCTTGTGAGTTATTTGGATCTTTCCGATGTTTTAAAGGTGAAGAAATATAATGCATTTATCATTTTGAGGCGGTTTGTGATGCGTATTCAAATCTTTTAACTTCATATTTAAATCTACAAGGAGTGAAAGATGTGATGACAGATCGATCCTCAAGTTATGGAGATTTGCGTCACATTTGACTACCCATATAGTTTATCCCACAAAGAGTGTAAGTTTAACAGGCGTTCTAAATATGGGCCGGTAAGGGGGGGGGGGGGAAGGGATCCACGGTTAACACTAAGTAGTAAGTTATCGTTTGGGTGCTCATTTGGCTCTAAGATGTCTAACTAAGGGCTTCGTCTTCAGACAATACTCGTGTAAACTGCTTTTATTTTATTAATAGCATGTTGGACCATAGAGTTTATAAACTTTTTCTAGAGATTGTAAAATTGGCACGTCCCTTTGATTAAAAAAAACCCAACTTATTGATTTTAAAGAGAACAAACCGCATATGCAATACTGATATCGGGATGTATGACATGCATTAAAAAGTAGGAAATAATCATAGCGGACCTGATTTTATTTCATAATTTTGATTAAAACTTTTACCCAAAACATTCTTTAGATCTTTTTTTCCAAGCACACAACATGCGTTAAATTGTGTTCCATTAAAAAAATTGTCTTATCGGACAATAAATTTAATCTAAAAAAAAAAAAACACATGTTCTTTAAATTTACCAAAATTTAAAGACGGTGCAATAAAATGCAGCAAACAAACTGAAACCCTGTGATGATTGCGAGTATGACAGTGGAACAATATTTATGGGCTTTAGTTGTGCCAAGTGTGACACGCGCATGATTTGGTGTTGGTGTATGGGGAATTGGATCTGGAATTATTGAAGTCACTTGCTACGATTTATCTCGACCTCTTTCCCACAAGGAGAACAGAATAAACCGAACACTCTGACCAGACCGAACAATTTAGATTGCTGAACTTGACCTGTAGGTACTGCAAATAATAATAAAACTGAACACGAAAAATGAAGATGGAAGCAATGCTAGAAATCGTTATAGTCTTCTTATTTCTTTCAAAGTTGATATAAAGTGATTGTAGGAGCTAAAGTGATAGCGGAATTAGGTCGAATTTGCCTCTTTTAATATTTTGCTTATAAAATATTTACGAATAAAATTCTTGGGCAATATATTTTGTCCCATGTATTATGAAATAAATTATATTTGCCTATAAATATCTATATTATATTGGAGGCTAAGAATGGAATACCAGAAATATTTACAAGAGTTTGGGCAAATATTCCTTAAATCGCAGAGGAGCGGAATATTTTTGGTATTCCAAGAAATAAAGCCATCCAATATAATTATTATCATCCATCCAACATCCCCCCTCCCCCTCCAAAAAAAGAGAGAGGAATTTGATTGAACAAGTCATGTCACTTTCTATTATGGCATCATCACAAAATTAATTTGGTCGTTGAAATGCGACTTACATGTACTTCATTATGACGTCATTGAGTGTCATTGTGCTCAATTAGCTTAAAATTGAACTTGAACTTGCTGATAGCATTGCTTCAATTGTTGTACGCGCATGCGTACTAAACTGTTGAATGCGGTCTCGTATTGAACAGCAAGTTTTGTACAGGAGCCTATGGGGTGTCCGTCGGAATTCGGTCCTTTTAGGGATACGCTCTTGTATTGAACGGGCAATATTGATTCAAACCAAAATACACATTATTAATACATAGTTTAAACACTCTATATAGATAATATTATTGGCGGAACATGACATAATATGGTTCTTTACCATGAGGTCGTATAATGTTTTGAGGTAACTACGGGATTGTCTCTCAGACAAATTGACCAATCATATTACAGAAATAATAGGGCATACTAAAGGCAAATATATCATATCGTATATGATATAGATATCTAGCTACTTATTCACATAAAATTAGAAAATTAGGATGATAAAAATTCAATTTAAAATTGTATTCATTGATGAGCAAACATGTTAAAAACAATCGCACATGAAAAAAAACAGCTGGAGCAGGAAAATTACACGTTTATGTTGGCACAATAAATTACACAGTTAAAAAAACGTTGTAAAATGCATTAAAAAGGCTATACATTTAAAAAACGAATGCAATTTTAGATACAGCATAAAAGGCAATGAACGAATTTAACATGATAATGGCTATCTTGAAGGAGAGGAGACTGACATTTTATTTTAATGAAAAAATTGACTGTATATACGTGGGGAAGGGGTGACCATTGTTAATCAATACTTGTTAATTAATGGTAGTTTAAGTAATTTTTTAGAGAGATTGTTTTTATCGCCAATTTCATTTTCTCTTGCTGCTATGACACTTGCTCGAACGTTGAAAGTACACGTATAATGAGAGTTATAGCATCATGACCGTTCCTTGCCATTAATTATCCCGTATTATGCACGCAGAATGCCCACAGATAGCATGCGATCTTCAAAAGAAGATCCTTTTCTTATAAAGCAAGCTCCCTATTAAACAAACTCCCCTTTTCAGTTCAATCCATCAATTCTATAAATTATTTTAAACAAGGATACCGATTGGCCAAACATTTATTATAACTAACTCTGTTCTGGTATTCCTTCATCTTTTTGTTTTGTTTTTATGTTTATTTTTTAGATTATAACTTTTATTTTACTCTATGATAATTTTCATTTGTTTTATGTTGACATTATCATGTTTATGTTCTATATTATGCTAGTAAAGGTGGAGGGCACCGTTGTAAAGCGGTTTTATTACTGAATCGGACTTCACTCCACCTTATTTTATTATTTTTTAATTAGGAAAACATGAATAAATAGATGAATAAATGAATGAATAAATAGATAAAAACATATTCGTGTAAGTAACGGGCGACATACGAGCGTTGCAAGGTCCCTGTGTCAAAGCTGCGAGTTACTTGCGTGCGAGTAGCCTGTAGGTTGCTAGGTGATATCACCTTAGTGATATAGCAGAGGTGCTCAACAAACGAAATTATTTTGGCTGCAGCCAACCCGCAAGTAAACAGTAGAAAGGCAGTTATTCGCCATCACGATGCACGCGATTTGCTCGCGCCTCGCCCACAGAACTCATCAGCCACACGTATGTAGACAGTAAAAGTATCATGACCGTTCCTTGCCAGTAATTCACCCGTATTATGCAAGCAGAATGCCCCCAGATAACACGCATTTCCAGCGCATAGCCATAGATCCGCGTGCAATCTGCGTACTTCAAGTGGGTTTACTGCGTGTACTGTAACTTGCGTGTCTTCTATTGGTGTTCTGCGTGGAACCTGCAGACAATTTACCCGCAACTCAACCGGAACAAGTTTTGAGCATGTTCAAAACTTTTCTGCGGCAAATCGGACTTGCGTACGCTCCTGCGGGCAGCGTGCGTGCGACATACGTGCGAGATAATTAGTCGTAAGTCACACGCGAGTCTTGCACGGAACTATGTGACTGTCATTGTCAAGTCACATCGCTCATTATTAGCGTGAATTTAATCTTAGGGGTATCTCCACTTGATCATATACACATACTGGGGAAGGGGTGGTGGGGCCCCATTCATAATTTCGTATATGCAAATTTGCATATGCCGTTGGCCCCCCAAAAAAAAAATGGGAGAGGAAACAGCCTTGAGCATTTAGATTAAAATGGCTATGGTACCTTAGAAATCGACATTTATTATCATTATCAAGGAGGAGAACCATAATGGAAAAGGGGAAAAAGTCAAAAGCAAGACGAGAAGGGGAGAAAAAGTGACCCCGAAAAACTTTTTATCACATTTTCTTCTTTCTCATACTTTAATTTATCCCGTTTTTCCTGCCCTTCCATTTCTTTCATTTATATTTTCTCTCCTTATTTACCATGTTTACCCCTTATTTTCCTGCCCGTTCTACATCAGTGGCAAATTTTCCGAGGTGATCAAAGTGATATGAAGATGGTTTTTGTTGAAGAAGTTATTTCATGTCAGAAGTCACCACCAGACTAAAAAAAAAGCAGAAAAAAGGAAACAAATTATCAGAGTATGTAGTTGCGTGTATATTGCGTGAGAGAGTGGTATGATAACAATCCGTACCTATTATGAGTATGATTGATTATGTTACCAAAATAACAACAACAAAAAATATGCAGTAACCAGAATAATTTTTGGCAACTGCATATTTGGGTGATTTTTTTTCAAACCAAGCATTTCTTTAATTTTTTTTCAAAAACAATCAGATGTGAATGTCGTTTACATTAATAAAACATGGAATTTCAGTAGCAAGATTGGATATGACTCTATACATCAAGGTATAACCTTATCCTGTTGCATATGCATGTTTTTCTATCTTATGCTGATATTCTAATTTCTTTTTTCGAATGAATTGAGCAAAATTATTCAAAACAGTTCAAGCATCACGTTGAAATAATATTATATTTTGCATATAGAATAGAGGAACAGAATGAAGGGTATTACCATTTAAAATAAGCTTTATATCAAGTGTATATTTTTGTAAAAATCATCTAAAAACATACATTATAAAGGGGCATTCTAAAAATAAATGAGCGTAAGTTTTGACCAGCAGAAAATGCATAAACCATTATAGTAGCCATTCATATACTTTCTCTTGATTCTTGTTAACACCGAGTATATCATAGATTTTTTTCTTCTGAAAATAACTGCATATTTGGTTTTGGTACAAAAATGTGCAATTCATTCAAAATGTACACAAACAGCTGACAGTAAAGGTCTCCACTGGAGAAGAACTGGAAATAAACATAAGAACACAAAGGAAAGGATATTAATCTAATTAATTAGGCAAAACAACCTATACAGCAAGATTACTTTTTGTCATTTCAAAATTAATAAAGAATAAAATACATACGAAAATTAATGACATATACCTATTCAAGTCACCTTATTGCTAATATATTTTAAAAATTAATGTACACTGCTTTGTTTTCGTAATTTTCTTAGAGACGAAGTTGTTAGATGGATGTCAAACAGCGGTGAGGAAATGTCGGGTGGCAACAAAAATGTGGATATTTTTTAGGAAATATTCCTATACTTGCCCGGCCGGCCCCACTTGAATCTACTTTACGACTTTACTCACCATCTTGCGAATAAAGGGCAATAATGGGATGTCAGCGCGTCATACCCCCGAATCAACACCTTACAGATTCCATAAAAACGCATTTATTAACGTCATTAAAAGTTCCATGCACTTTTCACAATTAAAATTCTTGAAAGATTTGATCGGATGTAATGCCATGGACAGTCATATAGCAGTTCTCTCATAGATAACCTTAAACCTAACTACGGTTTGGCATTATGATTCCAATTTATACCTTTTTAAATGTTTGTCAACTCTGATACCATCACGATCATGGTAAAATATGCAAAGCAAAACAAACAAACAAACACACAAACAAGAGCCCTCAGTGAATATCATTATTAAACACAACTTTATCCTGATCATAAAAAAGTTGTGTAAATGTGCATAAAAATTACTGTTTTGTAAGCAAAAAGAAATAATGACGTCATGAACTCGCTTTCGATTCCTAACATGCCCATTTTTTATCTACCAAGAAATGACAAACGTTTGAATTCTAGCAATTATGATGGTACACTTTGTCTGTTTTATATCATATTGAATTGCCATAATGGCTTTCTCTTCCCTGAATGTTGAAAAAGGGATCAAGATGCATAACGGGAAGATCGATCGCAACAAAAAGTTGACTTGAGTAAAAAAGAGAAAAATAATCACAACGCAGGGAAATTGAACAAAATTGGATGAAACGTAAATGAATTATGACATCGTTAGCTAAGATTTCACTTTGTTTTCATAATCGAAATATTACGAAAATATTATGATTACATTAAAAAAAATCACAATGTAATAATATAGGCCTATGCACATGGCAGTGCATACGCATGGACGAGTCGACGATGTCACTCGCCCACTTTTTTATTGTATTGTATTTTTTTTGTACAAATCATACAATATTTCAAAATTGGAAGACCTGCGGCACATGAGCAAAGATCGTTATTTTCACATAGCAACCAAATGTGATGAGTTGTTAACTGACTTTTTCAATAACTGTTTATATCCCAATAGTAACCTGTCTTAGATCTTACGATAGAGCGAAGCGAGAAGGATAATATTAATAATGACAGTAGAAAAGTAGAAAAAGAAAAATGCGGTATAGCACAGTATTATAATGCGAACCTGCCATCTACTGCTTTCCGGGCAGCGACTTGACCACAAGGCTTTTCTGGTTCACGGCTAAGTCACAATGAACTGAAATACAAATACCCTCGATCGTCTTCTTTCTGACTCATTGATATGCAAATGCAGTCCGCTGTGGATCGTTCTTATTATACTTCTATCAGTATGTATTTATTAAGATGAATTATCATTACAGTATTTAACCTGTTTTCGTATCGTCCTTAACACTTTCGATTTATAATGAATTAGCAACCGACACACTAAGAGAAAGGGATTATTTTTCAACCCTTACACCACCAAGAAGTTCAGTTAAGGTGCAGCTCTGCATCTATGGACGTAGTAAGCACTATGGGTAGTGCATAGTCATGCATTGTCTTATACTAATGCTCAGAAAAAAAATTATTTTAATATTTTCAAAGTGATTTTTTCCCACAATTTCATAATTATGAACAATAATCATGATAATCATTGGAACATACTGAAACCAGTATGTTATACGTTGCAGATGGAAGAGTGTATATTGGGTTTTCGATGTGATAAAACAGTCGTTTGTATGATATCCAATTCCAGATTTAGTTTTATATTATTGGGATGGTACAACCTTCAAGGGTAGGCTATCATGACTATGTGAATAGAATAATCATCGTGATCATGAAAAAACAGGGGAAAAAACTATATATGAAAATGACAAGACTGCATAAGCCTGTAGAAGTTAGAAAAAACAGTAGTTTGGACCGTTTTGCACGAATGATCTCAGGATGACCACCCCCCCCCCCCAAAAAAAAAAGTAAATGTATAAAAGGGAGTAGAGAAAATATTACTGACTTAAAGAAAAGAGGAGAACCAAGTACGCCTACACACTTGATATTAGTTTAGTATTATTGTTTTAATTATTAAAGGGCAGAATGATACATTATTGACCATACTGGTGACGTCATGCTTACGTCTCGCCCCAAACCCGTTTCCCATAACCCGTACATGCCGTATAAGATGGTATAGTCTCACCATGATTGACGACTGGATCTGGAAAAGAAATTTCCTCAAAAGACGCCGCCATCTAAAAAAGAAAAATGAGAGAAGAACGGGTTGGCAGCTGTGTGTTCGGTTTTAGCTCAGAGCTTGCTGTATAGGCGGCGACGATAATTAGTTACGTGTAAGGGTGTCACAAGGGGTCAAGTTCAAACCTCGTTATCCTCGCTCCAGGGCCCATCTCCCCCACTCAGTCTCCATTCCTCGGCAGTGTAAGCACCTCATAAAGCCAGCAGAAATACCTGCCATAAACCAATGTTTGGATTCATGCAAAAGGTTGGCAATTACACTAATCTGCACTTTAGCGTGAGATAGGTTACCTGAGAAATATCAGCACATTATATTTTCATCCAGCACACCATTTCACTCTTTTGTTCGTTGTAAATGTGCGTACTATATTCGTTATTATTATTTTTTAATACTCAATAAAGAAGGACATATTGATTGTCTTGGCATATAAGGCAGTATCGTCAACATTGATGTTCAAGCAGGATTGCACTTGATTGCTCATATAGGGTAGCTCTTTTTTTGTCTTTATCTGGAAAAGTTGAAGGGCAATCTAAAAAAAAAAATCTTTATCAGCATTGGCTAAACGAGGAGTTAAAAACATAAAATGGAAAACGTCCCACAAGATTTTGCGAGTAATTCGTGTAATATATCTGGAACATTTCAGGGTCGCAATCCCGTAGGAATGACAAGCGCTAGCTTCATGCAGTTAAGTGGAGCTGCTGGAGATCGGGTCCTCACCACCTCGGCCTCCACATCGACAGGGGCAGGTAGCGGCAGGGCTTACATGCACCACGCTGGAGCTGCAACTGCCCACTTCGCATACGTCAATTCCCGTCCCGATTGCCGGTTCTTACAACCATCGGTGGCAGCCACGACATCGGGTACAATGGGATTGCCGACAGCCAGTAGTCCTCCAGGAGTTTCACCCGTAGCTGAGGAACAAACAAGAACTCTCCGATCAACACCAACATTTCAGTTTAACGGCATGAGTATGGAACTACACACTGGCCAGCAGCCTCAGCGGTTCGACCTAAGTGGAACGGGGGCCGGTGCCCACATACGCTATCCATCACCAATGGGTAGTGCTGCGGCAGCAATGTACAATGCAGCCGCCACCGCACCGCCTCCTCATCAACAACACCTCTCTTATTTCAACTACCCTTCTTACCCAACTTCTGCTGCCACATACCCTTTCAACATGACAGGTAAGAGGGAATAATTCATTCTACTTCTTCCCAAACAAATCACTATTTCACTTCTAGCCTAAAGGGTGGATAACTCGTAGGAAAACTTTTTTTTTCAACCGTCTACTTGATCATTCTCATTGTTGTCTTAGAAAATCGAAAATTCTCTGAATACAATGAGAAGCTGAAAATGTTCATCAAAGAACTTGATAAAAATATTACCAGGACCTAATGTACAAACGAAGATAATAAAACTAAACAAATATTTGATAGTCTTTCAATATAATAGAGTGATGAAAATTGTCCAGGTTGTAAAGTAAAATGAATTACTTAACTTGATTCTTGTTTACTTGATAAGAAAAATTTGCATCGTACATCGTTGTTTTTGTGAAAGTGAGCAGTGAAATGCGCATTTGGAATAAGATATTATTTTCCATTATCATTGCGGTATTTCATTCAAGCACAATATTTTAACATGAAATGGCGCAAATGATTCCGATATAATAATTTCATCGGAATGAATGAAAAACATTTTATATTCTGAATTTGGGGGTACATCAGGTAAGATAAGCTTCAAACGTTTGTAGTTATCTAGTCTAACCACCTAAATCGCTTCATTGAAATAATTCATACAATTTTTACAAATTTCATCGAAATTCAGCAGCAATGATTTAATGCATGTAAACCAATTCGTTTGAATTTTGTTACTATAGGTTCGCGGCTATGACAAATTCCCGTGATATAAACTCAGTATCATTTTTAGTGTGTGCTGGAACACAACAAGGTTTCATAACAATTTTTTTTTTCATATTACATTCTTCTTTTTAGTATTCAAATAAAAAAAATAAAAAATGACAATTTACAAAGTAACTATTAGACATGTAAGTGATGATTTTTTAAAGATATTTCGTTCTATTTGAAAAAAAAACAACGAGTCGTAAAATAATCACCTTCACCAATCCTATAACTTGTATATTGTATGGATAATGGTTATTACTTTAAATATGCACGTACATGTATGCCTACGCGATTGGGGGCACATGCAGTCTTGTGTTTGGAGTTTACTGTACAGCTGTTTCCAAAATATATGAAAGTAATTAAAAGTAATCAGTAGAGTTCATTAAACGGGGGTACTCCAGGCTGAAAAAATGATATCTAAATAAATAGAGTAAAATTCACCAAGCAAATTGCTGAAGATTTCATCAAAGTCTGATAACAAATAACCAAGTTATTGAATTTCAAAGTTTAGCAATATTTATCATGCACGTCGTCATGAATATTCATTATGTGGGCTGTCTTATGTTATTACATGAAATCAAAATTATTTCATATTTTCATACATGTGCGAATTATATGTCTCCCTTATAATAAAATAAGTTGCAACAAGAGTGTATAATGCATTAAATCAGTTGTTAATCTATTCTGTTTAGTTTTTGGAGGAAAAATATGAATAAACATTATTTCATGTAATGAAATACAAAAGAACAAGTGTGGACAATACCTCATCAGTTTGTTCATTGAATATTAAAACCTGCTTAGAACTGTTTTAGCGAAATAATGCGAATCTTCAAAATGCCATAACATTGTTATTTATTGTCCGATTTTGATCGAATTTTCAGTGTTTTGTTGTCTGATTTTTCTGCTTGTAGTACTTTTTAAATTTAAGAATCAAAATGTGAGTACGCCACGGAAAATGAAATAAAACTCTTATTCCTTTGTGTAAGATTTAAATAAAAATCAAGTCATGCATGCGGTGATGGCTAGTTGTGAAAAGGGAGGTTATCAAAATTCTACACATTTTTTTTTTATTTCAAATAGTATTTTTATAAGCCTGTGATCATAGTAATATACTGTACAGTATTTCTTGCAGTTCCTTTGTGGTGATTTTATCTGCGAATGACAATAAAATTCGGGGATATTCTTCTTACATGATTATTACCAGTTTTATAGCACTAGCAGCGTGAGCCATGATTATTGTATAGAAATCGGTAATCTCCCATAAAAAATATTCACGACTGCCAAACAAAAATTCATATAAGAAAAAAATGAATATGCAAGTAGCCTATCTCTCGTAGAAAATCAAGATTCAATTGAAGATTCGACAGGATGATAAATTGTTACAGGCAATCAATGGATGCAAACATGACTTGCTGTAAATGCAAATTTATATGTTACATTGTTTTCAGATCCTAAAATTATACAATATGCTCTATAATGACATTTTTAAAATGACACTCGGGGTTATTGCAAACAAATATTACAGACTATAAAACACGATCTTAAAACGCTTGCTCTTGCATCTTCTTTGATATTCCATCAGCTGAATTAAAAAAAATCCATTAAACATGTACAAACAATAAGGGGCAAATATTTTTTAAAGATATATTCATCAGAAACGGCTTCTGCTTTGAAAACGAACAATCTGATCATGCTTTCATTTTAGGAATAACGAAAGAAGGAATGAGAATAATAAATGTATGTGGCAATGACTAATCTATATCATGAAGTCGACAGGCATTATCAAAGAAAAAATATATATACTTTCCAAATGAATTGATTTCTTAAAGGATGGTGAATAGTTACATCAATATGTATTTATTTAATTCATTTTTTTAAAGAAAACATGTAGCAAATTATATTTTTGTTACAAAACAGCCGCTGAGAAGTTACAGATGGTAGAAGGTCATGGTCGGGAAACTCTCCGATAATAGGCGGTCACTGTCCCGGTGGGATTCAGCTGTTCTTCGTAGAAAATTTGGAGGTCGTAATCGCTCAATTATCCTCATCATTTTCCCCTTCATTCTACCTCCTTTTCCCCATTATCTCCGTCATCAACTCTCTTTTTATATCTGGTATATGGATTATTCGTTCTTTTACTTATCAATTATTTCACCTGCTCTTCACTTTTAAGTAAAAGTTGACCCCTCCTAAAGAGCCTCAAATAGAGTAATTAGTGAACATGCTCCATCTTGGGACCCTTTCATTTACATTTATTTTAATATTCGATTTACAATATACGCCTAATATTGGAATAATAAACATATACTTTTATAATTATATATTTGTTTAAAGATGTTGTCAAGGCTCTGGAATAGTCCCTAATGATTGCGTTTTCAAATTTGAATGATATTTGTTTTAGAGGGATGTTTGTTCAGTAAAATATAAGGACAAAATCATGTTTCATGGGTGAATGGATAAATATGATTTATGATATTAAAAAATATATGTTAAAATACAATTTTCATTGTTGCATAGTTCTGTTCCCATTCATTGTCCATTTTCATTAGCATTTGCTAATAATAAAAACAACATACCGTTATTTTAATTTTATTCGGATCACATTTTAACTGTAAATTTTACCGAAAATATACTAAATCTTATTTTACACATAGCATTTCATAACACAGTCTTTCATTTTATCTGGCCAAGAATTCAAATTGTTTAAATATTGATATCTTCAGATTTGCAAAGAATATTCTTAGCATAATCCACATCATGTAATTAAAGAATCAAAGTTGAATAATCAGGAGAAAACAACTCACTGAATTTTCTTCTATGTAGTTCCTTTGAAAAAAGAAAAAAAAAAGAAGATTCACGTGACTTTGCCATATGTTCATATCAGATTATATGTTTATATATATACATATATATACATACATATATATACATACATACATACATATATATATATATATATATATATATATATATATATATATATATATATATATATATATATATATATATATATATATACATACATATATATATCTGCTAAACGGATTAACAGATATAATGTGGCCATCATACGTTGTGTGAGAGAGAAATGAATCATCATGGTAACAACCGACACGATACAGATGTATGTTTCATATTTCAAGGAAGGCATGATGATAAAGACATATCAAAATTAGTTTACAAGTTATAATTCCCCTTTAATATGATTATTAGATTTGATAACTGATTCATTAAAATTTTTTGAAGATTATGAGTATCATCATACATCATCAATGAGCGCTGAAAAGAGCGGGGAAAAAACACAAGCTGTAATAAAACAAGCAACATATCACAGAATTATGCGGCATGTATATCAAGATATTATTACCCTATCACTTTTGATTATAATAATCGGTCATTGCATTTCACTTCTGAAAATCATTTTATATTTTGATACATTCATATCGATTCCAACTATAAATGAGTGAGGCAAAGGTATATATACAACGAGAGACAAAACCACACAAAAAATACAAAAATAAATAAATACGGAGAATTGTAGTCCCTTCCATGTAGAGTATAGACATAAAAAGGGGAGGGTGATCCTAACCTAGGGACGGGGGGGGGGGGGGGTTGGGAGGTAGAACAACACTTTTTATCTTTTTTTTCTCTCTTATCATTCATACATCTTGTTAATATTTCATTTTGTAATTGCTGAAACGCATTAGTATTAATTTCTAGTATCTTTGAAGTTTGATGTATAGTTTGTATAATTATATTTGTTATGGATTTATTGTATAATTTATAATCATGTTTCAAATAGTTTGTACAACTTGCTTATGGAATGTGAATGTTTATTTCGATTTGAGAGAATACAATAAAACATCCTTAAAAAAAAAATGGGATGGTTCAAGTTTTAAATTTTGCAAAGTGCGGATCTTCCTCCATATAAGTTCCCTTATTTTATTTAAAATGTGGCTATTCATGATTTGTATTACAAAAGTGAAAGGGATATGGTGTTGATATTTCATAACAAATATTGGCAAATTCATAATCCAAACATCCAATGACCTTGATTAAGCGTGATAAGTGTTGTATTTTGCATGGTTCTAGTGTTTCTTTGATTGTTGGTTAAATAATCTACATGTGAAAGCCTTTCCCAGGGGCGCATCTAGCTATCGCCAATAAGGGGGGAGGGGGGGGGTTAAAATATTTTCATTCACATTTACCCCGATTGGCCGAAAATAACTGATTTTTGTTTTTATTTATTTACTTTTAGAGGGGGAGGTCGTCCTACCTGTTCGTTCTACGTGTAGTCTGAAGATTTAAGTATATCTTAATTTCATTTCAACGTATATCATATTAAACCTAGTAAAAAATGCGAGCTATCCTTTATATTTCACGTAACTAATTAAAACTGAAAATTGAATGTTTGAGCATTTTTTGTGAACAAGATCTTACTATACAATCAATGCAAGCGCGAAGCGCTGGCAGAAAACGTTGATGTACTGACCAGAAAGCTGGACATTTTAAGCTCTTTTTGTAACCAGGAACATAATTGCTACCTTACTAATCATCTGATGCGAGTGCGAAGCGCGAGCTGAAAATTTTGATATTCCGATCTGAAAAAATACAGTTTAAGCACTTTCTGTAACCGGTATATAAGGATTGGTGACTAACGAAACAACTGATGCGAGCGCGAAACGCGAGCTGAAAATTTTGATGTTCCGATCTGAATTAAGAAATGACAGTTCAACTACTTTTAAAATAAAGAACACAAAGCGCGAATAATGAGCTATTTCTTTTAGATTCACTCTTGAAAATTATCAACATGACGGGTATCTAATTAAGCTCGAGCTGAAAATTTGTGAAATTCCGACATGAAAAAAATGGACATTTTCGATTAAAGCACATTTTCAATTAAGTAACAAAATATGACTCCCATTCGTCTCATGAAAAATAGGTGATTTCATATACATGTAGATCTATATTAATAGGCTGATGTGTACGAATCAACGAACATTTTCACAAAAATAAGGTAGGGTTATGTCATGAATGCAAACAAATCAAAGGAAATGATACTTATGGTAGACTGACAATTCATAGATATCATTCGATCAACACAATCAGAATGAACTACGAAGAAAACTGTGTTCAAATTTATTGGTCCATATTCTGAACTCGGGTTTAATCAAAACTCTGGTATAACGTTGTGGTTTAACTATGGATAGCCAATTATGACATAAATCTTTAACAGTACATTTTCGATTCATCATTCAGATCATTCATAACTGTCTGAGAATAATAACTGAATTGTAGCATGATGAAATTAATAAATGATGATTAATTCGATTTTCTTATTTTATACGAGATTACTGATTGTCGCGCTGAACAATGTGTGTATATTCACTTTACAGACTTTCTCTGAAAGTACCAGTGGCAGAAGCATGAAGATATTTCCAGACTCTCATGATCAAACTTTTTACATATTTTATGAATATACGAATGACTACGATTAATTGCAGGCCTTAATTTTTGAAAGCCAGAGTATGTTTCTTAATCAGTTTTTTTTCCGCATAAGATGACATTGAATGTTGACGTTATGCAATACTCTCACTGTAAACATTATATTTTGGTGTACTGTTTAATTATTATTATTATTATTATCATCATCATTATTATTATTATTATCATCATCATCATCATCATCATCACCATCATCATCATCATCATCATCATTATCATCATCATCAACATTACTTTAAGAAATTGAAACGAAGAATAAGCTTATAGTTGCTGATCTATCGTTATTGTTTTTTTTATCTCGGAGATGTCTTCATAATCAACTTTCAATAATACTCAATATTCAAAATATGTAACAGGGGCCGCGGAACGGTTTTGGAAGGGTGTATGGGGGGCTAACCATGCAAAAAAATCACAATCAGATAGTAATTTTTACGTTTTTGTAAACAGTTTGGGGAAAAGGGGGGGGGGGGAGTTGAAGCCCCAGCCACCCCCGGTTTTGCGGCCCCTGTAAGTAAAAATGAAATTGTTCTAAAATTTGAATTATGGTGTTCTGCAGTTCCTTGAACTTCTCATTATGTGTTCTTGATCCCAACAGTTTATCACAATCACACATCGAGGTTATATTTGGTGAGGGAAATAGCAGGGGACTAGAAAATGATAAATGTGCCTCAACCTCTGGGACAGTTGGGTAGATTTACCCCTATTCGCTTTAAAAAGTAAGGGTATCATTTTTTTGCCAGACGTATCAAGTTGTTTTGTTCGATGCTCAGGGGAATCTTTAGCGAAATAATGTAAATGGCCCTCCATTTAAATTCGATTATCTCAAAAGTCAAGAATGGCTTGGAGAAAGGGAGAAAGGGAGAGAGAGATGGAGAGAGAAATCGGTGGATAAAACAGGTACGAATAAGAAATACAAAAATCATAGGGAATAAATATATAAAAGGCGGGGGAATATACAAAATGTCTGTCGAAGGGAGGGGGGGGGGGGTGGTGGAGCTCATTCGATAATACTTTTCTTTTTTTTTTGCTACTTTGAGGATACCGCACTCCTTTGGTAAGATATGAACCATCGATATCATCTACCAGGAGGGATTTGAAACTGTGGGTTGATACGAACATATCATTGTCATTATTATAGGATTCATTTAACATTATACTCCTAGAATTGACCATTGTGATGTTGTATTAAGTAAAAACTCATGTTACATTAGAATTATACGTGATATGAAAACAAAAACAAAAGTAAAATTCTAAGTCAGGTAAACTAGTACATCAACCTGGATGGAGGACTATGGGCGTCGGTGAAAATTTGAAATAAAACAAAGCAACCGATTGAGAAAATTAATTGATTAAACCAGTGAATCTAAGTATTCTATACCAACACAATAACAATAAGACAGTGCAATGAAGAGATACTTGAATACGGAAGGCTTCGTAACGACTAAATTATTTTAAACAGTGAAATGGGTATCAAAATTACGTCCAATAAAATCCCTTATTGCAGTTGGAGGATTTTATGTCTGCGTATGCAAAGGAGCGTAGCGACCGAGCAAGAAAATGTTCTACCAGTGAATCTTGACTTTGTGAACCTACAGCATACTATACGATAAGGCAGGGGAATATTTTTTCGAGTGCATGGGAGAGTAGCGATCGAGCGAAAATGATAATGTTTTCTCCAGTGAAACCTGTCATTTGGCCCCACTCTTGGTATCCCGAATAATCGGATGTTATCAGTGGTAATGTTTACGTTTGAATACTCAGGAGGCATTCTATTCATGCCATAGTAAGGTAAGGCTGCATTAAATGAATGTAGATGTCATAAAGCCACTATCCCATAATAATTGCAGTGAAATTCAACTAATACCTTTCAATTAAAGGTAATCAATGTCCTGTAGTATTGTATGTATGTGTTTTCAGGTTTTTAAAACTTGAGATAACTTACGATACTTGTTGTATAAGCAATACTTCGTTATGGTTCCTCTATGATTCAGAAATTAGGCCTTAGCTACTTTTTGTTTTATTCACTTCATTTACACAATGCTAATGATTTTATACTGATATCCTCAAAATACGTAAATTAATTGTAAATTTGTCACAATGATTTTGAAAGGTTAACACATTTTTTTCTTTTAGTAGAATGGGAGTTGTAAATGAGACAGAGAGTTAACAAATGTTACATACAAACATATTCTGAATCTCATATCTAACAAAATATGCATGACTTTACGGATCAATTTCTCCAAAATAACATAATAATATAGCTGTAAACCGCTTACAGACATCGTTCCGATTAGTAAGTACTATATAAATCGGAATATGGTTATCATTATTATTCTAAAAATTATACCAACACATAAAAAAGAAGCAATAATAAGTTTGATACACTTGCCACTTGATCAGATTTATCGACGTACATGCAAAACAGGGGCCGCGGAACGGTTTTCAAAGTGGAAGGGGGGGGGGGGGGGCTGAGTCAAAAGTGAGGGAGGGGCTGACCATGCAAAAAATCACAATCACAGGGTTATTTATACGTTTTTGTACACGGTTTTGGAACAAAATGTGGGGGCTGAAGCCCCCCCCCCCCCGCTTCCGCGGCCCCTGCAAATATCGAGTGAGTTTGAGACATCGCTTAACTATTAAGAGCAATATAAACTTTATAAAAGCCCAATGTTGTTATTACTATAAAAATGAGTAAATAGATAATATCTCTTTACAATCTATAATTCAATTTATCGATTAATTTGTTGTTGCTGGCCTTGCTTTTTCAGCTCACAGGAACCTAATTTATGATGTAATCACAATATTTTCTTATATCTATCGTGCAATTATATCTTTTCAGGTGACGGCTCGTATAATATAGATTAAAATTCATTAAAACTTGGAATACAATCTTTAGGGCTAAGATCTCCTTTATCATGTTTATTATTAAATTGTATATGAATTAAGGACTAGAAATGATTGCCCCGCCGACTATTAGCATGATGTCTTCGCTTTTTTTACCAGTGAAAAAAATAATCCCTTAAATTATTATTTGATCGAGCTCGTTTTTTTTATAAATTTCTTATTTAAAAGACAAATAAAACCAATAGGATGTAAGATGCAATGGACATGATAATGATGCAGACGAAACACATTTTTTTATGTGTTGTTGTGTTTTGTAATCATTCTGAGGGCGTAAAGTAGAATTCTTCTTTGATTATAGCACATATGATTATTGTACCAAGCACATAAACTATATTTTAGTGTTTTTTTTTTTTTTTTTTTTTGGGGGGGGGGGGGGGGAGGGGGTACAAAGAGTAAACAGGCAAAGGAAAAACTAATTATTACAATTGTTAAGATTTTGCACACCAATCACACAAATATATTTTGCCCCAATTTGGTTTTTAAGGCCACCGCACACCTTAAGCCCCTTTCACAATTGACATACGACCTGTTTACGACCGCCTGCAACAATTTTTTCCTGTTGTTGCACGATCGATCTCTTGGTGTCTTGCGAGCACTCGCAGTCGTTGTAGACGATCACACGAACTCGAGGTGGTCGTGACTGGTCGCATCTGAACTTTGAAGATGTTCAAAATCCAAACGCGATCAAATGCGATCGATTCACTCGCATCAGATCGTACCATCGGTCTGGAGATCATTGTGTGAGTGTTGTTCAACGTTGTACGACTTGGTGCGAGAGGTGGCATAACTAAGTATAGTCGCATTTAGTCGACTGTAGGTCGTACAACACTTGCACATGTGCTGGAGACCTACAGAGACCAGTCTTGCGACTGGGTGCGATAATATGAGACTGTTGCAAGACCGATCGAAATTACGGCTTACTACATTCCACTACCGTTGCATTCGCATGTATGCGACCGTTCAGCCCCTTCCACAAATGACTTCCGACCAGTTTACGACCGCCTGCAACAGTTTTTTCTTGTTGTTGCACGATCGATCTCTTGGTGTCTTGCGAGCACTCGCAGTCGTTGTAGACGATCACACGAACTCGAGGTGGTCGTGACTGGTCGCATCTGAACTTTGAAGATGTTCAAAATCCAAACGCGATCAAATGCGATCGATTCACTCGCATCAGATCGTACCATCGGTCTGGAGATCATTGTGTGAGTGTTGTTCAACGTTGTACGACTTGATGCGAGAGGTAACACAACTAAGTAGTCGCATTTAGTCGACGGGAGGTTGTACAACACTTGCGCATGTGCTAGCGACCTATGGAGACCAGTCTTGCGACTGGGTGCGATAATATATAGGCCATAAGACTGTTGTAAGACCGATCGCAACACGGCTTACAACATTGCACTACCGTTGCATTCGCATGTAAAGCCCCTTTCACAATTGACGTACGACCTGTTTACGACCACCTGCAACAGTTTTTTCTTGTTGTTGCACGATCGATCCCTTGGTGTCTTGCGAGCACTCGCAGTCGTTGTAGACGATCGCACAGACTCGAGGTGGTCGGAGGTGATCGTGACTGGTCGCATCTGAACTTTGAACATGTTCAAAATCCAAACGCGATCAAATACGATTGATTCACTCGCAACAGGTCGTACCATCGGTCGGGCGATCATCGTGTGAGTGTTGTTCAACGTTGTACGACTTGGTGCGAGAGGTGGCACAACTAAGTATAGTCGCATTTAGTCGACTGTAGGTCGTACAACACTTGCACATGTGCTGGAGACCTACAGAGACCAGTCTTGCGACTGGGTGCGATAATATGAGACTGTTGCAAGACCGATCGAAATTACGGCTTACTACATTCCACTACCGTTGCATTCGCATGTATGCGACCGTTCAGCCCCTTTCACAATTGACGTCCGACCAGTTTACGACCGCCTGCAACAGTTTTTTCTTGTTGTTGCACGATCGATCTCTTGGTGTCTTGCGAGCACTCGCAGTCGTTGTAGACGATCACACGAACTCGAGGTGGTCGTGACTGGTCGCATCTGAACTTTGAAGATGTTCAAAATCCAAACGCGATCAAATGCGATCGATTCACTCGCATCAGATCGTACCATCGGTCTGGAGATCATTGTGTGAGTGTTGTTCAACGTTGTACGACTTGATGCGAGAGGTAACACAACTAAGTAGTCGCATTTAGTCGACGGGAGGTCGTACAACACTTGCGCATGTGCTAGCGACCTATGGAGACCAGTCTTGCGACTGGGTGCGATAATATATAGGCCATAAGACTGTTGTAAGACCGATCGCAACACGGCTTACAACATTGCACTACCGTTGCATTCGCATGTAAAGCCCCTTTCACAATTGACGTACGACCTGTTTACGACCACCTGCAACAGTTTTTTCTTGTTGTTGCACGATCGATCCCTTGGTGTCTTGCGAGCACTCGCAGTCGTTGTAGACGATCGCACAGCCTCGAGGTGGTCGGAGGTGATCGTGACTGGTCGCATCTGAACTTTGAACATGTTCAAAATCCAAACGCGATCAAATACGATCGATTCACTCGCATCAGGCCGTACCCGGGGTCGTACCATCGCTCGGGCGATCATCGTGCGAGTGTTGTTCAACGTTGTACGACTTGGTGCGAGAGGTGGCACAACTAAGTAGTCGCATTTACTTGACTGGAGGTCGTACAACACTTGCACATGTGCAAGCGACCTACATGTACAGAGACCTGTCTTGCGTCTGGGTGCGATAATATATATAGGCCAGAAGGCTGTTGCAAGACCGATCGCAACACGCTTACAACATTGCTCTACCGTTGCATTCGCATGTATGCGACCTTTCCACTCGCAATCCCTCGTGCAACACTCGCATGTGACCGCACGAGAACAATAAGAGCATATGCGACTTACTCGTGCAACGGGGTTTACTGGTTGTTTTTGTTGAACGACAGCTGTTGCATTTGTGAAAGCCTCTGTGCGATCTTATGAGATGACTAGCGATTGACGCCTGTTGTAGCCTGTCGCACGACCAAAAGGTCGCAAATGGTCGTACGTCAATTGTGAAAGGGGCTTTGCGACCCGACTGATCTACGACTGGTCTGCGACTGAGTGAGGGGATATGTGACGTCACAGCTCTTGTCAGCTTGAGAGTCGCAGACCGGTCAAAGACAAATTGCAATGAAAAGGGATATGAGGTTTTACGATGGTATGGTACGAAAAGGCTTTTGCAGCAAAAAAGGGGGAAGTTTGCCCACTTTGGTGTTCTCAGTAACTTTCAAGAAGGCACTAAGTAGCCAAGCCCCCAGCTATATTTCTGAGCTATTACAAAGAAAAGTTCACAGATACTCTCACAACCTGCGCAGTTCTCATGATAATTTGCTCCTTCACATCCCCACTCATAATACAAAGATAACTTTGGGAGATCGTGCTTTTGCCTGTGCAGCCCCAAAATTATGTAATGGTTTGTCATATGTAATAAGATCCTGTCCATCAGTAGAAACGTTCAAACTTAAACCAAAAACCTATCTGTTCAAATAATTCCCATTTATTTCTCTTTCCCCTATTCTAAATTTGTTCTCAAGCATTTCACTAGCTCTTAATTGCAGCGCAGTAGAATATATATATGCACATAGTTTCTGCGCTATATAAATCAGTATATTATCATTATTATTATTATCTGGTACTAAATGAAACAGAACTTCCTATAATGTTAAAAAGAAAATAAACGAGAAAAAAATAATCCATGTCGATTTGCAACAAAGCTGTTACATGTTGGCATGATCACATTGAAAATGAATAACGTTATCATTTTAAATTCGAAACGTATATACATCATTCTCTTCCTATATCATTAAATAAATGATAATACAGTGATAAGATATTTCTTAAAATTTTCTTATGACTCACTAACTCGTTCCCTCAACTTATTAGAAGTTTGCCCACTTCCATGACTTACAATTCGTCGTAAGTAACCAGATAGAGGGAACTAAAGTGGTGTGAACGACAGATCGAGTAAGAAGTCAGAGGAACGATATACACATCTAGAGTATGCTTGGTATGACTTAGTAAGATGAGGGAACGAGTTAGTCACTTGAGGGAACGTGTAAGTAAGTTGAGGGAACGAGTTAGTAAGTTGAGGGAACTAGCTAGTAAATTGAGGGAACGAGTAAGTTACTTAAGGGAACGAGAAAGTAAGTTGAGGGAACGAGTAAGTTAGTTGATGGAACGAGTAAGTTACTTGAGGGAACGAGTTAGTAAGTTGAGGGAACGAGTTAGTAAGTTAAGGGAACAAGTAAGTAAGTAGAAGGAACAAGATAGTAGGTTGGGGAACAGAATATTAGATCTCACTTTTTGTCACTTACCTGACTAGATAAGGTCATGATATTTGAATTTATACTTTACGATGCTGTATAAAAAAAATCAAGTCAATGCTGTTTACTATTATGGGTTTTACATTAGTTTTTTAAGAATTTAAACGTGTATTTGAACAAAGTTTAATTCGCGATAATTCATCTTCCATAAATTAAGAGTTGTTAGTGAAACTGTTAAACAAGTATTCTTAAAGTAAACCGTACTTTTATTGTTCTCATCCTATCCAATAAAACCGTGAAAATAAAAAAACACGCTTCACAACATCAACAATTAAGACAGCAATAGTCATTAAACGAATCGAGAATTAAAGAGAAATCCTAAGGAACACGTTTTCTGATGTAATTCCTGGATGCCATGAAGACACGGTAGACCTGAAAGATGATTGCATTCACCCTCAGAACTATTTGTTTTGTCAGATTTCCTTTACAAACGGTAATTATTTTTTAATGCGACAACAAAATTTGCAATTATCAACATTATTGATGATAGCGGGAACTCGAACAAACAAAATACCTGTAAAAAAAAACATGCACTGGCGTAGAATGGAGGGGGCTTGAGCTCCCCCAATGAAATTAAAATTAATGAAATAAAGAAAATTAAAGGAAAAAGATGCAATGCATTATCTTCTGAAAATCATGCCAAAATATATCAAAATAATATTTCTACAGAAAAAGAGAAAAAATGAAACTTTGCTCTATGATATTTCTTCATTTTTTTGGTTGATGCCCCATACGCAATTATTCTCTTGGATCATTACTCGTCTGACGCCATGCGTGTGTGATAAAAATAATTATGATAAAAAAGTTTCAAGTTGATCCCGATGACCCCATGATCTGACTTGCAAATCCATGAAATCATAAAGATTGCTCTTTAAATATTTTTACGAAGATGTTATGTTTCAATATGACCAGTAAGAGTAATACAATAAGTATTGCCATTAATATCGTTACAGGATAGAGGGAAATCTATATAACTTTTGTTACGTTGAATGCACGTTTCACTTTAAATTTTATCCCACTGTCATAGAGTAGGAAATACCAGCATTACCAGTGACATTCAATAATTCATTTCATATTTACTGAATCAATATTATTATCAGTAAAATGCCTTGCTCCCCTGACTACCAGCATCTTTTAAATGCAGGAACAGGTTGTTATCGTTCATGACTCTCCAGTCACACCGGTAAATTCGACTACAGATCGACAACTGATATTACCACTGACAGACCATCGAGTGGTTGTTCAATGTGACCGTGGCTTGATAAAAGGTTTTTAGAAAAAATGAAGTACTTTAAAAAAAATATGAATTCTGACTCTTCATTTATAGTATAAATGGCCGCATACCCCATAAACCAAACTCATCTGAAACAGACAAAGATAGATAAGATCATAATCATCTAACATGTCTAATACGGCAAATACGGGTTGTCAATTTTTTTAAAGTAGAAAATTAGAATACACGTATTCATTAAAATCTTACCCGTTTTCATGAATTATCACCTTTTATATAAAATATGTGATATTTAGTTCGAAATAAATGGATGTTACAATATCAGATAATGTAACTTGAGCAGTTGGGCCAAGATGGACCGTGTGTACTGGTCTGTGATATACAGTGCGTTTAAAAAAACGCGACAGTTTAGAAAAGTCTATCAAAATTTTGTTTCAAATTATGATGTCTATATTTTGATGTTAATATATGCTCTGATGTCTAATCTTTCAAATGCTTAGAAAAATAAGTTTCGTTCATGCTTGAGCGAACACAAGACGTTTTTGTGAGGGGTTAAAAAAAGGCTTGCGCCAAATGCCAGAATATTAGAAAATGTTGATCATCAGACTTCTTGTTGTTTTTCATTCAATTTGCGCTCATTTCTTTATTCCTACATCAATTATGTTCATATTTGGTAGATATTACAAAGGCCGTCGAGGGGTCCAAAGGTCAAATGATATGTGGTCATGTCCATCCTATTTTGAAGTTTTTGTTCAACTTGCTCTGATTTCTTTATTTCTGCATCATTCAAGTTCATAATTGGCACATATGATCCTTGGGTAATATCTTTGAGGATGATGGGGTCAAAGGTCGTCTAGGGTTCAACACATTATATTGCACATTTTAATTATCGCAAAATCAGGCGAGACGTATGGTTCGCAATCCACCTTGTTTCATTTAAATACGTAATCTTTAAGCATTGAATATTCTTTCATAAGTAAGACAAAAATTGTCAACCTGAGCAAGGAGATATCCATTGTTATTCGAAGAACTTGTAATTTATTCATATTCTTTTATTATGTGCAGCAAAGGCTATGGTGCATTTGAAAGACATGAATCCTATTGTCAAGGGGACATTGATTCTTTGAACAAGTCAAATTGTGTGCTTGACAGGCCAATATTAATTCTAACAATCCATGTCTTTCAAAGGCACCAAAACCTTTGCAGCCCACAATTAAGGGATTTGATCAAATTACAAGCTATCGCATTAATAATACGAATCCCCATACTTGGGTTGACAATTTTTGTTTTTACTTATGAAAAAATATTCAATGCTAAACGATACCATAATTTTTATTAAAGAAAAACACCTACAAAACAATTTAAGTAAATGAATACATTTGTAAATGGATTTTGACAGCATAACTCGAAAATTGTGGCAGAGATAATGAAACGACTAAAGGGAAGTTTGCTGATTAGCAAATATGTCTGATGATCAGTATTTTATCATTTTCTGCCATTTGGCACGAGCCTTTTTTGAATCCATCACAAAAGTGTTCCGTGTTCGCTCAAGCATGAACGAAACTGATTATTTTTAATGGCATTTAAAATATAAGACTTCAGATCATCCATTAAAGGAGAATGAAACCCTTGAAACCAGCTGAATCCATATCAAAGAGAAAAATCAAAGAAACATATTGTTGAAAGTTTGAGGAAGATTGAATGAATAATAAGAAAGTAATGAGCATTTGAATATTGAGATCACTAATGCCATGTAGATCCTCCCATTGGCAATGCGACCAAGATCTGTGATGTCACACACGTACAACTCCCTCATTACTTTAGTACTTATTTCACTTATATTCTCACTTTTATAGAGTCTATCACAAGGTGAGGTGTTCTCTTTATGAGAGGACAAGTACAGAGGTTTCACAACATTATATCATTAATGAATCGTTTGTCATATGATTAGAATGAGCAAAAAGAGATGTTTTGGGGTATATTTTCAGGGTCCAAAAGGGGAGAGTTGTTCATCTGTGACATCATAGATCTTGGTCGCATTGCCAACATTGCTACTGTTTTAATGTCTCGCCTGCATAACAGAGAGATACTAAAAGCGCCGCTTTTCTGACGTCGGCGGCGGCAGCGACGTCGTCAACATTGAAATCTTAACCTAAAGTTAAGTTTTTGAAATGTCATCATAACTTAGAAAGTATATGAACCTAGTTCATGAAACTTGGACATAAGGATAATCAAGTATTGCCATGATTACTAGACATCATGTCTTAGTTTCAGGTCACATGACCAAGTTCATAGGTCATTTGGGGTCAATGAACTCAGACCATGTTGAGGGTATTTGTTGAATTGCCATCATAAATTTAAAAAGTTTATGGATATATTTAATGAAATGTGGACATAGGGGTAATGAAGTATCACTGATCATCTTGCGCAAGTCTTAGGTCACAGTCATGATCAAGGTCAAATGTCATTTAGGGTCAATGTACATAGTATTTTATCATTACATGAATGGTGTTTTTTTAATGAATAGTTATTCTAAAGTAATTTTCAAAATAAGCGATTCTGATATATTGAATCGCGTAATGCAGGCAAGAATGCCAGAGGCACTCCACTTGTTATCTTAAAGGGCGCTTAACAATACTTTTTTTCTGTTAAAAACTATAAAAGAATTTTAAAACATCAGGACTCGGATAGCGGCCTCTTATGACTGATGACTGTATGAAAAACTGACTGTATGAAAGATGCGAGCGTCAGTAACGTTTGTCTTCACCAAGTCCCTTACGTAAGATACAGATCAGGTCCCAAAGTTTGAACTTTATGCAATCGACAGGGGCCTGGGAAGACTTTTTCTAAGAGGGGTTGCTGGATGGGGGATTGATAAATAATGTATGATTTATATAGTGCATGTATCCACCTTGTTAAGTGCTAAGCTAGTCTACCGATTCCGGTGCTCCACCTTTTTGAGGAATTACTCCCTGCCCGTACCCATTTACCCCACCTGAGTTGAGTGCAGCACAATGTGGGTAAATTTCTTTATGAAGGAAAACACACCATGGCTGGGAATATAATCCACGTCCCTCAGATCGAAAGACGAGTGTCTTAAAACAAGGCGACGAAGCCCCCACATAAATGACAAAATGACAACAACAACAAAAAACAACAACAACAATAACAAGGTTTTGGCTTCCAAGGGCCATGATATCGGATTATTGTGGGGTGATCAATATTTCAATTTCTATTTGTTATTTCCTTATTTTTAGAGACTTATATCTTCTCTTACCATGTATTTTCAAATCAGCTTAATGGTTTGCCGGTGTCCCCCCTTTTAACTACTTGGTCTTGCTTTTCTTTTCCTAGTATATTCGGATCCCCCTTTACAAAGTGACTGTAGTGTGACTCTACCAGCAAAATTATTTATATGAAGACAATTGTGTATAATCATTTTCTATTATTTGAACAACCTCGAAGGAGAGAACGATCAAATCGCGATCCAAGTGCAGATGAAAGTATAAGATAATTGTGAAAAAGAAATTATACCATTCATATTATGATATAATATAATTATATTATTTATATAGAATCTAAACAGTGACGGCACTAGGATTATCAAACTAGGGGGAGAATGGGGGGCAAAACAACATCTCTTTTTTTTTGGTGGGGGGGGGGTAGAGGCCGACACGAAATTTTTGGCCTGTTTACCAAATTCGAGCGCAAAGCGCGAGCTGAGTTTTTTTTATATCCTGAGATAACTGGACGTTATCATGGTTATAAGCACTGTTTGTAACTATGAACAAGATGGATATCTAACTAAACAATTGATGCGAGCGCGTAACGCGAGCTGAAAGTTTTTAATTTTCATCACTTTTTTGTAATTATGTACATGCATTATGCGTATTTCGCTATAACAAAATAATAATGGAAACTCAATTCACGAGAAGAATAATTTGTGCATATTGACTTGAACACTGGGTTTTTAAGCCCCATCTTATCCTTTTGAAAAGATCATTGATTTACCTCAATATAAAAGGCACTGCGAGCGCAATAACGAGCGAAATTTTAATTTCATATAATGACCTGAAAGATTTGTGTCATTGACTAATATGTTTGCAGCCAACAATGACTGAAAATGTTTCAAAATATGAAGACTGAAAATGCCGTTTTTTAAGCACAGCTTTTTAGGATGTTCATTACATCATTATATATATATATATATATATTTATGTATATATATATATGCATATGTATATATATATATATGTATATATATGTATATAAATATATATATATATATATATATATAAATAATGACCTGAAAGATTTGTGTCATTGACTAATATGTTTGCAGCCAACAATGACTGAAAATGTATATATATACATATATAAAGTAATAATTTAATAGTGATAATAACAATGGTAATAATAAATAGATTTTAAGTAGATAGAGTACCGGCAAACGCATTTCCTTTCTGTGGAGCACCGTGGATGACGACATGGGGAGGGGGTACCAGCAAACATTCTGAGTCACTTAGTGGGTGCGCGAAGCGCGCTCATTTGCCAGGTATACTGACCTAACAGAGACATTTGAAGGACTGTACCATTACACGGATATGTATCTCAACGATCAAATAATGCAAGCGTGAGTTGAAAGTTGTTGATGTTCAGACCTAAGAAATGGACATTATATGCGAATTTTTATATTCATGACACGTACCTGTGTCACTTAACAAACAATGCGTGCGCGAAGCGCGAACTGATTTTTTTGTATATATTGACCCCAAACAGGGAAATTTAAGGACTATCTTTTTTAGGAATTCATGAATAGCATACATATCTCACAATTCTCACCATAGTAATCTATTGCGAGCGCCAAGCGCTTGCTAATTTTGTGAGAATTATACCTAGACACATGAAGCACTTTTTTGTAGTCATTTTAATCATGAATATTGTAAGCTGAACATTTTTGAAATTCAGACCTGAAGAGGGGCATTCTAAGGCTTGTTCGTAAGAATTCACGAAGACCATACGTATTTCACTAACCAACTAATGTGAGCGCGAAGCGCGAGCTGATAAATTTTGATATTCAGACCAGAAAATTGACAATTTAAGGAATGCATTTAGGAATTTCATGAAGAGCAGACATATCTCACCGATCCACACATGCAAACGTAAGCACGGACTGGACATGTTTTATATTCAGACCTTAAGTCATCTTAAGTAGTCATGAAAAAGAAATATATGTCACCACATAAAACAATAATAATTCGAAGTGTGAAGAAATATATTCGGTGTATACTGACGTAGAAACGGGATGTTTTAGTACAGCATGCTTATAATACAGACAATGCGAGCACCAGGAATGATGAACACATAGGCCCGTATTCTGAAGTCGAGTTTAAATTAAACTCAGGTTTGAAGTTGTGGTTTAAGAATGGATAGCCAATTGTGACACAAGTCTCTAAGAGTAGATAAATAATATTTCAGCTCATTTGACTCTCAAATCTTTCTCAATTTTCTAGGATTATGGATAAGATAATTGCCTTCACCATTGAACAATCAGGAAAGAGCACAGTAAACGTAAGAAACATACAATGTATAATACAAATTTTGACACTTATGGCTTCCCATAAATTTTAGCACAGAGTAAGACCACGGTCTAAATTAAACTTGACTTCAGAATACAGGCCATAGGCCCTAAGCAAATTATGTTTCATAAATTTATTTAAAATAAATATTTGTTATATAATATAATATGAGAGAAGGCTTCTGCTTAGTCGATTGCCCTCTTTTGCAATTTCGTAATCCCGTATATGGCCACGATCGTGGCATATAAAATGTATCGGATGGGAAACTTTTTAGTCATGTGATTTTCTTTTTGAAATTCAGATAACCCCGCCAAATTAGTTTTTGGCATCCTTTCTTCGAATTGTTTTTGCTCAATTATGCGTAAATGAGGAATAATCTAAGTAATACCAGATGAAAGAGGAGATTCTAAGCTTTACATTGGTAGGTCATTTGTCTATTTTATTTATGATTAAGTTATGATAAATCATCGCTAAATCTCGGTTTTAAAGGGATGTTGTTTTTTTCAGTTTTGGACGCGGGCCGCAAGTGCACTCGTTAAGGATATCACACACCGATTTTTTTTTAAAGGGGTAGTTTTGAAAGACTGGTCAATGGTCAATTGCAGGGTCAAACGTATTTAGGGTATGCTTTTTTTCCAAAGTTTTTTTTAAGACTAGCCAAATGTGTTAAGGGTATGTTTTTTTCCCCAAGGTTTTTCCCCGGGGTCATAAGCTGGCGAAAACTTGTTTAGGAGCCAAAATGTTTAAATAAAGCCCACGAAAAACTTGTTTAGGGGGCCTATTTTGCACAGAGAAAAACTCGTTTAGGGGGTGTTTGGAAATAATTTGGCCACGCGTGTGTACAGCAATACATTTGACTGGCCCCCCCGGGAGTAGGCGTTGTACAATACATTTTGTAGTTTTGTATTTTGATACAGTTTCAAGTGAGAAGTGTTCCCATCTTATAGTACATTCTAATTGTCGTTCAATATACGAATATAGCAGGCTTTGAGTTAGTAAAGTGGGAATTATTTGTCCGAGGTTGGACTGGCATTATTATTTTTCACGAGAGGCAATAGTAATTTTGCCAGTACAACCGAGGATGAACAATTCCCTCTCTACTTTCGAAATATTATTTTGTTGTATATCCTGCTTTAATAAGTTAGACCAATAGATCTTGATAATCTAGTTCTTGTACTCGTAGTTCATCCCTTTTTAATCTCAACAAAGATAACCCGCTGCGCTGACTGACCTACTTATCCTGAAGCCACTCGAAATGTGAAAAAATAAATTTCCCAGTTACTTCTTTATGTAATTTTATAAAATTGTCAGATTTATCAATTCTATCCTTATTTTTTTTTAGGGGGGGGGGGGGTGAAATAGAGGTTTCATGAAATATATCATGACCAAAGAATTTGTACTATCATTAGAATAAGCAAAATAAGATGCTTTAGGGTATCTTTTCAGTGTATAAAAGGGAGAGTATTTAATATGTGGCATTTTAAATCTTAGTCGCATTGCCGATTGGAGGATCTCCATATAGTAGTAATTTAGACTTTCAAATGTTTTTTTATGTTTCTCCAATAATGTTTGATCTTTCATTAATCTTATTCTTTTATTTGTCTGTTTTTTTACACAAGAACTTGTTTAAGGGTTTTCTTGTAGATAATGTCACCAAGCCCAAATGTGGATAATGGATGAAATTAAACATTGTACACGTTTTAATGAGTTTTGTATATATATTTTTTTTTCATCATAATACATGTTTTGCTGCAAATGAATTGAATTGTCGAATCTTGAATCGTAAACCTCTAAAACTATTATTTTGCCTAACTTTAAAATGTATTGTGGAGCTTATCTCAATTCCATGCATTGGGCTTAAAAAAGTAACGTTGAACGGGACTTCTCGCTTCTTCAAGCCACCAAGCACAGTGGCTTTGCTCTTTCACATTGGCCACCCCAGTTAATGTGTCACGTTGGAAAATACCTGCATACAACACTGTTGATTGTAATAGTAAATAGTGTCATATTCAAGTAATGTATATATATATATCTCTCTCTGTTAAAACAGACAAATTATCTCTGTTCTTCTCAAAATTTTGAAACGTATATATATATATATTCCCTTATCTGAAATTACCTTTAATTTCCAGCTTCCTTTCGGACCTTTTCCCTTTTTTAGGAATACGCTATTGAACAGGCAGTTGATGCAGATAAAAACACGCGTTTTAATGCATTGCTAAAACACTCTAGATAGATAAGAATGCATAATATTCATTTTCGTTCCATTCTGACAAATTATTTTATCCATGATAGTATTTTTTAAAATGCAAGATAGGTATATTAAACAAAGTATTTTCAATTAATGATTATTATAGTCCACCTTATTGGGTGCTTAAGGCTCTCCTATTAAACTGTTTAAATAGGAATTTCTTCCTGTACCCAGGTGAGGTAAATGGGTAAATGGGTACAAACTGTAAATGGGTACAGCACGATGTGGATAATCTTGCTAAAGATATTAGCTTCAATTAGGATTCGAACCCACGACCCTCTGATTACAAGGCGAGAGTCAGAACCACTAGACCCCGACGCTTCCACGCATCATTACTTGCACTATTCTGTATACTCTTTCCAATTATGTCGGCTCTTAAAAGAAATTGGGGAACGAATTTTCACACTAGACAATCTAACGAATATCATTTGCCACTCCTATATGTTCATTGTCTGCACATAATTATTATTTTTTTCTATTGGACTCAAGTCTTTGAATAAAAATCGACCCATCCCTTAAACAAAATAATAAACGGGTGTTTCTGTTTTTGTTTGTTTGGGTTTTTTAAGTCCCCGTATTATACTGCTTTAGTGGATTTATCGTACTGCTTTTACAACGTATTTACTTTTTTTAATTAAAATTTCTATCTCGTAATTTGTCTGATTTTGTTCAAACTTCCACTCATCTGCAAAACTTACCACTTGGGTTGGAGTTCCATTTGAATAGAAAGTAAAACATGTTTACCAAAGTATCTCCCCATTTCTTCGAATTCAACCTTGACTTGGAGAGGTTAGTTTTGGTTCAAAGCCGGTTCAGAATTTAGAAGGAAAAGAAGGTGATAAATCTAATTATGATTTTTGTTTTATTCTAAAAAAGTGGAGGTATTTAGTATCCGCTATCTTGATTTCATTATTTGAGTCATTATCCAATAATAACTAAATAACAAGGGTGAAATGTGATGGTATTAAGCAAATAAATACTGTTGGTGAATGTGATGGTTGTGTTGAGAAAAATAAAAAAGCTTAGTGCTAGAAATTTCATCAAATTCGGATGTCAAATGGAAAATGTTGGCACTTTAAAGTATATCCGATGTAATCCCCCACTCATTATTTCTTCTGTATTTTAATATACGTAATATAAAACATCTTCATTTTCTCATTATGATGTAAAACAAAATTTAATCCTCGATCCCTGATTCCCCTGAACTTGTGGAACTGAAATTGTTACAACTTTTTGTGATTTAATGAAGAGTCTCGATATTGTCAAATCTGCAACAATGAAATATTGTAAAAGTAAGACAATAACATACAAAAAATAGTAATCCAGTAACATCATCGACTCTCACATTCGCATATCATGGACATCACAGTGATATGCACATTCAGTGTCATCAAAGATTGAATTCAATTCTATATAAACTCATAAAAAGTGGGAATCTGACTCTGATCGATCACACCTCACTTGTATTAATCGATGCGTGATTGATAACTTAACACATAATTGTATCCGACTTAATTGTTATAATTATATTTTGACTAGAATTGCAGTGTTTTTTTAAGTATGAGATGAGGTTAACGTTTACAAGCTGTGTTTTTTTTATTCTCGTGTTGATCAGCTGATGAGAGCTCCAAACGTCTCTTGTTTTATGCATTCAAACATCAAGAGCAACATGGATTGTCCATCTGCAAAACGAATGCATAACAAACGAACATGAATGCGTGGGTATTCCATACCAAGATTCAAACCATAACAACTCCATCAAAACGAACGCGTTGTTTATTGATCTATTGTGACTAGCTTCTGTTCGATTTGCAGCATTATCAATTAAGACTTCCAATACTTTTAAATACTGCCCATTTTCCAGATTGTGTAATAACAACGAACAGGGTATTTTGAATAATGTAAAAAAAAACATGTATACATATTGAAAAATACACGTTATGAGATGATTATGGTAAATCCATATTAACGGACCAAAGAGACAACAGTGTCAAATTGTTTGAGCACCACAAAAAAAAATCACTTTTATCCAATTTCTAGTCATCTAGCTGTCAAGCCAACCCCAATGCTATAGCATTACACTCTAAAGAAAAGTTTAACCCAATATTGGGTAAAATGGGAACATGCATGTTGGTTGGGCAAAAAGATTTCGTAAATTTTACTCAATGTTGCGTTAAAATGGCCCAATACAGGGGAAAAATACCAAGCAAACATGCATGTTCCCTTTCTACCCAATATTGGGTAAAATTGTATTAAGTGTTTTCATGCTCTATTTGCCTTTTTGCCCTGATGATGGCCATGACCCGATCATTTTTTTAACTGATGTAATCAAATATAGAGATAAAGATACATGCCACGGTACTTTTGATGACTTTCGTAACTATATGATTTTAAAAACTTGATCATGTTGATTACAATTATATAAAAGTAGGGCACAAATGTGGAAGTTATCCGCGTGGGAGCAAATTTTCATGAAAAACAACATTAATTGTATGTCTTTATGCTCTATAATAAGTCAATGCCTGCATCTTAATGCCTAAGGAAAGCTGATAATGATATGTAATGTTGGCATGTTGTGAGCTTGATGAGGTATCTATAGTAGTATACTAGCTCAGGGTCCTGTAACATAAAAGATACAATCAACAGTATAGCGTAATTGTAATTCTATGACAAACCATGTACAAATAGTTTTAAGCAATAGATATCAACGTATGTCTGTATGTTAACCCCCCCCCCCCCCCATAAGACAAAATTCGTTATTCACCGAATGTACACATTCTCGGGCCAACGGGTTCTCGGTGTCGCGCCATCACTCGGCGAATACAGAATTCAACGATTGCAGAACCTGACTAACATGACTAAAGTTCAGTGTTATGAGCGATGTTTTATTCACTCTCTCGCGTTTAAAGTATACTCAATATCTTTTAAAAGTAAATGGGGGGGGGGGGGAGGGGTCTGGCAGGAGATTTTTTTCTACCCATTTCTATATATCATTATGCAAAATCTATATACCTGATCGCGAAAATATTTTCTTGAGAGCAAAACAATTTTTTCATAGAAATAGATATGACAGAAATGGTAAAACGGTAAACATTTCCCCCGTGTAAAGCGAAGCAGCAACATTTTATTTTCTATTAAGAAAGTATCTAGTTGAAGTAATAATTCTATTCAACAAAGAAAAAAAAGAGTATCGAGAGCGTTTTATTTTTGTGCGTTTCTTCTTCATATTCTCTTCGTTTACAATAGTCATCCAAATTAAGTTATTTTCTATAGGTTTTTCGCATTATGTGAATTAATATTATGGAACTTCTCCGTCTTCAGAATTCGAAGTACAATCCTTCTGAAAAGCTAATTTATTTGCTTATCATAGTTATCATCTTAAGGGGTGTTGCAAGAAAATGTTTGCAATCAATCCCAAATTTTTGTTGCAATTTAACAATTGAATAATCACTTTTAACTAGCAAATCAGATTACACTCTTTTTTTCATCGAGCAGATTAGCTATCAGTCGCAAATTAGCAATAAATTGCACGGCATATGCTTGATTTCGGGAACGAAAATAGACTTGTAATTGATCGCAAGTTTCTTGCAACGCCCCATTAGACAGGCTTTCTCTCATAGAGTGAAAATATTGACAACATGCATGCTTGGTTGTTTGTAACATTTCCAACGCAATTCATTTCTTTATATTGATCTTCCGAGTAATTTTATTGCAGTTTGACTAATATATATATATATCAAACTGGAATCAAACTGGAATATGATTACTCGGAAGATCAATATAAAGAAATATACAGTGTATACTTTGAGTTGTATGCTCACAATGTTCCCTTATATCTTCTTCTAGTCAAGCACATAATTATTTAAAAAAAAAAGTGAACAAGATTTGTCATTATTTAACGAGAACACAGTGACGTAATGAGCCAAAAGATTGGAGGGTGCCAGATATGGAAGCTGGAGCAAAAGTTCTATTAAGATGAGACGGAACAAAAATTTGGATCTGATATATACAAAAATCTAATTTCGCGATGAATTTTGACATACTATAGGGAAAGAAAAAGAATAAATATAACATTTATCTGTTTCCCTTTCCTTTACTGATTGCATAAATTTTGGCTAAATTGGTGATAGTACGAGAATGGCACCTATCTATTTGGGGAATGGGACAGTAAAATAGTTTTTATTTTTCATCAATAGCTAACCTGTTGTAAGGTCTTTGGAAATGTAATTACTATGATCATTATTAAGATATCTTGGAATGAAGGTAATTTAAATATTATCATTTAATAAAAATGCCAAGTGGTAACTTTACATCGTCCATTCATTACTTATTATTCACAGATATATAACACACTAAATGCTTAACATATGGCTATTAATGAAATGATGACGATGAATAATTGTTTGATAATTATCATGCATTTCTTTTTGCATGATGTTACAATTTACGATGCTTATGATCCAGGGTGGTAAAAATAGAAAATACGAATAATGAAAATAGCTTTTGGGTGTGGTTCTTAAAAGATTTCCTTTTTGCGATTGATAAAACAGATTAGATTTGAAGAACAATAGTTTCGCTAATGATTTTTGTATGAATTCTGATTCAATTGTATGAATGATTTAGCGTTATAAATTATTTTCACATGTTATATATAATGAGGAAGAAATAAAATATCATTTTAATACAAAAATTAATCTCATCAACAATTTCCAAATGAAATGTACATATTGTTGAACACCATGAAAAGGGGGTCTGTACCAATATCACGCTTAAAGCACGGTCTCAATTGTGTACTGTTCTAAATTAGTAAAAGAATAAAGGTGTTTTAGCAAGACTGTGCAGATATCAATATATAGCTGTAAC
The DNA here is from genome assembly GCF_037042905.1 of Lytechinus pictus. Classification (NCBI taxonomy): domain Eukaryota; kingdom Metazoa; phylum Echinodermata; class Echinoidea; order Temnopleuroida; family Toxopneustidae; genus Lytechinus; species Lytechinus pictus. The sequence goes on along the minus strand of NC_087247.1, from coordinate 44,486,136 downwards.
AATATCACTTTTGGTCTGGAGTCTATCTAACAAACACAAAATATAATGGTCATGCACTCGGTAAAAATTAAACTCAACAAAACCTGAATTTCTTGCTTTTGAACTTAATTTGTCCGATGACGTTATTTGAATTTGTTGTTTGGATCATCACAGGAGATGCTCACCATACACCGAGCTGGATGTTCGCTCTGGCCGCTCTCCCCCGGAGGACGAAGCGAAGGCCCTACTCCAAGGTGCAAATCTTCGAGCTAGAGAAAGAATTTCAGGCACATCAGTACCTTACACGGGACCGAAGAGCCAGACTCTCACAATCACTTAGCTTATCAGAGAGACAAGTAAGTTACTATACCAACACCACAACAACAGACAGACAAGCAACGATACTCATGCAAAACTAAATTAAATTAGATATTTTTAAGATTTAACCTGTTTTATAATTACAATGAATCTCGAGGTTGGGGATTCTAACCAAATCAAGAACATGCGTTGTCTTTTAGAACATGGAGCTGGCCACGGACACGACGGAGGATTATCTATTGTTAATGGGGGTGCTGTGACAGTGCTCAGCACCCCCAGTAACAATAGACTAATCCTCCGTGGGTAGGTCCCTGTTTTAGAACGGTTGATTTGCCGTAGAAGAACAAGAGAAAGGAGAAGACGAAAAACTTAAGAAGAAGATGATGAAGAAGAAGAGAAGAAGAAAAAGAAGAAGAAGAAAAAGAAGAAGAAGAAGAAGAAGAAAAAGTAGAAGAAGAAAAAGAAGATGAAGAAGAATCGGCAGTAGAGGCAAAGAAGAAAATTAGAAGGATTAGAGCATGAGAATTATAAGCAAAGAAGGAAATTACATGGTATAATTACATCATGATTACCAAGTTCTTCTATGGAACAACATGATTTTATATTTCCAACATAATAAAGTAATGTTGGGTAAAGAATGAAAGAAGATGAATCAAGAAGATTCATGGGAAAATCGGATAATTTTTCAGCGTTACCATGAGAAGAAAAAAAAATATTAAGCGAAGTGAATGAATAGATCTTTTTAAAGATACTAACACTTGAAATTACCTAAATACAATTAAGCTTCATCTTCATCTGAAAGAAAAGTTTTAGACAACAAATTTTGCTGAATTTTAAACTCCATTAATTAGAATATATTTAGTTAGAATAAGCAGGATTTTTTCTTCTTGCTGTCATATCAGGTGGGGTTGCCGTTAAAAATATTATCATATCATTACATTTGATTCTCGGAAATATAACTTTATTAAATGTTCTGCAAATCGCAATATCTTAGACATAATATAAAGAGCAAAAAATCGATGACAACATTTTCCAACATCATCATAATGACGTCAAACTACAACGATTTATCAGAATTTGAACCATTTTTCTGTATGGTTAAAAAGAGCATGTTAAATTATAATCGTTTATTTATTTGTATTCTTTATTTCAGACTGCAGTGTATAGGCCTGTTAAGTTATGCAAAACTGCTTTCAAAAGGCGCCCTGCAGTTTCACAAATAACTCTACATCAATAGCAATTCAATGTATGTAACAAGACAATAAAGTAAAACAGAAAACATTATATACATATAGATATGTAGATATTATATAGATATGATACTATATAGATATAGATATATACATTGCATTAAGTTATTCACTGTATGACAATCAGAATTTTAATGATAATGATTTTAATGATAATGATATTGGTAATGATTTTGATGATAATGATTTCAATTTTAATGATTTATCTTGATTTATGATTATAATGAATATGTCGATGTTATTTTTTGAAATGATAGTTGGTATGCCATGCTATTATGCAATTTCATTCCCATATTTCCATTTCCTAGTACGTTGACGTAATTGTGATATTTTCTGAAACGATTCTTAAACATTACGATTAAACTTACGTATCCGCTTAAGTTTGATTATCATATCTCAAATGTCAAAGCCACTAGACATGCTAAATCGCGATACATATCTCAAACTTTCAGTGTTGATACGAATTCATATACATGATATTGTCAATATAAGAGCAAACTTGGTTTTTGCCAATTTTCCGATGCTTGTTTAGAATCATATATTGTATTTATATTTATCTTTTCTAATCATTTCTTCAAATCATGATATTGATTACAACCAATTATCGAGTTTATCTTTTCAGTTTTGTGTTATGATAATTTTACTCAGCTATAACATTGTGTACTCATCATGGCCGTACGCAGCGGGGGGGGGGGGGGGGGGCAGGGGGCAGTTGCCCCCCTTCCCAAAAAATATTGAAAACCTACATCTTTTAGTGAAAATTTTCAACAACAAAAAAATTGTGCGCGAAATCCTTCAATTTCACTTTTAAAATGCTTAAGTGCCCCAAAGACAAGTCCGGTCTTTGCGCTTTCTCGCTTTCGAGTTTCTTTGAAACAAAATTCGCGTCCTGCCCCCCCCCCCCCGATTTTTTTTGCGAATGGCCTTGGTACTCATTGAATGAAAAAAAGAAGTAAGTGAATAAGGTGACTGAAAGATCCGAAACAGGGGCCCGTTGCATGAAAGAGTTATATTCAGATGCAATTGAAAAAATTATCAAGTGTATAAACCCTAATACGCGCATTTTATCAAAAACCAAGTAGCGTTTAGTGTTGCGTGTGATCGCAAATAATACTTCAACGAACCCCTGGGGGTTATAATACTTATATATGTATCTCCGTTATATCTATATTTGTATTTTTTCATTTATGCATATCTTCAGGTTAAAATCTGGTTCCAAAATCGACGGATGAAACAGAAAAAGATGAACGAAAGAGAGAAAAGAGCGGGATCAAGTACTGGGCCCAAATCATCGAACAAATCTTCTGGAAGCAACTAACCCTCTTAATTTCAACTGAAAAGAAATGAATACACCCTCAAAATCAGATTGCATTGATGCGCAAAAAAATTCGTCTGCAAGCACTTACACTTCAACAAATAATAGTTCTAGAGTGACGACTCGACTTCAAAGACTAGATAAAGCCAGCCACAGTACATAGTGAATCTAGTCTCTCTAATTCAGACTCTGCATTATGCATTATGCGAATTGTGAAAACCAAGGGTCTGTGCATGCAGACCTCAAGAAAATGCGGAGTGTTTCGTCCATGCAGAAGCAACATCTTATGTGAAAGCTCTACGAAATTTTGAAATCGTTTTGATCATATGTCATTTGGTTTGCTAGTTTGGGACTTTTCATGCTTTTTATGTATTATAAATACAAGATTGAATAGGAGATACAACGCGGATAATGATTTTTTTACGATCAAACACAATGATGCTCTTTGATAATTTCTTTGTTTGTGATAATACCTCGCACAAATAAAACATAATTCATCAAAAAATGACATGCTTGGTGCAATTAGTATTCTCCTAATCTTGTTTTTTTTTCAAAGAAAATTAAAAACGTCTTTACGAGCACATAGTCATTTTGAGTGACGTAATTAGCTAAAATTTTAAAGGAGGCAGATATGGCTTGCCGGAAATCAAATTATAAAAATTCCTAGCGAGCGAAGCGAGCAAGCAAAAAATTTAACATTTTTAATTTAAGAAAATCAAACTTTGTGATAATATTTGTGATTTTGACATAAAAAAAGAAAAAAATAATAGCATTTTTCACGCTTTTCTCTTTTTTTATGGGGGGGGGGGGGGCAAGCGCACAAAGCCCCTCCCCCATCTACACACCACTGGTCATTTTAGACATAAAATCTTGTGAGATAAAATGAGTACACACATGGGTAATTTCATTTGCACCAAACTAACTTTAATACTAGTAGTTTTAAGAATGTATTCATGTATGTTGGTATAGATCCACTCTTTGGTTGTTGGAATGTATTCATGGTGTCCACTCGTGGATGTTGGTATAGATCCCACTTTTTGTTTTTAAGATGTTAAAGAAGGACTGTTCATGGGACGTATATGTTGGAAATAGAAGTTTGAAATTGCTGCATCATATTTAAAATAAATCTTTGTCGTGCTACTATGGAATGTGCTATATTTTACAACATGTTGTAGTCCCATATTATTTATGATATTGAATTTGTCCGATTCTCGATGGGACACAGGCGTAATGATATCAGTAACCAAGAACTATATGGATACACAAAAAATACCCGGCAATTATGATTAGTCCTTATTCATTCTTGCCTTTTATCAAAATCGCCTGCTGAAACGATTCTACTTGAAATTTAAAACAAAATCTAACGGCGAGTTTCTTCCTTAATATTTTAAAAGTTGTATGATCATCAAGGATACGTCTGCCCAAACAGAAAAAAAAACCCGTTGATTTGAATTAGAAGAGAAACAAGCATAGCGCTCAAAATTTCATAAAAAGCGGATGTATGATAAAAGAATAACGAGAGTTTAAACTGACATAATTATGAACATCTAGGTCAGTATGCAAATGGAGAGCCAATTGCGTAACACTGTTGATACTACTTTGCATTGTTTTATATGGAAATGTTTGAATTTCTCCCCATAGTGTGAAACAGTTTGATTGCGTAATGGATATGTAGAAGTGTCACTGTAAAAACCTAATGTAATTTGATGAAAAGTCTACTAAAGAAATCTGCAAAAATGGAAATATTGCATAATCTATATTATAAAATACAAAGGAAATAGTAAGTGAGTGAATGACATGCATTTACTCTCATTTGTATATGACTGATCTGTATAAACATGAAACTGTTTTTTTTTAAATAGGGGGAATTATGGAAGGTAATATTTTATTTTACATCAAATTTCTATGAAACGTAAAGCATGTTTCATAATTTGTGTCTTGTTACTCAAATTGACATATTAATAGAGCTTGCCACTTCAATGTATATACCTTCTCTTATAATATGTTGAATTTAAAGATGCTGAAGTCATTTCTTTTCTACTGTTATCTACAATCAAATTTCGTACATTGGTATGTGGCGAATTCATTTGAATGTGGTATTTTTGTTGCAGAAAGGATGCACAAATTGTAAATACATTTTCAAAGAGTTTCTTGCCAAGTCAAATGTATATATATACTGAGAAAAAATATGCTATGTTTATTCATTGAGATGCTATATGAGTCCGTCTATAATATGGGAAAGTGTGGGATATGTTATGTTATGATACTGCAGGGCGTGGTGAATTAATATATACTTATATTGTCTTCAACATGAATATATAATTGTTACATTATATACACCGTGATATGCAGGTGACAACAGTTACACATACATGACCCAGCTGTTGTGTGACGAGTAAGACGAGGCTTTTGGGTTGCCTCCAGTGATTTTTCCCCTGAAATTAGACATCTTTGTATTTTGATGTATAACTTTTATAAATATACGGTGAATTCTGGTTTCCATTCATGAATTGTTCATTCGTCTATCTTTGAGTCTATCGATCCTTCTTTTTTCCCTTAGCGCTCTCATTTCATTCACTGATCAATTTATGTTTTCATTCATCTATTCTACCACACAGTCATTCGTTTAGTCAGTCAGTCAGGTCAGTCAGTCAGTCAGCCAGCCAGAGCCATTACTTCATTCATTCACTCATCCACTTTACAAATGATTGAACTAAAAAATGCATAGACTGAGATGATTATCAAATAACCATGAAAACATTAAAATCATGGATGTATCTTGAGAAACGTTATATAAAATAATATTCAATTAAGTTCAGAGTACTTTTGTGTCGGCCTATACCATTTCTTTGAATGTTAAAATCCCATACTCTGCTCTGATGTGCTTTGGTGGAGGGTGTCATAATGTCCCCGGGTATAGTAGCTTTTTAAAACCTTGTTAAATACTCAGTATTTGGGGTAAAAACTGAGTGTGCGTGTTTTGTGGGTGAAATATTAGGTAAAATACACCTTCCCTGGATAAATTGCCACACGTGACGTATTGCGTTACAATAATTTTGCGCAGTTAACGATTACACAGTTTTTAAAAAAGGATGTTTATTTTTTTTTATACAACGATGTTTACTATAATGCTGCCATGTCTTATTTTTTATACGATGTTATTTCTTCGGATCTTATATTGTTTTTGTATTATGTTCATAATTATGTGAAATATGTCAAATAAAGTCAATATCAATAACATAAACATGATTACCTTAGACTCTATCTTTAGCTTTGGTAATCCTCCAAAATGTGGCTATGACTATTCTAATTCATTACTAGATTATTAGAATATGTATGGCCTAAAACAGATGTGATGTGGAGGATATTAAATGGAAATGTGTTTTACAGTATACAATAATTTTAAAGATTTTTTTTACGAAAATTTATTTCGATGGAGTACCGGATGAAAATAAAAAATCTAAGTGATTTTCCCTTTCGATATATTCCACAGCATGGACGGACTGACTGGGCTGAAAAGTGCAGGATAAGCACTCCATGAGGGTAATTATGTGTCAAATAAACATTTGGCATTTCTTTTGGGCATTTTTTTTATCCAGAGTGATGAAAATTTTGCCCATTCTAAAGTAATTGTTGCTTATTTTTTCAACCATACTGGACAATAAAAATTATGCTTCCCGCATTGGGTAAAATACTGCCCCAAATTGGTTGGACACATAATTACCCTCGTGCTGGTTAAAATTTTACCCAATATGTTTTACAGTGTAATCTATGTAGCTACTTAATATCAAGTCCAAGATTTGTAAGATAGATGTTTAAATGGCCCATTTATAGGAAAAGAAAAATATCACAGTCAGAGGGCGCTTAATATGTTTGATTTCAATATTTAAATGTTCGCAGAGAATAAATTGGCGGTAAAAAAAATAGACGGTTACTACCAGTTTGTAAGATTTAAATGTTCGATGACACTGGAATATAATTCACATTATTGGCCCTTAACCCAAGTTAAACACATGCTTTAACAGTAATTGTTTAAAAGATAAATTACGTATTTAAAATGTCAAACAAAACACTTTAAATTTTGATAATTAATCTTCATTTATAAACCGTTTTCTACTGCAAAGTTCATATAGTAAAGAGTGTTGAATAAGATATAAAGACAGTGCTTTTACTATGTATCCAGTAAACATGTATATTTTCTCTTATATACAGTCATGTAGAGCGAAAGTTACGATCACTGTCGATATTTCAATGTCTTTACTGATTGTTAATTAAGGTTGACACTGTGTGAATGATTAATTATTGTTTATGATTATCATATGAGTATCACGCCCATTATACTTTGTTTTGTTGTGATCGGTCTATTGGTCCAAAAATCATCAAACAGAATTACTTCTCAATCTGACTTTCACTGATAAACGGATAACTGGTTTATTAAAAGTATACAGGTCTGTATTGAACATACATATATTGAACATGTTAAGAGTCTTAGAATCGTTATAATTATGATCGTTATATTGCAAATTAAAACATGTATACATAAATTTAACAATGGCGAAATGCTGCGTAATTTTTTTTTTATTATTCTTTCTTAAGCTACGACATAGCGTGCAAACCAGGGGGATTATGCAGAAAAAACCCACCATAATGTATTTTTGACATTTGAAATACCTATTGCATTTATCATGTGTATACAATGCTTTTAACAATACTTTCTTAGTACTGTGCAGTTGGAAGGAAGTTTTACGTGAGATGAAATAATTTGAGAACGAGTAAAGTAAATAATGGTATGAGACGAAAGATAAAAGTAGAAAATGAAAAGTAAAATATTAAAGCAAAATATTTAAGAGACACTAGAAGAATTAAGCTTAAATACCAATTGAATAAAAAGAAATAAGAATTTATGATTATATCAAGAGCAATTTATAAACACAGTAAGAGGGAAATGTAGGGGAAAAAGGTGTAGATTTAAACGAATTATGAAGGAGAATAAAGGAGAAAAGAGTGATAAAGAAAGCAGGAGATAAGGGGGGGGGGGGGGATCAACAGCTAGTACATAACCTGCTGAAACATAATCATAATAAAACTCGTAGACAGCCTGTATCTTGATGACCTTTATCATAAACATTGAAAATTGTGCTAATCGCCAAAGTCTAGGAAATATAAAATTATACGTTCCTCCTATATCAGGCAATAGTTTACTATCACACCTCAACGACATGTACGTAACTTCACCTTTTGTGAGAATATCATTTGATCATAAACGTAAAAAAAATGAATTAAGCCTAGCGTAACTGGATGAGGTATATATTATCATGAATATCATTCTTCATGGTCATTTCCATACTCTGCGACTTTTCCATGGGAGATCTTCCTCCTCCTTCTTTTTCTTTTTTTCTTCTTCATCTTCTTCTTCTTCTTCTCCTACTCCTCCTCCTCATAATAATCACTCTTCTATCAATTTTATTGATATCATAATTATGAACACCCCTGTATTATCATCATTTTCATCACCATTTTTATGATCATCATAGTACTGATAATGTTTTAAATATTTTCATTGTTACAGTATGCTGTTTTTTTAATTTTGTTATCAGTGTTTTCACGTTCTATACCTTCAATAAGAAATGAAAGCAAATAAAAACAACAAAGCAATCGTTCTTCATCTTGTAGGTAGCATCACTACTATATACCCTTTTAAAAATACGCTCTCGGTTCCTAATCCCATGAGAGGATTTGTAGTCTACAGCAAAAATATTTTCTTTTCATAATAATAAATCGAAAAGGGTGAATTCTCTGCAATTGTTAGCCAACCATATTGACCTTGGGAGAGCAATGCAACCATGACCCCATGGTTTGCCGACAAAGCTTTTCCATTGCCAAGGCTGCTCGTTAACTAGGGGCTTATGGCACCATAAAACAGGTAATGGGGGCGGCAGATGTAGACAGACTTCATCCGTTCATCCCGTCCCTATCAGACCACTATGTTGTTGCTTGATTTTTTTTAGGTAAGTCTATCCTGGTATCAAGTCAATATAAATAAAGTAAAGTAAATTCGTACAAGAGCAATCATGACAATTAACACTCACCCGAATTAATAGACAACTACAAAAGTAACGCAGAGAATCGCTCGATGTAGCAGTGGTAAAGCTTCTTGCAAATTAAAGAGCCGATAATGTTATCTGTTCGATTGTTAGGTACTCTTCTTTGCTAAATTAGAAACATATACATGTATATTTCAGTTCGAATCGGGTAAGATAGTCATTACTGAAACTTGAGAGATTAAAATCTACCAATAAAAAAGTAATTGAAATGTCATACAGTAATAACAAGAAATTTAAGTGAGCCTATATATGTATAAGAAACAGGATAGTGCTACAGGGAACAACTACGGCACCCCGCCATATTTTTCAAGTAGTGAAAAAACAGTAAAACCAAGCGCAGAAAGGGGGGAGAGAAGTAGACAAATAATTAAGAAAGAGGTGTTTAAACGTAAAGGTCTGTGTAGTTTTTATACTATCCCTTTTATTCAATTTAAAGAAATACGTCGCGTTTATGTCGTCTTTCCCCTTTCAAATTACTCTGAATAACCAAGTGTTGATTTGTTGACTTGTTTGCCAACAGTCTCCATTGATTTTGAGTGTGTGTGTGTGTGTGTGTGGGGGGGGGGGGGTCGGTGAATTTTTTATATACATAATTTTGCTTATCTTATAGTTATTAATTCGTTCTACTGATTCACTTCAACATGTATATGTTGGCGGGGGTGGGGGCAACCTTAAACTAGGATAGGAAATAAGGGGCGAAAGTAATGAAGAGAATCATGCGAGACATACTGGTACTAAAAATCATCCACTTCGGGAAGAAATGCATTACAATTATTTTGTAGTTATACCAGTTAAGATAAAATAAAACGAAGTATCAAGTTATTTATCATCACCGCATGGTGTGAAGATTTCTTCTTTTGTTGTAAACAAAAAAAAAATTTCTTCTGATGTTCTAAACAAAAGAAGAAATCTTCACACCATGCGGTGATGATTTTACACAGAGCAAATAACATTGTACGTCGTGTAGTCGCCGGTACTCCCAGTAATTCGACTGGATACTCTTCAAAATATATAATATCAGGATAACTATATTTCGGTGTTTTAAGCTACGGTCACAAAGGAATTTGCGAATTCTGGCATTCTAAGAAAAACTTAAAACCTTTTTTAAGATTTCGGGTATACATTGGCCCTAGAATTCGTACGTTTTTCGTAAGCATGCCTTGAGTTATTATGTTGTCAGCTTTGCGGCCATCTTACATTTTTTGTTGTCTCAAGATGGTCTTACGTGCAACTCACCACACGCTGAAATCATTTGTAAGAAGATTCTACTCAACAGTTGCACAAAATGTGTACCTACGAACCCCTTATAAATGCCGCCAAGAGTCGTTCGAACGAGCGCCGTGTGAATCTCCGTTCGTATAAGCCGTAAGAACCCTTTATGAACAACTTAATGCATTATTACGATTGTCGTAAGTATTTAAGGCTTCTGTAATTGTGTCTTGACCGTATAAAATATTGCCTGGTTCTTACTGTGTCCTTACGACCTTCGTAAGAGAGGGTTAAGCCCCTTTCACAATTGACGTACGACCATTTGCGACCTTTTGGTCGTGCGACAGGCTGCAACAGGCACCAATCGCTAGTCACCTCATAAGATCGCACAGAGGCTTTCACAGTTGCAACAGCTGTCGTACAAAAAACAACAACCAGTAATCCCCGTTGCACGAGTAAGTCGCATATGCTCTTATTGTGCTCGTGCGATCACATGCGAGTGTTGCACGAGGGATTGCGAGTGGAACGGTCGCATACATGCGAATGAAACGGTAGTGCAATGTTGTAAGCCGTTGCGATCGGTCTTGAAACAGTCTTATGGCCCATATTATTATCGCAACCAGTCGCAAGACAGGTCTCTGTACATGTAGGTCGCTTGTACATGTGCAAGTGTTGCACGACCTCCAGTCAAGTAAATGCGACTACTTATAGTTGTGCCACCTCTCGCACCAAGTCGTACAACGTTGAACAACACTCGCACGATGATCGCCCGACCGATGGTACGACCCCGGGTACGGCCTGATGCGAGTGAATCGATCGTATTTGATCGCGTTCGGATTTTGAACATGTTCAAAGTTCAGATGTGACCAGTCACGACCACCTCGAGTTCGTGCGACCGTCTACAACGACTGCGCGTGCTCGCAAGACACCAAGAGATCGATCGTGCAACAACAAGAAAAAAACTGTTGCAGGCGGTCGTAGACTGGTCGGACGTCAATTGTGAAAGGGGCTGAACGGTCGCATACATGCGAATGCAACGGTAGTGGAATGTAGTAAGCCGTAATTTCGATCGGTCTTGCAACAGTCTCATATTTTCGCACCCAGTCGCAAGACTGGTCTCTGTAGGTCTCCAGCACATGTGCAAGTGTTGTACGACCTCCAGTCGACTAAATGCGACTATACTTAGTTGTGCCACCTCTCGCACCAAGTCGTACAACGTTGAACAACACTCACACGATGATCGCCCGACCGATGGTACGACCTGTTGCGAGTGAATCAATCGTATTTGATCGCGTTTGGATTTTGAACATGTTCAAAGTTCAGATGCGACCAGTCACGATCACCTCCGACCACCTCGAGTTTGTGCGATCGTCTACAACGACTGCGAGTGCTCGCAAGACACCAAGGGATCGATCGTGCAACAACAAGAAAAAACTGTTGCAGGTGGTCGTAAACAGGTCGTACGTCAATTGTGAAAGGGGCTTTACATAGGACCTTAACAAAATCTTGGACAAAACCACCGACCAAGATGCGAACTTAAGAACGGTCTACACAGTATGCGAACGCTCGTGTCGCATTGCCTTCTTGAAAATATTTTATACCTTGTCTCCACTGTCGTCCGATCCTTTCGTAGCTGATCGTCATTTTCTTTAGCCATTCGTTTTTTTTTATAATAAAACGATTGCCACGACTGACCTCGAGATCTGATACGAGTAGATTGCTCCACGATAAAGACCACGGTTTCAATCGTAGCACGAATCGTGAGAACGAGGTATTACGATATGCAGGGGCGGATCCAGGATTTTCCAGGGGGCACATTTTCCCGAGGGAAAATTTGACAAGCAAAAAAAAGTAAAAAAAAAAAAAAATCGTCGACCAAAATTTGACAAGCCCCTCCCCCCCAAAAAAGGGGTCTTTACTTAGTCGGTTTTAACGGAAATTTTACATTATAAATTTAAAGGCCTGGTCCCACTGGCCGACGGACAAAAAACGTACTTAAAGCCCCTTTCACAATTGACGTACGACCTGTTTACGACCGCCTGCAACAGTTTTTTCTTGTTGTTGCACGATCGATCTCTTGGTGTCTTGCGAGCACTCGCAGTGGTTGTAGACGAACGCACGAATTTGAGGTGGTCGTGACTGGTCGCATCTGAATTTGAACATGTTCAAAATCCAAACGCGATCAAATACGATTGATTTACTCGCATCAGGTCGTACCATCGGTCGGGCGATCATCGTGTGAGTGTTGTTCAACGTTGTACGACTTGGTGCGAGAGGTGACACAACTACATATAGTCGCATTTAGTCGACTGGAGGTCGTACAACACTTGCACATGCGCTAGATACCTACAGAGACCAGTCTTGCGACTGGTTGCGATAATATAAGACTGTTGCAAGACCGATCGAAATTACGGCTTACAACATTCCACTACCGTTGCATTCGCATGTATGCGACCGTACAGCCCCTTTCACAATTGACATCCGACCAGTTTACGACCGCCTGCAACAGTTTTTTCCTGCTGTTGCACGATCGATCTCTTGGTGACTTGCGAGCACTCGCAGTCGTTGTAGACGGTCGCACGAACTCGAGGTGGTCGTGACTGGTCACATCTGAACTTTGAACATGTTCAAAATCCGAATGCGATCAAATACGACCGATTCACTCGCATCAGCTCGTATCCGGGGTCGTACCATCGGTCGGGCGATCATCGTGGGAGTGTTGTTCAACGTTGCACGACCTGGTGCGAGAGGTTGCACAACTAAGTAGTCACATTTACTCGACTGGAGGTCGTACAACACTTGCACATGTGCTAGCGACCTACATGTACAGAGACCTGTCTTGCGACTGGGTGCAATAATATGATGGGCCATAAGACTGTTGCAAGACCGATCGCAACGGCTTACAACATTGCACTACCGTTGTGTGCGACCGTTCCCCTCGCAATCCCTCGTGCAACACTCGCATGTGATCGCACGAGCACAATAGGATCATAAGCGACTTACTCGTGCAACGGGTTTCACTGGTTGTTTTTGTTGTACGACAGCTGTTGCAACTGTGAAAGCCTCTGTGCGATATTATGAGATGACTGGCGATTGATGCCTGTTGCAGCCTGTCGCACGACCAAAAGGTCGCAAGTGGTCGTACGTCAATTGTGAAAGGGGCTTAACGGATACAGTGGACAAGCAAAATTTCGGGGTAGCTCCAGACAATGGACAAAATGGGCGAACAATGAAATCACAGTGGACGGATGCTCGATGGATATAGAGCGTATGAAATACGTATGCAAAGAGAACACAACGGATACATAACGTATTTCAACGGATGGCAAGATTCTTTTTCCGTTTACATCCTCTCTGCATCCGTACGTGCAGTGGGACCAAGCCCTTAATTGTGCCTCTCAAAATGGATCCGCCAGTGACGAAATGGTACCCAAAAAAAATAATAAAAAAAATATATCGTACAGCGTTCGTAGCATCGTAGCAGTTTTTATTGGTGTTTGTGACCGAGTACTCACTTAGTAAAATAGGTGCGTCATGAATTACTTTCTACCCCCTTTTGGAAAAAAAAGAATACCTCCAATGATCAAAGAATGTGCTATTAGATAACTATAGACTGATTCTTTACATGGCATTCCAATTAATTTATGATCCTTCTATAACAACGAGCACCTAGCAACGATATATCGTGTTCGGAGCCCATGTTTGCAATTCAGTTAAATTCTGTATTGCTATGTCAGGTAAATATATAGTAGTTTTATCTCGGTGGGTTTTAGATTATAGCACAAATGAAATTTATATGCACATTCTCAGATTGTATTTCCGAATTCTCTAAACTAAATTCATTCTAACGTACAATGCCTCTTCTTCACTTTGATATTTTTTTAATGTTACACGTTCATGACAGGGAATCTCTAACACTGTCTAATAGTCGATTTGACAGTCCCATAGGCTCAATACACCAACCTAGAAAAGTTCTTTCCGATGAAGTTTTTTTCTTGATTCGTGTTCCTATGGGGTCCTAGAACAAATTCAGCTTGGTTGCCCAAAGTTGCCGTTTGGGCAATTTTGCTAATTTGCATAAATCCAAAATGGCCGCCAGATGCCATCTTAAAAACTTAACTTTTGAACCCCTTGCCCCAAAATGATGAGTAATGACTCTTTTTAGGGGTTTAGGAGTGTGTAGAATCTATTTCTATAATCATTTTTGCAATATAAGGTCATCTTCAGGTCAAATCAAAGATGGCCGCCAGATGCCATCTTGAAAAATTGACTTTTGATCCCCTTGCCCCATAATGACGAGTAATACCTCTGTTTAGGGGTTTTGGGTGTGTAGAATCTCTTTCTGCTATCTATTTTGCAATATAATGTCATCTTCAGGTCAAATCCAAGATGGCCGCCAGATGATACCATTTTGAAAAAAATTTACTTCTGAACCCTTTGTCCAAGAATCATGAATAATACCTCTTTTCGTGAGTTATTTGATATGTTGATTCCATTTCTGTTAATAATTTTGCAATATATAGGATCATTCAGATAAAGAAAAAAAAAGATGGCCGGTAAACGCCATATGAAAAAAAAACTATCCCCCGAGACTATTGAACCTTGAAGAAGTACTCTCCCAAACATCGGACATGCTGTCCTAAAGAGATTACTATTATGTGTAGGAGCTCATGTAAGGGTATTTCAGTAAGAATGATTAATTTCTTTTAATTTCTCCATTTTCAGTGGTCAATAAAGTAAGGTCTGAAATGGTAAGATGGTTGATATATTTTGTCATTTACCGCTCACCTTGGAATGAAACCATTCAAGGTTTGGGCTATGACCTATTTCGGGAGTTCTCATAGTTATTTTTTTATGTCCAGCCATATTTTTCTAGTGAAAGGACTTCAAAGTATTATTTTTAACTAAATAGTGATTTCTCAGTATTTTTCAGAAAATCTGTTAACTTATTACCTTTCTTTATAATTATCATTGGACTTTTCGTCCTGACAAAAGCCTTTGACTTGGTCAGCACGAGTGCACTTTTTAGCCTCCTGTAGAAGACAGGCTCCCCAAGACTGATCCATGGTCATATCATTCCATGTCAACAGTTTGCTACAATGCTGGAACATCTTGCAGCTTCCCTCAGTTCCTGTGAGCAGTGGCGAGAAGCAATTAGGCTGCGCCTGGCCCTGACACTCAGGATCTTCTTCTCCATGCTTCCCCAGTATGCACTTGGCGAATGCACAGAATGCATTTACATATCTGTACCAGAGCAGATGGGAAACTCTTCAACATCGACCGGCTACGTGCCAAAACAATGGTCAGGATGGTTCTCATTCGTGAGATGTCGCCCCTGCCTTTCATAAAGAAGCTGGAGTAGGCCTACAAGACCTAGTCATACAGCCGCCTGTTTTTTGCATGTAGGCCCCTACATGATGGAAGGAGTTTGGATGACCCATCAGCCTGTAAGACAGAAATCCTGATCGAATCAAGACACTGACTGTCCTCCAGATATCTCTATCAACGCCACACACTCGTTTGGTTGTGGTGGACTCCTTACCAACCTTACATTGACTATCTGTCTCTAATTCCCTTTCACTGGACAATGGGATAAGCACCAGGATAGGAAACTCTGTCACAACCATGGCCAAGCCCCTGAACGGAAATAAGTCCTGGAAAACGTACGCCGATCAAGAAAAGCGACTAAACACCTTCCATGCCAGCTGCCTCGGACGTATCCTACAGATTAAATGGCAGGACAGAGTGAAAAATACAAGTCCGGAATATAAGGCCCTTCAGCGTACGAACAGCTTATGACTCATGTTCGCCGGATGAAACTTTGGTAAATCCTTGAAGGGATTCGCCAATGTAAGATGAGCTGTGTGACTGGTCCCCTGATAGATCACCTCCGTTATAAACACACCTGCAAACGTGACATAAAACTTGCCGGCATAAACACTAACACTTGTGAAGATGTAGATGATAGTCGCCATCTATGGAGAGCTACTAAGTACAGGGGTCAAGACGTCAGAAAATAATCGGAATTCTACATTGGCAGGCCAAAGACCAAATAGGAAGGCTAGGGCAGCATCTCTATCTGAACCTGTCTCAGCGCCATGCTCCCTCATCTGTACAAAATTTGCTTTAGAGACTGCCACTCTAGAGCGGAGCTCTACAACCACTCTCGAAAATGTAATACCTAGCGCGCTACACCATCGTCTTTTGAGACGAACTGATGCCTACCTATCATTTGACACTTTGATTTAGGGAAAATATGGAGAAAACACTTTCAAATTCAAATAAGACTTTAAAGCCTCTTCAGTACAAAAGTATGGATGGACATTTTAAAAAATACAAATACAAAATTGATCATAGCCGAAACATAAAGAAGATTATCTTTTAGGTGAGCAGTAAATGTCGAACGTCTGACAACATCTCAGATCTGCTTCCCCTTGAACTAAAAATTGAGAATTAATAAAAAAAAATAGGATTCTTACTGAAATCCCCTTAGTTAAGTTCTTACACTACAAGCCTCGGAAAGTAATTTTTCAAGATGTCGCTTGGCGGCCATCTTGGATTTGATCTGACGATTATTCTTTGTTGCAAAATTACATCAGAAATTGAATCAACATACCAAATGACTCACGAATATAGTTATTATTCATGATTCTGGAGCAAAGGGTTCAAAAGTTGATATTTCAAGATGGCGTCATCTGGCGGCCATCTTGGATCTGACCTAAAGATAACCTTATATTGCAAAATAGATAACAGAAAGAGATTTCACACACCCCTAAAGCCCTAAACAAAGGTATTACTCATCATTCTGGGGCAAGGGGTTCAAATTATATTTTTCAAGATGGCATCTGGCGGCCATCTTGGATTTGACCTGAAGATGACCTTATATTGCAAAAAATGATTGTAGAAATGGATTCTACACACCCCTAAACCCATAAAAGGAGACATTCCTCATCATTTTAGGGCAAGGGGATCAAAAGTTAGGTTTTTAAGATGGCATGTGGCGGCCATTTTGGATTTATGCAAATTAGCAAAATTGCCCAACCGGCAACTTCGGGCAACCATGCTGAATTTGTTCTAGGACCCCATAGGAACACGAATCAAGAAAAAAACTTCATCGGAAAGAACATTTCTAGGTTCGGAAAATGTCAAATCGACTATAATTGAATCCGAACATTACGCTCATATTTACCTGGAAAATCGTTCATTTAAAAAGACATTATATAGACAAAAACATCTATACTTAAATTAAATTCCTGTTGTTTGGCTGGAGGTTTAGCATCATTTTAGATAATTCACATTCATTTTCTTTACATCTTATCCCGGCTTCGTAAACTTGCCATTAAATAACTAATACCTGTATTAGCGTGTAGTCAGGCAAAATAATATATGCACTTTCAATGAACATATCGATGAAAGCGAAAAGAAAAATCTTTGCTTGTAGGAAAGTAAAGAAAGACATAGAATATTAAAAAATGAAATAGTATGTCCATTATCGGATGCAGGATACATTATTTAGAAACCACACCACATACCTTTTCCCATTATTACATGTGAATAAACTGTAAAACATAATATTAACAACAGCTTGAGTGTTAGGACAAACAATAAATGATTAAATAGTGCCCCCTTTCTCTCTTTCTCTCTCTCTCTTTCTACATCTGACGTCACTTCTAGTCGCACTCTTCCAATTAAGACAGTGGTGACTTCTTGTGTCGTTCTTCGATTTAGCTTTCAATATATTTTTTGAAATACCTCTGCCTCCTTTTTGAGCCTGTTCCCGCCCTTTATGTTGATAAGCCTCCCCCACCCATCCCTAAAAATATATATATATGCCTCAACCCTTACTACACAACTCGCTGCAATTTAAATTTGTTGAATTTTTTAAACCGAAATTGCGAAATGCTCGAACTCCGTATGTTATTTGTGATAAACCTAAATATAGCATTAGTAGAATTAGTAGTAGTAGTAGTAGTAGTAGTAGTAGTGTTTTTATATTCATCTTCATCATGGCCATTGTTGTTACGAAATTTCTGCTGACGTCAGATAATACATCTTTGGATATTTTGTTTGGGATATACTAGTATATCCCATTAATTCTAAAATCTCTTTGTTGATTTCGTTTACATTTTGTATTTGTAGTTGTTTATCATGTATGTATTTCCAAAGGAACTGTTCCTGCGCTAGCGCCATGAGCGTCTCTGGTCGGTATGTGCGCTCAATAATTAAAAGTATATTTTTTAAATAAAATTATCATGTATGGTATGGTGTCTCATCTATTTGCGTGCGTGTTTTGTGCGTTATTTGCATGAGGGTGAAATACCACCGAATGCCCTATCTGTGCAAATGTAAGCCAAAAAATCTTCTTCTCCCCCTCTCTCTCACACAAACACAAACCCACGCACCCCTCCATCTCCATTTTTTTATTCAGATGTCATCTTGTCACAAGGATGTCCCTTGTCAAATTTCTTGAATTTATGAAGGAATTTACAAGTTCCAACAAGGATGCATAAATTAATTTTTGCCAGGGCTGTCTTCTTGGCAGACAACCAAACTCTCTTTGTCCTGATTCGATAAATTTATGTTTTCTTTTGTTCGTCCTTTCATCATAACTTCACCTTGGACGGGCTTCCCTTACCGGGAAATAATTTTGGCGCTCGAAACAATTATTTTTATCACGCGAAGAAAAAAAAATGGCTGTAATTTTGGTGACCCCTATGCTATTATGATTTCGCTCTGCTGTAAATGATAAATAGAAATATATTGCTGCATAATAACTATCATCAAATAATTTAAAGCCTATTTTCAAGTTGTGGTAAATCTCTCCAAAAGCGAATCTCATTAGGCCAAGTAAAAAAAAGAAAGTAGTTGATCGTCCGGGTTTTTCGAGAGCAGTGATGAGGGAGGTCCTTACTATTCACCATTTTTTTTTGCTATTTTTTATTCAAATGATTGTCAGGCCATGTCAGGCTCAATTTAGGTGATCGATTCATGCTCAATATTAATAATGAATTAGTAGAAACATACATTATAATACATACATGTATATATGCATATATATATATATATATATATATATATATATATATATATATATATATATATATATATATATATATATATATATATATATTCAATTAATTTGAAATCTATGGAAAATGTATTCTGCAATAGAAAATTATTGAAGTATTTATTTTACTGATGTATGGATCTACCGTTACTGTATTATTGTAAAACAAAATGTTCATGTCAAGTGAATGATTTAAACTTTATTCTACATTATATACATGTATGTAAGGGTTAAAAAAAATACTTTTTTTTTTTTTGGGGGGGGGAGCATTCAGAAAAAAAATTGACAGCCATTTTTATTACCCTGGAGCCATGTTCAGTTTTCCAGAGCCAATCTCTTTTTTCAGCTCACAGGGCCCAGCTCAGGGCATGGTTTCGTATCACAGTTTGTCCTGCTTTTTTATTCATTTAAATAATGTTTAATATTGTTTATTCAATTGCCATTCATTTTTTTTATTTATCAATTGTTAAATGATTTTTAATGAATTGTTAATTGTTCACTGAATGTTAATTACATGTATATCAATATTTGTACATGTTAGATCTATATACTAACTTACAATTGTCCATCAAATTGAATATCTCAAGGAAGGATGAAGTTTATCCAATTTGAACAGAATTGGTACTTATCGGAATCCTTTTCATTTTTTTCAATTTCTTGATAATAAATAGCTCACATGAAAATATTTTTTTTAATATTCAATGCATTGCCGCTGGAGAGCAACGTTATAAATCTCGCCAGCACAGTCAATCACATCACCGCAGCACAGTCATGCACACCCAACGCAGTTACAAGCACAATCACATGCCGCAACACACATCGAAGTACAGGCCCGGGTACAGGCGCTATCACTCACCAAAAACCCCCGCTGAAATACAAATTACGTCATTAAAATTGATTTTTCTGCGCCATATTTCCAAAGCACGCGACGGATTTTCTCAGATTTAGGAAGCGGGGTCCCCGAAAATGCAAAAGAAAAATGAAGAAATCTGTGATTTTTTCCCGGGGATTTTTTCCTAGTTTGCAAACTTCATTTTCTCGCTAATTTATGATTTTATCTTCAAACTACCAATAAAAAAAACAAATCATAATTTTTTTCTTTATTGCAGTTACGGCGATATCGGACTTTGCAATTGTTTTAGAAAGGTGCGAGAGAGATCCGAGAGCACATGAGAGCAAATCGCTCTCCAATTTTGTGTATTTTTTTAGCTTTTCAGCAGCCATAAAAATAGTAAATATCAAGAAAATTAATGCAGCAATCAAAAAGGGAAGCAGGCGCGGAGAGAAACATCACTTTTTGATATTTTTTAGCCAATTTTTGAAAATAGTAAATAGTAAAAAATTTCATGCGGCGGCCAAAAAGATGCGCGCGAGGACGATCAACTACTTTCTTTTTTTTACTTGGCCTTATTCCAATTCATTTTTAATTTAAATATGTATACCTTAATAAAGTTATGGCGGTTGAGGATATGGAATGTAATTGTGTCTTATCAAAAAAGTTTTGTGATTTTACATGAAAAATATTTTGATGTGATACCCAGCCAAAGTAAAACTATTGGATATTTTCGGACCATTTTTACAAATAAAATTACCTTGGAAATATGAAATTAGCTGAAAATTTCAAATTATGTTTCTATGGCTTTTTAACATCTAATCAATAAATTTGTAAGATAAGTGCTCAAAATGCCACTTGTAAAGAAAAATATAAACTATTAGCAATAGATGGCGCTAGATACCTAATAACACCCAATTCAATTTTCACACAGAATCAACCTTTGAAAAAAAAAAGACACACCTGCCATTTGTAATGATAGATCTGCTCCAATATGATTATTGACCATTTTGCAAAATTTACACGGGCATGAAATAATTTTGAAACAAATTCAAAATGATGACACTCTAAGAACACAACTGTCGATGTATCTTTTCTGTAAATTAAAACGTGATACTAGGACCCGTGTAAACACATTGGGCTCTAGATTAGATAGGGGAGGGGGTTACATGCTCCAACTAAAAACCCTGTGTGATTTACTGTATTGCTGTCGTAAAAACACAATATATTCGACAGCAGTTCTTTTACTCCCATTTTATGTGTCGGAGCACAATCTCTCTCTCAAATTTATTTTCTTGTGATTATGGTCACACGCAGATACATCAAAAGGGCCGAGACAGGTCATGAAATGGCGAAATCACTTCTACTTAAATCAGGCATGATGGGAAAAATGTGACGTATGTTAGGTCAGATGTCATGTTGAACATCATGTACCATGGGTCACGATTCGATGGTTTGGAGAGGGTACATAATCGAAGAACATCTCGAAATTGGTTTTAATGGTCGATTTTTTAATCTTTCTCACCCCCTCTCTCTCTCTTTCTCTCTCTCTCTCTCTCTCTATCCGTTATAGACTATGATGAATCTGAAACTGAAAATTGTAGTTTTTCTTTAATGGCACATGCTATATATTAATGACGGAGACAAAACTAAACAAAAAATGGATCAGGTAAGCTTTACAAAATAGAAGAATTACTAATGGTGTTTCTTTCACGATATTATCGATAACATTATGAAAAAGCAAACAACCCGCTAGCTTGTCAAATTAATTTTTGTATGAATTTATGTTTATGAAAAATGCAGAAATTTGTGAAATGGAAGAAAATAGGTGTTTATTTGAATTCATTTTATTTCTTCTAAGAAATATCATTTGCCCTAAATGTGCGCACTTGGAGGTGGCACATCAACATCTCATTCGACATCATCTTAAGCGCACGTCAACACATACGACTAGCATCGAATACACATAATGTGTGATGTGACGGATACAGGGAACCAGCTTACCTCCGCCATTGTTTTGATTTGTCTCCCTCATAATATGTCCTTCTATATCTTTGTGTAATTTATGTATTGAATAGACATTTTTGTTAAATTCATCTACTATTTGTATAATATCTTTGTATGTTCTTATATTTTGTAAACATGTATATTTCAGTCAATGGCTGCCAATCATGTATTGCCAATAAACCGTTACTATTCTATTCTATTCTAGACTACTACTTCTACTGCTACTACTACCATGACTACTACTACTACTACTACTACTACTACTACTACTACCACCACCACTACTACTACTACTACTACTACTATTACTACTAACAATAATAATAATAATAATACCATATCTACTACCTCTACTTCTACTTTACTACTACTGTCACTTCTACTAATTATAATTCTACTTCTACTTCTACTTCTACTACTACTACTACTACTACTACTACTACTACTACTACTACTACTACTAATACTACTACTACTACCACTCCTACTACTACCACTACTACTAACAATAATAATAATAATAATAATAATAACAATAATAATAACAACAATAATAATACCACATCTACTACCTCTACTTCTGCTATACTACTACTGTCACTTCTACTAATTCTACTTCTACTTCTACTACTACTACTACTACTACTACTACTACTACTACTACTACTACTACTACTACTACTACTACTACCACTCCTACTACTACTACCACTACTACTAACAATAATGATAATAATAATAACAACAATAATAATAACAATAATAATACCATATCTACTACCTCTATTTCTGCTATACTACTACTGTCACTTCTACTAATTCTAATTCTACTCCTACTACTACTACTACTACTACTACTACTACTACTACTACTACTACTACTACTACTAATACTGCTACTACTACTACCACTCCTACTACTACTACCACTACTACTACTACTAATAATAATAATTCTACTACTACTTCTACTATTTCCACCACAACTACTACTATACTACTACTACTACTACTACTACTACTACTACTACTACTACTGCTACTACTACTACTACTACTACTACTACTGCTACTACTACTACTACTACTACTACTACTACTACTGCTGCTACTACTACTACTACTACTACTACTGCTACTGCTACTACTACTACTACTGCTACTACTACTACTACTGCTACTACTACTACTACTACTACTACTACTACTACACTGCTACTACTACTACTACATGTACTACTACTACTACTACTACTACTACTACTGCTGCTGCTGCTGCTGCTGCTACTACTACTACTACTACTACTGCTCCTGCTGCTGCAAATAATTGACCAATAAAAACTTATTTCAAGATATGTCACAGCCCAGTGCACAAAGGAGGGCGCAGTAAGGGTAAATAATATTCCTTGAAAAACAGGCTAGCGGGATGTCTGCTTGTCATAGTGATAATATCATGAAACGAGGACCACTATAGTGATGTTATCTTTTTTGGGGGGAGGGGGGGGTAAAGAAACCAACTTCAACGAAAAAAAAACATTTTACAACATGCTTTACAAACCAACCAATAACAATGTATGCAATATCTGGTCAAAAGTGGTCAGGGCACTAAACGGGTGAATATCATTGAAAAGATATGTATTGATTTGACGACACTGAAAGTGAGCGGTATTTTGAACGTGAATCGCTTTATGTGTGGAAAGAAAAAAACATCGCGTCCGGGTCTACTCCGTGGTCTACTCAAGACATGGAGTCCTTCTTACAGCTATAGCGCCCCCTTTTGATCATAGACATAATAGAGACGGGGGGAAAGGAGTATTTCCTTGTTTGCATCCGGGTAAAAAGAGTATACCCAAGCGAAACAAACACTGTAATGAATATATTGAGTCAAGAGAGAGAGAGGGAGAGGGAGAGACGGGGAGATAGGGGAGGAAGATATAGAAGAAAAAAAAACGGGTGGGGGAGGGGGGTGAGGTTTAAAAAAATGAGAAAGCAAACATGTCTAATGGAAAGATATATCATAATGAGCGACATTATTGCTTTCTTTGAATAAGTTGTTCGTTCTGGCAAACAGATGTTATCATATTATGATTAGCATTCTTCATCATAAGTGCACAATATTTGTTGCAGATATGTTTTTATTTTTAAGGATTATTTTCATAACACTGTTGACTAAAGTAGTTTCAGTGATACAAATCTATATAAATATTCTTTGTGTACAAATCGCCTTCGGAAAAATTATATTTCAAAAGAAGGGAAAACATATCAATGAAGGAAAATAAATACCGCTGACAAAGAATCTACCAGCCATGAACGTCAAAGATTCCCGCCTAAAATGGTCAAGGTATAATATTAGTTATTTCCCTCTCTTGTCTGCAAAGTCACCGTTGGTGATGATTCAGACCTTGTTCGAAGCCATAAAACTAATCCTCTACATTATGAATCGCATGGACATGTGGATTTGACGTGCCCTTCGAAACAGAAATTAGGTATATACTTTTTGTTTGTTTGTAACAAAGACGTTTTTAGCGTGTTTTTGCTATAAGAATAAAGAAGAGGGATTTTAGAAGCAAGCGTGCCATACCGATCTGACCGGGATTAGGTATATAACACGTGACCATGAGCATGATGAACCTGATCCAAAGGCTTAAGCTGCTGTATATTATTGCTCATTACTACTTTATATCTCCAATTAGAAAAGGCTATAATTGACCCAACGACGATTTCCCCCCTTTTCCCCCTTAATTGTTAGATATTTCATTTAAAAAACATATCTTCCATAATTCAAAGTGTATTGTTTTGCGGATATTCGTGATTGTAACGTGATTATTTAAAAAAAGATAGTTATTCAATCTATGCTAATATAAACTTTCCTGATAGGCTTCTTCTTCTTTTTTTGGAACGGGGATAATGATAGTTTTGCCCTCTCTGGAAAAGGCACTATATAAATCAGACTGTAATTGTTGTTTTTGTTATTATTGAACAGATTGAAATATGAACTGCCCTTTTAAGTATTCTAAACACACAGCATAATACATATACTTTTAAGTATAGTTTTTTTATTGAATAACGCTTATTATGGTCTATGTAGTCGCCTATATTTTGGTTTTATTCAAAACAATTCTTTTCGTTGTTGCTTTTTAGTTCGTTGCTGTTGGTAGTGGGAGTTCTTTCTTCTTTGTATGTTTTTCTTATGGGAAAACCGACTTTACATAATGTTTCTTTTCATATTTGATGTGGTATGTTTGAGGCCTTCTCAAACTATTTGGAAAATTTATAGGCAATATATTCCCTGAAAAAAAAATATAACTGAGACCTACATCCTCACAAAAGAGTATTTATCTCTTCTGTACATGATGTAAAATCAGCATTTCACTAAGTAACTCAGTTATCGAACTAAAAAAAAAACCTACTGTAATAATGATTTTACCTTATTCTCTTGCAATAAACATAGGCACGTTTGGTAGTCATGAGATCATACGCATTTTTTTACATCAGAAAAAAGTGAAAAAAGTCAAACTTTACACCACATTCTATTGGCTAGTTTGCCAAGTATCTCACCACATCTTCTTTTGAAAACAAAAATCTTGAAAAGCATTATTATGTCATTATATTACACCCTTCATGCCTATCCATTATTCTATAAAAATGTTTTCTACGAATGAGTGAGGGGATTAAAAATGTGGTACCAAACCAGATTAAAAACTACACTGGTTTGATTGAATTGCAATCGCATTGATAATGCTGTGGTCATGTGGTCATGTCATGTTATTGTTGAAAATTTTAAAGTGGTCAATTTGGTAATCAGACAAAAAAAAAATCATATGTAATCCGAGAGATTAGAATCGTCGTTAAAAATATAATAAAGCGAATATACATGTATCTTGCAGAGACACCAGAGAGATTGAAACAATGAATATACCAGTCTAAATAATAATGTAATCTATATATTGCTCCTCCTGCTGTACAGTCATAGTTGATTATCTTTTATAATGCAAATATCAAAATAAGCAATGGGTTCATGGCGATAAAATACAATACTACATGTAAAGGACATAAGTAGTGCATTATTCATAATACCAACAAAGCCCGATCCCTTTATAAAAACTTTGACTTTTATCCTAAAACTCGATATAGCTGATGTACTTGCTTTACCAAGTGTCTAGTATTATGATTTGTTGCGTTGGGATGTGAATTGGTTTTACATTGTAAGAAAACGAGTAAAATTCGTAGATTAGTTCATCATTAAAACCATTCAACCCATCATGCCCATGCAATACCTTGGTGTGTGGCGATGTGGTTCTTTAAAGTGACAAGGGAAGGAAAGGGAATAAAGTGTTTTTTGATCGATTTAAGAATTCGGGCTCTTTGATCTTAGGAGAAAAACAGAGATAGAAGAAAGGAATTTCGTGAAAATTCGTCATGGAAACTTTGATATTAAAGCCGATTTTTGTCATGCGTCTGATGATAAGTCTTTTTTTTCAAAACGAACTCTATGTAAGGTTGTGTAATAAAAAGTGGACAAATAGGCCTAACCCGTAGAGTCGTCTCCTGATGACTGGCACTAAGCATGGACCTACTATGCACTAAGATTACAAGAGAGAGAGAGAGAGAGAGAGAGAGAGAGAAAGGGGGGGGGGTTGTCTTCACTGAGAAATGTCTATAGGAACAAATCCAACATACACTATGTTCAAACCATTATCTTAAAGGAGAATGAAACCCTTGAAACCAGCTGAATCCATATCAAAGAGAAAAATCAAAGAAACATATTGTTGAAAGTTTGAGGAAGATTGAATGATTAATAAGAAAGTTATGAGCATTTGAATATTGAGATCACTAATGCCATGTAGATCCTCCCATTGGCAATGCGACCAAGATCTGTGATGTCACACACGTACAACTCCCTCATTACTTTAGTACTTATATCACTTATATTCTCACTTTTATAGAGTCTATCACAAGGTGACGTGTTCTCTTTATGAGAGGACAAGTACAGAGGTTTCACAACATTATATCATTGATGAATCGTTTGTCATATGATTAGAATGTACAAAAAGAGATGTTTTGGGGTATATTTTCAGTGTCCAAAAGGGGAGAGTTGTTCATCTGTGACATCATAGATCTTGGTCGCATTGCCAATAGGAAGATCTCCATAGCATTAGTGATCTCGACATTCAAATGCTCATAACTCTTCTATTGCTAGTCCTATTTTACTCAAACTTTTGTTGATCTTATTCTTTGATTTTTCTGCTTTCACAAAAGCTAACTTGCTCCAAGAGTTTCATTCTCCTTTAAACGATAACATAGACATATATTATAAAATCAAAATAATCTTGGATTAATCTTTCATTGCAATTCAAATACTTCAGCGTATAAACACATATAAGCTATTCACATTCTTTCAAATAAATATTTATTCTACATTAAATTAACAAATAATGTAATGGAAAATTTGGTATATCTTATATTTTCTGGATAACAGTGTAATAGAATACACACACAACATTGCGTTTCATTCCATTTTATCTCGATTCACTCCTCCCCCGTCCTCTCTGTTTGTTTCTCTCTCTCTCTCTCTCTCTCTCTCTCTCTCTCGTATTTCCTTTCGCCTCTCTTTATTTACCCCCCTCCCCCTTTATGTATCTCCCTCTCCTAAATCTTACGATGAACCTTCTGTTCTGAGCGTTAATTTCTTCAATGTCAAGGCCAGGTGTTTAACTCTTGATGTCGGCAAAACCAAGACATAGCACCTCGTTAGATGTCGAAACAGAAATAACTAAACTGCGAGGAAATAAAAACGCGTTGAATTACGACTAAACGAGCTGACCCCCGACCCGACGGTGGCGGGTTTGAAACGCGAGCCCCCAAAACAGAAACATCTTTATTGGCCTGGAATTATAACAACAAAAATATAGGGAAATAAGAAAATACCTGGTATCTGGGAGATGATCCTTGTCCTAGCTCGGGTGGCTATCAAAATTGGATGTGTGGCGTATAAACTTGTGGATTATTTTCATAGGCAAAATGATAAGGCAGTCGATAAATTAATGAACAGGTCTATTTATGTGTTAAATCCCTTTTGGGGAAAAGGTGATATGAAATTTAAACTGGAATTTAACTGTCAGAGTTTTTTAAGGGCACACATATTCGAATTTCGACTATCTAGTACTAGTGGTTTTATGATGTGTTGTTGTTTTATATGTGTTGCATTGTAATGATAATAATATCTGGTGCATCGACCTTTGTATTCAATTGTTTATCATGTTTAATTCGGGTACTTGTCCAATATAATCAAATAAGTCTTGTAGTTAAAAAAAAAATAATAATCCGAATATCGGATGTGCCTGAACAGTGTGTTGATCATTACTACGATTATGATCATATACAATGATTGTACAATGCTGATGTCATGGAAGAGGACGAAATAATTTTTTTCTGAAGATGAGTTGAAGATCAATGGAGTGATTCTTGTAATATGCTCTATTAATTAGGAAAGAGCGGGATCTATAGAATGTGCATGGGAGTATTGATTGATTAAGATAGTTAGGAAAAGTGGGTAGTGGAAGGAGTACGTCAGAGTATTATTGATTAAGATATTAGAAACGAGTGGAGAGCCAAATGTGTGCATCAGAGTGTGTATTGATTAAGATCATAGTTATTTTTTATAAGAATATCGTATTTTCAGAGTACTTTAATCATACCCATGCGTATTACATATAGACATTATAGAGAATAAGAAAAAATATCTAATGGAAAGGGTATTAGTTTTTTTTTTTTTCTATTCATACTTTTCAGCGGCAAAAAACCCCAGTGTTCTTCTAGGCTGTTTCACCGTTGACAAGCTGACAGAATTGGCTGACAACATTATTAAAAAAACCATTCATCGTTTCCATCATAATTGACCTTGACTCTAAACGGCTGAACTTTTTCCACCCAACTGAAAAACTTCCCAGCTGAACATCAAAATTTAAGGAATCATTTGTCTTGTTATTAGCAAAGTTTGTGCTAGCTTCTTTTGAAAGCGTTGCCAAAAGCTTCAACGATGTGTCTCGGGCCCATTCGTACGATTAATGGTTATCAATATTTGAAACGAAATCTCGATCGGCAAGGCTTTGAAATCTGGCTTTATCGTGCCCTACGGAAGCCTTGCTTCAACAGTATCTAAAAACATCATGAATTAGACATCTTCCTACAATTCTAATATCAATAACACTTAAAATCTCGAGTACAATCGGTTTGATAGTTTTACCGCCCGAGTCCACATCGAATATTTCCTCCCCATCATGTGGTACATTTGACGCACCCATGCAAAGTTCACTTTCATTTTAAATCAGAGATAACGGGATGGTTATAAATTCATGAAAACGCAGATGCTTTTGAGCCCGACGTTTTCCCGTACTCACCGACACTCAGCTGGTTACCCATTTTTATGAACTCTTAGCTTTGCAATATCCTACATTTTGATGCTTTGTACAAGAAATGAGGCGACGATCGTTGGACAATGAAGTTGGATAAATCAAATCTGCCCAACCATGCCGAATTAACGACAAGGGAAAGACGAGCATTTGCCAGTATCTTTTTCTTTTATTTGTTGTGTATGATCAAATCAATTGCATGGATCAGATTTTCCTTTATGTCGTATAATAAGATTGTTATCTATTTCCAAAGGTTGTGCACTTTTATGTTGAGATTAATATTACTGTCCAATGAGTCATTGACGCTCTTCACTATCTTTCGCATCATCTTGATCCTAATTACATTCGTCAATGTTACTATAAAAACAAAGACATCATCATCAGTAACAACAAAATCATTAATTTTCGCCATTATCACTATTTTGATCGCAAACATAGAGGAAGAACATCATTGTTAACAATGGAAATCAGACTCGTAATCATCATCAAACTATGATGAGAATTAATCACAATTTTTTTTCTTGATATCTTCCACTACGAACATGACAAAGCGTGGTTGTCGAAATTTTCGTCACCCCAATCTTTGTCGGAGACAGTAATCACCAATAATCTTCTAGTATCACCTACTCAAAGACGTTTTCATTGTCCTTGTCGATATTTTCATCAATTTTGTAGTCCTCGCCAACCTCAGAGTCTCAAACAGCATTCTGGACAATTCAGGCTTTGATTATTTCCCTTCAATTTAAAGAGATAAATGGAAAAAAATAAATATTTCGTCAACATCGTCACCATTTCGTCAGCCCTCCGTCAACCCCTTGTTTCTCCCTGATATCGTAATCGTTACCGTCATCATTGACTGTCTCTTAAACATGATCAGACATGGTACGAATCCCTGCATTGACTGTCACAACTTGACTTTGTTATCGGCACAATGACCTTCATAATTATCTCTACAACAAATCAATTGCTCGAATCTTCTTTTTTTTAAGTTTTGTTTCTTTTAAGCTATTGCTATTATCATGACAAGAATATTTCAGTTTTATCTTTAATTGTAGATGATTGTTACATAATCTTTTGAAAACAGACTAAATAGGTATTTTATAATATATCATATATGAAGAGATTTAAGAAGATTTCCCTACACAACTTGCAAACTTGATTAAAGACAAAACTGATTAATAAAATAATTCAAACTGACAGAACAAAATTCAAAGTCGATTTTGTCAGCGAGATCCGTGTTTATTGGAACTTGAATTTTCCTATTCCAACATTGTTCTTTTTTTAATTCACACACACGCTGAAAAAAATCATTAATTGCCTCTATAAGTGTATAAACAGCCACATTTTTGTTAATGCGGTCAGCATTATGTAATTATAATAGGTATTTTCAAAGTAAATAGTCCAATAGTAATTGCCAATGTGGACGCTGTTCACTGGGTATTCAAATATCAAATCGGTAACTTTTACAAGTGTTTTAATGACATTGAAAAAAATGGTTGCGAATTTACGAACCTTGCGATTCGAAATTTTGGTAATTCAAAGTCCGGTTGTATATCCTCAACATTGGCATCGATTGAAATCAATAAAAAATTCCCATTCCTAAATAAACTGTACGAAACGTTAAAGGGTCGCTTTCGGTTAATTTATGGCGTAAACTGCCCAGCCCTTTTGGTAAAAAAAATATACCGGTAAAGGCATACGAATTGTACATTTTTCACAAATACACTGAAATCGTCGTAAATTGTTGGTGAAATGTCAGATGATCTCTCACTCGTGAATGTATTAGGCATGTTAGGGTGGGTAATACTCATATCAAGGAACTGTTAGTAGTATTCCTAAATCCATGTTCATATCAAACTCGTGACGGATTTATGATGATAGAGTGGGTACATGTTCTCATCTTTTCAAAATGCTGGGTAATTATGAAAAATTCGTAATGTAGATTCAGACGAGCCAGGCTTGGCACCCCGCCCTCCTTTTGAAGTGAAACACGGAGTTGGCACCTTAGCATGCATACTTGACTTGGGAGAGGAAGATTATTGAAAGCGTAAATCAAGGAAGGCGTTTGCACCTCAGACGGGGGACAGTTATATGCATTCAATATATTTTTACGATAAATAATACCCCAATGTGCCAATGAGGGGGAGCTTCTTATGAAAAAAAATGGTTTGATGAGGGAACTCGTTAAAAAAAGTTACAGCATCGTTTCAATATTTTATGAAAGTCTATCACAATCGGGAATTAAAATCATGAAGGTGCTATTCAGTGCGTTCACACCATTTCAAGTCGTACTTTGATATTTTCTCCTGTGCATCACCGTGTCTCTACCCATTTCTATTGTCAAAACTACCTTTCTTTAATCTTCGTCGCAATAACTACCACGGAACATCACTTTAAAAGAAATTGTAACATCATAGTGTTGTATATTCCTGCATGAAATAAAAAAAATGTTGAAGGTGGCTCTTGTTATGTAGCAGTTTTTCTTTCGATTTATTTCATATATAGATATGGTGATCAACATGTGTACATTCTGGTATATATCGATTGAAAAAAATGTAGTACTTAAAGTTATTTCATTCTTCTCACATTCATAGCATATGTGTGTGTGGGTGCGCGGGAGTGAGGGTGTGTGTGTATGTATGTAAGCACTCATCCCTTCTCTCCCTCTCGCTCGCTCCTTTTTCACCTTCTGTCTGTTTCTCCCTTCTCCGCTTTCTCCAACTTTTCAGTTTTCTTCTCACATACCCTTTCTCTCATACATGGTCAGTCTTATTGAGGATTTATTCAAACTCATTCTTAGATCAAAACAAAATCATAGTTTGTTACAATTATTTTTCCCCTCTTTATTCAGGTTTGTTTTTATGACGAAAAGTGCTTCGATCCCATCATGTTTGCTTCAGTTTCTGACTTTCTGCTCTCGTAAGGTAGGGGAAATTGTAACAAAATGCATAGTGTGAACCGCGTCGGCAGGATGGACGAACGACTTCAAGTGTCTCCTACAACTGTATGTGCGAAAATTTAATTGTTGCAATTACGAAACCCTATAAAACATTTATGATCAGCGGTTTCTTTCTCTCTTTCCGCTACAAAACCCCGTCCATGATTTGAGAAAAACTATGGTATAAGAGAGGCCACAGATGATCACTAAACGCAAATGTCCAGAAATAACATTTTTATTCGTGGGTATAAGTCTCGGTGTGCTTCCAAGGCATTGTGCAGTATTGTCAGACAGTTTTTGTCTTAGCGCAGTGAATCTTGATGTTTCGAGCCATTCTGGGGACTTATAATAGAATCAAGCTGGACCATCAAGCTCATTAGTGACACCTGGATAATATCGGTCTGTGATCATGTGATGTCCATATTGACACACTCGAACCATTCAATTTTATATAATTATTTCAGCATTCTCACAATATTTGTAAGTTAACGAAATTCTAAATCCCCGTAATCAAAATTTCCAACTCCCAAATTAAATATCATTCCAAAGGATTTATACATATCAAATATTTTCTTCGGAGATATATAAGAATGACTAGGGATATATACAATGAGACCAACGGCAGCGAGCAGGTGAGTACAAAACTTGATATTTCTTAAGGTAATTTGTTCATTAGATATTACAGGTGCTTCCATCATGTCCATGTGCAGAATAGATATGGGACCCATCTCATAACACTTGTTATAATAACAAATTTGCAAGAACAGTTAAAAGATACTGAAATCCTTCTATTTTGATCGGCTAACGGTAATTTTGTTATAGAAATTGTGCCGATATTACTATAAAAAGTGTTTATGAAAATGGTCCCTGACCTTTGAAACTATGACCCCGTTCCCAGTATACTTTCTTACAAACTAAATTAGAAAACCAGTTTAGAAGAGGGTTTGAAGCCGCTTTGAAGCCGCCTTTGCGCCTGCAATTTAAAGCCGCCTCGATACCATTATCCCCTGATACACACGGTATTAAGCCTGGAATGGTATGTGTAAAGTTAAAGGGATGGTCCGGGCTAAAAATACTTATATCGAAATAAATAGAGTAAAATTCACAAAGCAAATTGCTGAAAATTTCATCAAAAGCGGATTACATATAACGAAGTTATTGAATTATAAAGTTTATCAATATTTTGTGAAAACGGTTTATGCACATCATCATGAATATTCATTAGGTGGGCTGATGATGTCACATCCCCACTTTCCTTTTTCTTATGTTATTACATGGAATCATACATGTGTAAATGATGTCTCCATTATGATCATGATGATGAAATAAGTTGCGGCAATAAATAACTAATGCACTTAATCAGTCAGTCACTGTTTGCAAATAAAGCAAATCTTAAAAATTCGATAACTCTGTTATTTGCCATCCGATTTTGATCAAATTTTCATCATTTTGCTCTATGATTTTACTCTATTTATTGAGATATGAATATTTCCGGCCTGGAAAGTATTACTTTTAAGCCGGCTGTACGTCGCTTATTCAGGTGACACAAGTCACCTGACTTTTAATTTAAACATTTTATTGTTCTTAATTCGGTTCGTTGGCTATAACTATTGTTTGCTATTACATTTTTCAAGCCGGCCTGAGTCCACTTGGGTGTGATGCACATACCAATTGCAGGAATGAAGCCGACGTGAAGCCGCCTTCAAACCACATCCAGAGGTGGACTCAGTCCGAGCTGGCGTCAGTCCAGCAGTGAAATGGGGAGGTGTAAGTCGAGCCGCCTTTGACGCCGGCTTTGGTCCACTTCGACGTATGTGTATCACAACCCATATCCTTTTCTCCATACCAGAAAAATATCCATCAATTATTTGTCAAACTATAGATGCTATGCCCTTCTACAAACTTTTTTTTAATTCATATTTTTTTGGCAATTCAATTTGATCTGCTCAATTTGTGAGAGGAATTATTATTTTCTATAATTATAGATGCTACTTTCTATGCGCAGTTTCGGCGTTTTTATCTACCCTCAGAGGGCATTATTGCGGAGCTGTGAACTTTGAAGTTCTCTGCAATCGCAAAAAAAAAAGATAACTGAATTGTCCAGTAATCATATTTGTGTCAATTTATAGCCAGGAAAATGCACCTAATACTATGATGTAACTTTATGTAACCGTATGCAATGTGGACATAAACTAAATGACATGTATTTATTTTCTACATAGCATTCATTAGATTTCAGATTTCATTTTTTTCTACTTTCCTATCATTATCATATCAATCTCACGACCACTTCAATAATTTTATGAAATTTTACTTCCTCGTCACTTGAAAACGAAAATCGTTGTGGGATTTGTTTTCAAGGTATATTACATGACGTTTTCTTGCACAAAGAACAACAGTGGCCAGTTTTTATGACCAGGTGTTTAGGAATGAATTCATTCTTCATTAATCATCGGCATCATTCGTACAGCCCCTCCGCAATCATGTATAAACACATAAAAATATCTCCCAAATGGCGCTTTTTCCTCTAACGAGTTCGACCTTGGACTGCGACCGTTCTGAACAGAGAGGGCGAAAATGAAAGGGAGCCGGAAGTCAAATACGGGATATATTTTATGATCTCATTACAATGCATTTCGTTTCTTTTATTGACTTTCTGTTCTGACCCATGGAGAAGATAAAACTATAAAACATGTAAAAAAAAAAAAAAACCTAAGCTTCACCCTTTTAAATACTTGTTAAAACAAAAAAATCCACCCAAAATAGATAAATCAATAAAAAATGAAGATAAATATTAATATATAGGAGAGACAAACTCAACAATATTTAAAAAGGTGAAGCTTAGTTTTTTTAAACATGTTTTATAGTTTGATTTTAGTGGACCCCCTCACTTCCATTTATGCTCAATTTCATACTGTTTTTTTACGAAGTAAGAATGCTCATCTGTAAAATTGTATCTGATTTATATCACTTTGTATTATGTTTTGAATTGAAATGGAATAAAGAATTAAATTGAAAAAAATATCCATCGTTGCAAAAATACCCTTTTTGGTTATTCAAATGTAATCAAAAGAAGGTAGTGATGTTCAATGGTGTTCTTGTGATTAATTTTGTGAAATTAAGAGCTCATTTTGGCTTAGTCAAGTCCAGAAAAATATATATATTTATGTTGGCCAGGGGGTGACATCGACCCGTCGTGAAAGAAAAGTGATATTAATAAAACGATGAGGAGTATAGAATCATTATCTAAAATACTTAATTATTACTCTCTAACAAGGAAAATGTTCCCCATGTTCTTAAAAAGGGGAACATGTAAGCAGACAAGAGCATGATAAGACAAATCTGGCACGAATTCAGCATTTGGTGTTGGCGATTCTGTTTAGTTTATTTCCTCAGATTTTTCCCCCAATATAAAGTTGCGTGCAAGTTCAAGTTGTTATCTTCTATAATCTACCAAACAAATCAAATTTATCGCAGAGCAAAACACTAGCAATGTATATTGTCCTGTTTGTCCGTCTCCTTCACTCTCCCTCTCTCCCCTCTCTCTCTCTCTCTCCCTCCCCCTCTCCTTTTTCTCCTGTATTTCTTTTCTCTTTTCTCTCTTTCTTTCTTCTCTTTCTTTCTTTCTCTCTATCTTTCCTTCTTTCTTTCTTTCTTTCTTTTTTTTTTTCTTTCTTTCTTTCTTTCTTTCTTTCTTTCTTTCTTTCTTTCTTTCTTTCTTTCTTTCTTTCTTTCTTTCTTTCTTTCTTTCTTTCTTTCCTTCTTTCTTTCTTTCTTTCTTTCTCTCTTTCTTTCTTCAACCCCTCTCTCTTTGTACATTAATCCAACACAACACACCATGGCCGAGGAACGGTCTTGAAAGGGGGGCTGACCATCTTCAAGTCACAATCCGTTGGTAATTTTTACGCTTTTGTACACGGTTCTGAAAAACAGTGGGGCTGATGCCTCCAAGTCCTCTTGGTTTTGCGGCCCCTGCCTCATAAGTACAGCACAGAGTCATAACACGCACACGATGTTCCTGTTCCTGTAAAGTTTTCTCGGTTTTTTTTTTCTATCTGCATATGAACAAAATTGTGTGAAATCAAAATAAATATAATACAAAAAATCAAATCATCTTTAGAAACACAATATCCAAAAATTGCCAGGCGTTATACAAAAATAATTTCAAACAGTTTTTAGTGTCATTGAACACAATTAATGTGACATGACATATCAACTTTTTCTTTAAGATATATTATTAGCATTTTTCGTTTTCAATATTTCCAAGGCTTATACAGGCTCGAAATATAAACAAATTGAACGGTTATACAAAATCAAGGGAAATGGAAGAGCCATAGCAAATAATTTGGAGCAGTTTAGATAATAAATGGAAATACTATTATTCACCTTAACAATATTGTTATTCGTCGAATAACTCTTATTTCATTCAATAGGAATCTCGCTCATTTATTTTGAAAAAGAAATGATGCTCATGCGTTAGGAAATATGAGAGAACAGAAGATGCATACAATTCTAAACTCTTTGTCCGATGGATAAAATACGAGAAAAGTGAGTAAAAACAATAATAAACTGAAAATCTCAGCAAACATGTACCATACAGACAGAGATTATTAGGTATTTCGGAAGCATGTTGTGTAGTATTAATGCACTATTAAATATGTAATTCAGACACCTAATGCCTTGAAACTATTTTAATGTAATTTAAAGATACTATTAACCTGACCTCCAAATAAAAAAGGCAGACATGATGGAAATTTTTAATCAAAAGTAAACATACATATATTCAACTTTACTACACAATATTGAATAAAGACCTTGGAGTTTATGGCCGTGTACACTTGAGGTGTTGTAAAGCATATCAGAGTAAATAACCAAAGTACATTTAAAAGAGGAAAGAAAACAAAAGAGTCGAGAAAGCAAATTGAAATTAGTGATTTATAGGGGATGTTGAAGCGTTAAACATAAAACACGAGTTGCTATCGGGTACGTTTGAATATAAATAATTATTACCGTAAAATGGAAGATAGGTCATTCACAGAACTACAATATATGATAGTCAACATATATGATAAAGTAAATTTACCACTGGAGAAGTGCTGGTCCACAAGCAACAACAATTGTACATACCAGGTAATGGAGTTCAAGATTGGTCGTTATGACAACGACGAATATACAAAAAAAATCATCTTCCTCTCTTCTTCTTCTGTTTTTTTTTTCTTCTTCTTCATCTTATTTTTTTTAAATTCTTCTTCATTTACTGCTTAAATTTATTCTGTTTATCTTTTCCATTCCTATATGTCTTTTGCTATACTCTCATAATTATCCCAACTTTCGAAATAATTCTACCCAACTATATTCATAAAGAACTATTCCGCTTCCATGTCAAACACCCGTGTCAAACGGTTGAGAGTTGCTTCATTACACCCGTAGTAATTATTATATTCGTAAGTCGGTGGTCATTGCTGTTTTCTGTAGGTCCATGCTATTCTAACATTTCAACTCTCCAATCTATTTCTGACATCGGGTTTGCTATTCGCGCCAAAAGAGAACTGAGAGAGTGGTATAATGATATCCAATTGAAGAGCTATTAGTCCAGCCGGTGACCCATCCTTCTCATTAGGTGGAAGTTTTTCTTCGCTTGGCCACCGACGCTAATCACTGCGATCTTAAGGTCGTTCTCATTACCTTTACTTCCAAACAATGAATATCATTAACTCATCAGTGCATTTGGGAAGTATTGGTCCCAATGGTGCAGTAAATAACTCACACACGTACTTATGTTTTGTGCTTCTTTTCTGTTTGTCTGTTAGGGGAGAAAAAAAAATAATAAAAAAGGTTACAGCACTGTCTGCACAATACATATTATTTCTTTATTTTTGTTTGCGCTGTTTTGAAAGAAAAAAACATATATGCTGGTCATGAATCAAACTGTGGGAGATAGCTTTTCAGAGTTATTGGGAAGAAATGATAGACAAAGCCCATATATGAAATAGTGTACGCATTAGATGGTGTGCTCTGTGAGATGTTGGAATCACCAAACAGATATAGGTCGTGCGTACTGTAGAAATGCATATAATGGGACAATCCTTCTCCTTCTCCTCCTCCTCCCCTTCTTCTTCTTCTTCTTCAAGAAGATGGAAGAGAGAGAGGGAGACGGATAGACAGAACATTGTCCAGCGTTGAGCTTGTTTATTATTATTTTTTTTTTGGATGGACTTGGCCTTTAACACCTTTAACATAAGGCGTTCTT
The DNA here is from genome assembly GCF_037042905.1 of Lytechinus pictus. Lineage (NCBI taxonomy): Eukaryota > Metazoa > Echinodermata > Echinoidea > Temnopleuroida > Toxopneustidae > Lytechinus > Lytechinus pictus. The sequence continues at coordinate 44,447,455 of NC_087247.1, read as the reverse complement.
TTGTATACATTATTAATCCAAAGCTATTTTGCAAATAATTATATCATGTATAGGCCTGTTATTTACCTATTTTGCAGTGAAATATTTGTTAAGGGTCCAGTCTATCACAGAAAAAAAAATGATTTGAATCAATGAAGAAAAATCAACAAGCAGAACGCTGAAAAAATATAAAAATCAACAAAATTATGATATGTAAAATAAGAAAGTTGTTTTGTTATTTAAACGATCATGTCACTCTCTTCTTTTTGTGTTTATTGTATGAATTATACAATATTTTAATTTTTGCAGATTTGACAATATAAGGACCCTCTGGAATGAATCACAAAAGATTAAGCCATTAGTAATACCACATTTTCATGGAGGAATAAAACATTGATACACTTTACAATGAGGAGAAACTTAAACATTTATGATAATAAAACAAACCGAAAAATATATAAAATAGTAATGAACTAGTGAATGGTTGGTGTCATCAGTATCATCATTTGTATACCGACCAAGATGTGCATATAATTTTTTTGTGAATAAAATAAGCGATATTCCAAATTTTCATACTTATCTCATATCCGAATTAAAGAAATTTTCAAAATTATGTTTGTTTGATTTTCTCTCTTTCCACTCAGATCTATTTCTCATTGGGATGAACTACCCCGTCAAGTATAAAATACATACAATATTGTGTATTGCTAGTGACTAGACAATGATTGACAACTCTATATGGCTTGAACAGTTCAATTCAGTACGAAAATGTAATCATATTGTATATTGTGTTGATGTGACGTAACACAAGGATCTTACAACGTTCAAAACTTTGTTATTAGTGGACCTAACCATTGAAGATAAATATAAATCACATGCTCTTTTATTACTTGATATAATTCTTGAGTTGTTGACTGCATATTCACATGCATATATTTCATCAATAGCGATGATTGTAATCCTGTTCGTCATATTGATTTCATCTATTTGATTGTATTCATTTAATTAATATTTTGTTGGGAATTATATGAAATTATATTTTGAAAACACTTTACGTATTGCCATTGCCAGATATCCAGTCGTTCGTAATATTTTTGAGGTTTTACGGATAGCATGATGTAAAGAGGTCAGCTCGTTTTATTCTTTCATGATCAGTGATATAATTAATGGATGATTAAATATGAACAGTCGAACATAATTATAATAACAATGATAATAACAATACTATAATAACAATAACAATAACAATAATAATAACAATAATGATGATAATAATGATAATAATAGTAATGATAATAACAATAATATTAGTAGTAGTAGTAGCAGCAGCAGCAGTAGCAGCAGCAGCAGTAGTAGTAGAAGTAGTAGTAGAAGTAGTAGTAGTAGTAGTAGTAGTAGTAGTAGTAGTAGTAGTAGTAGTAGTAGTAGTAGTAGTAGTAGTAGTATTAGTTGAAGCAGCAGCAGCAGAAGTTGCAGCAGCAGTACTAGTAGAAGTAGTTGTAGTTGTAGTAGTAGTAGTAGTATTAGTAGTAGAAGTAGTAGTAGCAGCAGCAGCAGCAGTAGTATTACTAGTAGTAGTAGTAGTAGTAGTAGTAGTAGTAGTAGTAGTAGTAGTAGTAGTAGTAGTAGTAGTAGTTGAAGCAGCAGCAGTAGTAGTAGTAGTAGTAGTAGTAGAAGCAGCAGCAGAAGAAGTTGCATCAGCAGCAGCAGCAGCAGCAGTAGTAGTAGTAGTAGTAGTAGTAGTAGTATATAGTAGTAGTAGTAGTAGTAGTAGTAGTAGTAGTAGTATAATACATGTGATTTATAAAGCGCCAAATCAACCCTGTGCTCAGGCTGCATAAAGAAATTAGGAGGTGAATAGAAAGGTTGTCATGGTTTTAAGAACAATTTTGAAGGACTTGACAGAGATACAATATTTGATGTCTTTAGGAAGCCTATTCAACAGTATGGGGCCCGAATCCCCCCCCCCCCCCGAAAAAAAAAGTTGTTGAAACTTTTAGAACCACCCAGTGTACCAGATGTTGAAGAGCGGAGAGACCTTGGTATGTGAAGGGTAAGACGTACCTTCGGTCGAGGATCCTTGATTTTACTTAATTTTAGAAGTATAGATTAAATTTACAACTGAAATTAATTAGAGGTTGGTTGTTTACAATAAGCTGAATCGGGTTTCGTTAAAATGAAATTCACAAGAGTCATTTGCAAATTAAAAAAAGATCTTTCGAGGAGATGGGAAAATAAATAATATACAAAAGGACAATGATTGTGGTGTTTCACAATCAGAAAATTAACAGGTTGCATTAGTGAAAATACATCATCTAAATAAAAAAACTTTTACCCACTCTTAAGTTTCAATTTGAGTACAATAACAATATCTTTGTAATATTATTATTATTATAAATGGCACAGAAGATTTAGATTATTGTAACCTTTGCAAAGAAGGTCAAATGCTTCCCGCGGAGGTGAAATTGTTCTACAGAGCAAGACTATCACTGATTTTTAAATACTTGATCAAAATTCTGTCATTTTGTGTCACATGACCAATTACTGTTCAAATATAGACACATCAAACACGTGAAATCTAGGGGGAGGGGGCTCATCAGTCTTTAGGATCTGTTAATGACCATGATTATTAAATATATTGACTCGTATATTGATAATCATTCCTTGTGACAACAAACCTCAATTTTTGGACTATATTATAAAATTTAATTATAATTCAGTATAAATTGCATACGAGCGAGGCATACATGTACGGTAGTTTGTCTTCTAATTGTATTTATTGTTATCACTTAACAATCCCATGTAAACATCGCGTTAGAAATGCGTTATGAATATTCGCAGTTTTAGGAAATATTCAATCGTCATATCAATTTTTTATTTATTATAAAATGATGATAAGCTATAGCATACCTACAAAATGAGTAAAAACCTTTGCCTCTCGTCATATGGGTCTTGGCAAAGTCTTGTCTGACTGCAATTTGACGTATATCAACACTACTTTGATTTATTCTAACACTAAAATGACCCGAATTCCAGTGCAAAATAACTCTTATAAAAAAAATATATTTTTATATCATATATCTTACCAAGAGGCACCCCTGGATGCTTCTGAAACGATACAGAATATTCACTTCTAGGATTTCCAGGATAAATTATAATCGGTGGGAGAAGAGCGGTTTGGAAATAGAGAAGTCAGGCGGACCCCTGGGGATGATTTTGACCGATACGGCTGGCTGCTGTTCCGCAGGTTCCGAAAAGGGTCTCCAAAGTCATATTTTGGAAGGATATTTCGTGTAAAATTCAGACATCATAATGTCTGACACCTGTTGCTGTATGTCACGCATGTTGATACGAGAATCGACAAGATTTACTTGTTGCAGACACCTTCTGACTAACGATGGACAAGTAAATAACCCTGTGTATTTTTTTTTACAAAAGAAGCATTTTTGGACCGAAAAAAAAATCGTAATACCGTTTTCAATATTTGGCACGGTTGGTATTTTCATCATGTTAAGTTCATATATGCAAAGCCGGTGTAATAGTATCCAAGTCCTTTGGAAGTGCATACGGACGTTAAAATACTATAAAATGTTTATAATTGATTATTAACTTATCTGACTCATTTTAAGACGTATCTGTAAACAAAATTGTCTATACATCTTTGCTATTATGATAAGTATGAATTGAACTATATACTCAGCAAAAACTGTGGTGTTAACCGGTGTACATAGAGGACCACAACAATTATTTCACACCGATGTTAAACTGACAGTGTTAGTTTAACACCTATAGGTGTTATTATAACACCTTTGGTTGTTACAATTTACACTCTTTGGTGTTATGTTCAATCTGTAGGGTGTAATTTTAACACATTAGGGTGTGGTCGTCTATTAACATGTCAGTTTTAACACCACAGTTTTTACAGTGTAGGTATAGAAATTGTGATTATTATTGAAACGGAATCTTATGTTTATCTTATCTGTTTCATAAACTTCTTGTCAGAGCATCGCTGATAATGTAAAGTTTAACAATTTACTTACTTTGCATTTCAATACATGATTTTAAGTTTGACATTTTTCCACTCATGCTATAAATATTCAAAACTCGTTATACTTTACTTTGTAATTTTGTATAGATATGGATTAAGAGAAATTAAGTCGAACAGAATCTCACGAAATGACCTCTCTAGCCTTTTGTCTGTATTAAATGATGTACCAAAAGTATTTTGGTAGAATACGCGTAAATTGCTTAGAAATATACAAAGTATGCACGGTATTCCTGTATAGGATGATACAAACAATACGTCCTATGATGTGTTGATGATCGTCCGTGTCCTCGTCTTTACAGTTGAATTTCAGTATTCTACAAAGTTAGGTTAATGTTAACGTACCAGATCAATTGATCTTGATTATCAATACTTGAATCCTTCTGGTGCATTATTTAGTGATATGTTTTGACAGTCTTGATATGAAAGCATAGAAGGCCTGAATGTTTCAGTCAAAGATGAAATATAAATCAAAGAAAAACAATACCAAAAGAAATTAAATTATTTCAAAATAGATCAAGTTTTTAACGCACCTTACCAATTGCATTGTGGCGAAATTGCATTGGTGTTGGCGATGTAGACAAGCAAACGTATCCACAGTAATAATTCATTTACTTGAAAGTGTATGTGGTATGCACTTAGGCAAAGAGTTGTTTACTTCCTATGTTCACAAAGATCTAATCCATTCTCGTTTTATTTATCTGAAATTCTTTCTATGTCAGGATGAGAGGGGTTCTCTAAGGTTTGATATCAAGTTTACACAATAGATGGATAGCTATCACCTCAAAATAAAAGTGCAGAATATAATATATATCCCTTCCGGTGAACAGAATAATCAATTAGCAATTTTATTACCATGCAGTTCTTATCTAAGATGCATCATCAGACCTAGATCTCAGTGGCATTTGGAATTCAAAATCTGATATAATTATGACTTCATGGGTGGTTTAAAGAGTAAGGAACTAGAGATCATTGACATATATCGATTTGGGGTGATGAATTCAAGAGTGAAAAATGACAATTTTACGATCATGTTTTCCTTTACTCCTTTATCATCCCAAAAAATAATTTACAAACACAAAATACTGGGATCAATAACACAGGAATCATGTCAATTGTAAGTTAGACTTTTTATTTGGTTGTTTTCTAAAGATGGTCACAGACTATTCTTTGTTATCTCTTCTATTATTTTTTAGGAACAGACTTGTATCATGCAAGGCTACTCTTTACGAGGATACGCACCAAATAAATACATGTGTCATTTTAGTTTGAAACTTGACTGAAAAGGCAAACTCTGATTTTCTTTTAAAAGACATAAACGGACGGCCCCCACAGGATTTTGCACCCGTCTTTTTCGCTCTTTTTGTTTTGCTTTTCAAAATTATGTTGATAAACTGGTATACTAAAACCAGTTGACTAGTTCGTTTTTAATTTCGTTCATTTCCATTACCAAAGATTATAATGTAATGTTTGCTTGCATACAACTTGAAAGGATAAGCAATAAATCACGAAGCAACAATATTTAGTCAAGATTATACAAGTAGGTTGGGGATGGAGGAGGCTGTGAAAAAGTGGAGCTTTTAGAGTGCAGACTATCAAAATATTCTTGTAAATGGTATAAACACAAAAAACACAAGTACAACAAGGTGACAACTTGAGCATAAGACCAATTTAATGTATGTATATTACGATCAACAAAATGGCAAGCATGATTTTACTCTAGAATCCTATAGTGAGGTCGTTCCTACATTAGGTGCTATATAGGTGATGTTGATTATTAGGTTAATTATTGTGTTTTCCCGGCATGACAAAATCGCAATAATCATGAAAATCTTCGAAATTGCCATTTTGTTTGACCTGCTTTTTCAATATATGACATCTCACAATCTCAGATTTTTCACAATAAAACTATAAACAAAAGTGAGTTGCAAAGCTTAATGTTGTGAGTTTACCTTTCATTAATATCATTTTTTTTAATTCGTTTGATGAAATGTGTGTGAAGATTGATTTTAATCACGAATAAAGACTTGATGTAGGCTTAGTATCCTTTCAGATTATACACAACTTAACGAGATGAATTTGCAATGCCAGCCTTTATGATATATGACATCTTTGACTGAAGAAACAATAGTTCGTGTTCCAAATTTAAATAAAGGAGAAATAATGTGACTGGATATGATGTGTTACATTTTTTCACCAAGAAGCCATGTTTAAAGTGTGAAAAATCAATAATATGAATTATTTTTGTATATTGTACGATAGAATCTTACAATTTTACGAATATGCATAGAATTTCGAATCCTTTTCCCGACAGTGAAAATCATGAAAATTGAATTGACAATTAAATCAGATTTAGCGCCCTCTACCGAAAATCATTTCCCCTATATAGGCTGTTGAGTCAACACGTATCATGTCAAGTTAATAATTGTAGCAAAAAGTAATTTGTTTTTATACTATAACATGGTAACTTATGAGATATTTGATTGTATTTTTCACGGAAGTATTTTAAGATGTAATATCCGTTTTCACCTGCCGTTGAAATCATTATTTTTTAAAAAGGAATAAAGGATTGGAAAAACAGAACTGATGTATGTCTCTATATACTTGTTATAACCAAACATAGTTATGCCTACTCAACGATTGTACAGTTGGTTTCTAGTATTGTAAATAGGATGTGTTAAGATATAATATTGTTTCATACAAGGTAGATTTTTTATTGCTTCAGGTTCTTGCAAATTATTTGATTGATGGATATGTCTTTTTTTTCCATTTGCCAGTTCTTGTCGTAGTTTATACATTTTGTTGTTACAAAATATTGATGTTTCATACTATCAATGGAACCCGACGAATAAAATCAATCAATCAATCAACCAACCAACCAACCAACCAACCAACCAACCAACCAACCAACCAACCAACCAACCAACCAACCAACCAACCAACCAACCAACCAACCAACCAACCAACCAACCAATCAATCAATCAATCAATCAATTAATCAATCAATCAATCAATATGTTGTATGTATACATAAACTGCTTTGATTATGATGTTATTCTTATACCTGAGACACGTGACGTCTGGATATACAACTCTCAATTTCTTCCCCTATCTCCCCCAGTTTAACTAAAAAAGATTTCTCTGACTCTGAAATCAACACAAAATAAAATAAAAACTCAGCCCTTGACCTCTTATCAAAATCCCTTTGTCATTTTACTTATATAGATTCCCTTTCCTGAAGAAACCTGTGTTCTTTCTCGTGGAAGTCTAGCAGGCTAATAAACGACGGTCAATAGATAACGAGTAGGTGGGGAGAAAGCATTATTTAGAGCGGCGACTCTTCGAAATGTTTGATTCCATTCTGACCGGTGACAAAAGAAAAACCAACTTGCCTCTAGGCAGAGGTTAAAGTCAACGTGTATGACAGTAGCCAAATAAGTACAGAAAAAACGTAACTTGTAAACTGACTATATTTGTCAAATGGCAAAAATCTTCAAATCAACATTTATGTAAGGCCTTTCTTATTCATTAATACATCTAGCCTGTGTGAAATACTAGCAGACTAGAGAGAGAGGGACAGAAGGAGGAAAAGTGTGTGTGAGGGAGTGTGTGTGAGGTGTGTGTGTGTATGTGTGCATGTAGGGGGTATGCTCTAAATGTCACATGATCTTTCACACGATCTGAAACAATAGTTTTTAAATGCAAAAGAGGGGAATATGAATTTGAGAGAAATTTTCGCATGTATTACATGATATGATTATAATTCATCATCGAGAAAGAGTTTATAACGTATTCATTTAATTCCTTCTTCTCGATCAATAAAAAATAAAAAATTTTACGAATATGTATTCAAATAATCAATAATACCAGATAAAAAAATCACATGAAAATAAAGGGAAGACGTGCAGCCTGTTTGTTTATTTGTTTATTCGTTTAATTCGTACATTTTCCACTCACGCACAAACCACGCCACTAATAGCCATGTATACCCCATCCTGGTCGTAAGATAAGACTTTACGTTATCACATCATTTTACTCAGAGGATTATGATACATGGGGACATACATCTGTACATGCTGTCGGGTTCTGAAAAATGCAAATCTGATCTTATGATTTTGTTTTTATTTTCCATTATTTCACATTTATGAGTGTTCAAATATTGATTTATTTTCAAATGAATTTATTTCTCTTAGTTTAGGTTTTGATTATTTCCTTGTATTTATTATACCATTGACTGAAACATTAGTATACATCTGTTTTTATTATTGTTGGGATGAACTTGATAAGTGGAAATGTCGTTCGTCTAACTTCTTTTTTTCGTCAGATTCTTACTTTTCTATAACCATGATAACTGAGATCTGTTTATAGATAGGTAGCGATCGAATTAAACGTATCATGGCATTAGATTAATTAATGACATTAAGAGCAGGCAGATTGTCATTTCGAGTCCCATTGAACAAGTTATAAATGGATAAACTCAAGCCCTGTAATTAGTGCTAACCTAAACCAATATGATCACCCTCTATAGACAACATAATCGAGTTACGCTCTCCCAGACTGTGAAGAGGCCTCATTGAGCTGCTAAGCACGCCTCCTCCAGCCCGCTGGCGTATTGGGGGTTGATGGGGGTGTTGGAAGGAATACAAAATGCATGCCGGGTCCTCAGCTGAGTACACGCTTACGAGTGGGGCTATCCCCTTCTTGGGCTAAAATCGTGATTTACGAGAATCTAATCAGTAAATATGGCGGGAAATGAGCCCTTCATCTTGTCTTATCAGATTCTTAATGAATTGCAAGCCATGTAGATCGCTTCATTTGCCATGTATCAGACATCAGAATATCCCAATTTAAGCCATCATTACGATTGTATGATCACAATGATCCTGTTAATAAGTAGACAGGGTAAACATCCATTTTTTGGGGGGAAAGGTGGTACAAAATCAATCCCATTCAATTGAGATATTCTAAATATTCAAACTCTTTTCAAACCTGTTTGACTAATAATCTTGACTATATATTGTACGTTTAGTACCGGCGTATAGTTGCTTTAATATTGTTTACATCAAGTTATTTACAAACATTAACTTTGTAATCGGTGGAAAGGGAAATAGACGAAAGGAAGAATTAAATTTATTCTTCCAAGGGGCACTGCTGCTAGATTGCTGATAAACATTATATAACCCGTGTATTTACATTTAAAACACAATGATTGCCACACAAACAGTACTGAAATTTATTAGTTCTAAATGTTGGGGCTCCCACTTTCCTCACGTTTATGTAAATCAGACATGTCTTTTTTTCTTCTCATCTTAGGTTAGCATGGTAAGAAAAGCTTGGGTAAGTCAGCGAGAGATAATGAAAAGCTGGCATTGTTGGTACATTGGTGAGACGAAGATAATTATGTTCTGTGAGGATTATTGATTAAAAATAATCGTGTTTTATACAATCATTATGGGTTTTTTTTCAAATCAATGCAAATACATATTTGTTTCTAAATATGATTTAGAAAATGCAAAAAAAAATGATATTAAAGTTCATAATATCGTTTGAATTTACATGAATTTTCTACAATTTGACGGATCGTGGGTTTTTATCCCACCTATGGGCAACAGCACCAACATCATGGTAATCATGGTGTAATCATGGTGTTACGATCAGGGTTTCAACTCTTTGGTTCAATACAGTTCAACAATTTTATTAGAGAATGAAAGAGGGCTTGCGGGAGAGGGATCTTTCATTTCGTCACATCTTTAGAAATTAATCAATTGATTAACCTTGCAGTTTGGACATAATAGGATTAAGTTTACCTATATTTATATGTTAATCGTTCTATATTTTCTTTGTATGTTCTTACTCATATGCTTAACAGTATTATTCTAATTCATACATCAAAACTGATTACGGTGTTAAAAATATCAATACATATATATATGTATTGATATTTTTAACACCGTAATCAGTTTTGGTCATTATTATGCTCATATTAAGTTGTTGTTTTATCAAAAATAATCATCATGAAATAAACACAATGGAAGGGTTTATGTAAATTAACTTAAGTAAACTTTATAAAGATGGTGTAAAACTATCAGAAAAGGGAATAAAAAGGGAATAGCCGAATGGGTACTACCAACAAAAATTGATAAAAGATAATCTATGATAACAGAGTTGTAGGAAGATATGTGTAACGACTGCAGTGAATTTATTGTCAGTCACATTTGTGGCGGTGGTGGCAGTGGCGCGAATTAATGATGATAATGACTATGATAATCAGATGATGATAATATTTTGTTGATGATGAAAATGTATAAGAACAATAACAGCAACACGTGTGTGGGGTGAGCATAATGTGTGCGTAATTGAGTTTTTTATAGACGTGTATTGCAGGGGCCACGGAACCGGGGCGGGGGCTGGAGGGGACCCCCCCCCCCCCCACACACACACACACCTTTTTTGCCATAACTGTGTACAAAAATGTCAAAATGACCATCTCATTGTATTTTTTTTGCATGTTAAGCCCTCTCACTCTCAGTTCGGCTCAACCCTCCCCCCATTCAAAACCATTCTTCGGCCCCTGTACTAATCAGATACTAGGATTATTTACGTCTAGGACCAACCCTATATATAGTCATCTGATGTACTGTTTGTGACCAATGGCACATCGTACTCGTCATTGCTCGTTGTAGGCCGAATTATCCACGTGGTTTCTTCTTTGTATACAGAATGACCGAATAGAGCGATTAGCTATTTCACCACATCCTCGGTTAATATTGACAAGTGCAATAATCATAACGGAGAATTTAATTGTAGTCATTACTTGATCAATAAATCCAGATTATTATGATGACAGATGACACATGATAATTTGTAAGGTGAAACGGACTAAAGAAAGGCACAAGCAGCCTGGACAAGTTGATTATAAGTCGTTTTGCGTCGACGAGTTTGACACTGGTCTTCAATAAGCATTACTCATTTAAAGGGTGACTTTAATTGGCTTCGTGCATCGTGTGAACAACGACGGGGGTAGAAAGGCGGTTTCCCGTGCTCTTGAACGAGACTTTTCCAGTCGGGTGCGACACCGAGCACATGACAAGGTGTAGATGGAATTTCCAAAGGGAGGGCGAAGCCTATATGCAATGCATACAGACAAGAAGACAAAATATATCTGTCAGTTTTGGTATGTAAAGGCAGTCGGATTGTCGCAGAATAGTCTGGTTCGTTTGTGATTCATAAATTATTTGTTAATGTTTTGGTCGTTGCCCGAGGGATATGTCTGGCGGAGGGCGCGCATTATTATGGACGCGGACGGCATAATATTCGACAGCGTCAGTAAACGACTGTTGGCTACGATGTCAACATGTAACCCCCCCCCCCCCCAGTTCCCCTCTCTCTCTTAAAATGAAGATACATTTTCCTACTTCCACTCTTTCGTAAGTCATCATTAGTTTAATTCTGTATCTGTCTTTATTCACATTACCCTCCCCTCTCCTCACAATGTGAAGGCTCTATCCTCTGTCTTCCATGCAGCATCACGTGGTAAAACTTTCATTTATCTTATAAACGAATTTATGTTCCGAAATATTTAGTCTTTGTTTTCTTGTATAATGTGGAAGAAAAACACCGAACGATTTACTACGATATCGACCTTCATTCTACAGTTACACCTCAGAAACCGACCCCATATTGACTGATGCTATATGTCATTGGAAATAGCGTTCAAATTTGATCTGTCTGCAATCGATTTTGTCGGTGTGACTTGTTTAAAAAGAAACTGTGGCATAAAGTTGTAGATTGAATAATAGGCATTTAATTATGTTATAGGAGGCTTTCTTCAACAACGTCAGCGTCAGGCCATCAACTGAAAATGCTAGTATTTAAGATTGTTGTAATATGACGTCTATATTATTTTCAAGAAGAAATGTATTATGTGATAAATATTGTGATTATGATGTATTTCTCCTTTTCAATGTCATTGTTCATTTTTTATATTATCAAGAATGATTGTTATGTTATAGGAACTGTAGAAATTGAACTAAGAGAAACTAAACATCGATTTTTATTTTGTTTTAATCATACTTTCTGTATCCAAGGCAACGAAGAATATGATAAATATTTACAAAGTGTCTGAAAGCAATACACCATCTATCTACTTTCACCATGGTTATTGCCTACATCCTGATCCGTTTGATTTCTTCTAGATTTATTGTATTTTTTTGTTTTTATCACCCGTAAGTGATATTTTATGACGTTTTAATTAAGAATGACTTCGTATTAATCGATGCATTATGATACTTATGGAACTGACGAACGTGGACTATATGACATTGTTCGAAGTGTCTGTTTGGCAAGATATACTTTTTCTTTCAAACATGTAGGTATGGAGTTGAGAACTCTTGCAAGACCTCACGATTCATTGACAAATAATAGAACACATCCATATGCACGTCCATCCATGAACACTGCCGTGCTGGTGGTAGTGCATGGTTGTGATGGTGGTGGTGGTGGCGGTGGGGATGGTGGTGATGGTCGTTGTAATGGTGGCGGTGGTGGTGATGGTGATGGTGGTGGTGGTAGTGATGGTGGCGGTGGTGGTTGTTATGGTGGTGGTGGTGGTGATGGTGGTTGTAATGGTGATGGTGGTTGTAATGGTGATGGTGGTTGTAATGGTGATGGTGGTTGTCATGTTGGTGATGATCGGGATGGTGATAGTAATGGTGGCTGCGGTGAGAGAAGGTGAATCCAAAATACATCATTTTTAAAACAACACTATTATGTTGTTTTGATGTGTTAAAAAAAAAACGTATTTTTGTTTTGTTTTGTTTCAATTCAAGTAAGTGTCCACAGTCATGGCAGCGGCTAATCTAAGGGCGCAAGAAAATTGCAAAACAAGGCCAAAAGAAACATAACAAATGGATGGAAGAAGTACAGACCGATAACATAACATAACATAAAAGTGTAATCTGATGAACAACCCAAAAGCCATTGGCCTATTAAAAAAGATCACTAAAGATACCAACGGTTTAGGTTTTCAGTTAAAATTATAATGTATTTTATTTGGATATCCAGCTACATTGTGAATTAACGTTTTTGTAATTCCAGTTTCATCAAATTCGTTTCGCCCAATATTACAGGCTAAACGGATATATCAGTTTCTATTACGAGTTTTGTTTAGAATGCTTTCTTGGAAAAACATTTTCTATTGAAATTTATACTAAACTATATTAAAAATTCCTTGTTTGCTTGCCTTTTGTATTCACATTGTTGATCATAATCAAAACTATATTGCAAGCAATCTGAATATCAAATATAATTTAAATTACTTATTTATTCATACAAACAGAACAGCCAAGCTAATCCTAATCATATTCGATTTAACTCATTCAAAGATTGAATGTATATTGTTTAGCGCTGAGGTGATGATCTTTTGTCATATTTTACTTTGCTTTTATTGAGTTTTGCTTAGGTAAGTTCTGTTTTCCTCTTCTATTGCAACCCGTCTGAGTGTGATTCGCCGTTGATAGGGCCTTTCACCTTTTAATTGTTAAATTCTATACATTTGCATTTTTTTATTTGTGGCATGTGTGTAATCTTATGTATTCTATTATCATTTTCCCATTGTAATCATTTAGTTGAGAAATTTGCAACATACGCTATGTCTGACGCCCTCAAAATGTTTGGCTCATTATACAACTGTACATGAGCAAATCAAGCTATTGCAGGACCCGCTGTCAAATGGATAAATTACATTTGGAAAAAAAAATATCGTCATTGCTATTATTATCATTTATCGAATATTATCAAACATGGATCCTATGGAACTAAAGAAACTAAAAAAAAAATGCGCTCCCTCCCCCGAGCTCGTGTCCATAATTGTCAAGCTACAAAATGCTAACCGGAGGTAGATACTAAACCCCAAGGCTTCTTCCAACAAGATTGATCACGATATTGAAATATATTATGAAGGAATATTTAAAGGTAACCAGCAATTGTTATTGGATGTCGGTTGCTTGTTTGTTTGTTTTTACCAATGATCACATGTTTCGGAGATGTGGAGTTTTGAGATAGCGAATAAACTTTTGAAGCCCTTATCCCGGTAATTCAGTATTAATAAATACTGTATATAAATGTATATGAATTATCTCTCTGAAATCGCTTTTATTTTAATTGTATACATGTCACCCCCTGTGATATACAGTATGTAGAAATTTTTTTTTGGAAAGGGTGTATTTGTTGTTTCGTTTTTTTTTCAAAGGCCCAGTGAATTATCATGGCACAGAGAAATGAATAAATGCAATTGAAAGTTGAAACCTTTAAGGCCATCTTCTTACAGATCATATTCACATCGTTATGATTGTAATGTTTTACATGTGCGTTTAATTCATGACCGCGACTTTTCACCCAGTAGAAAGGTGTGCTTGGATACCGTCGGCTCACATCAGAGGCATACTTGGGCGGCACTCAGTCTGGAACGCAAGGACGTTCTTGTGTTTTATCCCCATGATATATTGTCTCTCAGGTGCGTCGAATGGTATGGCGATTCGGGTGGCCGTGGAATACATCACCCCGTGTGTGTCCGCCCAGGGTTTTGATGAAAGCCTCCCTCACCTGCAGATGAATTTGATTGTTATTCCGTCCTTTTTCCTTGTCATCACCTTCTCTTTATTTTTACATCTTCATCTCGAAACCATTTTTAACTGACCTGCTGACGTGTTAGAAGGCTGAATGAAGCTTTATATAATATTCGTCATGCTTATGGGCGTATATAGGCTGAACGATATGTTTGCGGCAGAGTTCTCGAAAAAAAAAAAACCGAGTATCTCCCTTCATACAAAAAGATGCATTGCAATATATACTTCTAGTTCTAGGTTTCTATATTAACTTGTTGATATTCTAAAGTAATGATGACAATAAAATTGGGTTATCAATATTCCAATTATTGTCCCAGTTGCAAACGCTTAAGCTGATTGTCATCATAGAAACGGTGTATTCTTCAAATCAGTCAATTGTTAGGTCTACTTCTACATACGATAGGCTAACCACCTAAACCTGAAGAAGATCTGTCTCTTTATTTAATTATCGCGTGAACGAAAATATATAAGTGTATTTTCGCAATTACTACGCAGAGGCTTTTAAGAAAGCACAAATGTCTTTGACAATGCAAATGACAATGGACAGCAAAGAGGTTTTGGTAGAAAGTTGGTGGACCTGGACAGCAGACCGTCCGAAAATTCGGACCGGACGAAAAATTGCAAATAATCGTTTGTCCAGGGTCCAGGACGACACTACCGATCTGATTTACCGATTTTCGATCAAAATTATGCTGTTTCGTCATCGAACGGCTTTTGACAAAAGATTCTCTGCGTTATAGAAAGCGTTTGCATAGTGATTGCGAAGATTCCCTAATGCCTTTGATGCCACCTAAGGTAATTGTGTCATATAGGCGGGGGCTTTATAAGAACTAGACCAGGAAACGTTTGAGTGAAAATGAAAAAGCCATTTTTTTTATTTTCTAAACTAACCAATTATACCGCATGTAGACTAAATATATAACAAACGAAAATCAGAAGCAATATGCCTATGCCATTTAGTGGTTAAGCTGCCAGCTGTATTTTTGTTGTTGATGATGTTGTTCTGAATCTTAGCAAAACATTTATTTCTTGGATCTTATTTTGATTAACAACAACATAAAGTATTGATGGAAGCACAAAAGTCGTCATAAGTTATGCTAATTAACTTAAGGTCAGTTCCACAATTAGATATCATACTGTTTACGATATCCACGGTGCGCCCTCTGCGCCAAATCCTAGAATATATTCACCTAATAGTGCATTGCGATTGGGTATTGCGTGACAGATCTCCTGCATGGCGGAATTTTTGATAGTGCGTTTTCTTTTTCAAGTAGTATGTCGTCTTATGTTTCCAGTTTCCTCATATCCTTCGATCTGCGGATCAAAGGAATTGTTTTCAGCTCGATGGATACGATTGACTAGAATTACACAAATGATTTTTGAGAATATTACGAGCCGTACTGGGTGCGGTTATTGTTAATGTATAGAGGTTTGAATGAGTACATTCATGTACGGTTTACACGATGCACTGGAGCCTTGCCCTTATTTCAAAGGACTTGCCCCACGTGTCTTGCTATCCAAATGAAGTAATAGTAAGGATTTGTTATCGATGTTGCAGGGAACATGGTTCCCCCATACCTGGTGTAAATTATTCCATTCCATTGTTTTATAATGTATAAAAATGTAGGTTTTAAAGCAACATATAATTACTCGACATGACGGGACGACATGGAGTCTCGGATTCTGCCGTCTCCCACACTCTAAGGCGTTTTTTTTCTTCAAGAAAGATTAAAAAGAAATATGTTTCTTATAAATATTTATATCAATGAAGATGTACATGGCTATTCTTATCATAATCATGTATAAGAAAACAGCTTGATTTTATTTATGAAGATCAAGACTATGATAATGGTGATGATGATGTAAGTGAAAATTATGCGAATGATGATTATGATGATGGTGGTGGTGGTGATGATGGTGTTAGTATTGATAATGATAATGATAATAACAAAAATGATGATAATATTATGTGATTTGCAATCACCTAATAATTATTTGTAAATTTTGTGATTTATTTCAATTTGTTATAATCATGATAATAAAAATAGAAAAAAAATAATGATGATAATATCAATACTTATAATGATGATGATGATGATAATGATAATAGTTATGATGATGACTAACATCATACAATGCGTTTGACCATCCAAAGTCCCCAACTTCAATCTGCATTTTTACTACACTGTAAAAACGCTGTTTGAATTTAAACACGTTGTTTAAGCCCATCACTCTAACATCTATTGTTTAAACTTTTTAAACAAGTTATTTAAAAAGTTTAAACAATTATTATCAACTAAAAATACATGTTTCATATGAAAATTTGCAATCAGCTAATAAATGACCAAAAATATGTATCATATGAAAATCATCATACGTTTGTTATGTTAAGTTAATATTTTTTTAATGGGGCACTGGATATTTGATTTTTCGTCTCCTCGTCTTAAGGAGATGTGAATATATTTTGTTTAGGTCGAGCGACATTCGAAAGTAGGGCCCCGAAATGTGACATCATTATAAAAATCAAATTTTGCATGAATAATTTCTTATCATATCTCTAAGAAGCATGATGAAATTCATTCACAGTTCAAATATTCCAATATAGCACTTGATGCACACATAATCATGATAATAAGACTAATTGAATTCAATGTAGTCTTTCCTACCAAATCTGTGCTGTTGATGTTTTTATCGTCATATCATATATTGAAAACGTAATAATTTCCCGAAAATGTGTTAATACTTACTATCATTATTGATAATGAATGTTTGTACCCTAAAACGTGTTTTAGATGATAAATTCTGAGATTTTTAGTCAGGTACCCGATCAAAATTGAAGAAACTATTTGGATGTTTCATTCTATTATTGTTTGATATAAGACATATGCTTATTCCAGTATGGGCTGATGGGAGTTTGAGGAAATAATCTTGTCTTTCTGATATCCATTCAGTAAATAAGTGGTCAAAGAGCCTTTTATTATAAAGAACAAAATGTATCGCCGAGAGATGGCGCTATGTACGAAATAATGCCAAATTTGAATTATAACGGTTGAAAAGGATATACAATGGCCATTATCACTTATGTATGATTTGAATGCTGATACTTAGGCCATAATTTACATTCTGACTCTTTACGAAAGCTTAAGTCATGGGTTTTAACATGAAAAAAGTGACGCCATCGCTTCTGCACTCTCTATATGTGAAGGCCTACACATATACATAATATTGTCAGATACTATGTCGTCAGTGAACATATTGAGTTTGATGTGTACATTTGGCCCCGTTACACAGGGATTAGCGATTGATTTTAAGCTGACTTTACGATTGTCAGCTTTGATTTTATCATGATGAGTAAACCTAAACCAACCATAATGTATAGGCCTACGATTTGGGTCTTTGTTATATTCTCTCTTTTTCAGAATCGTTGAAAACAAAAATTGGCAATAGACCAAAATTCGTACATCTGACTTTTATGTATTTGAATCATTACTCCATTTCAAAAGCTACCCCCTCAACCCGTAAAGGACTCTAAGCAAGCACTGATCATTTCAATGTCAAGGCTTTCATGGTGTTAATGTTTGCGTAAGCAACGTGCTAACAAAAGATAGGAGTTCGACTCAGGTCAATTGGTATTATCCCCATGAAGGTGTATTCCTAAGAAAAAAAAATTTTATTCTGAAATCATATTTCGAAGGTGTTATTATCATCAATATAACTGACAAAAGGTGATGAAAAGGTAATGACCATCAACTTAGAGGTCTATACTTTGCGATACTGAATTTGAAAAATCAGAACTTGATTTCAGAAATTGAATATATTAAATGAAATTGTCCAAACCTATGTACGAAAAACAAGTCGCTTATCATTTAAAAATTATATTTAACTCCCTTTCTTTCTGTAACTGAATTGTGAACCCCCCCCCCCCCTCCCTCTCTCTCCCTTGCATGTCTTGCATTTTGGGTAATAGCATGTTAACGTAATGGAAATGTCCAATCAAACTTCAACGACGTCTTACTGTAAGAAAACCACAAAGTATGCTGTTTAGCAGTCTCTATGTGCGTGGGTGTACATTGGAACAGAAATAGAAATAATATGAATGTGAATTGGCATTATCAACATCCTAGCCAAGGCATATTTCACAGCAAAATCTGGACTTTGATGCCTTTGTATATGAGTAGCTAAGGCGCAAGATAGAAAATATACAAGGAAAAAGTGCCCTGTTTGTGTCATCCCTTCAGTAAGAGAGATGGAGAGAGAGAGAGGGGGAGGGGGAAGGGGGGTGGGGGTAGGGATAAAAGTTAAAGGAGAGGATGAAAGAGAAGACAGAAAAGGTTGTTTCCAAGAAGATGGACAATGAATAAGAAAGCGAAGGGGGCGTTACCAGGAAGGATTTGTCTTCCTTCTTGCTTTCTGTACGAGCAAATTTATTATAAATTCATCTACATGTTGATTAATCCGTGAATGGCGATTATCGATCATGTAGCTTATTTGAATTCCGTAACTTATCAAAAGGTACATGTACATCGCTCAACCATTGGTCATATGGTAGATGAATGATAAAATGCATGTAATGATTCTTTTCCGATTGCACTTTACGTCCCTTCGGTTGATTAGCTTATCATTAAATCACCGATCCAGTCTCATACTGTAAACATATTTTGTAAATATTTCCATTCATAAAAATTCATTTCCTTCTCTGAATGTGATTGCTATCCCCTTGGATTATTACTACACGTTCGTGCCAGAACCTTTTCAGTTCAACTGCACGCCTGTTGGTTTTCCATTATGACGTACATGAAGGTACTGGCTGAAAATTCCACTACTATGGAAAAAATCTTCTTGGTATGAGATACTGTAGTTGTCTGTTTGAAAGCCTCTTTTCGGTCGGATGACCGTACGTTCAACGGCTCGACGCCACAGTTGCCCCTCCGAAGGCTCGGTCGAGTGGGTTATGCGAGCACTGCAGGGTCTGACAGGGAAAATAATGAAAAAGAGGAGAGGTAAATCGGAGTATAAAGAGAGTGGAATAGATGGGGTATGTGAAGAGAAAGGCGCTAGGGGGGGGGGGGGTTGGGTTGTGGGTCACAGTAACATAAATAAATTATAATGGGAGGGACGCGACGAGCACACATATTATTTCTGCTTGCATGCAGGTATTGTCCTTTAGGTGTAGGTATATCTAATATTTCATTCGTTATCATATTTCTTCTTTCGTTTGCTTTGCCATATAAATGTTCTGCCTATACTACTCCTTCATCACTCAAACGGTTGTTTCTTTTCCCTTAGGCCTGTTTCTTTTCTCACCCATCTAGGACGTTTTTTTAAATATATCTTTCCCTGGCCCTGCGAAGCAAATCCATGTGACCTATCCCTCTTTTCTTTTGTTTTCTCTCTCCCTTAATTCTATCTATCTTTATACACCCCTCTCTCTCTCAAATATGTCACCCCCTCTCTCTCTTTCTTTATTTCCTTCTCTATCACCATCCCTTCTATCTCTCTCCTCTACTTTTCACGTCTCCTTTCCCTTTGGCTCTCCTTCTTTTCATCCTTTTCATTTTCCCCAACCTCTCCATCTTTTTTACTCCCGCTTTGCTGTTTAGTTTATATTCCAATTATTTTTGTTCGCATACGTTGATCTTTGCAGCAATACAATAACAGATCAACATGCATGAAGCGTTTTTTAAAGGGATGAAATGCGAATTTTCGTTCTGCTTTGATAACTCCGTTTATAGCAGTGATAGATGGGTACATGCAGCTGGACATTGTATTCTATAAAGGCAACACCCTTTACTCTAAAAAGGATTGGGTAAAATTTACACAAAATTGGGTAGAAATTAGGGAACATGCATGTTTTAAGGGTAAATATCATCGCAACATTGCGTGAAATTTACACCCAGCAAACGTGCATGTTCACATTTTACCGAATATTGGGTACACTTTTTTTCGAGTGTTATAAAAATGTGGATATTGATTTCTGATTTAATATATTAAATTAATGTGAAATGTAGAATGATTAGGATTGGGCTGTGTGTCAGATTAAGCCTCTGAATGTTTTAAAAGGTACAGTACTGCGGGAAAATGATACAGAAGAAAAAAAATCAATTTATTTACGGGCCCCAGTTATCTCCACGAATTCGCCTTCTAAAAAATGGTAGTGCTCTTTTGCAAACTTGTCATTCTAGACGACAGAAACGTTAAGACAAATGATACCAGTACCATAATATTGTCAACTGACTTGAATTATTTCATTTACGATGTAATGCGTTTATTTTAAACCGTTTAAACGATGGCGATAAATGTTAAATAATGTAATTTTAATGTTTTTGTTCATTTTTATATGTGACGATAGAAGAATTTGCATTCCAAGAATTCAGTAAAAGTTTCATATAAGTCGGATTAAAAATTACAAAGTGACATAAATTTTGACGATCATATCTTGAAACAATAAAACATAGACCTCGACCATTTGGTATTCTTTTAGATTTTTTGAATAATCATCCTTATAGTTATTCTGATGCGAGTTCTCTAGATCTTCCTCTCTCTCTTGTATATATATATATATATATATATATATATATATATATATATATACAAGATACCTATTTGTCATATTCATTGTGTCTGTAGTCTAGTATTTGTATTTTTGTGTTCTTTATATTATCTTTACCCCATCCCTTTCCCGTAATGTTCGTCTATACATGTATAGTCATTTATTCCAATGCACGTCTTCACCTTCACTCGATGTCTCATATGTAATTGGGGTAGTCATTCATTCTATCCGCCCTTCGTCATCTTTCATTCTTCTCCCTTCATGTCTAAGTCCCGAGCCCAACTTGGCTAAGGTAAAGGACAATAAATGTTTATATCATATATTTTGTCTCCCGTCGTTTCTAAATTTCTGAATGAGATACCCCTCCCAACCACATTTCGTTTTCCGTGTTTTATTCGGAAATTCAAAGAGCAGACTCAAACGTATTTACGCATAAAGCGCGGCCTGCACTCTCCAAACGAATTTCCAATAATTATAGGTCTATTTTCTCATCCCCGACTGTCTCTCACTCTCCGTTTCTATTTCTCTCCCACTTTCCGTGCCTTTCATATCTCGTCTGTTGTCTACTGTAAATCATGTCCTCTCTTTTTCTATTTCTGTAACCCTCTCTGCCATCACATCCCTACCCCGTCCCGTCAAATAACTCCCTCTCACCGTTTCTCTCTACCACTCACGCTTCCTATTTCATTGAGAATCCCGGTGGCGCCAGTAAAAATTGCTTCATAAGTGGTATATTGCACTGTGTGGCGTACACGGGCTTGACCCCGCTTCCACCAATCCGCACACAGAGCACGGGCACTTTGCACAACGCTCATCCGCTGTAACCTTTCTATCATTTCCACACACAAACACACATACCGTCTACGCACGCCGTCTAAAGCACGCGGATACCAAGAACTAATACACCGCCATTCCCACAAATTATATATTCAACGTTTTTGAGGGGGAACTCAAGATTTTTAGTCTAACGAGTTTCTTTCAGTTAATATTGTAAATTGAGAGATAGATGACAAGGAGCACTGTCTTTGTTTTCAATTAAGGCTGTTTTTATTACCTACACAGGGAGCGCCTTCCCATTCTTGGCGTTAAATAATCATGCATTTTCTACCAACTGTCTGATTAGGGATGTAAAACTGTCACGTTCTCTTCAACTCCCTTTTTCCATCTTCTTTTTTTTTAATGTTCCTTTATCTCAAATTATTCATTTCTGTAATCCATTAAGAAAGCCAGAACACTAAGTGCCATGAAACTTTTGATAATCTAAGTTAGTTTGTATAAATATTCTTATTGGGGTTATAATCTTGAAGATGCTTTGTATCATAGATATAAAATTTATATCACCGTGGGGGTGATCATAGGATTATGATGCTCATTCTGTAATGTATGCGTGAATTGTAATTTGAAATTTCTTTCGAATTTCAATGTTCGAATCCTTGAAGTGGTACTCCATGCTGAAAATAGCACGATTTGAACAGATAAAGAAAAAACAAACAAAACGCCGAAAATTTGTTCAAATTCAGACAAGGAGTAATGAAGTTACGACATTTAAAAGATTTGTTTTATTTCGGTAAAATAGATCTATGCATGTCTTTATGAATATTCAATGAGCAAATTGATGATGTCACATCCCCTATTGTTTTTTTTTTATTATTTAAATTTATATTCATTCAAATTTGTCCTCCAAGAATTAAAACACAATGATTGAAAACTGTTTAAATGTATTATTTAATCATTACTGTAACTTAATTTATTAGAGGGGAAACATACCATACCCACATGTATGAAAACATGAAATGATTATGATTTCATGTAATACCATAAGAAAAGGGAAAGCGGGGACACGACCATCATTAGCCCATCTAATGAATATTCATGAAGATGTGCATATTATTGTTTTCACAAAATATTGCTTGATAAAACTTGAAAATTTAAGAACTTCATTTTTCATCATCAGATTTTAATGACATTTTCAGCATTTTGCTTGGCAAATTTTACTTTATTTACTTAGATAATATTATTCTACACCCGGAGTACCCTTAAAGCATAGTGCTTGATCTCAGCTTACATTTTGATTTTAAACAATATTACATATTGGGACACACAAAAATCGTGCATGAGCGAATACGGTACACTGTGCTTTAAAATATTTTACCAAACGACTAGTTGTCTAAATATCTAATTTCCATGTTTAAAGGAGAATGAAACTCTTGGAGCAAGTTAGCTTTTGTGAAAGCAGAAAAATCAAAGAATAAGATCAACAAAAGTTTGAGTAAAATAGGACTAGCAATAGAAGAGTTATGAGCATTTGAATGTCGAGATCACTAATGCTATGGAGATCCTCCCATTGGCAATGCGACCAAGATCTATGATGTCACAGATGAACAACTCTCCCCTTTTGGACACTGAAAATATACCCCAAAACATCTCTTTTTGCTCATTCTAATCATATGAAAAACGATTCATCAATGACATAATTTTGTGAAACCTCTGTACTTGTCCTCTCATAAAGAGAACACCTCACCTTGTGATAGACTCTATAAAAGTGAGAATATAAGTGAAATAAGTACTAAAGTAATGAGGGAGTTGTACGTGTGTGACATCACAGATCTTGGTCGCATTGCCAAAGGGAGGAACTACATGGCATTAGTGATCTCAATATTCAAATGCTCATAACTTTCTTATTATTCATTCAATCTTCCTCAAACTTTCAACAATATGTTTCTTTGATTTTTCTCTTTGATATGGATTCAGCTGGTTTTAAGGGTTTCATTCTCCTTTAATGAATTAGTGGAAGGGGAATGTGAAAAATGACACTTTCTTAATGCATTTTGTAATTTGAATAAAGTCAACATATTTAATTGCAATTAATTAAACAAAGATGCAATGGACAAAAAAGTTTTCAAATCTTTTTAAAGCAGTTGACTAATCTCGGTGGTGTAAATCACAATTTTTAAGTTATTTTTAAAGATGCTTAAAATTATGTTTCTGCCTAGAAAATGTAAATGCATCAACTTAATTTTAACACAGCTTGATTTATTTGGTGGCAAATCTATTGTTTTATATGCATATTTTCTCCCCCCCCCCAAAAAAAAAATACAATGCAAACTTTCAAACTCAACGCACAAAGAATGAAGTAAAAAAAAAATGGGATTGTCCTCCAAGTTCATATTGACGTGTTTATTTGCTTGGTATTGGTTTAAAAATCTATAGATTCAGTGACGAAAATGAAAAGCCATTGGGGTGATTGGTACGGACACCTATTGTATAAAAGTATTTGGTCAGCCTTTAGGCAGATTAGTTGTGTTTGGTTATTTTGCAGGATCATCTGTCTCCAATATCACAAAACAAACCCTTTTCAAAACACGATACAGTTAAACAAGGAATTTCTATTTACACACATTTATAAATGCATATATATCTTTTTTTCAAATGAGGAACATTTATAGAATTTATTTACTTTTCACTGTCTACTCTATTGTTATCAGGTGTTTTGAAAATCAGTAGAAACATGTGATATGGAAACAACACTATACTTTAATAATAATTAAAAACAGTCCCTACTCTTAACATAAAAAAATCTATTTCATTACGTTATGCGTGCAGCATTTTCATATCAATACGCTTTGAAAATCGCTAATTTAAATTAGTTCATTTATTTGTACAAACAGAAATATAATCTAATTGTGACAAGTCTGGCAATTCATTTAAATATAAAGTTAACTTGTAGAGGAAAAAATTATAGATATCGAAGAATGAGGTATATTCAGTTTCAATGACATCAATGAGAAAATACACACTATTGAATATTACGGATTTGAAGTAACACTTAACGACATATTAAAATACATCATTATCATATTCTTGACACACTCATAGAAAAAACAGTTTAGAAAGAAACTATTTGTCCACAGTTGCTAATGAATATAATATTGTATTAACTACACGAGTATCTTAATCTAGTATTTTGCTTTAGCATATTACATTGAAGGTTTATATCACGTCCCCACTTTTATGCGTATGCTGCATCCATTTGGATTTGATATAAAATGTAAATTGCCGCGAAGTGCATCAAGAAATACCTTTGAAGAAGAAAAAAATAATAATCTACGAGTGACACCAAACTTCAAACTTCGGTAAAGATAAACATTAATGAGTACGAAATACATATCAAAGAGCAAGTGGAATCGTGGAATACTTGGGGGAACATTCACTTCATAGAGCAGAGTCATTTTAAATTTGATATTATGTAGTAAGTATTCCAAAGCAATGATCGAGTAATTTCCAAGTTTCTATGGTCCTATTGATAGAGATTTATTTATTGGAGAAAAATAAAATGAAGCATCGCTGTAAGTGATATATTTTGAAACAGTTTATCGATTGACTATAATATCTAAATGACACTTTCTTATTTTTCATTTTTTATTGCAAAACGTTAAACTTGATTCTTAAAGCCAGCCGAGTGTTGTTTTTTTTACAATACAAACCCAGCTAGTGCACTTTTTAAAAACATGGTCCCTATCATGAAATCCCCAGAGAAGACTAAACAAAATAGGTAATGTGGCAACCTAGATTGTTCCTTAAAAATGAATATTCGTGCTTGCTTAGCAGTTGGATGATATAACCATAACTAAAACACCGAAAAATATTAACAAGGTAATTAATAACCAAACTGATATATTAGTTATTCCTTTACATCACTGTCCCTCTCCAACTACCATCATATTGGCATTTTTGTAAGATACGTAAGCTGAATTTAATATATCTTTTAAAACTGACCTGAAATCAATATTAATAGATATCAGTGTAAAGCGCATTCAATAACGTAAAGATCCATCTATACGTTAAAGAATTTTTTATACACAACCAAATATTAGAGTAGTACTTTAAAAAGTGAATATTTCATTTAGACTGACTCATATTTGCACCAGATTTTTGCAAATGTTGTAATGGTGCAAAATCAAAGTCTGTAGATTTCATCCATTACCATATATCATGTACATGTATATGTACATGAATATGTATGTTAATAAATGAAGATAATAGAACAGTGGGAACATAAAGGCACAATGTCAACAAAGACCACCCCCCAAAAATGGACGTCAGTTTCTTAACCACAAAAAGTGCAGAGAAAAAGAAGTGGGCTGTAAAGAGACCAGAACGTCCGTTTCATTTTACCATCAAAATATGTATTTAGAGACGGACTTTCATGTTTTAATCGACATACACAAGGCAACAAATTCGATAAAAGTAATTAATATAAAAGCATTGGGATGAAACGGTACAACTTTCAAGAAAGGGAAGTCGGTCCATGTACATTAAACGTGACCAACAATGGGATAAAATCCACAACGGAACAAATAAAGATATTTGACGCGATTACCATCAGCACTTAGGCGTAAACCAACGTTTTGTCACAGAAAGTGTGTTTCAATTGTCTAATCCTTCCATATTCACTTTCAAGCTTTCACGAGAAACGCACGAATACGCCTTGAACTATCAATTGGCACGTTTTTAGAAGATGGTAGAAGATGATTAACGTTTGTCTTCTTGTTGGTAATTAAACAATGTCTTACCATCCAGCGTATTCATTTGTTGCATAACCGAAACCAAGTAACATGAAGTAATGGTGCGTCCTGAACATCTTAAAAGTATTTTGAACCATGTCAGCACAATTGAAAAAAAAATAGTCTGTGTAGCTAATTACATGTGATACTGAGCTAACTCGTTCACACACAAACACACACGCACACGCACCTGCACAGTCTAAAAGAAAAAGGATTGTCCCAAAACAGAACTTTGATGACGACAGTTTCCTCATCGAAGTTGCGATTGATGACCAACGGATGGATGTGACGTATTAATCGCGATGGGTGATGGGTGGTGGTTGTGGTGGTGGTGATGATGTTGATGATGGGGATGTTGTTGCTGCTGTTGATGTTGTGATGTACTCGACTGCGACATCGTTGTCGCAGACGATGACGACGATGTTGATGAGGTGGATGAGGTGGTGGATGAGGTATGTGACGAGCCATCAGTTGATTT
This sequence comes from Lytechinus pictus, assembly GCF_037042905.1. NCBI lineage: Eukaryota > Metazoa > Echinodermata > Echinoidea > Temnopleuroida > Toxopneustidae > Lytechinus > Lytechinus pictus. Next base: position 44,420,214 of record NC_087247.1, on the reverse strand, counting down.
CTTCTTCGCTGATTGGGTCTTTTCTTTTTCGTTAATTTTTTTCATCTTCATTCGTCTATTCTGGAACCAGATTTTGACCTGACGTTCCGTGAGATCGAGAGCCTGTGAGAGCTTGGAGCGTCGATCACGGGTCAAGTACATATTTGCTTGGAACTCCTTCTCTAGCTCGTAGATCTGTAACTTTGAGTATGGTCTTCGTTTCGTTCTTCGGGGGGTCGTTGTAAAGGTTGCAAGAAGACTACACGATGATGCACCTCCTGAAAATAAAAAGAAGACAAAAATACATAAGCGTTATTGCCTTAATGTCCGTTGGTCTATCACAAAACCAAATACTAACATGCATGTTATATAACAAACCCGTAAAATATATAAATATATACATGATATACATACCATTGGTTACCCATAAAGGATCGCATACTTTTCAAAATTCTACTTTTGGTTTATCATATAATCAATGGATCCGCACCCGATTACAACAAGTCTCTCATACACCACTATCAACATGCACGCACACTGAGATCATCCCAATCTAGTCTCTTACATATTCCACTATCTAAAAAAACCCAGGGGCGATCGAACCTTTGCTCATGCCGGACCAGCCCTGTGGAATTCACTACCACAGGAGCTGAATAACTCAAACTCTGCAACATCCTTCAAGGGCAACTTAAAATTGCATTTGTTCACCAGCAGGTACTATAGGTTTTAAGACAGACATTTTTCCTCATTTGTAATTTACCCTTTCTTGTACTTCTCTTAGTTCTCTTTACTTTTATGTTTTGCTCTCTTCCAAGCGTTGAACATGTAATCAAAATGGAAAAAGACGCTATATAAATTATATGTATTACTAATGAATGTTAACCTCCATATATGGTCAGTTGAATTTGAATCTTGTTATTTTCTTTGTCTCTAACAACCTTTTGTATCCTCTGCAAAAGATGTCATATGAATTACAGTCATCATCATCACCATCATTAACATCATCATCATCATTCTATTATAATGGTCATTATTATCATTATGATAATAATAATAATTATTATTATTATTATCATTATCAGTAGTAGAAGTAGTTGTAGTTGTAGTAGTGGTAGTAGTAGTAGTATATGCTTATTATCAGTAGTATTATTACTATCATTATTGGTATTATTATTATTATTATCATTATTATTATCATCATCATCATCATCATTATCCTTCTATAGTAAAACCACTTTTTGTGAAAGGAAACTACAAACATTAAACATATATTTCTAGGCCAATATATTTTGATGCCTTTTTACCTCCCTACCACTGTTTAATATTATCTTTCCTTTCTCTTCCTCTCTCTCTCTATTTTGATTTCTTTTTGTCTCGGAATTCTTTGTAGATCTATAAATATTGAGCTTAGTTATACCGCACATATTTCCTCGTCGTAATTGTGATTTCTGGAAGTTTCATTTTCTCTGAAAAACCTTATCTGTCTCGTCTTCCTCTTTCTTTCTTGATCTCTTAAGTTCTAACCATATACAGTATTCACTATGGGTGTTCAAGAGTCAAATCCGATAATTCATTTACGAAATGGAAGCAGTCGTTAAACAGAGACAAGTTTTCATTTATTTAGAAGAGTTTTCAAGGCAGCAGTCTGTTGGTCGACCCATGCACCATTCGGCGTTATAATAGTTCCATCCGCTCTTTGCCACGGTGTCACGGAGTACACCGCTTACAAAAATTACGCTTCAAATATTAATTTCTGAATTAATGGGAAAAGGCGATTCAGGCTTGGTAAAATATGGCTCCTGCCGTGACTAAAATGGGTCGTCGGGTATTATTATTAGAAAAAAAAAGCATTAAACAAAACATGAGAGGACGGGTACAGGCAAAAAATTGAACATGTTCATATAATTCCGCATACTGTATCATCACACAATTAACACAATTTCTTCCCAGAAAATACACCTTTGAGGCAAAAGTAGCCAAAAGAGTTTGAGGTAAAAAATTATATATGGAATCTTCATACATAGATTTCGAATGATAATGATACGATATCAAATTAGTGTTCAGTTTTTTTTAATGCAATGTCTGCATGTAGTTCATGATGTTATAAATTAAAGGGAGATATGCATGTTTGTTGAGTGAAATAACATGTAAACATAATGGTAAATGCTGTGTAAGTGTGCATGCGAGGGTTCACACATGAACTTATATTTTGCTTATTTTTTTCAGAGTAATGTGCATGTTCCTCACTACATAATGCATTATAATACCTAAATTCATCAGACTGAAAATCAATACATGTACATGTATTAAATTAGATGCATGGGGGTAAATCCAAAATTAGAGTGAGGAAAAGGCTGAGTTTTAAATCTACATGTAATAGATTACAAATTTAATCTGAATTTTGGATGAAATGACAGAGTACATAGTAGATTATCGTGAGTTGGAATGATTAGACAAAGTTAGTGACTTATCAAGAAAGAGCTAAAAAGTCAAATACAATGACAAAATATTGAAGTACTACGTACTTTAGATGTTTCGTGGTGTCATTCACTCTATAACGAGTTCAGTATGTCTGGGATTAAAACTGACTTTTTCAACATAATTTTGTTCCAATTTTTGTGCGCATAATGTCCCATATAACAGAGATAATGGAGAAAGCTCAAGGGAAAGATTTCATAGTTTCTTGGATTGCATGCTTGTCTACTGGTATTTTACTCCAAAGAAACACGACTGCTCTCAAAATGAAAATAAATACAGGTTTACAAGCCGCAGAGGTCTAAATACCCCCGTTTTATTCTTTGGTATTGTCTGGGGATGATTAATTAGGCTGTTTTTACAAGAAAAATAGCTCAATATAGAGAGGTGTCTTTATATCCTTGGCTGTTTATGAATACACACCATCATCTGTATTTGGGAGTTTACATACGCTAAAAAGAAGTGACAACCAACAAATATGCCCTTTTCTATAACTCATTGTGGACTAGGTATCCGAGTTTTTGTCACGAGCCGAGCCATTGGCGTTGAAGCACGCCGCCTGGCCCCGGGCGATACACGAGGGTTCCCCCGATCCGGTGCACAAGCAGGACGATACGTTTTTTGACATCTTTTCGCTGCTAGAAAGGATATCATAGAAAAGTCTAAAAAAATATCAAGCTTTGTAATAAGTATTGAGATAAATCTCAATAGGAGGACAATACCTTGGCACCGTCTGGTCTCTCACAAGCTCTATAGTTCAATTTGAAGAAAAATAGAGTCAGGTTCAATGACATGCCGGTTCTTGATCTGACTTTATCAGATTCACCTAGTGAATAGGTTAACAACCATAATTTCAAATATTGATAATGGTATCAATGCGGGGTGGCACACAAAAAGGGGTAGTTAATTTTGCTCAGCGTTTGGCCATGAGATTGTGAAGGTTCACAACTAGGAAAGCGTGGTTCTCCGAGCTCGTCTAGCAGATTATCGCACCAAAAGAAGAAAATAAGAAATAAAATGTTCAAAACCACATCATGAAGAATCATTTGTTTCAGCCAGTTTCTAACTTATCATGCTTATGGTGGTCTAGCAATTCAATGACATTTGTCAATCAAGGTGCGAATCACCAGATAATAATAAAATCATAATAATAACTATTTATCAATAATCATTCATATATAGGATACAATAATTTACTTTCTTCTCCTAGTTATACGTCTTCCTCTTCTGCTCCTTCTTCCTGTCATTTACCATTATCATGAATGTAATCACTATATAATCATTGTTGTTGTCAACATCTATCCTTCTTTTTTCCCTCCTCCTTCTTTTTATTTTGTTTCTTCTGCTTCTTCTTTTCTTCTTCTGCTGCTGCTTTTCTCCTTCTTTTTCCTCTTCTCCTTCTTTCCACTCCCTCTTCCTGTCATCATTATCATTATTGTTATTATTACTGTTATTCTTTTGAATATCATTCTTATTGTACCTTCATTATCATTAAACGTAAGTAGCAGCAACAGCAGCTGCAGTAATGATAAAAAGAAACAAATGATTGAGTCGTTTGAAAACAAAATATTTGATTGTTTCCTCTCTTCCCCCTTTCTATAACTTTTTCTTTCATTTTTACAAGTGGCCATCAAATGAAACTGAATCATGTCCAGTGGACTATACGAATATACCGTATTGACGATAAAAAGATATCGTGACAGACACATCCAGTTGGAGCAATAATAGCTACAAAATTGTGATTTTCCATTCATTAAGCTCATCAAAATGGCCTCGAAATAACAATAAACCTAGCTAGACAGCACAATAACAGCAGTTCAACACTCATCAATGACATGTAGGATTATCTGTATATACCCATCCCCCTCAAAGAATTAAACATCACTTGTGGGTGATCTGGCCTTAGGTTTCTTAAAACTCCAGGTCAGATTATTTTGAAAGACGTGTCATTAAATGATAAATAAAGTTTTGCTTGAAAATAGCATATATCTATGCTAATGCCAATATGGCATGGTGGGTACTCTGCAGGATGGATAGGAGTGCACTATAACTTGTTTTACATCGCTTTATTCTATGAAAAGCAATGAAGGAATAAAATAACAATACAGATACATTCTATACATTAAATAAGATAACAGTCCAAGACATGGTCACGTCATTACTGACGCAAGCAGGGCATATTGAACATTATTTACAATAAAATAAAGTACCGCAACAGTTACTAAAATGAAAAAAAAGTAGAATGAACTTAAGTTACTCATAAATGGAAAATTCGGATAACGTATTATTGTTATCGATTTAATGTAAGTTAGAATTAGTTTTGCAGCTGCATTTTAACGATTTTGAGTGATTATTAAGGGCCTAAACGAGAGCAAGGGTTTGCAGTTTAGCCATGTTAAAAAAATTCTGAGCTATATTGTCACACAATATTTTGTTCTGCATGACCCAGTGAAAAAAAAGTAAGCTGTGCGATATCGATTTCAGATATTATTACGATTTGATACAATACCTGCGTATCTATATTACTTCTTCATTTTTTTTTACATTCCCTACATCTTAGGTATTAACAAATATTGGACTTGTGTGGCCTATCCCCAAATCTTGTTTACAGCTATCTTTTAAATCCTTGCCAACATATTTTAGCCCTAAACTGTTATTGATGAAAATTATGATAAGTACTGGGAAATGAGAAGAAAGAAAAGAAGAGGGGGAGAGGGGTGAATATAAAGAAAACTGAAGGAAAGGGCGAAAAATAAACTAAAGCAAAGTAATTACAATTTCCAATTGGCCCGACCATACAAAATCATTGACGCGTCGTAGCGACCCAAGAGTTAATCTCGCGATAATCTCTACAACTGGTCTTTGTTCAATCGGCTGACCATTCACATCAACAAAAGAAGGCACTGGCCGAATTCGAACATAATACCAACAGCCTCTGACATTTGAGGTATATTGAAGAGTTGGCATTGTCCAATAGCTATACCCAAACTCAATCCAATCGCACGACGTTTGAAAACTTCATCAACAACAAAAAGTTATCTATCCCATGGTGATACAGTCCCTTTCCCTCATCCCTTGTATAGCGTTCTTCCATATTTCAGGGTCCTCGGAGAAAGGAGACTCGTCGTCTACCTTGTCTTTGATTTCGGAACAATTAATGTCCTCCTCTTTTAGAACCCGAACCCCCTCTTTTCAGACCTCAAAGGGCAGTGCGCCGAGTAGAGAGACACACATGTATACCATCTTCGATCCTATTTCCAATTCAACATTATTTAATATCGATCATGTCGATTGGTGTATTTGTTGGTTCCGTCTGTATTTGATTGTAATTACCCAGTTTGAAAGGAGTAAAGCTAACACGTAATTTAGATTAACAAAGCTCCAGATGGACTCATTTTATTTATTAATATATGTTTACAAGTCGACTTACCGAGTCTTACCCCACCCCCCCCCCCTTGCAATGCTAACGTCCAATATCCCTGTGTCAATCTTGCCGTCTTTTAACAGACCATTAACCGACAAATTAATGTAATGTGTTTTCATTAATGAGGTCGACGATGCATAGATATCTAGATGTTGATCTATACTTAAACAATAATAAAAATTCCCCCATTTCACATTAATTTTAGTGCATGAGTGTACAAATGTGCTAAAAGTGCAAAAAGTATGAAATATTTATTCATTACGTCTCCTATTTCAACGGACTTTCACAGAAACTCGAAATTCGAAAAATGACATTTCACATTACTTTGTTACCATTGTTAATATGATGTCATCAATTTTAGCAAGATAATAAGAGCATGAGTTAATTAAAAACATGCATAATATTGTAAAGCAGTGTGTGAACTTAAAAAGACTAAGCTGCATAAGTGGAGGAAAAAAAAGAAGAAAAATTAAAAAATATATATAAATAATTCAAAACGGAACTGGGGAAATCTGCTTTACCTACATTTTGACTATAGTTTACCTCAAATTCACACCTATAATTGTTAAATTTGTACATGAATATTGATTATTATTTTGTCTTGGTATATTTGAATTACCGTCAATTTATCCTTGCAAGCAGCTGTCATGTCATTTCACGCATTTGATCACACGAAAAAGAAAATATCAATTTTGACCAACTGTATATTAGACTTAAATTTCTTATACCCCAAAATGCAAATCGTTATTAGCCAAAATGTCTCCTAAAGTAGGAAAACGATCATGAAATCTATCGGCAACTGGGATGCTCCACGTCAATATGCGCGTTTCTTTCTGGTTTAGGCTGAAAATGAAAGTTGTGCGACCGATTACAATTTGAGGAATTAGAATAATACGAAAACAAATATGCGTCATGTAATCATTATTAGCAAAATATTCATATAGTGAGATGTTATTGAAAAGGTATTCTAAATTGATAAAAACAGGTGTATAGCTTTCCTTTCCTTTGATCGCAGTGATGTATAATTCCAGTTCCTCTTGTCAGCTTGTTTAGCCAATCTTGTTTTAAAGTAACTAATTGGACGAAAAAGGTTACAATCAATCCCTTAATACAATGTCTGATATCCGACTCTCGTTAATTTCACTAAGTGGCGAAGAGAAAACATATTGTTAGTAAACGGTGAATCACATACGAATATAAAAAATCAATTTATCTAGAAAATGTGAATTTTTCAACATTGCATTGAACTTCTGGTTACAAATGCCATTTGTGTTTTATGGTTACATGTTCTAATCAATATCTAATTATCAGTTTACAGTCATCGTGTTTATAAATGGGAATAAAATGAGATGAGCTTTGCCTAATAATGGCTACAAATCACGCAAACAAACCTACAATTTTTGTCTTTATCATTATGAACCTATGGGCCCTAAGGCTATTTTTAATGTTCCCCATCCCAATTTTACCTCATATTCCTTCTGATTCTCGAAAAAAGACGGGATAATTAGAGAATCTATTACTGTCGGAGTTAAAAGTTGTAAATAGTTTGAAGTGGATTGAGTATTAATGACTCAAAGATAAAAAGCGCGGCAATCAATTAAATTCAAAGCCGGGACAAAGCGGACCTGCGAGGCAAGGACACATAGCCGTTCGGTCAGACATGAAATATTGACGTAAAAATTAAAGTAACGTTTAATTTGTTAAGTTGGAAATTTGCTATGGAAAAAGAAAGAAAGATCACTGATGTTATCAACAATTGTGCGTAAATGCGTAATTACTCCAATTAAACACAAAATTATTATCATTAACATGCCTATCATCATTGTTATTTTTATCTTTGTTACTAGACTCTACGTTATGGTGCACTATTCTGCATAGAGAGTTTAAACGATATTGTATTCATGAGATAATGACTTGTTGATTATGTGTTTCAAATAACATGCTCTGTTTATTAACAAAAAGAAGAATTGAAGTATTCAACTTTGCATGTGTGGTATATGAATACATGTGTAGCGAATCACAATTAAAATAAACAGACACTTTGTTGAACATGTCAATTATCATCAACTCTCATGACAATGTGAATAACATCAGAATAATATGCCACTTTTACAAAAAACAATAGTCATGGAAGCGACCATTTGATATAAATTTATTTCTTTTTCAACCAACGATTCGTGTGAAAATTTGATTATTGATAATATATATCAAAGCGCCCTCTCTTTCTGCGATGTTTCAAGATTCCTTCAAAGGGGTTAATTTGAGCAGGCATCTTACAGTTTTATCGATTGGATATTAAAAAAACTGGAGACAAAGATTATCTTCCCAAATTCTCCACGAATTCTTTTTTGGGGAAAACGTTTATAAAAAAAACATATGTATAATTAAAGTCATAACACCTCGCTGATATTTTATTGTAATCGGACATCCCGAACAAAATATTTTTCAAGTTAAATCGCAAAATTTATCAAATAAAACATTTTATTATTTTTCATCCTCCACATCACAACTGCTTTAGGACATCAAGTAGGTGCATGTATAGTCATGATGGTATGCACTTTGGGGGTATTAAAACTTAAAATTTGATTTCATTGTGTCGTTCCTATTTGAATCTCTAGCATGCTGAAAAAATAACAACTTTGATGTATCTTTTATCATCAGTCTATGATTTAAAAAAAATCAATCTTCGCAAGTATTTCATCCTGAAAACTTCAAAGTGATGATCTTGGTGACAATTTATATGATTTACATAATTATTTTGTCCTCACTGGATATACACAAAAATAATTCCCTTTTTTTCTTAATTCAATATATAATAAACTATCATAGACTTGGGTCTTTCTTATATTCATGTAATCAACTGTTTACTGGTTATTGTATTTATTGATAAAAACGTATGCCCAATGTAAAATATTTTGTGAAATATAAACTGTATTTTATTTTTGCTTGAATATAGTAAATTCATAATTCTATATATTACTGACATCACTGCAATAATTCGTAGCAATGTTGCGCGCATGCCACTGATGCCATATTTGTTAATGTCAGTCATACCATATTCATCCATAATAATGTTCACAATTACTCATATTTCTCCTATCTCTTAAATAATGTCTTAATCAATTACTTAAAAAGTAATTTCATTATCATATACCGCTGGAATAACGTAAAATTGCCATGCAGCTCCAGACGGGGGCTATTAACATGTGCATTGAGGCTTACGTACGTATTATCTGTGTAGTATCCTTAGGTCGGAAAATTATTGAAAAGGAAAACAATTAATTTCCATGGCCACAAAATGCTTATTAATAAGCTGTGCAGGCAAGTTCTGACACGTGTTTTCAAAATTTCTCGTCGCTTGCATTTGATATCTAAACAATCTTCTCAGTTAAATAGCTTTTTGTTTTCTGTATATTGCATTGGCTTTGTATGTTGAAATAATAATTGTATGCAGATAAACACAATGACAAGTATTATTGTATGGATACTTTATCCTGTGATTCACATGTAGAGAAAGGAGTGTTTAGATTCACATTGGTTGAGGACAATAAGAGACAAACAATAAGGACATTTATAACTTTTTATTTACATGATTTTTTATGAAAAGTCTGCAACAGCCATGACAACCATCAATATTGTGTTTTCTATCACCATGCACCAAAACATTTTTCCACCATGGTTTAGTCCACGTCGACAAGAGTTCTAATATCATTGCCAACAATACATTTCTCATGTAAGATTGTCCGCAGCGGGGGGGGGGGGGGGCAAAATGTTGTGGCCCAGAAATTGCCCAGACCTACCTTTTCAGTAAAAAAAAATCATCACGATCTACCTAAAGTGTGTTCCGGATCCTTCAGCTTCATGTAATATATCGTTGTTTAAAATGATCCTCGTGATACATATCAGTCGCTTCGCTCCCTCGTTTGATTTTTCACAATCTCAACACCCCCCCCCCCCGAGAAAATCTCAACCGTACGAAAACTCTTAACGGGCAATTTTACCATTGCTAAAACAATAATCTCAGAAATATACTACGCGTACAATATACTTTTATGACCTCATTTTATTCATAATGATAGCACCAACTAGAAAAAATACAAGAAATGTCATAATTAGATACATGTATATCAAACTAACAACGTTCTTACTTGTAGCGTGCTATCTGATCGAGAGAATCGTCGTGAAGGTGATTGCACTTGAGTAACTTGTCGGTCATACACTCTGTCTGTATACTACTCAACTTCATCATATTATACACACACACCAAACAGGTGTAAGAAGTCGCAAATCACAGAAATTTTGAGAAAATGTCAGGAAACATTTCTAGTCCCATCAATTTTATCTTTCAAGTCACAAACGATGAAACCTGACATTAAACTAGAGTATGTCATATACCGATAGTGTTTTTTAACAATAACACAAACGTCTGGTACTGTTATGAAATTGCATTAAACATCGATGTGTAATTGCTGTGTTATATGTAAAAAATATATATTTTCTGGGAATTATCAGAACTCTGAAAAGCAAAAACAAAGTTCAATCAAATTCACACTGTGACTTATTTTGGTTTGTTCGTTTATCTTGTGTGCATTTCAGTATATTTAATTAAGGAATAAAAACGAAATGACAGTAAATCTGATAAATCCATAAAATTCCTCAAATGAGTGCTGTTGTCATGAAAAGGATACAATGGTATACGGATGAGTTAGAAATAGCTTATCAAATTTCAGGCAAATATTTTTGCCTGAAATTGGAAATGAAATATAAAATGTAGAAAGATCACCTCATTGAATGATCAATCACCACGATCAACCGAAACCGACTGCTTGATCATCTCCATTAGATAGTAATTTATTCCGCGAATATGTACGGTATCATAAAAATATTGTGTGAATATTAACCTGCCTTCCTTATCAGAACGATATTCTCATTAAACAGATATACTGTCATTTTTTTAAAGTAGATTTGAAGTAATGAATAACTAATTCTTTTTGAAGAACTATCTGATTTCCTCTGCATGTATGGAAAATTGAAGCCTCTGTATGTATAGCCTTTCCCCATGATATTGTGCCTATACCTAGTGTTGTATGTAATGAGTGAAAATTCATATTAGCATGATTAGTAACGAGTCAACGAAGCGAGAGAGCAACAATTTTGACTTTTTCATAATATTCGGAAATTATATCGTATTGCATCATTTTTTATAATTTTCTTTTATGTCTCTTTTTATAATATTGGAGAGGGTCTTCATTGTGAAACTTTTGGGAGTCACGTACTCCCAAGCCCCCCCCCCCCCAAAAAAAAATAGAAACGCCAGTTTCCCTATATGTACTTTATTCTTGATTTACGGAGAAAAAAAAAACAAAATACACAGTTATAGAACAAGGGCCGGGGGGAGAAAATGAGACTAGTATGTATATGTTCTCCACATGTATGGAACAATCATGTCGGACAATAAATCCAACTTTTCATAGAATTATAAAGTACATGTATGTGAAATATGCAACAAAATATATTTGGCAAGGAAAAGAAAATAGTCATGAATAATCATGAAAATTTGGCTTTTTCTATATCACACTTGATATTTTAAATGAATGTAACCAATATTTTAAATGTATTTTGCTTTGTCCGTATCCCAATGGGAATGGTTTCCAACTAAACTTCATAGTTCATGTGTAAAAAAAATCTTGAGATCATGTATAGTTTTGATAAGCTGTTAGGTTGTTGTCGTGACTTGTATCGAAATGTTCATTGAGAAATAAAAGGGCGAAGAGTTATGTGAATGATGAAAAGTAGTAATGTTTTAGTCTCTTTAGGTTAAAAAGCATGAACACATGTACTTCATCAATTGAAATCAATTGAAACTAAACGGATACGCATTACATTTGTGGATAGTTTGCAATATGTCAACATCTGGCAGAAGAAGGAACCTGCCACTGCATGTTGTGCGATCATTTTACTCCGAAGCAACTTTATAAACACTAACATCGTTTTTTTTTTCTAACGTCTAAACTTAACCATTTGTCTTATTCATATTTTGGAGGAAGTCAAGATTGTTGAAAGATCGCTGTACAACAGCACCCAATCTGTCAAGTTCCACATCCTTTAAGAATGGACATAATGATGGTCGGACTATACCCTTGACCAGATTCAAGAGCTATCTTGTCATCTTTAATCCAAATCATAAAGGTGATGATTCGTAGAAGCTCCAAGCCCATCCTGTAAATACCCATCATGACATCGCAACCTTGTATCTGATCTATGAGCTCTCATGAGGCATAATAACGACAGAGTAGAGCTCTTACTGAATTATGACTTACTGCTAAAGAAGCTCTCGCATATGGGGAAGTTGGTCGCTGTCCCCGACTCCCAAACAAACTTAACACCACCAGATGAATTATTAATGCTTCAGTTTCGTTGACTGCAAGCTTGGTTATTATGCAAGACTGTCGTTGTTTATCCACTTTGGAAATGAGTTTACACTTTATGAGAACCATTCGTCATTTTTATCATCTCTCAAAAGTACTTTTAGAATTGAAGGAACACGCAGAAGACAGGGTCTGGTATAATTACAACAAACTTGACCCCTTGGTTGAATCCGAGTCGAAATTGGCATGACTTGAGAGGTTTCTTTTTCATCAGTTCAGTTTGGTATGGTAATAATCCCATAATTACGATAAATGCTAATAGCAGCCTCGCAGTAAACTACAGAAAGAATAATCATGGTAATGATTATAATCTAAACCCAACTTGGTTGAATAAAAATCAAGGTAACAAGGAGAATGTGATGTCGATAATAAGTTAATGACTGTTTTCGAAAACCTAAAATCTATGCGTTTCGCGAGACAGAGATGATAAACCCTATCCTATCGATTGAGATATGTGACAGTGACCACGGTAACAACAATTTGAAACATAAGAAACTTAAGTGTCTGTAAAACTTTATTATTTCTGACCGGTGCCATTGCACAGAATGTGTTGTCCTATAATAATAACGAATGACATAACTGAGTGGCTCAGCCACAAAGTATTTGTAGTAAAATTGTACCGTGATAATGTTCCATTTTTGATAGTATACATTTGTCTGGGATAAAAACGGACTGAATATATTTTTAGGTTACCAACATTCACTGTATTCATTCTAATCTTATGAAAACAGCCAGACCACCGGCTTGTTTGATCTATAAAGGTAATGTGGCCAGAGCAATGGCCAAACTGACCCATGCTTTTCTTCCTTTCAATTGTAACACCGATTGGGCGAAGAGATCTCCCTCTCGATTAAATCACATCTTTGTAAACAAGTTTAGACCGTTCCTTTCTCTTCCAAGCCGATTAATTTCAAAAGATTCCTTGGTATTTTCCTTAAGCATTGCGGGGAATATCAATTACATCTAACAAGAGATTATCCGTATTGAGAAGACAAAGCGGCGTTCGATTTTATTCAGAGAGTGGATTAAGACGGGATGATAAGGCATTCAGAGCTGTAGCTATTCACGCCTCCCATTTACTACGAACGTACCCGCACAACCATCGCCGAGCCACGGGGACAATTGCGATAGGGATCCGCTAGTGCTCGCCTCTTCACGGAGTCAATGTGATATACAAACAATTGATTATTCTCAATTAATTCCAACGCTAATCGCTTGTTAAATGGGAGAAGAACAATAAACTCACTTTAAATTATTCACACTTGATGAAAAGAAGGGGGAAACCGGACGTCTTTGGCGTGAATAGTACAGTCACTATGAATAAAGCTAGACACTTAATTACTCTTGGGAATTAAGTCCCAGCTTACAACTATCCGGGTCATTTGAATCTGCTATAACTTAACAAGATTCAACCTTCAAGTAACGCAAAGTCTTTCTTTATATAACTTTTTCGCCCCAATGAAATTAATCAGAAACCAAGCATAACTTAGATTAACCAGCATTCCGCCAAATAACTCTAATTTTGAATTAGTCCTACATGAAACCCTTTCTTATAAAAGTAATGGACAGATCAAATACTTTCCACTTGATTTAGTTTAATGCGAGATATGTCTCACACGTCATATGCTTTTATAGGCTCAATAAACTAGAAGCTGAAAGAAGTCGGGAGTAAAAATTATTCAAAATACTTGCTCTAAAAAAATTGACAAATGATGTGTAATTGGTTGGGAATAATTGCATTTACTATGCTTATATCCAAAATAATATATGTCCTTGTTCCATACATGTAGGCCTCCATGATAGAATAATAACCTTCGTGCGGCTGTTTAGGCCTTTTGAATTCATGTAGAGATTATTATGTATTCCTAGAAATTTAAGTTAAATTTTTATTAGTCTAGCCCCCATAACTGCACCCACCCCCCCAAAAAAAATCCTCAAATTAAAATCTTGTGATTTCCCAAAGTGAGCACCATTCAACGAATTCGTTTCGTGTATAGTAACATGCAGCTTTGAATTACGCAAAATAATTATTCCAAAGTGACAATGAAATTTCAATTGCCCCTCTTAACATTTCCTTACTTAGCGAGTATTTTATACAAACATCAATTTATCAAAATATCTGCTGGAACCATATCCATATTGATAAGAAATTATTTGCGGCTTTGACAAAAATTGAAATAAAATAAAACGAAATAAGATTAAAAGCAAGAATGACAAAAAATGGATGGTTGACACTAGTGTACGCGTTATACATCATTATCATTTCAGTCAACGTTCCTGTATAGAAATTGATTTAATAGTATTAAATCATGGAGCTATAAAAACACAGATTTAGCTCCATGATTGAATTTATTTTTATTTCAATTAATACATTATTTTGTGGGGTTTTTCTTCTCATTCAAACGTCAAACGATTTAAACAATATTTTATTTTGATTTGACGATCGGCCTTTAGTGCTCTAAACCATTTATCTTGATTGATACCGTAAATTATATGATATTTTGTAAATATTATCATAAAATGCAGATTACGGTACGTTATTTCATGTGGTTATAATATCTCAATGTTTTCCATTAAGTTTCAGTGCAGAAATCGGTAAGGTAACAGTTAACTCTTGTGCATTTTGTGGAAGTATATATTTGTGATATTTCAGCTTGGAACATCATATATTTGCGACAAGTTGTTAAAATAAATTCCTCTTGGATAACACATTCGATGTTATTCTGCTAATATGATAATCATTACATCTTTCATTAAAGTTTTAATTTTTAGTTTAGTCATGAAATATAGTTTCGCATACATGTAGCTATGATATCATTTTAGTTCTTAAATCCGTAAATCATAAAATATCTCTTCATCAAATAAGAATCATTACCTTAATATTTTTAATATATATATTATTGAGTATAAGAATTAAGAGGTACTGTCAGCACTCTTGAAACAACTCAGTCAAATTGACTTGACCAGTAGTCAGCTGGGTGCAACTGATGTCTAGTCACACTTCTGAATTATATTCTAGTCAGAGATTACTCTGTTCTGGTAAAATACGACTAGAAAATGGTCAAATATGACTGAAGAATAACAGATGCACCTAGCTGACCCTATTAACTAGTCATTTTGACTGATTTGTTTTAAGAGTGTGGTCTATCATGTCTATAGACATGACTAGCATGTTGGAGTGCCCTTGTGATTTGTTCTGTCAACGAAGAGTCATTAATGCCAATATACGATCGTAGTTTGTTTGCTGATGAATACAAAATTGATAAGACCACATTCAGCTACTAGTATTAAATAAAAAGACCGTAATATTTTTTTCCCATTTAACTTAAGTTCATTATTAAACATCCTTGCACCCTAAATCGGCAGTCCTATTACTATCTATTTTGTAATGATACCTAAATGTTGTCATAGCGGGAATGATTTAAGTATAATCTCGGAAACAATAAGTTTAACAACACAACAAAAATTGTATCATAATTGCCTTATATAGCATATTCATTCCTTTTTAAGAAAACCAAAATTAAGCCAAAAAAATCTTTATTCTGACCATGCACACATTTATTACAAACAAAATTTTGTCATGAAAGTTATTCATATAAAAAAAAAAGTTTCAGGAGTCTTCTCGAGTTAACATATTAGGCAGCGTCTGACAGCCCCATACTCGAACTCTAACATTTTCTCCAAATATGAAAAAAAGAGCATTCGATCAAAATTAATAGCAATGCTGAAGGGTTTATCAAAGATTTAATGATTAAATGAATTAAATTGTGGTATTTCAATGTGCAAAAATACTGCAAGAGGAAAGGAGAATAAATCTAGGAGCACTTTAAAATCGCTCTCGCTCGTCCTTTAGTGCGCACTTGTCGAGTGATATGCTTACTTAATTTCTCTATAAGTCCTTCAGAAATCCTCATTTCTGCTGATTATGGCATAGGAAATAATTCAATCTTCAAGTAAAAATCCAAGACTCAGTGGCAATTAGGTAACTGACCTTATGAATGGAAGTAATAAAATTGAGCTGAGGGAGGTAAGAAATTAAATGAAGTAAGGTAAAACAAAAATAAACAAAAAAGATATTTAAAACAAAAATACGATCTGGAGTAAAAAGATTCATACGATTTATCAAAATAAAACTATGTTCATGATATAAACTTTAAACGTTGAAGAGTTAATTCAATATTTGTTCAAAACTTTGTATTTCTTTTGTATTTTGTTAATCCCTCACTCTTTCTGAAAAAATAAACGTGATCACTAATCATGGATGAAGTCATATGTGATTGTGCAAGGAAAAAAAACAGGAAAATAATCTCATTTAAGTTTTATTTCACATTCATAATTAATACATTTTCTTTAGTTTATGATTGAAATGATGTAGTTCCATACAATTACTAGATCGAATGAAATATCACGCAGTTAGCATTTTAGACAATGGTAGAAAATGGCAAGATTTCATGAAATGAAGTGTTTGTAATTATTACAAAAATAATATTTCTACGACGATACTACCATTCACTACCAGCTGTACCCCAAGTTAAGGGAGAGTGGGGAAAAACTAATAAATGCATAAACAGCTCATAATGATAATAATCGCTTTAAGGAATAACGTGGAGTAAAGGAGAGATGATATCAAAATTTATACGATGAGAAAACATCCCAGAGGACCAGTGCTTGAATTGAGAGGTACAATTCATAGTCGCATAAAATGGCGTTATAGTACTGTGGGTATAATGGGAAAAGGAGATAGATGGTTTGTTTTATGCGATCGTTGGGTGATGTTTATGGGGTAAGAGAAGGGGTGATATAACGAGTTTGATGTTTCTTACCTGTCATATCAAGGGGATATGGTGAGTTGTGGAGACCGTATGGGGAACCGTAAGCGTTGCTCCCCATGTATTGCTGTTGGTGGGCCATATGGGCGTGATGAGGAGGGGATCCTGCGTGAGTTAGAAAGGTATTGCCAAATGTGTTGGCGTAGGGCCGAGGCGTGGCCCCGTGAGCGGCGGCGGCAGCAGCTGCCGCCCCACCACGAATCTCGCTGCTATTCCAGGCTGCAGCGGCTGCCGCTGGTGACACCCCACTCACGGCGGCCCCCGGTGGCAGATCGTCTCCTGCACTGGATGCAGCCAAACTTGACTCGGTGGGCGAGTTATACATGGGATAGGAGTAGTGAAAAGCACTAAGTTGTTCAGGGTTTGAAGAACTCACACTGACCATGGCATTGCACGAGGCTCGTTGCCTACTGCTTGACCCGTATAGACCGTTCATAGGGCCAGAAATACCTCTATATTCTGCAGCACAACTGTCCATTCCTGTGGGGCGTTGAGCTGGCCAAGCCTGTTCCATACCTATCTGCATACTGGCCAGAAAACAAAACGGCAAAAAATGTTTTATTGAGGCGAGTTGCTCGTAGAATTAAATAGTAAGATGCAGCTCTCTTTTTCAGTTCCGTATCATAATATCAAACAGCAGTTGGAAATTTAGGGAGGTATGAGTGCTCGGATCTAAACCCTTCTGTCGTTTTGTCAAGTAAACTCTGTGAATGACGACCATCCGACCTCGGCGACCCTTCCGTATGCTAATCAACATTTACAACTTAGTCACGTGATGATCGCTTACTACGACGAACACCCATCACACGAGTCCACTTCAAAAAGTTCACTGTTTTATTATCATGTGGTCGAAATCTGGTGGATCGTTCTTCTATTCTGTCTGCCCACTGTCTTTGAAGTCCTGCGACCCTTTCTTATCGTCTTTATGGGACTTGAGTCAAATAGAAAACAATAACGCGGGACCCGAAATCTGCGCATTCGCCCACCGCTCCCTTCCTTTGATCTTCCTCCCAACTAGTTCCATTGGCAAATGAGTCTCATGCGCAAATTTATGGCCACCTCTGTGCTGGCGTGGCGGTAACGATGGGATCACAACGCGTCATGGTCACAAAATGATATCCAGTTATCCACCTTCAAGAAGGAGTGTTGTTGTGACAGGGTAGGTACCTCAACCAAACACTCAAAAGTCCACTGGTCATCTGTTATGACATACCACTGCTCACTATAAAACGAAAGCAGGATTTTGTTATAAAAAGCCCCAAGACACCCATTGAAAAGATAGGTCACCCCGTGTCCACTGGTACTTTACCTCTTTTAACTTAAATATTTCGATAGCTTATTTTCAGAAATAGGCCCTTCCATTCATACGGTTGTTTTGTGTGAAAGAAAGTAAGGGTGGGCCACTTAAGAGGGCAACAACTATGATCAAATACCTTTGTTGTCCCTAGTGGCATTATGTAATTGACTTTGTAGGACACTTCTGTCTCTCAATCTAGGTTAGACTCACAACACCCTTTGGTATTCTCATTTTTCTTTCATTCACTCTCGATTTTTTTCTCTCTCTATCTCTCTTAATTTTTTTTATTCCCGCTCTTTCTCCCTTTCTTCCCCTTCATGCTTATCTCTGTCTGTCCTCCATCATGTCCATGTATCTCTTGTTATGATAAACAAAAACACATGAATGAAATCATAATGGTATAAATAAGAGCAATGTAATTTTCGGTTGATGAAATAGAGAACCAGTGAATTTGCATTTCTTTGATATTGTTTCAGTAAAAAGTGTGTTTATTGTTTTTGAAATGTGGGCATTGATTTTCGTTAGTTTATTTTATGTAATTACCTTCCTCATGAGTATCACGTGAAAATATTATTTGAAATAACAATCATCATCGATGAATTATACATTCATGATAAGTTGGCACATTACTCGAAGATTATTTCAAATAATGCATATTTCTTTTAATTTCTTTTCACAAAAAAACGAACAAAAAATGCAAAAAAAGATCGAAAACATCCAAAGGCGAAAATAAAACGAAACCCTAAACTCAAAATCATTTTGAAAACCACAATCAAACCTATACAGAAACAAAATGATATACAAGCAGAAACCTTTAAAAACTTAACACTAACACCAGAACAAAAATGAAAAGAAAGCAACAGCCACAATCGTGACAATATTTCATTTCATTTATTGGTTTGCAACATTTATTATTCCTGCCAGTGAAAAAATAAATGTATGATCACTTGCAAGACAAACTAGACATCTGAAAAAGAAGTATTTCACTATTATCACAAAGTATCCATAATTCCAGATTTTAACTTGTGTATACCAAGAAATAACCAACACAGCACTTGAAATTCTAGTATTTTTAAAGAAAATTGATACTCTTTACCCACTATTAGTTCATTATAATTGTCACATTCGTTGACTTATTATTAACAACAGGTTCTATTCTGTTGGCAAACTTCCCCTGAATAAAAAAAAGTGCTTTGGAAACGTGTTACACGTGACTTACTGAACTCATCTCGGTTTATAATAATACTATCTCATGATCTGATCTGATCTGATCGGAAATCTATCCATGAACATTCATTCCCCAATTTACTACTCATTAATTTTGTCACTGAAATACATGGGTGAAGCTCGGGAATCGTAGCTTTCGACGAACAATGTTATTCCTCTCCAGGAAGAGAAAAGAAAAGAAAATATGACAAAGACAAGGATTCAGTCGTTAAAACAGCATTGACCCCGTTCCTTAGGGACTGCGACAATGATATTTCATTAATATTGTTTTCCGTGAATACAACTACTGTTGAGTTAGTTTGTTAAATTTGTTGTTTTTAGAGGTCGTAATTAATGTGAATTTTCAATAAGTAAGTGACTGATATGACAAATGAGAAGGAACTGCTGCGTTCAAATATAGAGCTCGATTACAGCTTCCTGCGAATGAGTGCATGCGTTTCGAAATAAAAGCTGCGAGAATTTCTCAGCTTATATCTGTGTTTACATGAAGACTTGAAACTCCTTTTGCTCCTTTTACTTAATATTACGTGTCACAGTTAAACAGAAACACTACTGATACAGGAATAATATAACGTGTCATTACTAAATGGAAGCATTAATATAAAAATAATAATTACAAGGTAGAGCATTACATATCAATTAGCTTTTAGTATATATATGTTATTTCAACATTATTCCTTAAGTCCATTTATGAATGTAAATTATTACCTGCAATATTAAAGAGGGAATATGACTTTTAATGATAATTTAAAAGTTAAAATGAGAAATAGAGAGAGATCTAGACTCAATGGTTACATGATAGTAATCCAATTGAAGTAATTCCCCCATTTTTTCTGTTACTTTTTCCTCTGCATTCAATTTCAATATACGATCTGGAACAAACATTACGACTTTTCTCCGCGTGCTTGCTTTTTATTTATTTCATTTTTTTTTATTTGAGGGGGGGGGGTGAAAAACATCAGGACCGTTTATTCGTTGTATTTTGTATTGTTTGATGGCTCATTTTCACACGCAGTGGCATAACAGGCGGGGGAGGGGGCAGGGGGGGGGGCAAGTTGCCCCCCTGGAGGATTTCACCGGGAAAAGAAAAGAGAAACGGGGAAAAGAAAAAAGGAGGAAGAAAGAAAGGGAAAGGGGAAAAGGAAAGGGAAAGGTAAAGGGAAAAGTAAAAAGAATACGAAGAATTGTTTTTTTCAATGGAAAAGGAAGGAAAGCGGGAAAATGTACGAAAGAAGAACATTTGAGAAAGAACAAATCATTCCGAAAATAGGCCTATGTAATACAATAGCACGGTGGGAAACACATTAAAAGATGACAAAATGGCAAACAATAGCGGGAAACGAAGGTAGAATGTAAGAAGCCAAAAGCTAAATTGGAAAACACAGGAAAGGGACAAGAAAAAAATAATAACACGACCGGGCTGCCGATGATTGAAATTAAAAGGCCGGAAGAAAGATGGACTGCATACAACATTGTGCTATAAGCTTGCTAAATTTTATGCAAATAAGCTACCGGGGCTTTGCCCCAGACCCCACGCAGTAGGGGCTCTTCATTTATAACCTTAAAATGGATATAACGCCCCCCGTTCAATCACGTTCAATCACTGGCATACAGGCGCGGAGGGGGAGGATCTTTGTTCCACACCCAAGAGGAAATAAAAGAAATTATAGGAGACAACGTATAATGAAATGAATGGAACATAATCTATTACATAATTATAATTTAATTTCAATAGGCATTTTTTTCCAGCTCGCTTTGCACGCTGGCGACTTTTTACAAAATTTTCCCACATTGCTATGTTTTGCCCCCTCAAAATATTTGGTTTATTACGCAACTGGGTTAAATAAATGTGTTGTGTAGAAGCTATATTCTGTATATGCCCGCGATTTGATTAAAATAGCGGCAATCTGCGAGGTTTAAATGGCTTTGATATCAAGAAGTTTCGGGGGCTCCGCCCCGAACCCCAACCGCACAGCACTGCGTATGGAAGGGTTGGGCCATGGCCCCCAAAAGTTCTACAGACAAGAACAAAAAAAGGAGGAAAGAAAAGCAAAAGAAAAGTGTAGGATATGATTTTATTTACTGAATATAATGTCAAAAAATAGCTCAAAGTTAGATTCTCACGAAAACGTGATTTTTTTCTCGCTCGCTTCGCTCGCTCGGGACTTATATAAAGCAGCTTTTTAGCACATGTGCTATACTGCGCCCCCCTTTTTTTTTTTTTTTTAATAATTTTTTTATACTCTTCACGCTACTGCCGCAAAAAACCCTGTTCACAGTGGCGTACAGACCACAAAAAAGGAATCTAAAGAAAAAAGAGTGAAATATATTATTCTCTGGATATCATGTCAAAATCTATCACAAAATTGGATTTTTGAATTAAAAAGGTCAAATTTTTTGCTTGCTCGCAACTTTTTTTAAAGATAAATTCTGCCCGATACGCAATATCTGGCCTACTCAAAATAGTCGCCTCATTACACCATTACGCCTGTTCGTACCAATATGACCGGGAAATTTTTGGCTCTTCAATTGCCCCCCCCCCTGGCCACCGACCCCTGTTACGCCGCTGTTCTCACGCCTCGTCAAAGCAAGAGAAAGTAAGTTATGTCAATGGAAATGCTGGAACCATGTCTATCACAACTCCATGCTGGAACAGAGTGAGGCAGTTTCATTATTATGTGTAATGACTTTTAGAAATCTAACATGCACCAATACGAATGCCAAGTACTCAAATACTCTTAACATCTTTCAAGTGTGAATAAGTAGTGAAAATGAATGCAATCATAAATGGCTCCGTCCAGTTTGAATCTAAAGAATGATTGAGTACATTAAATTAACTAAGTTCACCTTTTTTTACTAAAAATTACTAAAAATACATCAAACCACAAACATTGAATAAGTTAATTGTAATCCCTTTCATATTGTTCATGTCTTTCGAAAGATGGAAACCGGTTAAAATCGTCTTGTGAGACATATTGCTATATTTCCTGGAGATTTTTTTTCATTTCATTTACATATTCTAAAATTCGAAATTAAATTTCGGAGACAGAATGCCATAAAGCTATATTATTCTTTATAGCTAGTCACGTGTAAAATAACATTCGAAAGTGCTTTAGCATTTTTCCTAATAAAAAGTAAATTGCAACCGTTACATAGTGTAAACTATTCCAAACGAAAATTAATTCCAAGAAAGATTTATCATTTTATATTCACTGATTCATTAATTGCCTTATCAAAGTTATATTTACAGTACCTAAAATACACAAAATATGCACTCATTGAGTACGCTTATCGCTTATAAACCACTATATAATAATGGGGTATTATGATATAGTTGTATTGTGTTTTGATTATTGCTTTATGTGTCTATTTTTTTTTGTTATGAAGTCATTACAATTACTTATGATTTTTTAATCACTGCCATAATTATGTAATTTACATTCATTTTGATTTACATTTGATGAATTTGTTGGTCTGTTTTTTTAAATTGTATGTTAAACTAAAATGGAAAAGAAGCCGTCTTAGAGGTATAGGCTTATGATATGAGTCGATTTGCATCTATATCTACCATCATTATTATTCATTTTGTTTAGTAATTTATTTACTTACTTACTTTTGGCGGTATAACTAAACAAAAACCACACTTTGATAACAACTTGTGTCGAGAGGAAAATTACCTCGCAGGATGAAACACCATCATATTAGGTGCTGAATTGTTCATGATTCTTCATTCAAAATGTAAACATGACCTTTGACACATAGTTTCCGTGTTTTGGTGGGGGGTCCAAGCTATTTTAACCTTGAAATATGAACATGACGATGTATACAGACTTTAGAACTGCGCAGAATTCAGGCTATTGTCGGGAACTTTTGCGGTTTCGGAACATAAAAGTGCAATAGGGAGCATAATTATCACATTTGAATGAATTCAGCGATGAAAAAGGTCCCACGAAGTATATAGCTTTGATATCAGTAAATGGGTTGGCTGTAGCTATCGTTGCCTTGGTTCATGTCTGCTACACTCCAAAAATGGATTTTCACAATATTGGGTTATAATACGGCACACAATGCAATGCTGTAGAAATTTCACGCAATGTTGTGGAAAGTTCCTGATTTTTTTTCCAATGTGTACAATCAATATAATGTTCACCCTATTCATACAATACTATCGAGTATGTTTCACAATTCCCTCTTTTCCTTTTCTCTGTTCTCTCATTCATTCTCTCTCTCTCTTCGTTTAATATTCTTATTTCTTCTGATTATGCACTTTCACTTTACTAATGACCCCCCTCTGCATTTAATTACCTAACATATTATATTGATATTATTGTAGAAACAGATCTGCTAAAGGTATTCACACTACCAAAAAAAAGATTGAGTAAGAATTTACCCAAAATTGAGTTAAAAAAGGAACATGCATGTTTGTCGGATAAGTTTTTTCCCCATATAATGCAAAATGCTCGATTTATGAGTACGTTTCAACGAAAACTTTATCAAAAATTTACACAATATTTGTTTTAATTTTGCCCAACAAACATGCATGTTCCTTGTCTACCCAACTTTTTTTTATAATGTATTTTAATATTCACAATTTTGCGTTTTTTTCATGTTGTTTTCTCTTTCCTCTCAAGTCGATCGTCAATCAAAGTGATGATATCAATTAAGTTAATTTCAATGTTCCTGTAGGTTGATCTTTATTCTAAAACAAAAACAAAAATCGGATATCTCTAGTGTACAAATTTTGAAAATCGTCGATAAGAAACGGTTTGTATTGAACGAATAGATCTGTATCATCAACACAACACCATTATTGCTACATACTCCTAAGGTTTCATGGTTTGCAATAATGATACTGCTTTTATACTACAATGAATAATCTATTGAATTAGGATGAAGGAGGAAATACGAAGGACATCAGTTTTTTGTTGCTTTCAACAAGAGGAAGAGTAGGGGTCAGACGATGAGCTCCGGTCATTACAATAGATGGACAGCGGATACATTTAATTTCCAAAGAGATTCTCTCCACACCTTGTTTGTATCAAACTTCACCTTTCTATCGAACAGAGTAGATGGGTATGGGAATGATAACGTTAACGGTGATAAAGTTATAAGCAATTTTATTTCTCATTTATATTTATCATTTCATTAATAGTCGGCCACAACCGCCAGTTTGTCTTCTCTTAACGCAATATCAAGCAGCGTGACATACGCCCTCTATGTTGTACAACAAATAATTGTTCTATCAAAATGGGCTGCAACAGGTAGGTTTACTATCATATTGAAATCAAAACGAAAAACACCGTAAATACTCCCACTGAATGAAAAGTGTCCCACTTAAAGTGATGGTCCGGGCTGAAAATATTTATATCGTAATACATAGAGTAGAATTCACTGAGCAAAATGCCGAAAATTTCATCAAAATCGGATAACAAATAATAAAGTTATTGAAGTTTAAAGTTTAGCAATATTTTGTGAAAACAGTCGTCATGAATATTCATTAGGTGGGCTGATGATGTCACATCTCCACTTCCCGTTTTCTTATTTACTACATAAAATCATAATTTTGTCATTATTTCATACTTGTGTGAATAATATGTCTCCCTTATAATGAAATAGTTTCCGCAATAGATATTTAATGCACTAAATCAGTTGTCAATCCAATTTTTCTAGTTCTTGGAGGAAAAAATTGAATAAACCTAATTTCATATAATAAAATACAAAAAAACAAGTGGAGATGTGACATCATCAGTCCACCTTATGAATATTCATGAGACTGTTTTCACAAAATATTGCTAAATTTTAAAATTCAATAACTTTGTTATTTGTTATCCGATTTTGATGAAAATTTCGGCATTTTGCTCAGTGAATTCTACTCTATTTATTAAGCTATAAATAATTTCAGCCCGGACCTTCCCTTTAACCAAAGTGGAATGACTCTGTAAACACAATGTGAACAGAAACAAATATGTACCTACAGCCAGAAAGTGAACACAGTGTGCTGAAACATCAATCATAATACTATGAAAATCCAATGGAAATTTTCAAACTAATTAATCCCAATTATCCATAATATACACTGAACACAGGGTTTATCTTAAATTAGATTTGAGATACTAGTAGTCACATAAGCTGAACATGGCATAGATGCCGTATTCACAGCTCTCACAAGACTTGTCAAATTTCCCTTAAAGTCCTTAAAAAGCAAAACTGTTTAATGCTGCATTTGGGATGTAACGTGAAATTATTTGCACGCAATCTCTTTCTCTTTTTTTATCGTAGCGGGCGAACAGGCGTCCCCTCTCTACCCACACAACCATTTTTTTTGGGGGGGGGGCAGGAGGTCCCGTCCTCCTTCGCTTGCGGCCCCGGTACGCTTTTAATCTGAAAAAAATATTAAGTTTTGCAATTATGTCCGAAAATATAAAGTGGCCTTCACAATGTAGTTTGCGACAACTGAGCAGGTACAACAGCAAGTCTTCGTTATCATCTCAAATTCACAGGACATTTAAGCCTATCAACATCTGTTAATGAAATAAATATAACTTGAATATGCTTCGTATAAATTACTATAATATCGCTTCAGCTTACAGATCCCGAAAGAGTGCTTTCGGATGGTCATTCCTTTACTTTTTACCATTGTCACTGTAATTACTTTAAGTACATCTATTTTTACACCATGCATTCTTCTATATTGTAATTTTCTATTTAGAAAAAAAAAACACATCATGAATAATGTCATCCAGATTACTCTGAATCGGGTGACTTTTAAGTGACTACTTTTAACTGAGTTTTGTCTTTGGTAATCGCGACTTTAAGCTACCTGGTGACTTTCTCTCGTTTCGCTCGCTCGAATGAAGGTACAAGTGGCAGATAATCACACAACACTATTGTGCCACAATGGATGACACAGGGGAGCAATTCAAATCCGTTAGGAATAATGGTAACTTTGCTTGTATTGTTACAACCGTGGTATGCTTGATTTTCATTGGTTACTGAACAATCTTTGTTACCACAATAGTTACCATAATCATGACCATGAAAACGTTACCATGATCGTAAAATATATATGAAACGTACTTGTGGTGGGGGCTCTGATGACCTCTGATGACGTCACAATTGTAATACATCCGGGGATTTTGCCAAGGAGACTTCAAAGGGAGTCACAAGGGTGCATCCGATTGTAGAGTCATCCGAGAGTCATCCAGGTGACTACTTAATATGTTTGAAAAGTGTGTGAAAGCAATTCGATATGGACAAGGACGCTGGCATAACATGCACAATGTGCGTTTCGCATCACATTCATGACATTTCGCAAATATTTACAAAATCATCCACCCTGAGTCACAAACCTGTGTTCCACTCATAGAGACATAAGTACATAATTTATCTCTGTGGTTCCACTTCAAATTTAAGTTGACTGAGGAATAGCATTATGGCTATATTTTGTCGTTATTCTTACCAGGATGTATAACTTGAAAATGTTTTTAGATGTTTTTTTTTAATTGAATAATATTTCATGTTTTGGGGTTTAAACAAGAAATGATGTAATGGCCAATGAAGAGTAACTCGAAGTACTGCAATCGAAGTTTTCAACTCGCGGTTTACTTAAAATTTGACAATATAATGTATTTCTAATTTGTTCTTGAAGAATGAAGAAGGGGTCGTTGACATGTTTACGTAAGGAACGAGCGCAATTTGTTATTCTCTAATCATGATAGTGACACGTCTAGCGGAAACGTAAGATACGTGATTAATTTATCTGATTATAGATTCTGATAGCCTGATATATGGGAATAAGAAGCTCGATAGTTAACTATATTATGAAAAACCATTTTCCATATTTTTGTGAGGAAAGTCGATGTATATAGATATTGTTTTATAAATTAATAATGTGACTTTGTTTTTCCATGTCTCTCTCTAATTATGAGCGGTACTTTGGAAAAGGTTCGTATTAAGAGTGAATAA
This sequence comes from Lytechinus pictus, assembly GCF_037042905.1. Taxonomy (NCBI): domain Eukaryota; kingdom Metazoa; phylum Echinodermata; class Echinoidea; order Temnopleuroida; family Toxopneustidae; genus Lytechinus; species Lytechinus pictus. The sequence goes on along the minus strand of NC_087247.1, from coordinate 44,392,590 downwards.
TATTCATGAACATAAAATTGTTTCATATCTTGACAACAGGACAATTAAGGTCCAACTTACTGATATGATTGATTGTCCATCATCTTTTGAGGCATTCTTCTCGAGCTATCTTTCTTGAAATAACCAAAATCCAAACGGCACGTATTCTCTCTTTGAAAGAAAAGGCGGGATTTATTGTCCTCGCGGGGAAAGCAAAATCTGGCTTAAGGGGATCCACTAAGCTTATACAGACCCGGCACGTTTGTTCCATTCTGCTAATGTTATTGGTTGAGATTTTAATGATAAACCCAATATTTGCATTATTGTTAACAAAACTTTGTTTCGGCAAATGACGTGGTGTAAATCCCTTTTTATTATGATCCATCGGAAAATAAGGTGTGGGAAATAGCAGAAGGATTCGAAAGTACTGAAAAATTAAATTCTAATAAGCATTTCAGACGGACAGACATTGGGATAGGAAGTGCAATGCATTAATTCTAGGAGATACTTACCGTAAGGATGAAATTCATCTTTCTAGTTAAACGATAAGAAGGAGTTAATGGTGATAGAAAAGGAAAATAATGAATCTCATTCAAGATTGTAGAGGTAGAAGGGCGTAGTAAACGCTATGCCCTACTGAGTTTATAGTTACAGAAACAGTTGGCTGGAAGTGGTTGCAAGGATGTTCATTTGGTCTACAACAACCACTTTTCCTCCTATACTAGTTCATCTACAACCTGTTTGTCTACTTACCGTTAGGTGGTCTAATTTCCACTTTATAGCCATCTCCCCCCTTTAATTTCCAGTTATGTTATGCACATTTCATCTAATTTCCAATTGGTTTAACATGTACCATGCACTTAGTCAATATTGTGGAATGAAATATTATGAACCAAATTTCCATTTGACAAAGTAAAGCATAATAAGTAGTCGTTGTTAAAATTAGACTAACTTAGAATTAGACCAGATAAGAATGCCACGAAGTGGGTTTTAGACAGTACTGTAGACCACACGGCGATTCGACCAAATTGCCGGTAGTCCAAATGGGTTAGCCCTTATTGTATTCACTATCTGAGACCAAGTACTTGTGAAACAAAGAATATAAACCCACGTTATTACATTTTTTATTTTTTTAATTTTTTTTTGGAGGGGGACGAAATTAAAAATGACATGATTTCGAAAGCGATACATTTTATTACCTATGTTATAATTTGAATTAAAATTGTGTTTTACATGCTCTTACCAGTGTAATCAGGAACGGGATATTGTGATCTTGGCGCTGGTGTTACGATACATAACTACATGAGTACGTTATACACTCTAAAAACTATTGGGTAAAAATGCTCCATGAGGGTAATTATGACTGTGTCCAACCAACAATGGGCATTTTGGGGGGCATTTTTATTTATCGAGTGTGATGAAAATCTTGCCCATTCTAAAGTTTTTGCTGCTTATTTTTTATCCTTACTGGACAATATGCTTCCCGCATTGAGAAAAAATACTGCCCCAAATTGGTTGAACACAATTCATAATTACTCTCTTGCTGGTTAAAATTTTACCCAATATTTTGTACAGTGCATCTCTGTACGCCCGTCTACATGTATTTTGTTATAAGTAGAGTATATAGGTCAAATCTTACACTTTTTAAGACGACGAACCTAACGATTAAAGGACCCTATGGAAGAACAGCGGTATTATGTTGATACCGCTGAAATGGGCAATCCTCCATATTTTATTTGACGATTTTTCTTTTTCTTTTTCAATTTGATCATGTATTTATTTTGTTTTATATGGAAATAAATACAAACATACAAACAAACAAACATGTAACTTAGAACCCTTAAGACATACGAATCAAATGCTGTTTGATTTTTCAAAAGTGCAATGATATAAACATTCAGAAAATAATACATGCATATAGAATATTCGAAGTTTAATTCGTATACTATCAACATGTCAAAGACAGATTTGAAGAGACAACCCCGCATTAATTTGAAATATAGTAGAACAGAATCTATAAATGGTACCACTGTCTTCCAGTAATAATTGAAAAACAAAGGCCAACACAACTTCCTCGTGTTCCAGACAGCAATTATAAACGAAGGTGAAAACAAAAGATTTTCGAAGCGATTTAAGGACTATTTTTACGCTTCCTCAACCGCAGAAATAATTATAGGAAGAAGACGCAAATAGGATGAATCTGTTCGAAAAATCGAGGTTACAAATCAAGCATAAAACTTTTAGGTAACTCGTTTTTTTATAATAGCCTCTTATTTTGCATTTGGTGTGTTAAGAAAAAAAGAGAATTTCAAAATAAAATGACCTTATTGTCCTACGATTGGTCCATGTCAATAGAGCTATTTAATGGAATTCATATTAATGTCACTTCTTCTATCAAATAATGATGTCAAATTAATTCTACAAAATCATAAAACTCCCATATAAGATAAAAATAATTCGTTGACTCATTCACTCTCTTATTTCCCTTCCCCAAATAATTTGACTGTAAAATTTACTTTTAATGAAATTGAAACATGCTCGCTTAACAGATATTAAAGTAATGAGTTCAAAGTGAGAAAATAATTTCGACATTGGTCAAACATTGTATTCTTTTTGGATGATTTTATTTTAATTGCACTGTCATGTGGAGCTTTTATTGACATATATAATATTTACGATTTGTTTACTGATTTTAATCATTTTCCTATAGTCTATGAATGCCAAAGCATTGGTTATGATAAAAAAAAAACAATTTAATAAACTTATTTGTCAACATGTAGAAATCTTAGAAATCCATTGAACAGCTCAACGACAAGTTACTTAATATGAACACGGGGTTCAAACTTTGGGGAAATTAACTACGGACTGACGGAGTTTCATTAAAGGGATGGTCCGGGCTGAAAATATCTATATCTAAATCAATAAAGTAAAATTCACAAAGAAAAATGCTGGACATTGCATCAAAATCGGATAACAAATAACGAAGTTATTGAATTTTAAAGATTATTCCGGGGAAACAGTTCTAGGCACGTCTTCATGAATATTCATTAGTTGGGCTGATGATGTCATATCCTCACGTTCCTTTTTCTTATGTTATTACATGAAATCATAATATTGTTTAATTTTTTATACATGTGTAAATGATGTGTCTCCACTCTGATGAAAAAAGTTGCGGCAATAAATAACTAATGCATTTAATCTGTTGTCAATCCAATTGTCTTCGTTCTTTTATTTAAAAAAAATGACCAATATAAAAGAGTAGCATATACTCTTCCCCATGGTACAAAAATAATCAATTTTACTCAAGGAAAAAGTGGTTAAATTCTTTGAGAAAGAAAGTCTCACAATTCACGAGATTTTGCAGGGACATGAATTCAGCCACGAGAGGACTTGGATAAATCTTGCCCATTTGCTCATTAACACAGGGGCTTGCCGACTGACTGTTGAGTGTTATGTTCAAAGGCCTTATAAACGTCTCCCGTCGGTTTGCCCTCCTCCTTGTGTTACCTGTCACCCATTTCATAGTTTTAAGCTATTGAAATAATTATTTTTTGAATAGCTGGTAGGTATAGAAAATGTGCATTTGTTATTATAACAAATCTTCATGAAAGAGGATCCTGATTGAAACGTCATTCACCTAAATGTCGACCCAATAGGCGTAATATAGTAAACAAGCGTGTTTTACGTAACGCACGTTACATGTAGGATATACATCTAAACAAGAAAATGTCTTATTATGACCAATATGGATCCATCTAACCATGTTTTGACAAAAAGTGGGTTGGGTGATTCTACTGAAATTCATCTCGCTAACTTGTTCCCTTCCTCCACCTCTCGGGGTCGCCTCCCCTCTATCCCTCTCTCACGATTTTGTGATTAAGACGTCAAAACTCCTGACAGCTAAAGGAAAATAATGTAATGAGTTTCCGTTCGGCCCCTTCCCGAAAACCGTACACAGGAGGGGTAGTATGTCGCGGGGGAGACCCGGGGGACAGAGGGAAAGGAAGACCGTTGCAGAGTTATAACCCTCTGACTGGCTTCTACTTAATTTCAACTAAACAGGGCAGACACTCTCACCCTTCAAAAATGAAAACCCTTAATATTTCCCGCAGATTTCTTTTTGTAAGTAGGAATATTTATGGTATTTTTTCCTTATTCGATAAACTTGCAAGCGAAGAAAGTAAGATGATAGTAAGAACTGGTAAAAAGAAGCAACTTTTTTTCTAATCAATATTGTGTGCAGGGCAATATTTTTGCTTAGGTTTGATCGTGTATTAGTCATGGTCTATTAAATTTACAATTTTATTATTTTACTTCAAACATGGGATTAGATACACATCTTTGGCTATCTCGGTAAAGTACATGAAAACAAATGAGGCGTAAATAACCACACATTATTAGTCAAACTAGGATGGAGAGAGAAGCTGCTTATAGCTGCTACGTCATTTGATATGGCAGGCGAGTCAAACCGCGGGTGCTGTCAGGGGAATTGCTCAACTTGAACGTGCGCTAGTTTACTAGGTTAAACGGACACATACGATGCTGAACTGAACTCGGCGCCAAACCACAAAGTTGGATGAGAAACATGCAAATGCTGTCAGGTCTACCTTTTGGACTTCCTATCACACTATCGCATCATTCACATAGCCTGCATATGTTGAACAGCCGAGTGTTAATGTTATAATCATTAGGCCTATTCACAAATACTACAATTTCTAATAATCCATTCGATTGTGATGGGAGTGAAAATAATTCGAAATAATATGATAAAGGTCATAACAAAAATTAAATCCACATATGTCATAGGCCCTTTGCACATTAGTTTACGTGCATACTAATAAAAAAGATGCTTTCTACACATATATTTCAATGACAAAGTGATAGTTAATTCTTTTAATAGTCAAGTCCACCCTAACAACTTTATTTGAATGAACAGAAAAAATGAAGAAGGCCGTATTAACTCTTACGATTTCATTTGAAAAATGGATGTAAAATTGAACGAGTCATGGCATGTAGATCATCATGGCCAATATTTCTTGTATATTTCATAATCTGAAGTATACATGTGTATGTTTCTTTTTTTCTGTGGATTTGATGATAAAGAATGTTGATTATACAATGTTCAAGGTGCATGGAGTAAACTAATGTTTAAATTCTAAGAGCTGATTTGAGATATTCTATATTTCATAAAATTATTGATAACATGATTTTTTACAAACGAAAATGTGCGTGTGTGTGTGTATTTGAGTTTTGTCAGACGTGTATCAATCAGATATGATTATTTACGTCTGGGACCGACCTTTAACGTCACCATCCGAAAGACGTGACCAGGGCTCGAACCTCTGCATCAATTTGTAACTTCCCCGCATAGCTTGGATTACAGGCGCACGCCACAACGCCCAGTTGAAACGCAATGTGATCAGTTCTCTTATCTGGACACGACCCGTTGTGTTGTGAAATTAAGCAAATATTTTGAAATGTTATAAAGTCATTATTTTCTTGCCGACTTTTTTCGGCTGAAATTTATATGATTTTTCAAAATTTATCCAAATAGATTTAATGTTCGATTAAAAAATTGGCTTTAAAGAAATTCTAAGAAATGCATCTATTATGAATACAAAAATGACGGGGGGGGGGGGGGAAGAAGTGTGAGTAGTGAAAAAACTTCACTTTGAATTAGGAGGAATCGATTGACCTCGCATTGTTGAAAGATATGTGGTCCAATTATAAATACCAGACAATTCAAGGTACTCATCGATTTTGTTCACCCGTTACAGTGTTCTTTGATTACCCGTCTTTTGTAATTGAATTGGAGTCATTGCCTTTCTTTATAGATTGCTAGATCAATTTTTCACCAGATATTTAGATTTTTTTATATCAGATATCTATAATGTTTATACTAATACGAATTAAAATCTCATGAATATTAGAATTGAATCTTCTTTGTCTATGTATTAATCGCTGTGGATAATGCATTGACTATGATGAGAATAACCAGTTTTATACTCAGCTTGCCCTTCTATTTCTCTGAAGAGAGAGAGGGGGTAGGGGAGAGGGATATATAGGTGGAAGAGAGAGAGGGGGAAGAGAATATAAAGGGGTAGATGGATGAAGATTTGATAATTAGGAAAATGATATATTTTTAAAATCTGTTCACGACACAAGATGGCGCCAGTCGAAATGGGAAACGAGTAGTATTGCTGAGCACGCTGCTTAGAAATAATGAATCGAATATCGTTGTGAATACAATCATGACGGTCGGTATGTCATCTCGGTTATTTTGGTGAAAGAGAAAATGCAATACAAGATAACATTGAATAAGCGGGGACAAATTATACTCTAAGATGAGGGAGATTCCATGTTACAATGTAAATGAGGGCAAAGAATGGGAATACATGAGACACATCGAAACCATGCACGGAATCACATTAAACGAAAAACCTGTCGTAAATTTGAAGATAACGGGTAAATATCATGGCGGCTTCTCTTTGCTCTCTACCTGTATTATCACAAGGTCACTAAAAATAGAATAAACAGAACACGAGGAAATCCCTCTAATTTACTGCTCGTCACAGTCATGCTAATGTTGTAACGGTGCAAAAATGGCAAACCTTATGAACAAATCGATTGTTGGTATCAAAGCAACGGAAATACCTTTTTGTTATGTGAGTGTGGTCTATCGTGAATGTTGGCCGTTTACACTCAAAGGCACATATTGATTATTAATGTCATGAATTCTAATTTTCTACAGAAAATGCGAAAAACAATGATGGTTAATTACCATGTCAACTTATTAATCATAAAATGAATGACAATGGCAACATCAAACCCATCATCTTTCTATATCTTACTGAATTTTCATTTTAAAACATGATGTTTCTTAGATCATTTTCGGGGTGCGTAAACCTCCAAATAATTATGTTAGCTGTATACAATAATTATATTCAATGGCATTGTTTTCTTATGCCCGAAAAATTCATTATCATGAATTTTTTTTTTTTAAATCAGAAATGTGTATAAGCTCCTAGAAATTGGCAACGAATGGGTCTTTTCTTCTTTATATTATAACAAATACTACAAGGCCCATAATCTGGAAGTTCTTTGAAACCAAAACCATGTAGGTCCATGCCAAAACTAACCAGTTATTTATGTCCTGGAAAAAAAACGCAAGAATTTTCTATTCAACGACTGTTGGCCGCAGTCTAGTAAACTTTTGACGAAAGCTTCAACTTTGACAAGTGCGTGCGCCGTCTGCGCTCGTAAAACTGACTTTACGACGCTCCCCGACTTGTAACAACCGCTCAGCGAGGACGCTTTGATCTTCGCCGCTTAAAGCTGCGATTGGTCGAAACCACGGACAGCGCCAATAACTTTTTGACCGTATTAGGAAACACAGAGGCCAGACCGCCTGTCTTTTTACAGTTGGTCGATTTTATGACGGTATGAGTGTGTTGCTGAGGAAATATGGGGGTCTCTGACGCTACGGAAAGAATAGAACTTGTGTGGAAAATATAAAGCAAAAGAATGATTTGAATAGTCCGAAGAATCACTGATTTCAATGTTGGCTCCGCCTGCTCGATACAAATGCAGTCAACCAATTTGACACATGGTAAACCGCACTATGTCCGTCAGAAATCAATCATTTTAAATCGGACAAACATTGATAATAATTACCCCCTTTTGTATGAGGCGCCGAATGTACCAATATTATATAGAACAATTATTTGTTATATAATCATTATTTATTAAATAATAACTATTATTTATATATAATTTACATTTTATTTGTAAATAACTACTATTATATAAAATATCATTTCTAATTATTTATATATAATTCCAAGTAATACTTCATTATTTGTAAATAATAAGAGTTCGACATTCCATTATTTATAAATAATGATTATTTGTTTTTCATTATTTATAAATAATGATTATTTGTTTTTCATTATTTATAAATAATGATTATTTGTTTTTCATTATTTATAAATAATGATTATTTGTTTTTCATTATTTATATATAATGATTATTTGTTTTTCATTATTTACAAATAATGATTATTTGTTTTTCATTATTTACAAATAATGATTATTTGTTTTTCATTATTTATAAATAATGATTATTTGTTTTTCATTATTTATAAATAATGATTATTTGTTTTTCATTATTTATAAATAATGATTATTTGTTTTTCATTATTTACAAATAATGATTATTTGTTTTTCATTATTTATAAATAATGATTATTTGTTTTTCATTATTTATAAATAATTTGTTGAGTTTTCCATTATTTATAAATAATGATTATTTGTTAAATAATGAAAACGTCTACTTCATTATTTATAAATAATTTTTTCGAGTGCACCATTATTCTCATTATTTATAAATAATCATTATTTAATGTTCGAGATTTCCATTATTTATAAATAAAGATTATTTGTTAAATAATGCCATTATTTATTAAATAATGCCATTATTTATTAAATAATGCCATTATTTATTAAATAATGGAAAACTCGCTATAACATGCAAATGTGGGACCGCCCATGATATGAATATTCATGATGCGATTTCCTTTTTCGTGATTTTTCTTCACAAATTTTTGTCCATTTCCTCTTCATAATGACATTTCTTGAAGCAATTTTCTAGGGATATGGTCTGATTGTAATATTCTTCATTTTCTATATAACTTCGTCTTCGTAGAAATATCAAAAAGTGTAATTTTATACGATTTTTCCTACAGTTCACAATCCCCATAGGCGCGCGTGTACGGTAGGGACAACCGGTGAATCGACGGAGTGCTCTTCATCGAAATACTACGTTGGTTGGTCCCCGGAAGTGGCGGGCGGAATTTAGCCCGAATCCTCGATGGAAGTCGATCAAGTGCATATGAGCTGAGAGAGTGAAATATCAGTGTACTTGTACAGGCCCTTCTACTTTTTATAAATTTTTCTTGTTGCTTTTTTGGTTAAGTTAATTTTTCCTGGTGTAGAGATAAGTTTCAGTTCTAATAATGCACTTCAAATACATTTTGGAGTGTCTGTTTGAGGCGTTTGGGGCGATTTCACCCTGGCCCCAAAATGCTCGCAACAACAATACGGGGGCATGATGACCCCTAATTTTTTAAAAACTTATTTTTCTATTGAAAATTATCACAAAATTCACCAAAAGTGTGCACGAAAGCCTTCGTATTTCACTTTTAAAACTCCAAAAAGTGCCCAAATGACAAGCTTGGTCGCTTCGCTGTGTCGCTTTCAACTTGAGAACGTTTACGCGTCTGCTCCCCCCCGGCCCCCCTCCTCCGAAAGAAATTCTGTATATGGCCATGCTCTAAAGAGCCTGGCACATTGATTTATGTATACTTTCATTTTCATTATTTTTATCTCATTATCAACATGGCCTTACGCAGAATTTTTTCCAGGGGGGCCGGGGCCGGAGCATGACGCGCGTAAACTTTCTCAAAAAAATCTTGAAAGCGAGACAGCCACGGGAACAAGCCCAAATGACAAGCTTTGTCGCTTCGCTGTCTCGCTTTCAACTTGAGAACGTTTACACGCGTCTGCCCCCACCCCCCGAAAGAAATTCTGTGAACGGCCATGCTCAAAAGAGCATATGGCACATTGATTTATATGTACTTTTCATTTTCATTATTTTTATCACATTATCATCATGGCCTTACACAGAATTTTTACCGGGGGGGGGGGCAGCTAGGACGCGCGTAAAGTTTCTCAAAAAAATCTTGAAAGCGAGACAGCCACGGGAACAAGCCCAAATGACAAGCTTTGTCGCTTCGCTGTCTCGCTTTCAACTTGAGAACGTTTACACGCGTCTGCCCCCACCCCCCGAAAGAAATTCTGTGAACGGCCATGCTCAAAAGAGCATATGGCACATTGATTTATATGTACTTTTCATTTTCATTATTTTTATCACATTATCATCATGGCCTTACACAGAATTTTTACCGGGGGGGGGGGGGGGGCAGCTAGGACGCGCGTAAAGTTTCTCAAAAAAATCTTGAAAGCGAGACAGCGACGCGACCAAGCTCAAATGACAAGCTTGGTCGCTTCGCTTTCTCAAGATTTTTATGAGAAAGTTTACGCGCGTCCTGCTCCCCCCACCCCCCCCCCGGAAAAAATTCTGCGTAAGGCCATGATGATAATGAGATAAAAATAATGAAAATGAAGTATACATAAATCAATGTGCCAGGCTCTTTAGAGCATGGCCGTATACAGAATTTCTTTCGGAGGAGGGGGGGGGGGGGGAAGCAGACGCGTAAACGTTCTCAAGTTGAAAGCGACACAGCGAAGCGACCAAGCTTGTCATTTGGGCACTTTTTGGAGTTTTAAAAGTGAAATACGAAGGCTTTCGTGCACACTTTTGGTGAATTTTGTGATAATTTTCAATAGAAAAATAAGTTTTTAAAAAATTAGGGGTCATCATGCCCCCGTATTGTCGTTGCGAGCATTTTGGGGCCAGGGTGAAATCGCCCCAAACGCCTCAAACAGACACTCCAAAATGTATTTGAAGTGCATTATTAGAACTGAAACTTATCTCTACACCAGGAAAAATTAACTTAACCAAAAAAGCAACAAGAAATATTTATAAAAAGTAGAAGGGCCTGTACAAGTACACTGATATTTCACTCTCTCAGCTCATATGCACTTGATCGACTTCCATCGAGGATTCGGGCTAAATTCCGCCCGCCACTTCCGGGGACCAACCAACGTAGTATTTCGATGAAGAGCACTCCGTCGATTCACCGGTTGTCCCTACCGTACACGCGCGCCTATGGGGATTGTGAACTGTAGGAAAAATCGTATAAAATTACACTTTTTGATATTTCTACGAAGACGAAGTTATATAGAAAATGAAGAATATTACAATCAGACCATATCCCTAGAAAATTGCTTCAAGAAATGTCATTATGAAGAGGAAATGGACAAAAATTTGTGAAGAAAAATCACGAAAAAGGAAATCGCATCATGAATATTCATATCATGGGCGGTCCCACATTTGCATGTTATAGCGAGTTTTCCATTATTTAATAAATAATGGCATTATTTAATAAATAATGGCATTATTTAATAAATAATGGCATTATTTAACAAATAATCTTTATTTATAAATAATGGAAAACTCGAACATTAAATAATGATTATTTATAAATAATGAGAATAATGGTGCACTCGAAAAAATTATTTATAAATAATGAAGTAGACGTTTTCATTATTTAACAAATAATCATTATTTATAAATAATGGAAAACTCAACAAATTATTTATAAATAATGAAAAACAAATAATCATTATTTATAAATAATGAAAAACAAATAATCATTATTTGTAAATAATGAAAAACAAATAATCATTATTTATAAATAATGAAAAACAAATAATCATTATTTATAAATAATGAAAAACAAATAATCATTATTTATAAATAATGAAAAACAAATAATCATTATTTGTAAATAATGAAAAACAAATAACCATTATTTGTAAATAATGAAAAACAAATAATCATTATATATAAATAATGAAAAACAAATAATCATTATTTATAAATAATGAAAAACAAATAATCATTATTTATAAATAATGAAAAACAAATAATCATTATTTATAAATAATGAAAAACAAATAATCATTATTTATAAATAATGGAATGTCGAACTATTATTATTTACAAATAATGAAGTATTACTTGGAATTATATATAAATAATTAGAAATGATATTTTATATAATAGTAGTTATTTACAAATAAAATGTAAATTATATATAAATAATAGTTATTATTTAACAAATAATGATTATATAACAAATAATTGTTCTATATAATATTGGTACATTCGGCGCCTCATACTTTTGTACTTTTTCTTTCTAATTCATCAAAAATACGGCGCCTCTTTACACGAATATAGGTGTAACCACATATCTCCCAATGCTCGATCTTATAGGGGAAGAGATAGGAATTTGTGTGCGTGTGAATCTCTCCCCCCCCCCCCTCTCTCTCTATCTTGGGATGTGTGTGTGTGGGTGTGTGTGTACCCCCTCCCCAACTCGCTCTCTTTCCATCCCCTCCACCCAACCTATCTCTCTCTCTCTGGTAGGGTGTGATAGGATCAATATTGCGTGGGCGCACGTGGGTGGATGTGTGCGTATGCGACGATATTTTTATGTTGAATCTTGTTTTCTCCAAATCATTCATGAATGTTAATTTTTATATACTATTAGGGTTCCACAGAGGGCCGGGGCCAAGATCGGGGCTCAGTTTAGTTTTCTTAGTGTAATAGTATATTATCATTTCATCGTTATTTGCTACAACTTTTGGTAAATATTTGTGTAGATTCGTTTTAATATAAAATGAAGATTTGTATTTTTTATAATCACTTACCTTGAGTTTATGTTTAATTATTTGAATGGAATCCTTATGAATAAAAACATGTTGAAAAAGGGTGTTTTTTATGTGGGGGATAAGTAAAAACCTGAACTTGTATTTTATAAACCTAAAGATAGGGGCGCGGTGGTGGCACGAAGGGGGTGGGGGCATGGGTGATTTTCAAGTAATGAAATGCCCTTACTAATAACATGACTAATAATGTAAAATTATACTTCTGTCAGTAGGCAGATAGAAGTAGATTATTTGCACAGGGTAAAAATATAAAAAGATATGAAATCAAATAAACATAATTACCATGCAGGCTTATACAACATAGCAAACATGGTAAATGAAGCATTACACTTTATCCTATGTCTATCACGCCATTAAAATGAAATCTCAGTTTTAAAATAATCACGAGCGTGGTTTTCTAAAGTAATATCAAAACATTATTGTATTGCCATGGACATTAGGATGCGATTATGTAACTCGTCTGAAAAGATTTCCACTAACAAAAACTACCGTCCCAGGTCAAGCTACACCAGGGCCACCTTTATGTGTTCAGGTATTTGTCACAAGTCTCATGGCTTCCTATTTTATTCGGACTTTACTGGTTTTATGTGGCAATTTAACAGCAAAGTTATTGCTCATTTCCACTGTAGTTTCAAATGTCCCTCAAAAAGTCAATAAAAGCCAATCTTTCGACCGTTATTTCCCCGTTCTTTAGTACTAAAACCAGTATAAAAAAAACCTGTTTAAGCACTGCAGGACAGTGTTTTGTCTTTTTCAGTTCATTTCGACTGAGAGAAACATGCAGTTGTGACAAATTCCGTCTAAAGGTGTAACGTATTGTTAATTCATATCTTTAGTGTGATTACGGAGTTACCTCCTTTGTCTGTTAGAATGTCATGATGGGAGAAAGTTATTTCAGTCACAGAATATCAGGTAATCAGGTAAGTCATTCATGTTCATTATACTTCCTTTTTCATTTAGCCCGGTCCTGGTTGGTCCAGCTCGCCTGAGAAATCGAAATGTAATACAGCGTGCTCGTCGTCAGTCTACCTCCACCGATATTATTTTCATTATCTACTCGAAAATTAATAACATGTCTACGACATCCGAGGTAGGAGTCCGAAGCGTCTTCGATCACCTTACGCCTTTACGGGGCTACACCGAGCGGGCCTATCACTTTGGACTGATCATGGTGATCGGGTCATTCGGGTGTTTTCGACGGTGGGTGTTTCCTTGGAAAGACAAGAAAACTAGAAAACAAAAATACACTCCAAAATATACTCAGTCATCATGGTCAATCGACTTAATAATACTTGTCCTCATCAAGATGATCAAGTCCATTCCTGGCTGAAAATTATTGTAAAAATCACACAGCAAAATGCCTAAGATTTCATCAAAATATGATAACACAAATAATGTTTTATCTTTATTAAGGTTTGTAAAAAACAGTCGTATGTACGTCGCCATTATATGCATGAATATTCATTAGGTGGATTGGGCTGCTGATGTCACATCTACACTTTCCTTTTTCTTATGTTATGATATTTATTTTTTCTATACATGTGTATGATGTTTCCCTTATAATAAAACAAGTTGCAGCAATGAATATCTAATGCATTAAATTAGTTGTCCACAGGCGCGGATTCAGCTTTCGCCAATAGGGGGGGGGGGGGGGGAAATTACCCATATTTTCCCCGATAGACCGCTCAAAGTTGATTTGTTTTTGTTTCTTTGAAGGATAGTCCTAACAGTCACTTCTTAGCTTTATTCTTACAAAACATAGATAAATATTAATATCATATAAGCCCTATATCGAATAATGCGAGCGCGAAGCGCAAGCTATTTTTTGGGTGGAAATTTCATGTTTTTTCCAGAAAATTGAACATTCTGAGCAATGTTTGTGATCATGAACAAGATGTGTATGTAACTAAATAAGTACTGTGAGCGCGAATGGCGAGCAGAAATTTGTAATAGGCCTAAAATTCTGCCTGATCGAAACAGGATCTGTTAAGGACTGCTTGCAGTTACCCATGAAAACGACACATATTTCAACAATCAAATAATGCGAACGCGAAGCGCGAGCTGGAATTTTTTTGACATTCTGACTTAAAAATTTGAAATTCTAAGCACTTTTGTAATCATGAACAGGATAGGTATATAACTAAATAATTAATGCGAGCGCGAGCCGAAAAAAATTAGATTTAGACCTAAAAACGGGACATATTTATGTTCATGTTTTGTAAATCTTGAAGAGGATGAAAAATGGGTATTTCCTCCATTAATAGTGCGAGCGCGAAGTATCTCAATTAACATGACTGTGCGGGTGTGTTTTGGATTTACACCTAGAATCTGGGCATTCTAAATACATTTCTTTTATTATCAAAATCAATAATGCGCGAGCTGAATCTGAAAATTGAAATTTTAAGCACTATTTCAAGCACCGTGTAGGAAAATTGTGAAGTTCATATTTTGTGAATCGCACTTAACCAATCATGCGAGCGCGAAGCGCGAGCCGATTTTTTATTGTTATTTATACCTATCACCGGGGCATTGTAAGGACATTTTGTCATCATATGATGACTATCTTTCTATTCCTCTTCCCAAAGGCGAGATGAAACTTGTTGATATTTCATTTTGAAAAAAGGAATTATTTCATTTATAGGAATGAAACTGCTATTTTAATTTAAAATAATGAGAGCGCGAAATTTGTTGATATTAAGGCCTGAAAATTGGACATTTTGAGGATTTTTTTTAAATATTGTCTTACGGCATACTTGAGCACAAATGGTAATCCTCCTATGCAGAGCTACTCGACCGTTGATGGAGTGCAGGAAACCTATGTGCAAGGAGAATGTCTTTCATCGATGGCGCGCAGTTGCGGTAGCGTGGTTTGCGTACATGACTTGTGAACCAACAGAATGCGGTGCCACTGCGAGTAGGCCTATGTGGATCGGATCGGCCGTTACGAGGCCGTAAATTAAAACATGGATATAATACCTCCTTCGAACTTTTATGTTTTTCAGCGTTTCTCTCAAGTTAAAAAAGGCTCGCCCCCCCCCCTTGGATCCGCGCCTGGTCCATCTAATAATGTTTTATTGGTGGAGCTAAATTCAATTCACGTAATATATATATATATATATATTACTTCATACAAATCAATTTTAGAACAAAACCATAACGATAAGAATACAGTATGTAGAAATTTGTGAAATTGAAGAAACTAAAAGTTTATTTGAATTGAATTGGATTAAATATTCACCTCAAAAGTCATAAATTAAAATGCCGAATTTTCAATAAACTCATTTAAATTCCCCATCGTGAAGCATATGTCATTATCATTCAGGTTGACACACTATAACTCTATAAACCAAGAATGATCACATGACCCAGGCCCATGTCAGATCTTCAAGACCATATTCATGAAGTGGGTGGTCTTCCGATACCTTCGTCACATTCTGCCACCTTGACGAATCGCATTTTGTCACCTTTTCCATATTTTATTGATTTCTGCAGGCGTCAACCGTAAACTTTATGACTCAAGTTTGTGATGAAATATAAAAACTTCAAAACGAACGACTTTTACTCTTTGGACCATGAAAGTGTTATCCAGGGCCATATAGGCAAAGCGACAAAATATATATTTTCTCTCTCTCTCTCTCTCTCTCTCTCTTTTCTTGGGGGGGGGGTGGCTATCAGGCAATCGGAATTAGGTAAATTAATTTACCTAAAGTTTCATCATTTAAGTAAACATGAAAAGAGTATCCTCAGAAAACAAAGAAGACAAAAGAAGCTATACATGTTTCGCGCTATATAGAAAAGTAATACGTTATCAATTAATTATTATATTTTGCATGCATCATTTAACTAAATTACCCCAAAATCATGCCATTCACCATTTTAATGATTAATGAATTTTTTAATAAGATTTAATCCCACTACTTGAGGCCATATTGCTCAGACTCCGAATTTTCTTCCAAAGCAATTCATGACTAATAGGCTTGGAATCTCGAGTATCGCTGCTAAAATCTTGGGGTTTCCCTCTCTTAATGAAGCGACTATCCTCTTAATTAGTTAGATACAATGATTAACCTTTTTCTTATTATCGGTGATGAGCTTTGGAAGATGGAGGCCAGCCAAGCGAGACGTTCATCATTTTAGTCACCAACGTGTATTGATCATGCACTCGAGTTTGATAAGGGTTTTGGCTACCTCGTAGAGCGAGCTACCAAAGATTATCTGATCACAATTCGATGCAGGTTTAATGCACGGCACATAAGTATTATGAGAATTTGATTTTATTCATAAAAAAAACCTATTTCGTTTCGAAACAAGGAGGTAAACAAAAAGAACAAAGAAAACATCACGGGGTCGACACAGACATGAACAGTGTATTAAGTAATATTGAGCGCCAGCAAATAAAACAATGATCCCTTAAGTCCTAAACCATAATGAACGAAATTGAAAACTCGATCGAATGCTCTCCAAATTAGTTGGTTCATATAAAGATAACATAATCAGGTTTTCAAATTGAAATAAATTTGAAGTGAAAAAGAAACTGAAATTTAAAATATTATTTTCACTACTATTATTAAATGGTTTTTTTGTTGCTGTTGTTTATATACCCCTTCTCCCCCCTCTCTCCTTATCTGATGTCTTTGTTATGTTTGTTTAAATTTGCCTTCCTTCTTTGCCTTAGTACTTTTTAACTTCACGATCTCATCCCGTATTAAATATCAGTGAAATCATCTTCATGGGATTTAAGCATTATATTTTCAGTGATTGTGATCATGGTGGTCGTCGTAAAATATATAACATCTGAAGTCCGATTTAGTGAAAAGGCTGAAAATTCCGTTTGCTAATAATTATAAAACTTCATGGTAACATATAGCAAAGTTATCGGAGATTAATTATCTGTTGATCGATTTATGTGAAGTTAGATACATTTCAATTTTATACTTACAAAACAAAGCAAAAACGAAAATACAAACGTATGGTTTTAAATGGAGACATACGCACACATAATCAATACACATTCCTAAATTCGTAAACACAAACTCTTGTCCTAAACAGACTCGGTAAATTTGTTTGATAGTCCACTTTCTAAAAAAAAGGAATAACAAACACGGTATAAATCAATTTTGCCTGAATACTTACATTAATGACAACGATTGCTATCAATGAATAAAATAATGATTATTTATAATATTTTATTATAAGAATTAAAAGAGATAGTTCAAGCATAGTTGATATCTCTCGTGAGAATGTTATTTAAACAGGAAGTATACATATTTCAAAACTGCTACCATACCTTCCGTAAGAACCTCAATATTGAGATCATTTTACCACTTAACTTTTAAGATCTCTTTAATAACCATCCTTTCCTTCCTTTGCTTTTTGGCATTAAATAATTCACGGATACCACGAGAACTACTATGTCACGTTGGATTATTTTGCGCTTGATTGTCCAAAGCATGGAGATGATGTTATTGTGGTCAATGATATTCAATGTATTGCTCCATTCATTGTATTTATCTTGGTCAATATCCGTATTCATTGTATTTATGCACGCATGTTTAGTGCTATGCAAACATTAATAACCCTTTCCCCAGTAAACATTTGACCTTTCCTGCAGACACACACACACACCCTCATACACCCTCTCACACACACGCGCGCACTTTTTTCAACATGTTTTTATTCACTCAAATAAATTCAATATGAATAAAACAAAATTGACAAATCTAAATTTTACATCAACTAGAAAAATATTTACCAAAAACTGAGGCAAATCAGAATGGAATGAAATGCCTTTAACGATATATATTTTTGTAAAAAAAATGAACTTAGCCCCGACCCTGAAATTAATATTGAATGATTTGGAGAAAAATAAATCAAAATATAATCATTGTTCCATAATTCGTTTTATATTAAGCTTCCACATATATATATATATTATATATATATATATATATATATATAAACATACATTGACATATACACCCACCCATACACACACACACACACCCACCCCACAAGTAATCAATGCTTGTTGTGAACATGAATGTCTATGGCAAAAATCGTAAATAGTGGTTAGGGCGTGGATGAATTCCAATAAAATGTGAATCAGTATATGTATTTTCTGAATTTACAATAAAAGAGAACAAAATCCACTGCACATTCTTCCATTGTAAAGCCCTATTATTTCAGGAATATAATGGGCTAAAATTTCAGGGAAAAAATACGTTCGGGACATACGAATTTAAAATAGAAACATTTCTTTGAGACTTAAGGCGCCAAATACCCTAGATTTCTTTATTCAAAATGTTTCAAACAATCATGCGAAGAAAAAAAATGAAACTGATGATCGAGATTTTAAAAGGTATAAAATGGAAAATCAGATGATATTCAAACTTCAATTCAAAACAATTGACAACATTCTGGCAATAAAAGTTTTACAGGCTTTAAAACGTGTTTAAAAATGCATATTCATCAGTAACAATGCGTATCTGCTTATTGAGGAGTAGAAGAATGTCACCCCTTGTAATATCCCCCTCGGATATTTGAATCTTTCATTCAAATGTATCATGGATAGAGTTTCTTTGCCCCCCATGTACCCATATTTATTTTGATTTCCCCCTTCTCATTCCCAAATTTATATCTCACATTTACAAAAAAAAATTATTTACACCCTTTATTTACGCATGTGACAAAAAGATGTTTTTGTGACTATTACCTACTGGCAATAGCTACACACAGAAGGTGAAGAGGGGTAATTTCCTTGAAATGTATACCTCATAATCCCCTAGACCTATAGACAGATAAGAGTACATTTTTATATGACCCCTGAATATTAAAATATTCACCTCGCCCCCCAGATAGCGAGGCCAGAGGCAAGAATTCCCTTTAAAGAAATTTTCATGTTTTATGATGGAGATTTTATTATCGACCCATTGGCGCCTAATAAATCCAATTTTATTATTTTTCTCTCGGTTATTATTTTTCCTATTCAATGTGATACACTTCTTTTGTTAAAACCCAATTTTGTGACGCTTTGAACAAAACGGGATGAGCAAAACCCGGGAATGTGATCTAAAGAAAACGCCATCGAGTTTCACTGTTCGCTTCGGTGGAGGTAATTGTTAGTTTTTCTTTCCACAAAGAGTAAATGAATACATGGTTTTGTTGACGTCTGTTTGAAACCATGATTGCATTATTTGAATGAACTTTCTTAAACTGAATTCACAAATCAACCTTTTTCTTTCTGTTCTCTCTATGGAACCAAAAAGCTTCTTGATGGAACAAAAGAAGACTCGATTTGTCATCCTTGATATCATTTTCGCACCCTGCCCACTCAAATTCCTCTATATTACCAAACATGAAGGATGTGTATTTGGTTGGAATGATGAGGGATATGACCATTGTTTTACTATCCAACGGTATTCCAGGGATGTCTTCATTAACGGCTACTGTTTATCATGCGGTTAAGGTAAGTCATATGTAGCTCTGGTATATTGAGGTTACCACCTCGTAAACACGTGTTGACAAAACGGGTCATTGTTTTTGTTTAGTTTACGGTTACTATTGTATTTGACGTGCAAGTAATGTGTCATTTAATGCAGGGAGGTATTAGACATCCGTGTCATCTGGAGTCCAAGTCGACTCCACGTTGAACTTGATTTGAACTTCTTTTATTATTACTATTATTCATTAATTATTGTTTATCTGGGATGGTACTCATAATCTTCTAAGCATTCAGGATACTTTGTTATGAATAGGTGGCGAAAGATTAGTTAATGAAAGCAGAAGGAGACAAAGGATATGGTTCCTTTGCTTATTAACAGGATAACCTACGCTGTCTTACTAGTTGTTTCATTATTTAGATAATTACTGTACTAATATCTGTCGTCATCGTGGTGTAGGCCTAAAATGATTACGTACACCTCGAGACAATGAGATGTCTTGGCTTTCAAGGCGAAGTAAAGGTGTAGGCCTATTATTATTAATTAAAACAGGAAGAAAAAGGGAATGAGACATAGTTCTGAGATCCAAGTGAGAATAAGAAAAAAAAAAGTTTGATGTAGTGAATTGACAAAGTCAATGCGACTCAATTCAATTAAAATAAATAATCGTTTTCTTACAATTTTCTCAATGTTTGTTTTCGCCATAGTAGGACTAACTCATATACATGTATATGAATTATATCATACAGAATATAAGAAAAATATAACGGATTTAAAAATAACATGATTGACATTTTATCAATGCAAAGAAAATGGAATAAACAAAGACCTACAAATTTGAAATATATTTCAATCAATAAATTGTAAATTGTTATTTCCCGTCTTATCTTATGAATATATAAGAAGCCATAAATATGTGATTGCAATGTTACCGGAATAAATGTAATTTTGATTCATTTTATTTTGATTTTTCTTCAGCAAATCGAAGTTTCAGTTATTATTTGTCAGAATGAAATTGAGAAACAGAACAAAAAGCTATATTTCTTACACTAGAATTAACCTCAAATTCAATAATTTTCTGGTTACAGTATATCACACCATATGCAGGAATATCAAACAAAAAATGCGTGATAACACACACCACCAACAACATACATATATTAATGATTAAATTATTTTCCCTATTTGACGGATAGAAGAGGGGCTGCATTGAATCATTTGATATATAATTTTGATAATGAGATATTTAATAGGAGTAAATACGACAGCAGAAACATCTTTGAAGATGGAACATTTCTTCACTGATTTTGAATGATCTCCCTTTTTTGGCAGTATTATTCACGGACTGTCGTAATACATGTATATGGTCCGGATCAAGGTGAAGTATGAAGCCAGTGAATGCGGCTTGTATGATCAGCAGGGTCCCGTTGAACTTGCGATCAGTTTCCGTGTCGTAATATGTTCTGTAGAATAAAATGTCATAGTAGATCGAACGAATATTCCACTTTCTATATAGAAGAAAACATATTTATCTAATTAAAGCTGATTATTATTTTTAACTTATTCATGGACAATGATCGTAAATCAGGGGAAAATCAATACCCAGATATTAAATGAATATCGATGTAAAAGTCATATTTATCAATCATCTTATGGCAGTTTATCCCATGACTTTGTGTAGACTTAGTCACTCGTTTCTTTCCCTGACCAGAGGTGAAATTGTGCGGTTTTTTAAAGAAACATTGATATCTATAACATTTATGATACTGGCTTGCTTAGGTTGAATGGGTATTACTTTAAACAGTTTATTTTCAAATTTCACCAGAAAGCTTTCGAAAAGAAAACACTATAACTGAGAAAACCATATCACCAGAAAGTGATATAGTCTGGCCTATAGCCAGTTTCTTTCCGTGTGAAGTTATTTATTTTTCACCTAGAAATATATGGTGCATTCATTCTTTTATTGATTAAAAATTAATTTCATAAAGAATTTTTAGAAAAAAATAATACTACAGCATCTGCAATTTTCGCAACTTGGAAGTTTTAAGTTTGAATCATATTCTCTAATAATTTATTATCATATATTTTAATTCATTTATTTATTCCTTTTTTTGTAAAGGTTCATTGATTCATTTTTCTTCCTAAAAGTAACTTATTTGATATGTTAAATGACCTACTCATAATCTATATTTTTTAAAGATTCTTATTCACTAATTAATTGGCCAGTAAATTATTCTATTAATTTATATATCTAATAATCAAGTTCTCATCATACAAATTAATTGATATAGTTACTAACTTTATGTGGCATGAGTTGGAGCATTTATCGGTAACTCAAAATAAGAACGTTTTGTTTCATTTCTTAAGACATACAGCATATAATTCATGAGAATGAGAGTGTTTGACAGTGTTTGATAACGTCTGGTAAGTCATTTCAAACTTCTGAGAATTCATCGTTATCAAAATCGAGCGGATTTTTACTTCAACTGCCTCTTTTACATAATAGATCACTATCTCGCTGCAATATTATTTAATATTGTACCAAAGTAAAGAGGGAGAGTGTTTTAACTTCAGTAAATGCGACATGAATTTATTAACAAAACTAAAATTGTGTGGTCAACATCAGTTTTAGTTTTTTTATTATTTGATTTATCTCAATGAATTTACATAATAATATTAGAATAATGTTTTGTCATGTTTTCCACCGTCAGTTTGAATTCTGTAATATATTGTGTGTGTGTTTTGTTTTTTAATAATTAGCATACTTACATTTTCAAAACTTATAAGAACCAATTCGCTTTAATTCCCGATTAAATGTTTATAATTTGGGAACCGTTCCTTCTGTTAGATGAAATAATAAACAACTGGGTTAAAATTTATCATCATTTGATTTGCAATGACAAAGTTAAAACAATCAACTCGTACATTCATCCCATTTTATTTTGGGATGGCGAGGGATAAATACATTGATAAAAGAACACCGATCGTGCGTAATACATCAGTGACATCAACCATCTTCAATAAACACGTCGTGTGGATTTACGATGGAATCTAGAAACCTTACATTTCATTTTCTTCTCGAGTCGAATAACCCTCCTTCTTTATCCCCTCCTCCTCCTCCTCCTCCTCACGACCCCCCCCCCATGCATTAGAAAATATAAAGGATATGTGTTCTTTCTTTTCTTTTTAAAGCGAAAAAATATTAAATCTGGGCTTTGAAACAATAAGTAGATCAGATATAACCTGATCTCAATTTCTTCAAAAGAATATCAGAAATTTAAACATGCGGTTGAACCATTTTTCGACTGACTGTTTGAGACAGTGAATTAGCTTGGAGCGATTTTGGGGGGTTTTGTTTTTGAGAAGACGTCCCCGAAGTTTCGGCGGAGGCGGCTTTGTACTTCCGACGGCGGGGCTCCTGAATTGAATGTGCATTGTTCATGTTGTTATAGGTCAAATGCTGGCTCTTAAGTGTCATATAACCGTCCATGATAAAACCTATGAAACAAAGCAAGTGAACACCAATGATATACTCTATCATTTTGTTTCATTTGTATTATTTATTTATTTATTTATTTATTATTATTATTATTTTTTTTTTTTGGGGGGGGGCGGGTTCCGCATAAATGTATAAACTTGAAAATTTGATTTTAATATTCATTTATGTTAGTTTACGATGATGATAATGACAACGATCAGCCAGACATAAGACATATGCATGAAACACATCGACTTAGATATTCATAATTAAATTATTTTCCGTGTTTGACGAATAGAAGAGGGGTTAAATCAAATGATTTGATGTATACTTTTAATGATGAGATATTTGATAAGCTAATTGAAAATAAGCCCATGGGGTTATGAGATATTGGGAAAAAGCAGTTTTCCAAATAATGCAGTCAGTGAAAAGACCTCGTAAATATTGAAGTAACCTATCAAAAATGTACTCTTATCAAATAAAAAATGCATATAAATATTAAATTTTGTTCTGCTTTAATCACAAATTTGTCCTATTATATTTAAAAGTTTCCTTTCAAAGATAGAAAAACACCTTTAAGCAGTGGCGTACCGTGGGTCACAGCATTGGGGGGCACCAGCGAAAATTTTGAGTCACCTAGTGAGCGCGCGAAGCGCGCTCAGTTGCTAGGTATGCTGACCTAATAGAGACATTTAAGGACAGTGTCATTAAACGGATATGTATGTCACTGATCAGATAATGCGAGCGCGAAGCGCGAGCTGAACATTTTTGATATTCAGACCTAAAAAGGGACATTATAAGCAAATTTTTGTATTCATGATATTTACCTGTCTCGCTAAACAAACAATGCGAGCGCGAAGCGCGAGCTGAAATTTTTGTATATATTGACCCCAAACGGACATTTTGAGGACTATATTTTAGGAATCTATTAAGAGTATACATATCTCACCATAGTAATCTAATGCGAGTGCCAAGCGCTTGCTGATTTTGTTAGAATTATATGCATCCAAACACATAAAGTACTTGTAGTCATTGTAATCATGATTAACATGCGCATCTCACTAATCAAATATTGCGAGCGCGGAGCGCGAGCTGAAAATTTAGAAAATTCAGATCTGAAGAGGGGCATTCTAAGGCTTGTTTGTAGGAATTCACGTAGACCATGCGTATTTCACTAACCAAATATGCGAGCGCAAGCTGAAATTTTTGATATTCAGATCAGAAAAAGGGACATTTTAAAGACTGATTTTAGGAATTCTTGAAGAGCAGGCATATCTCACTAATCCACTAATGCGAACGTAAGCACGGACGGGAAATGATTTATATTAAGAAGTTAAAATGATATGTCACTACATAAAACAATAATAATTTGAAGTGCGAGGAAATATATTTGGTGTATATTGACTTGAAAACAGGTTTTAGTACAACAGGATTATATATCTCGTTAAACAGACAATGCGAGCATCAGGAACAATGAAGACATAGGCCCTGAGCAAATTGTGTTTCATAAAGTTATGATATTTTATTTTTATGTAATATAACATAACATAATCATGATATAATATAACATAACGAACAATAATTTCTTCCTTCCCACTACGTTTCTCTCACTTTCTCCCTCTTTTTCTCTTTTCCCCCCTTTTTTTTTTTTTTTTGGCCAGCCGATGGGGGGGGGGGGGGGGGGCACGTGCCCCCCATGACCCCCGTAGTTACGCCACTGCCTTTAAGAGTGATTTTTTGTTTATGATGTATACAAAATTTACCGTTGATGTTGTATAGTTCCTTCCATCAACAATGTAACAGTACATAACTGTCGCTTAACTAAATGGGTAGACACAACTTAATGCTGCACAGAATTTCCAAGTTCGATGTTCAATTTATCAGCATGTTTGACATTCATACTCTAATGAAGATGATGATGATGATGATGACGATGATGATGATAATCTTTATAATAATAATAACAGCAACAACAACTATAAACAGGAGAAAGGTACGGTTCTACACTGTAAAAAAACACTGCCCTTACAGAAAAAAAAACAAGATTTTGCAGAAAGCAATAACAGAATCATTCTGTAAATTCATAAAACATGAATTTTTCTACAATTTAACAGAACATGTCTTTTTAAAAAGGGGAAAATTGTGTTTTATTCAAGGAAATTTGTAAGGTTCCATACACCAATTTCCTGTAATTTTACATGATATAATGTAAGATTACGCAATCTTGTAAGATTACAGGTGTTCTCGAGACTCTTCTGCAGGAACTTCTTTTATTTTATTTTAAGGATAAATTTTCTGACAGTGTAGGCTTTTGGGGGGTGGCTTCTAGGGGCGTGAAAATTTTTTGATGTTGCTCATTTATGGTCTGCATGGATATGTAGGAGACTATACTGACTAAGCAGCTGAGAATCGGTGTGTGCAATTTCAGCCTGCTCCTCTCCCCCGGTGGAAAAAATAGTTTCAGGGAGTGGACGAACCGAGCTAAAAAAATAAGACATTTTCAAGTTACTTGCGAATGTACTTCCGAACAATTTCATCTTCATGCATAACACACCCGTCAGGACATGCGATTTCGAAGCGGGACAAGACTGGCAATGGAGGGATCTAATGTGTCTGTTATTTTTTTCAAGGCGTTCCAATCATTTATACGCCAGTGGGCCAAGTGAACGAGTGAGAAAATTTCCTACTTACAAGAGAGAAATTTCACAATTAAGATACTTTGCGGGTTTTACAGAGGACATGAGGAATGGGGTTTTCAGTGCCCCCCCCCCTCCCTTGGTAGATAAATTATTAGGGAACGCATGTATTAACCGAGAATAATATTTCCGAAGTGTTAAGAAGCGTTTAGAGGGAAAAATACAAATTTCAGCCAAAAAAGTAAAAAAAGGGTGTAAAATTGATCAGTACTTTTTACCCACACATGTCTTTAAATATAATAAAGAAATAAGAACAATATTGTTAGTCCAGGTATGGATCTTCATTCTTGTCATAGTCTTTTACATGATGGATGCATAAGAAATGTGTGGATGTGAAAATATCGCATTAAGTTCGGACTGGGGTACTTTGAGCCAGCCAACATGGGGCAAGTTGAGCCATGGTAATTCTATGGTAATGTATAATAAAAAACGAACCTTGATATGCAGGCAGATAGGTGCAAATTCACATGACAGTTCTTTTACTTTTAGAGGATGTTAATATTTATAGAGAATTAGCAAGTGAAAAGATTTGAAATAAAAAATTGACATGCTGGTTCTTCCCGCATACATTTTGTACATAGTTTTGTGGCTCAACTTACCCCAGAAGGTGGCACAACTTACCCCACAGATGGGGCAAGTTTAGCCATTTGTCATCGTTTTTTTTTTTCAAAGGTCACAATAAATATCAGTGTGGGGGTAGAAAGTTATATATAGGTGAAAAATATTTCCCAAGAATCAAATTTAAAGGCAAGGTACTTATTTCTACAATATTATTAGTCATATCAATTCTAACATGCAAAATGCAAAAAGTGTTACAACTTACCCCGCCTTCCCCTATACTTAAATTGTATGAATTTCATGTATCTATTTCTGTCAATTTGATTTCTCTTGGTCAGTTTAATACTCAAGGTCGCACGGGCCTAATTACAACTGGCAGGCAAAATATATTCATTCGAGCCAACCCATTGCTCAATTTTTAAATTTGATATTGCTGATTGACAAAAATGAATGAATATGACTGACAATCTAACACTGATTCTAGGGAGGGTACCTACTGAACTTACTTTTTCCAAATTGGAAAGATATTTCACCACTATGGAACTATATTTTTACTGGCGGAAGAATTAGGGTCATTTTACTCTCTCAAGTGATGAATTTGGTCCCGTCAGGTGTAGTCTTCGTAAATGCTGATTTATTTTAAAAATGAGCCGGTCGAGGTACCCTTTTCTGGTCAGATGTGGAATGTCAGACATTTATCCTATCCACTGGTAGTAAACATTCAACCCTCGAATTTCCTCCTTATTTTTTATGAATTCTTTTTAAGTGCCACTTTAACACACGAGTCTATGGGAAATGAATTAGGCCTGCGAGCCCTCAAGGCTCGCTGACACAAGATGGCGCTATTAAACATAAAGAAACTGTGCGATTGCTTGTGTATAGTCTCTCTTTTGAAGAGTAACGGGCGCTTCTTTTTCATCTAATCACCGACCTCCTCTCCTATCTACCCCTTCACCGTTCCACTCTCTCCCCCATGTATATATCTCCATACCATTTTAAATATTACGAAGGTTTTTTTTCCTGCTGGTCATTTTGTTTCGGTGCACCTCTACTCACCCCAACCCTTATCTCCTCCTCACTCTCCCTCGCTCTCTCCCTACCTCTCTTACCCACTCTATTTGTTTCCATCTCGTCCTCTCTTTCTTTGTATCTATTCTACATTTTCCATATTTTTTCTCTCAATTCAATCAGCTCTTGCTCTTATTGTATATATCTTCCACTCTTCTACACGATAAATACACTCCTACTAAGGAGCTTCAAGCTCCTTGCTTTTACTCAAGGAGCAGTCAGTAGCATGTCCAGTGGACGTATTTCAGCGAGAACTCTCCACATTTAATCCTCGATGACGGCGATAGATGGCGTTATTCAAGAAAGCCCTACATTCGACTTGAATTATTTTACCAATTTAGCCGAGTTCACGTTGGTCACAAGTAAACCAACAATTATGTACAAAAATAACTAGGTGAACGACATCTGAAGTGATCAAAATGTCGTTTTAAAGATTTATCGACAGAAATACGGTTTAAGTAAATGATGGATTAATATCATGAATGATATAGTGACAATTTTTTTTGTTTATTTTTTTTTCATTTCATCATCAATAATTTTGACAAGCTTAAAATTGGCACACGACAAATGAGAATGAACAACTTGCAAACCTGTATGTTAATGTTAATGATTGTTTTGACAATCACAGCAGGGCTTAATTATGATGTAAATTGTTAATTGAAATGCGGGTATAAAGTTACCAATAGAAATGAATTACCTTTATTTAAGGATGACATAGATATTTGGGATAACATAGTCATAGCCCTTCTCAGCTCAGTAAATATACTCTAGTGTTTACGCCACCAAGCGGCTTAACGCGTACAGTCGACGGTTCGTGCTCGGGTTTCATTCAATTTGTACGTCGAAAAAATCGTCCGCTGAAGAGTGGAGGGCACACACACAGAGGCGTCGATCCAGGGGGGGGGGGGGGGAGGGAGGGGGCGCGATCACCCAACCAATCAAAATATTGGGGGGGCAAACATATCGTTTTGCCCCCCCCCCAATAATTCCGCATGTGCACAAATAAAATAAGATTGTAATGTTTCACAGAAATCAGCAAGCGACATTGAGTTACACAACTCGTTCTTTTTTCAAAATCGTGCTCAAAATGTCCGCTTTTCAGATTGGAATATAAAAAAATTTAGCTCGCGCTTCGCGCTCGCATCATTTCTGTAGCAAAAACCCATACTTTTCATGATTAAAATAGGTATATAGAATGTCTCGTTTTCAGTTCTAAACCTCAAGAGAACTCCCGCTTCTATTTACAATAATCTTTTGTTGGATATATATCTTGTTCTCTATTAAAAACGTCCAGTAAACTGTAATTTTTTCAGATCGAAAAATCAAAAGTTTCAGCTCGCGCTTCGCGCTCGCATCTATTGTTCTTTTAATCATTAGTCCCGAAAATGCTTAGAATATCAAGCTTTCTGGTCAGAATATAAAGAAATTTCAGCTTGCTCTCGGCACCCGCATTATCTGTGCAGTGAGATATGTATCCTCCTCATGAGTTACTACAAACAGTCCTAAACAGGTACCCTTTTCCTGTTTTCAGGTCAGTATTCTAAAAAAAATCAGCTCACGATTCGCGCTCGCATTGATATTTGTTGGTGAGATATTTGTCTCTTTCTCATGAGTCATAAATATATATATATATATACTTGGAAGACCTGCACTACTCGTGGTGATGAGGGCCCCCTTACATTATATATATATATATATATATAGCCCTATGTGTGTGTGTATGGGTGAGTTTGTTTGTTTGTTTTGTGTGATCGAGCGCCTTTGGAACTTGATTCATGATTTTGCCCCCCCCCCCAATATGAAAAATGGATCGACGCCCTTGCACACAGGAGTAATTCCTAGGACCATTTTTACTCACGTGTTGACTCATAGCTGTCCAAAATTATCATGAATAATTGTCACCTTTTTTTTTAAAGTTGTATTTATATATGTTTGAAGACACGATATGTTTTCTCTATGCCATGTTTGTATTTCTGAAAGAAAAAAAAAAGACTCTGGAGAACACCCCCCTTAAAAGGTCAAACTTTCGCCAATTTGATTTTTCTATCTGTTTTCTTTCCCTCATTCACTTTGTTTCCAAGGTTGGATTCCCCTGAGAAACACACTGTAATTTCTTCTTATTTCAATTGATCTTCATTTACAATTTCACTGTTAGTTGTATATTCGACAATATTAATTCTAAACGAGATGTCATCACTCAGCTCACTCCCTAGTAGCCTACTGTTCCAGTAATATATTATTTCCTAAAGACCTCGAAAACATAACGAATAACAAATCATATTTCCAGACATTACGCAATCGTCGGCAAACATCAAACGATTTACGTCCAGAGCCGCATCCTCGGTTGGATCAAACGCTTGACCATGGCTTGACCGTCACACACGTGAGGCCAGGAACCACTCTCAACAATCTGTGCATGTCTCAATATAAAAGATGCCGCCCCAACCAGGTCAGTATTTTTTTATGGAGCTTGCAACATCGGTGGTCAGTGACCTTCACATTCCACTATGTTGTAAAATTGAGAACCAATTAGTAAAGGTTTTTAAAGTTAGAACGTTGTGTACAGTGTCACCATGGTCACAGGGGGTGGGGCAGAGCATGGTCCATGGGTAGAGATATATACAGAATAAAAGAGGGGAGAGGGGAAATATTCAAAGTTCTGACATGCATTTTTAATGATTGTATGAAATAATGCCGGAACTGCAGCACTTTACTAGCTATAGAACTTAAAGCAAACCAGTTGCTGGGCTACTTATCATATTTCAACTAATGGGGGACAAAATAAAAAGGGGGGGGGTAACAAAAAAACGTTTATTGTCAATTTGTCTAATGCCAATTCGTCCACTTACCAACTCGTCTACTATTATGTGGTCTACCACCAGTTCGTCCACTACCAACAAGATCTAATTGCCATTTCGTCCATTTACCACTTCGTCTAATAAGCAGTTGATCCAATAGCAATTTAGTCCATATAGCATTTGGTCTAATTGGACTGTAAATTAGGGGAAATGAATGAAAAGAAAATGTGTATTAGACCAACTGATTATGAGACGAAATGTTCTTAGACGAACTTGTGATTAGACGAAATGATCGATGGACCAAATGGTTGTTAGGGGAAATGTTGATGGACAGATTGGCATTAGAGTAAATGAAGGTAGACCATGTGATGAGTGGAAGAGTTGGCAATAGACGAATCGGTAATTTACCACAAAGATTTCCTTTTATCGTTTAGCATGTAAAACAGATAGCTCCGTGATGTTTGTCAAATTTGTGACACGTGTATACAGGCTGATTTCTTTTAAAGAAATACCTTAAAGCTACGGTCACATAGGTTCGAGTGAACGATTCGTTCGTATGATTCTAAATATTCGTACAAATTCTGGAGTTCGTAGAGATTCGTAGATGGAGCATAGATTCTTAAGGCCTTCTTAAGACTACAATGGCCCTAGAATTCGTACGGTTTTAGTAAGAGTCGTATGTGCCATTCACGGCACTTGTAAGATGGAGTATGGAAGCAGGAGACCGTCAAAAACACGGATATACGTCGTGTCGTAATTCAATTTACTACATGACGTAAATAATTACGTCGTGTAGTAATTCGAAATACCACACGACGTAATTATTTACGTCGTGTAGTAATTCGAATTACTACACGACGCAATTCCGAATTACTGCCCAACGATTTAATGTCATGACGTTAAATGAATTAGTGTCGCTGCATCAAATGATTAAGGTCGTGTAGTTATTCGAATTACTACACGACGTAAATAATTACGTAGTGTAGTAATTCCAATTACTACACTACCTAAAGAATTATGACATGTAGTAATTATTAACTACACGACGTAATTATTTAGGTAGTGCAGTAATTGAAATTACTACACGACGTAAATAATTACGTCGTGTGGTAAATTGAATTACGACACGACGTATATCCGTGTTTTTGACGGTCTCCTGTTTCCATAATGGAGAGGTCATTCGTAAGATGATTTTACTTGACAGTTGCATATATTTTGTACGCCTTACGTGTCCCTTGCGAACGCCTTACAAACGCTGAGAGTTGTTCGTAAGTACGCCGTACGACTCTCAGTTCGCAATGCGTTCGTAAGAACGCCGGACACAGGAAGTGCCCTATATGAACGATTTAAAGATAAATACCAGTTGTGGTAATGATCTTAAAATGAATTCGAACAGAATCCAATTAAATTACCACCAAAGTGTTTATAGGTATAAATAAAAAAATATATATGCCAAATAGCTCTTGAAGAAAATGCGTAATTGCTGAGAAATTAGCAAATTAAGCACATAATTCCATCAAATGTCGGGGATTTTTGGAAGCAATATTAATTCATTGTCCCACATGTGCTTTTCTGTGTTAGTGATCATCAGAATGATCGATTTTGAACTAAGATTTCATGATCGTACAACGATAAGTTTACATTAATGTACCGGATTTAGATGGATAATATTTTGACAATTAGCCTTGATTTAAAATACTTTCTTACGAAATAACTGATGCTGCAACTACTGTCTTTTACCTTCAAGGCGTTATCACGATCGTCCCAAGTATTTCAGGCTTCAAAACTTGTCTATGAACCCTATAATTTTTCCTTTTTGCAGTTCTTACGACGTACTTATGGCATTCGAACTGTGTTTTACGAATATATGGTTTCGTACGACGTTAAAAGAAACCTTGGAGAAGACCATCGACCAAGCTGCGAACTTACGAACGATGTACGAACGGTCTGCGAATGTTGGTTTTGTACGCGGCCTTCTTGAGAAGATCTTACGATATGGTCTACGATATGCCCCCCCCCCCCCCTATTGGCGGAGCAAAAAAAAAAGGGAAAAAAAAAAGGAAAAAAAAAAGGAGGGAAAAGAGAGGAGAAGAAAAGAAACGGAGGAAGACGAGTGAATAAAATAAGATAAGGGGAAGACTTGGAAAATATGCCACTATAAAATTTTCGCTCGCGCTTCGCGCTCGCGTTGCCTGTTAGGTGATTTTCATATCTTATTCAATAAGGAGTCAAGTCTGTAAGTCAATATACAAAATATATTACATCTCGGAAATCGAACTTTCATTATTTTGTTTGATTTACAAATTGATTTAAAAAAAATGCTCTGTAATATAGTCAGTTTTATGGTCTGAATATTAAATTTTCTGCTCGCGCTCGCAAATTTTGATTTATCAGGTACTTTTATTTTCGAGTATTCCAACAAATTTTCAAAATATCCCTTTTCAGGTCTGATTGTAAAAACGTATCAGCTAGCGCTGCACGCTCGCATTTTGATTGGCGAGTTATGTATGTCTCAATATTGATTATACAACAAACTACTTAAAATTCCCTTTTCATGACAGTGTATAAAAATTTAGGCTCGCAATATGCGCTCGCTTTAATGGTGTAAATATATTAACTGGTGCATCTGATTATAATTACAAAAATTCAGGCCATAATATCATCAGATTTCGCGCCCTCATTAGGCATTAATAAATAAGATATTGATTTAATAATTAAATTGTCCCTTTTGTTTCATCTCGCGCTTAGCAAGAGGAATATGAAGACAGTCATTATTTTCATAAGAAGACATGTCCTAAGGATGTCGCGGTCCTATGTCAAAACTCTTTTTCAGATTGGAATATCAAATAGTTTAAGCTCGCGCTTCGCGCTCGCTCTGATTTTCTTGATAAAAGATTATTTAGAATGCCTAGATTCTATAGGTCCAAATATGAAACACGCGCGCGTATGTTTATACAGATACTCAACTTGTTCTCTTAATTTAAATCATTATCCAGTTTCAGAACACAATATCAAAAAGTTTCTGCTCGCGCTTTGATCTCGCATTATTGATGTACGAAGATCCCCTATTACTCATTATTTTCATGATTTATAAAACGTGAATAGTGTCCCGTTTTTAGGTCTAAATCTCAATTTTTTTCTGCTCGCGCTTCGCGCTCGCATCAAATTATCAATTGTTTAGTTATATATCTATCCTGTTCACGATTACAAAAATTGATTAAACTTTTCCATTCTTTACGTTGAAATGTCAAAAATTTTCAGCTCGCGTTTCGCACTCGCATTATTTGATAATATGTAACGTCTTCATGGCTAAGTGCAAGCAGTAGTACCTTTTCAAACAGGTCAAAAACGCATATACAATTTTTTGCTCGCGCTTTGCGCTCGCATTATTAATGTAAGGAAGATCCCCAATTATTCATTATTTTCATGATTTACAAAACATGAATAGATTGTCTCGTTCAGTAGGTCTAAATCTCGAAATTTTCCGCGCGCTTCGCGCTCGCATCAATTATTGTTTAGTTTTTTACTTATTCTGTTTAAGTTACAAAAAGTGCTTTCCATTCTTTAGGTAAAAATGTCAAAAAATTTCAGCTCGCACTTTGCGTTCGCATTATTTGATTTTTAAAATATGTAACGTCTTCATGGCTAACTGCATGCAGTCTTTAACAGGCACCTTTTGCATCAGTTCATTTCTGATCGTGCTCCGCGTTCGTAGTAATTATTTAGTTGCATACACATCTTTTTCAGGATAACAAACATTGCCCAGAATGTTCAAATTTTAGGAAAAAATACATAAGATTTCCAAAAAAATTTAGCTCGCGCTTCGCGCTCGCATTATATAAATAAGAAGTATGATATTATTCATATTGATTTATAAGAATAAAGCTAAGAAGTAACTATTAGGACTACCCCTTCAAAGAAACCAAAAATTATCATCGAGCGGCCGATCGGGGAAAATATGGCTGAAAAAAAAATCCGGCCCCCCCCCCCCCCTATTGGCGAAGGCTGGATCCGCCCCTGTACACATTATTATATTTCCAAGTAACTTAGATTCCATTAATACAAATCTAAAAGATGAGAATGAATGTTGATGTGATGAATGATTATCATGGTTAATTTTTGCGTATGAGAAGTAAATATAAGAAGAAAGAAAATCGAATGACTGAATAGTTTAAAAATATGAGTCATTGCCATTATTTATTTTGATTTATAATAACCCGTCAAAATATTGTTACCCGCTTTTTGCGTCTTCTTCAGATTCATTTCACTTTCATCCTAATCATCAATCATTAAAAAAAAATCATAGTCCTAATTAATAGCTGTTTGCTCTCTTGCTGGTGGTCATTGATTGAATTGTGTTGTAGGTTGAACTTGATGATTACTCTCATTACTATTTTATTTCTTTATTTCATCCAGATGCCGTGATTGAGAATAAAGAGTATGATATTACATTGAAGATTTATTACCTCGTGTGTTGTCGAGAGAAGTTTCACACGCAACGCCATGATAGTTAAAGATGCGATTATGGAATCATGAAAATTATTATTCCAGGTAAGTATAACAAAATTATCGAATTCCAGACCTACTAATTACACTTACAAAGAATTTGACTTGTGCTGGCACCAAGTATATTGAAAGGGAAATCAGGCAGGTTTTTTTTTCATTTGTTTAAATTATTTTGTTTTCGTTTTTTTTTTATTCCGTTTTTCCTGGGGTAATTTTCCTGGTGGGTGTTTCACAGAGCTGTAACCTAAGTTACGTTTGACTTTACAAACGATTGGTGACCGTTTCTTGTGCCAAATGATATATTCCAATATAGCTGACTTTGAACTAGTAACATGTTCCAGTCGTTCGTAATAATTGTACGGATCATCGGGGATGTTGTCTTAGGAGTAATTTTCCTAAAAGCGGCTATTCTCGGTGACCTCACTATCCCCCTCCAATCTGGCGGTATTTTTATGTGTGCGTGTGTGTGGGGGGGGGGTAATGACAGGACATGTTGAAGACGATCGATAGCCTTCAACATCATTTTTTCATTATCTATCGTGCAGCCTCTAATATTGCGAGTGACCGTAGTGAGCGAGCCTACGAAATTGCTTTTAGGCGTTCACAATAAAGTGCATGTATTTAAGAGTGATATCAAAGGGCCACTTACCAATAACGATGTGCAATTTCGGGGGAAAAGCGAATAACAAAGTTTCACTTCAAAACGAGCTAATGCTATAATAGAGATGACAAATGCGATATTTATTCAAGTGATAAGGTCAGAGGTGAGATAAAATGGGAGAAGAGGTGATCATAATTATCAGGAATAAGGGTGTCTTCTGAATGAGTTACATGACATCACAGACCACAATATAAACATCCCTCCATATCATGAAGATGGAAAAAGCACATGAAACATATAGGCTGTGTAAAATAAAAAGAGGAGACGAGACTTATACATTAGTGGCAGAAAAGGCTAATTTTGTTTGTACAAAAGGGAAAATACACTTATACTAGAATATTGATTACTTTAATGAAAATAAAGGAAAATCTCGCGGAAGAATAGATCTTACATAATCTTAAAGGGATATACCAGGCTGAAAAATGTGATTTTAAGAGATTTAGTGAAATCAGACAAACCAGGACAAGGAATGACAAAGTTATGACATTCTATTTCTTTCATTGTTTCGGTGAAACAATTCTATGCAGGCCTTTATTATACAAAGAATAAGCTGATGATAACCATGTCCCCGCTTATACTTATGTATTTTATTGTATGGAATTCCCTTTGAAATGTGTCCTCCAAGAATTAAATAAATATCATTATATTGAATTCTGATTAAATGTGTAAGATATGAACTGCTGCATAATTATTATTTTGTTACAAGGGAGACATATCATATAGGCCTATGTTTATACACAAAAGTATGAAAATATGAAATACTGATTTCAACTATTGCACCCACCTATTGCATATTCATGACCACTGTTTTGACAAAATATTGCTAAACTTTGAAATTTGATGACATGGCTATTTGTTATCAGATACTTAAATCTTCAGCGTGTGTGGGGGGTATCTCATCTTCTCCCTGGATTTACACTAGTGGTATACCATTACAAAACTCGCATTTCCCTGTGTAAAATAATCTATATATTGTCTATTACAATGAATATCCAGTAACCAACATTCTTTAGCACATGTTTGAAACATTTTTCTTCCTAGTCTCAGCTTGGAACGTTGTTCGAAGGTATGAGTTTCAAGTAAATAGAGCTTATTCACAAATGCTTGTTTCAAAGCCTGTATTTCCAGCTGTAAATATAATCATGTTTAAGTCTAATGACGCGGTCACATTTCCCCTACAGCGGCCGTACGGCGAATTGAAAACAGTCGTTTTAACATTTTTTGTACCCGCTACATAAAGATGTTTCTGAATAATAATGAATAAAACGGCTGTTTTTGACTCGCCGTACGGCCGCCGTAGGAGAAATATGACTGCGCCATAACCAGCATGACCAGGGAGTTGCTTAAGCCCCTTTCACAATTGACGTACGACCATTTGCGACCTTTTGGTCGTGCGACAGGCTGCAACAGGCATCAATCGCTAGTCATCTAAAAAACAACCAGTAAACCCCGTTGCACGAGTAAGTCGCATATGCTCTTATTGTGCTCGTGTGATCACATGCGAGTGTTGCACGAGTGATTGCGAGTGGAACGGTCGCATACATGCGAATGAAACGGTAGTGCAATGTTGTAAGCCGTTGCGATCGGTCTTGCAACAGTCTTCTGGCCCATATTATTATCGCAACCAGTCGCAAGACAGGTCTCTGTACATGCAGGTCGCTTGCACATGTGCAAGTGTTGCACGGCCTCCAGTCAAGTAAATGCGACTACTTAGTTGTGCCACCTCTCGCACCAAGTCGTACAACGTTGAACAACACTCGCACGATGATCGCCCGACCGATGGTACGACCCCGGGTACGGCCTGATGCGAGTGAATCGATCGTATTTGATCGCGTTCGGATTTTGAACATGTTCAAAGTTCAGATGTGACCAGTCACGACCACCTTAGGGTTCGTGCGACCGTCTACAACGACTGCGAGTGCTCGCAAGACACCAAGAGATCGATCGTGCAACAGCAAGAAAAAACTGTTGCAGGCGGTCGTAAACTGGTCGGACGTCAATTGTGAAAGGGGCTGAACGGTCGCATACATGCGAATGCAACGGTAGTGGAATGTAGTAAGCCGTAATTTCGATCGGTCTTGCAACAGTCTCATATTATCACACCCAGTCGCAAGACTGGTCTCTGTAGGTCTCCAGCACATGTGCAAGTGTTGTACGACCTCCAGTCGACTAAATGCGACTATACTTAGTTGTGCCACCTCTCGCACCAAGTCGTACAACGTTGAACAACACTCACACGATGATCGCCCGACCGATGGTACGACCTTTTGCGAGTGAATCAATCGTATTTGATCGCGTTTGGATTTTGAACATGTTCAAAGTTCAGATGCGACCAGTCACGATCACCTCCGACCACCTCGAGTTTGTGCGATCGTCTACAACGACTGCGAGTGCTCGCAAGACACCAAGGGATCGATCGTGCAAAAACAAGAAAAAACTGTTGCAGGTGGTCGTAAACAGGTCATACGTCAATTGTGAAAGGGGCTTTTACTAGTGCCATGAGTTGCACATCTGACCATTTTGTGACAACATAAATCGCAAGATGGCCGCAAGTCTGAAGAATAACTCAAAACATTCTTACCAAAAATACAATCATGACATTTCTTGGACCATTGCGTAACTGCATGAAACTAATTTTGTTGCTTAAGAAGGTCTTGATTTGTTCTTAAGAAGGCCGTAATAACCTATGCCCCATTTGCGATTTTTTACGAACTCCAGAATTCGTACGAACATCAAGATTCGTCCCTCATGTCAATCCTACTAGTTTATCCTCTTCTCTTGGAGAGTGGGTTAATTATTCTGGTGATATCTTTTCTTATTTTCGGGGGGGGGGGGGGGACAAAAGCATGCTGCAGATTGTCCTCATACGTGCCAAATCCTATAATGACCCCCACCCCCCCCCCAAAAAAAAATATATATATGTCAACGGATACCGCCACGAAATAGCAGTTTCTTTGTTTATATTGGCTTTATTTTATGGAGCCTGATTGTTATCGTTTTAAAGGCAACACCGAAAGTTACGAGGTGAATGGTGGATCCTTTCCCATACACAAAGGACGAATGGGCTATCTTTATATACGTATATGTATGTATGTATATATATATGTATATATATATATATATACTGTTTGAATGGAAGTGTACCTTATAAAATAATTTGAGAGGGGTAAAAGGAGAAGGATGGCTTTAAGAACGGAGGGAGTGAGAAAGAGGTAGTAAGATGAAAATATATACATGATGTAAAATAACGCTTACTGAGGGGATGATAGAGAACGGCTAACTATGAATTTCCCAAATCACATCTCGATGACAACCTTTAGGTCTGCCCTCCCACGTCAATCTGTTTAAACCAACTCATTGAACAATGTATCATATCATGTTTCATAATGGTTAAAAATGGGGAAACGTACATGTTGCATGTTTTGTACCTAACGTTCGATATGTCGGCATTGCGCGGTAGATCTGTAAGCGCAGACGTCGTTCTTTAAATTTACGGGTAAAACTCGGCTAAAAACCACACCGGTTGTAAGTTATACTATGGCCATAAAACGAAGCGAGGCGGTATCTCTTTGAACTATCTGCCCTTGTCCGGCATTTGGTCACGGTGTCATAAATATACAATTTTCGGTCCAATATCCATGTCATATAGCGACATTCTAGTTTAAATAGAGACACACTCACCGAAGACAAATACTAATATGCATAATGTTATCAACCTTTTTTTCTAGCAAATATTAGGCATGTACATTGAGTTAGATTGATATTTCAGTATATTAGATTCCCATTCAGGTTTCAATTAGTGCCGTTCATATCTTACACGTTGTTGACAGTTAAAAAGGTTAGGTATTTTGTCGCAAGCGGGTAAACGTTCGACATAATTAACTGATATCATTGGTTAATATTACAAATTAATATTAGGACCTACATAATTATATTAAAAGTAAGAAATTTTTGACATTATTGGCATATTCCATGATGGTCACTTTAATCAAAATATTGATTGGATAGACCCACATAATTTGCATAATTGACAGATTTATGGAATTTAAGTAATATTCAAAATGCTTTACGATCTCCATGTTCCCGAGGATATTACAGCGAACCACTCCCTTGTTCACGGGTGTACATTGAAAAATACAGTTAGCAACTCATAGTGGCGGTGCAGATAGGCGGGGAGCGAATGCCCCTTGTGTTTTTCAAAGTGATTTCAAGACAAAAAAGGATTAATATGTCGGGGGAAAAGTCCGGAAAAGTGGAAAGCGGAGGAATTTCTGGTTCATTGAATATTCTCAACTGATATTTATAAAGACTTTAACTCATGATTAAAGATAAAGGAATGTAGCTACAGTAAAGACTGCATGAGAAAGTCTGTAAAACCAAGGTTGATTGTCAAAATACCATACCAGATCTCTATCTGAAAAATATACATAAACTGAACTTTGTGAAATCATTAAATCTAAGCTGAAAAATGATCACACTGAAGATCGCTAACTTAAATAAGCACATGTGGGACAATGTATTATTCATGTTATTATTGCCTGGAAAAATCCCGACATTTTGGTGAAATATCATGCTTAATTTTACAATTTCTTCCAGAATTACTTGTATTGGCACATATACATACAGACATTTGGGTGGTAATTTTATTGGATCCTGTATGAAGTGATTTTGAAATCGTTACATCTAGCATTTCTCTCCGACCCTGCCCCGTATACCCTTGCATGATGCCGCTTTTGTATACATATGGGCTCTAAGACTTATCATTACAAAATGACCTTTTATATGTACTCCCCTTTCAATGGCATCGCGTTCCGAATTCGACTCTGTGAATATATTAATTCTCAAAATTAATATTCCATTATACTACCATACAGGTATGCCTATCAAATCCTGGTCCCTTCATCCCCTTAAAATATGTATTTTGCTCCAGACCAACACCTATCGTTTGACTTATGATTTACGAACTTCTTGAAATTTAAATGAATGAACAGATAAAATAAAACTATATGAGCCATTGGACCATGAAGATGGTTTGGATTTAAGGATGGACAAGAGAGATACCTTATTTCAAACCCCGCGTGTACTGAAGTATAGGCGACGATGGGAAACCATGGAAGGTGGCATAATGTTACGTGCGGGCATGGGATGGCATTGGGAGACTTGAACTTGATCTAGGAAAACCATTAGGGGTAATGAACATGATGAACAAAACAGAAAGAGATCAACGAAGAAGGAGCGATAAACGGAACTGTTGAGCACTCTGAAAGCAAGGCGAAACGGAATGGATAAAGAGAGAAAAAAGCATATAAACACGATATAAGGGAGGGATGAGAAGAGGATGATCATGCAGAGACTACAGAAAACACGGCAGATGTGGGTACAGTAATTAATTGTAACACAACAGCTTATGTCATAAATTTTGAAATCAAATTTCCACTAAATGCCTCGACGAACCAATATTTCCCTGTTCTTATCCAGTATCTTTTATTTTACTGAACTGAATATATACGGGTAGGATATAATTCATTATTTTTCTATCTAAATAAATCACCTTGATCCACTTTTTTTTAATTTGGACTTCTGATTTGGACTGAACGTGTCGTTCTATTTGCGAAGATTTCGCAATGCAACACAAATCTTGCCACATATCTGCCTATAATAGGGGCCTAGAGTCTATAATAGACTGTACGCAAGATTTTAGTTGATTTTCAAAATTCATCGTTGGTAAATATAAGCACGTCTTCTTTTAGGTTTACAAACATCTAAATAGAAAAAAAAATCAAAACAAAAATAAACAAAGAAGAATATCATTACAACAGGAAAAAAAAGCAACCAGCATCAACTATAATGTTCTTCATCTGTCTCTTCTTCTTATTATTTTTCTTCTTCTTCTTCTTTTTCTTTTTCTTCTTCTTTTTTCCCTTTCTTCATCTTCTTCTTCTTCTTCTTTTCCTCCTTCTTCTTCTTCTTCTCCTCCTCCTCCTCCTTTTTCTCCCTCTTTTTTTTTTCTTCTTCTTCTTCTTTTCTCCCACTTCTTCTTCTTCTTTTTCTTCTCCATCACCTCATCCTCTTTTCATTGAACGAATAAACTTTAGTTACTGAGTCCATGTCACTGTGGTTAATATCCACCGAAGTAGCTTATGTAGTTATTGACTTCATCCTAAATTTTTAATCGAACTTTGCAAACTTTGTAAACGCGAACATTTTTGTTAATATTCATGTAAATACGAACAGAAGTTGGTCCTGCTTCATGACACAAAATGTCAAGAAGATGTCTCAATATACGTCAATATACCGATCTACGCCAACTCATTATACATGTAGAATTCTTTAGAGTCACGTCTTTCAGTATGAGCATAGTTGGTGGTATCATGGACCAGACCTATATGGTCAAGGATTAAATTTGTCTGTGCAAACACAATCATTATCCCTTATTCTATACACACAGGAATTGATAAACTATCGAACTACTTAACATGTCTAAAATGCGCCGTTTAGATTTAAACATCAAATGATTAAAGAAAATAACAACCAGTGATTGCCTCACAGATCAGATATTGACATTATAAGTGAATCTACAAGGCTGTCGCTGTTGGTTGTCATACTACGAGGGACGGAAGATTGTGTAAAGCTAAACGATCATAATCATGATAATGAACAAAAAAAGAAAAGGGTCTTTTAAAAATAGGTGAATGATTATCATATCACATTAATAGATTCAGACATATTACTACCTAAACTCTTAAAATGTGGGGCAACATACTGTCCACAAAACAATCGGTTAACAAATTTACCCAACTCTGAGTAGTTTTCAACCAATACTGTGTAGTTTTCACCCAAAGCACACATTATTGGTTTAAAACTAACAAGAATTTGATTAAGTTTTAACCAATTGTTGTGTGGACAGTATGTTGCCCAACATTTTTAAGAGTGTAAGGCTATTCAAACTTGTGTAATACTAAAATACGAAAACCAAGTGATATTGGAAACCCTAAAAACAAAAAAGTCACATATGATATCAATCTATAAAATTATACGCATAAGAAATGAATTCATTTTTTACGTTAAATTCGTTACTACAAAATAGTGAAGCTTTTCTTTACGCGAAATACGAAACCCTTCAAAATCTACTTTTCGTTGCTTCGGATTTATTTGTTTTATTTTCCACATTGTATAACAGTATTCAAATAGACAACAAGGACGTTACGTTAATAATGTATTTTAAAGACGACTCGGCGATTTAAAATGATTTATAGGTCGGCGAACAAAGCCAGGTCATGAAGGTGTTGTAATTTGGAATGGCGCGGTTGACGAGGTGATACGTCACAATGGCGCGCCAGACGGTATTGTTTATGCGCACAATGACAATAATTTATACTGGGCGCAAGGAGCTCCCATATTTTGGCGCGCGCGCCTAGGTGAAGGCGCGAAAATCCTTCATTTTAGTCTTGGCTTTCAACGGAGATGAACGTCAAAAAATATTCGCTTGTAATTTTTCTACAAAGTACAACGAGATCTACAAGAATTTTTGTTGAAACCATCATCGATCGGGAATCATCTTAATTTTGCTTAATGCAGCTGTAAATGCTGTCCGAATTACTTGAGGATTCTCTGTTTCTTGCCTGGCTTAACGATTAACCGTCTGCTTTGAACCGAGTTTTATACGAGTTACGACGTCGACGGTACGAGGAGCTACGCTCCGTGTACGTGTTGTCGCTATAACTTTTATAAGTAACACTAGCACTCACTAGTAGCAGATCGGCTGGGTCCTAGAACTTTTTGGTTTCAGCAACGATGAGAAATTGACTCGAGCTGCTAGATGGAATTCCGTTCAACGACATACGGTCGACTGGGATTCATCATGATTATGAGTATTGAATGTTACGGTAGTCAGACTCAGTCTCAGAGCCCGAGTCAGAGGTCCTACTACGGTACTACTAGCTCCCGAGACCGAGTATGATGTGAAGCCTGTGCTGTGGCTGAGCCGAGGCAACGGTCTGGATTAGCAGACGGAACGGTACCAGACAATTTACAAGTTCCAGTCTCTGCAAGACCTAGCCTATCCGGTGAGTACGGAAGCAGGAATAGATCTAGATCTAGGCTAGACTCAGTCTGGATTAGTGTTAGTAGTAGGGGGCCTACTAGTACTAGTACTAGTAGGCCTAGGGCTAGGTCTAACTTACCTTAAGCCTATTGTTAGGCTTGTTGAATGATCGAGGCCTGCTACAGAGTAACAGAGTACAGTGCTAGTAGTACTAGTAGTACAAGTAGTAGTAGTGCTAGTATCGGGGTGATTTGTAACTTGTGTTGTGGAGTTTTCTTTAGACTAGCGCAGGTAGGCCTGCCTAGGCCCTAGTCTGACTGAGATTTAAAAAAAAAAAAAAAAAAAAAAAAAAAAAAAAACAGTGACACAAATCTCTTTCATCAATTTCATGGCCCTTCAATACCCCCCCCCGGTTTTTTACGTTAGCACGCGAAGATCCCATTCCCATGTGCTACTGCTAGGCAAATTAAATGATGGCCCTAGTTAATGTACTGTAGTCAGGCAAACTGGGGGGGGGGGGGGTCTATTTGCCATTTGGCTTGCTAACGCAATTGGGGATTTACATGTAGGCCCTAGGTCAAATGTCAAGCCATAGATCCTAGACATAACTTGGACTTGGCCTGGAATTAATTTTAAACTTGGTCCAAGTGTTTTAATTCCGATCATGATGGAAAAGGGAGGGGTTAGCTTCAAAATTTAAGAACAGGCCTAGCCTGGCCTAGACCTGGTCCTAGTACTTCTTGTTTTGGTGTCTGAACCAGGTGTGTCATAATTAATGGAGATTGGAGGTTTTGAGAATGAGTTCAAGAATTTTAACGTTGGTTACCGTAGCGTATTATAGGCGTAGGCCCTAGTGCATCTGCATGACTAAGTTAGATCTAGGCCTATGGTTAATACGGACTTACGGTTGTAATATACAATTTCGAAGCCGGTGGTTTAGATTTGGCCCAGTGAATGCCAACAT
Organism: Lytechinus pictus; assembly: GCF_037042905.1. Taxonomy (NCBI): domain Eukaryota; kingdom Metazoa; phylum Echinodermata; class Echinoidea; order Temnopleuroida; family Toxopneustidae; genus Lytechinus; species Lytechinus pictus. The sequence goes on along the minus strand of NC_087247.1, from coordinate 44,347,985 downwards.
TGCGGTTCTAAAATTTCGGCTAGTATCGATAATATTAATGTAGGCCTATATACGATGGAAAATCAAAAGGAAATTGTAGTCTATATTGGCGCTAACACTAACAGCTTATTTTAAGGCCTAGTTATGGTCTAAGCTAAGATCTATTTAGGACCATGATTGATTTTAAGCCACCGTTTTTGAAAAATGGTGGGAATAATAAAGGGTCTACTAGTGATTGGGGAAAAGTTCAAACTTTTCGGTATTATTGATAAATAATTGAGTGGGAAATGTCACGTTGTTATAAATTTACAAGTAGTCTAGGACTGCACTGCAGCAGTGCATGGTGACACCACAGAGTGAAACTAGGCTCGGCATAGCGTTATATCTACTTACAGTAGACGCGGTTTTACATGTCTGTTTGGGGATAGACCCTATTATCAGATGGTTCAGTTAGGCCTATATTAAAGTAGTATTTGACCTCTATGACGTTTTCTGGATTATGGGCCAGCGAGAGCTGTGTTCTTGGTCGCAAAATTATGTGGATAGACCGGTAGTGGTAATAATTATAGATTCTATTCAGCTTTCAAATGTTATTGTTGAATCAGTCATTATTTTGGAAAGTAGCAGATGATGCTTATCATGATTATGTGATTAGCATTTTGTAATAATACACTTTGATAATCATAAATATAAATACCTCCACTTGCACCAAGCAGTTCTGTTTAAACATGTACGCCTTGAAAGGAGGTTGGTTTTGGGAATTCACTTTGCATGAATTAAATGCCGATGCTTGGTAGAACTGTGAGCTCGAAGTTTCGAGGAAACATGGTACATGTAAAAGTAAACTTACCATGCACATGATAATCGGATGTAATTTCGAATTAGCTTGGAATCCCCAATTTAGTTTAGATTGAAGTAAAGGGGTTCAACGAGCAGTTGTATAATAGTATGGGCCTCCTAACAAGGAACCTTAATTTTTATGATTTTGTATGGTTTATATCTTGTAGAAATGAAAAAATATAAATGCTTAGGCCCTATTGGAATTGAATTTGTTTTTGTATAGGACCTAGCGCTTTATCAACCTCTAACCGCTTAAAGCGCTTCAGAATTGAACCTTACACCTCATGGTTCAAAATATATATCAAATAGGCCTATTTGGCTAGTCAATGATTTGAACTGAGATAATATCGATACTATCATAGTATCAATTAAAATAATGATAATATATTATAGATTTGGTATACATGATCAAGGCGGCAAATAAAATAATAAATAATGATGATGAGCTTATATTTATGAGCTAATTTCTTGAAGGCATTCAGTAGAAATTGATGTAGTCCATTGACATGGGCCTGTGTTGCATGGGCCTGTGTTGGAAAGTGTCTGAAATCTTGTACCATACTGTCATTTCCCCTTTGTTGCTTCGGGGGACACGATATACGGATGCCTTAATAATACAATAAGCCATATAGTTATACTGGCCAATCAAACGAAATTTACCGATTGCCCAATCAGAAACCAGGTTCCAAAAAGTATATCTTCTTCTTGGAATTGGACAGCGTGTGAAATATTCGTGTTGGTGGCCCGTTGATTATGAAAATGTATCTAATGGGCTGGATGCAGTAATTTGGCTTGATTATTTCTGCAGTGGTGTAGAGGTAAAACCGAATACTGAAATAAGAATAATAAATAATACAAATGATAAGAGAAGTTATAGTCTAAAATGGAACAGATTATTTGAAGCTTATTGAATCTGGTTTTGAAATATTGTCGAAGTTGCAACACGCACATATATGCAGATGATATTGCATCACTGGTTGGGGTTATACTGTAAGGAATTGGAAAATAGCAGTTATAAATGAAACATAAGGAGCAGGACTAATGATTACTCTGTGAAGGCGGTTTCAGATGTTTCGGGAAGCTGCTCGTCTCGTATAAAGCTAAAAATTTAAGTACGCGTATATTGGAAGCTATGATAAAGGGGGCGAAGGATATAGGCCTATATTTTATTTGTTGTTTCTGAATAAATGGTACAACTCCATAGGCATTTAGGGGGTTCAATTGAGCCCCCCCCCCCCCCAATACTGGTGAGGATTGTAATCTTCCAAATTATTTAATATGCTTTTCACTAGTGCTTTTGTGTTTGCAGTAGATGAAGAAATTTTCATAACCTCTGTTATATATAATACGTCCTTCGGTTTTCGGGCCTACAAGGTGCGAAGAGGGACAAGAGTGATACATTGAAAAGGATAGCAGAGGGACAGACCCGTTTTGGTACTAGATATAGAATTTGGTGTTCTGCCCAGGCTTTTTTTCTTCTTTTCTTTTGCAGTGCCGGATCTTTGGATGAAAGGGATTCAAGTGGGCTACTGCGAGGCAAGGTAGGCTGGCAGGAAAGTCTGATGACTGGCTGCCAAAGAGTTCCCCTTTGGTTGGATCTATTTCCTGACCAGTTAGCTTAGAGTCCATAGTAAAGGATGTCATTTTGGGGCGTTAATACGCTCTTATAATAAATAGAACTGAACTGGGTATTGTTGCCAGCAATGACACTAATTGGAGCAGTGGTCATCGTCTTCATCTTCATAGAACTAATTTACCGACAAGGTGGTTTTAATACGTATTCCAAGGAATAGAGGTTTTTCTTCAGTCAAAAAGCTGGTGAACAAACATTTTAGCCTTCAAGCAACAGGGAAAGATCATATTTGAAACATCATGATACAGTGGGCTGTCTTGAATAATGAGTTCATATAATATGAGGATGAATTCGTCATGATTTCAGTTTCAGACTTTTATGAGGTCCCCCATATTGTTCACTTGGATGGGATTGGAACATGAACATGTTGAACATATGAAGAAAGCCCTTTGTACGTATGCTTTTGCCAACAAGAATGGAACATATTGTTCAGGATAAGCATATATGAATGTATCAATGTATAATAAGGCACTTCAAATTTTATTCATTATCGTTTGAAGGACTACTTGTTCGGATGTTAATTAATTTTTGAAATAAATAATTATTTCATGGATGTGGTGAGGATGATAAAACAATAAAAAGGCAGTCATGTTTTACGTTGATATGTGAAAACTTCGAAATGATTCATCCCGGGTAAAATTCCAGTTTATGTTAACTGGTTCTTAGTTTAACAGCATATTTAATTGAGGAGTGTAGCTCTAACCATGGACCTATTACGAATAGTCCTGATCGGGAAGGTTTCATATTCAAATTAGTTTTAGTGCCTTCAATTATCATGATTATACTCCATGTGTTATATGGGGTTATTCTGTGGATGTTACGCAAGCTTTCAGTTTTTATTTGATCTCATTTCAACAGAACAATTTACAAAATCCATTATAACTCAGGAATGGTATAATTATGTATTTGTTGGAATTAAGTGTGAGGTGACTAACTAAATGCTGTGGTTGGATTTTAATTGATCGATTGTCTACAATTGAATTATATTTGTGCATAGGGTTAAATCATGCACTGTTATAAATGGCAAATGGGGCAACAAGAAAATGGCAGTACCTCAGTGCGGCATGCATTGCTGGTTTAGCAATGTTGGGATGCTTCTATGTGTTAACTATATGGTCAAACTGATGGCGTTCGGCCATCAAATTAGTTTTAGTGCCTTCAGTTATCATGGTTATACCCCATTATCCAATGGGGTTATTCTGTGGATGTTACTCAAGTTTTCAGTTTCAGATTTTATTTTATCTCATTTCCAACAGAACAGTATACAAAATCCATAAAAATACAACTATAACTCAGGAATGGTATGATATGTATTTGTTGGAATTAAGTGTGAGGTGACTAGCTAAATGCCGTGGTTGGATTTTATTGATCGATTGTCCACAATTGAATTATTTGTGTGCATAGTGTTAAATCATGCACTGTTATAAATTTATGGCAAATGGGGCAACAAGAAAGAGGCAGTACCTCACGCGGCATGCATTGCTAGTTTAGCAATGTTGGGATGCTAGTATTTGTTAATTATAAGGTCAAACCGATGGCGTTCGGCCACCATGATAACTTATCAAAATTAGTGATGCAATGAATTTCAATTTTGCAGCTTGCAATAGGTTTGTATCAAAACCATGATACTTAAAATTGCATGTTATCTTGTCTTCCTTCATATGTTTTGTTTAGTTTTGTGCATGGTAATCAGATTTTAATTGTGAAGGAAGTTCTGACACGGTTTATGTTTAATGTATTTCTATTGGGAGATTGTTTCCAACAACTGAATACATATAAGTGTTTTCCATGCTCTCATTAAACTTGAGATGGATATTTGTTCATATACTTGAATTGAATATTTTTATCTGGTTTTTAAATGTCATTTCATGCTGGTTTAAAAGGAGGCTGGTATGTTGGTCGAGGGTACAAAGCAGATATTCTATAAAAAAAAAAAAAAAAAAAAAAAAAAAATGCAAGCCTTCAGGTAATTGGTAATTGTGTCATGGAAGACAGCGACGTCAAAGGCTGTACAAAGATGTATATTTTTTATTCATTTAAATTTATTGATGGAGGGCTTGGAAGCCTTCTTGATTATGCATAATAACTGATTTAGCTTGACCAGCTATTAAAATTGGAGTAAATTATGAACGAACGCTTAAAAATGAATGAAGTGTTTTGGCGGCCGATCATATATATAAAATATATTCTCGTTTGGCGGTAATTTGTCAAATTATGCCGCCTAAACACTGTTGTCATAAGATATATTGACATGGAATATGTTCTTTAATCCACAATGGTCACTTTTGCAAGGTGTGTAAAGCAGTGAATGATATTTTAGCCTCTAGTTATTAGATTTTCCACTTTGATGCCATGTACGTTGATTAATATTTCATATTGAATCGGGTCCTCATTCGGTACCTAGACGAAGGGGATTTATTTATAACTTTACATAGTACTTTAGGAACGCAATTGTAATTTGAATGTAAGGGTGTCACGCTCGAACTTTCAGTTTAGGCCTCACCTGATCTCATAGGCGGGGAGGCTGGTATTCTGTATACATTTATATTTTTCGTGAAATTTTGGCCTCACCCAAGTTCTCATGCGGGAAGGCTGGTATATATATGTATATTATATGATATAAGTATGCCATCTGTAATCCACCGATTTGCCGATAGCTCATACATGTAGTTAATAGCTGTGCTGGTATTCCTGTCCGGCTAGCAGAGAACCAGTGGGAAAGCAGCCGTGAAATTTAACGTTGAATTTTCTGGGAGGGGGGCCTTCTAGCCGGGGGTTTAACCCCCCTTCGGGGAGCTAAACCAAGGCTATCGGTTGGTTCCAGACATACATGAATGTAAGTCTCTAATCAGAGGTATTCATATCCATGTTTTATACTTATGTGATTGTGACACCAGATTCGGAAAAGTGTTCATCTCTATTGAATAAAGCCACGACATAATCGCATATTATTTTGTTTTGTCATTTTGTTTGCCGAGTATAATGTATTTTAAAGACGACTCGGCGATTTAAAATGATTTATAGGTCGGCGAACAAAGCCAGGTCATGAAGGTGTTGTAATTTGGAATGGCGCGGTTGACGAGGTGATACGTCACAATGGCGCGCCAGACGGTATTGTTTATGCGCACAATGACAATAATTTATACTGGGCGCAAGGAGCTCCCATATTTTGGCGCGCGCGCCTAGGTGAAGGCGCGAAAATCCTTCATTTTAGTCTTGGCTTTCAACGGAGATGAACGTCAAAAAATATTCGCTTGTAATTTTCCCACCTCCTCCCCAACAACCATCCATGTAAATGTTACGTTTGGGTCAAACAATGTTGGAATGTTTAAACACATGCAATGGGGAAGGTCGAGAATGAAGATACTCTAGGTATCATTCAGAGTTGATTTCTTATTTATTGGAGTGTATAGCTCGTTATGAATGGAATAACGGATGTAGAATTGTTGTATAATAATATGGACATTTGAATTTTGCTTACATGAATTTAATGTTGATTTATATAACGAAACACGAACTCAAATCCGGGGGCAGTTTGCCTGGTCGCACATCAAAACAATATAAAGATTGTCGTGTATTTAGAAATGTGGGCCGTAAGGGAATTTTATCCTTCTGATCTATTTTGGTCTGTGGTCAGGTGGGTTTTCGCCCTTACCCGTTTTTGGGACTGGGTGTTCGTTATATTTTGGTAATTCACATGAATTGAGTTCTCATATTATAGGCATGGCATATGTTCTTTAATCCACAATGGTCACTTTTGCAAGGTGTGTAAAGCAGTGAATGATATTTTAGCCTCTAGTTATTAGATTTTCCACTTTGATGCCATGTACGTTGATTAATATTTCATATTGAATCGGGTCCTCATTCGGTACCTAGACGAAGGGGATTTATTTATAACTTTACATAGTACTTTAGGAACGCAATTGTAATTTGAATGTAAGGGTGTCACGCTCGAACTTTCAGTTTAGGCCTCACCTGATCTCATAGGCGGGGAGGCTGGTATTCTGTATACATTTATATTTTTCGTGAAATTTTGGCCTCACCCAAGTTCTCATGCGGGAAGGCTGGTATATATATGTATATTATATGATATAAGTATGCCATCTGTAATCCACCGATTTGCCGATAGCTCATACATGTAGTTAATAGCTGTGCTGGTATTCCTGTCCGGCTAGCAGAGAACCAGTGGGAAAGCAGCCGTGAAATTTAACGTTGAATTTTCTGGGAGGGGGGCCTTCTAGCCGGGGGTTTAACCCCCCTTCGGGGAGCTAAACCAAGGCTATCGGTTGGTTCCAGACATACATGAATGTAAGTCTCTAATCAGAGGTATTCATATCCATGTTTTATACTTATGTGATTGTGACACCAGATTCGGAAAAGTGTTCATCTCTATTGAATAAAGCCACGACATAATCGCATATTATTTTGTTTTGTCATTTTGTTTGCCGAGTATAATTTGCTGTTAATAATACATAATAAACACTAAGCATAATAAGTGCAGAAAAGTATTTTTGAAGAAAAAAAACGTGGCTTTTAAGAAAGTAGTAAGAGTATCAGGATAAAAAACTAATAAGTTATATTTTGCTACATTTGTATTCACGTGATTTATTTTGCAAAATTGACGGCATTAAGATTATTCTTAAGCATTCTGTATACTGGTATTGTTTACACGAATAGTTTACGGTTTAGTGCAATCAGGAATTCAGCATCCTACTTTTTTATTGGGGATGGTTGCATTACGCACAATAAAATTATTCTGATAAAACGCATTATCCGAGTTGAATTTAAGGCATGATTTGAAGAAAAAAAAACAGAATGACAAACATGCAGAGAAAATTAAAACCTCGACAACAGATTATATTTTCAAGGCGAAATTTTACATAGATGCTTGAAAAAAAACTAAAGCCCCTTTTATTATATTCATTTTGGTTTTATCCTTTCCATATATTAATTACGCCAGCCATGGCGTATTTTCCTTCAGCAAGAAATTTATCCACACTGTGCTGCACTCGACCCAGGTGAGGTGAATGGGTACCCGACAGGAGTAATTCCTTGCATGCACTGAGCGCCGGTGATGGTAGCTCGAGCTAAAGCCGGGGTAATAATAGCAGCGCTTTGTATCCTCAGGCAAAAAGCGCTTTATAAATCCAGCTATTATTATTATTATTAATTAAGATTTGATTGGTCATTTTCAATTCATTATACAACATGATGTTTGTATCTAGGCCTACATGTATATGCATATGCAATAAACCGGAAATAAGACATAAAAAAAATCCTCTACGCATTATGGACTCCCCGTGGACTCCTTGTGATTTTGGAAATATTCATTCAGTCATTGAGAAGTCTACTTGAAAATTAACAATCCAATTTGGGCCTCAGAGAGTTTGACGACGGACATGTATAGAGGGTATACCTCCATGGTCATGGAACTTATTATACATGTTATAGGTCCATGCTTATACCATTAATGTAGTCAGTAATTCAATTACTAGAAGTTCGACACTAGCTGTGTAACTCCTAGATGACGTAATCCATTGTGGTTGTTTTGATTCTAGTTTATCATGTTTATGGTTATTGCTACCTAATGATGACAGCTACGTCAGAGTCATTAAACCCGCCGACCCTCATCCCCCACCGTTTAGCCAGATATATCAATTTTATTACCCTCATGACTCGAGTAATTAACAGTTTTTCTCTTCCCTCTCCAATGAAAGAAAAGAAAGGGGAAAAAATCCTTTGTCGAATTCATTGCCAAGCTGCCTCTCCATAAAACGAACAAAATGCCACATAGAATTCCCGTTGGACCACTGTTGGCGAGATAAAATCCTTCATATTTCTACTACTTGAAGATTAAAGCCCTCCCGTTTTACGATATATCGTATAGTTCTCTATACGAGCGGATGCCATTTTACAACTGTTTGGGCCGTTAAATATATATATATAAAGTTTTACAAGGTGTTCCAACTGGCAATGATCCTGTTGAAAACTGATCGAGGTAGTATAAATCCAGCTGCTTGTTGGCAGGATTGTGTTTCTGGGAGCAAATATTCAACGGAATAACATCAGGAACATTTTCCAGGGAGCTTATCAGGTAATATTATTATCATTATTATTAGTATTCACATTCAGGTAGAGGAAATTGAAAATTGAATTTATTAGATATTTCAAAATCCTGACTAGATGTCCCGTCAGTTTTGTTTTTAATTTGTATGTAATTGTTTATGTCCACCTGGACATATTGGTAAATCATGAATTACTAGTTATTTGTGACCATTCATGATAAATTTCGTGTGTGATTGTCATGGATGTAACGAAATTGAGAATGTATTAGTCCACAGTATATCAACACGTGGGACTGTTGGTTTATGCTGAAGTTGATATATTCTACACCGTCAAATATTCATCCTTTCTACACATCGTCATCGACGCTTATACATCGAGATGCACCTCTGAGATCCCAGCAAAATGGACAGGGTTGTCTCAAAATTCGGAAGAGAAAGGGCGTGGGAAGAAAGTTTGATAGTGAATCTGTATTTTTACAGGCTCTTAAAAAGTGCATAGGCCTATATGATATTGTGTGGAGCGTTGTGGCCTAGTGGATTAGTCTCTAGATTTTGAAAAAGATGGTCGTGTGTTCAAATCTCAGCCATGGCTTAGTTTCTTATAACAAGAAATATATCCACTTTGTTCTGCTATCGATCCATGTGAGGTGATTGGGTACCTGGTAGGAATTAATTTCTTGAAATGCGTGTGCGCTGTTAATTATTGCGGTCACCAAGCTTAAACCGGGTAATCATATCCAAGTCCAATGATAACTGATTATTATTATGATGATTATGCTTGAATGTAGCTGACAAATATTTTCGTGTGCCAGTATACCAGTATACCCCTCCCACATACCATGCATACTCTCCGTTCAATACATATATACTAATTCGATCATCTTTAATTCAATGTTCACAATAAACATGCTTGCTCTCTTTGTTAGAATCAGGATACAGATTGAAACGAGTTTCTCATGTCCTTACAAACTCTCAAACCACAAGATAAAAAATGAATTTATTAGATCAGGTTGCGAACAAAAGAAGTGGATGTTGCAAAGCCTTTCTTCCGTGAAAACATACATAAGGATAAGATGCGGAGTATATTGATCTATGAAGAACACAACGTGATTGTATAAAGCATGTGTAAAGCGTAAATGTATCATCATTTTCATATAAACATTTATCAATTTGTCATAAAGAATATACGCATTATTTGCGTGAAGGGTTGTACAGAATATTCACATAATTATCATGACATCATTATTATTGTATGAATTAAAATGCACCCGATTTATAAAAAAGGAGGATTGCTTGTATGTGTTAGAATAGACAGAGAACTCCCGGCTTTACATTCTCTGCCGAAATTTAGAAATAAGGAATAAAAAATTTAATCCATGGACCTAAATACCAACCTTCACGACGATGCAGACTCCTAACCGAGCTAAGCCCTCTACTAACCCTGCTCACAGCAGTGGGTAACTGCAGTGTCATCCATCGCAAGAATTATAATTGCATAATATTCTTACCTATCCCCCCAAAAAAAATTACCTCTATGAGCATGATGAGGTAAGGTTCAACGTTATGAAATGATATCCATTTACCTTCGCCAATTACGATATCTAATGTATTCTACTGATCTAAATCTGATTTGACAGGTTTGACTATGGAAGTGATATTAGACAAGGTTTTTGACAACTGCTCCTTTTTCATCCAACATGTCCACGGGCATATAGGGTTGGATTAAGATATTTTATATTGAGTTTATTTCAGGTATAGATTCTGGTTTACGTTTTGATCCTGGATTGGCATTCTGTATACTATACCTATATGTCACTTTGCGTCGTAATCATATTGATTGTATTTGGGTTTGTAAATTTACCCATTCAGTCTGTGCTGCTGGTCAATATTACTTTATATTAAGTAAATAAATATATAAAAATATTTGATAAACTGCATTGTTTCCATGTTAAAAATATTCACCGGAGCCAACTCTGTCGAATCTGCTCGTGATATCAAATCGTTCATTAAGATACAGTGGAATAAACTCAATTCAGAAAATCATTGAGTAAAAAATTATGATATATTGGAATGAAATCTATTTAAAGGACAAGTCCACCCCAACAAAAAATTGATTTGAATAAAAACAGAAAAATCCAACAAGCATAACACTGAAAAATTCATCAAAATCGGAGGTAAAATAAGAAAGTTATGGCATTTTAAAGTTTCGCTTAAATTCACAAAACAGTTATATGCATATCCTGGTTGGTATGCAAATGAGGAGACTTATGATGTCATCCACTCACTATTCCTTTTGTAATTTATTATATGAAATATTTTCTCCTCATTGTCAAGTGCAACAGTGATTCATTCCTCTCTAAACATGTGGAATTAGCATTGTTTAATATTATATTATTCGGTCAAGTCGGTCCCTATGGTCAAATCTGTAAAAAATTAAATAGTGTGTAATTTAAACAATGAAAAACAAAAGAAATAGTGAGTGATGGACATCATCGACTGTCTCATTTGCATGTCACTGAGTTGTGCATATCACTGTTTTGTGAAAAATAAGCGAAACTTTAAAATAACTTTCTTATATCCGATTTTGATGAAATTTTCAGTGTTATGCTACTTTGATTTTTCTCTATTTATTCAAATCAACATTTTGCTGGGGTGGACTTGACCTTTAAGCATTACTTTTCCCTTGTCTGTCGTCATATCTTAAAAAATATGCATGTAGAATAAGCAGACTAATTATTAAAAGAGGACGGGGTCAGAAATAGAATCAGTGATATGTGTGTGTTTTCCGTAAAAAGTTGAATAAAACAAAGGTATTTCAAATCGGCTTAATTGCACTTCGTTGACTTTACATTTACCAGCGACTATACATGTCTGGCCAATAGTCATGACCAAATTTGGCACACCCTTAATAATCATTTTTATGTTTATAGTATTTATCAGCATCATTTTATGTGTTGATTATAGTTTGAATCCGAAATGCAAACGGTATTTTCCAACCAAAAGGTCGGATGATTGAGCAGCCCAAAAATATAAACATGAAAAGCAGCTCATATTGACTGTATAGGTATCTAAAATACTAAAGAGAGGTTATTTTTATTCAGTCTTCAAATTTTCATATATTTAGTAACATATCTTCGTCAACTTTAGTAAGGAACGATTATTTGTGTGCCCTGTTTTCCTTGTAAATGATATCATTATTGAAAAGTATATCATGGCATTGGTATATATAATCATCTTCAGAATATAATTTTCATATCTATAAAAAACGATTTTGTTCTCATTTTTAAAGCCATCATCAAAACTCATAGATTACTTTCAAAAGCCAATCTCTCTACAGAGAAGTGGTCAGTTAATGGTGTCGTAAAGTTAATTAATGACGCCAACTATGTCATTGCTCGGTTACATTTTTCGCAGGTGCACCGCCATTTTGATTTATTGTAATCCTTGAAAAATAATGACCAACACAAGAAAATGGCAGCCAAATCGTGTCTTATCACATACGCCATCTTGTTCAATGCGTGCGCTAAACGTACTAACGAGAATTCGAATCTCTGTCATCATCCTAACTACCTCCCCATGACCATGATGACTAGAGGTAGGTATTACACACATTTTTTTTTTCAATTCTTGGCAGAGCAAAGTTTGAGTTAATTTGATTGACAAATTTAAAAAGTTATTTTAAGTCAAACGTGAGGGTAATCTGTAAAACATTGTGTATCAATTCGTTAAATTCGTTTGTTTCTGACAAACTTTGTGTGTTCATCTGTTCATATGGGCTTAATCATAGCAATAAGAATATGGAGGTTTTAGAATGAATCATAGGCATACCATTATCAAATTATCTAGGACTGAAGGATTGGCATATTGACACCGGGAAAAAAACTTCACATGTGTGAAAGTAACATTATAATGAGATTCAAGATTCGAGCAACAATATTGCTGCTAAATGACCATAACATGCAGATATTGATTTCAATTTACAATGATTAGGATAGATCCGTCATGTAATCAGAACAATAGTTATATCGTTGATTTTGTGATAGATACACAAGTGTTCTATTGTTTTCTTTAATACAAACTAACAAATCTTTTATTCAATAATAACAGGTTACATTCAACATTTTTATCAATTCTGGTTTTATCACGCTCAGGAATTGGTGTGTAAATTAAATGTAACATTCCTTGCTCAACTTTAAAGTAGAATTTTGTTTACCGGTAAACGCTACCATCCCTAAATGAATGTATTTTGATATGAATTATTGGCTGGTGACTTTAGTTTGTGTTTTATCTTCGATTTTTAAAAAAGGTACACAGTGTTTATCGTCTACCCTATTCCGTTGAAGTACAATTGCTTAACTTTCCTTTCTTCTTGAGTATATGGATCTTTTGAAAAAAAATGTCAGCCTACAAAATCTTACAACTTTTCAAATGAGCTGAGAAATAGGCACCCAGATGAAATTTCTTTTTTTCCAAGCAAGACAAATACATTGTTCCACATAATTATGTTTGTTTGTGTTGGCGATCGGTTTTTTTTCAATTCTCAGCTTAGATTTCATTATTTTACAGAGTTAGGTGTATGCAGATGAACCAGATATATCGATATGGTAACTTGATTTTAGAAACTTTCTCATTAAATCATTTATTACTGTCAGTAACTTCATTGCTTTTACTAGGGATGTGTCCTCTATCATCTTCCTATCCTCATGTACATTTTCGTATGTTTTCACACATGCCTGTTTTTATTTTAAAGTTAGTTTTTATCAGTTTTCTTCATGTTATATGAGTCAACATATGTTATGTTATGCAGGGCCCGCTGGAAGAGCAGTCTTATGATTGAAGTGGTTACCCTGGGTAAATAAAACGTTATTATTATTATTATTAACATAAATAAGGAACCTGTTTTAGTCCCAGGGCAAAAAAAAATATGTTTTTAAGGAATGTATTTTATATGTATTTATGATATTTTGAATGACTGGAACCATTCATAAAACTCTCTTTCTATCTCGATGGAAACCCCGATATGCTAATTTCATTTCAAGATAATTTTCCACACGACATTCTATCTGAGGTAAATATACAGTTACCATTTTCAAGGAATGCATCTGTCATCTTGAAATAATCTTTACGCAGTTTTAGTGTTCCCATGGGGTAGTTTGATGACTTCCTATATGACTCTGTACCTGCTCTTTATTATCCTATAAACACACAATAGATCATCTTGTCTACAAGCACATTGTATTGTTGTCCTCAGGAGGATGCAATCTAGGGCCAATTAATAAAGTCTTCATGCTCCGGTTATAAGGATAGAAACATTTCGATGACAACATGATCAAACAATCATAATTTTTCAATACTTTCAGTATCATATAACCAAAAAAAAAATCGTAATTTTGTTATGAAAACATGTATTATTAAATCTGACGGTATACAGGTATATTGTTTCAACTATTCACGGTAAGCGTAAAATATCAAATTTGTTGTTACAAGGTGTGAAAATGGAATTTTAGAAAACATATTTTTAAGAGATTGATAAAATCCATAAATTATCAGTCCAAGGTGTATCTTGTTTTATAAGTACAATTTTACAAGTTCAACATCATTTCCCTTGTTCCCACAGATCCATCGACAAAATACAAATAAGGATTAAGTAAGTGATACAAAAAGCTTTCATCCGTTGGGGATGATATATTTTTTAATTTGTTCTAAATGACTGATTTAACTTAAATTCTAATCGTTTTGCCTTACATATTGCATCGCAAATTAGATCGATGACATTAGGGAAAGAATCAAGTTTGTATGTCGCATTATTGAATTCCTCTTGTATTTTTTTATTTGCTCAATGCTCCAATCAACTTCTGTCGTGTCTTTAGCTAATGTTCAGCCTGAGGTGTCGGCATGGACATCGTTAGAGTATGGTATCCTCGGGACCTCATTGGAAGCTGAAAATGGACCGCTAAAGCTCATTTTAATGGCCTCCCTCCTACAAGGATGTTGACAAAAGTTTTTAGTTATTATCAGCACTAAGACAAAAAATTAACGGGTCATGAAATTATATATATCATGTATATGTTCCATTTTTGGTGCTCGTTATTGAACAAGGTAATGGACTTTCTTGAATAGTGCATGCTGGATAGGCCTATATAGATGTGTTATGCTCCTTCATTATACCCTATCGGTCAAAATAACTAATGTGTTATTATTGTAGGTAAGTTTCTGTATCCGACCCACAAAATGTTCTGAATGAAAATATTTCCGTCACAAACATTTTGACCAACACAATTGTTATTTTTACCAATCGTTTTTTAAGAGTGTATGATTATACAAATTAGATTGAATTGATTTTTCTCAAGTTGTTAATTTGTTTTCATTATATGTTTTATTACATGTGACGTTTTGGAAGACAAAGTATTTTTGTTTGGTCCTCTTGATTTCAGAAAAGGAGTTGGGGCCGGAGAAGGGTAATTCTTAGAAGTCGCTCCTATATATTTTTTAAAACCCCAGCACCGCCCTTTATTCGGACATTCATGATAATACTAATGTTAACAAATAAGTGTACAATTGCACATCAATCCGCCAGAATAGCTATGAAATCACAAATTAAATAACTTATTTAATTTTCACATCAAAGTAGAATGAATATTATGTTATTTTGGACTAGCATGTATATTAAGCCGAATTGTAATCATGACATTAAGGATAAGAAATGACAAATTGTGGAAACAACATTGGGAAAGTGATATAAATTTGATTAAGTACATTATTATAAAAAGTTTTTATCTTCATGGATATAATGGTAATAAATATACAGAATTATGAGGCTAGTTTAGTTTTCTCATTTTTATATTGAAAATTTTTCAATGGGTGTTATTTCCCTATAGTATTCATGTCTTTTCATTCATTAGATTTCCTCGCAGACATTGCTGATGTGAAATTTCTAAAAAATATAACATCATTTACCTTAACCCTCTTATAAACACATGATAAAACTGGTGTTGATAGTTATCTCGTTGGTTAGTTTAAATTGCTAGTTTTATGGCAGGTCCCTAGTTTTCTGGGAAGGTTAAAGGTAATTGTCTGAAGATGGCGATGATAAAGAATTACTCATAAAATCAATTGGATGTTTATCCGCCTCATCACAATCAAAATTTGATATAAACTACATCGAATGGTATATCTCACCCATGTTAAATTGATATTTTATGATTGCAAATCGTATATGAAAGAGCGAGAGTATTTTTTATGAATTAAATTAATTATGTTTTAGTTAAAAGTGACATTGAACATGAAGTGTTATTTGTCATTTGGTTTTCAAAAGTTACCTTAAGAACGACCGATGATTCATTGAACTCTTAACATACCGAGGCTTTGAAATAAATGATTGAAATTTAATGATAAGTAAATTTAACCAGTGACATCATATAATTACTAAGGATAAAAGAGACTAAACAGACAGATAGATAAGAGATGATATAGAGAGGGATAAAGACAAAAGAGAGAGAGAGAAATGTATATTTAAAAATAAATGAGAGACTCTCTTGACATGTTGATGTTTCGCAGATGCAAGGCTCCGGAACGAAAAAGAAAAGAAAACATAATTGAGAAGTTTTATGGCGTGTGCAAATTGATAATTAATGATGGTTTGGTATTATATCGCCTTTGGGAATTTCAATTACACATTCAGATCATCGGAGAGAAGTTTGCCTTGTCTGTATGAGCAAAATACATCATCGTTTCAAACATGGGAACTCGCATATGTCTAGTCGATGTCTATGTATGAATCATTTTTCCTACTCTCATAAAACAATGATGGTTGAAGAAAAGAGATCATGAACAACTTGATAGTCAAATCAATCAAACACATTCCCTGACTGATAATGTTGTTCTGGGAGCTGCTAAGTACCAAGACCAGCTAGCTCTCGCTTGTCGTCAATAGACGGACAAGCTCAGGCGTCGACGACAGACTAGAACAGATGAAGCTATCACCGCAGCGCAAGATTCATTATTACTTAATTATTCGTGAGGAATCCATGATTCTTGCGTTTGTGTAATGATTCGACATAATAAGAGTACCATGTTCGATTATGATGTCTCTTTCCTTCTCTGTCATCCCAGAGAGTGTGATATTCGTGTTTTGGAAGAAGTCTTCATGAGTTTTTGGTAGTCATTAGTAGAACGTGCCGATCGGAGGATTTGGAACAACATGTAAGACGACAGCGGATATTGGTGATTAAGTTCAACGGGAGACCCATGCTTGGTCATCGGCGAGCTCCCGGCTAGTATTCAGTTCATTCCACCTTCGATTCAACGAATTATATACTAATTTGTCTCTGCTGTTTTCTTGACTTGACTCCATGAAATCATATTCAAATTGCTTTTTCAAAATCGAAAGTAACGTGAAAAGTTGCTTCATCATAATAACGCCTACATCTATAGAAATAAATAATGCCAAATGTTAAAGTAACAATATTGTTCCCTTATTGAGAACTATCGACTAACTAATCATTAAAATCAAGCCTTTCCGTGCATTTAGATACTACCTTGCTCATTATTAAAGACACATTTGATACTTTTAATCCGGAATTTTAATAGGAAACACTAATCAATCAAATATTTGGGAAAATAAACTTCATCGATCTGTCCAGCGGTCAAGGAAATAAAAATACTACATAAATATCGTTACAGCATAAAAAATGGCTCAATTACTCTTTTATCATTAAAGGTTATGCTGTAGGCAGTTATAACATAATTTTTTTATATACTCGTTAATTGATCTTTTTTCTCTTTTAACTCCCCCCCCCAAAAAAAAAAATCCACTTAAACTGTGCACCAATTTTTGTCCCTTTCAACTTGGAAATGGAAAAGAAAGAGAAAATGTTGAGCCTCTATATGCTGGGTTATACTTTAATTTCGTATTTACATTGTGTTTACTTATTTGTGACCCCCCCCCCCCTTCCCTCGAAAAAAAGTTTGAAAAAATAATGTGCTTTCGGCCATGTCTATCCCTAAAGATACAGTGTTTTACTGAAATCGTATATTCTAATTCGTTAGAAAGCTCTGTATCAAAATAATCAAAGTGTGCTTGTTAAATTAAGTGGTGAAATCGGCAAATGAATGGCTATATTATAATTTCAAGATTCATATATCAATGGTAACCTTAAACTTTGTAAAAGTATTTGGGTGTTACCTTACTCATGACAAAGCAGAAATGATTCGAAATAAGTATCCAATTTTTAATGTCATGAATGTTAGACTAACAGTGAGCTAGTTACGAAGGAAGAAAATAAACGGACAGGGATGGAACGATAGAAAGCAAAATACACAGAGAGGCGTAGATTGAAAGATGTTGTGAACGAAAGAAGGATAGAAACAATCGGGATCATTGCCAGAAGAATATATTGTTTAATTAAAATAGCTAGCTAAGTTAGTTACGTCTTATACACTCGAATAGATAAAGAATTATAGGTTTTCCGATACCACGAACTTTGCTATTATGGGAAATGATCATGATGATAAATAAATAAAAAATAAAAATAAATTCAACACTTTGAAATAAGCATAAGGTTTCAATTGTTTTATCTTATAACAGGTCTTCTTAGCATTTACATGACCGCAATCTCATATTATTTTCTACAGAATGACAAGAATTTCTGGTCCTGTTTTTCATTGGCAACACCATTACAGAATGAACTCTGACAGTCACGTGACTCTGTTAAAGGTCAAGTCCATCCCAGGAAAATGCTGACTTGAATAAATAAAGAAAAATCAAATTAGCACAGTGCTGAAAATTTCATCAAAATCGGATGTAAAATAAGAAAGTTATGATATTTTAAATTTTCGCTTATTTTTCACAAAACAGTGATATGCACAACTAGGTGAGTCAGTCGATGATGTCCATCACTCACAATTTTTTTTTTTTTATTGTTTGAATTATAAAATATTTCATTTTGTATAGATTTGACAATAAGGACCAACTTGACTGACACATATAGTATTAAACAATGCTAATTCCACATGTTCAGGGAGGAATTAATCGTTTTATCACTTGCCAATGAGGAGAAAATTATAATATTTCATATAATAAAATATAAATATGAAATATAATAAAATAAGAAATAGTGAGTGGATGACGTCATGGTCTCCTCATTTGCATACCAGCCAGGATGTGCATATAACAGTTAAATGTGAAATTAAGCGAAACTTTAAAATGTCATAACTTTCTTATTTTACATCCGATTTTGATGAATTTTTCAGTGTTATGCTTGTTGGATTTTTCTCTTTTTATTTAAATAAACTTTTTGTTGGGGTGGACTTGTCCTTTAAAGATACATGCTCTGAAACTCATCGTGAGCGCCATGTATCAAGGTAAGTGTATATATACTAACAGGGCGTGATTTATCCACGCAATCTAATCCTACTACCTCGCTCATATCCTTTACAACCTTTAAGCAATATAAATACCTTTTTTGAGACTTCACCGGGTATTACTGTCTCGCCCTCTTTTATAAATTGACGATGATCATGATGATCGTTTGTAGATATTGCTTGATGAGAAAGTAGAAACGTTTACAACCGGGCTGTCCTTGAATAAGTTTTTTATTTTGCCCTCGCACGAACGGAGCTTTTGATTGGTCCAAAATTTGGCACGTGGTGTTATGTTTTGACTTTTCATCGTCCCATTCACCAATATCGATTCGGAAATGTTCGTCGTGTGACTAACCAATGATTACCAATTTCGAACAAAGGCCGTCGGAT
This sequence comes from Lytechinus pictus, assembly GCF_037042905.1. Taxonomy (NCBI): domain Eukaryota; kingdom Metazoa; phylum Echinodermata; class Echinoidea; order Temnopleuroida; family Toxopneustidae; genus Lytechinus; species Lytechinus pictus. The sequence goes on along the minus strand of NC_087247.1, from coordinate 44,328,716 downwards.
CATAAGATCATTAGAGACTGGAATTATAATCACTTGAAACAGTTAAACTTTAAATCTCTTGAAGAATGATAAAAGTGGTTTCTTAGATGATGACCTTTTACCTCGATACTCTTCTGCTACCGCAGGTCATGTTAGTCTGTTGTCTTTACTTGATGATCCCAAAGGCATTGATACCCTGCCTCCCTCGATTCAATATCTTCGCAAGAGGTGTGTGTTGTCAGCTACCGTTTACACCCATATGAGGACGCACTTTATGACAATCGTGAATGTCCTGGGGGAAACGATAATAACGTCGTCTGCCTGAATAGATAAACGCAACGAAGATGAGCTATTCTTTTACGCTTATATAGGTTTTGTGTAATTACCGAAGCATAAGCAAATCGGACGTTTTCGATAACATGGTAGACAAAGCACAAACTCGATAAAAGTGTATTGGAGATTGTGATTGTTACTTAGATTTTGGACAGTGAACGATTAACCAGGAGTGACCAAAGATTATAGATTCTTTCTAACTTTGCCAAATGGAAGGTATACAGGCTCCCCGTGCTTTCCCACATAGCATTGGAACATTTTATGACACGGTTGCCAATGGTCATAACAATGGTTATAACCTTTCTCACGATGGTAGTTATGTTGGTTTAATGAGCAGATTTTCTTACCACAGCAGCACAAACTGTTTGAGAGGCTACCCAAGTCCAGCGGGCAGTGCCAGCGGAGGAGGAGTGGGCGTCGTCGACTCGGAGTCTATTTCGGCGGGATGCTGCTCGTCGACAGCGGCAGTAACGCCGGCGAACTGTCCCAACAGTGGTGGGCATTCATGGACCTCACCTCCCCCTAATCATGGTGATAAGCCTGCAGGACATTTTCCTTTCTTTTACCAAGAAGTTTTCACGCCGGGTGTTCACCACAGTCCACCGACATCATTAGGTCACCATGTCCTGGCTGCTCAAGGAAAACACGGGTATTCGAGCGGGTCTGGTAACCCTCATCCCGCCTGCGGGAACGGCGATGAAGACCCGGCAAGACCAGATAGCGACTCAGGTTAGTAACACAAACTAAGGTTGGCCCATACCTTTATGTTCTATTGCATTCCTTTCCATTATTAATCATTTTCAAATTTTCTCTTATTAGAAAATGACGAAAATACAGTCAAACATGAATTATATTTAAGATTTAGCATCTAACATCATTTTCGTTTCCTCGTCACACTCGGATGACTTTCTTTCTCAATTTATATTATGTAAGGGAAATATCTATCTTTTAAACGCAATTTGATATTCTATTTCATGGATGATTTCTTCAATCTAAATTTGTTACACCTTATGCAATTGTTGATGGCATATAATCATCAACGGAAATGAATAATGCGCAAACATGAAGCCTTATAGACGGTTTCAACAGGTATCCTTTTTTCTAACTAATCTACAAGGCAGAATATAACAGAAGAAAAAGACATCACCGAAAAATTTATGAAATATTTCAAAATTAGTAAAGAAATTTGAAAAACACCATTAGAGATGTACCTCATATTGGGGTTCATGTGCCATGTTTTGCTTATACTATTCAATAAAAAAAAAATGATTTTAATGTTATAAATCTTCACTATGATAAACGCAAATCTCAACACACATCAAGAATGCCTGTGTGTTCTTCGTCGATGATGCCATATCGTGGGCATCATGTGTAGGATATAAATTTTTATACGTATTTATTTGTTTTTATTTCAGGTGTGATAAACCTGTCTTACATTTCAGGCACTGTGGGGCACACATATTCTAAACATAAATTCAACAATAATAACAGAATCAGATTCTTCCTTCCCTTACGAAATTGTGTAACACAATCACCACTATGATGCAAGTTTACTATTCAGCATGTTCAGCAAAGTTCTAAAGAAAATGCACAAATTACAGAATATGTAACTGTTTTATCTAATGACAATCTCTCTTACGAGGGGAGAATACCCAATGAGATTTAATGAAACGAATTGCTAATCAGAATAACATCTCTGTTGTATCTCTTTTGTCACCAATTAATACATCATATTGATTCATCGATATTTTCTTCAGCAATTACACATTGACATATATACAGTACTTGGTCTCTTTTAATGATTATGATGAACCTGAAACATACATGTGTATGTTTTACGAATAAGGAAATGTAGGCCCTTCGAGTCACATCTCTTGCATCTAGCCTCTTGCAGTGTACCCTGGCCCTGAAGAGGTTGGGGGAGGAGATGGCTGATAAATGGTTGACGAGGAGGAGGAAATACAGTGCTATGTATATTTGTTTATAATATCATGAGAAGAATTGGTAGAGGTATAAGTATGAGTTATATTATTCTGTAAAGAATTATTGATATATAGGCTTCATGATTTAAAGGGATGCACGGGGCTGAAGATATTTTTATCTCAATAAATATAGTAAAATTCATAGAGCAAAATGCTGAAAATTTTATCAAAAATCAGATAACAAATAATGAAGTTATTGAATTTGAAAGATTTGCATTATTCCGGTGAAACAGCTAGTTCTAGGTATGTCTTCATTAATATTCATTATGTGGGCTGATGATGTCATATCCCCACTTGTTCTTTTGTATTGTATTATATAATATTAGGTTTATTCAAATTTTTTCTACCAAGAACTAAAACAATTGTATTGACAACTGATTAAATGCATTTGTTATATCGTGCTGCAACTTATTTCATCATAATGGAGACACATCATTTACACATTTATGAAAAAATGAAACAATTATTATTTCATGTAATAACATAAGAAAAAGTAAAGTTAGGATGTGAAATCATCATCCCACCTAATGAATGTTCACCGGAATAATGCAAATCTTTAAAATTCAATAACTTCGTTATTTATTATCCGAATTTGATGAAATTTTCATCATTTTGCTCTGTGAATTTTACTCTATTTATTTAGTTATAAATATATTCAGCCTGGAGTATCCCTTCAACAATAAAAATAGACAAGAAACCGGTGCTAGATTCCAGTATAAATTAAATCGTTGGAATCTAGCATTAGCTGTATTTTCTGGGCTATTATATATATGGATATACATGATAGAGAGAAGAGGTGGGAGAGAGGGTGAGATGGGCTGGGAGAGAAAGCGAGAGAGACAAAAAATCAGAAAGAGAGAGAAATAAAGAAGATGATGGAATTTGAATTATAGTATCGGAGCATGTGCCCTAACATGATTGGAGTAATGTAAGTGATCATGGCTTTACCTTTTATATATTTTGTTTCTCAGATATGTTTGGTAAGATCTAATCTACATTTAAAAAAAATCGAATTGGTAAAGGTTCAATGCAAAAAAAATATTTAATTCATACTACATTTTTTTATTCAAAGAACAAATTATTCCCTCACATAGCATTGGTCATTACAAATCAACTACAACAGCAACAATGAATTATTGAAACCAAAATCAGATTAAAGGGGTAATGGTGCAATGAAATAAATGCAATGTTAAAGATGTTAAATTTAACAATTCAAACATAAGTGTATGAGTAATTGTTTAGCAAAAGGCCACAATACCACAATAATAATTATTTTTTAAATTTCAAATACAGTTAAAGGAGTGCCCTGTAATCGTTACCAAAATACATAGATAAAATATATTTCCTATCAACCATTGCTTAAGGTCATTATAAAACTAATGGTTAGGGCTTTTTTTATTGGTATTATATTTTACCCCCTCCCCCTTTGAATTAAAGAGAAATCGATTCACACATGTGTTTTGAGATTACATTATTCACAAGGCACTATGAAATATGGAAAATCTTTCATTTTACATGTTTCATCTGACAATGAATTGCAACCTGTGTTAAATTTAGCTTTCTTCAGATTTATTTACTTATTCTTTTCCAGATTTTTTGTCTAAATGTTGTTCTATCCCTAAAATTTGGCCATGTGTTTATATACTTTTGACATGGGCCTACTATTCCTTCGTTTAACTTGAAATATTCCATGTTTAATCATTGCATGTAAGAATGTGATGTGTTATGTATATCGACTTTGGATATTTATTTTGTTTGATATTTATTTTATCTGATTTATCTTGAATATGCTTCAAAATATTCGGGAGTGCATTTTGACTCTCTGAGCAAACTGAGCTTTGAATGCTTATAACCACATTTATCCAAGTAGCATTACATTCGAATCGGTCATTTTAGATCGAAAGAAAAAGAATACCGACTAATATATCATCAGTATCAATGTATTCATTTAAACATACTGTCCATCGTCGTGATAATCACAGCTCAGCTTTTGGGTGCAATCACAGTATGATGCCCGTCATTAAGACATACAATCATTATCAATTTTTCTGTACTAACTTCTCATGATAATAATGTTGTTTCTAATTATTAAGACCAACATACCACTGAATTCCTACTTTTGACACAATTGAGTGAATAACGATGGCAAAATCGTTATTGTTGAGATTTAAACATGCTTATTTCTTCTTTGCTTGATCAATCACTCGATTCTAATCGGATCAGACCAAAACGGAAAGAGGTTGGATCGCTTTTAATTGAAAATGATTTATAAAATGGGGATTTAAACAAACAGAAAGCTACACCAGTTGTGAATTGTGTGTATTTGGACAAATATCTTTTGATGCCTCCGCCCAGAAGTTATTCTCAACATTCATTTGCTTTTTAAGTGTTTGCCCTTCCGGGAAAAGATTATCAAGGGGTTCGATGGTTATAATTTCTCTGTTTTAACATGTTTAAAGCGAATCAAGTAAAGAGAAATGTGCACTTTAAATTGCAATACTGCAAGAAGTGTTTTTTTTTAAGAAAGCGACAATAACAGCAATAAGAAAATGACGTCTGTTAAAAAGATTTATGGGACTTTTTAGTTTAGTTTTCAGACATGCATGTTTAGATATTTCCCAAGTATATTAATGTATCGTTATGCAAGAAATTATTAGTGGGCAGATGCATTATGGATGACAATATTGTTTGATATTACAACAAAATAAATAATGGTATTACAGTGTATAAAAAAGGAATGGAAATGACGGGGTATGCCAAAGACAAAGGAACTATTGCTCATGATGCCGGTAAGGTTTGGCCCCCTTCACCATGTTCTCGGTATTCAAATGGCAATTTTCTAAAAACACGTAAAAAAAAAAAATAAAGCAACAAATCTGCGGAGTATACAGCATGTAACTTAACACCCATACGACATTAAAAGATAGCCAAGTAATAGGGACTCTGAAATAGGGAACGGGGGGTGGTGGGGTACTCGTACTCTGCTGGTGGAGAATTTCCTACCAACCTCCAAAATAAGAAGCTGAAGTGTGGGATTTTAATTTTCATTTCAGAAGAACAACTGACTGAGAAACAATTAATCAGAGAAAATCACTGGCAAAACGTTTCATGAAACGCTCCCCATGTTCTTTTGATAACCCATCCCCTGTCTGCTTTGGTAAAGATGCATTGACACAAATGGTGTGTATTCTAATCATGTTAATATTCTGATTTAACATATTTAACACAATCATGACAATAGGTCGTTTCATTACACAGTTACAAGTTTATCCTAAACTTTTATATTGATTGTAATTTTCCCCCGAAAAATATATATTTTACGATATAAACGCAAGTATTTATTTTTAATTTACATGACGAGGATTAAAGATTGGTAAATCTAGAGCAAGCTCTAGAAATGATGTACAATTTTATGTATGACATTGTAATGTTGTACCTAATCGTTTGTTACAAGTTGCTCAATAATTCCTTTGCGAATAAAATGAATAAATATTAAGTTTGGGGATTTATATGAAATGGCTTAGGCTTCACTTTCATTTTGTTAATCATCGTAAAGCTTGGGAAAAGTGTGGAGAAACAAGTATTAATGAAAAATGAAATGTAAACCCACTTTAAATGATAAAAACTCAGTGAAAAAAATGCTGGAGATGTCTGATATAAACTTTTGTTCAAATTCAGTTATGTCCTCAGATCCAGCTGGCACAAAAAGGGTAAAGGTCGTGCTTACTAAGTGTTGACATTTCAATTTGGGTGGCAAAATTGTAACAAAATGCTTGAATGTATTCGTTTTATTTCAATTGACCAAAAGTGCAAGGGAAATGTATGAAAATGTTTCGCAGGGTAAGTTTAATTTCGCCCTTTCCCCTTGACACAGCGTGAAAACGAGCATTTCTGCGCAAACAGATTTCTGCGAGCTTTACAAAAATGGACAGTGCTCACTCAAGTGTAACATTTTGTCAAAACTTTTACTTTCATTGGATGGATGAGACCCAAACCCAAGATAATATGTGAAAAAATTACCCTCATGTTGTATATTTTTGAATTCCCAGGGCTTTTTCAAAGTGTAAACTTTTTTTTGATACGCACTGTATAGGGTTATTTCAACATCTAAAATCAAAATGATAATATTCATTTACGACTTTTAACACTATTTCAACTTTATCGTGGTTTGTATTACTTAAAATGTGGCCATTTGAACACTGATCATTGAATTTTAAATGTAAGGGGCCTATTTTCATTTTGAACGTTGAATACCACGGTAATGTAATGACCACACACTTATGGGTGAATTATAAACCCAAACTTAAAACTCGGAGGGTTTGGAAAATATTCTTATATTTCGGATTGCTGTTGATTTTTATAAGTGTCAAGTGATAGAGCATGATAAAAAATGACATTGGTCCTGAGAAAAGATCTGATATCATTAATACCACATGATTTAGATTTGTCTGTATGTTTCACTAAACTATACTTTTTGACCAAATGGACTATGAAGAATACAATTGTTTTACAGTTAGCTGTGTTTAGGTAATAATTTTATTGTCTATTCACTCGTGTCCATTAAAAAATTGACAAGATAAACCTTGCCAATTGTGGAAACTAAAAATCACAATGATTACTTCTTCTCTACCATCATACGAATCATATTCATATCAAACTGAATATGTCTTTATAGTTAAATGACTATCATGGCTATAGATAGATTGAATTCACACAACTTGTATCAAAGTATCCTATATCATCTGATATGGTTTAAGTACGAGTCCACCCCAACAAATAGTTGATTTGAATAAAAAGAGAAAAATCCAACAAACATAACACTGAAAATTTCATCAAAATCGGATGTAAAATAAGAAAGTCATGACATTTTAAAGTTTTGCTTAATTTCACAAAACAGTTATATATGCATATCCTGGCTGGTATGCAAATGAGGAGACTATGACGTCACCCACTCACTATTTTTTTTTATTTTATTATATGAAATATGAAATATTCTAATTTTCTCCTCATTGTCAAGTGATACAACGATTAATTCCTCCCTGAACATAATTAGCCTTGTTTAATACTATATGGTTCAGTCAAGTTGGTTCTTATTGTCAAATTTATAAAAAATGAAATATTATATAATTTAAACAATAAAAACAAAAGAAATAGTGAGTGATGGACATCATCGACTGACTCACCTATGTTGTGCATGTCACTGTTTTGTGAAAATAAGCGAAACTTTAAAATGCCATAACTTTTTTATTTTACATCCGATTTTGATAAAATTGTTAGCACTATGCTAGTTTGATTTTTCTCTATTTATTCAAGTCAGTATTTTCATGGTGTAGACTTGACCTCTAAGTACTGTCCTGAATGCCATAAATGATATTCGCTATGTGAAAGAAATAGTTATAGATATTGAAAAAATAGCAGTCGAATAGTATATGTAGTTAAAAAAATCAAAGAGTTTAAAGGGTCGTTAATTCGCTAAAATCATTTAGGAAAAGACCAATGAATGTAAATCAGTTATTTCATATTCTTATTCTGAACAATAGTCAAATTTATCATCGCACATACCTCGTTCTCCCCTTATGGCACAAGAAACAATTAGATTGATATTTATTGTTCAACATTTATTATGGTCGTTCTTCCATTCTGCATGTTCGAGATGCTATTGAATGGACTGTTATCAATTCTGAAGAGAACTATTTTTATTACCCCTCCGAAATTGCATATCACGTGTAAATTTTTATGGATTGGAATAAATATCTATAAATATTTATTTGATATTTATGACAAGATAAATTTACTTTTAAATCGATAGATTGACATGGGTAATGCAACCCTGAGGAATGGAGAGTTCGCGAATAAGCAAATGGAGGAAACAGAACTATAGGCCTACATAGTGACATAGATATGAGGACAAGTGCAAATAAAGGTTACGAACTTGCGTACCAAAACACGGAAGACATGTGAGGTGCTACCAACTTTCAAGAGAAAAACCAGTCCGTAAAAATGAAAATGACTAGGGTACCCCATGGTAATAACTAATTAGTCTGCTGTGCAAACCCTTCACTCGAGTTATGGGTCTGAATGTGCAGCCTATAGTTCATTGTGTACCGAAGGCCCTCTCGCTCAGAATTGAAACAGCTCGTTTTGTATGTGCTAGTCTTTGCGTGGAGACCCACTTGTTGATCAAAATTTCAATCGGGGTATGTGCTTGCAGACTAATAACTGATCGATGTTGTGATAACGGACAATAATGGGGCGTTGCAAGAAACTTGTGATCAATTGCAAGTGTATTTTCGTTCCTGAAATCAAGCATTTGCCATGCAAGTAATTACAAATTTGCGATTGATTGCTAATCCGCTCCATGAAACACGGAGTGTAATCTGATTTGCTGTGGCTAAAAGTGATCAGTAAATTGTAAAATTGCTACAGAATATTTTGCGATTGATTGCAAATATTTTCTTGCAACACCCCCTTAGACCACGATAGGGCGATGTACCCATCCCTGTTTGATGCTATATCTTTGTCTTATCATGTTCATTGGACTCTTCGGAGTTATTAGTCTTGCTCAGTTACACCAATGAAACCGACTAAAGACCGATTGCATGTCATCGGAAATAAGAAGATAACTGTCGTCGGTCTAGAGTGGAAATGCCGTGGCCGAGTGGTCTAAGGCGCCTGACTATATGTGGGAAGTCAAAGGTTCGATCCCCGGCCACAGCACCTATATGCCCATGCGTAAGGCATTTTTAATCGGCAATGCTCTTATCCTGCATTCAGCTAAATGAAAATGCTATACGCATTCTTGGTAACTAGGTGTGCTCTTTTTTGTTAAAAGAGTCGATTTCGTTGGTGTAACAGTGGTATTACCACGGTCCCTTACTAAAGATGGCCTAATGGGGACATCATGGGATTGTATTTAATATCACAATATCATGTACCCCTGTGTGAAGTAAAGGGGCTCAGCAGAAGTGCCCTAATTCTACACCTGTTTAACCCAAGCAACAACCCCTTGTGGAGTTGGTATAGAGGGGAAAGTTTATCATTCCACTCAGTGCATGGGAAAGGAATATCCATCATACACACTTTCAATTTATTGGGATAGCAGCTTAGATGATGACAGTTAATGTTCATTGAAAATGTGAAAAACCTTGAAACATGACAGAATAGAATGACATTTTTAGACGTGGAAGGATGTTTTATTATTTACTTTACTGCATTTTATGCACCGTGTTTCGGTTTTGATCTAAGGGTATAAGGGTATATTACCTAAATTGCACAGAAAGTCATTAAATTTATATTCGGATTAAAAAAATTGACATTTTTTAAACATTGGTAAGTCCAATTTCCCCCAAAATATATAGATCTATGGCAGTGGTGACGGACATTGACATTCGACGGGTGAAATATTAACACATTTTAGTCTGTCATATCACGCAAATCCCAATCAGTGTAAACATTCATAATTTGAATATGTCATCGATTTAGTAATGTCATGTAACTTGATGATGTAAATGAGTCAAATCACTTTTGGAGAAACTGATCAATAACATTAATCAATCGGAGATGTCTAAACTTTGACAACATTCAGCAACTTTCATACTTTACCTTTTCTTATTTGGACTGGGTAGTCGACTCGAATGTATATGACTTTGGTAATTCTTGTAATTATGGTTTAATGGTTAATGACCCTTGTAAAAAAAGAAGATAATTATTGTCGTAAAATTCGATAACCTTAGATATTAACGGGAGTTGTGTGACACGCATGGGTAAAGGCAAACGTCATTTTTAAGGTGCCATATTGACAAAATGGTTTCAAATTTGTTTAAGGCCGGGGTATACAAGGAACTCATTGGATATCTTGATTTGATATTGCATGGGTTTCTTATCATACCGAATACCCGTTTAACACCCGGGTATTTGGCTAAGTGGAAAGGACGTCTTGTCAAAGCGGTAGGATTCGAGCACACAACCCTCTGACTATAAGAAGAGAAACTCAAACTACTACACCATGACATTTCTAACTATTTTGTCTTAACATAGTGTAGGAAAATTACTTGATTTAGTATAGTGCAAATTAGACGACCGGTATAATTACCTATTAAGCGATTAACATATCGTACATAATATAATCGCTATTTTAAAACAGCTATATCATTATTATTATTATTATTGTTATTATTATTAATATTATTATTATCATTATTATTATTATTATCATTATTATTATCATTATGGTTGTTATTATTATAATTATTATCATTATTATTATTATTATCATTAGTATTAATCAATATCAAAGGATATCATGGTAGTCCGAGATATCAAATCGTCTGTACAGTATATGCGATTTTCGAGAAACACTTTGCCTAATTCCATTGAATTTTCTACCTTTCAGATCATGATCAAAGGGTGACTGAAAATCACGTTGTTTGTTAGGGTTTTATAAGTTTTAGTAAACTGGCAACTTAATGTCATATTTCATTGTGGTATATGCATACATAATATGCTAAACGATTTGCAGCCTCAAGTGCTACTTTAGTGCATTTTTAGAATGATATATCATTTAAAAACTGCAAATTTAAGATGAGCATCCAATCCTCTCTGGCACGTGTCCTACACTGTAAAAAATGAAGTGCTAATTTAGCACTTACAGTGCTTGTATAGTGACTGCACTACAAGTGCTGATTTTCTAGTTCAAATTTAAATTAGAAAATCAGCATTCGTAGTGCAGTCACTATACAAGCACTGTAAGTGCTAAATTAGCACTTCATTTTTACAGTGTATATTTCTATGATTGGGGTGGATAAACCGTAGACTTTGCGAACCCGGTTCGTTGATCATCCTTTTATTCTAAGAACTGAACTGATGGACTAAAAAGGGATTAGAGAATCCTTCCTCCTTGTCATTTTGTTTTTATTCAATTCAGGTTTTCCTGTATTACTAACATATCATTTTTTTACTGGTTCTTTATGAAAATATGATTCCTTCTTTTATCAGATTTAGCGCCCTCTGTCGGTACAGTAAGTAAAATTATTTTTTCAACGGCTCATCATTGCATATATATATATTGCATATATATATATATATATATATATATATATATATATATATATATGCAAGTAATGTATTCTAGAATTTAAGCCCCATCCCATACTTTACAAGTTGTTTTCAAAACAAATATGGATATGCATGAGTAGGCCGATATATACATAATCATAAGTATGGAAGAACAATCGAAGAATCAGCTATTGGCTGATATAATGCCAGGCTGGCATAATACTAATTACATAGGAACATGTCATGTCTAAGGCTGCGTTTATGCGACCTCAAGCCAGAATCATGATTTGAATCATGATTCGAATCATGATTCAAAACACAAACATGAATCACGATATCACAGAATCAGCGTTTAGACGACCTTCATTCCAATGCTGTTTCTCCTCAGATTCGGGCCAATCCAGTGCGCATCACTAGTGCGCAGTTTGACAGAGGAAGTTTTTCGCACGTGCTTCGGCTCTCGAAAAATCTTTTGCTTCCAGAATTCAGTCTATACCTAATTTTATTTACTTCTATCATATAGGGTCCATGTGCTTCTATTCATCTTGTTAATTTATCAAAAATGGTGTTCGGAAGTGAATTTCAGCGTAGATCCAATATAATATTGACACTCTATACTCAACAACAACTGAGATCATTGTCTGTCCAGTTAATTCATTTACTAGAACTTGAAGTTGAAGACATGACCAAAAAATGAAAAGTAGTGGACGATGCGATGACCAACACAGAACTTGGACATGACAAGAAATGCATGCAGAGTAATCATGTACATACAATGAGCTGAGCTTGGCAAGAGTCGAACCGAAAGTAGCCCGACACAGTGAGGTCATATAATCATGATTCAAATCACGATATCGTTTATTCGAACATTTTCGTACGTGATTCTGCAGAAACGTCTTTCCAAACGCCCCTTTTTTCGTGTTTCATGTTTGTGATTCTAATCATGATTATATTCAATTTCGACTAAACGCAATCGTGATTCTGCAGAATCGTGATTTGAATCATGATTCAGATCATGATTCTAGGGTGAAAAAGTGGCGGATAAACGCTAGGGGCTGACCTTATATAGACGACAGAAATTACTTTTGAGTCTCTTTTATCAAACTGGGAACAATGACATTAGAAAATTGATTATATAATATACTCATTAATTCTTTTGTATTCATCATATTAATTATCAAATATTTTAATTTTTAGAAATGATCATAAAGATGCTCATGAATTAACGGCTGTAAAAATAGGTGACACGATATTTGCCCCTGCGACAATATTGCTCTGGGCTTAATTTTGTCTTAGATGTAGGGTTAGGGTTGCAATATTATTTTATGTTAGGTTTAAGGTTAGGTTAAGGCATGGACTAGTAGGTTAGTGTGTTGTATTTAGAGCGGAGCAATTGTCGCCGGAGCAAGTGTCATGGAACCGTAAAACAGATATGACATTTTGGAGTTTAGCTTCATTATGTGAAGGGAATATGCAAATGACGGAGTAGATGCATAATTGTTTTTATGAAAGCACAATTATAAAATTTCATATTTTTCTTATCTTAAATCAGTTTTTAATGATGTGTATTAATTGTTCTGCTTCTTATGCATTTTTTCCTCATTTTTATTCAAAGCAATTTTTTAACTGGGAGGGCTAGGCCTGGAAATAAATTAAAACTCCTTCAACAGTCCCTTATGAAATTTCATTTTCTGCTATCATATTAATAAACCTCTTATAGTGATAATTTATATTAGGAAGCTGCATATGTGTAGAATCATTACACTGTGATCAGATGATCGCGACGATTACATTTGATACTGCTCTAATCAAACAACCTATATACAATTAATAACCCTCCCCATATTTGGAGCACGGAACAAAAATCATGACACATTTATAATAATTGCAATTTTATTTCACGATGCATGATCACTCGAGCGTCACCTGAGTTATCATTGTGTCATGATGTGATGAACAAAATGAGTAATGCTTTGGTTATACCAGATAAGACACAGATAAGACACGTGGACATCACAGGAAATATCAGATGAGATCATTTAAGTAGCACACTCTATTCATAACCGAAATTATCGAGATACTGCATTTGGACATACATACACTCTTTAATTATCGAGCCTATATAGTTTGTTGGTGGTGACTTATGATTTTATCAATTAAATGGAAACGAATGAAGAGATTATAGTGAGATACTTGTAGCGTTTAATTTTCATGGGATTTAAAGTCATTAAATAAATGTTTATTTGAATTTAATTTAATTTAATCCAATTAGTCAAAATAGCGATGAGTTTTGGTAATTTTGTCGTTTCTCAAGTCGTCTCACGTGTTTTATCACATATATGTTGTGTTATTAATCGAAAAAATTGTATTGTTTTGTTTTGTCTTACAGCATTGAGACAAATCATTTAAATCAAATCTTCACTCAAAAAATATTATGTTGTAATGGTGTTATAATTTTGCGAAAAACACCTTTAGTCATAAAACTGGTAAAAATGGCACTTGGTGGATAAATACAAATGAATTGAGTATCTTTGTTTAGAGACATTCACATCAAAGTAAATATTTTATCATATTTTTCATAGTTTTTAAGTTTTTATCCGCCACAAATTACTAAGTCTGACTCAAAGTAAAAACAAAAAAGGAGTGCTTCAATTGTGTAACAAAACACAAAAACATGTGTAGGCCTACACATGCAGGTGTATGAGGTAACCTTTAGAAGTTTTTTTCATCCCCACTCTGCAATATCGTATCGTAAATTATATTCACAGTAAATAGAGGTCATTTTCGACCAATTGCTCTTAACCTTCTCCTAATTAAGTAATGTCTGCAAATCACAGGTAGTGGAAATCGGCTGTCTACAGCATACACGTATTTTCATGGGGAATCCCCTATAGCATGTGATGTGGCTTGCAGGCAGTTTAATGTTTTCAATTGTTGCTTCATTGGTCCGTGGATTGGTCAGACATCCACATCTCCGGTAGCCTGTACCCTTCATTCTCAAGGGAGTGGTCCCAGGAGAGGTGTCAAGATGAATCCCAGTTTGAATAAGAGGGGTGTCGCATTACCCCTAATGTCGGGTAAAACTCCTGAACAGTTTCATCACTAATCATTGTTGACATCATCCCCATCCTCTCACTGACGATCATGGTGGATAATTAATCGTGACAGATAATTTCTTGCTTCTATTTTCTGCGTTAATTGGACGACTGGGGCCGATTGACCTGAGAGAACGGATTTGACAAATAAGGTGGTTGACCTATTTAATTTCCCCAAATTGCACGGTCCAATTCCCTTTGTAATATACACCGACGTCTGGTTTCATTGCAGGTTAATCAAAAATATAAATGGTGATCAAAACTTGTCAATGTAGCTTTTATCTGACTTCCTTTGTAAGCGTTGGTGACAAAATTTGTTTAGGTGGAAGATCTAAACTCACGTGTCAGTCTGCGGCTTACATGACAGGGAGCTTTTCGGTAAATTATCAAATTTATTGATAATCGTACAAACTTAATCGTTGAATCATAAAAATATATGGGTTTCTTTTAGGTCGATGCATTGGACAAAGTAATGTAAAATGATTACATTATTCATAGCCAAAAATAGTACTTCATTCCAGGCACTTTGGTCAAAACCCCCCTGCCCACTTCCAGCCCAGTTTCATCGTTCACGACTGGTAAAGTTTAGAAAACGTGAATAATATTGAACTACAATAACCAAAAGCAAAAGCAAAAAAAAAATCCCTGCGATCATCCGATATTTCAACATTGTAAAGACTATCAAGTGATGATCCTTTATGAAATTTTCAATTTGTCCATTAATGAGATTGAATTACCGCTCTTTCTTAGTAATGTTTTCATTTTTCTCATTAAATTAAATAATTTGAAGACCCATCTTACCTATTTAGTTATCGGAAAGTACAAAAATTGCACATTTGCAAAGAGGTGCATCCTTCCCACAATAATAAGATTGAATTTTATGATTTTCGTTCAGTTGATCTGAATTCAAATTTTTAAAATATATAGTCACTTAGGAAGGCCTTAACTACCAAGCACACCTGTCTTTTATTTGCACCTAAAACCAACAATTTCTTAAAGAATATGTTTTATTAATTACTGATTTCCAGTATGGAAAATGTCTTTGTAAAGAATACACACAGTCTTCTGGACTAATCATATTCATGGTTGCGTAATACATTTTCACCTTATCAAAACATCATACGTATTATTAATCAAACCTAACATGTATTTAAGTATCTTATTCAGTGTCAAATAATCTTAGATTGATGGATTATTTAAAAAAAAAGACTCTCTGACTTTGGACTACAAAAGTTAATCTCAGATACCAAGGTCGGTCAAGCTCCGAATCAACCCAAACAAAGCAGATACCGAACGACTTGGTTCGTTCTTTCAAATTGGAATTAACATTTCCAATGCATTTATAACATTTATATATGAAACGGTCTAAAACGCACCTATGTTAAAATAATTCATCAAACGATAGTCCTTGTTCTTGCAATCAACGACTTCATAAATATTTCTTCGTGATTGTTGTATTTTAGAAAAACCATGTTGATTTCATCATGGTCATATAATTATTTGAATTGCTATGATGATGGGTTATGTGTTGCACTGCAGGGCGCCCTTGGAAAGCAGTTTTGCATAATTGAACAGGCCTACCCTGCTATATACCCTAAAATGTCATTAATTATTTAATTGATTTTCCTTCTTGTTTGTTTGCTTGATATACTTTAGATCAGAGTGTGGGTCACCAGACTGTATCCGCCAGCTACACCTGGATGGCGCCACCACCCAACGTCCGAACACGTAAGAAACGAAAACCATATACAAAGTTCCAGACCTTCGAGTTGGAGAAGGAGTTTCTCTACAACATGTACCTCACACGGGACCGGCGTTCCCACATCTCAAGAGCACTGAGCCTCACCGAGAGACAGGTCAAGATTTGGTTTCAGAACAGGAGGATGAAACTGAAGAAGATGCGGGCAAGGGAGGATAACGAGAGGAAACATCAGACGCACCACCCCTCCGGACAGCATCATCACCACCACCACCATCTAGAGTCGAAAGGCGGGGACCATTGCACGATCGCAGGCGCCACCGAGCTGATACACAAACCCAACGCTATCCACCATGCCTATGTGGGCGGTGGCGGCGGTGGCGGTGGAGGCACACACGAATCGAACCCGTTGATCGAATTACAGCAGCACAGTGCTTTACAACATCATGTCATTACAGCTATCTAATCATCGAACGGAATGAATGCGAATCAAAGATGGACCACAGCTGAGAAAAAATAAACATAAAACCTGAGACCAAAAATAGTGACTAAAATAAAATACAGATTTCTACCAATATGCTACAGTCAGACCTACGAAACTGACTCAAGCGGCCAAATCTATGCTTTATTTCCATCGATAGATTTGGGTGTGCATAACCTGTGTGACTGAACATTGAAGAGCTTGTTGGTTATTTTCACCATCGTCCACGAAAGATCATTGACAAAATTGAATTTGATTTAATTGAAACTATCAAGATTTCTTTTAATACACAAGCAACATACTCTTCTCTATCCATGCTGGTACAACTCCCGTCCGTATTGTCGATAATGGATGGAGTAGAAGTTTTATTTGAATGCTTGTTTAGATTTGTATGAATGAATGCGTAATAAGAATACACAGAAAATCAATTTTCTTTCACTCAACGATTAAGGATGGTTGGCGGAAATTCAATAAAAGAATTTCATTCTTACTTTCGTCGTTCTCATTTTACATGCCACAAAATCAACATGTTTTGCAGTTACAGTAGATAACTGTGTTACGCATTTGTCATTTTTGTGTATGATTATGTTTATAGTTTACAGTTAATTTCTTTTTCTAGGAATGGTCAAGAAGCAACTCCTTGGTATGGTTTAACAAAGCATTCTACAGTTTTTATAACGACATGTAGCCTTTTTAGTACACTTTATGTTTTAAAATTTATTATTATAAATCAAATTGGAGAGGTCGTTTCATCAATATTTTTATAAATTCAAATGGCACTATAATAGTGTTATATATGATGTATAAAATAAAACTAGCAAATGGTAGTAGTCACGATTTATTAATAAAAATATTTCTTATCATGACAATTATGACTTATTTGCTACTTTGTCACGCTAAATGAATAATTTCAATATGTATGAGAATTGACCGTGCTCGTTGAGACCATCAAATTCTCGCAATAGAATAATGATAAAATAAAAAATAGATTGATAAAGAGAATGAGCGATGCAAGTAGTCGATGTGACATTTTAATCTGTAAACAAAACTCTTAACTGATTAGCTTATTTTATTTTATAAAGATTGATATTGTTACGTCATCCACACTTAAAAAACAAAGGGTCAACTTTTTAACTTTACTAATCACACTGGGTATGCTGAGAACATCTGTATGCAACTGTCTACCATTTGATCTGATAGGAGTAAGTTACATTTGTCAACATGGTGTAGGCGCATGCACCAGTGTTGTCACATTAATTGCCCCTTTAAATGTTAAAAATATATTTTTCTTAGACTTTCTCCAATAGATGTATACCAGAGGCTGTCACTTCGGTGCTCAGAGCATTCAAATAATAATCTCAAGTGCACATATATCATGAAGAGAGCCATATTTCAGTTGTGGAGATACTTTATGAATATTTTTGTTCGAAGATAAACACTATCATGGTAAAATGGTTGTAAAAATGTAAATTTATAGGTTAGTTTCATGACCTTAACATGCTTAATAGAGTCAATTAAAAACGATTTTAATTAGATTTCATTAATGATAGAAATAACTGGCCTTCCGACGAAATACATTTCTAGTTGTGTAGACTCGATTAATAAACCAAATTCTCATTTGGTTCACTTGTACCCTTTGGAAATGCATTTATCCTCATTACCAGGTCCCTTGGAGAGGACCCTAAACCTTAGGTCCTGTGGTTGCTTGCTTAACAAGCATTCATGCGCAAGCATTCATGCTTACTTAGCAAGCAGGGTTTTTTTTATCACCATCATATTCGCTGCTTGTTTATACTGTTTAGAATGGTTCAAAGGAGAAAGTGGAGGGAGTAGTTATGAATTCAAGTGTGAATACACCTTCCCATTGTCATTCCTTTATCATGTAAATAGTGTATCACATCCATACTTACATTGAATTATTACCACAATCTGCTCTCTTTTCTCTCATCTCCTACATAGCACCTGACATTTTTTTTAAAGATATGTTCACTTCCCATGTCAATTCTGATGTATTTGTTCGTCTTCAATATTTTAGGTAGAGGTGTTTTTGTGGGGGCCCGCCAGTTATTATTGCGATTTCATTTAGCATTAATATGCTGCCCACTAAGCTATAAAAATTGATATTTTTGCATCACTGATTGTTAAATAAATATGTTTCATTCATTTCATTCTTGCCATTGGTCGATGTATAAACTACATAGATGTAGTGACTTTTGTAAATGTGTATTTTATTCATATGATTGTTTCCCAATATTCTAATGCAACGGAGTGATTGTTTAACATTCATTTTTTTGTTTTTATGTAGAGTAGCATTTGTGGTTCGTCGGTAAACCGTTGTTGTTTTTTAATATATCTATTTGAATGATAAATTTGGAGGATTGTTAGCTGGCTGAACCCTGAGACAAACAACACGATATAACACTATGAATATGATTATGTTGTAGAGCATTATGTTTCCTTTGATACGGGTGAATTTATATGTCGTAATAGGGTTACTTGAATATCCGTTTAGTTTTGGAGATTTTCTCTTTCAACAACAAAAAAATATTTTGTTTTAATGATGTATTGTAAAACATGCGATCCTGTGACACATATAGGCTTTCTTTGTGTAAAATGCCAGGCAGATGTGGATTCTGGGAGGAGATAAACTCTACCCCCCCCCCCCCCCCCCACCCCATTTGTCCCCGTTTTTTATACTTATCAAAATTTGGGGGGCAATTGTTTATATGATTTTATCCGTTGACCTCTTTTGGATGCCTAGCAAAACAAAATTATTTTCCACCAATCCCCTCCCCCGATTTGTCATTCATGGATCCGCGCCGGATGGCTGGGGAATTTTTTTTTTGTATTTATTGACTGCGAGTCATTTTGTTTAAAAAAAAATCATTGAAAATGACGTTCAAAGTTGAACTTACATAATATTATTGTTACTTTTTAGTTCGTATAAATGAAGATAAACAATCAGATAGATCTGTATTATACCTTGCATTGTGACAAAACCAAAGACATGTTTAGTTTATGTATCGGCAGGTACATAATGTCTCCACTTTTCAACAAATCTCATCTTGTAAAAAGTTGTAGTGTGTGAACACGTATGTTATTTTGCCTAGTCTATAGGCAGTGTATCAATGTATACATGTATATGACCTATTAAAGTTTTGATCACCATGAAGCAGTTTTGTGTAATGTTTTAAAATAATCTTATTTCCATGAGGTTGATGTCTCTTTTTTATCTAATCAAGACAAATTCTTGATTACAAAATACTCTAACAAAACATTTTAATATCAACGAAATAAATAAATGTCCCCCATATTATACAGAGTGATTTGAAATGTAATGAAATTAATATATAAGATATCGTTTGAATAAAGTACGATCCCCCATAAGTTGTCCTTTAATATTAGCGATGACGATGCTGCTGCTGCCGATGAGGATGATGATGGTGATGGTGATGATGATGATGATGATTTTGGTGATGGTGCTGGTTGTAACTAAATGTATAATAATTATCAACAATAAAAATATATAACATTAATAAGATAACAACATATTATTGTAGGGCACGATGATGTGGTGGTGGTGGTGCTTTTGCTATTGTCGGCAAAGATTATGACAGTGGGATGACTGGTGACGCTTAGGCTGATGCTTAAGAATGATGATGCTGGTGATGATACTGATAATGATGATCACTACCAGGCTTATGGAAATGGTTGAGTCGACAATAATGATAATATTGATGATAGTACTGGCTGAGGTTACGTTGTGTTGTTGCTGGCGGCGGTGATAAAAGTGGTAATGATTGTGGTGGTGATAACATTCATGACCCAAACAACATCAATCATAAAAACTATAATGAGTAATGAGATAATGGTAATCGCGTATAGGGCAGTTGTGTATAGTGGTGATGGTGGTGGTGGAGTAGTCGTGGTGCTAATAGACTAGATGTAGTAAAGAATTTGTTACTGGTTACGATAATGCCGTGGCCTTGATATAATCATTATGATTATGCTGGTGGTGGTAGCGGATGGGTTAATGGTAATGACAGTGGATGTGAAGGTGGTAGTTATGATGGTGATGATGAAAATGACGATGACAATCATAATGGTGATGGTGACGGTGATGACGATGATGATGATGATGGTGGTGGTGGTGGTGGTGGTGGTGGTGATGGTGGTGGTGGTTTTGCGGCGGTGGTACTGGTGGGGGTAAGCGGTAACGGTCACATAATATATAAATAATCTTCAGGTATGGAGCTCACAAAGAAGGAGAAAATAGATTTGATGTCTTAATTATTATCGTGATGTATTTGATGTTAACATCATCACCCATTTTGTGTCGAAGGCACGTGATGTAAATATATATTGAGAAATTTATACCAGGTCAGCAACAGAAGTCTTGGAACCCTCATGATTGATATTCTGCAAACAAATAAAAACAAATTAAAAGGAAACAACTTCGTCAACAAGTGTACGGATTAAAATATATTGCGTTGTTGCTGCTGTCGGTACGTTTATCGATTATTATTATTATTATTGTTTATCAACCAATATTAGAAAGTGTGCTCTCCATGTTACAAGAAGATCACCGATCTTACGTCAACGTTGTCTAAATTAAAACAATATATCACAAACATATTTAGGCCCTAACATGTACCAACGACATGGATGGGTATCAGAGCACATCGCCAGAGAAGAAAATGATCTACGCCCCCACACGGCCGACGATATGTAAGGTATGGAAAGGTTCAGAGGTCAGGTCGTAAACCTGGTCGTTGACTCTTCGAGAAAGACGATTTTTACGATCCTGGACGTGAACCAAGAAATACTGTGACCCCGGAACCAAAACATACCGACTATGTTTATACTGGGAGAGACTATACATGTATACATAGTTTGCAACAGTTGCAACAACAGCGAGATATTCTGAGTGGATAAAATCGAAGTGGGAAAAGTCAGTTTCAACTTTAATTTTACATTTCCTACCAAACTTTTCCCGTTTGAAAAACTAGGAGAATAACAAAACAAAAATAGAATTGCTGTCAAATTTATTTTCCAATCATAATTTTTTTCCTCTGACGTCTGAGATACTGCGCATATAAAGACAATAATTAGGCCTATGAAATAAATTACGGCGCCATGATCACGCTGTTGATGAATTAATCCTGAAACACACTCAAACGAATTAATAATCATTGAACCAGTGGGTAGAGCGGAGAGGGAAGAGAGAGAGAGAGTGACAGAAATCGCAACAAACAATAAGAATTGGGAAATTTTAACGCTGAAAGTAATTTGAAGCGTAATAAAATTGGGGGATTGGGTTGTCAAGATATTGAGCTGTTTAATGTGTGTACGAAAAAAAATGATAAAAGAAAAAATTTACAGTGATGAAATGAAGTGGTAAATATTGATTACTCTTGGTTTTTTCTCTTGGCCTTTTGCCTATACGTCACAAATTATTTGTTAATTTATAGTATAATAAATGTATTTTTAATGTCATTAATGATAATATTGATAAGGAAAATGAATAATCAACTATGCTATCAATATCGAACAAATGATACTGATAATTAGTTTTTAAAATATATATATATACATGTAGGACCTCTCATAAACGCGTGGGAGAGTCTTTGTGGTTGATTCACTCAAACGCTTCTGTCGTGAGCACGGTAATCTTGCACTGCTCCCTCTGCGTCTACATTTGGAAAGGGAAAGGCGGTGATTTTTTTTGCAGGCTATTTTTTCTCATTTCCTAATTTTTCGAGCAAAACGAAAATGTTGGCTTTATTGTTTATTATTTTAAATAACAGCCCATAATATTTCTTATGCTTAAAGGGAAAGGCGAAAAGTTGTTGGGTAGTTATTTTTTTACAGATTTATGGTAAACTCAACAAGCAAACAAAGAAAATGATGTGAAACTACAAATTTGAGAGTATCTGATGGTTGCATTGTTCGATAGGACAATGGACGCAATTTGGAGTTGAAGTCATTATTCCTCTTTTGCAATAATAACTCTCGGGAATCAAAATAAGTTACATGAAAAATTTTTACTTTGAATTATTAGAACATAAAACTGAAATATCGCATAATATAAAAAAAAATGAGCTTGTGAAATTTGGATGTAGCGTACAACCCTTGTTTAAATGTATTATTGTCAAAATTGAAATACACGTTTGTTGATAATCCGTACCTTTATTACTTTGAATCTTTTTAATGAATCCTAGTAACATATTTTGTATACAATATTGAACTCATTGTTTGAGTAGATGTGTGTGTATTTGAGTTTTGTCAGACGTGTATCAATCAGATACGATTATTTACGTCTGGGACCGACCTTTAACGTCACCATCCGAAAGACGTGACCGGGGCTCGAACCTCGAACCTCTGCATCAATTTGTAACTTCCCCACATGGCTTGGATTACAGGCGCACGCCACAACGCCCAGTTGTAAATTCCCATTCCCTTTCATTATAATAATTTGAGTAATCCCCGGAATCTTCCCTATTTCATTCGATATGGACAGTAATTTAGATAAAAGCTAACAGATTTATTGTTGATGGGAATCACGATTTCTTATCAAATGCAAATTCAATGAAAAAAGACCGATATTTTATATTGAGAAACGATTTTATGACCGGGATGACCCTACAGATACAACACGTATTTTGTTATCCTAATGGTTCTTCCGAATTTAATGGACTATTTACGTCATGGGTCATTAACTTCATGTGACTATTACTGCTTGGGATCAGGAGAAATAATGTGCGTATGGCGTGCTTTCATTTGAGGATATCTTAATAAATGAAATTAGTCAGTTCTTTGGTAATAATACTACACGCTAAAATTTGATGTGTTCGAGTATATTAAGGACGTTCCACAGTTAAAGTGAAATCCATGTCATTTTCACCAAACTTTACACATAGATACTTTAGAACCTTAATATTCGAAATATGCAAAAATTAACATAGGTCCATGTGCTTGATTTTTTGCTACAGAGCTTCAAAGTTCACCCAAATTGATGTTCTTAAGAATTGCGCATTGAAAAGAATTTGGCATTTTTAGACCGCCCAAGATTACTACAATGAGTTTAAACCTCTATTACTCAGTCAAAATACATGAAAAAGTCATCAAATTTCGCAAGAGAGTTTATAATTGTATCGTTAGAATGGAGAATTTATTCATAGTGCTATTTGTTTGCAATTTTATGTTTAACAGCACTGTCAGTTCTTAAAAAAGGCGTAAACGATAACAAAATCCCAATCTAAAAAATGTAAAATTTCAGTAACAAACTACAAACGTACAATAAATGCCGCACTCTATTAAAAATCCATGTCATTTTCACCAAAATTTGCAGAGTTGTAGAGGAAGGTATACCTAAGAGGTACAAACATTAAAAAATAGGGGTTCATGTGCTTGTTTTTAAACTATCAGCATTTTTATTAGAGCAAATGTGCTTGTTACAACACCAAAAATGCGCCGAATGCTTTGTATCTATGTGAAGAAAAAATCAAAACCACTCTACCATTTATTCAAACTCGGGGTAATATTTGTGTTTCTTGGCAGCAATGCAGAGTAAAGTATATTGAAATTGTAGAATTTTTTTTAATGGTCCATGGAATAATTCCATTTTTTAGCTTCATGAAATAACGCATCGGATCTGCAGTTAAAGTGCAGAAGATGAGAAAAATTAGCTCATACCCGCAGATAATTAATCACCTGTTCATCCATTGTGACGTCAGCGCGCAGAGTGTAAACTATGCGCAGATCATAATGCGCACAAACATAACTGTGGAACGTCCTTAAACAATAATCGAGGGAATAAGTTTAATTAAGATATATCTTTTTGGATTGAAATGTACATTTTGTTTAAAGAGGGGGGAGGGGGGGAGGATATTGTGGATTGTTTCCCACGCCTTATCGTAAATAGTATTGTACATTCCTTTTTGTCTTCTTCTGATATATATATATAGTCCACCGAATGACGTATTATCGTACTAAAAATTTGTATTATTAGATATTAATTTCTATGTTATTAAGCTTGCATTTTCTTTAAGTAATGGGGAAAAGAAAAGGTAGATTAACTCAAATGCTATTTGTATTATGGGAAATATATTTTAGTTCGTTTTTACCTCAAGATCAATTGTTTGAGAATTATCTATATTTTGTACGTTCTTATATGCTCATGAATTTTTTTTTACATTCTTAAAATGCTGAAAATGTTAATTGAATATCAATAAAATAAAAAATAAATAAATGAATTAAAAAATGGAATGATAAACCATTTACAAACAAACATCGATTAAATAAAGAATGAACAAATAAATGAATTTGTGTATGAATGGATAAATGAATAAATATATATTGACGAATAAATGGATGAATAAACCAATAAATAAGTAAAAGATTATAATAAATAAAACAAATAAACAAATACTTAATTAAATGCGTAGATAAATCAATACACTGTCAAGGATAAAGTGTTAATCCGACACTAGAACGGAATCTGTATCTGCCCAACACCATTTTTTTGTAATTTAGGTTTCAGTCTAACACCACCAGAATGGCAAATATCATCCTCATCATCATCATTATCATCATCATTACCATCCTCCTCCTCCTCACCCTCATCCTCCTCATCATCATCATTATCACCATTATCACTACCATCATCCTCATGATCATCAACTTCATCGATGTGGCGTTTTTTCAACACCTTTCTATACACATTTCCTAGTATAATGATTTTATGCTAGACTGGTGTTCATTCAATTTTGTAGTGCAAGTAACAGGAATGTATTATTGCACAGATATATCACAGATCTGTTGGTAGCTCCATGGATAGATGGACTCCTTGTATTCTCGGGGAAAAACATAATAATTGTTTAACTTACTGTAGTCAGTGTGTTAGTAGATGGTTCATAGCCTACGAAACATAAGACGAGCAGTGTTAAATTGATTTCCCTGTAGATTCCTCTTTGTTAAAAACGAAACAACATTTTTTTAAATAAAAAATGTAGGCCTACTACACGGTTTACAATTTTAATAATTGAACCAGAGATATGTAAGCAACTTGCTTTGAATAAAATAGATATGCAGATTTACATGTAGTATGCCAACATTATTCATCATTCTTTCACAATTTAAAGGATATATTATGCCACATACATGTATTTCTTTGTGTGTGTTTGTAATTGATACCAAAATTTCATGTATTAATCATCGTGTTAATCAACCACAAACATCCGTCACTCGACGTCATTATCATTTTCAAAAATCCCATACAATGCACCGAGAGCTCATTCATTGTCACGGTTCATTCTGAAAACAAATGTTTTAGTATTTCCTATCACAAATCATGAAGGGAACATAAATAATAGCTATTTTTATGACAAACGTTGATTATCACGTCGTTAAATCGCACTTATAGCCACCCTGTGCCCATAAACCGTTTTAGAGTTTCAATGCTTTCTCCTTCCAACGCCTAAAAGTTACTGCCTGTCTAAAGAAAAAAAAAGATGGAGGATATGTGGTCACGTGGTAAGTATAATTCCCACGGTTCTTTTAATCTTCCTTTCATAAGATAGAGGCGAGTATGATAAGATTATTCAATTCAGTCGCCACGGAGCAGATAGGAATATACCTTTGGTTGATAATAAATGTTTGGATATAAAGCCAAAAGGACAGCCATCCACCAGTCACTGCTTGTATACACCGATGCCATCGTCCAGGTAGGGCATTTATTACACTACCATATTCGATAGAAATAACTGGGGTAAATTGCTTTTTTCACTTAAAAACATGTCAGTATTTTTCTTCTTATAAAATCGAATTTTCAAAATTCTAAGACGTACGGGTAAAGCATTTTAGTAAAGTATTAAAAGATCTACAGCAAATCTAAAGATTTGAAATATATACTTTTAGATTGATATGGCTTGATATAGATATATATTTTTTATTCATTACCTTTGTATATGTTATGTTATATATATTTGATGTGCATGCAGAAATAAAATCAAATATAATTTTGAAAAAAAAAATCTGAAATGAGCGTTGGAAGAACAAACTCAAATTATCTGTCTATACTCTGACTGCGAATTTCACAGTATACACAAAAATCCTTTACTTTACATCATGTTGCAATGTGTATTTTCTGTATAGATATTTTTAAACTACGTCTTCTCTTTATATTTATATCTTTAAACAATTTTAAAGCAACATAATGTAATGCTTTTACTATAGTTATTTCAGTAAGTTCAGTAATTATGCCTTATGGTATGCCTCTTCGGATGATAGATGGGGCTGCAAGCCCATATGCTATTACTTGCGCTAACTTTCGAGAGTGCGTTCGTACTCCTCAATGCTAGGTAAAAAAAAAATGCCAGACGCAAAAATGACCGAGGTAAAAATGGCGCACGTAAAACTGGCAAGAAAATTATTTAAAAGAAGAAAATGAAGTTAGAATCAGGATATGAAATAAATAAATGAAAGTTCTATTAACACAGCCCTAAGGCTCACGACTTTCACAAATTTGGGCCAAACTAAAATAACAAGAATTCTTCTTAAATATTACCTCGATCGAGATCGGTTTAAAAAATATTGTAATGAAATCGAAATGGACACTCTCTTCATAAATTGAGTCATAGTTCATTTATTTATTGTAATCATGTAAATAGAAACCTTCGTCCTCTGTTCTTACTATCGAATCTCTCACTTGATTATGATCAACAGCCCATTAACTGGAGATCTTTGATTGTGTCTAGAGACCATCTTATTCCATTATGACTAGCGGCCCTCTTTTTTATTATTACTGGCGACTCACTTACTCGATTATGTCTCGTGAACCTCTTCTATATCGACCCTTATGAATAATTGTCGCAGTCATGACCAGCGACCCTCTTCGTTGATTATGGCAAGCGACCCTTAAGAATACGAATAGCAATCATATTTTCCATGTTTTCTATTGTGACTAGCAGGGGGACCGTGAGAATGGAGGTATATGTATATGTGTCTATCTACCATTCTTGGGCACAAACATAGTAGCGAGGGAGTGAAACAAACGAGGAAGTGAAATAATGAAATTTGGAAATTTGTATTCCTGCCATTGGCATTATATAACCCTCTGTCATTTTCAACCCGGCCATTTTTACATCTGAAATTTATACCTCTGTCATCTTGGTATAAGACTCTATCATGTGATCATCCCTTCACAGGAATGGTAGAGTTTACCGCTACCACACAAAGGGCGGGACATATACCTCTTATGGTATGCAGCGCTTAGAAACAGTTGTATTAACATGATTAAGCGCTATATGAATGTTGCATATTATTACTATTTTATAGCACTATACTTTCTGATACTGTATTTGGATGTATATACGCTCGTAGGTGGGGAAAGGGGAGTATAGAAAGGGTGCGGCAAACGCTGAGTGCACGGTAATCATCCACTCCCGCGCGAAGCGCAGAAGAAAATTTGATGTATAATTTAAAAAAGAGAAGACGTCTCTCTTTTTTACAAAAAAATAAAATAAAAAGAATGTCACAATGCTTCTTTCTACCCTTTTACGCATTCGTTCCCTTCCTCCTTTCTTCCCTCACCTAATATAAAAAATTGGTATGACCATGAAACTGCTGGAACGCTCAACATATCAAATAATTATAAAATGGGGCTTTCGGCCTCATTGGCAGACGCTCGACGTATTGCTACCCTGGGAGAACATCTGTGTTCATTCATATTTTGAAAGCATGATTTCATGCTACTGTACAGTATTCTTTCTTTCAATTGAGGATATGATGCAAAATAACCGATCTTATCGGCAAACAGCACAGTGGTTTCGATCAGGAATATGTTTATAATTTCAAATTGCAATGGTTATTTCTTATTTATAATTTTATAAACAATCTGAGCACAATATATGCCTCATGAAAATGGTCACAAATTTATATGTCAGCAGAGTTATCAAGCGTATACGGACCCATTTGGTGTGGAATATTTGATTTCTCAGCGACGAAAGAGTATAAGGATTGTTTTTGGCTAGATTTATTTTCTAAGTGAAAATTATCACATAAGCAAATTTGGTCATTAATCCAGCGGAACACTTTTTTATCGTTAGAATTTTTCTACTCTTCATCAAAGGTATATATCGATAAATGACAATCAGTGCCGAATAAGATCGTTTGAATCAGCTGTAAATACGTTTTCTCACGTTTGGTAGTTGATGGTAACAAAGGTCAGATGGTCAAGTTCTTGATGTGGGGAGGAGCGGGGATGCAAAACGGCCTATTTCTAAATTTCGGCATTTGTTGGCACCAACAATTTAAAACGAAGGGTTGAGTCGCAATTGGTGGAATATTCCTCGAATGAAACACATTTCAATTTTATAATTTCCACATCAGAAATGTATTAAAGGGGTACTCCGGGCTAACAATACTATGATTGAACAGATAAAGAAAAATGAAATAAACGAAACACTGAAAATTTCATGGGATAAGGAATAACAAAGTTATGACATATTAAAGATTTGCATCATTTTGGTCAAACAATTCTGGGCATGTCTTCATTAATATTCAATGAGCAAACTGATGATGTCATACCCCCACTTGTTCTTTTATATTTTATTATATGAAATTAGGTTTATTCAAATTTTTGCCCCAAGAACTAAAAAGTAGGATTGACAACTGAATTAGTGCATTAGATATTAATTGCTGCAACTTATTTTATTGTAAGGGAGACATATCATTCGCGCATGTTTGTAAAATTGAAGAAATAATGATTTCATGTAATAACATAAGAAAAAGGAAAATGGTGATGTGACATCATCAGCCTACCTAAAGAATATTCATGGTGATGTGCATAACTGTTTTCACAAAATATTGCTAAACTTTAAAATTCAATAACTTCGTTATTTATTATCAGATATTGATGAAATTTTCAGCATTTTGCTCTGTGAAATTTACTCTTTTCATTTCGATGTAAATTATTTTCTGCCCAGAGTATCCTTCAGGCATCTATTAATTACTTGTTATAGTGACAGGTACTTAAGAGGATTTGCCAAAACGTAAAGGTCAAGTCCCCCCAGAAAATTGTTGATTTGAATCAATAGAGAAAAATCAAACAAAAATAACGCTGCAAATTCCATCGAAATCGGATGTAAAATAAGAAAGTTATGACATTTTTAAATTTTCGCTTATTTTTTACAAAACAGTTAAATGCCCAACTCAGCGAATGTTAATATAACTGATTTTGTGAAATTAAGCGAAACTTTCTTATTTTACATTTAATGAAATTTTCAGTGATTTGCTTGTTGGATTGTTCTCCTTTTATTAAAATCAACTTTTTGGTGGGGTGGACGTGTCCTCTAAAATAGGCTTGAAGAAAATATTATGTAGGCCTATAAGTTGGCAAGGGTGACTTACCAGGGTTAGAAACATGTGTTTTGACATTTCCCTCGTTAATGTATTTTATAAATATATATTCAGAGAATTACTCATAAACCAAACAGCCCAATATGATATTGGACCAACTAAAACTAAGGCTATATCTCAACCTTACAAAAAGTAAGTTAATCGACATGACATATAACCTAGCCTACATATACCTTAGTTCATTTCTGTGCCATGTTCACTAAAAAATTACATTTGCCTTCCTTTTTAAAGCTAGATTCGTAAATCTAAAACAAAACGGGGAATGTAAAGAAGGACTATTGAACGGGATACTTTGGTTTGATCATTATCATCTTTGTAATCATCGTACTACCACCACTACCACCATCATCATCACCACCATCATAATTATCATCATCATTTTCATTATCTTCATCCTGACCATTATGTGTTTGGGACCTATAACGAACGCGCCGAATTTCGTTCGGTTGTCGACTGTTTTTTGTTCCTTTTCTAACTCCCACAGCCCCTTGAAAATTGAGGAGTATTAGTATATGAAAGTCCTTTCATTTTTTACATTTTTCTCTTGCCATGGATTCTTGGAGGTATCGGTCATTCGAACACGTTGACATAATTTGACCAAAGTCATCCCCGACGAGGGCGAGCCATCGTTCAGCGCTTGCCTTCAACCAAAAATCTTTCTGAGTTTGCCGAATATTGTCGGTCCTCGTCATGATTAACCGTAAAACAATGAAGGACGGTCGTAAAAACTCCAAAATGGGTCGTAAAAGTTTTTCCCCTCATTTTAAATCGAATCGTGGGACTCATTGTGAGAAAGTGGCAAACATGAATACTGAATGTTATCAAGGGATGCAAAATGAACATAGAGATATGAAAACAATGTATTCATTATAAATCTTGCTTGGGTGGAAAGTATAATTCATGATAAGCCTATAAACTGTGTTGGATAAAATATGAATATGGTTCCCATGTCAATGACTTTCAATCGCCCTCGGAAAAGCAGCACTTGTAATCCTAAGCTGTAAAATAGAAACGAGATGAATGTGTATTTGATTTCTACGATACCGGTCACATGGGTAAGGGAGGGGGGGGGGGGGGTAACTGGTGAAGATCCGACATAGCCCCACGCATTCCATCAGAGCTCAAATAGAAAGACAAAATTGACTTCGCTCAATGTAGATGGGGTTCGCTCCTTATCACGATCGGCTTGTCTTTTGGTTGACACCGCTGAAGGAGACTTTGGACGACGAAAACAAAAACATTTAACCGATTATGTCATCTTTTGATGTTCCGAATTCTCCTCATCTTAATGGTCGTTCCCCTGATCCATGCCTGGTCGTTCCACTCAAGGCCGAAGTCATAGAATAAACCACCCTGTTTTAGATTTTCACTTGTTTTTGGGACTTCATCTTCGTCCAGACCAGGAGACCACCTCGAGAAAATTCAGCTCTTATCTCATGCAAATTGGTGATTAAACATTTAAGTCTTTGCGAGTTCATTTCAAAATGCAATGTATTCGGTCGCTGCGCTTTCTCGCATGTTTTTTTCGGGGATGATGTCACCTCTGACCTACTGTAGGTCCATGATGTCACAGCCCTCTATCCTTGTTATTATTCTTGTATATTTATAACACTCCCCTCAAACATTATAGTTTATAATGCAGAACAATCATATGCTATATTGGTAACCTCCCGAGCTACACACCGTTTCGCCGATAAACTGCTTCGCTCCCCCGACTTGCCTCTTTTTCATGCTAAAGGGGGGGGGGGGGGGTGAATAGGCCCGACAACGTCTGTGGTAAATCGTATCTGAAGATATGAAAATAACCTAGTCCTATACACACACATTGTATGTTCTTGAATAGAATAAAGAAAGCCCCTGCCTAGTAGGCCCATCTCTATTATTTATACAATGTTAGTATTTACAGTTGCAAATCGTATTGTAATTCAATTCAATTCTTTATTCATTCAAATTCAAATAGGTTAAAAAACATATGTACAATGGAAACAAATTAGAAATGCATACAATAATACAGAGTAAATCATTTCATAGATAAACAAAACATTGCCTTGATTAAATATCATAATTGAATGAAATAGAACTTAACAAAAAAAGCAGAGAGGCCTTGTGAGAATAAGTTCTCAAAAGAAATTATAACCTATATAACATAGGCATATCTAGATCATTATAATAACGTAGGATGACATCAAAAGCATGTAAAATAGGGAGAGCAAAAAAAATCGTAGTTGGACAAGAGGGAATTTTTAAGACATCTTTAAATAAATTTAAATT
This sequence comes from Lytechinus pictus, assembly GCF_037042905.1. Taxonomy (NCBI): domain Eukaryota; kingdom Metazoa; phylum Echinodermata; class Echinoidea; order Temnopleuroida; family Toxopneustidae; genus Lytechinus; species Lytechinus pictus. The sequence goes on along the minus strand of NC_087247.1, from coordinate 44,296,403 downwards.
TGTGTATGATCGTATGTTACGAGGTATGGAATTCAAAACAGTGGGAAAACTAAAGCAGAATTATTTTTTTGTGAAGGTTGAGGAAACTTTAAATAAATGAAAATCATTGTTCGTTCGAGTGTTATAATTGTGAACATTGCTATTTATCTGAAATATATGTAAAACATTCGATGGTAATACATTTTGAAAATAAAAGTATCTAAGAATGGCAGTATAATAAATGTATAAGTCATAAACATTCAGTATGCTTAATTATTTAAATAATGGTGCAGAATGTGCAAGATAATGACTTCCTGTGCAAATCCGGGCTGCTTTCTTTTGCAGTTTAAATAGTGTGTTTAGCTTTGATTGATTGCAATTGCCCCTAAGTGGTATACAATATATTAAATAAGGTAATATTAAGGAATTATACAAAGTAAGCAGAGCAGATAGGGGTAAATAATGTCTGAGTAATGAACCATAACTGCAACAAACGATGAGACTGATGAGTGTTATTTCCTTATCAATATTATGATTATGGTAATAATTTCCTAATATTTAGCTCATGATCACTCATCAAATTTCAGCGTAAATTCGTTGTCGTCCATGACTACGCCCCCCCCCTTCCCCCAGATACCGGTAGATTATTGTTCCATCCCAATCGTATTACCAAACTCTTCTCTTGCCAGTAATCACCTACCGCAATACTACTGTTTAATCGCTGTTCACAGATATCAAATAACACTGTGGTATAATCGGCATGATCTGAAAAGGGGGTTCGTTAATCTAATTTTAAAGGTATTCGATGGTGACGACTTCGGCGGAAGTGGAATTTCATTAAAGGACAAGTCCACTCCAACAAAAATTTATTTGAATAAAACGAGAAAAATCCAACAAGCATAACACTGAAAATTTTATCTAAATCTGATGCAAAATAAGAAAGTTATGACATTTTAAAGTTTACTTAATTTCACAAAAGAGTTATATGCACATCCTGGTCGGTATGCAAATGAGGAGACTGATGACGTCATCCACTCATTATTTCTTTTGTATTTTATTACATGAAATATGAAATATTATCATTTTCTCCTCATTTCCAAGTGAAACAACAATTAATTCCTCCTTGAGCATGTAGAATTAGCATTTTTTAACACTACATGGTTCAGTCAAGTTGGTCTTTATTCTCAAATCAGCAAAAAATTAAATATTATATCATTCAAACAATAAAAAAAACAAAAGAAATAGTGAGTGATGGACATCATCGACTGACTCACCTAGTTGTGCATATCACTGTTTTGTGAAAAATAAGCGAAACTTTAAAATGTCATAACTTTCTTATTTTACACCCGATTTTGATGAAATTTTCAGTGTTATGCTAGTTTGATTTTTCTCTATTTATTCAAATCAATATTTTTTGGGGTGGACTTGACCTTTAAAAGAAGCAACTTGAGACATGTTCATGTTCAGACTCAGAGTTCGTTTTAAATAATTCTATGATTCTATTTTCTTCTAACTTCATGTTGGTCAAGTCCGCTCGACTTTAAAAAAATGCCGCATAAGCTTAGCAATGAATATATCATTTAGTTGACAAGTTGATAACATCATAAAGGACGCATCTGCTACAGAATATTGAATGAAAAGGTTGACTTCGAAATTAAAATTCAGATGAATAACTTTAAAATGACTTTAATCCTACTTGTTTATATTTGTTTATTTATTTATAAGAACATAAATATATAGGTACAATAGATCAGCAAAAGAACAAAAGAAATCATCATATCATACGTGAAAATAAAGTAAAAACCTGAGTCAAAGATAACAATGCTTGGTAAACAAATATTTTACTTAAATGATAACATGAATATAAAAACTAAAGTATTTGAGTTATCAAAACGGAACAGTTACTAATTATAAAACTATTAATTGTATTACCAAGTGAAAAAATCAATATAAGCTAAACTTTTAGACAACATAGCAATGTGTGAATTCCATTTCAGATGTTCGTCTATTTCGACCCCAAGATATGATTGATTGATTGATTGATTGATTTTATTCGTCAAGAATATCACAGGAGATTACAATGAAATTGAGGAAATACCTTGACAGGATAGCCCATGAAAGCCGAAAGGCTTATTTCCAATGGGGTCCTATAGTTAGTATAAAACATTAACATATTGTAACAAAAAATATAAACTACGACAAGTACTGGAATATTGGGGGAAAAAAATAAAATACATACAAACATATCCATCAGTCATATAATTTGAAAACATCTGAAGCAAACAATAATCTTCCTAATATGTGAAACAAGATTATATTTTAACATACCCTAATGTATACATTATCTACAATACTAGAAACCAACTGTACAAAATGTGTTATTTTACTGGTAATGCTGTTCTCGGGCAGTTTCCAGTTTTAGGTGATTTTTTAATGCACTCTTAAATTGACAAAATAATTTAACGGCTTTTATTTTATCAGGAAGAGCATTCCAAGATTGGATGCCATTAAAATAAAAAGTGTTTCCAATATGTCCTTCACGTTTTGGTAATACGAAATTAAAATTACTATTTCGAGTATCGTACCTATGGATATTTGATACCCGGGTGAAATTATTTGCTATATAATGATCTAATTTATCCGAATAGAATATTTTATGCACGTGGTGTAATACTAATTGTTGTGACCTGTGATCTACATGAAGCAATCCTGCCTTTTCAAGTTCATTATATCCGACATGTGCTCTTGGTCCTAAAACATTTATATATCTCACAATTTTATTTTGAATTATTCTTAGCTTTTTCTTATCCGTAACACCCAGACTACCGTACCAAGCCGCATTAGCATAGTCGAATAAACATTGTATTAACGCAAAGCATAAAATACGTCTAGACTTCATATTCAAACAGGTTAGATATCTATACACAAATTTCAAGCGTGAATTAGCCTTTTTGGCGATTGAGTCTACCAGACCCGTCCATGATAGGTTACTTGTTAAATTAATTCCCAAATATCTTACTGAATCTTTTCTTTCAATTACCTGATTATTATATGAAACCTTATCTTATAGTTTTGACCTGTTGTACCGGCATATCATCAATGAATAAGTGAAGTTTATCGGTGGATCTATTTTTGAGCATCATGACTTTTGTCTTATCAACATTAATTGTAAGATGATTAGTGTCATACCGCTTTTTTATTTTATCTAAATTATTCTGCGTACCAAATCTATTGTTTGGATCAATATTATATATAGAGAGCCTTGACCTATTATTTATAGGCCTATGCATGTTGTATCTTCATTCAAATCAAAATGGTTCTCCATCAAACAAAAACCAGACATAATTACTAAATTGTATTACTATTGCAATTTTCATATTGCGGGATTCTATTTGTATTTGCCTGAAACGTAACGTTTCAATTTCTATCTCGAAGAATATAGGCCTTAGTTATACTTATAGAATTCCATGAAATCAGACTTCAAGATTTTAATTTTTAATCTGCAATAGAGATGATAAATTCTGGAATGACGACGCAAATACTTGTTGGTATTGTTGTAAATAATTGTGGCATCGGAGCGAGTTTTCTGGCTGGGGAAGTTCGAGCCATGACACCATTCAGCAGCTCGTTCTCCGGGTCGTAATACGGCCCCTCCTTCCGACAAATGTCCGAGTGTTTAGGGCCAAAAGATGCGTTTTATGTTGACACGTTATAATGCCCATTTCTGTCTTGATAATCAGTGGTATACCTCCCCTTTCTCCTCCCCTGATGTAAACGGTTTACTACCAGATGACATTTACTACCAAGGAGGAAAGGACTCCGCATAAACAATCAATTAAAGGAGATAAACCGAAAAACACATTTACATCAGAAAGGGGGAAAACTATCGAAAGCCGAGTATGATAATTATTTATCAATGTCTTCATTTACTTTAAAATCTTGGGTATTTATAAGTTTTTACACTAAAACTAAAAGGGAGCGATTTGGTACCTCAGTTGTGAGATTACTTTGGGAAAAGATGGCGAAAGGTGTCTAATGAAAATTGGTACTAGAATTGTTTGGTTTGCTGTCTTTGCTGGTTAGAATGTAACCTAAGCTAGTAGGGAATTATCGGAGACTGAACGGGTATAACAATGACGTATGCAAAATGAGATTAAATAACTCCTTTAATATCATTTTTTTTTCATTTGAAAGAACTGGCAGAAACTAGGGGACCTTTCTTCAAGCTTGCCACCTACTTAGGGCCTGGTTTATCGTGCCGTAAAATTTGATGTTGATCGTAAAAACCGTTTTAGGAAAATCACTGGTACGAAGCAAAGGGCTTGGAGAGAAGGTTGAATGTGATGTGGAGTTCAAAAAGTGAAGCATCTTGAGTCGGAGAAAAATGATTTATGCGAGTCATATGTTACCCTGTTAATCAGATGCGAGTCAGTCTTCTGCATGGATTCTTTTCTCGGTCTTGGTCGCAGTGTTTTCCTTTGAGCTAGAAGAATATAGTTTAAAAAATACCCAAATCAAATTACGGAAAACGAGATGCAGTTCGACACTCTTTGAGTATGTGCTGGAATATATAAAGATCGATTCATTGGCAGTTGGCGGTAGTCACCTGATTTGGATGAATAATAACCTCACTCTGATGCTGATTTGGGTTCATAAATGTAGACAGTCTAGTCTTTTCCTCATAGCTCAAATCACCCTATCAGAAGACCAGTTTTAACAAGAAAAATTAAATGAAAACGTGGGTGCAAAACCCATGAATTATTTAGAAACATAATATCAATGATAATGATGATAATAATAATAATAATTTCCATTCACCTCACCTGGGTTGAGTGCAGAACAATGTGGGGAAATTTCTTGCTGAAGAAAAACATGCCATGGTTAGGAATCGAACCCACGTCCCTCAGATTCAAAGACGAGGATCGTAACCAGTGGCGTACCTAGGATTTTCCACAGGGGGGGGGGGGGCAAAATCGTCCGCCAACAAATTTGACAAGCAAGGTCTTCAAGTTTTTCACGGGGGCATTTAAGGTCTTAAAGCTCGTCAGGGGGGGGGGCAAAAAAAGGTTTTTCAAGCCCGTCAGGGGGGGCAAGGATACGTTTTTGCATGGGTTGTGACTCGTCAGGGGGGGGGGGCAGAGTGCCCCCCTGCCCCCCCCCCCGTAGGTACGCTAGTGATCGTAACCACTAGACCACGACGCCCCCACTCTGGAAGCGACACCCCACTCATACATAAATATACAATGAAATGAAAATGAAATAATAATGAAAGTAACAAACATGATATATAGAATAACACATAACAAAATATCAAAATGAACACATATTTAGTCTTTATTTTGTCAAGAACTGTTTCCTTAGTTACATGTGAAATAAGAGAGGAAGAAGGGAAAAAGTTCATTATGACTAAGTTATTGAGTAATTGCAGAATATAAAATCATCACCGACTTAGAACTACTATCATCATCATCATCATCATCATTATTATTATTATTATTGTTGTTGTTATAATTATCATTGTTATTATGTTTCTAATTCATGGGTTTTGCACCCACGTTTTTCGTTTATTTTTCTTGTTAAAACTGCTCTTCTGAGAGAGTACCCGGTAGGAAGACATTCCTCGAATGCTTGAGCCCCAATATCATGTATATGGCGGCTCGGCTACAGCCGGGGTAATAAAATGATACCGAATGTTGAGCGCAGTAGAGTATATTAATAAAGTAGCTGCGCTATATGGTCCACATTAGTATTCATAATGAAAATATTTATTGGTTATTTATTCATTTATTAAATATTTTATTTCAGTATTTTCCCTCAATTTTTATGTTAATTTGGTTATTCAGTTATTCATCTATGTGTTATTTTTCTTGGGGTCATTTCCACTTTCATCTCAACACGTTCAATAAATTGTGGAAGGCTTACAGTGATACTGCATTGAAATTGATATGTTTTTATATCGGTCGCTATCATAGTATCATTCAAACAAATAAATCTGATAGCTCTCATAGGGTTGTCAACTTTTGGAGAAATTCAAATGGAATAGAATAACATAGACAGCATTAAATTACGTGTTATGACAATATTCACTGATTTAGTATCTACTGTTATTGGCAAAATGAGAAAAGGGGGTAATATAGGTCCACATGAACATGATGATCTCAAAGTGAGGTCATAATAATCTAGGCCTATAGATCTTATAATTGGGACCATGCTAACCGCACATGGTCGGTCTCTACTGTTTGTAGATAATATATACATATTAATCTGCTCCAAATCAACTCATTGCTCTTTGATTTACAATTACCATTTTGATATTAAAACATGCTTACATGTGAAATGAACACATGAATTAAATAAACTCAATCTTAAAAATCGTCGACATTAGAAGAAATGGTGCCAAATATCACGAGAACATGATTTTGTAAGTGAAAATATTACATTATATACGGTCACAAAGACTGCAGGCGCGTAACCAGGGGGGGCGGTGGGGGCGGTCGCCCCCCCCCCCCAAACGTCCCCAAAAAGAAAAAAAAAGAAGGGAAAAAGAGAGGAGAAAAGAAAAAGCGAAGGGAGGAAAGGGAAGAAAGGTAGCTTTGTGGGTTTTTATTTTTATTCTTTATTTTTTCTCAAAAGAGAAACTCCTTCACTCTTGCTCTAAATTATATGAATTTTGCTTCCGCGCTGCGCGCGGTTAAATGACTATATTGCAATTCTCCTTTGTATCCCCTCACCCTTTCTCTAATCCTGTTTTTCCACCTCAGCTTTATGTGTTTCTTGCCAGTTAAAGTTCAAATGTATACATTAGGGCATGGAATTAGAGTAAGGTTAGTCCGAAGTATATATGAAGTTATCTTTTTTTTTCAAATTGATCGCGCAACTTCTGGTCGGGTCAACTCCGGGCGCGTAAAATCTTTATATCAATTTCTGCCGTCACCTCCATATAGGCAACTTCTACTAAGCAACCATAAATTGGGGGCAAACAGGAACCTATTAAGAGGAAGGTATACAATTCGTGTCGTATAAAATAAAAATAAAAGTACAATATTTTTTTATCAAATTCGATTAAACTTCATTTTCCTGCACATTAATCTCCTGTCTGTTTTGCGTCCTCAGTTTGAAATTTTGAATGACACTTAAGCTTCCTTATCATTCAAAATGAAGCACTTCAGGATAATAGTCAAAGAATCACCCTTTTTTATATAATTTAAATAAATCACAAAAGTTTCAACTTTTTGCGCACTATTTTCCTTGTAATGACGTTTAATAATCTTAGAAAATCAATTGAATTAGAGCCGGTGGGGTATTAGAGATATCTGCATTTGATGAATCGTCCGCCCTTTGAAATTTTAGAGTTTCATTGCTCAGGGCGGGGATGAATATCTTCCTCCCGGCATATACCCTTCTTCTCCTCTGTTTTGCGAGTTAAACATATAATTGTTTGTAATCAAATCTGATCTTTCGAAGGGACGCATTCATTTTAACTTAGAGAACCCTTATCTCGGGACCCTTTTCTTTGGAAAAATAAACACTTGATAAAACGCTTTAGCTTCGGCGCTTCGCGCGGGTGTTTATTATCCTCCATTATATCCCTTTTTTACGTTCACAATCTCTTTTGGAAACAAGGTTCAAAATCAAAATGTAGTCAACTGAATTGTAGCTGATATAGGTACTAGAAACAAGAGAGACGGCTCCTTTTCATTTTAATTTATGAAACACCGAAATTCCCCCTCTCTGCACCCACCCCCTAGGGAGCGCGCTTCGCGCGCTCTGTAAGTGTTGGCACGCTTTGTGTGCATTTACCGCCCCCTCCGAAATGAAATCCTGGCTACGCGGTTGACAAAGAGTCGTAGGAACGATCCATTCGCAAAAATCTCAGTCTTCGTACGAATTCTGGAGTTAGTACGGAGTCGTACAAACGCCATTTAATTCGCAAGAACATATCACTCTCCAAAAAATGATGGTTTACCCAATGTTGGGTAAAATGGGAGCATGCACGTTGCTTTAGTAAAACGATATCAAATATTTTGTAAATTTTACGCAATGTTGCGTTGATATATACCCTTAAAACATGTATTTTGCCCAATATGGGGTAAAAAAACATCAAAAATGCATGATCCCTTTCTACCCAACATAGGATAAAATTTTACTCAGTGTTTTTAGACATGTTACAGTGCAATACCTCTTCAGAAACAACATGATTTTCGTTTATACAATGGCCTCTTGAGTCATTCGTAAGAAGATTTTACACAATTTTGAATATTTTGTCGGGTTGTAAAAAAAGACGCCGCCTCGTCCTGTTGTAATTCCTGTAACTTTTGAAATATTTTTTTATAATTATACCGAGGTTTTTTTACCTGACTGCTAAGAAAGCACAAATGCCTACTTTCAAGATTGAAGAATATTACCAAAGAAACTACGAGTCCTTCGCGAACGCCTTACAGAATAGTTCGTAAGATTGCCGTACGGATTCCAGTTCGAAATGCGTTCTTAAAAACGCCGTAAGGCCCTTAATGAACATTTTATGGCGTTCTTAAGAATTTAAGGCTTCTAGAATTGTCTCTAGACGCTACAGATTCTTACGCGGTTCTTAAGATATTCTTACGACGTCTGTCGGCCTTTTGAAGAGATAGTTTCATAAGACCTTACAAGGATGGTCTAAATTCATTCGTACCTGTTCTTAATGGTATTTGTGACAGAGGCTTTACATCACAGCCCCAATCTCGGGGGAAATGAACTGGGACGTTTGATTTGTAACCCCTATAAGATAATATCTAATGTGGCGAACTTATTTTCAAAAGGAACGAACAAACATCTTTTTTGTCCACACAACAATTGGTGTAAAAAAAATTATCCAACTCTGGGTAGTTTTCAACCAATATTGTGTAGTTTTCACCCAAAGCACACATTATTGGTTTAAAACTACCCAGAATTGGATACAGTTTTAACCAATTGTTGTGTGGACAGAATGTTGCTCAACATTTTAAAGAGTGTAGCCAGCTGACTAATTTGACTGATTTGTTTTAAGAGTGTACTATTGCTGATTTTACGTATTAACTATTAAACACCTGTATTTATTATAATGATATGAATTATGATACGCCAAATCAACTCTGCAGGGTACTGATAAGAGAAGAAAGAGTCAATGACAATGAAATAATATACATCATAATCATGATGGTGTCGAATTTGTAATATTTATTCATTCAAGAAGGAGAACTTAATCATTTTTAAAATATCTCAAAACTTTTTCTTCCAAAAACACATTTTGCTTAAAACAGAATTAAAAAAAATAAAGATAAGTTCCATTCCTAAAAACATATCACAAAATGATTTTTTTATCAACAGAATTCGACACATTCTAGAAAGAAGTATTTGTGTCAAATATTAGAAGTTACTGCTAAGTATCTAGTAAAATATTAAACCAAAACGTCGTACAATATATAATGCATGCTTATTGCGATTTTCAGCACTTTCAAGCCATTGGTCAGTTTTCATGTATTTTCTTGTTTAAAAAGAGTGAAACAATTCCTCATTATTACTTTTAAGTGGAACTTCCAGGTTTGTTTGGTAAAAATACTACGTAAGAACGTGTATCACTGGTAGCAATTAAAAATACAGGATGTAAAATTTTAATGAGTATTATACGATACCTTTACCTAACAAACATGCAAGTTTCCCTTTGAATAGTCCTTATTCTTTTCTTCTTTGTTGTAACCTTAAGTGTAGTTATCATTATTCAAAACATTTGGCTTGCTTGCCTCATAATTTTAGCACGTTGATGCAATGACAAGTCACCTTAATTCCAGAAATTTATTTTTTATCTGAATGATTACTCACTGACAAAAGGAAACATTGTAGGAATGCAGAAAACACACATTTATTATTGGAAACAAGATAACTCTTTTGAAACTATGACAGTTTTCTTGAACTACCTGATAAACAAAATTAACATGCTTCATGATTTGTATTCTTTTCCTCAGAAAGTGGAATAAAATAACCTTTACATCGTTTTTTTTTTTAGATACTACGAATCTAAAATTTGCACATTTGTCAATACTTTTAGGGATATCGATTGTTGATTATTTTGAGAAAGAGATAGAGGAGGTATCTCTAAAAAGTGCTAAAAATGGAACGGTCAAATGGAAAATTGCGTCATTTTCCATTCTTCGAAATTGCACTGAGGAACATGTTTTTGTGTGTTTATTATTTTTTTTACTCATAATTTTCAACAGAGATTACATGGCCAATATCTTCAAAACTATTGTTAGGCATTATTTAGGCATTATTTATTTAAATATTCAAATTGGCAATGCTTTTTGTGAAAATTTATAAATATTCCAAAGGAAGACGTGCATTACAGCTGGTTTGTAAAATTGAAAACAGAAAAAAAAGAAGTGGAGAGAAAAGAAAAAAACTATGCAAAATACAAAGTCCTACTTGTTCCCGTTTACAAAATTACTGAAGAGTACTATTGTGTCATGTAAAAACTTGTTACTTGTTTCTTTGTCTGCTCAACAAACTCAAAATGAGACAATTAAAATGGTCCAGTCTTTTGCGCAAGACAACAGAAGAGAATTACTAAAGAATTGATGTTGTAAAGACTAATGATCATGCATTTGTTACTTACTACATAACTACATAACGTTAAGAAAAACAAAAATGATATGAGACAGAATGGGAAAGTGATGAATACACACAAAGCTCGATATGACTGGTCAAAATCAGCTAGCAGTCGAGGAGCTCATGTGTCACCATACAAGCAAGGCAGCGGGAACCGAGAGGTCTTCCGAAGATGGCGTAATAGAAATTGATATCGTATTTCCATGCTCCTGTTTCAATCAATGTTATTAGCAAAAGAGTCAATGTACACGATCACATTACAGATTAATCTAGACATATGCATACCAGTTTGTCTCATGTCACGAAAAGCTCGGATAAATCAAATATTCTCTAACACAAATCAAACAGGATTAATGTAAAAAAAGCTTTATCATCGTTGTCACCATGACTATCGAGAAGGAAAAATTGTATGAAATTTCCATTCAAAGAAAGGTAGTTTGAATTCAAATTGAATTGCAAATGCATGCCATATACCTAAATGATTTCACAGTGAGATAAATATTAACCATACCCCCATCATCACATCAACATAAATCAGAGAGGACAGAGAGAACAACAAATAAGCTAGACGTTTTTCTGTGAGGATCTAGAAGTATTGGTTACTTATTAAAATACGAAAAACTAGAATTATGCTTTCATTATCATAATCTCATCCATTTTTGTCTTCTCGATAATTAAACTGTCTGTTTGCTATACTATAAAATATCATTTTCATAAGATGGTGAAAACATTCAATATTTTTGTTCGTATTCATGCAAAAATAAATGAGGCTGTTTTCTGTTAAGTTATGTCTGATTTGAATTATAATAATGGCAAACGAATTAAATAAGAAAAAGATAGATTATATTAAATCTATCGCTAAATAAATTAAGGCATCACACAAGCTAAACAGTTTGTTAGAAACTTCACAGACATAAATTCAGAATAAAGCAAAAAGTTGATTTGAAAAATAGAAAAAAAAAATCTAACAGGAATAGCGCAGAAAATTTCACCAAACGGTTAATAATAATAGGCATATAATTGTGCACAACATGGGTGATAATGCTATGAAACAGCCGATGATGTCACACACACACCATAGGTCCATGTACACACTCACTGTGTCTTACGTTTTATTATATAAAATTTTTAGAATTTTGATTTTTGCAGATTTCACATAAGGAGAATCACAATAGGTTTCAACATATTCAAAGAGAAGTAAAACCTTGTTTCATATTATGATGAAAAAAGTAAGATATTTCATACAATAAAGTTTAAAAAATCAACAGTGAGTTAGGGATATCGTCTTTTTCCTCATTTTGCTTAGCGACCATGGAGGTTCTTAGTCTTATGTGAAATCAAGCGAACCTATTTTATATGCCTACTTCAGTATATCTGATTTTGACGAAATTTTTATCGAAATTTTGTTTGATATTTCTTTATTCATTCATATCGTTTTTTTCTTACTAGTCTCATGTTGCAGTAGGATTTGACTCCAATGTTCGTATCAAGTAACTAATTCAATTAAATATTTTCACCGATGTGGAAGTCTCTGGAGATGCAACTCCGGAAAAATACCGGATAGCCATGCGATGGTATTTTTATCGAATGTCCAGACTGTCACTGTTTTCGACATTACCATTGCCCACTATTACGTAATGAACCCTTTCAGGGAGCCGCTTCGGTCGGAACACACCAACGGGATCAATTTCTTCTATAAAAACATCCAAATGATCCCCTTCAATTATATGTTATGTTATGCTATGTGTCGCCAGCACTTTTCTTTGGCAACTGCCCGACCTCCTAGTTTACAAACATACTGGAAAGTCATCAAATAGACCCGCGTCGAAGAGAAATCATCACTTTTTCTTCTCTCTTCCGAGAAGGTAATCCCCTATACCTCAAATAATGTTTTACATGTTTTAGTGGTTCGTTGCGTAATTAGTACCACCAGTCTCGTTTCGATCTTCATTCCATGCTAGCTCTAGTGCGCATGTGTAGGTCTTTTGACGTCTTCTCCACCAAGTTGACAGCTCATTTCTCCTCCGTGTATTCCAAAAGTGCTACCGGTTTCTCAAGAAGTTTATATCTGTGACCAGTTTTTTATATTTTACCTCTGGTCGAGCAGTTATTTCATTTTCCACCAAGATATCATATATCGATTCTTGTCCTGAGCGCTCTCGCTATTTTGTTCCAGTAAGGTAAGATTTGACAAGTTTTATATATATTTTTTTATAGGTGTACATTAAATTTTCTCGACGGCCTTTAAACATTAAGGGGTCGCACATGCTTATGAACGAACGGATATACAAAGGAACATAAAATTACGAGGTAAGTTTTATGGCCGGACAGGAACTGGTCATATATTAACCATTTTCAGTTTCTTCAATTCATTATCCTCCATTCAAATGTCGATATGTCACCTCTTTCAGGATCCATGGTGGTACATCATGTACAGCATGTTTAGGATGAATTTGTATTTCTCACAAATAGCTGTAAATGATAAGCAATCCTTATTATCATTTACATTCAGGAAGCTATATTTTCCATGGAAACATGTAGGCCTATTTTACACACCAATTATCCGATATTTGGGCTGTTGACAAACTAATTTTGCAATGAAAATGTGCCAAGAATGCAATATATAATTGAGTTTATATGAAAGTAAACATGCCGGACTTAATATCACTAAAACAATTGTTTTTATTCATATGGAATTTGGTCCACATTGAGCCTTTGGGGTTTTTCATCTAGCTGTGATTGCTACGATATTATAATAATGAAAAAAAAATTGTCCCTTTCCCATTTGTTATAAAAAACAATCATACATAATCATGTGTTGCTGTTGGGCCTGGTAATTGTTGCATTCTTAAAGCATGTAAGAGTGAAACAATGTTAATTTGTATGTATCGCATGCATGTAATTTTTGTATGCTTCAATTATAATTCCATTTTGTTTGAAGTTCTTGTTTGGTGGATCTGTACAAGATTGTTTGCAAAGCCTATTTCTCAAATGTCCTCATACTTGCATTACTCCACTACTCACCTTGTTTAACGTATAACGTACTGTCCTTTTATTTGTTTTCTTCTTCTTTTCATCTTGTGATCTACTGACTTAGAAAGTGTTGAACGTACACTGTTGATAATGATTTAAACAACGCTGTCTACTATGTGAATCGCACAGTAAGTGTTGTTGTTAAACAGTATAAACAAGTGTTTAAAATCTTAAGAAAACCATGCTTATATTATTGATAATTAAATATTTGAATTTAAACAGCGTTGTTTATTTTTTTAAACAGTGTATGTTATCCTTACTTAGTCGTATTCAAAGTTTCTGATTCGTTAAATTAGCAGATATGGCAGAGCCCAGAGGATTAGATTTGTATGGAACTCGGAGCATTAGCGAATACTCGTCACCACGCTCGCCCGAGCTTCCCCGTAATTAGCTCCACCCGATGGGTCATGCCCAGCGTGCAGGTTACATCTCAGATTTGGAATAGTTTGTTGGTACATGGACCTATTACAATAGGTCCATGGTTGGTACTTGGTAGCACCTGCCTTCATATCGAATAGTTATTTTTTTGTGATAAGCTTTTAACTAATAAAATACTCTCCTACTTTATTAACGATTTCAACGAATGACATTGACATATCTTCCAAATTGGTAGGGGGTCTCCAGACACCGATTGCTTGTCGTCTTCCATGTCATTGTGTGTGTTGGTGTGTCTAGCATTGCTTTCCGAATAAGTGCTTAATTTTTTAAATGAAATCTAAGTTGTTTTTTGTGTTTGAAATCTAAACAGGGGAAATAGGCTGGTTCTTAAGTGATTTTTTTCCAAGTTCACCGTTATCATTAATTGATATACTGATCTTTCAAATGTCTTTTTTTTCACATGATTTGCCGCACCGAACATCAACATGCAAAGAGCAAAAATTAATTGGGAATGTACCTCCCCCAAAGCTATCGCATCCTTCCCTAAAAGTAAAACATGTCTGATTTTTTTTTATTTTTAACAATTAGCATACTATATAATAGATTTTATGTAATAGAATGTGTCCCCATAATTTCCCATAAACTTTGTTATGATTTGCTCTTTAGTCGGTTAAAAGTTGTTTTTTGTTAGATAGATTTCTTGAATAGGCAATAACATACTTGTATCCATCAGTATTCGATCGATATCTATTATCCCCGTTCTTAGTTGCAACTATATGCTATATCCTTGGTATTTTTTATACTACTAGTATGTTGATAAATGGTTAAAGGTCAAGTCCACCCCAGGAAAATGCTGACTTGAATAAATAGAGAAAAATCAAACTAGCATAGTGCTGAAAATTTCATCAAAATCGGATGAAAACTAAGAAAGTTATATCATTTCAAAAATTTCGCTTATTTTTCACTAAACGGTGATATGCAAAACTAGGTGAGTCAGTCGATGATGTCCATCACTCACTATTTCTTTTGTTTTTTATTGTTTGAATTATACAATATTTCATATTTTGTAGATTTGACAATAAGGACCAACTTGACTGAACAATATAGTATTCAACAATGCTAATTCCACATGTTCAGGGAGGAATTAATCGTTGTATCACTTGACGATGAGGATAAAATCAGAATATTTCACATTTCATATAATAAAATACAAAAGAATTAGTGAGTGGATGACGTCATAGTCTCCTCATTTGCATACCAGCCAGGATGTGCATATAACTGTTTTGTGAAATTAAGCGTAACTTTAAAATGTCATAACTTTCTTATTTTACATCCGATTTTGATGAAATTTTCAGTGTTAAGCTTGTTGGATTTTTCTTTTTTTATTCAAATCAACTTTTTGTTGGGGTGGACTTGTCCTTTAAAGAAAACAAACATCTTGGCTGCCGGTGACGCGATTGAACGGTAAATATAAGAGGTATATTAATGGGAAAGTCGGGAATTAATATTTCAAATCCCCTAGAAATCGACGCTGTGATGATAGATTAATATAGAGTAATGGGAGTTATTATTCTTTAAGCCCGTCTCAATTTCGCTTGAGAAGTTGAAATAGAATCATTGATACGTCCTAAAAACGCGAGGAAAAGGGAATTGTATTGTATTCTTGTCGTTTGTTCAAAGCATTGCTTAAAACATATACTGTGTGTCTTTAAAGGTCAAGTCCACCCCAGAAAAAAAACAGTTATATGCACAACTCAGTGATATTCAAATGAAATAGTCGATGATGTCTCTCACTCACTATTTCTTTTGTTATTTATTGTTTGAATTATACAATATTCAATTTTTTACAGATTTGACGATATGGACCAACTTGACTGAACCATATAGTAGTAAACAATGTTAATTCCACATGTTCATATAATAAAATACAAAAGAAATAGTGAGTGGATGACGTCATCAGTCCCCTCATTTGCATACCGACCAGGATGTGCATATAACTGTTTTGTGAAATTAAGCGAAACTTTATTTTTAATACATCCGATTTTGATGAAATTTTAGTTTATGCTTGCTGGATTTGTCTCTTTTTATTCAAATCAGCTGTTGTTGGGATGAACTTGTCCTTAAATTGAAAGTATTTGTAATAATATAGGCAGTGACTTGAAATACTATATGGAATAAATTGAATATATTGGGGAGGGGTAAAAATGATCTACTGTATGGGATTAGTGACATATTTTGGCTAAATATATAAGCTCTATATAATTTAATATTTACAGCATGATTGAAGAAAATTATTGCATTCAGAGTCCACAATTTTGTTTAGATTAGCGAAAATTGAAATCAGAATAGAAGCAAATTGACTGAACATGAGTATATTTAGCAAAATATACTCATGTTCAGTCAATTACTATGAGTTGTCTTTGAAAACTTGAAAACTTAGGAATATTGCGTCACAAAAATTAGTGAAATAAATGGCAAACTTAATTTGGTTTTCAATCATATACAACTACATTAAAGTTGAAATTTACGGCAAAGATTTGTTTGAGGTGGGGCATTCTCAAGAAAGCTCAGAAAATTTTTCATACGATTTACCAAGATATTCGAAAAAAATAGGGTTTTCTTTTTGAAACCCAGATACTGCCCGCCAAATGACTTTTTGGTATCCCCTCTTCAAATTGGTTTTGCTCACTCATGCGTGCATGAGAAATAATTCAAGTAATTTCAGATGAAAGATGAGATTCTAAGCTTTACAATGCTAGGTCATTTGTCTGTTGTATTTGTGATTAAGTTATGATAAATCATCAATAAATATCGGGTTCGTTTTTTGTGGGACGCACTGTATAAACCAAACTTGGGCTTGATTTTTTGTTTCTCTGATCAATAAGGTAGAACTCTAAACTAACCTTAATCATGTAAATTAACTCAATAAGAATCAACGTAATGTTAAAATTGAGCAGTGATCTTGTTCCCAGACAAATTAGATGTAGATTTAACGAATTTGGCAAAGAATTGAATTGAAATTGAAATTTTAAATGCAGCGTTATCATGGTGATTCGTGCCACCCAAAGATCATTATGAAAAGTGCATTTACAGCTCATTTACGACCATGGTGACATTACCAGATGATATGGATCATAAAATCGACAAGAATAAATCACCGAGGAAAATGATCATTAAAATACAATCACGTAAATGTATTGATGGTTCTTTTCCAATACCATTAACAGGAACACTTTGTTCTTAATCACGTTTTTTTATATGCCAGGCATCAGTAGTGTTATGTAATCTCTTTTTTATTTTGATTCTTTTGTTCAGCTGTATTTTTATGATTGTTAAATTTTTTTCTCGGGATCCAGTGAATAACGGATAGCCCTTTTTGACTTTTTCTCCAAGTCTGATCAGTTATTGTCTACAATTGATTCGATGAAGGCAATCATGGAAACTAATGATAGTAAGACTTATTGTTTATGGCACTATTCAAAATTCCATGTTCGTGTTGACGGAGTTATTACCCTCTTTGATTTGAGGCAGATTTTGGTTTACTTTAGTGTTTCTCCATTTCCTGACATAACGCCAAACATGTCTGACTTGAATTTGAAGGAGAACCGCATGCCTGACATTCAGAGCTAGGTATCTTTACATATTTACTAAAAACGAAAATCGAGTTTAACATGAAGATTAGGTTGGATATTTAACTGTGTTTATGGGGAAAATTATGTCCGGTTGACCATACTCGTGATCTGTTCCCGATACATCTAGGGCGTAGGACTAAATGCTTACGGAGAGTCACACTCAGGCATGCATAGCAATTTCGTGGTATTTTAGGGTCGGGGGTGGAGGGAGACGACCCTCTCCAAAAGTCTGCTATACAAAATTCGAAATTCGAGGGGGAGGCATACCTCCCCCCCCCCCTCTTCTTGCTGGCCATCCGGGATCGACAACAACAGCTCACGGGATTTGTGTTTATCATCTGCAATGTTAGGTCTGTTATTGTTTTATATTTATTTGTGGATTCATGAACGGGTACACTTGAATAGGCCGAAGACGTCAAGTGCAAAGTCATCAGGGAAAAAACAAGATCTGGCAAGTCCACCTCCTTAAAAAGCTCGTTCGAATTATGAAGCATAATTATGAAAATGTCATCGAAACCTGATGCAAAATAAGAAAGTTATGGTATTTTAATTTTTGGGTTAATTACACCATTTCTTTACGTCCATGATTACAGCAAACAACTAAGCACATCCTAGTCGGTATGCAAATGAGGGATTCAATCGCGTCAAGTACTCGGTATTTTTTTCTGTATATATGTAATATGAAACGTCATCCACTCGGGGTCTTCTCGGACCCACGACCTTTCCGAGTTCGACAGGCAAATGTTTTACCTACTGAGCTACAGTCTGTAAGCTCAAGACTTAACATTTTGAGGGGGTTTCTGGGCTTAAGACATTTTGTTTATTTAGTACAATGGAAATGGCCTATCGTGGGCATCAATTACGTGGGAGACTATATGCTGATCTGACCAAGCAGCTAGTCCCCCGCTCCTGATCCTCAACATGTTTCTAATATCATGCGAGGGAGCATAGCGACATGGGAAATATCACACATTCAAAATTTTTGAGAATGTTTTTAATAACCATTTCATGTATCACACCCATCAGGCCCCGATTGGTGTACATGTAGATGAGAGCATGTGATTTCACTTCACGAAAGGGGGGGGGGGTGGCAAGAATTAAGGAGGGAGATTGCGTTGTTACTCTTTCAAAGCGTTCGTTTCATTTATTTCTACGGGAGTGATCTAATTAGTGAACGTGCGAAACCATCCTACTTTTAAAAGCTATATTTTAAAATTTTGGAAACCCTTGGACGTAAGTATAATGGAATATGAAAGGGGGTGGGATTTTTAATGCCAATGGTACCAACCCCCTTTAATGTAGTAGCGAAAGATACAATTTTCGAAGTGAAACCTAGTATTTGGAGCACTTTATTATGAACTTCCAAATAATTTTAATCTACAAGATCTTTAAATTGCTGAATGTGATACTCAACATGAAGAGAGGCTGCAACAGATCATGGCCCTGTGATCGTTGCCCTGTATAATCACGGGGAGGGAGGGGCGATCGTCCCCATGAAAATATTGGGGGACAAACATAACGACTTGATCTCCAAATAATTTTAACAATTAGAAAAATTTCAAAAAATAGTATTCAATGCAAACATGGCAAACATATATTTGGAAAAGTATAAGAAAGCACTATAAAGCCATTATACTTGATATTAAAATATCATTAAACACAAAATGATTGTCAAGGTTCGGGTGCCATTCATGTTAAAAAATTATGTGTCTGGGAGAAAATATAGCGACCGAACCATTTTCTTTAAAAAAAAAGAATGACAAATAAAACATTCAGAGCACTTTTGACAATGGTTAAAAACTTGAATTTTACAGCATTAGTATTTGTGTTCGGTGAAGTAGGGAGTTACATTTGAAAAAAAAAATATTTTGCCTAACGGAAGATCATTTTCTTGCTATACTCGAACTTTAAGAGAGCATTAAATGTATTCTGCATTTAGGTGTTGTTTTGCGAGGGAACGTGTAGCGACCAAGCGAGAAAAAAAAATCAAATTTGAAAAGGAAAAGCTGCATTACTCAATACATAATTATATACGCATAAAGGGCTTACATTATTTCTTTGTGGTCGATCTTTTTATCATTTTATCTATTTATTCATTTTTTTTTTGGGGGGGGCGTCAGTCCTCTAAAGTTCCCCTAGTACTGCATCTGTTGAGCTAAATCACTCCTTTTTACATAATGCTTTCTCGCGAAAGCCAAACAATTTGTCGGATAAACAACCTTTTAAAGGTCAAGTCCACCCCAGGAAAATGCTGGCTTGAATAAATAGAGAAAAATCAAACTAGCATAGTGCTGAAAATTTCATCAAAATCGGATGTAAAATAAGAAAGTTATGACATTTTAAAGTTTCGCTTATTTTTCACAAAACAGTGATATGCATATACGTGAGTCAGTCGATGATGTCCATCACTCACTGTTTCTTTTGTTTTTTATTGTTTGAATTATGCATTATTTCATTTTTTTATAGATTTGACAATAAGAACCAACTTGACTGAACCATATAGTGTTAAACAATGCCAATTCCACATGTTCAGGTAGGAATTACTAGTACCCTTTTTACACACGCTAAAATTTCCTTAACCCCGTACTATAGGTGGGGCTAAATTGCCATTTAGCCCCACCTATAGTACGAGGTTAAGCTTAGCCCACTTTCTTTTTACACAGCATTTTTGCAAAGTGGGCTAACCCCACCTATAGTACGGGATTATTTGGCCCTGCAAAAAAGCAGGGTTATCCCAGCAATTGCGGTGCTAAGAGCGATAGTACGGGGTTAAGATCGCTAGTGTAAAACGAAAGTGGGCTAAGCTTAACCCCGTACTATAGGTGGGGCTAAATGGCAATTTAGCCCCACCTATAGTACGGGGTTAAGGAAATTTTAGCGTGTGTAAAAAGGAATGAACCCTCAGTGCGCTCGTGAATATTCGTGAGCTACCACTAGTCCGGGGTTAGCGAGTTTCGTGTGTGAAAAGCAAGCATTCCTTATCCGGGGATAGCAATAACGATTTGGCATGTGTGAAAAGGAAAAAAAGATAGTACGGGGTTAAGGATAGTACGGGGTTAGCGATAGTCCGGGGTTAAGAAAATCCTGTGTAAAAAGGGTATAGTTGTATCACTTGACAATGAGGAGAAAATTAGAATATTTCATATAATAAAATACAAAAGAAATAGTGAGTGGATGGCATCATAGTCTCCTCATTTGCATACCAGCCAGGATGTGCATATAACTGTTTTGTGAAATTAAGCGAAACTTTAAAATGTCATAACTTTCTTATTTTACATCCAATTTTGATGAAATTTTCAGTGTTATGCTTGTTTGATTTTTCTCCTTTTATTCACATCAACTTTTTGTTGGGGTGGACTTGTCCTTTAACAGGTTGAGGCTCAGGGTAAGGACTAAATTTACTTGTAAAATTAATCGATTGATGTATTAAATGAATGACCCTTTTGCGAAGTCAGTATTATCATGGCAACTAAAAATATGGTATAGGTAATGAGTCTCAAGGCGACACTAAGTATGAGTTTTATGATGTCTTCCTTGTAATAGCAAGCTGGTGCAATGGTTATCTTACACATTTTCCTTATTTGATGTTTTATTCCTGTCTGTCATGTCTTCAAGTACAACTTTTAATTGAACAAAATGTTCCTTTTAAAACGTGTTAATTATCCTCTTTTATCATTATTTCTTTTCATAGTGGAATTCCCCTGTCTGCAGTGCTCTCCTCACCTCTGATTAAGTGCCCTATGAAATATGCCCTTATTAATAGATTTCTGATATATGTCCCTTTCTTTTTCTAGTTTGTTCATAATTCAAGGTGCTTGTATAAGGCAATTGTGATCTGGTGATTAACGTCCTTTCAATTCTGCAGTGGTAGCGGAACTTGGGGCAGGGTGGTAATTGCCCCCCCCCCCCCCAAAAAAAAAAAATCCCCTTTTCAATCTTTATTTTTTATTGTGCCCTTTGTGATGTAACGCTTTAATAAAAAACGGATTTTCGTCCTTGAAGTTGATTCTCCTTTGTTATGTATTTCATGTTATAAAGAATTTGGTGGTTTTTTTATTGATTTTTATTTACTTATTTGCTTTCGTTCATGAAGCGGCATCCATACAGTATGAACAATCATTTATGCCTTAAAAGGGCATATGGCATATCATCTTAATGCCGTCCATCACGGGGTAGCAAAGTTAGGCCCTCGTAATGGCCCGATGCTCCACTACACATGCCCCAATACCCATTCTCCTTCCTCCATTTCACTTAAAGGCAAATAATTACATATTTAATGTTCCATTGGCATGATTGGTTTGATTGTATATTCAAACTGAGTGAAATTAAACCTGTTCTGAAATATGCATATTCGTAACTACTAGGCAAATTGACAATGACAGGGCACGTCGTAGAATAAAAATAATAATTATTTTTTGAGGAAAAAATGGCCCCACTCCATGTTTTTCTCGAAGATGGCCCTAAGTTATGAAAAATGTCTTTCTTGTGGGAATTTTGTGACAGCCACTTTCTCTTCTCAAACGAAATGCCCCTATTTTGTATCGGAACTATGTATTGTAGTCTACAATATGCATCTATGTGCATTTCTATTGCGGTCAAATGTTAAAACTAAATCAGAGAAGATAAAAGTTTGAGGATTAACTCTCATTCTGTTTTTTTTTTTTAATGCTCAGTGCTTGCTGCAAACAATCTAGTCCGTGTCTAAGTATGAAATGACGATCAAATAATGTCCATTTCCAATATTGTTGGCTTAGTTAATAGTGGATGAGACTTCGGTTTCTCGACCTAAAGGTGTGTGGTTCGAATCCATGCAAGGCCATGGCGGTTGTATCCTAGGGTAAGGTACTTTATCCTTTTACCCGTCCCTCTGATAAGAAGTAAGCCAGTAGTCCCGTGTTGAGACAGAAACACATCAGCACGGAAAAGAACCACGCAATTCATCATGTTCATATAAAAGAAGGGTGAAAATTTTAAGGTGAAAAAGTATGGTGTTGTAGTCGCATCCATATGCAAAAAAATAAATACCCGAGTCAGGATGCCTGAGAGTAAAAGTAGTGAACTTCATCTTTCTTGTCCCTCATCTGACATGACAGCGAAAGTACGTGTTTTATATTATTGTCATTATTTTATTTTGATATTTCTGCCTTCCAAACAGCTTTGCTCATTGATTCCTACAGATCCGTACTGATATACGTTCCACTGCCCGTTATCCCTCATGCTTAAAAGTGGTACTGCGGGCTGAAAATATTTTTATATAAATAAAGAGAGTGAAATTCACAGAGCTAAATGCTGAAAAATTCATCAAAAGTTATTGAATTTTAAAGTTAAGCAATATTTTGTGAAAATAGTTATATGCACGTCATCATGAATATTCATTTGGTGGGCTGATGATGTCACTTCCCCACTTTCCTTTTTCTTATGTTATTACATGAAATCATGTTAATAATAGCAGGGCCCACTGGGAGAACAGTTTTCGGAACTGAAGTGGCTACCCTGGGTAAATATGCCGTTATTATCATTTATATTATTATCATTATTGTTTCATTTTTTCATGCATGTGTGAATAATGTGTCCCCATTATGATGAAATAAGTTGCGGCAATAAATTACGAACGCACTTGATCAGTTGGCAATCCAATTTTTTTCAGTTCTTGGTAGAAAAAATTGAATAAACCTAATTTCATATAATAAAAAAGAAACAAGTTGGGATATGACATCATCAAGTTGTTCATTGAATATTCATGAAGACATGCCTAGAACTGTTTCATCGGAATAAAGCAAATCTTTACAATGCCATAACTTTGTTATTTCTAGTCCGATTTTAATCAAATTTACAGTGTTTTTTTTTTACTGATTTGTCTTTATCTGCTTAAATCATATTATTCTCAGCCCGGTGCATCCCTTTAAGTGTCAGGGAATTTGAATATTCGTGTTCTGTCTGTTAGAGAAGGGTAGGTATTCTATGTGTATTATTTCGTTTTTGTTTCAAGATAGTGCCCTTTTGCCCACCCCCGTTTCAACTTCGTTCCGCCGCCCTTGCTTACATCAAATTTGATCAACCACAGTATGTATGGACCACGGTCACGTAACTCAAAGGTTAGCGATTAATCGTACGCTTGATTTTTACGATTCATTGTACATTGTAGTCAATGGAATCAATCGTAAAAAACGTGTCTACGATCATTGCTAAGCTTTGTGTTACGGGCCCCTGGATGTGAATAAAACTGTTTTGTTGTGAAATCAAACAAAACCGAAAACCGTCACAACTTTCTTATTATGCTTCCTATTTGGATGAAATTTTTAGTGTTAAACTTGTTTGATATTTTCCCCATTTTATTGAAATCAACTGTTTGTTAGGGTACCTTTAGTCATCATTATCCTTTTTGTAGCTGCTCGCATGTGACCCCACAGTTTAAACTTTTGACGTTTTTTTCAGTTACAATATTCTTTCATTGATTTTCGCCAAACCTTCGCCGATATACTTATTCCAACAATACTTTTGTGTAGTCATAGATGAGATTATTTTCGTCTTCCAATTCTTGTCTCGTGACAATTTGATTTCTGATTTATTTATAATGATCAAAATTATGTTTTAGAATTATGAATTTGTGTCCATTTTGGAAGGGGTAGACGTACTAAATTCATAGTCTATTGGCATTTTGTTGACGATTTTTGCTCACAAAAATATCTGTATCCTCTTGATACATCACGTATGTCCTCACTTAAACATCAATTCATAAGTCATCTGGGAGTATACCTTGACCATATGCAGAAAATGTCATCGAAAGCCATCTGTTTATCTGCGGAGTTTTCTAGGCCTATATTTTAAAGTATTTTCAACTTGTTTTCATTTTGTGCTATTTTTCATTATAAATTCCACGCACAATCACTATTTTGATTTAAACAATTATAGCGAAATCGATGAAAAAATCAAAGCAATAACTTTAACAATCAACTTAATCGGATTTGAAAAAAAAAACATGATGTAATTTTTAGTGGATTTCATGACCAAGAATACACGCACACAAAGGCGATTTGAAAATGTAGAAACCGATGATGACGTCACACACTTACCATTTTTGTTTTCCTTTTGTACTTTATCATATATGTATCATAAAAAATTATTTTTTTTTTGCTCGTTTAAACTTTAATCAGGATTAGAATCTCCCGTGATCAACATGTGGAATTATATTGTAATTCCATCTTGTTGAATCTACAAAAAAATATGTTTAATATTGTAAGAATGAAAATAAATGTTGGATAAGAAACACCATGGACTCTCTCTTACCATCCGCGTTTTTGTTGTTGTGAAAACAGATCTCTCCCTCTCTTTCTCAACGTCAAATCGTTGAGGTGGTTGTGTTACATTTAAAGGTCAAGTCCACCCCAACAAAAAGTTGATTTGAAAAAAAAGGAGAAAAATCAAACAGACATAACGCTGCAAATTTCATCGAAATCGGATGTAAAATAAGAAAGTTATGACATTTTTAAGTTTCGCTTATTTTTCACAAAACAGTTCAATGCGCAACTCAGCGATATGCAAATGAGAGAGTCGATGATGTCCATCACTCACTATTTCTTTTGTTTTTTATTGTTTGAATAATACAATATCTCAAATTTTACAGATTTGACAATAAGGACCAACTTAACTTAACCATAAACTGTTAAAATAATGGTAATTGCACATGTTCAGGGAAAAAATAAACTTTGTTTCACTTGACAAGGAGGAGAAAATGAGAATATTTCATATAATAAAATACAAAAGAAATAGTGAGTGGGTGACGTCATCAGTCTGCAAATTTGCACACCGACCAGGATGTGCATATAACTGTTTTGTGAAATTAAGCGAAACTTTATAATGTCATAACTTTCTTATTTTACACCCGATTTTGATGAAATTTTCAGCGTTTTGCTTGTTGGATTTTTCTCCTTTTTTTCAAATCAACTTTTTGTTGGGGTGGACTTGTTCTTTAAATATGATTGTTCTAAATATATGTATTTCACTTGTATAATTGTTGTTTATGTCGTGAAAGCGTCGTAGTGTAGCGGTTCAGACCCTCACCTTGCAATCCGAGGGTCGTGTGTTCGAATCCCACAGCCTAGCGTCCTTTGGCAAGGTGTCAAGTTGTAAATCCACAATTTGCCACTCTCCACCCAGGTGTCAAATGGGTACCCGGTAGGATGCGAAAGTTTAGGCTATGGAGTTTGCCTAGCAATTAAGTCTTAGAACTCTTGTTAGAATGCCCCAAGTGAGTGGAGAAAGTGCATAGATTGTGTGCGGTCATGTCAGGATCCGATGACCAGGGTATTAATAATTACAATGTAAAGCGTTTATAAACAATGTGTAATAAGCGCAATAGAAATGTTATTATTATGTGGTTTTTTATCTACTGCAGAGCACGGGGTAGAAAACTCGCCTAAAATATTCTAAAAGATTTTGTATTGTTCATCTATCTTTTTTTAGATAAAAAAGTGAAATCTAATTTCTAGGACTTCAGATGTGAAAAATGATTTATTACGTCTTGGAAATCTTATCCGCATTTTCTTTTGGCTATTGTCTGTCAAAATGTCAATAAATGTTAATAGCCAATTCAAGACAATAGTGATGTGTATTATGCTAATTATATTAATATTTGGTAGTATTCTTACTATTTACGACCTGGAGTAACCTTGTCTGTTCTAATTTCATTCGACCCCATGCTCTCCGCGGATCTGATTATTACCAATTGTGTCTTTGTTGAGAGGAAAATAGAGGGGAAATGCTTGATGAGGGCGGGTTATTGGCCTAGATGCATCACGTGACAACTTCAAGGTTCTCTCTCTCTTCCTTATGTTTTATGCCCGCAGGTCGTGGGGGTTTATCACCGTCTCCACCGGACTAGCCCGTAATATCGACGACATAAAAATACGAGCGATATTAAAATGACGACATCAGCCTTCTGTGTGAATTCATTGATAAATGGAGGAGATAACGTGACTGTGGCTGCCTTAAAAGGCGCCGTCCAAGCAGATTTACATTCGTCTATCATTCACGGATCGTCGAAATGCTCGTTGACACCGAAATTTGCGGATACATCGATCCAGGCGGCGTCGGTGGTGACGGCGACCACGGGCAATGGACTGGCGACGACGCCTCAGGTGTCAACAGCAGCGAACATGTATCATCTACAAACTGACCAAAATACCAGCTATGCATCCCCTTGGTTTTATCCCGCCGAACACCATGCTTACTCAACCATGCCCGTTCCCATGTCGGCTGTCGCAGACGACTTCGACAACTCGGCCTACTCATACGCCATGGGTGGACCAAAAAACTTTGAATCAGGACTGATGGCTGCCTCTGGAGGTGGATTCTACTCGATCGGACGGCATCAAGCCTATGATAGATATCCCAACCATGCTAACTCCGTGTACCATCACACTGCCGCTGCAGTCTCACACACGGGACCCTTACCTGTAAGCCTTACCACCGCCGGGACTCTGGCGACGAAGTACATCACCAGCGATGGTGGTGGTGGAGGTGGAAACACGAGTCCACACGCTACAACGCACACCTTACTTGACGAGAAGCACAAATACATCACCAGTGGCGGGTATAACGGGTACAACTGCCCCAAAGACGCCCAAGCAACTACCAAATCTGCTGCGCAAAGATCGGTGGAGATCAGTCCAACTTACCCCTCAACGGGCTCAGCTGGTGGTTCACCGGTTACAGTCATTCACAGTAAAGACTCGCCTGAATCAGATATGAAAGAAAATGACGTCATGGATGATTGTGATGGTAAGATTTGTTTATGTATATCATTTTGCATGACAGAGAAGCAAGGAAGATATATATTTTTATTAATTGTAAGAAAAAAAAGAATTATTATTCATGATTAAAGTATATTGTTTATAAAAGCAATGATATTATAAATTAGAGCGAGGGCTTAAAACAAGAAATAATATAATGGGTCATCAATAAAATGAGACAGTTTTGAAATAGGGCATAAACATTAAAGCGTAAATGTTAAATTAGTAATCATGAATTGCACCTAATTAAGCCACTTACTATGTTAACTTTGAATTAATTTTAAATAATTTATGGGGAAGGATGTCATCTAATCATGCTCGACTATACAATTTTGATTTTTTTCTGAAAATTACAACTAATAATGGTGGGTGACAAGTCTGGAGTAAAGTGGTAAGCTGAAGAGAGGGAGAGGGGGGGGGTGTATGGATGGGGGGAAAGGGGAGAAGATGAATGGAGCGTCGGGCAATAAAATAGCTAATTTCAATGACGATTAATCTCGTATAAAAATTAATGTTTGTAATATGAAAAAAAAAATCAGGTATTCCCATGAAAATGTTTCTTCAGTTACATATAAAATTCTGAAAACAAGAAAAAAAAAATTGTCCACAAAACGATACTGGTAATATGTAAACGGTTCACCTGAGTATATGGGATACATGGAAATTTAATTGCTGGATCCGTAAAAGTTAAGAAAGGTTAACTTACGGACTAACTTTAAAACAACAATGTTTATAAATAAATCTTTGAAGGTTTCAATAGTAACAGAACCTCTGGAAGAAGAAAGAGTCTTCTTAAAAATATTAACTGGCTGCTGAAATAAGGCATGGACAATTCGATGGATTGATATGAATGAGAAGGAATATTTACCATCAACCCAACACTTTTGTTATGCATAGGCCCTAAAAGAAAATATAGCCGTGTTGTATTTTTTTTTCAAAACACATACACACGTGGGTATCAATAATGCATAAAGTATTATTTTATGTGAGGCAAGATAAAAGAGCAATGTATAGAAACACACTTTGGTCAAGGGCCGAGGGAGTATATAAACGATCTTAGTTCCAGTACACATTCCGAAAAATATACGTTGTAACCGACTTCCCTTACAAATACAGTTACACGAAATTGTTTTCCTGAATATTCTTATTCGAAACCTTCAACGCCAAGGTGAAGTCCATCTAAGATGGAAATAAAGAAACCAAACAAGCATACCACTTGAAATTCGTCAAAATAGAAAAAAAGAATAGTTTTAAAATTTTGCTTAAAGGGATACCCCGGGCTGAAAATATTTATATCGTAATAAATAGAGGAAAAATTCACGGAGCAAAATGCTGAAAATTTCATCAAAATCAGATAATAAATAACGAAGTTATTGAATTTGAAAGATTTGCATTATTCCGGTGAAACAGTTCTAGGCATGACTTCATGAATATTCATTAGGTGGGCTGATGTTGTCACATCCCCACTTTCCCTTTTCTTATGTTATTACATGAAATCATAATTGTTTCATTTTTCATAAATGTGTTAGTGATGTGTCTCCATTATGGTGAAATAAGTTGCAGCAATGAATAAATAATGCACTTAATCAGTTGTTAATCCAATTGTTTTAGTTTTTGGTAGAAAAAAAATGAATAAACCCAATTTCATACAAAATAGAATAAGTGGGGATATGACATCATCAGCCCGCCTTATAAATATTCATGAAGACACGACTAGAACTGTTTCACCGGAATAATGCAAATCTTTAAAATTCAATAACTTAGTTATTTTATCCGATTTTGATCAATTGTTCAGCATTTCGCTTTGTGAATTTTACTCTATTTATTTAGATACAAATATGTTCAGCCTAGAGCATCCTTTTAAATTCACGGAAAAAGTAAGGCTTATCGTATGTGATGTGTTAATGAGTGGCCCCACGACGTCATTCCTTTTGGATTTGATTTTATATTTTTTTTTATTATTTTTCGTATTAATGAAGTATATATATTTTTTATAACAAAACGCAATTATGGGATCTTGGTTATTTGTTGATTACTAGAATTTCATTATTAATATTGGTGATTCCGACCGTTTATGGAGCTGTTTATTCATTTTATATTACAGGAAAAAAGTTTTGAACATTGCATTATATCATAATAAATGCAATAAAATGTTTGTGATGTCAACACTAACTTTCCAATATTTAGATACCGCCTATATCATATCCGTTTCCTGAAACTAAGGCCTGTCCCATCCCAAAACTAGTGGAATTCAATACACAAATATCAAATTAACATAAGCAATCAGATCTACAGTAAGAAAGTTATGGCCCTTTAAAGTCTTGATTTCATAAAATAATTCGATTTTCTCTATTAATACAGATATATTTTGAGTTCAATAGATAAAGAAAACAATCAAGCAAGCATAACAATTAAAATATCATCAAAATTTAGAATCGCGCTTGTTTTCATAAACGTTCATTCACACGTCCTTGTCCTTATGCAATAAATGATGATGTGACAAACTATATCATTTAGAGTCTATATTTCAATTTGAGTAAAGGTCTGCAGGAATAAAATAATTTCTCAAACGTGGAATAGACTAATATTGCAGAAAAAAAATTAAGTTAAGTTTGAAAGGGCCTTTTTTCAACATTTTTTTTTCAAAATACAAAACTTATCCAGAGAGGGTCTAGGCAATTGTATCCTTAACAAAATTTCAACTTTAAATTACAACAAAAAAGAATTAACAGATAAAAAAAAAGAATGGTCACTATACTTTTTTTTTAGTATAAATGAGTCCAACATAATTTTTGGTGACCCTTCACACTGCTTAAGCAACGCTCCTGCCAGCGGCGTAACAGGGATCGGTGGCCAGGGGGGGGGGGGGCAAGAGCCAAAAATTTCCCGGTCATATCATGGTATGAACAGGCGTAATGGTGTACTGAGGCGACTATTTTGAGAAGGCCAGATATTGCGTATCGGGCAAAATTTATCTTTAAAAAAAGTTGCGAGCGAGCAAAATTTTTGACCTTTTTAATAAAAAAACAAATTTTGAGATAGATTTTGACATGGTATCCAGAAAATAATATATTTCACTCTTCTCTCTTTAGATTCCCTTTTTGTGGTCTGTACGCCACTATGAACATGATTCCTTGCGGCAGTAGCGTGAAGAGTAAACAAAAACAAAAAAACGAGGCGAGCAGAATAGCACATGTGCTAAAAGGCTGCTTTATATAAGTCCCGAGCGAGCGAAGCGAGCGAGAAAAAAATCACCTTTTCATGAGAATATACCCTTGAGCTATTTTTTACATTATATTCAGTAAATAAAATCATATCACACTTTTCCTTTGCTTTTCTTTCCTCCTTTTCTTGGTTCTTGCTTGTAGAACTCTTTGGAGCCATGGCACAACCCTTCCATACGCAGTGCTGTGCGGTTGGGGTCCGGGGTGGAGCCCCCGGAACTTCTTGATATCTAAGCCATTTAAACCTCGCAGATTGCCATTATTTTAATCAAATCGCGGGCATATACAGAATATAGATTTTACGCAACACATTTATTCAACCCAGTTGCGTAATGAACCAAATATTTTGAGGGGGCAAAACATAGCGATGTGGGAACAAATTTTAAAAAGTCGCCAGCGTGCAAAGCGAGCTGGAAAAAAATTGCCTATTGAAATTAAATTCTAATTATGTGATAGATTTTTCCATTATATTCAGCAAATAACACATTTCATTGTTTTCATTCATTTCATTATACGTTGTCTCCTATAATTTATTTCATTTCCTCTTGGGTGTGGAACCAAGACCCCCGCGCCTGTATGCCGGTGATTGAACGGGGGCGTTATAGAGCAAATTGAAGGTTATACAAAAATGAAGAGCCCCTACTGCGTGGGGTCTGGGGCAAAGCCCCGGTAGCTCACTTGCATGAAATTAAGCAAGCTTATAGCACAATGTTGTATGCAGTCCATCTTTCTTCCCGCTCTTTAATTTCAATCATCGGCAGCCCAGTCGTGTTATTATTTTTTTCTTGCCGCTTTTCCCTTTCCTTTTCCTCCTTTCCTTTTCCCCTTTCCTTCCCCTTTCCCTTTCTTTCTCCCTCCTTTTTTTCTTTTTCCCGTTTTTCTTTTATTTTCCCGGTGAAATCCGTCAGGGGGCTGCTTGCCCCTCCCCCCCCCCCCGCCTGTTACGCCACTGGCTCCTGCTGACTTTTTGAAAATAATAAGGGAACCAGGAGGGCAATTTGGTATATACATTTTTTTTTGTTATAGCTCTCACTCTGACCTGTAGCTATCATCAAAACATTAAGCCACAAAGCCGAGATATTGGCCTAAACGAAGGCTCTTCAGATTATTACTAGGGTGTAAAGATGAGAGAATAGTACAACAGCTCATCTTCTGATCAGGGAATTATACCCATGCTTTATCACATGAGCAGTCTATTCATCACAAATGTGATGATTGCTTTTAGAGGTACCGCTTATATAGAAGTCGTTTTGATGGTTTGGGAAGAGCCGCTGGGAACTGGTATTCTGTATTCAACTGAGCGGCGACGTCGAGAAAGTTAGCCCGACTTGGTCTGGTGGATCCTTTGTTGACTCGGGGCTAAAATGGGACATTACACGCGCCAGAGGGTGATTTATGAGTCTCCTTCAAAGTGTATGCGACTCATATGCGCTGTAATCATCCTTATTTACTTGTTGTTTAGGATGTTAAAATGTTCTCATTTAGGTAGACTAATAAAGAGAGGATTACAAGATACATAAGTAGCTAAAAGGAACGAAAAGGAATAGAGATAAGAGGAGACAAAGGACAAAGATGTTAAATACTGAAAATGTATATAAAGACAAGTAGATGCGTGAAACATAAATACCGTTGATGTTATGGGTGTTTCACACATAATAATGACCAGTATTTTTTTTCATAAAATACATAGAATATGATTCATCGGAGTGCATGAATGAAGGAAGCTTTGCGTATGTCATTACCAGTGATTACAGGAAAAAAATACGACCATCAGAGATGGAGGCCTAACAATTCTGAAGTATCTTCCGCTCTTTAATCACTTACGTGTGATCCGCAAAACCTAATAAAATACGCGCGCAAACTCACCACCAAAATATATGCGCGTGTGCGGTCCAAGTAGGATCGTCTTGAGGGAGGTACATTACATGAACGCTCATGAATGTATCCATGTCATAATCGTCAGCTGTATCAACCTGGGGTTGAAAAATGATTAACGGTTGGTAGATATTTCACTAAATCACGCTTCTTTATTACATTCTTGAAAGAAAGACAAAATCCAAGCTTCGACAGTGCGCCTTTGCGAGGATGGGTGTTAAGTATGTTCGGTTCTCGATATTCCCTTCAAAACATGACAAATTGTTATGCACGTGGCTAATGTATGCATTTGAAGAATAAATCCTTAATCTGGAGTGAAGACCTAACCATGATGTCCATCCTTCACCCTAATTATGATCAAAGCTCAAAGATAAATTAGTTCGGAACATTCATAAGAAAGGTTCTTGCCTATGTGACCCCTTACACAACGATTCTCGTAGGATTTGTGGGACATTTGTCCATTATATATAGTAAATTAAAAAAGAGTAATCATGAAATTGTGGTTGGATTTTGACTCTTTAATGTCAGCTTACAATACAATTAGCATGATTAGGTAATGAGATCTTTAAGTAATAGACAGGATGAGTGGGAATTCGCTTAGTTTATCATCACTAATTACAGTGATTACTTTTCACAAAGTCCTTACGCATTTTAAAGCAAGATCTCGGAACAGACCAGCTTTGTCGAGTTGTATGCCTTTCACTCAATCTAAATTGTGAAATACATGAAGACCTATTTTGAAGAAAAAAAAATGATTCTTTGCCCAGTTCACCACCAAGTTCAATTTCACCCTTTTAAAATCAAACTTGAAAACTGTGCTATGAATGATACATTATTAAACTTATCCAGACGCATTTTAAACTGCAAGTCAGGACTGAACAACCCAAAGGTCAACGCCTTGCAGTAGTTTCGAATTGGTAGACAGACTGGCCCAGCCCCTTTCCTCAAATTACAATTCAGAGAAATGACGATATCCCCTTTTAATTGATGGAAACTTCTGATTCCAATCTGACTCATTAAGGGTTCCTATTCTTCCCAGACCAATCCTTGCATAATTAGGAAGTCCGTCCCAGATTCTTAAATTTACAAGGTGAA
Organism: Lytechinus pictus; assembly: GCF_037042905.1. Classification (NCBI taxonomy): domain Eukaryota; kingdom Metazoa; phylum Echinodermata; class Echinoidea; order Temnopleuroida; family Toxopneustidae; genus Lytechinus; species Lytechinus pictus. The sequence goes on along the minus strand of NC_087247.1, from coordinate 44,262,776 downwards.
GTTCGATCACCCCCAAACAAACATCTTAATTAACGTAATGGACCGTCTTTACAGACGCAGTAGGTGACTGGGGTTGTTCCCGTTTTATTTTTCAAGAGACATGACCAAGCCCGGCTGAAATTAGCCCAGGAAACATCTATCCATTTTTTCCAAAACATGGTGACTAATGGGTGGAAGGTTGGTAGGTGTTTCATACGTTTGATTTTAAGGCTGCGTCAGCAACCTTGCACCTCATCTTCGAGGCGCCATTTCTGAGGCGCCATGATCAGATGATTGTTTATAGGCGTTGGCCAACAGACTGACAGACCGACGGACTATTTAGTTAGGGAATGGTATCTAGGTAATGTTCATATCAAGATGACGTTGCGTCGTGCATAACTGTGTCTTCGGTCATGTTCAGTGATGTTTGTATTTTATCTGCGCTAACTGCATGTGTGTCAGTATTCATACTTAGGCATATCTTTCCTTTAACCTTTGTTGCCGTTGCCAATGTATTTTTTTCTTTGATGAATGACGCATCATGGTCTCACCTTCTGCATTACGCGTGTTGGGGAAACAAAAGTAAGAGGAATATTATATATGCTTGTCGCTTTTGTAAAGCGTTAAAACCAGACATTGTATACAGATTCATCAATAAAAAATATTTGTTGTATTTCTGAGAGACAAATTAGATGAAATATCTAACATAGGGATGTGTTAATACGGCGAAGTGGTGAATAGGCATTGTCATACTTGACAGATTAGAACAACATTTTATTAAATGGAAGTAGAGTAGCTGTAGATGGAAGTTGAGACGCAAATTGCACTTCTTCGTTCTCATCATTCAAACACTTCTGAACAGCTGAGATAAAGAAAAGGAGCGAGATCGTGGCCCTGTAAAGTATTCTAAAGGACCCCATTAGGATGTATGGCTGTCACAACAAATGGGGGTTTAAGGTCGGGATAGGGGCGCTGTCTCATTAATAACCCTCCAGGCCGGTACTTCGGGGGTGAGAAATCCGTCACGACGGTCATTCATCTCCGTCGAAATTGACTTCCACTGCCAAACTTGACTGAAATTATCGGCAAATATTGGGCTTCTACCAGCAGTGGTCTGACTGCGTCACAGGAGAGTATAGACCTTTGGTATAGATAGAGACCATGAATAGGAATGTAGGTCTAGGGTTTAAACGTTACTGACCATTTTATCGGAGGTCCCTCTGAGAAACGGGGTCGAAATAAATGCGTACTAGGAGGGAATATGGATTTTTTTATTTTCTAGAATTTTATATCAATTTTTATTCATAATTGCATTCTTTTGTTTGACATGCATGGTTTGTTTGTATTTATTTCCATGTAAAAATAATAAAACATATACATGTTCAAATTTAACAAATCGTTTACATCATACAAAATATGGAGGATGGCCCATCTCAGCGGTATTAACAATATACCACTGTTCTTTCATGGGGTTTTTTAAAACGTAAATACATGCATATAAAACAAATAATCAATGTAAATGGAGCATAGGGCTTGAAACAGCTGAACCAGCGGCTTGGCACTTAATTACAAAACATAGGAAGCGGGGTAGGCCCAAAATCTGTAAAATTTGTGAAAAGTATTCATCAGAAATTATATAATAATAAATTGGTTCCTTTCATGGAATTATTGGAAACTTCTGTACATTTTTTTTTTATAACAGAAGATTTATACTTTCTGAAAATTATATCAATCAAAATGGAGTATCATGTTTCCTGCTCTAGATTGCCATGATGACGTGATTCCCTTTGTGTATCTCAGATACCCTTTTCAGGTTTTTTACATTTACCCTTGATGTAAAACATATTGCAGACAGAAATGACACAAGCCATTTTCATACTTGAACCCCCATGTCTACAATAATATGTTGACTGGGATTTCAGATTTAGAAATGGAAAAGTTAATGCAGGTTTTAAACTGAGGGATTAACTTGTCATTTCAAAGTAATTACATTAACAATCATATAATCATGATAATCAGTCCACTGGCCCATTCGAGAGAGAAAGACCTAGATTCCCTTCCTTTTCTGTCCTCGATCTTATCGTTCGAGTATTATTAAAGGTAGTGGGATTCTTCTTCATTTAATTTCTTGGCAATCTTGTTGCCATGAGTCAGCAATATCTCTTACCAATCACACAATCTTGTGCACCATTGACGAGTCAACATCGCCAAAAAAAAAAAAAAAAGCACGAGAACAAAGTGCATATAACGTGAATAAAAAAAATCAACAAAATAAAAATATTCGCGCGAACTTCGCGGCTTGCGTGAGACGTTCGTAAAACTTCAGTGATCTGAATAATGTTTTGAGAACATCGCATGCAGTTATCAAAGTTTTGCGCATAAGGCGAAGATTTTTGAAAATGTTTGGGTACAAACTGCGAAGAAAAGACGCTCCAGGATGTGAAAATGCTTGAGAGTAGTTTTATTTTTGTTTTGTAAAGTTATGCTGAATGAAAAACGACATAACCTGCGAACGATTGGCAAAGCATTCAAATCTCTTACCGCCCGTTTTGGTGCTTTTTCTGTGCAGTCTGTCGCAAAAAATGCAAATGTAGGACTACCGTGTTTTTTTTTTTTTTTTTTCAATTGCATGTTTTGTCTCGACTGCAGGTGCCCTTTTTCCTCGGCGGCGGCATCGTCAACATTGAATTCTAAGCCACAGTTGGGTTTTGAAACTGTCATCATAACTTAAAATTTTTAGTACTTGGAACTATTTCATGAAACTTGGACATAAGGGTATTCAGTTATCGCTGATCACCTTGAGAAAGGTTCAGGTCACATGATTAAGGTCAAAAGTCATTTACGGTCAATGAACTCTGACCACTTTGAAGCTAACAACATTAAAATCTCACGGCTAAGTTTTCGAAATGTCATCATAAGATTTGTATACGTGGGTAAGCAAGTACCACTGATTGTCTGGCATGAATTGCAGGCCGCACTTTCAAGGTCAGATGTCATTTAAGGTCAGTTATTTCTTACCATTTTGAGAAAAACGAACATTGAAATAATTACCAATGTATAACTTTGAAATTAAATGGATCTATTTCATGAAACTTCATTCATGACGCAGGAGCAATCAAGTACTGATAATCTGGCATGAGTTGTAGGTCACATGATTAATGTCAAATATATTTTAGGGTTATTAATGAACGATAACCATGTTGAGTTAAAATATTGAAATCTTAACCAAGGCCAAGCTTTTGGTATATTATCATAACTTTGAAATTAAATGTATATTTCATGAAACTAGGAATTAAGGGCAATCAAGTATCACTGTCCCTTTTTGCGTAAGTTTCATGTTATATGCTCAAGGGCAAATGTCATTTAGGTTCAACGAGTTTTGACCATGTTCTGGTATCAAATATTAATATTCTGGTATCAATATTAAATGTCATCATTTTTTAAAAGTAAATGGATCCATTTCCTGAAAGTTCGAGATTAAGGTAATCAAGTGTAACTGACTATCTTTCAGAACACATGCTCAAGGGCAAAGGCCATTTAGGGTCAATGAGATTTGAACATGTTCTGGTATCAACATTCAAATCTTCACGAAGATTAAGTTATTAAAATGTCATCAACTTTTGAAAGTAAATGGATCCATTTCATGAAAATGTTAGATCAAGGTAATCAAATGTCAACTATCTTTTAGAACACAATGATCAAGGCCAAAGGTCACCTGAGGTCAATGAACATAGTATTTGATCATTGAATGAATGGCGCTTTGTGAAAAATTATATATCTTAGCTTTCAGATTTAGCACTGCTTCTTTATCGAATCATGGACCCTATGTAGAAGGGTCCATGCATCTAGAATCGCGTAGCAAAACGTACATAAGCCTCATGAAAACCGATGTGCGCCTGGTTGGAGAATGCATGAACCCTTACTTGGGGGGGCGCGCCATCTAAAATGCGACACAATGGTTTAGGAAATCGGCCTGCCTTTAAATATATTATACACTTCCTCGTGTGTTTTTTTATACGAGACGACATCCCCTCGAGATATATGTATACCGGAATGCTCATTTCCAACAAGTTGCCGGTTTAGATTGAACACTGATTTCCCTGATGACTTCTGCTGTGATTAAGATGATCATGATTACCAATACCTTGTGTCCATGTAGTAGGTCCAACGAATGAAATAGACAATTATTATTTAGATTTAAGAAATATTATTGTAATCGACACAACATCCATGATGATTAGTATTCATGTGCATTTTAAGATAAAGAACAACAATAACTGATTGCAAAGCTATTTTGTTTTAATGATTGAACTTTTCCTTATCAGTATCTCTACCGTTGTGTTTGAAGGGCAATGCTAGAACGTCTGTTCTCAGTTCGTGTTACCGTACTAGTGCATTCTTTAAAACAGACCAAACTGCGAGCAAGAGCAAATTACTAAACACAGATTTTATTAGGTCTTTTTGACTCGAGGTTTGCTCAGTTATTATGCAGAAGTTAGAAGTATATCTCGAATGTGAAGGAATAGTGAGAATAACTCAAAATTGAGAATAACTTATCTTGTTTATTACTTACCTAATATCTTCATTATTAATATTATTTGTTGTTCGTTTGTTAACAGGGCCACATGGAAGACCACAAATTTGGTGATAAGTGCCACCCTGTATACATTTCAGAAATAAATAAATAAATAAAGGGCAAGACCACCACAACAAAGGTGAAATCTAGCAAGCACTATAACACTTTGTATAATGCTTTAATTTTCTCCTCATTGTTATGTAAAACAAAGTTTTATTCATCCATAAACATATTGAATTACCATTGTTTGAACTTTTCGTGCTTCAATCCATGGGGTCCTTATTGTCAAATCTGTATTTAAAATATGAAATACTGAAAAATCCATACAACAAAAACAAAGAAATTGTGAGTGAGTGGCATCATCGAATATGTGTTGTGCATGATTATAAATGTTCTGTAAAAAAAATGTATATACAAGAGAAATTCAAAAATCTTCTTATTTTATGTCCAAGTCTGAAGATTTTTTTTTTTTTTTTTGGGGGGGAGCTCTTTATCATTCATACGATATATCGATTCATCCGTATACTGATTAAAAACATTAATGGCATAGGTTACACTCTAAAAAATATTGGGTAAAAATGCTCCATGAGGTTAATTATGTGTCAAACCAACATTGGGCATTTCTTTTGGGCATTTTTATTTATCCAGTGTGATGAAAGTTTTGCCCATTCTAAAGTAATTGTTGCTTATTTTTTAACCTTACTGGACAATATGCTTCCCGCATTGGGTAAAATACTGCCCCTAATTGGTTGGACACATAATTACCATCGTGGTTGTAAAAAAATAGGTGATAAAACAAGATACTTTCAATTTATGATGAAATTTTCATTGCCTGGTTGTTGTTATCTATTTGGTTAAATCAATATGTTGCTGAGTGGACTTAATTTTCAAACCTTTTCCATAAACCGTTTCGTCCGATTTTGTCTTCTGATTTGTTTTCTTGTTTAATTTTTACTTTATAAGCGATTTTAATGGGAATGTATTTTGACAATAATTATAAATTTGTATGGCACAAGTGCAATAATCTTTTCTATACACAGTCCAAGGGCAATCCGACATGGTTTCAGTTAATTGGGGGTTCCTGGGAATTACGGAGATTACGCGCAGAATCGGCGGACTTCTTGCGAGAGGGTGTCGGCAATCAGCGGGGAGTCTGCCCGTATACTGCATGCACGCTGTGTTGTAGCTGAATCCACGCGCCCAACGCAATAATCAAACATTATTTTCGGCAATCAAAAGTAGGTGATGATTGAGAAAAAGAAAGGTAAATGACCCTTGAATTATTCTGAGACCTGTATTAAAATAATTATGTACATGTAGTTTGCATGGTTATTCACCATTCATTTTGGTTCATGTGAGAAAATAGTTATTTGGCGGATACCTGAAATAATAAAATGTTATTGATATAATCTGATATTAATATTAAGTATTAAAAAAATGAAATAATGGTTGGTTAATTGATGAATGATGTATGAAATCTTCAGTGTTGAATTTAAAATCTATTTAGGGATGTTTATCTTACTTAAAGACATTGCTTATTGCTTGCGGATTGTTCACTAAATAAAAAAAAAAGAAGAAAAATGCGCAGACACTTACGAGATATCTGGTGACTGAAAATCATTATTAAATTTTCCTGCCAGGGATGATGATTAATTATATAGAATGACATTGGAATTGTGTTTTCGGTCATTTTTATATTTCCCTTTTTTTAAATATTGAATATCGACTGTTCGGTGCTTTTTTTTCAGGACGTCATTTTTACAAAACTGGTCTCAGACACAGTTAACAATTTGGACCTTAAAGATTTTTAAAAATAATTACTTTGATGATATTTTCTTTGTGTTTTCCACATTTTCCTCAGAAAATTTACTTTTACTTGTAGCTTCATTTTTCACCAAGCTTGAAATGAAAATGATTCGAGTGAGATAAATGAACGACCCAGGGGAAACTATATCAGTCAATCTACCCAGGCACGAATTTATTCCGATTCATCTAACTTTGTTTTCTCTATTTACACTTATCAGCTTAATGCACAAATCATTCAATTTTCTTCTTCACGTGTGACTTTGTGCGCAATATTTTCATTAGGGTCTCGAATTCTGGTAAACATTTCAGCCTCATCCTCGTCGGAATGGAATCGGGTGTTTATATGTTTTGTTCTCCTTAATTAGAAAGAATTGGTTTAAATAATTTAATTTAATTTCCTAGTCTGATCAGGTCACAGAAAACTGAGGATTGCTTATTGCAAGCGGCGATGAGTTTGTGAGTCGAATTGACAAGCGACATGTGTAAGAAACGCATTGTGTAATTTATTGCTTGGGCAGGAGAAGCTCGATAATTAATCTACGACCAAAATATTTCCAATTTTGTGTATACTCAGCTTCGACAGACTTCTCTTTTAACGAACCTTCAAATACCTGGACCCTCAATGTTTATCAAATTCGATTCTGAAATTAATGATGTATAGTATATAAAAATAGAAAATAATCCATTTCGTTAATCACGCTATCACCCTATTTTGCTCTCCTCTTCTCTTCTTCTTCTTCACTCTAAAAAAATATTAGGTGAAAATGCTCCATGAGGGTAATCATGTGTCCAACCAACATCGGGCATTTCTTTGGGGCATTTTTATTTATCCAGTGTGATGAAATTTTGCCCATTCTAAAGTATAAATTGCTGCTTATTTTTTAACCTTACTGGACAATATGTTTCCCGCATTGGGTAAAATACTGCCCCAAATTGGTTTGACACATAATTACCCTCGTGCTGGTTAAAATTTTACCCAATATATTTTTTTACAGTGTTCTTGTTGTTGTTTTTCTTCTTATTATTATTCTTCTTCTTCTTTTCCTCCTCCCCTCCTTCTTCTTTTTTTTTATAGGGGGAGGGGGTGCATTCATCCCCCTCTCACACTTTTTTTCCGATGGGGGGGGGGCAACACATTGCTACAATTTATCTAATTACATTCGATTCGGAGGGGTAAACATTCTGACCAAACGCTCCACTTTGGTTTACTTTGATGCCCATGAAAGATGGAAGACATACCTTTTTTTTTTGCTGTTGTTGTTAATGTAATATTCAAGGGGAACGCATCGGCTATTTAGGACATTTTGGGAGTTTATATATAAATGAAAACTCCAAAAAATTTCTTAACTTATACATGTGTGTGTTAGGTGCTGATGGATATCTTCATCAATTTACTCAATTTGCAATTCATCCATCGAAATAAAGCAATTCTTTTAAAATACCAACTTCTTTATTTTCTATCTGATATTGATTTTCAGTGTTCTGTTTATTTCACGTGATTATTCAAAGTTATTTCGTTTTAGGCATATATACTATTATTACGTTTTACATCCCCCGGGAGAGAAAATGTATTATGATTTTTTCAGCGATTGTGTTTGTATATATAAAATGTTTGTCATTCATGTTTTGACCCATAGCGATCAATTCATATACCACAGTGCAGTATTTCTTGTCAACAAGGCCTCTTTGATCTTATCGGCTCAAGGGGATGATATCCTGATTTTTTTTATTTTATTATTTTATTTTTTTGCATTTTCCCTGGCCTGCATGGTTGGAAAAGAACGTTCGTTTGGTGAATATATTTCGCTACATATTGGTAGCCTTAAGGCTATATTGTATTTGAGAAAACACCTGAAACATCCTTGCCCTGTATTTTCTCGTGAATTCCCATGACCTTTGCTTAAAAAGACCCTCAATATATCCACCTATACCGTTAGACACGAGTGCAATGTTATTCGGTCAAAGTCGGCACTCTTGAAAATATGCAAGCATATTTTGAAATTAGGAGCGAGTACTTCGCGGAGCATTCCGAAATAACTCTTCAAACCTTGAAGAATCATATTAATCATTTATCAAACCTTTGTCGGCAGAATGTGAACCACTCCTGAGCATTCCATCATGCGAGGGTTCTGAAAGAAAAACGACCTGAAAAATATTTGCTACAGATCATGCATTGCGCTGGTTCGTTCCCCTTACCGAGATTGATAAGTTCGTCTAATCCGAGATTAGTTTTGATTTTCAAACGTGAGAAAATCAATGATTAGTCCAATATATCGGGGATAAACTCAAGGAACGGTGATGAAATTATAATTCAGAGTTATTTTTCTTTAGTGTGTCATGGTTGTAATACATGCATCAAATTAATCTTGTTGTTGTTGTGGTTGTGATTGTTAGTATTAGTTGATATTTACGGGGGTCCTGCAATATTGCTTAATAAGACAATCTTATTGAATTTGGAAACAGTTTTCATAATTTGTCTTTTGACAGTAAACTAAATTATGTAAATGATATTCCCTTTAAATATAACTATCAAATAACCAATGCGTAATAGACAATCAGATCCTCACATGTCTTGATATTATTGATGATAAATTTAATAATTTTTCACTGGCTGTGGGATGATTAACCCTTTCTGTAAATATAGGGTCTTTAGTGTAATTATAATTATTTTTCAATAAAGTATTGTGCTCTTTTAAAGCAATAAATATTACATAAAAAACATTTAGTTTAATTTCGTCTCTTTTCGCCACGTTTAAAAGGTAAATTTAACTAAACGAAAGTAAAGTTGGAAATCGTGAATGTGATATCTGAATATTTTTTTTTTTTTTTTTTTCAATTCAGCATTTATTTCCAATTCATTAAAAATACAAGTTGACATCATGATCATGTACAAACAAAGAGACAATAAAAATTAAAACATATCATTGAAACATAAATAAATACAGACGAAAGTGATAATCAAAGTAATATTGCCAAATCATTGAAACAATATAAAAACAAGACGAGAGATAAATGAATGGGAAACAGGAGTGCATGTACTAAAAAACCAGGAGAAGGCTTGTTAAAACGCACACACCCAAAATAAATAAATTCTTAAAATAATTGTAATATATGGATGCGGCAAGTAGCAAAAGAACAATATATGCATCACAAGTAGGAAAATGATTATTTTATATCCCATAAATTAAATATTTGAGAATTGTTACAACATATGTGAACTTTGAGGGTTAAATACTTCCCAAACCCGAATTTAACGCGGTAAGTTTAGTGATTATATACGCCAACAGAAGGCGCTGTTCAACATCTTTCCCTGACAGGACTCCCCTAACACGGAGCAAAGGGGATTCGTTTTCATGTTGATTGCCTGAAAAGAATATCGTTATTTATTTTTCTAGATTTCAAAATGGTTCGATATCTTTTAATCTGTCAAGTACTCGTGATTTCCTTTCCGATGGTAAAATACCTTATCCGTTTCTTAGCTGTTTTATGATTGTATTGATATTGCTGTGGAATTACTGTATTGTTATTGCTGTAGGAAAGCTTTTCTTTCACTTATCCTCGTGAACTACATGCATTTACCGGTGCATATAGCATATAGACAACGATCAGTAAACACCTTGGAAATTGATTTTGCTGACAAAAAGGGATCCGAAATTTCCCAAGGGCATGATATTTCTTATCTACGACAAAAATGTGATGTGTAAAAATTTCAATGATGCCTTATCAAAATAAATATTATGCAAGAAATTAATGATGAAAATGATGAATCTGGATTGAAGAAAATATGTCAGGTTTTAATCACAATGGTATCGATCGTGATGACACGTGTAATTTATTTTGTTTGATTCATTAAAATAAATTAAGTCTTCTAGAAACGAATAAATGGACAGAAAAATGTGTACAACAATCTCTGTATGCACCAGTTTCATCTATTTATTTTTATTTTTTCACTCTATTGGCATGATTAGGGATAAAGATTGTTCGGATAGATTTTTTTCATAATTGTGAAAGAGGGTATGCACTTCTCCTCTTTCTGGCCGGTGAGGGGGCATGACCTCAAAAGTTCAAATGACCAGCCGCAGCAGAGTCTCTGTCATGCGTCCATATCATTCTGTCATAAATTCAATTTATGAATTCAGAAGGGGGCTGTTAAGAGTTAGTTTTATTGCAAGCAGGTCTTGCTTTGTTTTCGTAGGCCACCGCAAATTGACACTGCCCTACAAATAATGATCATTTACTGGCATTAAATGAATTATTGATGAATTGATTTTTATTCTCGACAATTATTATTACTAAGAATCGCTCGATTTTCACTTCGAGAATATGCATGTATTACGAAATTGTAATCATATTCATTTAACCTTCATCCTCCACACTTTCCTCTGTAATATTTTCTTTTAACTAAATAGGCTCTTTATATTTATTTGATATTCTTAATGTAAAAATTAGCTGTTTCGTACCACAAAATATTCGTTTCATCGTCTTTAAGATAGAAGCGATTATCGATTTCTCATAATGCGTAATATTGGCATTTGCTCTATGTAGTTCCTTTTGTTTATGTAAAGAATTGAAGTCATTGTATAACAAAAATAAAAACTAATACAATAACAAAATAAGTTAATGAGAGACTATATTAAAAATCAACCAATTGAAGGAAGAGGGACAAATTTAAAAAATAAATAGTCATTATTGAAATGAAGTAAGGAGCGACTGAAATATTATTTTTCTGATTTTGTCAAACTTTTGAGGAAGGGGATGATAAAAATGAACTTCTCAAATTATTTTTAAGAGAAGTAAAATTATACGCCTCTTTAGGTTTATATTCCCTCGAAAATAAAAAGATAGACAATGGTATAATGTTTGTGAGCTCTGGTGGAAGATTAAGATGAAAATTAGTCATTTTGATAGAATTATGGCCTGACTAAAACTTCTATACCTGTCTGTTTTACATTCCCCCTCTCGTGAAACTACAGATGACGAGAAACAGAAGAACGGGGACACACCAAACTGGCTCTCGGCTACCTCCGGGCGGAAGAAGCGCTGTCCGTACACCAAGTTCCAAACGCTTGAGCTGGAGAAAGAGTTCCTTTTCAACATGTACCTTACCCGAGACCGCCGGCTTGAGATCGCTCGTCTACTCAGTCTCACAGAGCGGCAGGTCAAAATCTGGTTCCAGAACCGGAGAATGAAGATGAAGAAGCAGAATCGCGCGCAAAATTACCCTTAAATTCCGATTTGGGTGTCAAGAATGAACTATATTACGTTGGAACGGTTATCTTTGGAACAATAATTGGACATGATTGTGAACCGGTGTTAATTGATCACACTCCGTAGACACTCTGTGATCAATGCACGAAACGGCAAGCGATCTTACATGATGCTATTCAAACATTTCTTTCTTTAATCATACCAATAATGGTATCAATATTAACTTCAAGTGTCACTGTATTTGACATCGATTTCAAATGTTTTGTATTCAATCGTACAAAGATGTATAGTGAGAGTGTGAAAATTGATTGTTTAAGCTGTGATTCATTATCGTCATAAATAAGGAGGAATATTTTCGTCAGATTATTGCCACTTGGGTATATAAATGCATACTGTCTCAAATTATGGAGATCCATGTTTAAATCCGCGACAATATATACATTGTGGTAGAATGTTTTTGTCACTTTTTTAAATGCGGATGTTGATGTATTAATTGTTGTCAGTCATTGTTTGTTATAATGCAGATACTAAACACCTTGAAAGTATCTTAGATAGAATGATAATACACGTCCCTGTTCAAGTCTGCAAAAATCTGCGAATGTCTACTTGGAGGTCATTAACTTATATTTACAGATAAATCCCTCACCCCCCCCCCCCCCCCGATTCATGAAATAAAAAAAAACATCATCTGCTAATTAATGTTCATACCAACCTACTGAGATTTGTTGGATGATTGGTGTTTACAAACTTAATTATTCTGAAGTATTTCCCGACAGTGCGGTACGCATGAATTATTAACTGCTGTGCCCCCAAAATGCTTTATCCATGAAATAAAACACCACTCATGATTAACTAGGTATATATAGAATTAATGTTTGGAAGGTGTGGGTTACACAGTCAGAATAATTCGGATCAGCAAAATGTAATAAAACAAATCTTCAATGTGTTTATAATTCTCAGTTAACTTTCAAGAAAAATGGATTTTAACAAGAGTATTACATAAGATTATTTTGAAAACACAGGTCTTTTTTGTCCCAAGAATGTTGTAATGACTTGTACATACTATCATGTTGTTTGCCATATTGTCTGTATGGAATTGTGAATATGGATGTATCATATTTTCTTATTGCGTCATGTTTATCATATCTATGATGATATATTATTGTATTCATCTTTAGTCGCTCGAGCCAAAGGTTATTATTAGTTATATCATACTTTTGTCCTGATACAGCAAACAAAAAATGTTATTGTGATGATGATGATGATTGAGTGAGAATTAGTACTGCCTGTAATTCTTGTTTTTTAAATGTAAGAAAGCAATTTTAAAAATGTTGAGTTTTGTGAGCGATTGTATTGAAAAAAAGTACACAGTCTGACTATTAATATATACATATATTATTTTCAAATCGATTATGTTCCATTCGTTTACAGCTGTCAATGAATGAACAACATTGATACGTAATGGTGTTTCTAATTTATACGATAATTCTTCAAGCTAGACAATTTCATGATAATATATTTTCCCGAGTTTTAGGCCTTCTTCTTGTACACTTTAAAAAATGTATCATTGGTAAAAGTATTAACAATATTCTGCCATCAAAATTATCTTTAGGAATTCCTTTGGAACTGTTTTACTTATTGTACTGCCCCCCCCCCCAAAAAAAAAATGTTGACACATTAACATTTCCAATAATTTGTAATAGTTATGTGATATTCTTTCAAAGTTGTGAGTAAAATTCTGTGTCTTTATTTCTTATATTCAATGACGACGCCCATATCAATCAGGCCATATGCCTTTAAGCTAAATATTTGTTTATCTAGTTTATTCCAGCAATGATACTGAATCTAGCGAAGCATGTTATTTACAAGAAATTAGCTGAAGTCAATTAAAGAAACAATGTATTCGGTAAAATAAACTTCACTGACTGATTTATTTTTCTTATTAAAACTAGATTGAGAATTTTAGTTTTCTACGTAACCTGATTGAAGTTCTATGAACATTTTTTGACCCATATATTAAGATATGATTTGATAGTAATAAATGTTATCACGTTCTTGTTCAATCGATATCAGTGCATTCAGTGTATGTGATTATACGTAAGTCGCACCCCCCATTTATATATTACCGATAATTATTATGTAGGAAACTTTTGTGTTCTTTAAATTTTCCTGGATAGATGACGACACGACATTATATAGGGAACTATAATTGTTTATTCTTTGGCAGAGTTTCTCTTAGGATTTAGATTATCACATTCTCTAATAAATTTGTGAGCATGGTAAACATCAAATAACGCCGCCCCATCCCCCCCCCCAAAAAAAAAAAAACGTATTAAAAATACCAGCAATAAGCGGAGCTGAGTCTATAGCGCCATCAACGTTTGACACGAGTCATTCACCTTCGACCTGACCTTTGTGTAGTCATCGACGAAGAACTGATGACAAAAATGAACCAACAACAACATTCCATTTTGTCACTCGCTACTTTCCTTGCAACTGCCCCCCCCCCATCTTTCTTGCTTGACCTTCCATTCTTGAAACATTTGATGATTTTTTTTTTCTTTCTTTCTTTTACTTGACGTCGGCATTTTCGCAAAGGACGAAACCAATGATGATTTACGGGCGAGAGCGGTCTGATTCGAAACCAGGGAAATGCCAAGTATTTCAATCTCGGTCGCGTTACCCTCACCATGTGTGCTTTTATTTCAAGGGGCTCTCTCGCTGATGAAAGGTGGCATAAATTGGCGTGTTGTTCAGAAACTGGGCTCTCATTTGTTATTGAGGATTCGACCAAGCCATGGACATGATAAATGTGACGTTTTGTTATTGTGGTCTGAACAAAAAGCAGCCGCACTTAGATAATGTAGCATCTCGGTGAGAGAGACAGAGGGAAAGGATGATAATAGAAAGACAGAGAGGAGGAGGGGGATGAATGATAAGGAGGAAAGGAATCAGTACCCCTTAATTGACTTGAATTAAATTTGTGTTATATAAAAAGATGAGTGTATTACCTTCATGATTATGATACATACATTATGGCTTGTACCAGAGTGCATTCACAAGTGTGGAACATAAAATGCGAAATCACATTCACAATGTTATTGTTAGCATTTCAACGGTGTGATTCATTGTATTCACATACATGTAGTCGATACTAAGTATGTGAACACTCTGTGAACAGTCATACTGTCGAGGTGTACACAGTATTAAAATATATTCACATTGTTGGATTTGAGCATTTTAACAGCGTGAATAATTTTATCCACGATATGAACACACTGTGATCACACTAAGCGACACTGTTTTTTCCAGAAGGGTCATTATGGAGTGTTTAATCACGTGATAAAACGATATAAAATATAAATATATATAACATCGATACAAGGAATGTATGAACCATAAAAACTACACAGAGTAAACAATTTAAGATGGATGTTGCTCAGGGGCAAAAATTCGAATAAATTATATGAATGAAATCGCAAAAGCCAAGTTAGGGATGTTGAATGGAAAAGTCAATTTCCAACAAAATTTGATTTGACATATAACTGTTGTGCACATTACTATTTAAGCGAATGTTTAAGTGTCATAATCCGATTGAGCTGAATCTTTCAGCATTGTGCTCGGGTCTCTGTTTTATCGAAAATCAAATGTTGGGTGACTTCTCCTGTAATCAAAAAACAAAATTACATTCGAAAATAAAGATCCTAAGTGTATTAATACAAATTACAATACACTGACTGGTTGAAAAAATAAGTGTTCACCTACGGTATATCAAATTATTGGTAGGATTTGTATGTTGATGATTTATTAATAAAAGCCTAAATAAATAAAAATTATTGGTTATCTTAACGAGTCTGTCTTGTTTGAAAAAAAAAATTACAAAAATCGCAAATTGTAAAATGTGCAAAAAGTAATCATGGATGCGACAAGTAATGAAAAAATAACTTTGTGCCATAATTCATTGATCATGTGATCAAGTCTACTTTACAAACAGTGTACAATTTCGATGTAAGCATTGTTTATGTTATGTTGTACATCAATAGTGTTAGCATTGCATACCATTGCATGGGAACCGAAACCATGTATTATACTTACATAATGTAGTATCGAAAAGAGGCGTTTTATGGATGACTTGATTTCTCAAGGACTGCCTTAACCTTGTTTAATATGATCTTGAAGTTGTCTTTAAACCTAAATACATACGCGCATTCCTTTGAAGAAGATTACTTTTTATATACTTACGACCCATTTTAGAGTACCATGGTAAATTGGCCATCGGGGAAAAGACATACAGCCGTTATTATACTCGTTAATATAGATCGTCATAAATTCTCACACTGAACGCAACACGTTACGAGCGACGGCGATAACTCACATGAAAGCTGGGAAGCAAGCATCTTTAAATCAAAGTCTGGATGAAGAATTGTGAGCCAAAATGTTTCTAATGTTTGTTTGTGCGGATGAGGAGTTGTTTTGCTTTTAGGAGCGTAAATGCTTATTTCTGATTTATAATTACTTCTCTTGGAGGCAGTGAGATCTTCAGGTTGGGAGCAAAGTCGAGAAGGGAGCGAGCGAGAGAGGGGGGTGGGGGCGACTCCTTATTATAGTTTATATACCCATGTGCGACAGGTCAAAAATTGTCTTGGAAGAATATGATGTCGGAGCTAATTGCTTGGTTATTACCGATGATTACTTTCATGCACTATTTTTTAAATTAAATATATCGAAGTTCAGTTATATTCAAATCATGTCATCATTTTCTATCTGTGACGTATATTGCTGTGAACTTTAAATGGTAGTACAATTATTGAGTGACGTTTCTGTACAAAGCATGGACATTATAGTGTAACTTAAATCATATTGACTGATTGTTGATAGGATATGAAACGTGACTTGAAATGAAATAAAATGAAGTACATAATCAGAATAGGAGAGTCGTGGATCCAGGGGATCATCCCATCCCCTCCCCTCACCCTGCTGTATTGAGAGGGTTGGAGTTCCTTATCATTATTTCCTTGAAAAAAAAACTTGTCGGAGTAAATGCATCCCATTTTGCTTGTCACAGATTTTTTGGAAGGCAAAGAAAAAAAAAGCGGCAGCCTCCTAGATTAGAGGCTACAACGCTTGATGAATGACTGTCCCAACCAAAATAGAACTAATTAACAAAATGATGAACACATTTCATCGTCCGTCATAATTATCCATCATTGAAAAGTACAACAATATTGTTTTCTGTACATAATTAAAGCTTATGATACTTTCCGACACCGTTTACTTATTTTAATTGCTCGTAATTCATTGGAACTAAAGGGAATGTTGATAAATATAAATCAAGCCAACTATAATTCAGTTTGCTACTTGATTAAAAAGAAATAATGCTGTTGGGTCATAGGTGAGGTTAACCCGACACTAAGAGAGAGAGAGAGAGAGGAAGAGAGAGAGAGAGAGGGGGGGTGATGGGAATGGGGGGGGGGGGGGCATTGAAATCAAGTTGATGTCCCTCGACTCTGAGAATATAGGCCTATACCCCCTGGACTGGAAAACACCCGGGAAAGTTTCGGCCTCTTGAATCACTTCTGAACCGTTCCGCACTACCCAACTCGAAGTCTGTATACTTAGGTTTATTTTCTCATAACAATCAGACGGGTGTTGTGCAGGATTCTCTCATAAATCAAACATATCTGAATCTTTCAAGAAAGTAAAACAGTAACCTTTTTTTTTTGAAGAGAAGTAAATCACTAGTCGCTTTCTAATTGGGATGAAGTGGATAAATTGGGAAATCACAGCGTCAAATTATTTGATTTCAGCTTAATTTAGTTTTGGGAGATATTTGAAAAATCCCCGCCTCTACATTTTGATTCCCCATCCCTGTTGGAAGTCACTACCCATCTACCAGCCATCCACTGATGCACTCCGTCCTCATCCTTAGATTGGTCATATACCCCGCGCCGCCAGCCACTCCCCTTCCTATTTCTCGTTGATTCGGTTTTTTTTTTATAACAAGTAAATGCCAAATGTAGAAGGTTCCACCCGCCATTCCGTTTTCAAAATACAATGTAAAACCATGGACCTACTATAGGTTCATGGTAAAACATAATATTAAGCATAATTGTGTGGACATGCAGTGGCTCAGAGGTCAAAGGCGCCTGACTAGATGCATGAAGTCAGGGTTCGATGTCCGGCCTTGAGCAAGGTATCTAACCAACAGCGCTCTTTTATCTTACATTAAAATAAACTGAAATGCTATGGGTATTGTTAGTACCCAACAGGAGTACGTGTTGAAAATAATAAGTATTATAGTGTAAAGAAGGCGAAACGTCCTGTCAAAGGAAAATACAAAAATCTCTATACTACTTTATTGAATGGATAGCGTTTCACTCGAACCCATTAAAATCGGACCAAACAAAATCGTTGAATAATCTGAATTGAAATAAATAAATAATAACACTTTTGTTGTGTTTAGGAATATCATGATTTGTAAGATGATGAACTATGCGTTTGTGAATGGCGAGTGTTTTCAGACAATGTTTTACCTGACTCCAAAAGGAAGTTCACCTTGGAAACAATTGGTTTCAAATAGCAACAGAGCAATAAGAAATTACTCGCGAACGTTTGAAGAATAGTAGTCAAACAGCGGGCAGCTACAGATTTCTCGTTGTAATATGTGTAGTATAAATGCAAATCATGTCAATGGTTTATTGTGACTTACTTTTTGATTGATATATAGAAACATGCTTGCACGTGACCTGAAAAATATACTTTAATATTCTTATCTCTGATAATCTCAAATGTATTTTCACCCAATCCTCAGTTTTGCTTTGTTTTATTATTTGTTTTTAATTTTTAATTCCATGATAACAATACGAAATAAAGAAAGATTTAGAATTTCGGACGACCTCTTAAATTACTTTGACCTTTATTATGTTGCATTTCATTGATTGATTAATTGATTGATTTTAAGTTTATTGGGTGTCATTTTCTGGCATTTCTTTTTCTCTCTCTCTTCGATCCACACAAGCTCTGGGTACTTCGTCACCATTCGAGTATTTCATGGTCGAGGGCGACGCGAATTGGGATAAGCAAGAACAGGCGCTCGTCCCTCGCCAATGATATAAATCATGAAGGAAGAAGGACGGAGTCTGAAAGCTAAAAATGTGAAGCTGAAAGGATGGAGAGAACTCTACAAAGGGTTGCCGCTAGAAACGATGGAGGTCTTTTTTTGAACGAAAGAGGAAAAATGATGGGGTGGCGGGAAGAGGAGAAAATGAAGATTTTAGAAGGATTGATGAAAATGCAGAGTGAGTTGAAGAAGGAATGGCCGTGCCATCTCAAAAAGAAACAGACTGGAAATGAAAAACAGGACAATTCAAGATATTGTAGAATGGGAAATAATAGCTGCGTCGAGTGTTGAACGACATATCCAATCGTGAAATCGATATCAAAATATTAATGATTGAAATCTGAAATGATAGTTAAATTAGAAGTAGTTAGAGTTGGGGTATAGGATGCAATACCTATAGGGATGGGAGTTAGAGATACAGGGGAGAAGAGACAGAGCATGAATTGAAGCGTGATGCGATGAAATGATAATTAGAAAGTGAAGAATGGAGAGAGAACTGTCTTAATGTTAAATACAGAGAGATAATGATGGTGCCAGTGAGGGAAATATAAAGAAGAAAAGACTTTCTGGTGAAGAGAGAAAGAGAGAGGGAGAGAGAGAAGGGGTAGAGAGCGGAGGAGAAAGATAGAGGAAAATATAAAAGAGGGGAGGGGTGGGGAGAAGGATGTTATCCGCCCAATCCATTACCGAAGAGCGGTGATTTACGGACTGTCCTTCTGCCAGCGGACCCGACAACCTGTAAATTTTCGGCCGACACAGAAATCCTCCATGTCTGGGACAGAATCAGGCGGTCTCCCTATTCGACCCCCACTCGCTCCGCTTCGCTGATGATCAGCTGCCGATGTTGAGGATGAGGAAAGAGAGTCGGGCGGAAGAAGTATAAGATGTAGGCGGAGGAGGGGGTATGATGAGTTGGAGCTGTGTTGAGAAATCGTCCCTTGTTTTACAAGCAAGATCTAGTATGCCACTGCCAAAACTATAAACATCAAAAACCCGCAACTCAGCTTTTATGGTAATTAGTCGTACTTATAATTACGTGAAAGTTTCACTCACCAGCATGATCAGAAAAATACAATTCTAAACATCCCTGCTTATTTGGAGCATAAAGTAACTCCATGGGGGAAAACTAAAATGAAGATGATACGATGCAATAACGGAAATCTATTATAATGAACGAGCAGTTTCGAAGAGAGAGAGAGGGGGGGGGGCAGAGGGAAGGAGGAGCACATTACAACACTTTTTTTTCCTAGATGGCCTACACCCCTGTACCTTAGGAAGTGTTTGTAGAGTGGCGAAATATTTAGACTATGCTTGATACAAACAGCCAGAAATCATCTCTCGATGTAACATTAAAGTGAACGTAAATCATAAGATCACTCATAAATCAAAGTAAAATCAGCTCCATTTTCTCTCAGTCAGTCAATCCCACCCCCTCCATCTTTCTCGAAATTCTTTGTTCCAGTTCTACCTTTCGTCTTTCATGCTTTCTTCACTCTATCCTTTTCTCTGGTTACATTATTCCCCTCTACCTGTCTACTCTTCAATATTTCCTTTCCCTTTTACCCATCTTCTCATTTTTTGGCCTGTCACCGTTCCACTACGTCCAAAGCTCACCATATTCTACCTGCCCTTCATCTCCATCCTTCCCGTTTTATTCTTTCATTCATATAGTTCTATCCTTATCCTCCCCCTTCTCATCTTCATCATCTTTATTTTGTTTCATAAATCCCCGTTGATTTTTTTGCGCTTACCGTTCTTGTATTGATTAGGGTTTTATCCCTGGTTTTATAATGATTTAATACTTATTCCTTCCCCACCACACAGCCAGACATGAAATTATTTAAGTATGCTATATAACGGACGGTATTTCATCTGGTTTACAACAATATTCATTGACCAGCCTGCTCGCAGGAAGTTCGCATGATAATAATGATATTATTTGTTTTGCTTGAATAACATTCAATCTATTTACTAGTATAGCTGTGTATAATAAATCGCTTTTCTTGTTCGTCGGATTGTGGTTTGTCTGTAGACATTACATCCACTTTCCTCACTCATGGGAAGCATTAGATAGCAGCAGATTTTGAGCTCAAAATTAAGGTATTCTTTTGCATTTAGAGTACGATTCCTGCACCGGAAACATGGGCCTAAACGTAACATTATCACCATCATCAATATCGTCTTCTTCGTCGTCACCAACAAGAAGGAAAAAATACCTCACATTTCCATGGAATTCTGTTTCGGCTCAAAGCCATGCACTGTTGGATTGATTGTATTGAAAAACACCCCCATTCTAACATCAGTGACGATGAAGAAATTGAATAGAATATTATAAACGTTTAATACATTTTATGTATTTGCAGGAATATGTTTGAGCTGTCCCCAATTGATCATTTTTTTATGAAGGCAAAGCAGTATTGAATACAAACATTGTGTGCATGATCACAAGTATTTTCATATCCAACCGTAGATGGGGTAGTGATACTTTTTGTCGGCCAGTTGATCATCACTTCGTATGCACGCACTTGTTTGAAGATTCTTATTGACATATAAAAACTTATGTACATGGCCTTACAACAGGGGCAGGGGGCTTCGTGTAATTAGTGATGAAAAAAACATCGACCTTCTTTTCATTCTTTTGAGTTGATAGACATTTTATTTATTTATTATTTTTATTTCATCATCATTTTTTTTTGCTTACCAGATTTCCTTGTTTATACAAATGTCGACCCATTCTACCTCCATCGTTGACATATTTTGTCGACGGAGAAATAAAATGTATGGGCTTCATATTCCAACTAAGTTATATTTGGCAAATGCATTTCTAAAGATGTACGAGGTGTGTATTCGTGCGAGCTTCTTAGGAGTGTTGCACAACTTGATGCATGAGTTCGTACGATTTAATAATCGCAGTGGGTCGTATAACGAACGTGAATCTCTCGTAATCGTTAAAGTATGCTACATCCTAAACCTAGGTGTAGGTTTGTTGGTTTGACCATTTACGAGCAAATGCTGTCTGCTTTAGTTATGCGACGCAACTTCTGTGGCGCATTTATCTGGCAATACATAGGCCATACTGAATGCACATGAGCAACTACACTTGTAGTAACTCTTCTGAGAGAGTACATGGCAATTTTTTTCGCCAAACACCGCATCACCAATTTGAGTCACAAATCTAAAGCTACGTGAATTTTTCACTCGTTTGCGAGCGTAAGGACTTGTAATGGAATCCACTCCCGTTCGAGTGACGATATCCCTTCATCGATCATTCCACTCGCTATCGAGTGAAATTGAGTAACGGGCATCAAATTTCAAATGACGCGCCACGACCGTCTTTACGCGCATGTGAATGGCACTTCTGTTTTGTCTGTTATTCTCCATGAAAAGATTACCCTTCAAATTAACCATCGCGATGTCCCTAACAGAAACCACTGCTGAAATAAAAAAAAATAGAATACCTGCTACAATACGATCCTGAAATGTAATTTAACCTGAAATTGATATCAACTCTGATCGCCTAAATGGTGGAAACTGCCACTCTTGTAAACAACAAATGCTTCATCAACTTTATTGAGTGGAATACTAATCACATTTTATCCACTCGAACAAGCAATGTCCCTCACTTTGATAAGGATTCTTTTCTAGTCATTTTGAGAGTACTTTGCGTATTTTTACAATTAAAAAGACTATTTTTACACGATATGATGTAACACATTATCAAATTAACGAATTCAAGTCCATCTAAAACTTTGTGGGATTGTAAATATTGTAAATCATTTTCTAGTATCAGTTTTTCGTAACATGCCATTCTTGCAAAATATGTACTTGCCAATTTTATTTCAACCCGTTGATTATTTGTGAAAATTTTAATATTGGTATCTAGTTTCTTCTCTCGGTAGTTGTTTTTTAAGGGTCAATATGGGCATCTATATTACATATTTATTGATTATACAGCGGAAGACTGCAGACGATATAATATCCTAGAAATTGTTTGCACATATAGTGTTCAACCAAATAATGTGTTCGATGGAACAGTGACACGGACTTTCGAGGATTTAAGAAAACTTATGAATAGGCTTTAAACCAATTGTGCATGCCTCTTCCTAAATGCATAAGAGCTTAATTTATCCCAAATAACACTCCTGCCCGAGTGAGACGATCTAACTCCATAGGAATGAGATTTGCAATTTTTGAGAGTGGATTTTACCCCTTTTTGGAGAGAAAATGTCCAAAAAGATGCACAGTTCAATCTGAAATGAGCTATAATGCATTCTATAAGGATTTACAGTTCACTCTAAAAGGATTTGCCCCCAGTATCACTCCGAGGGGAATGAGATAAAGGACTATAGATTAGCTCTTCTTTGCATAACGGATTTGCCAATATGAATTTTGCAATTAATTTGCAACTTTCGTGTTTTGGACCCTTCAGATCCTATCCCGGCTCGTTTGACCATTTGACTGTAATTTGTAAAACGTTTAATGAACATGTGAAGAGGCCATAAAATCCACAAAACATCGCATTGTTTTTGCGTTTTTTTAATAGAGAAAATCCAACAAGCATATAAAACATATAATAATGAAGCTTTAATATGTTTAATTTGAAATGATAAAAAATAACAAAATAACGGCGTATTTATCGAGTTTATGATAATTTATGTTACAAAGAACAGTGATCAGCAAATAAGAGTACAGAATATCTAGTACTCACTATTCTTTATTTTATTATACAAAACATTTTTGCTGCTGAATGAACGATAAAAAATAACACTGAATTACAATAGCCACATAGTATTCAGAAAATGTGATTTACCTTTTGTTATCTTGATATATCTCAATACATGACATTACATTTGCAGGGCAAAAACTGAACATAATCTTTAAAATATTTCAATTCTACGTAATAGGAATATTAAGATTTATCCAAATCACAGAGTCAGAATCAAGTAAGCCCCCCCCCCCTCCCCCTTTCTCTCCATTTCTTCTTAGCTCCCATCATCTCGGTGAGGTCCAGCTTGGTTTGTCGTTTTCTTTGGTATATATTTCTGTATCAAGCCGCCATGAACTGGAGATCGTTAGGTTAGGAGTGAAATGTGCAAACGTGAGCTTTTCAATATCATTACTCTCTCTAAGGAATACATTTTATGAGCCTAAAACATCCACCTAAATGGCCATTATAAATCAACTGCTTAGCAATGCCTCCCATGTTTTTACCGAAAGTCATTATGTAATTGAAACCTGAAAATGTTCCGTCACATTCTCGTTAAATGTTCATCAATCTTTTCCCTTCTAAATCCCCTACCCACCCCTTTCACCAGCGACCTCCTACCAACCATCATATGCTGAAACACTCTACGTTGTTACGCTAATCGAAAAGAGTTATTGTTAGGAGTTGTCTATGAGCTGGATGACGAAAATATGTTTTTAGATAAAAAGATTTTGATATGAAACAAACATACCTCCACCCCGGTGGCGTGAAGGTTTCTTGTCACGTGACCTGCTCACATATGGAATGCCCATTATGAAGAAAAAATAATAAATCAAAGACCCTTTCCTCTCCCAATAAAATAATCAGTTATACCCGTATGGAACAACCAAAAAAAAAAGCTAACAAAATAATGTTACAAATTTGCTGCAAATGACAGGGGAACACCCTCACTATAATAATTGTAAGAGAAACTTCTTGCAAAACGATTAATTCTTCGCAAGGAACTTGAAGGAATTTTAGCGCGATAAATTCTCGCCAGTCTGAGAGAAATTCGACGGAGAGTTGGTTTGGAGTGATAATCATCACTCATCTGAAGGAGAACATCCCTCGGCTGTCGGATACTCAGCAACTTTTCAACTAAACCCGTCTCCATCTTCAATAAATTGACGCTTCGATATCACCAATTAAACCGACCACTGGCTACTCTTGGTCAGGCAATACTTTGTAGTTTTCGACACATTCAGAAACCTAACGTGACGAAATATCGGTGAGTTGTAACGATTGAAAGTACCGCAACCTGAAAAAGAATAAAAATATTTAATTTCCCCATTTCTTCGATCTGGAGGTGCTGTAACGTGTGGATTTTACGATTTGTCGTCATCGTAAATGTCATATTAGATACGACGAGGTAAGGATTTACTATGCCAGCGGTCTCCCGTGATCGTAGGGCATCTTGGTGCTTGTAGGCCCTCTTGACCCTTCTGGTAGGTACTCGGTCCCACCAGTGAGTTTTCTTGTGGTGATATCACATTATTGTACCATATTTAGTTTATGGGATGTAAAAGTGCAAGTAAACGTGCGCTTTTATCTGAATCATTCAGTTTGGGTAATACGATCTGGAGACATTTATATGGTTATGCCTTAAAACATATACATAAATACCAAATCTACATATACATAAATACCAAATCTACCAGCTGGTTGAAGTAGGTTCATGGGTGAACCATGGAGATATCCATGGTTGAACCTTTGTTTTTTGTCGTTCAATCTGTTCATTGAAAGCACTTATCCATTTCAAGAGGATTTGTTTAATCATTGCCACCTTGTTGATCATTACAATGATATAATAGTAATAGTGATAATGGTGTTTGTGGTGGTGTCGATGATGGTATTGGCCAATATTGATATGGAAATATATAACATAAGTGAAATAACTGTTTTAATATGTATGAAACCCCCCCCCCCCCTCTGATTCATTTGTTATCTATATATCTATCTATCTCGATCTATCTATCTCTGTCTTTATTCTCTATCCACACGTTCTCTCTCTCTCTCTCTTTCCTCTCTCACATGTATTTATCATTGATAATTATTAGCTAAAATACTTAGAACTATGTAGAAACATCTGCAAATTGTAAAAATATTTGACTTAAATGTCAAATAAAAATTATAATTGAAACTGGATATTCTATATATAGAATAATCTATTTTATCTTCATAACAATATTGATCAACGATTTTCTTTAAACACTTTGTTTTGTTGGGCAACATACTGTCACTGTGTTGGGTAATGTGTGTTGGTAAAAAATATATATATTCTGAGTAATTATCATCCAATCGAGTAAATTTATTACCCAATGATTAATTTTTATTACCCAATTTGGACAATTTTAACCAATAGTTGTGTGGACAGTATGTTGCCCAGGGTCGGTTAAAAGTTAAGCATTTTTTGGCCCAACTATTTTAAGAGTTTATTATCCAAGATAATAAATAAAGTTTAATTTCCATCTTTTTCTTTTTTAACAAGTGCACACCTAGTTACCAATAATGCATATAGCATTTGCATTTATTTGAAAGCAGGATAAAAGAGCATTGTAGATTAAATGCCTTCCTCACGGGCATAGGTGCCGCGGATCGAACCCCGGACTTTCCATGTTTAGCCAGGCGCCCTAGGCAACACGGCCACGACACCTTCACTTTGTAATTATAATCGATTACTTTGATATAGGCCTAAAAGCTGCGTGATATTCATGTATTAAGTGGAAGCAACTTATTGAAATTCTGTATGTAAATGATCACAGTTTTCCTTTCTTAAGATAAATCTAGCCATCAGTTTAACCCTGATATTATTGTCAGGACATGTGGTTATTCTGGTGGCATAGCGCGTATTGAGTTTCTCCTGCAAACGTATGGAAATCTGTGATGAACATTGATAATGTATTACCCTATACTACTCTAATAATTCTTCTATATTGACTAGAAATATCGTATTTTGAACATATCGGCATGAAGTGAAAAATCTAGGCCTACAAAAACAGGCTTACTATTTTCATCGATATCAAGTTTCATCACAAACACAATTATGAATCACATCTGTATATTATTCTAATTAGCACCATGTTTTTGAATGATACATATGATCTCCCTTCCCAGGTTAAGATGAAAGAGGGAAATTGTTTATAACAGAAACAAGAGAAATGAAAAATAACACATATGCCATCCAGGGGCTACTCTGAACAGTTAGTGGCAAAATGTACTTATAACCAAATAAACCAACGGAGGAAGGAGGGGAAAATGTAAGCAAGTAACTCTGGGTACCGTAGTTTACTTCATACATGTCATATCCGACAGACTTTAGTCATGTTGGTAATGTATCTTTGTCAGAAAAGGGACTTCAAATCCAAGACCTCCAGGGTTAAAAACATACACTGCTCTCCATGCAGCTGGACTGTCTGCCTCGTAGTAGGCCTATTTGTCAAAGTGGATGTTTTTGTATATCTAAAGTGATATAGAAATATTGATAATTAAGTGACATTGACCGAAAATCAGTCAGTAGTCTTCTAGGGACAATTAGTTTTATTATATTGTAGATTATAAAGGCATGAGAGGCGTGGCACCCAATACAGAAGCACGTTTAGGATATAGTGTTTCCTCTCTCTTTTTATAGCCGTTTTGTAGCCCTATCGAGAAATGGCTACAGTACGAAGAAGTTTGTCAGTTTCCCACAGTGTTGCTCACTTTGCGTCTTTTTATGTGCATTAAATATGAAATAGCATCAAAATATAAAGAGGGACAGACAGATTGAATTTTTTTTTTTTTTGTTTATTTAAAGATACGCATAATCGGCCAAGCTTTATTTGATCACAAATTCAGTTGAAAACAACAGGTGATTATTTTCCCCAAAATATTGCCCTTTTACCCAAAATAGAAAAGTAGGGCGGGAACCTGCCCACCCCATACTGCTCGAAATACTGTCAATCGCTTTGGATGACGAATTCATCAAGTCTGTTAAAGCTACAATAATAAAAAAAAAAAAAGTAGACCTACTGACTAAAAATGTAATGCAATCATCCTTTGCAGACAGGGTCTGATAGATACAATATTTCACGATTTATTTTATATTGAAAAAACACACCCTTTATTGGACAGTTGGAAAGCAATGATTTTGAATTTATAATTTTTACCCATTTAATCAATTAGTTCTTTCAGTAAATTATATTATATATTTATATTATCGAATCTACTGGAAAATTTACTGTTGACCTTTTTGGCGCAACATCATTTGGCAATAAAAGCAACAAGAGCTTTTAACCTCGAGTCTTTAATATCCAAATGATCAATATATTTATTTCATATATCTTTATAGAAGTCAATTCGATCTTATTTAAGTAAATTAACTTGAATTCAAATGTATTTAGGTTAATAATGAGAAGGAAGTTTTGCTGGGAATCTTTGTTCTTCTATAGCATGCATAGCAGCATGCCATGTCAAAAATCAATACTTTTTAAGTACGTGCTGTCTCTTACAAAATGCAGATGATGAAAGATAAAAAGAAATAGGACTATGTCTACATGAAATAAGAGAAAAATAGTAGTAAGAGTTGCCACTCTCCTTTTACGAGTCAAGTTCGTTCCAGCACATTGATAGAAGAGCCCATTTACTAACCTGTATTAGACACGGGTCGTTTGTTACGCCACTAGTTACGGCGGCATGAGGTATGATAAACCCGTTTCGTGCCGACTGGTGTTCCCTTCACTCTAAAAAATGTTGGGCAACATACGGTCCACACAACAATTGGTTAAAACTTTATCCAATTCTGGGTAGTTTTCAACCAATACTGTGTAGTTTTCACCCAAAGCACATATTATTGGTGTAAAACTACCCAGAATTGGATAAAGTTTTAACCAATTGTTGTGTGGACCGTATGTTGCCCAACATTTTTTAGAGTGTTTGATTAGTCTTTATTTTGTGGTCCATAGAATTTATGACGAAAGGGAAATGAATGAACATAGTTATTGTTGCTTGAAAATCAACAGCAATAGTATTTCTTTTGTATTTTCTTCAATATCAAGTCTGTAGTCTTTGCTATACATACAATTAAAGAGATACGTATCAATTTCATTTTTACCTTGGCAACTGAATACAATGTTTCATGACTGCTGTGCATGTATATAATCGTGATTGTGCGTCTTCTTACATGGCTTGTATCCAGAACAACAATTTTCGCAACAAATTTGTAAGAAAAAGGGCAAAGGAAGCAAATATATGAGTAAATCGACTGTTTTAAGTAGGAAAACAATAACGGATTGTTTTCCTACCCAGGATCAATTAATGATTAAAGATAATTTATATTGTAAGTGCTATATTGCCATTTAGAAAAAATTATATATATATATATATATATATATATTTAGTGAGAAAAAATTCCTGCTACCACCTAAAACGACCACAACAATGAATTCATGAAAAATAGCAGAATAAATTGTTATTAAAACCCATGAATAAATCATGCGTTAGCAACAGAAAATGAAATGAAAAAAATTGCCCTAATGATCATGGTGATTGAGGAGCAGGTGTAATTGATAAATGATAGCTGTCATGTTATCAATATTTGAGAAACAAAATATAATATACATTGCTACTTCTTAATCAACAATATTTGCTTATTTTTTGTAGGCCTAAAATTTATATGACCTGGGGTCCGTTGCAGAAAGAGTTGCGTTTAAACGCAAGTCAAAAAATCAATCGCAATTCCCAAATGCGCGCTGTCGATTGGTTGAAAATCAAGTTTCGCATGATTTTTAGAGTTGCGATTGATTGCAACTCTTTCTGAAACGGGCCCATGGTCTGTTATTGGCTTTGCCGCATTTCACAACTTTCATCATGTTCATGTTCCCGAATCGTTTTTCATCTACCTAAAAAAAAAAAAAAACATGGGAAGATCAGAAGGGAATAGATGTGAAGGTGGATACCCGTTGGAACAAACAACCAAACACGATTCAGTCTTTAAACAGCTTCAGGTGTCTTTAATCTGTTAATAATTCTATGATATAAGTTGAAAATTAAGTCGTTTGATGACAACTACACCGTAAAAAAATATTGGGTAAAATTTTAACCAGCATGAGGGTAAATATGTGTCCAACCAATTTGTGGCAGTATTTTATCTAATGTGGGAAGCATATTGACCAGTAAGGTTAAAAAATAAGCAGCAACTACTTTAACTACTTTAGAATGGGCAAAATTTTTATCACACTGGATAAATAAAAATGCCCAAAAGAAATGCCCAATATTGATTGGACACAAAATTACCCTCATGGAGCATTTTTACCCAACATTTTTAGAGTGTGTCATTTATATTGCTCTTTAGTTTGAAATATTTTTTTCTCCACAGACATGTAGGACGCCTAATCACTGTTTTTTTTTTTCTTTTTACGTTTCACTGAATATAAATATATCCGATAAGATTATCAAAAATGTATAAAGCATTCCAACTTGTGTCAAATTTCGATTATTTAATATAACATAAAATACAAAGGAAACAATATCGGACATGAAAGCATACTGCGTGAAATTTGAGCGAGCCCTCTCTGTCACGAAGTTAAGTGAGATATGCTTTCCGGATGACAAATTGCCGTAGCAATGCACCACCATCATTTTGCCAAAATATTGATTGATAAAACAGCTTTAATGGCTTTATTGGCATTCCCCATCCTTTGTGATGTAAGGAGTTTATTAGAGAGCGAGTAATTTGAAATATTACCGGGGAAAACTTATCCAACTTTGGGCGAATCTGGTCAATTACCATCAGTTATTGGTCCCTTGGGGGAGATTCTTGACTCATTCGAAACATTATTCCAAGGTTGGTTGAAAAAAAATCTTTGATTTTCTGATTTTTAAAACTTAATTTTGGACAAGCAAAAGAAATGACGAGGAATGTAAAAAAAAAATGGTTTATAAGAGATAGAGAACGTCTGTCTTAGAAAATACATAAATCTACATATTTACAAGGTTTGTTTATTTACTTGTCATTTTTAACAAAAAAATATAAATAAGAGAAAAGAAAGGAAGATAAGCAAGATGAAGGGGAAGAAGAAGAAGAAGAAGAAGAAGAAGAAGAAAAAAAAGAAGAAGAAGGAGGAGAAGAAAAAGAGAAAGAAGAAGAAGAAGAAGCAAAAAGAGCAAAATAATAGGCTAAGGAATGATAACAATAGATAAAGCAATGGCCAAAATGATAATATCATAATTAACATCAGTGAATTCATTTTGTTTTGCTTATTAATTATTATTTTTCATATCATTGTCCTCTTCAGTGATCCATTTTTTAATTCCCACGACTTTCAATTAAAAGAAAATGTGAAACTAGGTTGTTTTATTGATGACTTTTTTTTGTAAATGAAATGCTACTTATTGTATTAAATATTCAAAATGAAAGAAACATATCACTGATCAGTGTAATTTTTCAAGTTATATAGGACATAGGCCTAAATGAATTTAGCTAGTGCTGTTGAAGTATTCCGAAGTTATATATGTATATCTTGATTAATTACCTCGTTCTGAATTTAGAGTCATATTAAAGCCTTTATTAAGAAACATTAACCACGAATTAACATCAAACCAATAACGCAAGATTTTTTTTTACATCCCAAGTTTTGCAACTTTGATTAATTGATTACCTCGCTCTGAATTGTGAGACAAGAGCCTTTATCAACATGCCCAAAAATTACACTCTTTCTTTTGCTTCGGGTTTTGATTGGCATGCCACGAGGTAATGAATAATGAACTTTTGATGTAGGCCTATGCATTTTGCTATAAAATTCGCCCAAAATAAAAGCTGACCCTTAACATGACTTAGCACAACTCGCTCAATTACAAAATCGATATTCTACATTGAATTTAATGTAATGAAGCTTTTAATTGATGAATTTGACGTTTATATCTTTATTATGAAAATAGAAAGCGAAAGGGCATATTCATAACTCCTTTTAAAAGTTTACTAGGTCATACGTCAATCATATTGATCGTAAGACCAGAAAATCCTAGTACTGGAAGACATGGGTTCTTTTTGTACATTGTGCCTTGGTCATGTTGGTATGGTTGTAAAACACCAATTTCTAACAGGATGAATTACATTTTGCATAGTATAGTCTTCTTTAATTAGTACATCATTTCATTGCACTGGCTTCGCCACTCATTGCAATTAATACCTAGTAACATGCTCATTTATGAAATATATCAGATTTCTACGTGATGCGTGTTTGAATAAAAATAACGTCAAGTAAAGTAAACCTCACACGATGGACATGCTAGGACACCCGATAAAGGAAGCACTTTTTACCCCAATGGGTGACACGGAATAAACAATGTTAACCTCTGCCTCAAAACACTATGTTTGATCTCAGAAATATACCGAAATGGGTTTGGGAATTTTAGCCACCTTAAATGATAAACATTCACTGGGTTGTCGATATAAACACAACAATTTATCAGAAAATAAAGTGACAGAATACTTTGTTGGATGCATTCGAACGGTGTCTACGATATGCGTGTAGGCCTATGACTTTAATCCCAGTCTTAACTTGGGCTTTTGCGGTGACGTACCAATTATTAGATGAGCCAATCAATGCCAATTTTATGAGCATTTAGAATGTCATATATCATGACGAAATAATCTAATTGATATCAAAGGTCATTTGATTTACTCGATTTCATTTTGACTTAGTCAAAGGGTCCGCCTTCTCCTGCTCATGATCTTAATGGGGATAGATGTTGAAAAGGATGATGGTGAGGATGCGATCCTTTGTCTGGAGATGGATCATACTGGTTCTTTGGAGTGATGGGGGTGGATACGGGGGATTTGCTCTCTTATTTATTATAGACTTCGTTCCTTTGGCACATTTGCGGCAGTGAATAATGTCTTCTGCCTGTTAGAACATTTTTAAGCCACGTGTAACAGATCTCGCTTTGATCCAAATTTCAATTCCAGAAGGGCAAATTAATGCCATTAAATCATGTCATTATCATTGATTTCAATAATCCTACGCTTTCTTCCCCCTTCTTCTTAAATGATAGAACTGCAAAATGTCTTGAATGTTTTTGGCTAGGCCACCTGTTATTATTCGTATGCGCTTCTGAAGTAATGGGGGAAATCCCACTTGTTTCAGATATAGGGCTGCGGCTACATCTGTACGTGGGTGATTCCACTTTGGTTCTACTACCAGACTACATTTTATAATTTCACTTTATCATGATTTCCGTGCAGTATACACACTTAAAATGTTGGGCAACATACTGTCCACTGTGTTGAGTAATGTATGTTGGTAAAAAAGTATATATATTTTGGGCAATTATTATAGAATTGAGCAAATTTATTACCCAATTTGGGCAGATTCTGACCAATAGGTGTGTGGACTGCCCAGGATTGGTTAAAAGTTGGTCATTTTTGCCCAACCATTTTAAAAGTGTACGTCTTTAATTAATCTTCCCCCCCCCCTTTGGAATTGATAGAAATGGCTTTCGTCTCGCAGTTCTTCAAATAAACTGTTTTGACTTACATTGTTTCTGAATGGACTCTTGCTTAGATTAGCCTTTTTATCTTCCCAAGCTTTCTTACTGAGTTGTCATGGTTACTCTGTATTGATCCATTTCTTGATTTTGATACGATTATAATGATAGTCAGTCATGATATCCATATTTTGGTTACGGTCCCTATTACATAATCATGTTAATACACCCCAACCCTCCTCTCCTCCATCTTGGGCTTTCCCTTGCAATCTCTCAGTGGTAAAGTTTATGTTATAAGATGGAGTGTCAGTGTTGTCGAATGCACCAAATATCGCCACCCTAACCGATGTTGGGCAAGCGAGCGAATCGAGCGAGGTGAAAAGGGGAAGCTTAAGTTACAATCGGGTCGAGTTGAAAAAAGTCAATCTTTACCATCAAAATATATAGAATCTTAGCAGTAAAAGGGGTACCCCTGGTTGAACTTGAAAATAATATGATTATAGAACAAATGCGATAAAATCAGAAAAACAGAACACTAAAAATTTAATCAAAATTGGACAATGAATAACGCAATTATGACATTTAGATATTTGCATTATTCCTGTGAAACACTTCTATGCATGTCTTCATGAATATGCAACGAGCAAGCTGATGTTCTCATATCCCCGTATATCATGTTTGTATTTTATAAAATAAAATGATATAGTTATTCAAATTTAGAATTTAGAATAAAAAACTTTTTTAAAATGGATTGACTACCGCTTCATATGTTATAAAGTAATCATTGCTGTAACTGAATTTGTTACAACTGTACAAGAGAGACATATCATACACACATGTATGAGAATATGAAATAATTATAACTCTTTTCACAAGATGTTGTTAAACTTTGAAATTAGATATGTCGTTATCAGATTTTCATGGATTGATTTTTTTTCATTTCGCTCACCGATTAGTGGCTCTATCTGGTCATGCGTCTTGAACTCGCCCCATTTGTGTTACGTCGCTCAAATCTAATTACGCATAATAACGCACCTATCGGTCTAAAATTGATCATATAACTTTGCAAATATACAAAAGCATACTTTATCCAGGGGCGGATCCAGCCTTCGCCAATAAGGGGGGGGGGGCCCGAAAAAAATTTCAGCCATATTTTCCTCGATCGGCTGCTCGAAGATGATTTTTTTTGTTTCTTTGAAGGGGTACTCCTTATAGTCACTTCTTAGCTTTATTCTTATTTTATAAATCAACATAAATATATCATATCATAATCCTTACTTATATAATGCGAGCGTGAAGCCCGAGCTATTTTTTTTTGGAAATCTTACGTACTTTTCCTAAAATTTGAACATTCTGGGCAATGTTTGTTATCCTTAAAAAGATGTGTATAAAATGCAACTAGATATTTACTACGAACGCGAAGCGCGAGCAGAAATGAACTGATGGAAAAGATACCTGTTAAAGACTGCATGAAGATATTTAAAATCAATAATGCGAGTGCAAAGCGCGAGCTGAAATTTTTGACATTTTTACCCAAAGAATGGAAATTATAAGCACTTTTCTAACTTAAACAGATTAGGTATATAACTCAACAATTGATGCGAGCGAAAAATCTTCCTATTCCTCTTGCTAAGCGCGAGATGAAACAAAAGGTACAATTTTAATTATTAAATTGATATCTTATTCATTAATGCCTAATGAGGGCGCGAAATCTGATGATAATATGGCCTGTAAAGTGGACATTTCAAGCACTTTTGTAATCATAAATAGGATGCATCAGTTAATATATTTTCAACCACTAATACGAGCGCAAATTGCGAGCCAAAATTTTTGATAAACTGTCATGAAAAGGGGATTTTAAGTAGTTTGTTGTATAATCAATATTGAGACATACATAACTTGCCAATCAAAATGCGAGCGTGCAGCCCTAGCTGATTCGTTTTGACAATCAGACCTGAAAAGTGATATTTTGAAAACTTTATGGAATACACGAATATATTTGTATATAAAGAATATTGTATTGTTTATTGTATTGTATTTTTGTCTATAGGCGTATCCCCCCACAAGCCTCAGCTTTTAGGGTATACGCCTTCTTCTTTAAACCCAACATGTACATATTTATATATTTCATAACAAATTGATTTATGTATGAATTTATGTTTACGAAAAATGTAATGAAATGGAAGAAAATAAATGTTTATTTGAATTGAATTGAATAATAGGCACCTGATAAATCAAAATTTGCGAGCGCGCAGCGCGAGCAGATATTCAGACCATAAAACTTACATTTTTACAGAGCATTTTTTTTTAATCACACAAACTAATGAAAGTTCAATTTCCGAGGTGAAATATGTTTTGTATGTTGACTTCCAAACTTGATATTTAAACTCCATATTGAACAAGATATGAAAATCACTTAACAGGCAATGCGAGCGCGAAGCGCAAGCGAAAATTTTATATAGTGACATGAAAGATTCTTTTTATTTTCCACGTCTTCCCCTCATTTTATTTTATTCACTCGTCTTCCTCCTCTTCTTTTTTCTCCTCTCTTTTCCCCAATTTTCTTTCTTTCTTTCCCTTTTTTTTTGCTCCGCCAATAGGGGGGGGGGGGCATCCCCCCTGGATACGCCTGTGTTATCTGAATGGAAATTTCATGAGAATTGCAAAAATGGCATTGAAAACGTGGTAGGGTGAACTGCTCACATTCTACGAGTTAAAACATTTAACTTTTAAGGACCCGAATATACTTTATTTCAAACATTCATATTTTTTTTAGCCCACACCTTTAATTACTTACCATATTTGTATTGCTCATAAAATTCCCTTTCAAATAATATATAACTTAAGGGGATTCAACAATTTCATTGAGGTAATTTTTATATACAAATTTATATTAATTTTCAAATATCCAAAACCAACATTTTAATGGTTTTGATCTTAAATTTCTAATTAATCATATTTTTTAAAATAAGTGTGTGATGTGTATAGAGAGGTGTATTATTATTCCTGTTATATTAAGCTGTAAAATGCGACCAAAATCAAAGGCCTAGCCCCTTGAAAATCAACGATACGCATGTTTAATACTAGCAATACAACAATCTCGTAGAGTCACATTACATGTAATTTGTGCCGCTTCCACCACCCCTCACCTACCCTTGCTTTATTCATTTTGTCAAGCAGTGTCACAAATTGATATGCATATAATACAGCTTATACTCTGTTATCAAATGACGTCAATTGAATAAGAATACATCTCCTTTCTGCCGAAAAATCACGCCTTAAATTGTTCCCAGGCGAGAATTTCTTCTTTTTTTATGTAAGGAATTTTAGGGTTTTCTTAATTATTATCATTATTTAGGATTAATTAAATGAAATTAATTATGAAAAATGTTTAATTATTATTCTACTAACCTCAAGCTTTAAAATGTGACTAAAACAAGTCTCTAGCCCTCTGTGTGCCAAAGTTATTCATGTTTGCAATATAAAACGTGACTCTCCCATAGACTTTGTGTATACCGCTTCCCCCTCCTCAACCACCCTCGCCATTTTTCTATCAGTCGCAGTGTCGCGAATTAACGTGCTACTGCGCTTATTTTTTCAGACATGGTAGAGCATATATTTATTTTTTAAATGATACCAATTTTATGACAATATCTTTCCGTCCAACTGAGATATGGTATGTTAAACCACATCAAAGTTGAAAAAGCGTTACAAAACCACCTATTTGTGGGGCGAAATCAAGACACAGTCATGTCTATCTATCTATCTATCCATCCATTTATCCATCCATCCATCTATCCATCCATCTGTATTTTAGTCTATCTATCCTATCTCTCAATCTGTCTATAATTTTTACCTCTCTCTATTTGCCTGTTTATCTTATTGCATGACCCTGTCAGTGTCTCCTTCAGCTATGATTTTTGTTCTTTATAAATTTTAAGTCTATTATGAATGATTTTCTTTATTATGCATACTTCACCAGTGTATGTCTGCACTATCAATAGATCGGTCCAATTATCTTTACGAAAGCCTATACATCGACATCTTACATGATGATATGAAGTTTTTTTTCATAACATACATGTTCCAACGAGAGATGTAAACGATCTTTTTAATTGTAGGGGTTTTTGTGAAATGCTGCCCTGGATGAAAGGAACCCCAGGTCCATAATCTAGCTGATTAGTCTTTTGTGGCAGAATAGTCGCAATTTTTATCTAAACGACCAAATTTCTAGTCTATTATGTTGCGTAGAACACTGGGATAGTACCACCGAGTTGGACTGCAACTTTCAACATTTTCAATTGACTTGATTTATCTAACAAAAATATATAAAAATTTTGAAAATCTCTCATTAAACTGTAAACTTTTTTTTTTTTTAACACCACCTTGCTTAAAAGTGATCAGATAGGGCCTACTTAATCAGTTGGCTACCAAACACGGCCACTACAGCACTACTCTTTTAAAAAGTAGGATTCTTATTTTTTGTTGTTGGGATCAGATGATCTACTCATTTGATTTCTTTCGTATATGAGGTCAATTATGACACCATTCCCTAAAGGTCGGTCAGTTTGACTCCATTTCCTACAATGTGGGTTTTTGCAAATCATTTTTCAGCCTAGTTATTTTCACGATGCTTGTGTCGAATTGGTTTTGGACATACAGGAGAAAAACTATTCTGTCTAGATTAATACCTAACTTAAATAATAAAATTCTTATAGATTAAAAATCGGCTGATTTAAATTATCTTCCCACCAGTCCGTTGACCCTTGATAATAAGCTAACTGTGATACCCAGATTATCAACCGATATCTGAGTTTCTTTTAAACAAATTTTCCTCAATTTAATAAGCACAGCGTGAGAGGGGAAGGAACTACCAAGAGAAATGCGTTTAAAAAATAGGCAGCTAGGTAATTGTAAACAAAACAAAATTATATATGTTTACAGCATACCTTCCTCGTATACAACATGTCCAATGGGATGTTATCATATTTAGAATAATATTTTAGTCCGAGCAATACTTTGTTCCGTTTCCTTGATCTTTTCACCGTGTTGAGGTAACGTATGTATCCGGTCCCATATTATTTCTCAACAGTAAACTCTGATATATTCTAATTTTCATTATAAGTTTATAACCAAGTTGTTGCGTATGTATATTTAAAACAGTTTAGTCTACTGGTTTTTCATACGTGAATGTACTAACTACTTCCAGATTTTTGCTGACTACGAATCTTATATTTTAAGAACAGGGGTGTTACATTTAGGGCCTAACCGCACGTAGATGTACACTCTTAAAAGTGTTGGGAAACATACCGTCCACATAACAATTGGTAAAAACTTAATCCAATTCTGGGTAGTTTTAAACCAATAATGTGTGCTTTGGGTGAAAACTACACAGTATTGGTTGAAAACTACCCAGAGTTGGATAATTTTTTTAAATCAATTGTTGTGTTGACGATATGTTGCCAAACATTTCAGGAGTGTAGGGTACGTATTAAAGGTATGGGGAATAAGGCAGGATCCTTTAACCACTCCAAATGTTCAAAAGGATCTTTTTTATTATAAATTTTCATTAATTTTAACCCATAATATACACCATATCGTTCGATTTCGCTTGAAAATATTCAAAACTACCTTTGAATCAAAAGAGTCGTGATGTAGCGGTTCTGACTCTCGCCCTGTAACCAGACGGTCGTGTGTTCGATTCCCTCTGCGGCCTGGAGTCCCTTTGCAAGGCGTCAATCCACACTTTGCCACTCTCCATCCAGGTTTTAAATGGGCACCGGTAGAATGCGAAAGCCTATGTAGTATTCTTAGCAATCGACTCTTGAACTATTGTTGGAATGTTCCTCACGGAGTGGAGAAAGTGCATCCATTGTGTGTGTGCATTCCAAGTTCCGATGACCGGGATGTATAATAAGTAAAATATGCATAGCGCTTAGAAGCACAAGTTATTAAGGGCTGTATAAAATTAATGTAATTAGTATTACCACTTACGTTTCGCTTCGCTCGCTCACTTGTAATCACGATAATTTTACGTAATATTGCTCCCTCCCCCTAAAAAAAGGACTGTTCTGTCATTGGGTCTTTTTAGTAGGCCCTATCTCATTCCAAATATTTAAACCCTACAACCTTCTCGCCAAACTAACCTCTTCATCGATCTGGGCAAAAATAAGAAGAAAGAGATGACAATGCATTCAGTCATTTTCTGAGTTGTTCAAACGAACAGTGCTATGTTTATTTTTATCATATAAGCACAATTATTTATTAATCAGCTCGTTCGCTGAGCTTTTAATCATTATGCACAATTTGTAATTTTTTTCTGAGTTTAAAACCAAGGGGGAAATAGTGGTCGTATTTAAAACATTAATGCAGTATAAATAATGTTATATCAGTCGTTATCCTATTAATTTCCATTTAATTGGTTGTAACGTTCATTGATAATTGCCTACTTCTTTCCCTTAATTTGTTTTAAAATAAACCAAGGAGTATGATATAGTGAGTTATCATTATGGATAGTGACATTAAAAACAATGAATTATTGATTTTTTTTTCTTTTCAATGTAGACTTATTAAAAACTAAACAAATGAGCAACATGGAAAATTTACACATCTGGCATAATAATGTTTGTATAGATTTAAAATGCGATTTTTTAAATCAATTCAAGTATAGTTTTTAAATTTTATTTTGTTTTGTGTTATTTCATTATAATGGGCCCGTTTCATAAAGGACTTGCAAATGTTGTAACTTTGCCATAATGGCAACTACCATGGTAACAGGGCTCAGCAGCCAATCAAAATCAAGGTTACAGTTCCAAGTCCTTTATGAAACGGGCCTCATATCTTGGAATGCTCAGTATCCTGTCCTACTAAAGATGTAGAATGTGTGAAGAAAATGAATACAGTTTGAGGGAAGATTACCTTTTTTACTTTTTAATCAAGTAATAAATGACTTATGGGCTCTGCTTTAAGCTAGAGGTGTATATTTCAATTCCAATTCTCAAGGAAAAGGAATCAAAATACCCATAATTCAACATGAGAGGGTTAAGAATAAGGGAAAATTCAATCATTTTTATTTTTGTGTGTTATATTTCAATACCTCATATCCTATTTTCGGGTAATCATGAGTCTTAATGGAATTTTATGAGTAGTCTGAACTATGGATTTATAATTTACCATTGTTTGTTAACAATTGCATAATTAATCACTTCACAGGTTGTGTGAGGTTCATCACGGCCTGTGATTGGTCGGTTGACTGCATGACATCTCGCCCAAGGTGTCTTTGACGAGGACGACTGGCTGGATAGAGAGTTGCAGGAGATAGTGGTAGTAAATCCAGCCGACTCTGCCCGACCAGGAAGCCCATAAAACTCCGTCTAACGAGCTCACAAATCAATCGTTTAAATGAGCTCAATGTTTTTGAACTCACTTTTCAGCAAATATCAACCGGGTGAAGCGTGGTTTCCGAGTGGTTTTGATCCCGCGGTGAGCGCTGCCAACAGGAACTGCAAAACGGGACCAGGGGAGCCCGCCGTAGCGGCGGGTGCCTCTTCTGTAGGGTGGAGAGGGATGCATGCGGGTACCGCTGCTGGACATTATCCCACTTTTGATTTTACAAGCTCCAATTACTACACGTCTGTCAATAACACCCCTTTCAGTACATCATATGGGTACCAGGCATGCGGTTTTGCCTCTACTTGCCCCCAAGTTCAAGTGCAAAACGGGGGCTATACGGACCAATATACCACTTACCCCCATCATAACGGGTATGCCACGCCCAATATTACGGCTTACCCAACTACATGGAGCCCCTCCCAAAAAGACACTGGGTTTGTTAGTCCCGTGAGTGGGGCCTTTATCGGGTCGGGACAGGACATCACCATTCAGGGGCACCACGAAGGAAAAACACTCGACAACCACATCGATTCCAAAGCAGATGACGGAGAAAGCGAACCTGTCTATAAAGGTCCTGTGTATAACTGGATGAAAATACCAGGTGAGTAATATAGAATCATGTTATTTATTTTCTTGTTTTCATGTTTTTTTTATTTGCCTTGATGTGCATGTTTTATTATCATTATTATCATCATCA
Source organism: Lytechinus pictus (assembly GCF_037042905.1). NCBI lineage: Eukaryota > Metazoa > Echinodermata > Echinoidea > Temnopleuroida > Toxopneustidae > Lytechinus > Lytechinus pictus. The sequence continues at coordinate 44,221,792 of NC_087247.1, read as the reverse complement.
ATATCATCATCATCATCATCATCATCATCATCATCATCATCCTCATCATCATGGTGTGTGTTTTGTTTGTTTTTGTTTTTTGCTCTTTACCGTCCTCAACATCAGCGATTGCTTCTCTAAAAAGCAAATTGACCATGTTTACATCCGGTTCGAAGTAAGTAAAAAAAAAAAGGAGACAAATACAAATACGACCTTATATTAAGCTATCCGGTTATTCATTATCATGCTTTCTATGATTCTAGAACGAAATATAATTATAGAATTACCAGCCACATTTACATGTTTATTTTTTGTAATTTCCTGAAATTGATATACTTATTGCCATCGGAATAATAATGATTAAATTTAGTTATCCAGATATCACACATTTTATTACCTACAGAGTTCAATTTGTAAAGCAATTAATCTGTTATCACGATAATAGGAATTTTGAATTATTGCAGTAATAATTTCGCATGACGATAGATAGCCTGTAAGAACGTCAAAATACTTTATTACTACATTTAGATATTAAGAAGAATCAACATAATATGCAATTTGCAGAAGGAAGAAATAGAAAGGGAAAAATTAAACGACAAAAGAGAGAGAGAGAGAACGGGGGGGGGGGTCCGAGAAGGAGAAATAAATAGATAGCCAAAGGTAAGATGTGAACTGAGAAAGAAACAAAATGATGAGAATGGATAACATGCATTGCCACTGTGTGTATTAACTCAACTATTACTTTAGCTAAAATTCTGGGAAGTTTGTTAGAGATTATACGTATGCAAATATGAAATGGAATACTATTGTCATCATATTCGTAATTAGTAGCTAATGTTTTGATCAATCGTTTCTATTACTGTGGTGGTAAACGGGTATAAACTTCCGTAAATGGATAAGCCTCTGCGGATGCGTAACACATGCTCGCGATGATTTCTTATTTAAAACACTTACCTTGCTTTAAATACATGGAATTTGATATAAAAATACGCCAATATGTCATACCGTCGTTATGAAGTGATCAATAAAACATTTTTTACGCTGTATAGCATGTAACTTAATGGCAGACATCGGCGCCCTTTTTTGTTCTATTAGAATTCATGTTATTATAGGTTAATGTAATGGGTGTAACCTGATAGTAAAACTATGAATTTGATTTTAGAGTTGCCTCTAGAAATGGATTAGACATTGCGACAGATTCGGTTAATAAGATATGTTATTAATAGTTTTAAGCATTAAATGAAGAAAAAAACCAGTAGTAGTGGTAGTAGTAGTAGTAGTAGTATGAGCTGTACTATAATAGTAAAAGTAGTAGTGCACATATCAGTTAGTTGTACTATAGTAGTAGTATATACTACTACTACTACTACTACTACTACTAGTAGTAGTAGCAGTAGTAGTAGTAGTAGTAGTAGTAGACGTAGTAGTAGTAGTTGTAGTAGTAGTAGTAGTAGTAGTAGTAGTAGTAGTAGTAGTAGTAGTAGTGGTAGTAGTGGTAGTAGTGGTAGTAGTGGTAGTAGTGGTAGTAGTAGTATAGTAGTAGCAGCAGCAGCAGCAAAGGTAGTAGTAGTATTAGTAGTAGTAGTAGTAGTAGTAGTAGTAGTAGCAGCAGTAGTAGTAGTAGTAGTAGTAGTAGTAGTAGCAGCAGCAGCAGCAGCAGCAGCAGCAGCAGCAGCATCAGCAGCAGTATAGGGATAGGATTAGTGATGTAGGTGTTTTGATAATGGTGGTGATGGGACCATTGTAGCAGTGGTGTTGGTAATTTGGATCTTTATATCAAGTTTATCATGTTTATTTCCATTTCATTTCCATCATATACATCAAATGCATGCAAATTATACATAATTACATATAAACTACAGATAAATCATAATAACCTTACAATTACATAAAATTATAATAAGAAAAGCATAAGTAGAAATGAGGGTATCTACTAAGAAGGGTCCACTAGTAGTACAATCTGTACAATTCGTGGTAGTAGTTGAAGTAGAAGTAGTAGTAGTAGTAGTAGTAGTAGTAGTAGTAGTAGTAGTAGTAGTAGTAGTAGTAGTAGTAGTAGTAGTAGTAGTAGTAGTAGTAGTAGTAGTAGTAGTAGTAGTAGTAGTAGTAGTAAAAGTAGTAGTCACGTAGTAGTAGCAACATCAGCAGCAGTAGAAGTAGCAACATATTTATTTTAGATACAATATGTAATTCGTTGTCCAACTATTGTAAGCATTTTCAAGTTTCACTTTTGTTTGTCGTATGAGGTGTGTAAATGAGGGATAAGTTGTCATATAAACTATTTCTGCTCTATTTCATTACATGAAATGTTAAAAATTTCAATTTACTCCACTAATTTAGAATATGGCTAAAATCTATATTGGATATTCGAAGTCCATTTTTTGGAAAGATGTTAAAATGATTTGATTTGAATTTGATACTGTGATCAACTCAAGAGCTTATCTCTCATCAAATAGCCCCAAAATGAGATATTTCATTTCATGTAATGAAATATTGGAAGAAAGATAGCGAGTGAGTGATATCATCGTATTTCTTATTTGCATATCGCGCATTCAAAAATGTTTGCGAATTGTGCAAGTATTTAAGTTTATCTGATTTGATAGTTTTCCCCAAAGTGCATGTTTTTTTTTCATAGATTATATGAATGTGCACGCCCTAAAACAATTATGATGTGACTATTTGATATAAAATAAAAGTATGTCTCATTGGACATATATGAAGACATTTTAATTATATGTGTTAATAATAATAGATAAAAAAATGGCCACTTTACTTAGGTTATTACATGAATATTCGATTGTTAGATGATAGACAATATTTGTCAGCTTAGTATATATGAGTCAGTACGGGGAAGTTGTCATTCTTTTCAATGTTAATACTCTTCTTCTTTAAAAAAAAATCCGTTAATGAAGACAAAACTGTTAAGTTAACATCAGTAAATGAATTTTCGTCGAAGCTGATTTCTTTAAAATTGCCAGGCTGAAATCGACAATTTATTTTCTAAGAACTATACGTGTCGTACTAGTATAACCTTCAAATTAGACCTTAAAAAAAAATCAAGTTTCAAATGATTAAATTTCAAACATCTGGTGTGACAACATGTAAGTCTAATGTTACTATATCAGAACATATACCTCTTTCTCAAAAGATTATTTTACAATAAACAGCTGCTTGCGATAAATATTGTAGAAAGGGTATCAGCTGCGTCGCTTGGTCAGATCAGAAACGGAAGGGGAGATGACAGTCACAAAATGGGTAGAATGAACTACAGCACAATGGAAAGTTACTCGTAAAAAGTAAATAGGGCCTATATTGAATATGGGGAATTGCCAATTCGTCTATTGCTAACTCGTCCACTCATCACATGGTCTACCTTCATTTAGTCTTTAGAATGCCATTTCGTCCATCAACATTTCGTCTAACAACCATTTGGTCCAGTCATCACTTCGTCACCAGTTCTTCTGTGACCATTTCGTCTTATAATCAGTTGGTCTAAAGTCTACTTTATTTTCATTCATTTCGCCCAATTAACACTTAATTTATTTTAACAAATATGTCTATATGGACTAGGTGGCTATTGGACCAACTGGTTATTAGACGAAATGGTAAATGGACGAAATGGCAATTAGACCATACGGATACCATTCCGAGATCAGTGTCAGCATAATGAAATATTTAATTGAATTGAATCCAAGTTTGTCTGGTGGATGACTTAGGGATTCGTTATGTAATAGCTACGTCTGCACGTCAAGTTAACGTAAATTAATATTGAGATTGAATCTTGTGACAACTGACGAGTCTATTTTTATGATGACACGTCAAATATAATTAGTTTGCTGTACAGCATATCTTGATCCGTCTAAAGCAATGTATAGAGCGTCGAATTATATAACCTATTATGGATTGTGTGTTAATATTAAAATGTGTCCTCTAATCACTTGAAATTTCGTTGAATTCTATATATTTAAGAACACCAAGAGAACGAAAATGGGCATTGTGCGTTCAAAAGAGCATGTGGGTGTAATGATAACTTTGAATTTACAATGATAAGACTTTGACTCAAGAATCAGCAATACACGATAACTTTTTGTGGGAGCTTTGAGCTATTCATGTCCAATGGACAGAGGGAAACCAAGAGGACAGTGGTTTTACAAATTTCCCTTCTCAAATCTAAGTTGTCAAACTACCGATTCAACAGCCAATGGATGACCACACTTTCAGGTTTTATGTGTAGGGGTGCGGGTGGATTGGTAACCATCGATGACATTGTCAACAACAAAGGCTAATTACTAAGAGTAGAGAAAAAATGTAATGAAGCAAAGTAATTCACAATGCTACACTGATGGGACATGGGATCTTTGGTTTCGCGGGCATGCGATCTTTTGGACTTCTATCATCTGGATATTCTATATTCATGATATTTTGCATTCAAAAATAAACTAAAATTTGGGAGTTAATTTTTAAATCAAGGGCCTATGTAGGCCAACATAACTTGTATAAGCAATCATTCAGCATAAGACAGTATATAGATTCAATACAGTTTAAAAGAGAATGTTTTTAATTATGTATTATTTTTTAATGCCAACTCTGTTATTATTCAATTGTGATGACATTCAGGTTATTTTTATGTCAGAAAAAGAATTCCCCTTTAACAACGCCAGTCGTGGTTGCCCATGGACAATCGTCCTCAGTGGTAAGCATTCGACCGGTTTGCGTTTCGGTCCCATGGGAGTTATCCGGTATTGCAAAAGACGCCGCATATGATTTCGGATCATGTGCTGTAATATCGGTTTCTCCATGGAAACCAGATATAGCACATGATATAACACTCATGTGATGTTATAATATCAAAATCGATATCATTAAAGGGAAATAGAAGATGAATTATGTTTCACGTTGTGGTGGGAACATCGTCAAATGATACACAACTTAGATCTTGTATATAGAAAGGCTAAGTGAGATGAGAAATGAAATGCGTTATTCTTGTGGTTTTGGTTTAGGAAAATATGAAGAACTCATCAGAGCTGCAGAGTAAAAATGATTAAAAAAAAACAAGTAGTGCAAATTATCAAAATATGAGTGATAATGTGAAGGCACTTTTTTTTTCTCAAAGTGATATATGGCAGGTAATTGTCATGTTATTCAAATGAATTAATGATACTTTTACAACTAGAGGAAAGGAGATATTACAATTGTTATTGTTTTGTATTGGGGAACGGTAAGTTGATCATCGTCTTTTCTTTAGTAAGGATGGCGATCTTGTAGTTTGTTAACATCTTATTTTTCATAGCCCTGTGTGCACAACTCTACTTTACATTTCTAAAACATGGATAGAGTCGCAAGCAGGTGTCCTCTTTTTAATGCATTACTCACTGATGAAATATTTCACACGCGGGGAGAGTCAGTTGACATGGTCTTTGCTTTATGCGTTGATGATCTGTAACTCCTCTCTTGGACGTGACGGATGCTGATCGGCTAATTGGCGGGTTGTTCGCCGGGAAGGCCCCACCACGTCGACATGTCTGTGCCTCGATTGGTATGACTGAACATGACAAACATTGAGAGATATTGAGAAGATGCAGGGCTTATTTTCAAATTGGAATGCAGTTTGTGTAGCTCACTTCTTCAACGTGTTGATTTGTGTAAAGGGCATGTTTCAGTCGAGAGCAAGTAACCCAGTGAATAGGGTTTCCTATATTAATTTTAGGCAAAAATGAAACCGAACTTAATAACAGGGTCAATTAAATGAAGACATAGAATAATATGAAGATAAACTCGCTGAAGGTAGTTAACCGTTGAAAACAAAATTATTTAGATTAATTTAAAAAAATAAAAATAAGTACTCTATAATCCTATTTACCCTATCGTCCTTATACTTAAAAAGCAATACTGACCCCTACCTTATTAACATGACATTTAGATGAAGACATACAACAATATAAAGAAAATCCCTGAATGTACTTAACCTTTGAAAACGAAATTACTTTGATGAAGTGATTGAAAAATCATTGAATTCAGTAAATCTATCTATATCAATCCAAACAAACAGTGCATCACATTCATATTGCACATTAACAAATTTAACTTATTTCGGATATTATTCCAGAGACTATATAGCCATTCATGAACACTCCAAAGCGACGTTCTGAAAGATTTGAACACGCGGTTACCCCCAGATTTCACGTAAACGGTAAAAAGCTAATGTACAGAAAGGACCAGTTTCTGATCAATTGGTTTTATGACAGTAATGGTGATGGAGCATCAATCCAAAAACAATTTTAGCAATTGGCCTTGAATTAGATCAACAAATATATTTTCGTTACAGTTTCCTTTGCTTGGATCAATGGCAGTACCAAAACTCTTGAACTTTATAGTCTGGCAACCAGCTCACCACCAATGCCTCCATAATGGATCATTCTAATATAGGATAAGCAATTGTCTAATAGAAACTGCTTGAAGAAATACTTTTTTTTCAATATTTTGTCGCTATTTTGTATTACTTTTGTATAGTTTGATAAACATAAATTTCTTCACCTTGATATAGAGACAGCCTTGGAATAGAACTTCGTGATGTTCATCATGACTGTTCAAAACATAAAAATATGTATAGACTGAAATTCTCCCTGGTGTGTGTTACATAAAACTGTTCGCAAGTTAAGAGCGACTTTAAGCACGACTGGTGAACCTTTCTCACGGGCTAGATAATCACCAATGAACATATAATGGTGAACATCATTTCCCACGAGAAAGGATCACCAGTCGTTCTTAAAGTCGCTCTTAACTTACGAACAGCTTTATGAAACGGCTCCCAGGTGTATTCACATAGATCACAGTCTTTCAGCAGGCTAAACCTTAACATACTAAATTATAATGGGATTATATTTCTCGAGGTATGTCTGAAATAATTCAAATCTCAAATTAACGTTACGTATAAGATCAGAATGACAATGTCCACACGATTATTGCAATCAGTTATATCGGGAGGAGAGACCTGCAGGTTACAGTGATTCAGTTCGCTTTTCGCTTCCCAGGCACAGGTGATGCCAAACAAATAATAATAATAATAATAATACACATATAACAAAGTTTTTGTACATATGTCTGTTCAGAGTTACACATGAAATATGGGAAACATTTCAGATAATTGTCAAGGAATACCTACCTGATGAGGCATACCATAATACAATCAAGTATAGTATAGTATTAGGAAGGAAACCATGTCATTTAAATAATGATTTGTGGTCTATGAAAATAAAATGAATAATTTTGTTTTAAAGTTTTTATTTTGTGACGTCACAATTAGCAACAGCTGCACATTTATGTCGTAAATGAATTTAAAGAATCGTGTATGAAATACTGAGAATAAAATCACGTGTCTGATGATAATAAATGCACACTGTTGGATCTTTCGGTGGTATTTTTTTATTTTCATTTTTCTTTGGGGGGGGGGGAAGGGGAGGGTAGAAGATGGCAGTTTATGAGATTTATATCTATGCGGGATGGGCTCTCATCTGACGTCACCATCTAATTTTGATCAAGTCATTACACTAACTTTCTTGTGTGGGTTTTTCCCATTAAAAAAAATCTGAACTAACTTTACGTCAGAATGAACTTCGTCCTGTGCCAAGTATTATCAACTGTGAGCTAATTATCAATTCAACGTATTCATTTCAATTTAACATCACTGATGTCCAGTGGATCAGTGACCTGCTGAGCTCAAACTGCTTGAATGGTCATGAACATTTTGGCTAGGTTCTCGTTTGTGATGTCAGTGGCCTATAGGCCTATAATACCAGATAATAATTATTACAGTCGAGGTAATGGGAGTTTTATATTAAGGTAATCTAATCTAATCTGACTGGTTGGTCCAAGTTTTGTTCCCTGATGCAGAACCGATAGTTAACATGCAACCAGGGTATTTGTCCTGAGAATAGTATTTCGGTTCCCAACTTATACCACAAAACATGCAGAGTGGTCACTTTACGTATAGGCCTATTTTATTTGATCAAAGTGGTTACCCTGGATAAATGTTAGTTATTATCACAACTAACAATCTTGATGCAATGTGCGGTTTTCTTTTTATATCTGACGGGGGAAGGTTCACTTGTGGATATCTTCTCTTTTTTATATAAAAATAAGAATTTTGAAATATTTCAGAGACAGTCTACCAACGATGTTGATGGTATCATGTAAATCGGCTAATTTGTTCACTTTCAACCCATGACTGTATTTCAACATTCAATATTTGGAAATCATTCTAAGTTCTGTTATAAACAGTTCCATGCCAGTGATGATGCACGAATCATGCCTGACGACAGTTGTCCTTGCTCGTATCACACACAGTTCATCCCTTGACCCTTGACCTCTGGTGGACATGAGACTCGGGTTCAACATCGAAGACGAGGAGAAGGAGGATCATGAAAAGCGGGTTTATGACTCGAATCGTCAACGGCCTAATTACTCCATATTTGAGCGATTGATGGGTATTACTTCTAAACGGATTTATGACATTCTCCGAATGCGGTGGAACGAATATGACAGAAGTTGATCGAGATTTTAATTTTCGAACGACATTGGCAATATGATGATAATCGTTTTCAATTTTGATGAAATGGTTTTGGCCCATACACTCTAAAAAACAGGTTTACCCTATATTGGGTAAAATGGGAACGTGCATGTTGGTTGGGTAAAAAGATGCCCAATATTTTGTAAAATATTATGTTGCGTTGAAATAAATTTTAAAAAATACCCAGCAAGCATGCATGTTCCCTTTCTACCCAATATTGGGTAAAATTTCACTCAGTGTTTTAGCATGTATAATGCATTCAACATTTATTTCTACCTTGTTAATTAAAGCAGCTAAAACCCGTAGTATGTACAGTGCACAGTTGTACAAACCAACCAGATGGAATAGAACATTTCGAAACACTCTATTGGCATATACCAAGTTTAAAACGTAGTATACGAGTGGAATTTTAATTCCCTAAAACAAATGCAATAACTCTGATTTAGCAAAGTTGTCAGACCCTCCCGGACATCAGGCTCCCAGTATTTTGTATACAAAGGGGCTGCGTCAGGATTGGGGGAGGCGCAAGACGATCTAAATAATTGATCATATTTTTACACAATTGAATTATAATAGGGGTAGAGTTAAACTACCCAGATCTCTCCTTTTATTATCTTTTCCATTTTCATCAACTTTTCTTCCTTTCCCCTTTGCTTAACCTTTTAGATTCCCCTTTTCACTACTTGTCATATAGGGACAGCCAATCCTACCCCCCCCCCCGTGGTGCTACTTGTGTGTATACTTCCCAATTTCAATAAAAATAACCTTGTCATAGTGTATATATGCAAACAGGTTGAAGCGAGAAAATGACGAATTTGAAAATAAAAAAAAACTATTTCTAATCATTATAAGTTCACATCTACCGTTGATGACAGTGATGTAATGTTTATTCATTATCTGAAAAACATCGGCCTATAGGCCGATGTATTCTCCTAATACCGGCTCAAACTTCGCTGTTATTTTGTTGTACTGATCCTTCAAAGTATGTACTGATCTACGTGGTAAATGTCTTGCGGTTAGTTTTGACACACGAAGCGTTCGAGGCAGTGATTCGCTTTTATAAACAGAACCGTGTGTAAAGTTGTCCCCTATAGCGATGTGGTCTCTATATACGTGTGATCTTTAGATGGATCAAGTAGGCGGGTGTAAAACCATACGTAAACTTGAAAACTACAAAAATTAATAAAGAATTGTACCATCATATTCTATATATTACAAATAGAGGTGTTGACATTTAACAGTTTAGTATTGTCAATCACTGGCCTACAGAGGGGGGTGCTTTGGGGCTCTGTCCCCCAAAGTAATTAAACTGCTCTACCAGCGGAACCTGCATAGCATAATAAAGATGACATGAAGAAAAAAAGTACCTGACAAAAGGAAAGAAAAAGAAATAAAAAGAGATGAAATATGATAGTAATTTGTTGAATATTATGTTCAAATCTAGGTCAGATATTAGTTTCAAAAGCTGAAAACTCTCCCTCTCTCTTACAGTTTTTTTATGGAAATTTCTGACGTGCGCAATATTGTGCCCTCTTGAAAATATGGTGCTCATTTCGCCACTGCTGAAAATACTGTAAAGTAAAATAACATTTAACAATATATTATGGTGTTCTCATATAATATTATACCAGGTCGATTTTAAGAAATCTGACAGGGCAAAACAATAATTGCATTATCTGATTTTATGAGGTAACGAGCTAAATCCATGCGCGCGACGGTGGAAAACGATGTGAAAGGTATACAAAAAGGAGTAATGACAAACAAGGACTAAATCGATATCATCATACTTCCTTAACACTTCCGTTTCCGCTTCTTGTCACGGAAGACGATTGGTTAAATTTCCCACGACCTTTCACCCCCTATCATTGAAAGATAATTTATTTCGCATGAGGTCTTTCGTGGTCTTGATGTGCACGATCAAGAAACACACCGTTATTATACCATAATAGCTCTATGATTATACCATAGAGCAGATTGTTAGGATCGCCCAAGAGTAGCGATTGCTTCAGATCAGCCACAAAATTAATATTGATAACATTGCTTGTGTGAACTGTATCTATAGGACTTAAAATCTTAAATTTGCTATTGATTTACAATCGCAAGTAGGGGTAAGACGGATGCCAATGTTTGGTAAAAACAAAATATAAAAGGAAGGCGTCGCGTCGTTTAAGTACTGCTCCTAACATTCACTAGTACTGTTGGTCTTCTTTTTGCCATTTTTTTTTAGACCAAACGGGCTTCATTTTGTACTGATGACTTAAAAAAAAAACGCACTCTCTTAAAAAGAAATCCTGAATCTATGCCTGCTATTATTTCTCTATCATGTCTGACCATTCCTCGTGTCTACTAGTGAAGCAGTAAGGAAAAACATTCATGTGCAGTGCGATTGAAATAAATAAATGAACAAAACTAAATTGATTAGGCAATACATGCCAAACGATTTCAAATATTTAACTTTGGCTTAAGTTAATATCCCTCACGAGCAAGTATAGTTTCATTCTATCTTTCCTTCAGGTACCCACATCATCGGGACAGACCGTAAGCGTGGTCGCCAGACCTACACCCGTGCTCAGACTTTGGAGTTAGAGAAGGAGTTCCATTACAATCGTTACCTGACGCGGAAGCGACGCATCGAGATCGCCCAGGCCGTATGCCTGTCTGAGAGGCAGATCAAAATATGGTTCCAGAATCGGCGGATGAAATGGAAGAAGGAACGAGTACGGGACGGTGTCGGTGACGAGGAGGACGACGTGAAAGAAAGCGAGGGCGATGACGTCAATAGTTGTAGTATAAAGGAGGATGAGGACAATGAGATAGACTCCGATAAAGACCTGGGAAGTCATTAACACCATCGTCTTCGTCTTCATCATTATCAGATAATCTCTCTTCAAGTAGTATCTGTATCATCCCACTTTACTTTGGTCATATTCGTAATGATGCCAGCGTAGATCTGCAACTGGACAGTATCAGGAAGAAATCGAAAGATTCTTTGATTCTGATGGGAAGATCAATGTTTTTATCACTTTGTCATGATTATGATTATATGTGTTAAGTCTATGAAAATGTTTAGATCTTTTGCTGCACTTGCAATTTTTATTGCAAGATAACTTTACCATGTTACTACTTTCCTGCCTGTCACTTGCGTATACCGGAAGATATACCCCTACCATGCCCACACACTTTTCGGAGGGTGTATGATCCATACAAGAACCCCCCCCCCCCTCATTTTCAAGAAATGATTTTTAATCATCTAATGATCAAAAGTATAGTTTAATTAATGTGAATTTAACTTTCTAACATGACATCCGATTTCGATGAGATTTTCACCCTTATGCTTGTTTTATATTTCTGTTTTGACTCGAATCAACTTCCTGTTGGGATGTAGTTATTCTTTTACTTAACGGAGAGTATAGTGATCTATCTGAATGTTCACGTTATTCTGTCATCGCCCTAAGATGTAGTAAAATGTGAATTGCAGCTGAATTCAATGAAAATGATTATTGTGTGAAACATGCATTGGAATAAACAGTTCACACATTGCCTAAGCCATTCAAAATGTAACCCGACCCCTCCCTCTTTGACACAATTAGAATGACGAAGTTATATTCGTATATTCCTGACACCGCATTTTATTTCAAAATTTTGAAAAATATTTTCTTTAGAAAATGCTTTGAAAATATATTTTTTTTCTGGGGATGTCATTGTTTCAACTTGTCGAATTTTAATTGAAAGTGAATTTACCAACAATATAAACATAATTGCATAATTACCATAAACCCAGCTAACGTAAAAGCAAAATAGTGTTTTTATGTTTCACCATGTTCTACATCACTTCTTCGTCGTTAGTTTCAAGTCCAAGTCCACATCAACAACATACTGATTGGGAATAATTTGACAACATCGAACAAAAAATACCCTTATTTAGTCTAAAAAATAGTTACATTATGCACATATACGTAAATTACATGAATTAGGAAGCCCACGGTGTCACACATTTCACTTCTTATTTCGCATGTCATTAAATGTAATATAACATATATCATTTTTATTCTTACGATAATAAGCTCTTTAATGATAAACTACTATGCTCCATGGGAAATTTTACATTCATTATGGGAAAACAAATTGTTTATATTTTATATTACAAAATTCAAAAGATTGCATATCGCCCATGGTGTACATGACATTGTTTTGTGACATATGAACGAGAATTGAAAATGACTACTTTTCTTTTAATCATCCGATGTGAAGAAATTGTCAGAATTAAGTTTGTTTCTCTATTATTGTATTCAACTCATTTTGTATTTATTTAATTTGTTATTTTATTTTTATTGGGGTTGGATTTTACCTTTAAAGGACAAGTCCACCCCAACAAAAAATTGATTTTAATAAAAAGAGAAAAAATCCATCAAGCACAGCACTGAAAATTTCATCAAAATCGGTGGGTGTAAAATAAGAAAGTAATGACATTTTAAAGTTTCGCTTAATTTCGCAAAACAGTTATATGCACATCATGGTTGGTATGCAAATGAGGAGAGTGATGACGTCATCCACTCACTATTTCTTTTGTATTTTATTATATGAAATATGAAATATTCTAATTATCTCCTCATTGTCAAGTGAAACACTGATTAATTCCTCCCTGAATATGTGGAATTGGCATTGTTTAATACCATATGATTCAGTAAAGTCGGTCCCTATGGTCAAATCTGTAAAAAATGAAATATTGTATAATTAAAACAATAAAAAAACAAAAGAAATAGTGAACATCATCGACTGACTCATTTGCATGTCACTGAGTTGTGCATATCACTGTTTTGTGAAAAATAAGCGAAACTTTAAAATGCCATAACTTTCTTATTTTACATCCGATTTTGGTGAAATTTTCAGTGTCATGCTAGAATGATTTTTCTCTATTTATTCAAATCAACATTTTGCTGGGGTGGACTTGACCTTCAACTGCATTAGTCTGCCGATAAACTAATCGCCATCTGTAAATAACATGAAATGTGATTCGACTGATAGAATTATATAGTTGCACCACTTGTCCTCTTCAAAGTATTGTATGTAAGACATACGAAGAGACATGTTAACATCGATAGTGTATTATACTTGTGTTGTAAATAAATATGGGATAGACGTTGTTTTGAATATCTCTCTTTTTCAATGTTTTCTTTTGAGAATCAATTACATCGATTTTGTAAATTTCGAAGATGTGATGGTTAGATGGACGAATGAATGTGATTGACTTTGTATGTTGGTCCATTATTAAAAATTGAATTGTATTTGTTCAGGGACTGTATAGATCGATTATTTGATTTAAAGGACAAGTCCAACCGAACAGAAAATTGATTTGAATAAAAAGAGAAAATCAAACGAGCATAAAACTGAAAATTTCATCAAAATCGGATGTAAAATAAAGAAGTTTTGACATTTTAAAGTTTCGCTTAATTTCACAAAACAGTTATATGCACATCCTGGTCGGTATGCAAATGAGGAGACTGGTGACGTCATCCAATCACTATTTCTTTTTGTATTTTATTATATGAGATATGAAATATTCTAATTTCCTCATAGTCAAGTGAAACAGTGATTAATTGTTTAATACTATATGGTTCAGTCAAATCGGTACCTATGGTCATATCTGTAAAAAATGTAACAATTTATAATTCAAACAATAAAAAACAAAAGAAATAGTGAGTGAGGGACATCATCGACTGACTCATTTGCATGTCACTGATTTGTGCATATCACTTTTTTGTGAAAAATAAGCGTAAGTTTAAATTGCCATAACTTTCTTATATTACATCCGATTTTGATGAAATTTTCAGTGTTATGCTAGTTTGATTTTTCTCTGCTTATTCAAATCAACATTTTGCTAGGGTGGACTTGACCTTTAATCTTTGATCTCTTAATCGAAAGCTGCATTGATTGATTGATTAGTTGGTCGGTTGATTGATTGATTGGTTGATTGATTGATTGATTTTGGTTTCTGATCGTTAATTGATTGATTGATTAAGTTGTTAGTTTGTTATTTTGGAGGGATAACTGGACGCCCTGTTCCTGGAACGCCGTGTGCGGCGCTCTTCACATCTTAAGCTTTTTCGGAACATTTCATTAACTTTCGTTAGCAGAATCTTTGTCGTCACTAAATAACGCTCGTTTTTTATGTTGGCATTTTTCATTTTTTGGGGGAAATACATGGATACAACTCTGAATGGTTTAACTTACATATCACTGACTTGAAATTTAAAAAAGTTGAAACTGATTGCAAAGAAAATACGTTTTTTTATTATATGTCACGTGATCGATGACGTTTTTTTTTTCCCCTGTACCATAATACGTTCGGGGGGAGCCACTTCCTTTCAAAGATGCACAACATGATTGTCCAAGAAAACTCGTAAAGCCGGTTGAAGTTTCATCGTCGGGCGATATCTGTGCGTACAAAAGAATGGGTATCAATAGCAACTAATTTCTTAATCTTTATTTTCAATGAATACTCAGGCGTTGTTGTAATAGGTTTTCTCATAGTGTAAACAACGTCCCCCGGGTACAGAGATTTTGTTGCTCTCGGGTACTTTCCGATTTGAGAATTATCTTGTTCATTTTGATCATCGTACACGTTTTTTATTCGGAAATATTCGGAAAAGAAAACGCAGCTATATTTAGTGCATCACATATGTGCACACTGCATATCGCATATGTGGGTCATCATTGACATTGTTCGCCGTATTATTCAGGGTGATGGGTAAGTGAAAAGTATGGTCGTGTGACCTTACTTCGCGCGTGACCATATTTCGTGGACGGTCGTATGTCTCAGAAAGTACTTAAAGGGATGGTCCGGGCTGAAAATAATTATATCTTAATACGTAGAGTAGAATTCACTGAGCAAAGTGCCGAAAATTTCAACAAAGTCGGATAACAAATAATAAAGTTATTGAAGTTTAAAGTTGAGCAATATTTTGTGAAAACAGTCGTCATGAATATTCATTAGGTGGGCTGATGATGTCACATCTACACTTTTCGTTTTCTTATGTTATTACATAAAACCATAATTTTTTTATTATTTCATACTTGTGTGAATAATATGCCTCCCTTATAATGAAATAAGTTGCAGCAATAAATATATAATGCACTAAATCAGTCGTCAATCCATTTTTCTTGTTCTTGGAGGAAAAAATTGAATAAACCTAATTTCATATAATAAGATACAAAAGAACAAGTGGGGATGTGACATCATCATCCCACCTAATGAATATTCATGACGACTGTTTTCACAAAATATTGCTAAACTTTAAAATTCAATAACTTTGTTATTTGTTATCCGATTTTGATGAGATTTTCGGCATTTTGCTCAGTGAATTCTACTCTATTTATTAAGCTATAAATAATTTCAGCCCGGACCATCCCTTTAATATCGTGAAAATCTTATATCAATACCAGAAATTATCACAAAACAAAAAAGTTGATTCGAATAAAAAGAGAAAATCCAACAAGCATTACATTGAAAATTTCATCAAAATCGGATGTAAAATAAGAAAGTTATGACATTTTAAAGTTTCGCTTAATTTCACAAAACAGTTATATTCACATCCTTGTCGGTATGCAAATGAGGAGAGTGATGACATCACTCACTCACTATTTTTTGGTATTTTATTATATGAAATGTGAAATATTCAAATTTTCCACCTGTTGTCCTGTGAAACAATGATTAATTCCTCCCTAAACATGTGGAATAAGCATTGTTTAATACAATATGGTTCAATCAAGTTGGTCCTTATTGTCAAATCTGTACAAAATGATATATTGTATAATTCAAACAATAAAGAACAAAAGAAATAGTGAGTGAGGGACATCATCGACTGTGACATTTGCATGTCACTGAGTAGTGCATATCACTGTTTTCTGGAAAATAAGCGAAACTTTGAAATGTCATAACTTTCTTATTTTACATCCAATTTTGATGAAATTTTCAGCATAATGCTAGTTTGATTTTTCTCTATTTATTCAAATCAAATTTTTTCCGGGGTGGACTTGACCTTTAAACTTGCAACTATCCATGTTTCAGAAATGGGAGTAATTTTAAAGGTGCATATAGTGTGACATTGGTAAAGGTGCGAAGTTAAACCAAATTTTCTCTGTAGGCTGCAGTTTGTAACATCAATTTCCTCAAGATCCGTACAAATCTATTTCCTCTGAACCATTTCTTTTTATGAAAGATGACAATGAAATATTATAAATATTCATTGATTATTCCTTCATAAGCCTATCAGGTTCATGATCTGGGCCGGATATTTGCATGAAATTCTTACAGATTTTATAAATATAGTGTTCTTTATCAATCACTTCATCGTGAAATCATAAAAAGAAGTCCTCCCCCTCCAAAATATAGATTATTTTTCAACAAGCATGAAACGATGGGGAGGAGTGTACGATAATCGGTGGAGGAAGAAGCAGTGACATAATGAGCCAAGAACTATAAGGGAGCAAAACAGCACGACGTGCGTGGGTTTTTAAAATAAAAGGCGCGAGCGACCTCCCCCCCCCCCAAAAAAAAGACCTTTTTTAACAAAAATAAAATGTTGTTAAGATTTAGATATAATGGGCGACAAAGCGACCACCTCCCCTCCCCCCCGCTCCTTCTATGCCAGTGTAAGAAAGAAAAATATTAATGAAAAACGAAATGAAGATGGGAAAAGCAAATAAAGAACAAAATGGGGAGAGAAAAAAAGATAGGAAATAAGACTATATCAAACTTTAGAAGATGGAGAAGGTTTGTAGTAGTGGTGGTGGTGATGACGACGACGATGACGATGTTGATGATAATGATGGCGATGATGATGATGATGATGATGATGGTAATGATGATGATGATGATGATGACGATGATGATGATGATGATGATAATGCCGATGATGATGACGACGACGAAGGGGAGGAGGAATAAGAAATCAAATCAACGATTACGAAGGTGAAGGGAAAAAATGCAAAAAAATAGTAAAATACGCTTGCACTGCCTGGCATCATCCAATATCTCTCTTGAAACCTCTATTCCAATAGTTTGGTCATGACTTACGCCGCACAGATGACCTTGTAAATCAATGTACTGGTGATTAAACAAATTTAATGGAGTCCAATGATATACTTTTCAACACAATAATTATCATTTGAACTGCATCATGCCACGCGATCTACGCCTATCGAGGTGCAACTATTTTCTGAATGGCCGACCCTCTAAAGAGAGACTAGAGATACCTCGTGGCAAAGTCATGAAATACGATTATTGCGTGTAAGAGTCATAAAGAAATCGAGAATGGTCATAACAATTTGCCGAGATAGGGAAACAGATAAATTACAATGAGCCATTATGTTGGTTAAGCAGTCATCCTCTCTCTCATTTTTCACTTTCCATTGATCACTATTGTTTCTATTTATTACCCGACAAGAGCACGAAGGAAGAGAAGGCGAATAATTCACTGGTTGAAGTTTGGAACTATTAAAAAGGCGGGCGAACGAATACAAACGAAAACATATATCTTGCGATGTAATGTATGATAAACTATTTTTGAGAATCTGAATGATCTCTTACTGCGTTCAATAAATCAAAAGTCTCATTAAAATATAAGGATTCGTTTCCTTCACCATCATGAATAAAAAGAAAGGGGAAATAAGTCGACACAAAATGTGCATAATAATTATGCATCATTTCTTAACAATCCAAAACTCACAATCTCAGTCATTTCATTTTTTTTTTTAAGTTTACAGGAAAGAGGATATCGTAGTACATTTTGAATCTCTGTCTATTTAAGTAATTCAGAGAGAATGATATTGACAATTTTTATTTTCATAGTTTCTTTAAATCTCGCTTTCCTTATTGCATGATTGATGCTGGTTATCATTCATCGGATATTTCCCGGGAAAAAAAAACAAGCATAAAATAGAAAGCTAATTATCATTACATTACAAGGTTACAAATAGCGGAACGAGTCACGCACCCTTATTTATAAATATATCAACTAAAATTAATATAATCATTATTATTGTTGTTATTATTATTATTATTATTATTATTATCATCATCATCATCATTATTACAAATAATATTAGCATCATACCTTCATTTTCATGCGATTTGGTAGGGTTCATTGTAGAAAGAATTCATCTTGTAAACCCAATAATCTTTGTTTTAATCTGATTCTACATTCACTCTTTCATACTTGTTTTCGGTCTTCTCAAATTACTCATCTTGCCGCCAACCTCACCTCAGATAAATGACGAAAATATCACGAATATGAGCCCGAACCTTCTCGCTGATGTAGAATTTATGAGCCCGCAGAGGCAGCCCTTCGTTGTAGCTAGTCACTCCAGCGGTGTCACCTCATCCCACTGCCGGAGCTACGGGCAGACAGTGTGGTGAAAGATAGGGGTCAGGTGCCGAGGTCATTGGTTTTTTTCTTCCTCTTCTTTTTTTTTTACTGCATGGCTCTAACATCGGGTTCAAATATATTGAAAGCTTTGCTTTCATTAATTTCCCGTGCCTTATTTTGATATTTGAATTTATATTAAAAAAAAACATATTTCCTTTGTATATGATTATCTGCAATGCTGAGGGGAAAAATGAATAGGAATATTGCCAATTAATGAAAACAACTTGGTTTATATATATTAAGTTTTTATTGTTTTCTGGCTTTATATAGAAAAAAAAATTGCATAGAAAAATAACATTCAATGTATTTCCTGATCAAAATGGATGAAAATGTAGACCACTTTGCTATTGTCATCTGCCAGTTTCCTGTAGCTTTGTATGTGTGTAGGCCCTATAATATAGGCCTAGATTGCCTATCATGCCTATAGTATTAAGAGCCATCGCAGATCACCAAATAAGTTTTTTTTTTATTTATAGCGTGATAGGTCCATGTAAGTACTAAGTATTTTCGTAGGTCCATGTAAGTACTAAGTATTTTCGATGTAATTTTCTACGTAATCGATTGAAAAAAAAAACATAATGCAAATGATACAAATTTACAAATGGTTGCGAGCCATGCCTATTCATTTATTTTGAACAAAGAATAGGCCTTACAATAACGTTGAATTTGATATTAAATTAATTTTCATTGTTCAAAAATGGGAGAAATTCAATCTATTTATTTGTTGACAATTTACCATTGATATTACAGGAGATTACACAACTACGGATATATTCTTGAACATACTCCATTGAGGGTTTAAAGGAGGGAGCAAAGAAGAAAATTTAGAGAGAGAGAGAGAGAGGGGGGATAGATAGATAGATAGATAGATAGATAGATAGATAGATAGATAGATAGATAGATAGATAGATAGATAGATAGATAGATAGATAGATAGATAGATAGATAGATAGATAGATGGATGGATGAATGGATGGATGGATGGATGGATGGATGGATGGATGGATAGATAGATAGATAGATAGATAGATAGATAGATAGATAGATAGATAGATAGATAGATAGATAGACAGACAGACAGACAGACAGACAGACAGACAGACAGACAGACAGATAGATAGATAGATAGATAGATAGATAGATATATAGATAGATAGATAGATAGATAGATAGATAGATAGATAGATAGATAGATAGATAGATAGATAGATAGATAGATAGATAGATAGATAGATAGATAGATAGATAGATAGATAGATAGATAGATAGATAGATAGATAGATAGAGACATAATCATGATACAGAAATAGAGAGCGGGGTTACTAAGAGTTCAAACAAGGATGGGCACTGTGCTTAACATGCCTATAACACCCCCAAAATACGATGACATCGATCCAGATTTCATTTCAGCTATCCCTGTTGACATTCTATTTTAACTCTCTATACTTCTCTATACAAAACTGACCAGAGGACGTAAATTTGACTGTTAAACGTAATTATCCAAAAGATTGGTATTCCGATGTTCTTACGCGCGCGTGTGTGTGTGTGTATTTAATGGGGGTGGCTGATTATATCACTAACGAAAAAAAAATTAAATGATGTTGAATTAGTTATTGAAAGGAGTCCTCATACATGCAAGCATGTATCCATTATTTTGAAGAGTTATACATTATCATGTACAGGGTGCCACACCCGATTAGCAGATATTGTTTTTACTGTGATTCCCTTTTAGATATTATTTTCTTGTTTGTACACCAATTATATCGTTGTATATATATGTTTGGTTATAAAGCTTCAACTTCAATATTGCTTTCCACCACTTTTTTCTGCGTCAGATGATGGCGTACTTTCATGCAGATTGCAGTATGCCCACTGCTGAGTCAGCATGAAAATGATATGTCTTCATCTTGAACAAAACCGTAAGGTGAATATCTATCGATAAAAAAAGATAAGGCAGTGAATCTTTCATTTTCAGCTTGTTAATTTGTTTGATTTTTTTAATTGATTTTTTTACTCCTTGTATGTGCTTGGTTACTTAAGAACTCCGTGCATATTAAGGATAGTGCTTTTGGAAGTAATTTGCCTAGAGTAGAAGAGGATGGTACCACTGTATTCAGATCAGTGGATAGTACATGGCGCCTCGAAGAGTTTTGAAAGAGCGCCATCTTTCGACAAGAACTATATTTATTTTTTAAGTGCCTTTGTTCTTAAATTAATTTTTTTTTTTTTTTCAAAACGTAACAGAATAAACATTATATCAAAGTCCAACAGCATTCTCAATCGTCGTCGTGGTATAGTACTTATGAATCTTGTCTTTCAATCGGGGTGACGTGGGTTGAATTCCAAGTCATGGCGCGTTTTCCTTCAGCAAGAAATTCATCTACATTGCATCCAAATTGTGCTGCACTCAATCCAGGTGAGGTGAATGGTTACCTGGTAGAAATTTATCCCTTTAAACGCAGAGCGCGTAACATCTGCTCTGTTAAAGCCAGTGTAATTATGCTGCATTCCTGTAGAGCGCTTAGAGACTTCTGATAACTACTTTGAAAGTAAGTGTTAGGCGCTATATTAGCTTGTATAACAACAACAATAATAATAATAATAATGAAAAAATAATAATAATAATAACAATAAAAAAAAATAATAACAATAATCATCATCATCATCATCATCATCATTATTATCATTATTATTATTATTATCATTATTATTATTATTTTTAGCATTATTATTAATATCATTATTATTATTATCATTATTATTGTTATTATTATTATTATGGATAATATGGATTTGGCATATATATGTCACAAAAGCAGATTAGATAGTTGTATTTGCATATACACAATCATTTAATGAATCACAATTTGGTTCAGGGTCCCGTCTCATGAAGAGATACGATTCTTTTTCATCTTGGCAACTGCCATGGTAACAGGGATCAGCAACCAATCATAATCAAGGTTACTATGGCTGATGTCATAATGAAAAAAAAATGTAGCTCTGTATGAAACGCACCCCTTGGACTCGTCTTACAAAGAGTTGCGATTGATCCGATCTACCACAACTATGGAAAGCTAGCTACGTCAACATCTGAAATGCATATTATATTATATTTTCTAGATATACTCGTAAATCAATCGTCGTCTTGACACGTCAGTGGGCTCCTCTTTATTATGGATGTCCATGTAGGTTGAGGTTAATCGGATCAATCACAACTCTTTGTAAGACAAAATCCTAGTCTGAAAATTATCTGCAGTAGAAATCAATGTTATAGCCTTCATTTCGTTATGTAAATTTCAATCACGCCAACAAATACCGATGGTCAGCTGCAATGGTGCGATTACAATTGTTGACACATTTTGACAAGGCCACGTGATAGTTTTGTTTGAAAAAAGTGGCGGATAAACGCACCCATAGTAATATCCATGAGTTGCATACATGATCTAGCCTAGCTGATTTTATATATTTAAAAAAATATTTGGTGATCTAAAAACCCACTCTAAGGAACCACTTCTATACGTTTATGGTTTTTTAAAATCATTTCTATTAACTTTTCCACTTTAATCTTTCATGGAATATGGAGGCAAACTCCTTGGGAGGGGGGGGGGTCGTTTGACAATATCTACTACCAAATAACGTCCGCGTGGAAGAGAGGAGTGTAAATAGCTGAAATGATCATTATGATACAAAATTCGGTCAAGATGTCGTGTCTCCTGTACGATATACCCGGAAAGGGGTTATGCTTGAATTCCATGCAACTTGCAACCCCGCCTTTAGTTTCTCACTGACTTTAGATCTTTAGATGAAGATATTAGAAAGGGCGGGTCCATCGAAGGGTTTTACGTCGTCCCTGAGCTCTCATCATAAAGCACACATGGGTGCCGTAATACTCCGGTCTGTAGGGTGAGTGACCGATGAAATGGTTGAGCATGCCTCTTTAACTGTCATTATTAAAACATGGAGGTAAAAAAGCCTGGTTGTCTGATGTTTTATGAACGTTTACATCTCGGCTATGATAATCAGACCGATGAAATAGTTATGTTTTAGAATGCTAATAGACCCCGGTGCTGCCCTTCTAACCGATGATTATGACATAAATTTCAATGGAGCGAAGCCCGCTACAAAATCACTGTATAAATTGTTGACTGTACATGGAGGTACCGCATTTTTTTCATATCTTGATATTTTTGTGATAATTTTCTTTTCATTTCGTAATAGGTGGAAGTCCATTACCTTTTATAATGGCTATGATATGTTAAGAACATATATTTTTAAAAAAGAATAGCGAGACACCTATATATGCACCATATAACTAGGCTTATAAACGCAAATGGAATATGATAATGATGCCATCTATACCCGGGTTGAAAGTGGTAAAAAGGATCCAATTAACTTCATTGTCAGAATCAGGAAACACGTCAAGATCAAGTTTTTGTGTCAGTACCATGCTTATTGTTAAGAGGAGATAGATGAAAAGAAAGAGAGGTAAATATAGATATTGGGAAGGAGACATATTAAGGGGGCAGAGAAAGAAAGAGAGAGAGAAGGGGGGATGAAGGGGAACAAATAAGAGATAAACAGGGGACTCCAATTGATATCACAAGCCGCGGCATATCCTTGGTCATTTTGTCTATTGTTGGCAGTAGAGGGCGCCTTGTCCTTTGGATCCAGGATAAACAGATCGCAATAAGTGTATGTTTTGATTGAGAGACATTTGATATTGTTGGCACCACTTTATCGGCTGTATAACTGAAAACTATTCGATAGGACTTATTAAAAAAAAAACATAAATAAAATCTCTGTCGCATGGCATCGCATAGTCTTACCGGTTTAATTGATTAGATGGAGGGTACTGCTATGTCAGGCAAGCTCCAAATATGCGTCATGTTGTGCTCTACTGTAACGTATTGGTCAAACTCTATTATCATCATTACTGAATAATGGTTCGTACTGATGGTACACGGTTGCTGATTACTACTGATAGTAGAGATATTGGAAGTAGGCCTCCTTTTATCGGCATTCAAACAAATGTTATGAATCTATACTTAAATGAATTAGGTGTCATAACAATAAAATGATAAAACCCTGACTTTCAAATGCACCCTGTGGTAGATGTGGTTTCTGATAGGTTGGTCAGGATCTTTATCATGAGATAGATAGCAGGATTGGATAAAAGTTAAATGGTAAAAATACAGACGACATCAAGTCGCAATAATAAATTATCTACTCCATTGGAGATGCGTAAGTTTTTTTAGAAACAGGAGATCGATGAATTCTGTATAGCACTTCGATTTACAACCAACAGTGAAGAACAAAGTGACCGGAAACACCGTCCCAAATTTATGCAATATATTACATGTATTACAATTTAGAGTTCCCAGCAGGGAAATCGAAATGAATGTGATTTGTAATGTGAAATCAATGTCTTTAATATCGAATGATTACACTTATTATACGATGCACCTCATTTTATTTCAGTTCATCGAATATCTTTACCTAATTTATTGAAATATCTCAACTAGTATGTATTAATGATTATGATTGGAATCGATTGGGGCAGTTTAAAAAATGAGTTTATAAAAGACAAAATTATATTCCAGTGGGGGGGGGGGGGTCTATGAAGTAAACGTGATCATACACTTCCAGAGATGTAATAACAAAAAAATCTAGATAATGGTATCAAGATGACCTTGACCCGATGTCTATTGTCATAGAATAATTTTTGACCCACAAACTTTGCTTTTCTCCTAGTAATTAAGCCAATGACATCACGACTTTAACGACTTTATATCCCGGTTCTATATTGTTTCAGATCACACTGTTTTCGTTTCTCTTTTTGAAACAAAAAAGTTGAGGAAGAATGATGATAATAAATAACATGTCCTCTTCGATGAGGCATTTACCGCTTCCGATATTGCACAGAGATCTGTCAAATACCATCAAAACTAGTCTTGGTACTAAGTAAGACAATAATTTTCCCCTTTTGCAATCACGGATTGATTAACTTTACTCAAAAGTAATAGAATAAATTTATCTATTTAATATGATTTAACAAATTTCTAAGTGTGTTTTAACGAATATGTAAGAATACGATGGTGAGTGCTATTTCTGAAGAAAGTGGTTATAAGCAGGGAACACGGAATAGTAGGAATGCCATTATAGGCCGTCATACTACTCTATTTTGTTTATACATTATACATGCAGGGAAGTGTGAACGCAAGGCAAATGCTTAATTTTACACAAAAAGAGTTCGTTAGATGACGGTGATGAGTCGAGGTGAGGATAAGTGAAGTCGCACATGCAATGGGCGCCATGCCAACATTGCCAATGGGGCGAAAAATGCAACCAAAAAAAATAAGAAAGGGAAAGGGGATACCTCAAAAAATCGGAAGTTTTCCCGTGAACCCAGCGATCTGGCTTCTGCTTTGCTTTGGATGTGCAGGAGCCCTTTATATTAGCAGGAGTGGCCGTTTGGGTGGCATTGCAAGATGAGGCTGTTCCAGAGTCCATTTTGGTATATTATAAAACGTGACCATTTCTAGCTTCACCTGAAACACAGACTATCCAGGATCTCTGTCGTCCAGGCCATGGGCAAGAAGCCGCAGAATACTTTTCACCTGGTGACCCCCAACACACCTGAACAGCCAGGTGAGTGAGACACTGGGAAGACATATCGCACGAACATTTTTTCCTGCTTTATAGGAAAGTGGGTCTCTGTGTTTGGACGTATGCGAGGCTGAACTACCAGGACGGAAGGTGTGATGAACAGATAATAGTTAATGATACGGTTTTCGACTTCAGATATGTCAACATAGTGTCAAATATACGACAATCACAATTGAATGATTTAAACAATAAATTTCTTTACAAAATAAACCATGAATGTACCACTACAAATACCCTAAATATAAAAAAACACTCCACAATAATTAATGGAATGTCCTTTCCAATCCACAGCAGAATCATATAAGATCTATGAAGAAGATTATAGGGTAACATGGTAGAACGAATTGAGGTTAAAAGGACGAACTTATTTCATCATCCCTCGTATATTGTTTTTATATCTTGATAAATGTAATACCTTTATACACTTGGAAAAAATATGTATTACGAATTAAACGGGTACTTTGGTTTGATATTAATATGCAATGACTGAGCTGATGATGCCATATCAACACTTTTTTTATTTTGCAGTTGATTGCTTTATTCGACTTGCTACTCCAACAACTGAATCTTCACTGAGCCCAAGCTCATTGATCTCTGTCGCACGCACGACCTTGGGACAAATGAAATATATACTCCAAGTTTACAATCAAGCCTATATCTTTATCAACATTGATCAGTTGATAGAGGATTTGGATATTCAAAATACAAAGGGTATGTTGCATGACGTTTCTAATGGTATTGTAACATACTTTCTAAATGCAAAGGTGTGAATTGATGGATTTGTCGTTCTTTCGTAGAGTGAAAGAACTGTCAGTCTCTGAGCATGCTGAGTGATAATGCATTTTCACCTGAGTGCTAGAGATTGGTCTTCAGCCATCTCACCTGATATAGTAGAGTGAACAAATTGACAACATCAAGTTGGACTCTATAACATTAGATACTTTGGCCTTGACTTGGCATATCGCAGATCTTTCTCATTAGCAGCCTTCAAGTAATCTACATCGTGTTCAATACTAAGGAGTTGTAGGAAGTGCTGTATATGTTATGATGTACCCACTGGCGTACCTAGGATTTTCCAGAAGGGGGGCAGATTTTTGGAGGATATTTCGTCCGCGACAAGCAAAAAAAAAAAAATCAGGTTCAAAAGAGGGGGCCCACGTCTGTTTTAATTGCATGTGACTCGTCAGGGGGGCAGGGATACGTCCCCTGCATGAGTTGTGACTCGTCAGGGGGGGGGGGCAGTCTGCCCCCCTCCTCTTAGGTACGCTAGTGGATGTACCACAGTGCAGTATGTGTTGTCATCATCCTACCCCCACTTTCTCAAGTCAAATTTTACATTGACCCATCCCTCTGCGAAGTCGGAGCAGGGACTTCCGGGTCAAGTCTTTTTTCCCCTTTTTTCTGCTCCTAAGTCATTTATATGTTTTGTAATTACGGTAATTGTTGCTATGTCTGTTATGCATGTAACAATGGGGTTCGATCGAGGGTTGAACAGAGTTTATAGCCAGGGAAACTATCTTTTTTAAAAAGATTTTATAGGATGGTTGGATATCAGAGGATGGATGGTGGATGTCTTTGTCTGAGACGCACTGCTAACTACCAACCGACGTATACAGGGTGGATCGTTGCCCGGATCGTTGCCGTACAGAACATATAGGTTGTCTACATCTGTCGCTATCAGGCAACCAGCTTTTGCTCTGAAGTTGTCATTGAGAGAAAGGTCAAGCAAGTTTCTTTGAACATGTCGAATGGGCGGATCTTTTCTAGATTGCGATTGCGTACTCTCCAGCGGAATTGCAAAGCCAAAAACAGTTGCCCTTTAGTGCATCACATGGGGTTATTCCGATTGCTGCTTGAACGAAGTGAGCAGTCAAGGTTGACGAAAAAATGCACCTGATGTCTAAGATTTGCGGTGATGAATATGAATACAGTTACGTGTGATTGATATCTATTCTCTAGCATCACAGTACACCATCGGCATTTATCCCAATGGTCATTCATAACTCTGCAGATGGTGCATTACACCATCTTTATTTGACAAATAAAAGTTGCCGTCGTTAATTTCGAAACGAAAAAAACACTTCAGAATCCGGTTTCTCATTTAAAAAAAAATAAAGGTCTGAAATTTTCAGGCGTAGAGTTTATAGATAATGGGCGGGAAGTTGGATGGGACAGTTGCGACATCCATATCTTCAATAAAACAAATAAATATTACTATAGTGCAACAGTATGATGATATTCCCATCAAGCCTATGAATGATAAGGATATTCGTAACTCAATGGTTTGATTGCCTCGCTCACTCATTCACCTAATAAATAGTGCTCCAATTCTAGCTCCTTTTTTATTTTGTAAGGTTGTAAAAAATACCTTTTATGAAAATAATATCTCATTATTATTATTATTGTTATTATTATCATCATTTATTAGAGGGGATAGGGGTTGTATCATATATGTCTGCATGTATCATGCACAAAGTAGTGCAGTTCATGACGCCGAATCTTGTCAGACCCTTGCTCACTTTTTGAGCAATGAGAGAAAATCATTGTCATTGTCATCCTGGAGGCAGAGGCGATCGCCCCCCCCCCCCCCGAGCCAATTGAAATATGACGAGCAGTTATATCAGTTTTGCCCCCTAATAATAATATGGATCGTATATACTATCCCTAATTTGTATTTTATGTACATTTTATAGTTTATCGTTTTAGCAATAAAAAATAAACTGAAATAAAAATTGTCGAATCAAATTCATACTATATGTTTTTATGTTGTTGCTGTTACTTCCAAAAGTTGAGAAATAAAACAATTACAATGCATTGTGACGGATTCCATAGTGCGTGGACCCAGGTGTCCGTACCAACATACAGTTTCTATTAGGATCAAAATCAAGTGATAATGACCTAGGGATTAAGTCATTGAACGAAAATAAGAGACACAGTGAAGTGGAGGGGATGCTTGAAAGCCAGAATATTGATCGCAATAGGCCAATACTATTATTCGGAGATGAAGTTCAAACGGCACACCGCAGTGGGCCCCCGTCTTACAAGTAGAACATCCGGCGTCTGACGGTGTATTGTAGTTCCCGCGGCATTGTTGTGTAAAGCCCCCTTTATTATATCCCTTTTTAATATACTGACCCAAAATGGAACATTTTAGGCACTGTCTAAAATGAACAAAACATATGAAGAGGATAGGAATGTCACTAAATTAATGATGCGAGTGCGAAGCGCATGCCGGTTTTAGGGCGACATAAGCGGGACATGCTAAGCACTTTTTTGTAATCATTGGAAAGCATTAAATCATTTTTTGACATAAGGACCTGGAAAAGAAACATTTCATTGACTGTTTGTGGCCAAATTGTGGGAATTCACGAAGAAGATATTATCTCACCATTATGCGAGCGCATGTAGGTCGCTTGTATACCTCGCTCTAAGAAAGAAAAAATGAAAACTCGAATCGCAGGCAGAAAAAAAATGACTTAAAGATAGGACATTTCAAGCCCCATACTCTACAGTGCGTATAAAAAACGGGACAGTTTTGAAAAGTTTATAAAAAAAATTGTTTGAAATTATTATATCTATATTTTGATGTTAATAGATGCTCTGAGATCTTATCTTTGAAATGCCATTAAACAAAATAAATTTTGTTCATGCTTGAGCGAACACGGGACGTTTTTGTCGAGGGTTCAAAAAGAGGCTTGCGCCAAAATGGCAGAAATGAAAAATGTCATGATTAGACTTTTGGCTAATCAACAGAATTCCTTTTAATCTTTTCATTATCTTTGCCATAATTTTCGAATTATGCAGTCAAATTTCATTTACAAATTTATTTATTTACCTGAATTATATTGTTTTTCATTTAAACTTCTTTTGCCTTTGAATTTTCCTCCATAAGTAAAAAAAGAAGACCTTTTTTCAACCCAAGTAAGAAGATTTGCATTATTAATTGGGACTCTTATTCAAATCGTTTTATAATGTGAAACAAATTATGTTATGGTACCTATAAAAGACATGAATCCTATTTTCAAGAAGTTATTGAATCCTTCACTAAGTTTAATTATGTGCTTGACAGGAAAAACAGGAAAGGATTTATGTTTTTCAATGGCAATGGTGTATGAGTCAATGGAGCAAGATATGGCAGATCTGGTAAAATGTATTAAAAAGTTGTGAAGCGAGCAAGCAAAAATGTCCACTTTTTTATTAAAATATCAAATTTTGTGATTTTGACATAATATTCCGAAAATGATATCATGTTTCACTATCTATGTTTTCTGTTATTTTCCTTTCCACTTTTTTTTCTTGGTCACGATTTTTTTATTTGGGGGGGGGGGGAGGAGTACCCCGAGCCCTCACCCATTAGTATGCCACTGTTCAAAGGCACCATAACCTTTGTAGCACACAATGAAAGGATTTGAAGAAAAAAACACGCTCTCCCATACTTTGGTTTTAAAAAAATTGTTCTTGCCTAAAGAAGGAATATTCAAAGCTAAAAGACAAGATATTAAAAAGGAACAACAACAGAACTATTCTAGCAAATAAGTAGATTTGGAAATGAATTTTGACCGCATAATTCGAAAATTATGGCAAAGATCTTATGATTTTTTTTTAATTGAGGGGGGGGGGAGCATCCCAAGCCCCCGCCCATCTGTGTGGCACTGTTCAAAAGGCACCATAACCTTTGTAGCACACAATGAAAGGATTTGAAAAAAAATCCACGCTCTCCCATACTTCGGATGAAACAAAATTGTTTTAGCTTGAAGAAGGAATATTCAAAGCTAACAGAGAGCATATTAAAAAGAAACAACAACAGAACAATTCAAGCAAATAAATAGATCTGAACATGAATTTTGACCACATGAATTGAAAATTATGGCAAAGATAATGAAAAGGTTAAGAGGAAGTCTGCTAATTAGCAAGAAGTCCGATCATCATATTTATAATTTTATGCCATTTTGGCGCAAGCCTCCTTTTTAACCCCAGACAAAAACATTCCGTGTTCGCTCAAGCATGAACGAAACTATTTTTTTAATAGCATTTAAAAGATAAGACCTTAGAGCACCAACTAACACCAAAATATAGACATTATAATTTGAAACAAAAATTTTATAGACTTTTCAAATCTGTCCCGTTTTTTTATATGCACTGTATATGAACTCAGTACATGGTGAACCAAGTTGTCGATACTATACAGTCTCTATAAAGGATCTAATTGCGTAGGAGCCAAGAATTAATTCATAGAACAAAGACATACATCTTTAAACGTTGATGTTAATCCGTGACGTCATTCTATTCAAGAGGGGATGAAACAACAGATCACCCCTCGTAACAATGGCGTAGCACATAATGTTATCAAGCGGTGCGCTCGGAGACGCTCTCATGATTGGGCAACTACGACATAATATTGAATATATGAATGTGCATTAGACAATTAGATCGCTGACTCATCCCAGGGCGTGAAGTCGACAAAAATGACGTGCGCATATGGCTAGCTATGCGAGAACTTAATTTTTCATCTTCTTCTTTGTTTTTAAGAAACTTCTGACGATGTGATTTGGAAAAGTTGAATGTCAATTTAAAAAGTTCAATGCCGATTTTCAAATTAAACAGCAACATTAATCACGATTGAAAACGCAATTACAAAACGGAGATATAATGAAAAACAAAGGGTGTGTGTTCAATGTCCCCCATTCCTGGTCGTAAAAGGAAACGTCTTTGAGATCGCTATTGGGAGTAACATTTGGACGCCGAAAAAATATACGCTTGAAATCGCGATTAGGTCAGATTTTACGACCTTCAGCATCGCGATTGCGACATCGAACATGAATGAGTTTTGAAGCGTATTTGAATTTGCTCTCCTAGTGGAAGCCAACACAAGCACCTGGCAGAAATTTATCTTTGTTGTTTTAGCAATCACTTCGCAGACACTTTCTATAACGAAAATAATCTATTAAAAGGACAAGTCCACCCCAACAGAAAGTTGATTTGAATAAAAAGAGAAAAATCCAAAATGGATTACACTGAAAATTTTATCAAAATCGGATGTAAAATAAGGAAGTTATGACACTTTAACGTTTCGCTTAATTTCACAAAATAGTTATATGAACATTCTGGTCAGTATGCAAATGAGGAGACTGATGACTCACTATTTCTTTTGTATTTTATGATATGAAATATTCTAATTTGCTCCTCATTGTCAAGCGAATCCTCACTGAACATGTGGAATTAGCATCACAACAACCATTAAACGTCAGATGAGAAAAAGAGATAGGCTTTAAAAAAAAGCACACAAACAGTCCTGTCCAGAAGCATGGAAAGCATACTGGCAACATAGGAATCAGATTGCTAACAATGTACATAGGACACGTCGTGAGTATATCATCGGGAAAAGCCTGAAAGACAATCCAAAGTCTTTCTGGTCGATCTGAAAACATTGGTATCCCAACGTTGCGTACTTCGACCAAGCTTTGTGCTACAGCCTTGGATAAGGCAGAGGCATTGAATGGCTTCTTCCAGTCACTCTTCACTCGTAGCCAGCCTCAATCTCATGTGCAGAAGGGACCATCTTCTTACCCAGCCATTGGCCACTTGCAAATCCACAGGACTGGGGTTGAGAAGCGCCTTCAACAGCCCAATCCACCCAAGGCTAGTGGGCCCGACGAAATTCCTCCAAAACTTCTGAATTTGATAGCTCATGAGATTGCCGCTCCTCTATCATTCATCTTCCTGAAAAGCTGCAACTATGGCATTGTACCATCTGACTGGAAACAGGCATTGGTTCCTCCCATACACAAGTCTGGTAAAAAGTTTGACCCCTCAAACTCTAGACCAATCTCGCTGACATGCATATGCAGTAAGGTTATGGAGCATATCATCCTGAGCCATGCATCTAAGCACATCGCAAGAAACAACATCCTTTCTGGTGCTCAGCATGGATTTAGACAACTGCGACTCAATTAACATCAGAAGTACATGATTGGTCTTCTATCCTTCAACGTCGAAGTCAAGCGGACATCGTCTTCCTCGACTTCCAGAAGTATTTTGACCGGGTCCGACATCATCTTTTGTCTTCCAAGCTTGAATTCTATAGAATCACTGGTAACTTTCTGCGTTGGAAAATGTCACTTCTTGCTGATCGGAAGCAGGCAGTTGTCGTTGATGGATCAAAGTCAACATGGAGAGATGAAACATCTGGCATGCCCCAGTGTTCTGTTATCGGGCCAACCCTGTTTTTGCTGTACATCGATGACATATTAGATAAATGTACAGTCAACGATGCGTCTCTTCGCAGATGACGGTGTCATTTACCGTGAGATCAAGCATTGTGACGACTACCGAATCCCCCAAAATTACCTCCAACAACTGTCTAGTTGGTCTACCAATGGATGATGGACTTCAACATCAAAAAGTGCGCAGTGTTAACTATTACGAGAAAACGCACTCTAAACATCCAGCAGTACCATCTGACAAATAGTGTGATCCCTAGAGTTAACAACTACAAATTACTTGGGTTTCACAGTTTCTTATGATCTGCAATGGAACAAACATTGCCAACCATTCGACAGAAAGCAAGTCGTACTCTTGGCCTCCTGCGTAAGACTCTTTCCTCTTGTACAAGAGATGTGAAGTCGAGGGCCTACACATCATTGGTGCGCCCTCACCAATACAGAGAGCAGCGGCTCGCTTTGTGTACTCTGACTACAGGATCTCCACATCACCTTCTGCTCTTGTAATGTCACTAGAATGGGAAGAACTTCACACACGCCGAATCCTGCCACGTGTTCTCTCTTTCACACCTATCGTCACCCCAGCAACATTTTTCACAAGACATGATCACAACTTGAAGTACATCATACCTGAGGCCACAATCGACCCCTTTAAGTTCTCCTTCTATCCAAGAACGATAAGGAACTGGGAACAACCTACCAAGCTCAGCTGTAAACACCACAGGAATGTCCAGTTTCAAGGAGGCTGCTCTCCTTGCCATCAGAATGATGCAGCCTCCTGTTGGATCCCAAATGATATAAAGTCAATAGCTTGGTTTTTACTTGCACTCGGTATAGCATGTTTTACTGTTTCTACAAATTGCTTTGTCTATCCATCACCATTTCATGACGCTCCTTCCAGTGGCTCACTTTTATTTGTCATCCCAGTATTATAATAGCTTCCTGTATGAGCTGCCAAAGGGACTCCATCAAATATCAAGTATATGGTTTAGTAAAGTTGGTCTTTATTGTCAAATCTTTAAAAAAAAATGAATATCGTATGATTCAAACAATAAAAACAAAAGAAATAGTGAGTGAGGGACATCATCGACTGTGTCATTTGCATGTTACTGAGTTCATGGAGTTGTGAAATATCACGGTTTTGTGAAAAATAAGCGTAACTTTAAAATGTCATACCTTTCTTATTTTGTATCCGATTTTAATGAAATTTTCAGCGTTATGCTAGTTTGATTTTTCTCTTTGTATTCATTATTTTTCTGGGGTGGACTTGACCCTTAATAACAAAGCAGTCTTTGTCGACAAGCTGTCAATCAAAACAACTGTGTCGTCCTGGACTCTGCACAGACGACAAATTTGCACTTATTTTTCGTCCTGTCCGAATCTTTAAACGATGTGCTGTCCCGGTCCACCAACTTTCGACAATGACCTCTAATCTGTCCATTATGATTTGACGGGCGTTTTCAGTAGATGCTGAACGTTGCAGAAAGCGTCTGCGAAGTGGATGCTAGTCTGCAAGCACAGACTCATATTTAACACTTTAACTAAAACCATGTCTAGACTGAAGGCTAGACTTCAAAGACTCTCTCTGGAGCCAGCCAGAGTTTATAGTGAATCTAGGCTCACTACTTCAGATTCTGCATTACGTACTGTGTGAAATTTCTAAAACCAAGGGTCTGTGCCTGCAGACTTAGTGGATGCTGAAATAAAGCTGAACGAAAGCGGGAAATTTAAGGACGATCGACATACAATCAGGTTTAGATTTTGGCCACTGAACGGTGCACCGCTGATCGTGTGTGTGTTGTGTTTTATAATTGCATTTTCAATCATGATTCATGACTTGATATTTCAGCTCCAAAGGTGATAGGCGAATAATAAAACTTTCCAAATATCCAACAACAACAACAAAATTTTTGTGAAGATTGTCTTTTAAAGAAAATTCTCGTTTCTAGACGATTGAGATTCGCGACTTGTTCCTGATTCCGAGGCGATGAGTCACAAATTAGTTGTTAATTTTTAAGTGGGCGGGAAATGGAATCAATATCCTTTGTCTACTTTTATTCACTTTTTGTTTCGAAAGATCGATTAAAACAAAACGCACCGATACCGGTCCTCGTACAAGTCACATATTTGTAGGGGATTTCCCCCCCCCTTGTCTTTTCTCATCAAAATCTAACTTTTGAGTCAAAAGCCTCTTTGATCCGTAGTAGATTAAAACAAAGAGAATGACACCTAACGAATCTGTATTAATATATAAGTGTATATAAAATTATGCCTACAGTATATGGAGAGAGGCTCATGACATTAACAAATTAAAAGAAAATAATAATAATAAAAATTCCAAATCTTTTTCTGATTTTCGTCAACCTTTAATTGATATGTTTATTTAGTTGTTTATTTCAGATTTTTTTTTATTAAAAAGGTATTAGGATCATGAGGATGAACTTCCCCTAAAACAATACCATCCAAGAGTCTTGTTTCAGTGTGCCTAGTATCGGTGAGAAGAATGTATGAGTCGGTTTGTAAAATTGCAAGATCGTAGTCGTATACACCCTTCCTTGAATAATGATAATTAAGTATTCTAAGGAAATAATGTGAACAAATTTGGTAAAACGAGTATTAGAGAAATCAGCCTTTTTTAATTTAGGAATATCAAAAATATGTAATAATGACAATGAAAGATGATTACTACTTATTCTCAGTGTCTGTCACTTATTCTGTGTTCCTGACCCATGGCAGGGGCGGCGATCCTGGAGGGCCGAGGGCACAGTGCCCCCACTTTTTGAAGCACTGAAAAGTTCCTTTTTTTACGAAAGAAAAAATGCCCCTCACGAACCTGTACTGTGCCCCTTTCAACTGAGAAGGACCCGTTTTATGTGTGAGCAAGTGTCTCCTTGCCTTCTTGTAAGTGCCCTTTCTCGAATCAGTGCTCCTTTACACCTAAGAGAGCCCCACACGAACGCGTTCTGTATCCCTTTCACCCGAGAAGGAGCAGTTTTATGTATTAACGAGTGCCCCTTTGCCTTCTCATAGGTGCATGTTTTTCATATCAGATAGTGCCATTTTCGAAAGAAAAGGTGCATTTTTTCCCCATGCCCCCCCCCCCCACTTTCCGATGTCACTCCGCCAACTCTGACCCAAGGGTAATTATTTCATTGCCGGTCGCTACCCCTGACCCTCTTGTGAAGTGATTTAAACCACACTACGCCTTTGCACAGGATAAACTTGAATTGTCAGTAAAACAAACAGATGTGTATTGTTTAATGAGTTTGACGTCACGTCATATTAACAAATAAGCGAGGAAATCCGTGGTTCCCATGTGAACGGATCACGGATAAAGGAAAAGTACCCTCGGTTCTCATACAGTAAACAATGGTCATCTTCATTTAGGGATTGTTCAGATAATTTATTTTTATCCCATCTATGTGAAAGGTTGTAGGTTAACTTATAAAATGGATTAAATTAAGCAAGGCAAACACTTGATGAAAAAAATGTAGTTTTTTTTTAATGCAAACCGTCATTTAATAATGAAGGATAAATAATAAGCACCATGAACACAGGAAGAGGAAAAAATTAGAATAAGACCGTGGACATGTAGTTGTATGTCCATTATAAGACGAAGGGGGGGGGGGTGGAAAATGAAGAGACGGGGTAAGGAAAATTGAAAAGAAAAAAAAGGAAAAACTGATAGAAAATAGAAGTTTAAAAGAAGTCATTTCAAAGGATGGATGTTGTTTCTTTGCATTTTGCATTTTCTACACTTGCGCATTTACCTTATAAAAGAGAAGGAGGTATCCACGCCGACCTGATATCCAATCGCCTCAAGCAGTGTGGCGTCACATCCCAATAATAACCCTTGTTTGAATCAACTTCATCTCAAGTAGTCTTGTCGGTACCACAGACCGAGATTTGATAGGGGGAACAATGACTTAATGGGGCAAATGGCTTTCACTTTTGTCAAGTTTTACAAGATTACCCGTTCAAATTGAGAAGAAAGGAGAGATTAGTTACACACGCTGTACACCTTATTGCACTTTCAAGTATTTTGTGCTTCCGATGTTTGGTGCTGATACAACTAATCTCTCTCTCCCCTCTTTTTCCCCCTCTCTCTTCTTCTTCTTCTTCTGTATGTCAATACATGAAATACTAGTATGAACTATTGTAATTTTCTTATTATATTAAACTAAAAAAATATTTCTTCCTGAACATGTGCAACTGCTATTTTTTTCAATATTGTATGGTTAAAAAAATAAGATAAAAGAGAAACAGTGAGTGAAATCATAAATTCTCTCATTTTTATATTATCACTGTGCTAGATTGTGCATACTGTTTTGTGAAAAAAAATAAGCGAAATATTCACATGTCTCATTTTATGCTATTTGATTTCGATGAAATGCGCAGCATAGGCTTAATCTATTTTGCTCTTTTAATTACATTCAACACTTTCAGAATATGAAAAATTGTTTACTTATTCTTAAAGAGACTTTCCCATGCATAGTTTTATTAAGAAAAAAAATGCATGAGTGCCAAATAATACCATTAATTTATCCGATTTCAATGATGATTATAGATAGCGTTGGGATTCATAATGCAATTATTATCATGATCATCCTAAAATATCATGACTACATGTCATTGAATTCGGTATCATAACTTCCGATTGAAGTCAATGATAATACAATAATAGTTCGAAATGTTTATTGATTTTGATAATGAGAATTATATAAGCAAAATCAGTATTTTTAACAATGTTTCTATTCTAATAAATGTACAATTTCTTAGTAAGGAAAAAAGTGTATAATCGATTACTTCCGGATCTCCTATATTTTGTAAAAAATGAAAATCCCCTTTTTTAAGTTCCACGACTTTCGACCACAAACAAAACTATTTTTTCATACGGAAGTAAACGAAATGAATTTTGCTGCCTGTTCATCAAATAATGGTGGTTTGAGATTGTTTGATTATGTTTTATTAACGCACAACAAAACAAAGAAGTACATTTAATGACAGAGATGCACGACTCGACGAGTATGTGTGGGATTTATTTCATGATTAATCTATTTATGAGAATAATTCCCCCGGTATGTTAAGATACATTTTGCTTTAATTTGATACAACTGTAAATATCTTTCAAACGAACCTTGAATAATATATCATATCATCGGGGTAAAATAATACATTGTTTTGAATTTGCCGAAATCTGGAAATGGCAACAATGTTGGACAGCAACAAAATAATTCTAATTGATGATTTTAGAGCCGTGAAAATAATGTTCTATCCAAAATAGAATATCGTTTCTTCGTAGGATTTATTGTATAATAAGTGGGCGTGTTTGATTCAAAGGGTTCATAATACCTGGGGCTGTTATGGAAGACTAAGGGAATTTCGAAATCATTGTTAAACAATAAATCGAGATGTGCTCATGTTTATTCATATCTAAAAGTTTCACCATTTATGTGTTTCAAATATGTGTAATTTGATTTTTTTTTTACTGTACAATAACTGCCCAAAAACGTGAAAAATGGTACTCCATAATAGACTTATTTCATTTACTGAAGCTAAATACACGGTCAGCTCAGAAATGGATTGGTATACAAAATCATTACTGATAGAGATAAAATTTCCAGACGAATTATTCATTTATTATATTTTATATATGATTATATATATATTATTATAATATGTTGATACTGGGTAACATTTTCAGAATAAATGTTTTCTTCTTCTTTCTTTCTTTCTTTCGAGCATGCTCTTGCCTGTTAACATAAGAACTGTACAAATAAAGGTAAGGGATTTTTAGATAAATAATTTGAAGAAAAAAAAAATTTTGCAGAGTGATCTGATGGCATCATAATATCAACCTTGGTGAAGGCGCATCCCTTACCAGTCGCTTAATGGCTTTAATTAGCGTGTGTGTCTGTGTGTGTTTTCTATAGTATAGAAAACTTACGCATCGCAAATGGTTTCCTTCATGTTTGAAGTGCCTCGATTCCTATTGGTCAGTAGACCCGTCGGTATCGAGTAGGAAAAAAACCCTTCACATCCGAGCCGCCGTTCGGATAAATGAGAGACCTTTTTTTAACGGAGGTCCAGAGTACATGCAGGAATCTCAAATATTAACCAGAGTCATGCAGCCTCAAATTCAAAGATTATTTCCAAGCGACAATTTATAGCATCAATTTTGCAAATAGTAAACATCATTAGCGGTGACAGAACGACCAGGAAGAGAAGAGGAGCCACTGGTTTAGTTTCGTAAAGGGTTTTCTCGCTGTTTTTTATTTAATGAAGTACTTTTATCATTTCTTCTCACCATGAGTTCGAGTTCATATTTCGTCAACCCAGCGTTTTTTCCGACTTATCCTCATGCAGGAGAGCAGTTTTATGCCACCCCTCCCGGCAGCTATGAACTCTCATCATGTGCTTTTAGCAAGAACCCCAAAACATCATCCTATTCATCAAGTTCTTCGCCGCCGAGCCTCGGGGCGTCGACAAAGCCATCATGCACCCAGCAGCTCGGTGCTACCACATTTTATGGGGGAGGGACATTATCGAACTTTTCTACGGCAGCAGGGTACGGTGACCATTCGACGACGTCGGCAGGTTACGGGTCCATCTCCCAACCGATCTCACCAACGAGTGCGTGGGATTCCAGAATGGCTGCCACGTATAATTCGACTTCATGGGGTAGCACAGCGGCGGAGTTAAGTGACGGGAGCTACAGGGGTAGAGTGAACGCTCTGGCCGCTGGTACAGGTTGTTTGGTATCAGCCGCAGCAGTAGAACCTAACAACAATCATTGCTCACAGGTGATGTCTCCTTGTAAATCTACCTCAGGTTATCCATGGATGCCCGTGGCAGGTGAGGAACATTGTCTCTTTGACTTGATTTTCTTTGAATGCAAATTTTGTCATGTAGTGCCGCATCATCGAAGATGTTACTCCAGATTGGGTTAAATTAAGGGTAAACATACTCGTGTGTAAAATAATGCCAGATTCATTGTCACTTTTACTCAGTGCTGATGAAAATCATGATTGACCCGATAAACATTGTTATTAATCTATATTTTGCGAAATTTCCTGTCAAAATAGGCATGTTCACCATTATGACCCAATATTTATGACATTGGTCGATTTTTTTTCTCACTTATGACACCCAAAGTCTTTAGGCTTACAGAAAAAAATGGGGAAAAACTATTAGTAGGGCTTGTTCAGATACACCATCCAATCTATACCAAAATTGAAGTTGATAAGCCCAGAAAGCACCATATCTGTTGAAACATATCCCCTCATTATCGTTAATACATAAACTAAAATTATATTTACTACTCTATCTGTATTTTCAATATGGTATTTAAAATCATTATCGTGTCAATTACTTTTCTTATCAATATCTCTTTTAAAAATCACCTTTTCCCCATAACTGGTATCAACTGAGCTTCATCACTAATCAACTAATATTATTTACTTGTATTGTAAGGGATACGAATTGATTTAATCATCATGCATTGTGGGGTGTGTTTTTTTTTTGTTATCTTTCCCATTATCTTTGTTTGAAAGCTATTGTCTTGTGAACATATTCTATTCTGGATGTAGCTATAACAAAATATCAAGTATTTTGTTTGGCATAACGTATTATTAGCGGTTGTACACGATAGGAAACTAAACTGAGAATAGTTTCGAAGTCACGCAAGCGTTGATTTCCTCTGTAAACGAAAAATGAAACTACAATCACGATGGTGGGACAGACTGGTTTGTGGCAATCGCTTATTTAAGTAGGTGAATAAGCTAGAATTAGAAAGTAAGATAATTTTTTTTTTTATGTTGATGGTGTATAACAACATTATACATGTTATACCAACATACCATATAGTAGGCGTGTATAATGCATTTCGTTCATACACTGATGTTGAAGCTAAATGTGTGCTCCTTTATCTGATATATTATATTTGTATATTCTATTATCAGCAGTTACCTTAATTAGTCATGTATTGGATAATAATTGTGCAAAGGTGTCAAATATGAATTATATTACAGAAAAAATATTCAGTAGAATATTTTTTTTTAAAACATATTTACAGTGTGGTGCATTATTGACCTATAGGGGTGAATCCTCGGAGCGTTTCTTATGAAAAAAATCACGCAAATATAGTTAGGAAGGAAAAACCCCAAATCATACATAATTCTTAGATGAAAAAAAGGAATGTAATCAGGTAAGAAAACTATATGTAGCTCTATGCTACCGGACACATGCATCTTTTTAGTTGATGAAGGTACATCTAGCAACGAATTCCATTTCCATGGTTGTCTTAAAAATCGTATTTAATTACGGCTAATTGAGGAAGAGCCCAGGCAACGCCAACGGATTAGTTGTATTTGTGTTTGGTATTAAGTTTTTTTCTTAACTTCTTAATGGGGCTAAGATCGTAAGTCACAGACGATAAGCCAAGGTTGTAACTGACACCATAATACATGTCATGAGGAC
The DNA here is from genome assembly GCF_037042905.1 of Lytechinus pictus. Lineage (NCBI taxonomy): Eukaryota > Metazoa > Echinodermata > Echinoidea > Temnopleuroida > Toxopneustidae > Lytechinus > Lytechinus pictus. Next base: position 44,180,456 of record NC_087247.1, on the reverse strand, counting down.
ACGCATTCAACGCGTTTATTTTAACGTTTTTATGACGTCGTAAAATCCAAAGTTAGTGACTTCGCGTTGTGATAATTGGTCTACCACGCGCCTTCGTACAGTATACTGAATCCAATTCGTTTATTTCAACCATTCGAGCTGTTCTTCTGGATCGAAATTGAAATCATCGTGAATTTCTTCAGTTTATATTTCCTTTTGTTGGTTTTAACTATTGTATTGTACTCTGACGCATGCGTGGTGTGCAGTAACATGGTTAAATCATATGCCTGCAGTGTTCATGCATTTTTTCAGTTGGTAAATCCCATCATGAAGGTGGCTATCACATACTGGTACAGATCATTCTTTCAGCTCTTATGTCCTAAAACTTTTTAATTAGCGTTTTTCATGTGAATTTTACGATTGTACAGGAACGTTTCTTTTCATTGTTTTTTTTTAATGATGGGGAATTATCTGTACAAAGCCTGTCGACTCCTGTGGTTCTTATTTAACTTACTCGCTTTCTATATGTTTAATAACGTAATTGCGTCTCACTGAACCGGTGAGTAGGAGCTAAAGATAGAAATAATTAGTCTCCTTATTTTTTTAATTCAAATCAATTGCTCTATATACAGAAGGATCTTGTTTTTTTTTTTCTTTTCTTTCTAATCCTTGTGTATGATAAGACCGAAGGAAACCAGGCTGGCAGACAACCCCTGGAAGTCTTTTATCTAATTTGATCGATCTACTCTAAATTTCCGGATTTCACTTTCCGGCCACATCTGACAAGGTGCATGAGGAAATTCATCGACAGATTTAACTCCACATCAATATCGTATAAATTTGATACAAATTAGTTATATATGCGATATTTATATAAAACAAATACAGGTCGAAAATATGATAATGCATTTACATAACATAATTATATTCGTTCTACACAACAATGAATACTATAATGTCCAATGGTCTGCAAGATTAACATGGTGAACTTGAATTTGATAACTTGCCTGGTTACTTTCAATATAATCCAATGCAATTACACTTTAGTCATAAACAATTTTGATTTAACCAAAAGGGTATTCATATGAATATATCAAAAGCTTTTGGAATTAACTCCTTGCACGCTGAATAATTTTTGAGGGGGGATAATAATTTTTTTTTCTATGTTATTTTCTTTGATTCAAGATTTCCATATTGCCGCACCATTGATACTAATTATTATTATATAGATGTTATGCAAGAACTATTGCCTTTTATTAGCTTACCTAATCTGAAGGTTTGTGGAGAAAACTAATTATTACGAATTGAATTTAATTGTACGAATGTACAAGATTGCAACATCAGCGCGCTAAGGGTTAATACTTGCATTATACTAGTTATTAACCCCCTATTTCACAATTAAAACACGGCTCAAACATTTCGTTAATAATTATGCTGAGTAGATCATGTAGATGAAAATATATATGTATATGCTAGATTTTATATTTTACATGGTGCTGTGTGCATTATACCAACTCCTTGATTATACGTAAGTGTACTTGTGGGATTTTTCTCTCTCTCTTTTTTTTTGGGGGGGGGGTTATGATGGAATAATCCTAAACATATATGTTTTTAAGTGTGAAAATGTAGGCCCATAATGCCATTGTGCGGCAAAAATAGACAATGTTTTTAAAGATATTTGGTGTAATAGAAAGTGGTACTTTATTAATAGGGCATCGCGGCTAAGGTCTTGGGTGTGTTGTGGTGATAACTGGTGTCAGTTAACACCCTAGTTGTTTATCTCTCTATCACTTTCTTTTCTTCCAAATTCATTATTAGTATTTTTGCATGTGACCTATCATTTCTTTCCTTCTATATCATTCTTAAATCGTATTTGAATTAGGAAATTAGATAGGGCCTACTTTCATAAACCTGTTATTCTTGTCTATGTGGACTTTTTTTAAACCAGGGTTGTTATAAGGAATTTGTATTTTGTTGTTGATCTTCGTGATTTTTTAAAACAGAATATATATGATTCGTCCATCATTTGATCTTCAAAAGTCGGCCAGTTCCGGCGGAGGAGATTTCAGTGGTTAACCACTGATTTCTCTCCTTGTCTTGCCTCATCCATGAACTATAACCCTGACTCCTACTGCAGTTCACTTCATTCACAAAAACAGCAACCAACATTTAACACTACGCGAGGGACTAGAAAACTGATAAGTTGTCAAATCGATGGTGTAATCAGTTCATTTTTATCACGTAGTTGTTGTTTTTTACTGCTTGATAAGTTACGCAGCTTTTAGATTTTTCCGTATCGGATATTCGCCCATTGACAGTACTTGAATAAAAAAAAATGTGGGATTGATAACCATGATAAGCGTGATTTGGACTCCTTTCGCTCGAGTGAAAATTGGAAAACTTCCGTTATTCAATGTAATGGATGACACACCTGTAGATAGATTTATCAAAAAGATAACCAATTTCTAAAATATTGTTTTCAGTCCCTCCATCTCTCTAATTATCTATCTATCTATCTATCTATATCTATCTATCTATCCATCTATCTATCTATTGTCTACTTACCTACCTACCTATATCTATATATCTATATATCTTTCTCGCATTTCTCTTTCTTACTTTTCTTTTCACTTTTCTTCCTCATCCTATTCTTCTGACTCCCCTTCTTAATTCTTCTCAGTCTTCTCCTTCTTCTTCTTCTTCTTTTTCTTTGTCTTTTTCTTTTCTTTTTCTTCCTCTCTTCCTCCTAGACCTCTTGCTTTTCACCCCCTCTGCTTTATATATTTCTATACTACTCAATAATATTAATCATCAGATTCATTCCATTTTATTCCTGTTTTTGTCATGTTAATCCTTCCCTAACACGAGCACCCTGTCACCCTACCCCTCTCCTCCCCTTCCCCCTCCCCTCCCCTCGCCCTCTCCTCCCCCACTGCCTGCAATCTGCTTTTAGCGACCCCTCTATACAAAATGTGACATCTAAAGCTGATAATGGCTGTATTCATATACATATACCTCTAGCAATATTAAACCCTAAAACTTAATATACTGTATGCCATTTTTATAAGGCCAATCAACTGTCTGTATCAATTGAGATACCTGACCCCATTATGTGCTTGAACAGAAAATAACAATACAAGCCCCCCCCCCCCCCGTTTTATCTTTCTGAATATTTAAAATATAAAAATTGATATCACGAATCATTGCATGAGACATCTTTCAAATGTTAAGCCTCGGCAAAGTTACGACTTAAATAATGAAAAATCGAATGACTCAGAATTAAAAGGGGTTATAATACTTATTAAAGTCCTATATGATTTTTTAGCTGTTGGAAAGATAGAAAAATTATGCTAGCTTTCATATTCTTTCAGGACGAAAAAAAAACGGTCTACTTCAAACGCCCCTCAGGACCCTCACATTTATCCCTTGAATAAAAAAATAAATAAATAGTCGAGCCAATCATTTTGTTTTTATCATTTTTAAAGCATTTCTGTGTATACAGTGCATGCGATGCACAAAAAAATAAAATCAATATAAAATTAATATAATATAGAAACATTTAATTATATATTTCAGATAATTTTTATAGATTATTTATTGGAAAAGACCAATCTTGTAAATAAATAATTCTAGTATTTATAAAAAGAACAGTTATTGATTTGATAAGAACTACCACTATAATCAAATGATAACATTAATGGCGACAGCGATGATGAAGATGATGGTGACGATAATGATGGTGAGATGACGATTATATTATATAACAACAGATAATAATAATGATGATAATAATAATGATAAAAAATAATCATCTTCATCATTGCTTAATTACAAATGATTGAAAGAATTAAGTTGATACGTGTTATGCGTTTCTTGTGGAGAATTGCTATTATTAATGTTGTTTGTCAGAAAATATGAGTCAGAAATATGTTAGAGAATGTGATTGAATGTGATTCAAAATATTACCTTCTGTTCAATAGATTCAACATTTTCTTTTATCAAAATGTCTAATTTTCTTGATATACTTTTCGAATTACATTTCATTGTATTTTGTCTACTATATCAATTTATTTTCTGCATTTTGTTCTTGTTCCAAATCATCTCAATCATGTAGGCTAAGCATGTGATATCGTTGATTTACTTAGATAAAGAAATACAAGAACTAAGAAAGTCTACCAGATTTTATCAATTTTTTGATAATATATTGGATTATTCTGTAAGCTACGAAATTAGTAGTTAGATAACCAGTTCTCAGCCAACATGATCAAGTCAATAGACTCGTCACATTATTAACGATATTAGAGGAAGTAGTGCAAGCAGTAAATTTTCCAGCGCAAAAAAGACCGATAATCATTTCATAGTAATGATTCTTCCCCTCCAATATCATTATAGCTCTTGCATATTAGGATAAAGACGAGAAGCAACAAGAATTGGTTCCGAAGATCTGAACTAGCTGCGGTGTCAAGACATCGGCAGCGGCGCGGTGACAAATTGCAACGGGGTCGGCTCGGGGCGCGTGGAGGCCACCAGACCCATTAGTGAGGAGCGGAAGGACGCGGCTGGTCGCCGTGCGGGGCTTGCGAGACGTGATGAAATATTGAATGGGATTTCTTTGCGACCTAAGGAAACTTTAGGGCGCGAAGGTTTTACAATCATCCCATATATCATGCCGAAAGGAACAGTGTAAAAGAAAAAGAGGGGGATACATAGTTTTCCATGAAGCAATGTGTTTTATAGCTCCATGGTTTTTTTCATTTCAGAATATTGATGCCATACTGCACGCACAATTTTGATTATGATATTGATCATGGATCGGTGATGATGGTGGTAGTGGAATGAATATAAAACACCGGTTATGATGAATTTAATGATGATAATTGTTATTTTGATTAACAGGAATGTATAACCTGATACACATCGTGACTAGAAATGAAAGCTTAAGGACAGGGCAAGAAATTGAGAGAAATAATCGCCCAGTTTCTTCTCTCGTGACTTAAAAAAAAAGCGACGATCTTGGACCCCATCGACTTTTCCCCTCTGTACTATATATACTATATTCTACGATAAAAAAAACTGTGACGTAACGCTGTTTTTCTTTTTAAAAATCCCGTAATATACTACTTCCGATTCTTAGTTTGATTGCTCAATACATCTGCTTCCACTTTTTTCCCCCGAATCCGTTCAAAATCTTGAGATTTATTTTGTTTTGATAATAACAACTGCCAGACTTATAATTCAGAAGAATCGAATCCCATTATCAGTCAATTTTGTTTCAATATGACCCAAATATAAACACAACTAACTTGGAAATATTTCTGACTTGCGCGCTATATATCTCATTGTTTTTATCACGTTCTTTTTTAAAGTGCCATGTATGATTAGAAATTAATTCGATAGACAAGAAATGGCCTATATTATATCTCAAATATGAAAAATATACCTGAAATTGTATTTTCATCATGTTCATGGCACGTCCATTGAATAACTTACAGAATATAAAATTGATATTTTGATGTTCGTTTTATAATATCCAAATGCAGAAAATTATTATTTTTTATATTTTGGCAGGGTCCAATAGTAACATTTAAGATCACAATTGAGATACACCTTGTTCATTTTGTTATAATTTGTTGAATAGTTGTTCTAAAAAAAATACCCTCTCTGAAAATACTGCATGGTATAAAATTAAAATTTGTCGCGAAACATTATGCTTATTTGGGGGTAAATTCATATTTCGAATACATCTTATACTGCACAATAATACAACGACTGAATTCGGGTTCAGTCACCATAATTACCTGTGCTTGTTATCAATGGATTATATATATAATCTGTTCATTATATCAGAATGTCCGTATTTACCCATACCATGGATAGCATGTATAATATTCATGTCTTTAAAACCAACATTTTATAATTGTAACTGCCACAAGACTCATGTTTTACTCATCTAAATTCTTTTAATTAGAAGGATTATTTTCTTTCGAAAATAAGGGATCAAAATGTTGTTTGTGATGTGCACACTGAAAAGAGATTCATTTGAGGCAACTTGTGATTTTGGAGGTAATGATTGTTTTTATTGTCTTGAAAAGAATAAGAAAAGAATTGGGATATGTAATGAGAGACTGAACCCATTTATGATATAAATTTCTACACTGGAGTTCATAAACTAAGTTTATCTTTACATTTTCGAATACTCTATTTTCAAGAATGTAAGATAAAACTGAAGTTATCCCACACAATTTGGCTATTAATCTTCTTTCTCATTCGGGGATTGATTCCAATTCAAAGGTGCATGCTGATGTAGTTACTTTCCAGAATATTATTAAATTTTCCTGTAAACCATCACGGTAGGTTCTTGAGATCCTTCAGTCGGGACATCACAGGAAAGACTGAGAATTTGTTTGTGTTCAAAGATAAATCGTGCATGGCTTGAAATTATTTATTCTCTCACGTAGTAGCAATCTTTCTTTTTTTCATTCGTGGGAAAGGATGGCTATTAGGCATACTGGATGTTTTAAGCATCAAGTCTTTCTTAAGTTTTGATACATCCCCAAGTTTAGGTCACTATTCAACTTATATCAAACTTTATTATAAGCATGTGTAAAATGCCGAGGATGATGTGAAACGAAAATTGTTTAGTAGACGTTTTTTCAGATTTAACAAGCAAATTTATTTTTGTCGGGAGTCCAATTGCTTATTTTTGTTTAAATTTTGTCCTACAAAACCATCTGTCAAACTTGTAACGGACTGATAAATTAAGGTTATAATCTTTTATATTTATTTCTGATATGCAGTTATCAATGTTGTGACGTAGGTGTTACACATGACACACTATATTTTGATAGTTCTGCTATAATGTTTTGTTTCAAAATTTGCTTTTGCTTTCTTTGCGATTTTTAAAAATCAACACGTTTTCCCCAACCATGGATTTGTATTCAATTGGTTTTGACATTTTATCGCATACATCACGACACTCACACCACGCAGTTGTGATTACCTTCACCTATTTCGTGAGGATTCTTGTAACCACTGTCATTATTATGACGATGATTTATGGTGGTGACAATTGTGATGATGATGATGATGAAATGGGTATTGATGGGATATGATATGGGTATTGATGTCGATATGGGTATATTGACGTCGATAATGATAACGTGATTGTTTCGATGATAGAGTAAAAGAGGTTTTTTTTTTTCGAGGGTGACTTGTACCATTTCTGATTAATGATCACATTATTTTATAGGAAGCCTTTTGTTGCTCTCATTGATCCACAATAATCCAGAACGCCTGTTAGTATTGATCTGCTAAATCTCATTTTGATCTCTTTTCACACCCTTTTAGGGTAGTATCACCCGTCTTTTATCGGCTTATTTAGATACATAGACCTTAATATCCCATCCATTCTGCTCAAAACCTGCATGAGCGACTCGTTTCAAAGTACCTAAATATCTGGAAAAGGATTACTCTTAAATAGAAGAGAAGTAAAAGAACAACTCAGAATAAATTGCTTTATGGGATTATACGCTACTCAAACACTTCGCACATCAGGAATTCGTGATTTATCTTTCAAAAAATGTTAACGCAATTATTCTTAACCAAATAAATCTGTTAATATGTTAGACAAAATAAGTTTTGTTTTTGCTACCTCTTTGAACTAGCAAGATGACAATAATATAAGTCTAGTAAAGTTATTGTGATTGTCCCAAATCCGAATGAAAGATCAGGAGTTCTTTTTTTTCCAAAATTAATCAACCAATAGACTAAAATAAAACAACGTAAAATTAAGTTTTTATTTGCATAAATGCTATACTATCCCAAATTGCACATTTGTTTGTGTGTAATTTCCGGCACACAAGTACTTCGGATGTTGACAGAAGTTCATTGAAATGTTAGTAATACATGCTAACAAGTAAAGTAACAAATGGAATTCCGAATATACCCCAAAATAATATTCCGATAACACGTTCATCAATGTTTGTTGTCGTTGGAAACAATATTTGGGACACTTTTAACGCAGATCATTGCAGTTTAGGAATATTCATGAAAGTAGGAAAACAGATTCAGGTACGATGGCCAGATTTCATATTCGGTATATTATCATTGTTTCATTTCGACTTCGCGTTATAATCATGTAATATGCGTCTCTAATTAAACTTTTGTCAATTAGAGACGCATATTAAATAATTATAACGCGAAGTCGAAATGAAACAATGATAATATACCGAATATGAAATCTGGCCATCGTACCTGAATCTGTTTTCCTACTTTCATGAATATTCCTAAACTGCAATGACTGCAATTTATTTCATATTGATGACATGCATTTTAAGTGGTCATACAGTATTTCCCGTATTTTATCTATTAAAGATAATGTTCATCAAATAAGTTTATGTGGGCTAAAGATACACATAGGTCTAATTCATTATGCATTCTCCATGAACAGAAACGGCAATTGCTCAAAATTTACATCGCGTAATTGCGATATAAATACAATATCCGAGGTAAAAGTTGTTTGCAAACCATACACATTAAAATACTGGTTATTAATTTGAATTCATCAGAGGAAGGTAAAATGTTATCATACCCACAATGATTTGTCGCCTATATAAACTGATAAAAACTAAAAGCAATCAGAGAAAACATACAAAGACAGTACAGTCACAACACCCTGACTAATGTCTGCCATTCTGCTATACTCGACGATACATTATTATATGTTTGCTCGATCCTTTTTACTAATTATCAGTATTGATAAGGTCCAATGTGAGCATATATGTATCTATTTATGGGTCTATATAATTATGAAATAAGGTTAACAAAGGAGACAATCATCAAACATATTGATTTTGCTTAATTGTTTTTAATGTGATTAAGGTATAATAAAAACAAACAACACTGCGCAAGAACAAACAAAATCATGCATGTTTGCCACCACTGATATGCCTCAAGCATAAACAATATCTTAATGCAATATTCATATCTATTTGCATAATGTATCACTTTAAAAAAATGGCCAAGAGAAGAATGAATCAAGGAGCATATAAAACAAAGATTAGTGATTAATAGCAAATATGAAAGAACACTTTATAAACTAAATGCGCATGTAATATTGATCTTGATTGGTCAGTCCATTTAGCAATTGATCGATAATCTTTGAGTTACGGAGCCAAGATGGTAATTTTATGTAGACCTATATGACTTTCTGTCAACCTTTGTCCTGTTGGAATCGATAAAAAAAGTAAAGCGACGTCGAAACGAAAACAACAAACAATATTGTATGCATGTAAAATCCTAAATCATTAGATACAGTGAGTCATGCAATATCGGTCTTTATTTCTAGATGTAGGTTTACATAAAAATGAAAATAATTTACACGCACCTATCAGCGACCTATGTCCCTTTTCAATATATGATACATGAGTTATATTAACTTGTATTTATCACTAGATTGTTTAAATATATCTTTATATCAACACTTTCATAATTTAAATAGTATTTTATAATGTGTCCACTTCTTTGTTCTTTGCTCAAACTTTCTGCAGGTCCAAATGTTGGTCTTGAAGTCGGCAGGAAAAGATGTCGGCAGACCTACACTCGTTATCAGACATTGGAGCTAGAAAAAGAGTTTCATTTCAACCGCTATCTTACACGAAGGAGAAGAATCGAACTCAGCCATCTTTTAGGATTGACAGAACGGCAGATCAAGATCTGGTTCCAGAACAGACGAATGAAATACAAGAAAGAGAGCAAGAATAAAGAAGAAGGAGCATCGGGAGAAGGTGAGGGGGACAACGAGACCGATTCAACGGGTACGGAGAACGCTCAATCTCAGAACGCTGTACACGGAGTGACGATATTGGAAAAACCATCGTCGTTAGTATTGCATGTAGAAGAAAATGTTGGATTGAACGTTGTACGACATTCGTGAAAATGTTGACATGGTAGATGAAAAGTGACTGTATTTAAACAAAACATATTCCTTGACGTTAATTGGTAATTTATACTGAAAATGATAAATACAAAAAAGAGTCAGGGGATTGATTGATTGAAGAGTTTATGTGGAACCCAAGGGTATTGTGATATCATACTTTGGCGTTAATATTGTGTGTGTATGTGTCACCTGGATGTACATAGTAATATCAACTCGATGTGTAAATTATGTATATAATCTATGGACTTTGTGTGTATAGAGAGCAAAAATAACATTCTTTGAATGTTGACATAGTTTTAATGTATGCTGAAGTACAGTGTTGCCGTTATTGTACACCGCTCTGGCGTCGGACAGTCAATGGGGGAAACAGCACGATGAGTAACTCCATTCGCTGATTTCATGCAGTCACGTGACTCACCACAAAATATACGCTCATGCAAATTTGCTATTTTGTTGTTGGTTTATCACCCTCATATTTTCACAGTACTAAGTTATGAAATTGCTGCACTTAATCCACGATGTACAAGTATATCATTACACCCAATGATAATTTAATGGGTATATTTTGTTGAATAATTTTGAAAATTGAGAGGAATGTCGTGTAAAGTTTTCTCAGGAGGTAACGTGCATGATCCCAGTCACAATTAGAAGTGCAAAAATCAACCGAGTATATCATTTCCATGTAGGAATATTTGTGTTTTAGAAAGGGAAACAACACATAACTACATATAACTACCTTTTGTTACAAAATTAATGATCTTCTTATTGTGCACCAAATTTCTGGTCATAAAATAATTAGAAACTTGTAGTCTGAGGCAGGGCAGTAATTCGTATTAAGGTCATTTCTAACTCACCTTTAAAAAAAAGTAAAAACCCATATAATCACACAGTTTCTAATATATCCAATCATGAACATATATTTAATGGCTTATTGATTCTACACTTCAAATGTAATCCCAGTTGTCATGATTGTATGGTGGGCTACTTGGCCTTTACTTAGTAATTAGAGGGGAAATGTTGAAATACTGTTTAGTATACAACAATCATTGTCAATGGAGGTGAAATTGATTGAACTGTGTTTGACATTCCAGGGTGTATCTACGCGTATGTGATCAAACAAAAACTTACAACATTCCAAATATTAATGACTGATACTCCTCTCATTCAGGAATTCAATGAATATTTGAGAATGTATCAAAAGAGTCCCTGACATTTTAGTTTTCTTTTACAGCCAATTCTTTGATACTTAATGATTAAGATATAACTGACACTTAAAAAACAACTTTCTCGAATATCTGGTAAGATAGGCATGTAATCATATTACTTTTGCAGAACTCGATTCGATTCATGTAAAACTGAATAGATCCTATTTATCAAAATGGCAATTTTATTGTTTCCCATATCGATGAGAAAATAATGTTTAACTGAATTTCTATTAAATGGCTCTCTGATAAACGTATCTATTCAAATTTGAGCAGATTGTTTTTAGAGTATGCTATCAAATGATATTCGTTGCTATCATCATCAGTGCAATTGGATGTGGGTCAATGATTGTGAGGTCTTTTCTCCGAAGCTCCAATCCGTCATATTTTACTTTTCCCATCCATTATACACTTTTTAATGTGAAGATTTCCTTATCCAAAGTGACATGATTCTCTTTAGAAGTTATCTTAATTACATTCCACTGTAGATTTGCAAATTTTAACTAGAAAAGAGTACACTCTGTAATGTCAAGTTTCAATGTCATTTACAACGTTTATTTCAGAGAACATACCACGGAACCATCTTAATAATTATCAAACTATTTCTTTATGACGTTTAAAAAATATTTTATACTCTCATATATTTTTTTTTTCTATTTGTCATAATTTCTTTCTCGACCAATCTTAGACATGTTAAAACCAACCCGTTTACATTTTACTTGATGCATTTAAAATGAACTGGAGTAAATCTTAATTGTTTCCTACCCGTAATGTCTTCAATTTGTTGCGGATGTCTTAGCCACGAAATAAAACAGTTTAATGTTTCCTGTCATTTTTACTAATGACATGTCAGAGGCTTTAGATAGTAATCTTAAAGATGTACTTGCTGATAAAGACTGTAATAACCCATGTATACTCTATTATTCAGGAAATATCTACAATGCATGTCAGTTTGATCAAGTTGAATTGCGGTAGTCCTATTCAGCAGTGCACTCTGTATATCGTTCAGATGCGTCTTGCCAAGTCATGGCTGTGTACATATAATCCCATCTACCCATAAAACTATTAGATCAGAATGAAAAATTAAATAAATGCTTGTATATTTGTATTAGGCTATTGTTAAAGCTAGTCCACAATGGCAAATATTCGGCCCATTTACAATATGCTTGTTTAACCCTGATAACTATATAGCAAATGGAACATGACGTTGAGTTGTGTTCCAGTGCAAGATGTTTCAACAGATGTGCAAAAATAGACATCCTCGAGGGATGATCTCACTTATATCGAACATCGCTACAAATGCAAATGACTAAACTTCTTTTTCGTCTTCATTCATTTGAGAGTTAGATATTATCCAATACGATGTAACGATGCATTTTGAGGTTGATGTTGTTTGTTCACAGACGATGTCCTCGCTATTTTAGCGCGCGCTAAACGGTTTCGCGCCATTGCGCATATGATTATCAGTTACAATGTAGAAATATATGTTTCTTATTATGGATTCATGCCTACCGTCTGGTATGTGTACAATCACCGATGGTGGAGCAGGACACGAGGAGGGTCTTTGAATAAAACTTGATTGATGATGTCGATTTCTGAAGAATAGATCACGGTAATTGACCGAGAAAAAAGAGGGCGAGCATGCAGAAAAACCTCATATCTCACGCCTCAATGCGTGATAAATCTGATCGTGAATCAGTATCAGGGTACTCTCACCGCGGAGACGAGCTGAGTTGATTGGATATATTGGGATGCGCTCAATTTGTTTCAGTTAACCATGCATGTGTTTCAGTACCCCCCCCCCTCCCTCATTCCGTTTTCCAGGACCTTTGCTATAATTACTTAACAACATATAGCTTAATGACGAAAGTCTATGTTGGTATGTTTACAAAGCATCGTCGGTCGGTTAACATCTGAACAAAACGTTATTAATTGCCTTTCCTGCTGTCATTTTCATAACAAGAAAAATTATTAATGATGAAATTAAGCAGGACGGATGGCAAGAGATGCTGGACACGGGCGAATCCCGAGGGTGTTTAAACAATCCTGTCATACTCCAGAAAAATGGGAGCGGGTTGTTAAAATAAAACAAATAATCATAAAATTTGAATCCAAATCACTTAAGAAGTCACGTGTAATTATAACATGACTACCTCTTACTTTAGACATCATCATCTGGTGTTTCTGATTTATTACTCGTTGCCCTCCATTTAACATAGTATTTAGGTCTCAACATCTGCGTCATGAATATGCATTTAAACAATAAAGCGATGTAATACTGAATCAATCTGTAATAGATATACCAAGGGTTTGCCCATTGCCACACATGTACAGATTTGTAGACTTAAAGAAAAAAAATCATTTTGAAACATACCAAACCATCCATGAAATTCATGGTAAACCAGATTTCTAAAGCACCCGTGATGATAGACAATGTCTATTGAAAAAAAACTTTGACAGATTTTAATGAGAATTGCGATTTTTATTTGGAAAATTCTCTCCGAAAACGTGCCGAATGATATCATTATCAATTGAAAATGCTTTGAGAAAAGAAAAGTAATTCATGCTCATGTTTTACTCTAGTTGTCTAGTTTTAAATAGACGGGTGTTCGGTATATCAATTTACTTTGAAAATGTTAAGAGTGGAAATTATTAAACTGATTTTGACTTGTATGTGATTGTTTTCACTGAGCTATAAAGGTGCAAATACTTGTGATTTTTTTTATTATTGATGTCTATGTGTGATATGTGGATATATTGCTTTAAAACAATAAAGACAAAACAAAAAATGCATTTTTCAGATCTACCCCTTTCTATCTTTATGAATATGTGTGTGACTTGCATAATTATATTGATATCACAGTCATGACAGTGATATACTTAAAACAAGACTGTCAGGGATGATCACAAATTGATTGGTTGATTAATTGGTTGATTGATTGGTTGATTGATTGATTTATTTATTGATTTATTTGTTTCTTTCTTTATTTATTTATTTATTATTTATTTATTAATTTATCATTATTAATTATTTTTGATTTTTTGTTTATTGATTGATCAAGTTTAGTGAGTGAGTGAGTAAGTGAGTGAGAGAGCGAGCGAGTAACTGAGTGAGTTATTTTATTCATTGATTGATGGCTTGATTGATTATTTGATGATTTTTTTTCGATGATTTGATGGTTTTTGTTAGGGGGTAGTCCTAAAATTCACTTTTTAGCTTTATACTTATGAAACAATATAAATATGTAATAATCTCATAGGCCTATTTGAATAGTGCGAGTGCGAAGCGCGAGCTAAAATTTGTTGAAACGTCATGTATTTTGTCCTGAAAATTGAAAATTTGGGCAATGTTTGTGATCCTGAACAAAATGCGTATGTAAGTAGAAAATCATACTGCGAGCGCGAAGCGCGAGCAGACATTGTTAATATATAGGGCCTACGTTCTGGCCTGATCTTAAAATGACCTGTTAAGGACTGTTTGCAGTTAGCCATGAAGACGATACATATTTCAATGATTAAATATATTTTTGTCATTCCGAAGCACTTTTTTCAATCATGTACGGGATAGGTATATAACTAAACAATTGATGCAAGCGCGAACAAAGAAAAAAAATCAGACCTAAAAACTGGACACTCTATTCATGTTTTTTTAATCATGAAAAGAAACACGGGTAATTGGGCATCTTCCTTCATTATGCGAAGCGCGAGCAGAAAATTTTGGATATTCTGATCTGAAATTGGAGAAATAAAAAACATTTATGTTTTAAATAAAGAACAAGCTGCGTATCTCAATAAACATGCGTGCGCGTATTTTAGATTTAGACCTATAGAATCTGGGCATTCTGAATACATTCAGAAAATCAACAATCAATAATGCGAGCGCGAAGCGCGAGCTTAAAATATTTGATATTCCGATCTGAAAAGGGTCAATTTAAGCACTGTTTCAAGCACTGTGTAGGAAACTTGTGAAGTGGATGTGGATCGCACTTAATAAATAATGCGAGCGCGAAGCGCAAGCTGAGGTTTTTTCCAATTATTTTGACCGGAACATTCTTAGGACATTGTGTCATCATATGAAAATGATGACTAATTTCCTATTCCTCTTCCTAAGCGCGAGGTGAAATTTGTTGAAATTCCATTTGTTGATATTAAGGCCTGAAAACTGAACATTTTAAGCACTTTTGTAATTATGAATAGGATGCATGGGTTAATATATTTTAAACAATTAATGCGACTGCAAATCGCGATCCGAAATATTTATAAACTGTTTTGAAAAGGGGATTTCAAGTAGTTTGTATATAATTAAAATAGAGGTATACATAACTTACCAATCAAAATGCGAGTGCGCAGCGCTAGCTAAAAATGTTGATATTCAGACCATAAAATTGATATTTTACAAAATTACAAAGCATTTAAAAAAATATATTTGTAAATCAAACAAAATAATTAAAGCTCGCTGTCCGGCCGAGCTGACATGTTTTGTATATTGACTTCAAAACTTCATATTTTAAGCTCCTATTGAACAAGATATGTATCTCATCGAAGAATGCGAGTACAAAGGGCGCACAAAAATTGTATATAGTGACATGAAATTTGTTTATTTTTCAAGTCTTCCCCTCACCTTATTTTATTCACTCGTCTTCCTCCTCTTTTTTTCTTATTATTTTTTTCCTCCTCTCTTTCCCCTTCTTTTTTCTTTATTCCCCCCTTTTTTCCTTATTTTTGCTCCGCCAATGGGGGGGGGGGGCTAAGGCCCCCCTGGATCCGCCTATGAGGTGAGCCAAAAACTCATCAAGAGCTTAAAACTTGCAACAGAGTAGCTGGTTGGTACTCATTTTCCTTCATTTCATTTTGAAGAGATCCTCGTTTTCGAGTCAACATAAAATAAACCGACAGCAATCTACTTTCACGACCATCTGTAGCGCCGAAATGAGCCAATGAAAATACGGATTCAGACACGGCGCATGGGACACAAAAATATAGCTACGACCGAGCGGGCAAAAACCTTAAACATCATATTTGTACCTCTCCCCATTTTTTTTTCGTTTCTACTTTTCTTTTCTCGGTCGTGTGACCTCCCCCTCCCCCGGTCCCATGCACCTGTAAGTGACCTGCAGTAGATTACAACGACTCGGAACCAAAGAGATTCGTCAAGAATGGTAATCAGGAATCGTGTCATGCCGGGTGATCTTTTAATTTATTTTTTTGTGTGTAGGTGTGTACAATTCTGTGTACTTATTTATGAATTTATAAATATATATAAATATTATCGTCTGTTTTGGGGGGAGGGGTAGGGCTTATCCGACATAATTAGCATGATCAGAATACCACTATCAGTGATTCGTGTCCCTTTTCAATCTTAGTGATGGATACAGGTTCCAGTGTAATTGATGAAAATAAATTTGTCTGAAAATGATAATAATACTGCAAAGGGGAAGTATTAATGGCTTTATTGCCTCACAAAATTGTATAATTTCCGTCAGAATGATAATTAGACTTCCACGTATTATCAGTCAATGACGTGACAACGAGTGGGAAATTTGAACAATGTTAAAGGCCTGCATGTTCTTGACGGATAGAAGGTTTATTTTGAATTGAATCGGGAAAGAAACTTCCGACTCTACCGTGGACCCTGCATCATTTCCCTTTCCTGTTTATATTTTTTCCCCTTTCGGGATGCACACGTATCTGCACTTCTCACGCAGGGAGGCCTTTTTATATATCTCTTCATACATGAATAGTGTGTGACAAATGAGCTACAATCAATTATAAACGTGGAATTTCAGTCTCAGGATTATTTAGTGATTATAGGGCAATGTGACACTGAACTGAATATGATCTTCTGAACTTGAATAGGTGAAGGATTGACAAAAAAGTGAGGGCTGGAAAAAAAAAGTTTCGACTAAAGGATTTACACTAGTGGTGGAAACCCCACATAGTGCAGTTGATTGCATGCTGTGATTATGGTCAAACGAAATTTAATGAAATATCATATGAGCAAAAAAAATGGTCATGGTGGTGCTGCTGATAATAAACGATGATACCAAGTGCATGGATAGGTCCATATTAAGAGCGGTCGTATAAATATTGGTAGTGGCGCGACTGTGAAAGTGATGCTGGCGATCGTACGCATCTGCTCGGTGGTGGCGGTGGTGATGGTGATGCTGATGATGACGACGCTGATTGTGGAAATGATTATTGTGATGATGGTTATAATGATAATGGTGTTGATGGTGGTGGTGATGATGGTGATGCTGATGGTGATGCTGATGGTGATGCTGATGGTGATGAGATGATGGTGGTCAGGTGGTGATGAGGGTTCACGGTGATGGCAATGATGATAAAGATGATGATGATGAGGAGGATGAAGATGAAGATGATGAGGATGAGGATGATGACGATGCTAATGATGATGGTGGTGGCTGTTGTGGCCTATGCATGTGTTGCTGATAATGGTGTTGGTGGTGGTGCTGGTGGCGCCGATGGTGATTATTCAAAAGCTGTTTTATGAAATAGTGGTGAAATTGATGATTATGACAATAATAAAACAAATGCCAATAATTGGGAATAGAATGGGCAGAATGGTAAAGGCGCATCACGACATTGGTTTAGTGGTCATTTAAATCTAATTGTTTCTTAAAATTGCCGTTCATCCCAACTAAAAACATGGCTAGAACTACAGCAATATACATTTTCATTCGGAAAAGGACATATACAGAAGTATATACTGACATGATTTTATATAGACAGAAACAAGCCCAAATTATACCCCAAAAAAACCATTTACTATGTTAATGAGTCATACTCATTAGTCCGGAAAATGAATTGTTTTGTTCTGGGGTTTAAAACAAAAGGTAACCGTGACCCCAATTACAACACATACATCCTCTACATTCGGGTCCGTAACATAAAGCTTAGCGGGTGACCGTGGGGCTACTTCATAAGATTGACTTGCATTGGATATTGTGTGTGATCAATCGTACAAATAATCTCTATACGATTAATTGCTAAGTTTTATATTAAGAGGACCTGCAGGGGGTGTTTCACAAAGATTTAAGTATGGCATTATAGTCGCGCTTAAATGCCGATGCGCGATCTCATTGATCAATACGTAGCAGTGCGTGTCCTCCTTGCATAATCATGATAATCTGACCAATGCCTTTTATACTGCACGCAACTAGACATTTAAGTGCGACTCTAAGTTATACTTAAATGGTTGTGAAACACCCCCTGGACTGGTCCAGGGGTGTGCAACCGGATCGAGCCCGAATACGTTTTGGACCATCAATGCATTATCGTATCCAGTTTCTTATATCGCTTTCATGAATTCATTTTTTCCCCACACAAAATTTATATTTTTAAAATGATCTTCATTTACCTTAATATGGAGATTGTCTCATACGATCATGTTAGATCATGGGGAAATGTATTTGAAATATTGTTTGCTGACTGCAGAAAATACAAGCGGCTTCTTCATAAACTATGTAAACGTTGGAGAAAATATGATAGTGTATGTATAAAGCATTGAGAGTTGCCATTTTGATGGAGCTATTTTTAAAATTCATTCTCTCTATCCTCTCCTTACATTAAAATGCGTATTTCCACATACGTTTCAATTTATCTATCTATTTCACGTAACTGCTGAAGGTTTCCATGGCGAAGAAGAATAGTGTAGTAAAAGGACTACCCAATATCGATATTTATCCTGAAGACGACAAGAACACACTTGTCAAAACGTCGAGATTGGGTGTTCCTTTTCAGGACCAACATGCCCATGAAAGATACATGAAACCTACTACACTATCTATTTCACGTGTTTGATCGTTTTAGTTGTTACATAAATCTATAAATGTTATCTATGCCCTTTTCTATGGTAATTTACATTGTTTTATTTTCCGCTTGTTAAATTTATGTTTTAATCTTGATGCTACTTTATTTTAATTATATTTATGGGATTCAAACTTGTACGGGGTTTTCAAGCCTTGTTTGAATCCCTTGACATGTTTTACTTTGTATGTTTTCCTTGTCTAACTAAATTCAATTCAGTGCTCGGTTGATTTTATTGGTAGGAAATATTATTTCACCCCAAAAGGCTAGATTGCTTAAAAATAATAATAATTGTATGTGATGTTGTATTAATTCATTCAACTATATTTACTAATTGAAGTTTCATTTCACTTTTCTCTGTTTCTGGAATTGCATGCTCTTCAACCTCACTTCAGAATTTGAGATTTTCGCATTTAATTGTTTTCCGTAAAAGGTCAAAACAACTTCCTTTCGTGAATTTGATTGATGAAAATGACGCTAAATTTAAGTTTTGATACAATTCTCTTTCAGTATCCTTTCATAACTGTAAATTAATATTACAAAGGCACTTTCATTTGAGACAGGTTTTGGGGAACTTTGCCACACTGCCCTTTTATCGTGCTTCTGATATTAACACAAGTAACTTGTGACCGTATATATACATTGTCCGACAATTTAGTAAAATGCACAGTCTTTCATTTTGATTTGTATGTTTTTTTTCGGGGGGCTGTCCTTGCCATCAACACCCAATAAAAATAGCATAAAAAATAAAACTCTAAAAACACTGAGTAAAAATATACCCAATATTGGATAGAAAGGGAACATGCATGTTTTTTGTTTTACATGGAATCTCCTTATATTTATTTATATGTCGTAAATTGAAAGCGTTTGTTTTCAGTGGAGGTAACCAGTTTTTGTACAATTGATTCATTTCTAACTTTAAAGCGAAATATGTGGTAAGTTTTACTCTTCGACTTAATAATAATAATATTCCGCATTTATACATCGGAACGACGTCTCTAAGCGCTTTACAGATATATTATTACCCCGGTCACCGGATCCTTGCATGCCCGCATACAATGTATGCACCTTGTCCACTCCCTGGGGAGCATTCCAACAAGAGTTCCAAGACTCAATTGCTAGGCATACTACATAGGCTTTCGCATCCTACCGGGTACCCATTTAGCACCTGGGACTTTCAAGTGATGTCAAATTTAAGGTATTTAGAGCCATGTCATATGATAGATACTTGGTTCTCAATATTGCTTGGTATTTTTTACCCCTTATTTGGGCTATTTCAACGCAACATTGCGTAAAATTTGCATGTTCCAATTTTACCCAATATTGGGTATAACTTTTTTTTAGAGTGGAGAGGTGTCTCGCAATTACATTGTAATTGATAGGAATTATAATCAAATAGCAATAACAAATTTTAAGATAAAATTATAATATCAATGATAATAAAAATAACAAAAAATAAATAAATGAATAAAATGTAATAATAATTTTTCGCATTTAATAATGATAAGTATAAAATCAAATAATAATGATAATAATGAGGATGATATTGTATTATCATCATTATTATTAAAAAGGATTGGTACAGCTCCGTCTATCTGGAATTTTTTTATTCCGAGGCGCTCAAAACGAGAGTTAAAATTAACCAAATTACGATGTAAATAATGAATCTCTAATCACTTGCTTCAGATGAAAATAAAATAATTGCAGAGTCAAAGTGACAGTTTTCTTTAAAGGGTGGCACATTCATACCATAATAATATAACAACCTGATGTAAGTTGACGTGAAACATATGAAAACAAATTGATATATATACTATTCAGTATTGGGATCTTAGTAATACAATCATAATTCCAATTTAGTAATTCGACAGTCACAGCCTGTATATATCTGCAGACATCACACTGAAACCAAACATGACTTCTCAATTTTTATAATGTTGAGCCAGGGAGAAATAAATAATAGCAAAAATGGACTCAAATCAATTGATATTACATCAGCATGATCAAGAGATCAAACTCTTCCCCCCCCCTGAATCCACGTCATCATTCCAGTTTTCTTTCCACACTAACTATGCAATATCTTTCTCATTTATTTGGAATCCACTTTCATTCCTAATGGAATCATTATTATTATAGGCCTATATCTTACTGAAGTCAATTTATGTTTGATTCTAATTGTTATAAATGAATGTTGCAGCTGAATAGCTTTCTGTCTCTGTCCATACAACGTATTTTGAATATACTGGTGTCTATCTTGGTAAGTCTACATCATTGGTCATTAAAATACATTTAATGGTTATCAGATAATTGATAGATTTCTACCGGGCACACCAATCTCCCTCCTGCTTGAATAGACGAACACACCGGTTAAATAAAATAATCTGTGAACAGTCTTTGGGTAAATGCATATTTAAAACTTGTCAAACTTGTGGTAAATCGTGTTTTATAGGGATGTGAAACATCAAGCGATTAGTACCATGCTTCAGGGAATTCTAACCAACAACAATTTTAAAAAGAAAGCTCCAAAAAGTGGGTATCGTTGGCAAACAGAAGCCATGGCCCTTTTCAGCCAAGATTTGATATTATTTTCAAGTAGCCGCTTGGAGGGGGTGGATGAATAGCGGTAAAGAGAATCGACCCCGCTCAGATTATAGGATTTGCTTTCAAACTTGAATAATTTTTTTCTTGAGCGCGATTACGCCTGGCGGCCGGCGGCGCTGCCTGGGTGGCGAACACAATAGGGTGCTCTCCAGAGAGAGAGAGGTTGCCAATTTGCCTTTCTTAGGGCCTGCTTCGAGTGAAAGGACAGAGAGTTTGGAACATTCATAGTTGAGACACTAAGGAGCCCCTGCCTGGATTGATACTTAAATAAGCGGCACTAATCCATGATGACTTAATCAAAGAAACTACAATCAAACCAAATCAGTACTTGACGAAGGACAAAATATCCCCAAAGAATTTCAAGAGTAAATTATTTTGGACCGTTATATGGGACCTCACTCATCCTATCCTTTTTTCATGTTATTAAATCATTTCTAACACGCTTTATGAATTTCAGTTTCAGGTTTGGCATGCAATATGCCTAGGCGACAATTTCATGCAAAATAAAGCATTTTTTTCAACAACATCCAATAACAATCAAAACAATATAATTGAAATTCAGATAATCATTTCGTATTTTTCTTTTTCAGGTCACTGTAAACAAAAAAACCGCGAAAATGATAGATTAGGGTGGAGGTCGGGATGAAAAGGAGTTTTTGTTATTTAGGGTAAAAGAAAAACAACAACAAATTTCACTTCCATCTACATTTGTACACAATTAAGGAAATCATTGCAGCGGATCCTTGTCTCGCCGCTCAGTCGCAGCCGAGACGAAAGGCGCAAGGCGAAGATGAACGTTTGCTGCAAGAGTCAGGAGACAGATAGAGAATAGAACATCAAAGATGTCCCGAACAATTATCTCAGGAATACAAGACGGCTGTTTGCTAAACAAGTTTGCATAACACCAATTACGGTCTTTGTAGTATTGTCATTTCACGATGTGGCGACCTCTTCAGGACCTATAATATTGGTCTGGATTGGTGACGATGGTCACCGATCTGTTCTGGTTCATCTAGATCTCCACTTTGTTAGTAAATTTTAGAGGTCACTCACTATAGAATTATAGTTTTATCATTGACAGTGACTAATGAAGTAAAGGCGTGAACAGTTTCTGAACTGATAATTCAGCGGAATAATACTAGAGGCCGATACCAAGTATACAATATATTACAAATATATGAAATACTTTCCTTCTGCAACTTAGTAAATTATGTTCTTGCTATGGCATGATTGCATGTTCATACATAATTATGAACAGGCGCGGTAGCATTTTCCCAGTGTGTTTGTTTGTTGTTGTTTTTTACCTAATTATTTCTTACACAAAAAAATCCGGGACAAAATCGCCATTTTTTAAATTAAAACTATTCATGTAAATGAGTTATCGATGAATCAATGCATTTGTTTTGCTACAAAAACGACAAATCAATAAATTATGAGGGCGGAGGAATAGGAGTATGAAAATGAGAATAAGAAAAACAAGATGACGAAGAAGAAGAAAACAATAATAAGAAGGAGAATTAAAACTAAAATAGAAACGGGAAAAATGATGAGGGGGGAATATAAAGACTGTAAATAAAGAAATTGAATATGACGACGAATACAAAATCCTTCACTATTGCAATGTATATTATTAACGAATTACCACGCATCATCTTCGGGACTTAATTTTGAATTGGAAATTTTGACGATTTTAACTCTGAAAATAAAAAAATGCACCATAAATGAAAAAGGAGAAGTTCATTGTACTGGTCACTCTGAAGTACGTGTACATGTGTCATCAGGCATCTCTGATGAACAATCATTAAAAAATTACAAAATAAAAAGTACTAGTTATAAGATAAAGAATGACAACAAAATATCTAGTTCTTGTATTCGTGTTATACTGCTTTGTATAACCATGATAACGTGCGTGTCAGGATATAACTCTTAAAATGGGCAATTTGAAATTACAATACATCACGATAAAGAGCCTTCTAAAATGCATCCAAAGATATGAAACATTTTGTAATTGGCAATTCAACTTTCCCTAAACGATCTTAAGGGAACATTTAAGACATGAGATGTCTTGTTTTCTTTCTTACAAAGAACGGCTTATTAAGCCCCTTTATGAGACCGTTTTGCCTTCTTTACAAATGAATTTATGGGGTCGTGAAATTATGACGAGAATTTGTACTCTGCCAAGCATGAAGTATACCGAACGGTGAATGGTCGTTAGCGATGTTTGATATTATGATGGTCTATAACTACATTTTTTTCTATACGCGCTGTGTGTCAAGAAAACAAGACAGAGAGGGTTGTTGATGTTGATGGGTGGGGGAGGAGGGGGGGGGGGGTAAGAGTTGACAGGGAATGAGAGGGGATGATCGCTGTGGTTTATTCCAATTCGTCTGATGCCAATTCGTCCAATTGCCAACTCTTCTATTATCAGTTGGTCTACCATCATTTCGTCCACTATCCACATGGTAAAATGTCATTTCATCCAATCACCATTTCGTCTAATAACTAGTTGTTCCAATAGCCATTTAGTCCATATACCATTTTGTCAAATTGGA
Source organism: Lytechinus pictus (assembly GCF_037042905.1). Classification (NCBI taxonomy): domain Eukaryota; kingdom Metazoa; phylum Echinodermata; class Echinoidea; order Temnopleuroida; family Toxopneustidae; genus Lytechinus; species Lytechinus pictus. Next base: position 44,156,358 of record NC_087247.1, on the reverse strand, counting down.
CTAAGTATGAAGTGCAAAATGAATGAAAATAAATGGATATTAGACCAACAGGTTATGAGACAAAATTTTCATACACAAAATGGTGATTAGACGAAGTGAGAATTGGACCAAATGGTTGATAGAGAAAATGTTGATGGACGGAGTTGCATTAGACTAAATGAAAGAAGACCATTTGGTGAATTGACGAATTGGCAGTAGACGAACTGGCAATTTACCATCGCTGTTATGGTTATTGGAACTTGGATCAATCAGGATGCTTTTTATCGATTTTTCAATTTTCATCAACAGCATAATAAAACTAAAGACTCTTAACAGCATTTGATATAAATTCACTTCAAAGTTTACTGCTGATGTTCAAGTATGCAAAAACATGCTTCCACCTTCATTCCACAATGTTATACAATGAACACATCTATTCATTCATACCCTACACGTAACTCTTTGAATTTTCATTTAATCAACCCCAGAATATGCACAGAGATCCATTAGACACCACGGTCCCGATTTATGGAACTCCCTACCAGAGTCTATAAAAAGATGCGCATCTCTTTACTCATTTTAGGCAAATGTTAAATCCATGTTATTATCAGAATATTTGAAGTAAGTTTTCTGTGTCAGTATTTCGGTTAATCATTACATCCTTCTTCCTTTGATTTGATAATCACCAAATACTCTTCCATGACCATCATCATCATCATTTCCATGGCCTTCACTTTCACCATTATCACCATAATCCTCATTTTTATCATCTCCATCTTCATAATTATAATGATGACCAAACATTACCATTCTTGCTTTACAAATGTATTAATTTATTTAGTGAGTTTTATTCCGGGGTTGTCAATTTTCAAGCAATCTGCTTATAATGACAATCCTTCTTCTGCAAACTGTAAATGTTGAAATTATTTGATAGTAGATCATATTTGTTTATAATGACTATTTCATTTAGTCTTTTGTTTTCTTAATGATTGATGCCAAAAACGAGTTACCAATATGTTATGTTTGTTATGTAATGAAAAATGTATTATATACGAATGTTATGAATGCAGAAAAAAACAATAAATCAAATCAAATCAAATCAAATGCCATATTCCCTTCGTTTCTCTGTTTTAAACAATTATCATCAACATTGAGGGTATGAAAATCAATTCAGTAATCGAGCTTATATTATTTCATTTGATTGAAATATTCCATAAACTTTTGTAAATTTGATGTGTTTTCGAGAGAAGGTTGGCGTTACATCTACCAAATATCTAGACTGACCTTAACACACAAACATGACATAGTGCATAGTCGTAAAAAAATGATGTGCATTTATGAATATGAAATTTCTCTTTGAAATAATATCATAACGCATATATCCACTTGATAAATTATAAATCTGTACGGATGCACTATAAATCAAGAATATGGAACATATTAATGATGAAATATCATGACCGTTGGATATAAAGGCAATTTCTCCACAAATTCGTGAAGGTCAAGGCGCCATCATCGTGTTCAGGCAGCGTATTGTCAATGACCACAATCATCTCCTACGATTCCGGAAATTATCTTCAATCAATTTTAAAGGTTTTTATTTTGCTAATTTTATTACTATGAATTCTTTGATTTTCTTTTTTTTTTCATTCTTGGGTACAAAGGTGAACATTGGTTTTATTTCTATGGAAATCCCATATTAAATATGAGGACAACATTTCCTCATTCATGTCAGTATCATAAAGCAGGCATAATCAATCAATTGGTGAGTAACTAGGCCTACATGTATATTTGTCTACATTAGCTCCTCAAATCAAATTCAAGGGTTACGATTATTCATTATCAGGGACTCCACTGAGCACGAAAGTTTCCATCTAAGCCGGAGGAGTTTTGATTTGCAATCAATTAATAACCTCATTAACTTGTTATATCTTGAAATAACACTATATTGTATGAAATTTAGGATCAGAAACCCGTATACTTTCACGTGTTTCATGATCTATTGACGTTATAGATTAATGGGAAATCGAAAACGATTCTGCAATAAATAAAACAAAAGGATTAATTCAAATTCTTATCACCTACGTGAGGCTTGTAAATCACCCTTAGACGTTGGCTATTGCGAGAATGAAGTTTCGATAAAATGAAAAGAGTGAATAGGTAAAAAGCCAATAAAGGTATAAGTGCCGGATGAGTACCTCATTTCTTTTCTAGACCATGTCACCATATCAAAAGTTTGCATAGTATCTTTGTATTTGTATTTTGCATTCATAAAAACAAGTACCTTTGATAACTACGCACGCAACCAGAAACTGTTCAAAATTATATTAATAATTATTTTTTCCTTGTAAAGAAAGAATGGCCCTTTTGATTAGTTGTCGTTTGGGCAACAAATTAATAGAATTTGGATAAAAAGTTATAACTTTACAGAGAGTTATGATACACCAAATTTGTCTAAGCTTGTATTTAATTGTTAATTGATTTTATTTATTTATATACAAGAGAAAAACACTCAAATGTAAATGTTTTATAAAAGAAATATTGCGGATAGCCCTTTTCAGCGGCATTAGCATAATTCAACTGTTTTTCCTTGCGTTCCAATATTTTACATGACCGTGAATTCATATTGCGGATTTTGAATTGATTTGTACATACTGTGCTTAATTTTTAAAGTCGGAATGACGAATTGAGTAAATGAGTAGAATTAGATACCATGACCGTGCCGGCAAGTAATTATTGTCTGTTCCATTGCTTGTGTTGATCTCATTTAACACATTGAGGGTTTGAATAAAATCATGTATGTTGTGTTCCGAAGAAAATGGAGGAAAGTGCCATATCTAATTTGATTTATGCAGTGAACTTCTCTGAGTATTTTCATTGCAAGATTTTAGTCAAAATTAGCACGATACTCTTTAAAAAATACTACAAAGAATCACAGATTCAATAAATATTGCGTTGTTTTTATCATCATTTTCAATCCCATCTACATCGCTTATAAACGTAATTTCTGAGCATGGTGACATGGGAAATATGGAAGAAACTATTTCAAAGCTTTGGGAAACGTTGACTTTAATATTATTATCATAATTATGAGAAGTCGTGGTCTAGTGGTTTGACTCTTGTCTTTCAATCTGAGGGACGTGGGTTCGTTTCCCAGCCATGGTGTGTTTTCCTTCTGCAAGAAATTTACCCACATTGTGTTGCACTTAACCCATGTGACGTGAACGGGTACCAGGTATGAAGAAATTCCTCACATGCCAGAGTGCTTGTAGGCAGCACTGCTATAGTCGGGCAAATAGTAATAACACTATTATAATGCGCAGTTGAATAAACAGTACATATATAAATGTATAATGCATTACAAGTAGAAATACATACAAGTATGGGAAAAGCTTACAAATGTTTGCCTTGCAGCTGGTTTTTCGTTCTTGTTTTTGTTGGGATCATATTTTGAATGTTAGGAGATCAGAGATCGATATTTTACAATGACATTCTTTACCATGACGTCCTTCCATAAAACTTTTTAAAAAATGCTTTCATCTTTTCTTCCAAGTTCCAATGAAGCTAAACTTGGTATACAATTATTTTTGTTTCATTGATTTTTGTCGTTTTTCCTTGGATTTCAGTTATTTGACCGGGAGTATGCTATAAGTTTGATTTCTTCTTAGCATTAAGATATCTTAATAGACTTTTGTTAATTTGACATATTTTGCGCAAATGAGTGGAAACAAACTACAAGCTTCGTTCAATTCGTATGTTGTCTTCGAGGACTACATTTTGAAATATTCGCCACATTTCATGCATGAGACGTGGTATTTATACCAGCAAAAATATTAGGGATACTTTTTTTCCTTATTTTTAAAAATACTTTACTTAGTATTCGCCATTTAAAATGCTAACTTTTTTAATATACATGTGTTCAATTATCGAACATTATTGTAAACGGTACTCGTTATATCGGATTTCATATTGAATTAATATACAATTGTATTATAGTTTAGTCTACCCTGTACTATCCACTCATTTTTAACTCCACTCGATCCGTTTAAATCTCATCGAAATTCATCTGAGTACCTCAGACGTTAACTGATAGTAAATATGGCTTGCCTCCTGAAGCGAGATGACAGTGATATGTGGGCGAATCTTGATAGGTGCGTTAATTAGAAAGGGCGAGGCGAAAGTAAATCACTCTCTTAGGCATAGCATGAAGCTGAATATGAACAAAATAATTTCAAAACAAATATTTCAAGTGGGGAAAACAAGAAATGAACAAAGACATTCAGAAAGAAAGAGAGATGGGTTCAACGAGTTGATATCGAAATGATACATTTAAGTCGAACACATCATGACCCCCTCGGGCACAATGTTTGTATCAATTACTAACAATTACTGAATGAAATGTTGCAGTTGTAAAGAGCGAGATAATATTCAGATATTTGTCAGTTTACAAATACTTAACAACAGATTTTGAAGCCATTCGTTACTGATTTCTTTATTACCAAAACGAAATTTTACCCCAGATATGTTCTACTATGCATTTGATACAACTTTCCCTACAACTCCCATCAATGTCTGAATGTTATCCTTTTAAAGAAAATTCTCACCATGACTTTGTATTTGCAAATTGTCCCAATTCAGATTTTCTCTTAACGTAGTTAGACAGTGTGAATAAGAATTATATCTACAATTTTAGCAGTACCGTTGGCTTAGGTTTACATTTTATTAAAAATCATCGTTCATGGATCAAACCATTATCAACTTAGATTTGTAATAGTATAATGTTTTTTTTCATACATGCACTCATTTGTCCGTCAAATTATTTCATGTTGGTCCAAATATGTCAACAAGACGAAAACATCTAAATCTAATCCATCCAATTTTTCTCCGATGTGAGAAATATCGAACTCGATATTCATTTATCGATTTGAAGTACATGAAGTAGGCCTATAGTAGTAGAAGTCGATGTAGTAGTGGTAGAAGTAGTGTAGTAGTAGTAGTAGCAGTAGTAGTAGTAGTAGTAGTAGTAGTAGTAGTAGTAGTAGTAGAAGTAGTAGTAGTAGTAGTAGTAGTAGTAGTAGTAGTATAGTAGTAGTAGCAGCAGCAGCAATAGTAGTAGAAGTATAGTTGCAGTAGTATTAGTAATAGCATCGGCAGGAGCAGCAGCAGCAGCAGAAGTAGTAGTAGTAGAAGTAATAGGAAATGTAGTAGTAGACGTAGTAGTAGAAGTAGTATAGTAGAAGTAATAGGAAATGTAGTAGTAGTCGTCGTAGAAGTAGTAGTATTAGCAGTAGTAGTAGTAGCAGCAGCAGTAGCAGCAGCAGCAGCAGCAGCAGTAGTAGTAGTAGTAGTAGTAGTAGTAGTAGTAGTAGCAGCAGTAGTAGTAGTAGTAGTGGTAGTAGTAGTAGTAGTAGTAGTAGTAGCAGCAGTAGTAGTAGTAGTAGTAGTGGTAGTGGTAGTAGTAGTAGTAGTAGTAGTAGTAGTAGTAGTAGTAGTAGTAGTAGTAGTAGCAGCAGCAGCAGTAGTAGTAGTAGCAGCAGCAGCAGCAGTAGTAGTAGTAGTAGAAGTAATAAGAGTAGTCGTAGAAATCGTAGTAGTCGTAGTAATAGTAGCAGTAGCAGTAGTAGTAGTAGTAGTAGTAGTAGTAGTTGTAGTAGTAGTAGTAGTAGTAGTAGTACTAGCAGCAGCAGCAGCAGCAGCAGGAGTAGTAGTAGTAGTAGTAGTAGAATAGTATTATTATTATAAGTAGTAGTAGTAGTAGTAGTAGATGTAGTAGTAGTAGTAGTAGTAGTAGTAGTAGTAGTAATAGAAGTATTGGCAGTAGTGGTAGTAGTGGTAGAAGAGGTAGTAGTAGTAGTAGTAGTAGTAGTAGTAGTAGTAGTAGTAGTAGTAGTAGTAGTAGTAGTAGTAGTAGTAGTAGTAGTAGTAGTAGTATTAATAGTAGTAGCAACAATAATAGCATTTAGATTGCGCTTTCTGTCTAGTTTTCCAATCAGAGGAGCAGAGAGATTATTACACAGTAGGGGTGTTAAATATGATGAAAATAGATAGGACTTGAGGTTGGCTTTAAATGATTCAATAGACTTAGCATTGCGTATTGTTGAAGAGAGTGCATAGTAGTAGTAGTAGTAGTAGTAGTAGTAGTAGTAGTAGTAGTAGTAGTAGTAGTAGTAGTAGTAGTAGTAGTAGTAGTAGTAGTAGTAGTAGTAGTAGAAGTAGTAATAGTAGTAGTAGTTGTTGTTGTTTCTGTGGAGTAGTAGTGGTGATTGTCATAGTGGTGGTTATGATACTGGTGGTGATGGTGTTGATGATGGTGGTGGTTCTGATTACTGGTGGTGATGGTGGTGTTGATGATGGTGGTGGTGAGGATGGTGTTGATGATGGTGGTGGTTCTGATACTGGTGATGGTGGTGTCGATGATGGTTGTGGTGATGGTGGTGTTGATAATAGTGGTGGTTCTGATACTGGTGGTGATGGTGGTGTTGATGATGGTGGTGATGCTGGTGGTAGACGTGATTGTGATCGTACCGGTGGCGGTAGTAGTAGTAGTAGTAGCAGTTGTTGTTGTTGTGGCAGTAGTAGTTGTGATTGTCATAGTGGTGATTATGATACTGGTGGTGATGGTGTTGATGATGGTGGTGGTTCTGATACTTGTGGTGGTGGTGATGTTGATGATGGTGGTGGTGATGGTGGTGTTGATGATAGTGGTGGTTCTGATACTGGTGGTGATGGTGGTGTTGATGATGGTGGTGATGCTGGTGGTAGACGTGATTGTGATCGTACCGGTGGCGGTAGTAGTAGTAGTAGTAGTAGTAGTAGCAGTTGTTGTTGTTGTGGCAGTAGTAGTTGTGATTGTCATAGTGGTGATTATGATACTGGTGGTGATGGTGTTGATGATGGTGGTGGTTCTGATACTGGTGGTGGTGGTGGTGTTGATGATAGTGGTGGTTCTGATACTGGTGGTGATGGTGGTGTTGATGATGGTGGTGATGCTGGTGGTAGACGTGATTGTGATCGTACCGGTGGCGGTAGTAGTAGTAGTAGTAGTAGTAGCAGTTGTTGTTGTTGTGGCAGTAGTAGTTGTGATTGTCATAGTGGTGATTATGATACTGGTGGTGATGGTGTTGATGATGGTGGTGGTTCTGATACTGGTGGTGGTGGTGATGTTGATGATGGTGGTGGTTCTGATACTGGTGGTGGTGTTGATGATGGTGGTGGTTATGATACTGGTGGTGGTGGTGTTGATGATGGTGGTGGTTATGATACACGTGGTGGTGGTGGTGATGCTGGTGGTAGACGTGATTGTGATCGTAGCGGTGGCGGGAGAGATAGTCGTGGGAGTGACCACGTTACTGATACTGGTTTGCTTCCAAGTAATAATATAAACAATGAACAACATTACATACTTATTTCAGTATGGTCACGATGGTATTGCACGTTGTGTGGTCGTGTATGTGTGGCGGGTATGGTAATCTAGTCAAGAAAAAGGAGTGATGCTTGTTTTATGATAGTATTTTCAATGCACGATGAACGTGCCGTTGAAGTCGAAGTTAAGTTGGTAAGTGATGTTGCTAATGGTAGTGGTACTTGATGGGTGAAAAAGACCTCTGACGTATGCTTTGGACATAGGTGCAAGTTTCGGGGCTCTCACAAACAATAAAATATAAAGAAAATAAAGATAAAGGAATTAAAAAATATAAAGAATAATCGAATAAACAAAGGTAGAAGCAGCATGCGTCAAAAAGTTTGAAATGAGTGCGATTTACTCTGGTCATCGATTTGCCTTGATACGCCATGATAAGGCATGAAAACAGTAATTGCATTTTTTAAAATCCATATAAAGAGTTGTATCTCAAAGAATCAGGTAAATTCATTCCTGACCATTGACTGTTTGAATTGAAGTCAATCTTGAATAAGACAAGGAATGACATATGGTTCACCCTCTCTTTCAGTGTCTGGGATTATATGGTATGGTAAGTGGTATATCATTTAGCAGGTTGAACAACTACCGGTCTGAACCTATCCAGAGATCCGGCCCAGGTCTTAAACACAGACAGGTCCCAAGATTCCGGTGAAGTAGGGCTCCTAGCTTCCGAAGCACTTCCAGGGGATGGTGGAATAAACATCCTCCCGGTAGGCTACCAGCCAAAATGTTTATGTCCACCATATCACCATTCGATTTTGTTGTTGGCTTTGTGGAATTGTTACTACATGATTCCCCGATTTTGGTCACCTATTTCGACATTTACAATAGATATATATTGTTATTTGAGTACAAAAATAATGAAGAAAACATAACATTATAACAGAGGCGTCGATCCTGGGGGGGGGGGCGATTGCCCCACCAATTAAAATATTTTGGGGGAAACATATCGTTTTGCACCCCCCCCCCCAGTAATTCCACATGTGCAAAAATAAAATAAGATTGTTATGTTACACAGAAATCAGCAAGCGAGATTGAGATTCACAACTCGTTCTTTATTTAAAATCGTGCTCACAATGTCCGTTTTTCAGATTGGAATATTTAAAAAAATCAGCTCGCGCTTCGCGCTCGCATAATTTCTGTAGCAAAAAACCCATAATTTTCATAATTAAATAGGTGAATAGAATGTCCTGTTTTCAGTTCTAAACCTCAAAAGAACTCCCGCATCGATTTGCAATAATCTTTTGTTGGATATATATCTTGTTCTTTATTAAAAACGTCAATTATACTGTCAATTTTTTCAGATCTAAATATCAAACTTTTCAGCTCGCGCTTCGCGTTCGCATCTATTGTTCTTTTAGTTACCCATCTTAATCATTGGTACCAAAAATTCTTAGAATATTTAGCTTTCAGGTAAGAATATAAAGAAATTTCAGCTCGCTCTCGGCACTCGCATTATCTGTGTAGTCCTCATGAGTTACTACAAACAGTCCTAATTAAACAGGTACATTTTTCCTGTTTTCAGGTCAGTAAATGCTAAAAAATTTCAGCTCGCACTTCGCGCTCGCATTAATTTGTTGGTGAGATATGTGTCTCTTTCTCATGAGTCATATAATATATATATATATATATATGTGTGTGTGTGTGTAAAGTTATACATGTACAACAGCTTTGGCAACTCTTTTATTTAAATATTGTAAAGAAATGGATGAAAATGGTAGGCGTAGCTTAAATCAAGGTTCCCCAGAGCTATCTACCCTTTGGAAAAATTGGTGATGCCGAAAAAATGTATCTGCCGGGAATCGAACCCGGGTCCCCAGCTTTGAACGCCGGTGCCTTAACCACTAGACCACAGAGACGGGTTAGTGGCTAGGGCGACCCCGATCCGATTGACCGTCAGATAGACAGATTTTCGACACTATACCAATTATAATTTCCTTTGTCGGGTGAAGGTGGGTTTCGAACAATGACAAGCAATATATATATAGGCCTATGTGTGTGTGTGTGTGTGTGTGGGTGAGTTCGTTTGTTTTGTGTGATCGAGCGCCTTTCAAACGTTGATTCATGATCTTGCCCCTCCAATCTGAAAAATGGATCGACGCCCCTGCGTTATAATATACCTAAACTTGCTTCAAGGAGATCAAACCTTATCCTCAGAACCCACCTAGTTACGGCCCTGTCTTGGGACGAGAGAATATCAAATTCAAAAGGCTGCTTACTGTATTTAAAAACTGGTAGGTCAACTCACATTATTTGTCAATATGAAAAGCAAACAGTGTGTCAAATTGAATTTCCAATATGGCGTCCACTGTTATTCTTAGTGGTTAAATTATTTGTGAGATTGGTTAAATTGTTTGTGAGATTTGTTAAATCCTATTGATATAAAACAATTACAACTTTCAAGCTCACAGTGACTAGATGACATATTGTTATGAGTCAATTCAGAGGGACTAGTTAATTATGGTAAGAGGCAATTCCTTGCACAAAGGCAGGCACGAACTGATTGAGACAGGGTCGACAATGTGGATATCATTAATTGTTGTATTTCTAGAAACAGACAGAACAATGAACTTCAAATCTTAAAACCCACCTGAAATGAAAATTAATTGTTAGTACATCCTTTGCCTTTCAATCTGTCTTTTACTAGTTTATCATACTGTCATTTCAGAGGTTTTATGAAATACATGTAATTTTTAATGCTAGTACGTATTTTTCCGAAGACACTTGTGAAAAATAAGGTTATTGTCGTTGTTTATTTAATATAATACTTTTATTTGGGTGACATACCTCTCAAATCTTGTCAGGGAGTAAACATATCCTTACACGTCAAAAGGAGGTCATCATAAAATTCGGAGTAATATACCCGTCTTTTTGTCTGACAGGCAAACAAAAAATGGGATCAATACCATAAACATGATAAAGGTGCTCCAAATCAGGAAGGTGCAAAATTATACCTGTATAGATGCTCTGGGTTTGGTATTGGGTTGCACCTTCAAAACAGGTACAAAGTTTTTTAACCTTTTTTTCGAAAGTGTACTTTAGAATGCTCTCAGACAGGTGCCCAAAAATGGAGAGAAAAAAATGCATTTTACGTCCATACCAGAGCCATTTAAGTTCACTCGGAAAAAGGTATTTATAGTACATCTAAAGTTTTACCGACAATTACGGATTCAAAGTTCTTCAATTTTGACGAATTGGTAATGAATATATTGTATGTTGAAAATGTTGAACAAAGGGTTGGTGCTAAACGAAAGTATGACCATTTAAATGGATAGTGCTATATAGGCTATAGACTTCACTCATGCCAGAAAAGTGAAGACACCAAAACACTTTTTTCACCATGCATCTAAAAAATCAAAACCACTTAATTCACTGCCATTGTCAGAACTTTTTATGAAACAGTTGTACCACTGAATACATAAATCATATTTGTGTATGGTAAATAATGTGGAATGTAAAAGCTCATATCGAATAACTACCTAACAACTTTTACCAAATGATGGTACAATAATCATGGTGATGTAAGGAATATATACATGTACATTAATGAAATATATGAATGGGTAAAGTACTGAGGAATGTAAAAGTTCCTTAATATCGACACTGATCTGAAACCATAATTGATGCTGAATTTACAACCCATATTAATATTGGACCAATAAAGTCGCTGGATCTTTTATATTCTCCATTTGTGTTATCTTTGCTAACAAAGATTTATTTTATGTTTAAATCCTCACAGTGACCATGTATTATGATGCATATGTGATCGTGATGCATGATGGACGTTTTCTCGCAAAATGTATAGATTTAGACTGATAAATCAGATGAAATCCAAATTATTATCTTCCACACTTGTCTTCAAGTCTTTTAGTCATCATTCATTTCAGTTATATCTAAATACCGTGATAATCTCTATTGAAATCGAGTTGACTTGAAACTTTCAAGTCCATCCTAATAATTTAGACAATACTGTTGAAGTCCAAACTGAAAAAAACCCATGAAACACAAAAATGACAATCAATTAAAGGAAGCGATATTGTCTGTTTTGGCAACATCGTTTATGTTTGATGGTACAGCCAAGCGTTTGAGACGGCTCCTTATCATAACAGGTTGTCTGCAAAGCTGAGGATTTATACCAAAAACTTCCTGCCACTTATACCATCAGAATAAAGACAAGAGCGAGTGGAATATAAAGCTAGAGGGAGTGAGAGAAAGAAATCATAGATTTTGACACGCGGAAGGAACTCAGGACCAAAATAACTTGTTCGGTATCCTATCAAAAGGAAGACACCTTTATACATAGAAAAAACAACAACATGAATGCTGCACGTAGTACTAAGATACTTAATATGTTACTTTGAGCCACGTTCACTGTTCAAATTGTAACCTTTCATGCTAAATGTGTATTAAAGAAAGCTATGTATAAATCAAACATTTACCATGTCATTTTAGCAATCTAACAAAGATATATATATCTGTACGACAATTTGGCATACGCTCTTTTAATTAATTAATGTTATCTTTCTCCGAACACAAAATCAAGGCAAAATAAAAAGAACGAGTACGTTCAAATATTATTCATGACAATTATGATTTTTAAATATAAACCATGTGAATAAATACATAATTATCCCCTGAAACAGCATGCATACATCACTATCATGACTACGTTCTTCTTTATACTTCTTTATACACAGCACTTCTTTATACACAACTTCTTTATATACAGCAGAAAATCAACTTTCCATTCTCGAGATATAAAGTTTTATTCAAGTACCAGCCAAGTCTCTTGAAATCACATAATTCCTTGAAAGGATGAATTAAATTAGAATTTATGTTTACAAACGACTTCTTAAGCTCTCATCGTTACCATGCAAATTAACAAAACGATTGCCTTTGACATACCTATATTTTTCCACTACTTGTTTCTTCCGATTCGTGGAGATTACTGCAATTAAACATTGTTACGAGCTTCAGAGGCCATTTGGTGACTTCTTCATCTCGGCATAAAAACATCTTGGAGCGTTCTGAGACAATGATAAGCAAAAAGTAAAACAAGAAGAGGGAGGATCGTCGCTAGTCGAAGATACCTTAATCACCCGAGTTCTTGACTGGGTAGCTCCGGGCTACCTCAACTGGGTAATTACCGATCAAGATCGCCATGCTGCACGGGGGAAGTGGTTGCAGCTTTGCGAGATTTTCTGAACATCATTTCCATTTTTTGTCTTGGATGAAAAAGCCTCAGGCTCACATCCATGATATCATGGTTATTACCATCCCAAAGCTGACATTTGGATGCATAATATGAAAGAAAGAATAAAAAGACGAAGAGAAGAATGTGGATTTGATGTCAGACACATAAACCTTTTACATGGTTTTATGGGTGTTTAAAATAAAAACGGCGAAGAAGAGCCGATAGACATTTTCTGACTGTGACCAAAAAAAAAAATCTTAAATCGATTCGAAGTGCATGCTGCATGAATAAACCATTTTGTCTTCAAGTCACTGTATACATGGTATACCACGGAAATAACAAAGCAAGATTTAACAAATTGCTTTGAGATAATTTGACTGTCCAAATTTTTATACCATTTTCAAATAGAAATCGTTTCGGATCCATGATTCCAGCGTTCTTCAATCGTTCTTCGGTTGACACGATGACATTTCAATGTTTGATAAAAAATCTAAGATAAAAAGCAGGTGAGATAATATTCGATGGAATATAAAGGCCTATTCCTAAATTTAATTCAAAGTGTATACTATTTACATTGTTGATATTAAGGCCTACGCAAATATGCTTGTGTCTCATCAGCATGATCAGTTTGGTCTTCGACTTTATAAATTTCGAGCCATATTGAATTGCGACATCACCCTTTTGAGATATCGACATGCATTTATAATCGTTATGTATTTCTCTCTTTTCCTTTCTACTTTCAGTAGGAAAAGAAATAATATATATTTTTTCTGAAAATTCTCAAGCTAGTTAAGCACTACTGCCTTAAGTGATCGATCGCGCGTTTTTTCGCTTCGATCTCTTGGGAAAGAGAAAAGTGCATCTATGCATTCCCGCCCTTTTTGATCCGAACGAGATTTGTTCGCTTAAAACAGAAATTAAGCCGAACGAGAGAAGGGGATTGCAAGGGTCGGTAAAGGAGATTCAATTCATTTTCCATATCCCTTGGCCAATGTTTAATTCAGAATTTTCCCTTTTGTTAAATTCTTGTCCGCAAATGAGAGGAGATATTCACCACCACGGGCAAACACGGAATCCTAACCTTTAACAAGGTGCATAATGGATTTGCTAAAGAAAGGGGAAAAGTCAACAAGCTGAAACAAATAAGAATATATTGCAGCTAATTCGAAGACAGAAAGTATCCCCCTCCCTTCCACCTCACTTCTTTTATAGAGCTATAAACTTTGTTTTCGTGTTTTGTTTTTGAGCTCATGGGCAGTGAAAAAAAAAAGATGTCCACATGATTCACTGTTTTAATTTTTCTTTATCATATTTTATTTCATTTTATTCTATCTATTTCATTATCATTGTTGTTATTATTATTTTGTGGAGTGTTATTTTATAAATCATCCCCTTACACAGTTACACTTTTCACTCTCCCTCAGATACAATTTATCTATATCAAACATTATGCCACTGCATGCTTATTGCTTCCAATATAAATGTACTGTTTGTTAATACGCTAGACTCATTTTATCCATTGGTGATTAATACATCGGTCACATTTGCTCTACGGCGCGCCGCGGCGGCCGTACGGCGAGTCGAAAACAGCCGTTTTAACATATTTTTGTACCAGGTGGTTTGAACAAAAAAATGAATAAAACAGCTGTTTTCGACTCGTCGTACGGCCGCCGTAGAGCAAATGTGACCGAGGTATTATTGACAAATAGGGACTTGTAATATATTTATATATATATATATATATATATAAATGTGTGAAGGTATACATGTAGTACAGCTTTGGCAACTCTTTTATATTTAAATATTGTGTGAAAGAAATGGATGAAGAGAACAATGGTAGACGTAGCTTAAATCAAGGTTCCCCAGAGCTATCTACCCTTTTTGGAAAAATTGGTGATGCCGAAAAAATGTCTCTGCCGGGAATCGAACCCGGGCCCCCAGCTTTGAACGCCGGTGCCTTAACCACTAGACCACAGAGACGGGTTAGTGGCTAGGGCGACCCCGATCCAATTGACCGTCAGATAGACAGATTGTTCTCTTCATCCATTTCTTTCACACAATATATATATATATATATATATATATATATATATAAACTAACATTCAGGAATATATATGTATATAACTCCTTTAATAAACGCATGAATAAAATATAAAAATTGCGATAATTATAAAAGCTATAGTAGACGTAGACTATCACACTAATTCCATTATGCCTGATTTCAAATAAAAAAATAAAAAAATCATTCAGTCGAGTTGCATCTCCAAAAAGAGAAAACCTGTTTGCTGCCCTCTGTTGAATATTTGTACAGCTTACTTGATTGCTAATATGAATTCGTTTCAACTGCTTGCAGGCGTATCTAATGACTAACAATAATTTGAATAATTGAACATTCCACAATAACCTATTTCAATTAGCTCAAAGAAGTTAAACCGGTCGTTAACCTGCAACATTTTTGTGGCATGGTTATCTTTGAAGAGGAACTACATTTCCTCATCTTCTCCAGATTTTGCAGACAGACTTCCTTAGCAGGCATGCCTGATGCCCCAATGCCATCAAAATGATTACGTAACAATGATAACATTTTCTTGTTGTTTTATCCTTTGTTTACTTTTGCAATGATGATGAATTTGAATCTACAAGAAATCAGGTAGTCAGCCACGACCTGCAATTTCAGACATAACGAGGGTTTAGAACATGAAGTCATTCACCGATAAAATCAAGGGAATCCTTGAGAATGGGGACGACTTCCACCTGAATGGAAACTAGGTTGCTATCAACCTCCGGACCGGGGAGTGATAATAAGATATTTGCAAGTCACTAGGATGGTCTATTTTAAAACAGTAATTAAGTCAAAGAAAGATCGAAAGGCGTGAAAGGTTTTGACACATTAGATCATTCTATTTACATTTCTTGATAATTATGTCACATTGTTATTTGCTTGTTCTAAACATCTAAGTTCAATGTATTGCTTTGAGAGACGTGACAGGTTGCCAAATTGACGAGGGATCATGGAAACACATTTTTTTAAACTAATGTAATAGGTCTTTGACGATGCTATAGCTGGCGCCCGTCCCAGAACGTTTCGAAATTCAGTGGGTCATCCTCAATCCTGCATGGCGTTGCTCCCCAAAAGCTGTCCCATCCAAACATTAGTCGTTCATGTTCAGCCGATATTGATTTTATTAACGTGTGTATGATTTTTTTCGGAATGGTCTTTCAATCTACGATTCACTAGCCAAGTATCGTGTCATGAAAATAAGAAAAAAAAAAAACACCAAAATCAAATAATCATAGATTAGTTTACGCTTGAAGGTCTCAAATCAAAATCAGGAATCAAAGCCATAATTAAAGGTCAAGTCCACCTCAGAAAAATTTTGATTTGAATCAATAGAGAAAATCAGACAAGCACAATGCTGAAAATTTCATCAAAATCGGATGTAAAATAAGAAAGTTATGACATTTCAAAGTTTCGCTTATTTTTAACAAAATAGTTATATGAACGAGCCAGTTACATCCTAATGAGAGAGTTGATGATGTCACTCACTCACTATTTCTTTTGTTTTTTATTGTTTGAACTATACAATATTTCAATTTTTACGAATTTGATGATTAGAACCTCCTTGCCTGAAGCACAAAATGTTAAAATAATGGAATTCCACGTGTTCAGGGAGGAATGAAACTTCATTTCACATGACAATGACGAGAAAATCAAAATAATTCATATATCATATAACAAAATACAAAAGAAATAGTGAGTGAGTGATGTCATCAGTTCCCTCATTTGCATACCCACCGAGATGTGCATATAACTGTTTTGTGAAATGAAGCGAAACTTTAAAATGTCATATCTTTCTTATTTTACATCTGATTTTGATGAAATTTTCAGCGTTATGCTTGTTGAATTTTTCTCTTTTTATTCAAATCAAGTTTTTGTTGGGGTGGACTTGTCCTTTAAAAGTATCAGTCACGTAAAACAGAGGCCAAATGTCAATGAACGGCTCTATTATACAACGAGCTTCCTTTATTATATTTATAATCCTATTCAATGGCTAAGATTCTCTTCAGATTATGCTTAATTATTCTTCACTAAACGATAATGTATGTTCAACGCCAAAGATGTCTCCTTTATCATATAAATCCAAGAACATGGTTATGTTTCACACAGTCATGTTATTATGTTATCACACAGTCGAGTCGTATTTACATATACACATACTGTAAAAAATGAAGTGCTAATTTAGCACTTACAGTGCTTGTATAGTGACTGCGCTACGAGAGCTGATTTTCTAGTTCAAATTTGAACTAGAAAATAAGCACGCGTAGTGCAGTCACTATACAAGCGCTTTAAGTGCTAAATTAGCACTTCATTTTTTACAGTGCATACTTCAATATCAAAATTTTAATTTTCAATAATGATTATGGAACATATCCAACGAACATTCAACATAATTACATATCAACAATCAAATGTTGATTATATTTTATAAAATAGGTTTCTTAGTGAACCAGCTGAAATATATTGCAATTATTGCAGTCATTGTACATTCAATGGAATAGTATACGTGACGATATCGGAACTTGTCACCCATAAGCCGCCGAAGGCTTCTGCGTAAAGCCCCTTTCACAATTGACGTACGACCATTTGCGACCTTTTGGTCGTGCGACAGGCTGCAACAGGCATCAATCGCTAGTCATCTCATAAGATCGCACAGAGGCTTTCACAGTTGCAACAGCTGTCGTACAACAAAAACAACCAGTAAACCCCGTTGCACGAGTAAGTCGCATATGCTCTTATTGTGCTCGTGCGATCACATGCGAGTGTTGCACGAGGGATTGCGAGTGGAACGGTCGCATACATGCGAATGAAACGGTAGTGCAATGTTGTAAGCCGTTGCGATCGGTCTTGCAACAGTCTTATGGCCCATATTATTATCGCAACCAGTCGCAAGACAGGTCTCTGTACATGTAGGTCGCTTGCACATGTGCAAGTGTTGTACGACCTCCAGTCAAGTAAATGCGACTACTTAGTTGTGCCACCTCTCGCACCAAGTCGTACAACGTTCTACAACACTCGCACGATGATCGCCCGACCGATGGTACGACCCCGGGTACGGCCTGATGCGAGTGAATCGATCGTATTTGATCGCGTTCGGATTTTGAACATGTTCAAAGTTCAGATGTGACCAGTCACGACCACCTCGAGTTCGTGCGACCGTCTACAACGACTGCGAGTGCTCGCAAGACACCAAGAGATCGATCGTGCAACAACAAGAAAAAACTGTTGCAGGCGGTCGTAAACTGGTCGGACGTCAATTGTGAAAGGGGCTGAACGGTCGCATACATGCGAATGCAACGGTAGTGGAATGTAGTAAGCCGTAATTTCGATCGGTCCTGCAACAGTCTCATATTATCGCACCCAGTCGCAAGACTGGTCTCTGTAGGTCTCCAGCACATGTGCAAGTGTTGTACGACCTCTAGTCTACTAAATGCGACTATACTTAGTTGTGCCACCTCTCGCACCAAGTCGTACAACGTTGAACAACACTCACACGATGATCGCCCGACCGATGGTACGACCTGTTGCGAGTGAATCAATCGTATTTGATCGCGTTTGGATTTTGAACATGTTCAAAGTTCAGATGCGACCAGTCACGATCACCTCCGACCACCTCGAGTTTGTGCGATCGTCTACAACGACTGCGAGTGCTCGCAAGACACCAAGGGATCGATCGTGCAACAACAAGAAAAAACTGTTGCAGGTGGTCGTAAACAGGTCGTACGTCAATTGTGAAAGGGGCTTTAGAGTAATTCATTTTCCATAACCACACTGAAAACGGTACGTGTCAATGAAGCACGCATAAACGCTGCCATTACGACCACTCATCCCATTGACACCAATGTCAATTCGGATATAAATGAATATTCCACCTCTCCTCTGCAGTTAAACAGGTTCGACAATTTTTGTTCTGCTGTTTTGACTCGATGAGAGAACATTTACATGTTACCGTGGTGCTCACGTGGTTTATGTAAATGAGATTTCATCTTATCTTCTTACAACTCTAGACCCTCTCAAGCAGATCCATGATATAGCTCTTAGAATTTGGGAGTTGCTCTGTCACAGTGATACACCATTTTCACAAAACAATGTTATGAGGACTTTAACAAAAATAATTCAATTAGAATGATGTGAGATAACAAAACATATCTGCGAGCAAGTCTATCTGAGATAATAATTCCGTTACTTATCTTATTCATGGGCCCGTAACACAAAGATTAGCGATCTATCGTAGAACATTTCTCTACGATTGATTCCATTGACTACAATGTACAATCAATCATAAAAATCAAGCGTACGATTAATCGATAACCTTTGTGATACGGAACCCTGCTTATTTGAAAGAATTCACAAAATGTGTTAAGTACACGCAGGCATGCTTTTGTAGCTTTTGATCAAAGATACTTTCACATCAGAACATGCATTCGTAAAAATATCATTATTACATTTGGTTGTTCTCGACTACTTTTACTCTTTGATATCTCTTATACTAAACAAGTCATGTTAATTATAAAGAAAATTGGATTCAGTATTGAAATAAACTCGTCAAAGAATTCTTCATTTTCATTAATTTTTACCTCGATCAAAGTTATCATTTTAATAAATATAGAAGACTAGTTGAATTTGCACGATCATAGTGAAGTACATCATTGTTGGTAGCTTCGCAGTTTGAGTGCTGGAACAAAAGTTTTGTTGGAATACTCCACAAGGATTGTCGAGAGCGCAGGCATAATCTGATGACCGGAGCTGATTCATAGGCTATAATTATAGCGGAATATCATCAGTTGTCTTTCGAATCATTGATTAGTAACCTATATCTTGTTATTTAAGCAATTATATCATGTGTTCCGAATAAATTTACCTTAGAATAAAACCCACACCAGTAACAATAATACGTTTCATTCATTGTGATTTTACATTTTTCAATTCAATTCAATTCAGTTCTTTATTTCATTTTCATTCAGACATAATACGAAATAATAAAAGTAATAAAAATCAGATACAAATTGATGGATTTCTATTTTAAAGAAAAACAGTAAAAAATAGAATTTATGAAATGTTTAGATATCTTCAAATTTAAAACATACGATTTCGCTTTGTCTTTTATCATTATACTTATTTTATAATTTTTCGACGAAGTTCTTTTTTGCACAAAATATCTCAGTGATTGTCATCTTCTCATATTGAGAAATTAAATCATTTTCCTTCGTAATATATTTGCAAAGACTGATAGATTTCAGTATTTATATTCACCAAGCGATGGTGCTTCGTATATCATTTCATCACGTTCCACGAACCCATGTGACAAGAAAATGAAGACTGACAGATCATTAATAACATGATATTTATGTCGCGTTCAAGACTTTTTCAAGACTATTTTTTATTTAATCATTAATTCAGTTCACAAAACATTGTACATTCTATAGTTTAGTACCTTACCTCTGACGTATATCCCCTTACATTGTCGAGGAGCATTTAAAGGCTGCATAATTCCTTTATTCGCGCATTGTGTTGCTAAGTAAATCATGTAAACTGTTCCTTCACGAAGAATTCCTCCATTATAATCAAGTAAAAAACTGATAGAAAAATCAACAAGCAGGATTAACAAAATGTGAATGTATCATGTCTGTCGACATGTTATAATGCAGCTGGGTTGCATGAAAATAGTCCAGCTAGCAGGGGACACCATATTATCTTCAATTTAGGGGCCATTATCCGACGCATTAATAAGTTTTTATCTGCCTAATTTATCCGGTTTGTTACCGGCCGTAATCATAACTGTGTGTCTTATGGTGCTAGAAATGGCTTTTACGACACAGAGAACGCGTTAACTAGCACATGTCGGTAATTTTGAGTTGTGTTCTATGCTAATAAGTCATTTTATGAGCTGATTGTGACTTTATATATTCTTGACAATCGAGAGGACGAAATTTTGATTATGATCTTGAAAGGGTCATTTAGAAAGCTATCATTATGAGCATAATAACATAATAGGGTAATACATCACGTTTTTCTTTAAAGGTAAGTTAACGTTAAATTTTATTAAGTAGGCTTATACCATGCACTGCCTTTTGTTGAGATTGTTCTTCTTTAATTAGGGAAATAAAAGCATATCTGAAAATAATATTAGAAAATTGAAAATATTTTCAATTTTGTTGACTATCAATGGAAGTTCAGTGTTCAAATGGTGTGATAAAATCTGGTGAATTTGCAATACTCTGGTACTCGTATTCGACAATACCACGAATACACTGGTTTGACCTGGTTAAACTTCAATCTGCATAACATGATAAAGCCCAAACCACACACTATTTTGATGTATAATACGCTTTTATACTTAAATAGGATAATTATTTTCAGCAGATGACACCTTTCTTGAACTTACAATCATTTACAACTTCTGTACAACATGTACATAAAGCTTACTTGTTTGAGAAAAGATATTAGGTCGTTGGGTTATGATAGTTAATGGGATGATCCAGGCTGGAGATATTTATATCTCAATAAATAGAGTAAAATTCACAAAGCAAAATGTTGAAAATTTGATCAAAATTGGGTAACAAATATAGAAGTCATTGAATTTTAAAGATTTGCATTATTCCGGTGCAGTTCTAGGCATGTCTTTATGAATATTCATTAGATGGGCTGATGATGTCATATCCCCACTTGCTTTTTTTGTATTTTAATATATGAAGTTAGTTTTATTCAAAAAAAATTCTACCAAGGACTAAAACAATTTGATTGACAACTGATTAAGTGCATTATTTATTTATTGCTGTAACTTATTTTATCATAATGGAGACTCATCATTTACACACGTATGAAAAAAATGAAACATTTATGATTTCATGTAATAACATAAAAAAAAGGAAAGTGGGGATGTGACATCATCAGCCCACCTAATGAATATTCATTACCATGTGCACATAACTGTTTTCACAAAATATTGATATAACTTTAATTATTTCAATAACTTCGTTATTTGTTTTCCGATTTGATGAAATTTTCAACATTTTGTTCTGTGAATTTTACTCTATTTATTTAGATATAAATATTTTCAGCCCGGACTATCCCTTTTACTGTAATAGTCAGTCATCCAATAATATGATTTGAATAGTTGTGTGCCGACTGATCAAAATAATCAGGACATACATGACAACGTCAATTTTTTTTGTTCGTTCTTTCCCCGTAGTTTTCATGATTTTTTATTTTTTTATTTTCATTTGTATATTGGTTATGATATACAAGTTTGCTAACAAAACAAAAACTCTCAAGGTTTCTTTGAAGTAGTTATATTTCCGTCTTATAAATATATATTCATTGGTTTAGCAAACATAGGAAAACGTTTCAAGTTCCATTTTTCTCTCTCCTTATAAATCACGCAACGCAAGACTGGTATGCAAATGCGTAGACAGGCCGACTTGGAGCAGAATTTGAGATCCGTGACATTATTAATTTATAATACCCTTAAGCATGAAATGCTATGAATAATTAAAGTTAGTATCTCTTGTATTGCAATATCTTTAGAGAAAGTAAAATATGGCCGGGAATCCATAATCGCCTGTTTCTCTTTGTTTATTCACTTAAAATAAAATGACTGTAGATAGTGTTAAAGTCTAACATAAATATGATACAGTTGAGAGAAATAGGCCTAATCATTTCTAAAATTTTGTTCAAGTTGTCCATTTATATTAACGAGATAAATGCAGTAAAAATCATTTCAATAAGCTTGATAAGCAGATAAGTGCACCACTTTCCTAAGTTTCCTAGCACGTTGACTACACTGTCTTGTAAACAATAATATTTGGGAGGGGTGACGTCATAAACTCCCTCCGTTGCAATAAAGAGATCCTCATAAGTTTGAAAATGTATATTTTCCTTATTTTTTCTTCTGGCTAGGTTGAATTCATGTTTTTTTTTAATTGACGACAAAGACCTCCCCACCCCCTGCCTCTCCATCCAAATTTTGCTATTCTTGCCTCCTCTCTTGGTCTAAGAAAATAAAAAACAAATCAGCGGCCATAGATAATTCACATTGCCATCAATTGGCTGCAGTAAACACCGATTTAGGACAGCCAACGAATAGATAGGATAAGTAAGGAAGGGTCACATAACCGAAGTGGGTAGCTTCGTGCCATATTAACAACACCATGGTGATTTGAATGAATGACCTTACATTACCGAGTGTTATCAATGATTGTCAATACTCAGTTCGGAAGTATTAGAAGATAGAATGCAAAACACTAATCTTGCACAATTAATCAAAGGCAAACTATTCTAATGCTCAATATTGTTTGAAATAATAATTATAATAAACATTTGATTCAAAACAGTAAATTTTGAATGCATAACGCATTATTGCCTATTCTTGACATATATGACAATCTGATAAATAAATCAATAATTAAAGGAATTTGTACACGGCAAATGGATGGAAAGTGATAAATGGTTACTATACCTTCCTCTTGAGAACTTTCATTTCAACTTGTCGATTTGTCGATTTATTCCAAACTCTTGTTATCGTAGTTCTACTATCATGACCATAGTACACGTACAGTATACATGATACATAACTCATTTTAATTAGAGGAGGTTGATATCGCTGGCCTCGAAATCCGGAGATCCAGGTTCGAAACCAAACGTATCACTATGATTTATGACATTGATTTTCATAAGGCATTCGCCCCTAATGACTAGTCCCTTGGATATGAGCTAAGGTAATCAGCCATATGGTATGATAGGAAGAAATCATGCTTTCTTAGTTGCAAAGGGTGGAAAAATAATTAACATGATTATCTTTTAACTTATTAACTCTTTATAAGAGTTAAAGTGTTATCAGATAGGCATTCCTTTGGTGTGATTGTTAGGTTAGCGTATAAAGCAAAAAACACAAATTTCAAATATTACAGTAGTCGTACAAATTGTAGCATTTATCTCACCATTTAGTAAGACATTTAAATGTAATAGCTAAGAAAACGTAAGTAACCTTTTCAGGACAAAAATCATCTTTTCATGTTGATAAAAGCGACATGTTGTCCTGGGCATTTAATTGGCCAGTGATTGCCCAGCAATGGGTGAGTATAATGACAATGATTTGTTGCTGATTGTTTAGTTGTGACATTTGACGTACCTAGATTAAAGTCTGATTTGACATCGTCCCCAATACATGCAATACGAAATATAGGATGGACAGGAAGTATTAGCATGATTAGTTGTGAGAGAGGTTGTCCTGCGGTGAACTCTTAGTGGTCAACGTTGTGATGTATAATGCCAAATCGTATTTGAAATTAACGACTTTTCTAACCAACAAATGAAACGTCACACTTGCCCCATCTTTAAACTTAAAGACAGTTCTTTATGAATTTCTTTTATCGATTTACAAAATTATCTACAAAATAAAACAATATTTCAAAAACATTATCTTTATTATAGAGCATAATAGTAATTTTAAAATCCCTTCAATTGCCCATAGGCTTCATCGACAAAAATATGGATATTTAATGTAAAATTATTTCATTTAATTTTGATGTCTACAAAGCTCGAAACCCAACGTTTTTACACACTTATGATTTGAAACACGACACTACTTTAGAAGTTTAGTGCGGGTTTCTTTTTTAAATGATGACAATATGTAAAACAAACAGTTGAAAAATCTTTTCTATCTCTCTGTCAAAAATATTGTTTGGACATTTAAAGAAAATAAATGAATAAATAATAAAACGGAGCCAGGATGGAAGTAAGTATACCATCTTAAATTCATGATTGTCAAAATTTGATGCTGTGTAAATGATTTCTCCTTTGAGATGGGCGAAGAGGAACGAAAGGAAGAAGGGGTCATGAAATTTATTTCAGTTTTTGCAAGTTTTATTATTCAGTCTTCATCCGCCTGGTCGTCTGTCCGGCTGGTGTCGTCTCTTCGGCAATCACGGAGTCGACTTCTCTCTCGAATCCCGATGCTTCCGGATCTGATTACAGTCCCCTGATACCCCTCGCCTCGGGGCCCCGCTCCGACGGAGTTGGGCTGCGTCCGACCGTTCCGACTCAGTGGTCTAAACGTGAGACCGTCTCAAGCTTCATCGTCGGGCAATCCGTCATCGCGCTGCTCTTATGATAGATATGGACATAATCCATGGATGTCGTACTGATATCACAGTATTAAACGGTGACTTTGGGGCTCAATCACCCGCAGGGCTGCAGCTTCAACGCGGGAAATAACAGAGGTTTTTAAAAATAGTGAGTGATATAACAATCTAAAGCATGAGCGTGTATTACGCGGACTACCACCACCAAACAGTGGGAATGAATAGTCGAGCGACCGGCGAAAGCTGGATCGCCAACGCCGCGGTGAGCCGAGCTCCCGTCGATGCCTCGCCCATCCTTACCCCGCTCAATGAACTCACCACATCATCGGGCCACCATCAAAATTCACAACATTTTCCTCAAAGCAACCTCGACAGTACTTTCCCATTTTTCATGCCTCATCAGTTTTACCCTCACCACACCTCGGACTCCTACCCACCCCAACCTGGGAAGTCATATAGCTCCTGCAGTCTCGGTTCGTCCTCGGCATCATCGAGCGGTCAACACCCCGTCGTCACCCCGTACTCGTCAACGCTCTTCGATCCGTGCAAACAAAACGATCTCGGCTCCTCATACCTCGCTTTCAAGGCAACAGACTTTCAAAAGCAAGATCTAGATGCTTCTGCAGACAGGGAGATTCGAGATATATCAGCAGTGAGATGTAGTAAGGAACAAGATGGAGAGAAGATGGCTTTCTACCCTTGGATGAAAAGTATCAGTCCAACTTCCGGTGAGGAAATCATTACCTTTCTAAATTATCTAGTATGGTGTTGCCATGGGTGATGATAGAGATACACTCAGTGCCGTTTCATTATGATGCCAATTAAGTTTGGAAACCATTCTTGGAGCACTTTAGTCTCGAACAAAGTATAGGGGGCATTACAATTCGTTGACCACAATTCTGGAATCTAATCTGCTAATGTTAATGTTTCATCAAGGAATGTATCCGTTGTTTTACACACTTTATGGGAAAAAACATGTTATGATGATAAATGGCTATAGACTGGGCACTGTCAATAATTATCGTGAGATAGAAATAAAACCTTGCCTCTTTTGTAGGAATGTGAAGCAACACCTTTCCAAATGCAATATAAAGCTTTAAATGGACCTAACTATGAGGAAAGTATGACGGTGCAACTCCCTCCCTTTTAAACACTAGAAACCAATCATTATAATAAAAATGTTCCTTGGCAGAATAAGACATAGAGCACGGGTCGACCAGTTCTTCGTATTTTTTGAAATATTGATATGATATATCAAAAGTTCTGAAACAATATATAGTATTCATTTATCATGCTTATTTTTTTTTTTTCTGATTTTCCTCTCTCTTCAAAGTAAAAATAGATGAGCTGACAGGCCACTACCATTGGCTTTTGTAACTTCATAACAAATTGAAGGCTTTACCACTCTTTGTTTTCGTTTTACGTTATGATTATGACAACGAAATTCAGGGGGTGTCAATATAATAGTTGAAATGCATTAAAAGGTTTTGTTTTTGTGTTTTAAACACATTGAATTACAACTAAATTGAAATTATGATTAATGACTACGTACAAACTTTATACATTTATTACAAGGACCAAATATCTTACCTGAGTTTTATTAATTATTATTTTTACATTTCTTAATGCTCGATAATCGGAAAAAAGTATTGCAGTATGCAGCAATAAGATTTGAACGATACAAAAAGATGAACACTCATCACACATTCGATGCGTAGTTTTTAAATTCATTTTGAAAACAGAAAATATGTATTTTCACTTGGAACCATGAACGATGCAAAGTATAAGTTTAATTGCATCTGTAACCACAAGTTAACACAGTATTTCAGCCAATCCATCTAAACAAAGGCGAGTCATAAACAATATGTATTGTTAGAAGAAAGGACAATTTCTAGGTGGAACTCATAATATATAGATTTAAACGAAAAAAGAGCAAGAAAAGAAGATGAAGAAAAAGAGGAAAAAGAACAAAAAAGAAAACTAAACAAAGTGTTTGAAGTTGCTAAGTGCACGAATCAAGACCAACATTTGAAACTATGTACATCGAAGTAGATGACTTTAAATTCAGAATACTTCGCCTTTAAATTTATAGGCCTACTACACAACAATGACACACCATGTATACAGACAACTCATTAGCAACTCTCTTTTGTTTTATTTCAATGTGTTTCAAGCCGAAGAGACCACGTAATAAGTTATAATGTGTGTTAAGATTCTTACTCATCTGGCGTTACGTATTGAATATTCTGACGTTGAATTGGGATGTGGTGAGGTGTCACTTAAGATTATTACCACACAATAAATCAACATCCATTCATTTATGGCAGAAGAGCATTCCCAGCGTGCATTAATTCTTTTTTGGATGTTATAATTTTTATGGTGCATTTTCAACGTTTTTCTTTATCTAATCATGGGTGTACTGATAGGAGTTTGGGTGCTGCCGCCCCCTACATCAGAACATGGGGGGGGGGGGGTCTAAACCATGCATGATATTACATTTCCTACGCGAAAATTGTTATAGAATCTCGTCTAATTTCTTGTCAAAATTGATAAATTAATTCAAAATGTTCGATCTTCGGCCCACTCGCTTTGGTCGCTCGCAAATTTGTCAAAACAATGCACTAGATGCAAAACTCAACACCTTAGTAAGTTTGTCTCATTACGTCACTGTTGTAATCATGGTAATGCATATTTGGTAAATACAATCAAACAATTAGATTTATTGATTGCGGTGCAGGATTGCTTAGACTATCTTGAATAGATCTGTGGTGACATCATTCATATTTTCTTTATATAAAAAAAAGAAGACAACTACGTTCAAACGATTTGCCAAGAGTAGGGTAAATAGAGCATACTCCAATGTCTTTTCAAATATTTCGGTTCTTATATTCCTATTTGTATTCTTCAGATTATATTTATACTGTAAAATTTCATTGATGTTTATTGCTTCGTCTATGCCCTTTACCAAATCCGTACATTTACCGATTAATAATTGGTTGATAAATTATTGATTGACTAAGCGGTATCAATATTTATTATTTTTGAATTTCCCTTTAATAACAAAATTACATTTTAAAAATAACATATGCAAAGAAATAGAAATATAATCACTGGGTTTCGTTTTTTGGTTATTCTCGAATAAATGTAGTAACACTTTCATAAATCTTAAGTTTACAGCATATTTGTGTATGAAATATAGTTATTAACAAAAAAGAAATATACCATTTAAAGAAGCCTGATCTGATTTGTGTGAACATGGTCAACTGTTCTTTTTTTTTTTCATTGTGAATATAGGGATATATTAAAAAAAGATGTGTAGTATTTAAATACAAATTTACTTAAAAATATCCATATCTTTGTATCCCATATAGATAAATACCCAAATATGAGAGAGATTGCTATCTTTATTTTTATTTCTTCCTATAACTTATTATATAACAAGTGTGTGTGTATTTGAGTTTTGTCAGACGTGTATCAATCAGATATGATTATTTACGTCTGGGACTGACCTTTAACGTCACCATCCGAAAGACGTGACCAGGGCTCGAACCTCGAACCTCTGCATCAGTTTGCAACTTCCCCACAGCTTGGATTACAAGCGCACGCCACAACACCCAGTTTATATAACAAGGGACCCTTTCTTAAATATTTGTACACCAAAGGTAGCCACGTGGTCATTATCGTTGGTGGATCGGGGAAGTGTTTCATACAGCATTCTGTCAGATATTTAGTCTAAAAAAAATTATCGGAGTCAATCAAATGAAAGAATTTCATTAGCTTATATATATCAAATAGTGAGTAAAGAAACCCGGACTATTTTACTCATGAAATGCACAGACCATTATTGAGTTCCTATCTAAGGATAAATGGCGCGATATATGCTGTTCTTCGCCAGCACAATCATTGGACCGTGGCAGAGAATTCAAAGAGGGGCAGGAAAACACCCGTGTTTTTACACAACACCGAAAGTGTCCTTTTTTATCAAAAGTATTCCATTTCACGTTCTGATTAGTGGCACTTTTAACTTTGCGCGATGATGCCCCTTTATGTTCTTTTTATTCGCGCAAATTATCCATTTGATGGTGTGATATTAAATGTATCTTTCTTTTAATTTCCATTCCATGATTGGTTATTTTATTTGTGAAAATTTGAATTAAACTAAATTCCTTTCAATCAATCAATCAATCAATCAGTCAACCAATCATATCGATGAGCACCATTACCAATACCAATAAATCTGTCGTTTAGAAGTGTGTTCTTTATATTCTGGTAAGATTATCTGCAAAGCAACGTTAATTAATAATCCGATATGTACCACCTTTGATTTCTGCTGAGTTTCGGGTCTAACGTCGAAATTCTCTGTTTTTTATGTCTACCACCTGTCCATATGATGCAACATTCAAATTCTAATTAATTTGCCGTTAAGCTGAGATGAAAATCCTATTTGATTGCAATAATTGCCCTTAATATATTTTCCCCCTATTTATTGCTCAATTGAACACTGCTTTATTCCCGGCTACTGATAAACATGTCCTCTCACAGTGATCCATTCACCTTATAATTGAATATGTGTTAAAGGCGGTGGCGGACCGTGACCCGGAGGAGCCCCTCCAATCATATGTCTCATTCGGGTCACGGTGTTGGGGGTAAGTGGAATTGTCTCCAGACTATGAACCACGAGGTCGGGGGTTCGAATTCCACCGCAACATTCAAGCAATTGTTTCCTTTTGATAAAAATAGATTATATAAAACATTTTAAGGCCATTCCAATGTTTAACCATTAATCGATTTCATATCTTATCATGCTTTTTTTTTAATATACATTCTCCCCTTATATTTAGACATCCGCCTCGCTTTTCTATTTTAATATTCCAACGTGCATCGTTTATACATTTCGGCCTGACATGTCAATAATAAATAAAATAGGAGTATTATCTATATCTCTCATCAGTAAAAAAAAAAAAAGGGCTTCATAAAAAGGTATTTCCGGTGAAGTGAAGCAACAAAACAAGGGTAGTATCAGATGGGTCATCGCACCCTCTACCCTTAATCATGAAAATTACTATGAATATGATAAAATAAGAAAAAAATGTAAAGGTGTCAAGGGTGGTCACACTTATGCGATGCTGCATAATCTTCTCATCAAATAAGGAATTTATTCACAACACTATATGCTTCAGTAAGTACTATTTTTACTCGCTCGCTTCATGCCCTCGTGAATGGTCGGTCAGTCCTCATTACATTACAGTCGATATGAACTGAAACGCATTTTTTTTTTGCTGTTGTCATTATTCATCCTTCCGGATAGAATCACAAATATTAGCGTTACATGTACATGATGTCTGCATACATACTGTATCTATGCCAAACAATTATGTTTCTTCCTTGCTTTTACTCTTTATTTTAGAGGTGATTTTTTTTCTAAAATGGTGCCTATTGCTGTTGATGCCCCCCTTCTTTTAAGACGCTAAATCCGGCCACCTCTGATACCTGCACCCAACGACAAGGATGCGGATCCGATTTGAAAATCTTATAAGTATTCCGACAAGTTGGTAAAATAATTATTACAACGTTTTCATATTTTACTTAAACAAAATAATTTTCGGCTTCTGAGAGAACATCTGTTGTAATAGCAGCAACTCTCGTAAAGTTTCATAAACTGAGTTACTGACAGATGAGAAAATCCCCCAAGAATGTCACTTTCGACTCGATCCCTTTACAATGAGTCCAATCAAAGAATCATAAAAGAAATTTCTGTGTTGTCTGCCGTTGAAGATCCAAATAATGGTCTTTAAATTCCAAGTTTTGGTTACGAGAATCGTTAATTCAATCGTAAATGTCATATATGTATGATTATTAAGTCGGAAAAGTTGCCAAACGTGTTCGCAAGAAAAATGGTTTAAATCAAACAGTGTTAGATGGAATACGATTAGTTAAATTCTTTAAAACATGTAGCGATGTTTGTTACAAAAAAATATTGGATGAAACTTAACCAAAATTTTACTCAATATGTAAGTTTAAGATCCACATGCATCGGGTAAATTAAAGAAAAAAAATGATATTTTTCAGAATTTGTTTAGGGAGCATTGTCGCATTTTCGAAGCCCGTGGCCACGATTTTTTTGCGGCGGGGTTCTGAATTCTAAAACGTGGACCTTTCTAGTTCGTTATTAGGCCCGTACCTATGATCCTTTCCTTTACTTCCAGGGGCGGATTTAGCTTTCCTCAATAGGAGGGAGGCGGAAATATTTGAATCCACATTGAAATTTTAGGTACATCTTAACCTTTTTTTCTTACGAACAAGATAAAGAATTTCTCACTGGTTTCGCTTTGGAAAGTTGGGCTCTATCCAGCGAAGTGTTTCATGAAATTAGTTGTCGGATATTTTATCCGATCGTCTGTTTTATCCGACAGTCGCCATAGTAACGGCGCTTTTCAGCCAATCAGAACCAAAGTTGCCAGTGTCGGATGCAAGTGTTGATGAAACACTCTTCATGCATGCCAGGACGCGATTATTTTTTTTGGTTATGTCATTATTTGTGCGCCCGACGCGAGATGACAGTGGGAACGACGACATAATAGGCTGTTTTGGAGGTTTTGAATCAGATTACAATTCTTGGACTTGTATTTTTTTTCAGAGTCTTGCCGTAATTTTTAATTCAAAAAATATCTTTGATAAATCGATCTAAGCGACACTAAAACTTGCGTCCGTGAACTCGTCTGTAGGATTTGCTTACTGATTGAGCCACACCAATCGAACTGTTCGATGGGTCGAAAATTACGATACAAGTTAACTTTTCGTGTCTATGAATATTAATGAGGCGTATACTGACTAAATAAATCATTTTATATCGTATTCCCACTGCTCTTTCGCGTCAGGTGTAAAGGTATTGACGACAGTTTGGCCCATATACCTTTGATGGTGGATTTAGACATTATCATTATAACATGCTAATTTTTTCTAAAGTGAATTATTAATCATCAATTAATCACTCAATTGAAATATTGTATGTCGGCTAACCATGACAATGACAATGAAAATTTAGAAAACGGGTTTTAAAATTTACTCAATACTTCAAGATTTTAACCGTTACACTTCAACACAACACGCATGAAAGTCATGCCGTATAAACCATGTAAACGTTATATATCGCACGTATTTCAACAATCAGAGGAATTAATATATATTTTTATGATTAATGGCAAGCCTTTGGAAGCTAATGACACCTGTTTCCAGTTAATCTCCTAACTAAGGAATAGTAGAGAAATTTCGTTTTCTATGAACGACTGTGACCTGTACGACGGTACTAATAGCATGACTAGGGTACAACGTGATGCAATGTGGCTTTCCAGTATGTCCGTGCCAGTCTTTACTAGTGAACATGTTGAAATTGTCCTTACCATGCCCTGGAGTAGGCCTAATCCACTTTTAACAAGAGGGCGATGGGCCCGGGGTTGCTGCCTAACATGCTTAAGACACTGGCAGATACTGTTGATGTTATATAGCATTTATATTTAGTTGAGGAAAAAACAGAACAAAAACAAAATAATAGGGGATCAAGATAGCCAGATATCGATTTTAAAACTTTCCTTTTCTTGACATGCATAATCAAAATAAAATGAAATTGTTAATATGCCATCGAAAGGGGCCTTTTATGTATTTTACTGAATATGATCAGGTGATATTGCCATGCATTGTTCATCACACGCAGTTAAAAAGGGTAATTTCATTTATTAAACCGAAAACAAAAGCAGTCTGTTACTATAAATATCTTTTGTTTATTATATCAATTATTATTGTTGTTCCCTTTTTCGTCCTGATCATAACCAGTCACTGTAACTGTAACCTATAAAAACTAAATGCTTGTACAAGACGAATTGTTTTTAATGATATATTGCGACATATGGTGAAAAGGCCTACTTTCTATTAAATATAAAATAACTGATTATTTGATTTCCTTATGGGTAATGAATTAACTATTTCATAAATATTAGATTTCGTCATGAAACCACTGGCGTTATTTCGCCACTCATTAATTAATGAGTGGCGAAATTACGCCAGTATTGATTATGATGTGCATATTGCTTTGGCAAGATAAGCCACTTTCGTGTTTTACATCCGATATCGAAAAAAAATTATAATTTCTATGGTTGATTTTTCCTGAAATTTGGTATTTGTCATTAAAATAACAGTTTTCCCCCCTCTGGAATAAAAAAAAATGAAAGAAAGAGAGAAAGAGAGAGAGAGAGAGAGGGGGGGGGGCATTGGCGGCGGAGCAGAGGATTATCTTTTGTGTTTGGGGGGGACGCAACTAAACGCAAACACAAAAGATAATCCTCTGCTCCGCCGCCAATGGGGGGGGGGGGGTGTTGTTGGGGTGAATGTGGCTTATTTTGGCAAAGCAATCATATATGCACATCATAAACAGTATATGTTGAAGTCGATGATGGCATACCTTCATCATATTGTGTTGTAATTATTGTATCTTCAAAATCATCTTTTTCATTTTATAGATTTGATTATACATATGATTTATGCCGAATCATATCAAATTATAATGTTTTTTTAATTTATTTTCCATATAAGGACTCAAGATTGTCATCATCGTAGTGAAGTATTCAAGTATTTGATATTGCATGCAATGTAATAAAAAGAAATAGTTAGTGTGCATCATTGGTTCTTTAGTTTGCTTACCACCCATGACGTATACGAATAAAGAAAATCAATAAAAAAAAACATCACCAAAAATATTCAAATGAAGACATTCATGAATGTCTCAGTTATAATGAACAAAAATTACTTCTTATATTCTGACTATCCATGCATGTTGAGCTTATAGCGCCCCTCCCCCTTAAAAAATGACCCCCCCCCCATCCGTGTCACATAGCTTAGAATTCCCCGTGAAAGATAATGTTCTCCATTACTACTGGCCAAAAGGGAATATAATTTGATGAATGTGAAGAGTAATGAGTAGTGACCAATTGTGTTATTAGTGGCGGCAGAGACCGGTTGTTAATCTTGTCAAGTCAGATAGTTTATACTCGATAGCGATATAGCTTCGAGAATATGTTGGACTAGTGCAAATGGAATTAAGTTAAAAACTTCAAAGCTTCAATGATTTTTGAAGGGAATCGCATTCCAAACAAAATATGTATTTAAAAGGAAAAAAAATAAAACAAACATAACGCTGATATTTCATCAAAGTCGGATGTGAAATAAGGTTTTTCAAAAAATATCTTATTTTGCACAAAACGGTTACATTCAAATTAGATGTCACACATTCACAAAATCATTGTAGGAATTATACAAACTAATTTTTGCATAATTGCCAAATAGGAACTTCTTAATTGATTCACAATAGTTTAGAACAATAGCAATCCCACATGTTCAAGGAGGAATCAAATTTTGTTCATAATTATAATGAAAAAAATAATTAAGATTTCATTAATTTTCACGTGTAATAAAATACAAAAAACTTGAAGTCTTAGGTCCTCTCATTTGCATACTGAGGAGAATGTGCATCACTGTTATATGGAAATCAAACTTTCTTTCTTTTTATATCATTTCATTTTATTCTTTTCCATTTCCAACAATCATTTACAATAAGTTTTGTTCCATACATCTTAATACATGATCAATAAAACAAGGAAAATCTATATGTATAATATTCAAGATAACCATACATTTCTTTTTAATCCGATTTTGATTATTTGGGTTTTTCGGGGTCATGCTTGTTCGATTTTCCTTCTGTTATTCAATACAACCTTTTGTTTGGTTGGACTTGGCTATTTTGTTTATTGTTGAAGAAGTGCAAGATCCACATGCAAATGATGAATTTACCATGACCAATAACCTTGATGCTTGCGTCATCCTATGAAAATGCTTCCCATTCATTCAAGAGATTGGATCGAGATTTCATGATTTAAATGTTTTCGTTATTCATGATCAATTTAAAAAACAGTGCGTTGAATATGTTTATATATTTTTTATTCAATTTATTGATAGACTACATGAACAAAACAAACATACACACTGTTGTTACATTTAATCCATGTTGATCGAAAAGGCCAAAACTATGTTTTAATAAGAAATAAATTCTGGATAAACTAATCTTATCTAAATCTCGGAAACATTCCCGTATCTCTCCATTTGGTACAAATTAATATAAAATATTATTTGTTTTTAATATCACCGTTGCCCCAGCATAACCATTATTGCAGTTTGAGGGTGGCACTCCCATTTTATAGATTTGTTTGAATACTTAAGTGTAATAATTTACGAAAATGCTCGTCGAAAATTAGTATTCTTATATTTTCACACACAGCATATAGTGATTAAAGGCCGGGAAGTTCACCTGACAAAAAGTTTATTGTGAAAATAGCAAAAAAATAAAAACCATTACCGAAGGTTTCAGAAAAATCCATCAAAGAATATATTAAAAAGTTACTCGAATTTTAATTATTTGATTTGTGACGTCATATGCGAGCAGCATTCCTACATAGCGAATGGTAAAACAATCAATAAAATGTAATTTTCTCAGAAAATTGAAAATGGTTTTTACTGTACATGTTGTATATCCATAGACAAATAATTCCACACCCGATCATGAATAGAAAACAAAAATAGGTCATGAAAATCATGCGTTTTGTACTACATAATATAAGGGGTAGCTCCTCGTTTATGACGTCCCAAATCCAAAACTTTAGATTCTAATAACTTTCTTAATCTTTAATGGATTTTTCTCAAACCTTGATCAATATTTTTCATTATTTTTTCTGCTATTTTTTTTTACAAACAAAAAAACATTTCATCAGGGCGAACTTCCCCTTTAAATTCTCAGTATGGTACTTTGTGAAAAAGAAGAGAGAAACGGGAGGGGTGACTTCACCATGTGTGGTTGCAGAGTGACATCATTTGTTCTACAGTCATCGCTGAAGATATCATTTGGATTTTGATACCATATTGATTAAGAATTCATAGGAAAGTGTACCTTTCTTTCTGTTGAATGGCTCCTGCTAGTTCCCCTTACGTTTGACGTGGAGTCTCCAGATCCCACCAGGAGCTCAAGCATAACCGTCAGAGGAAGTGAGGGGGAGAGATATGAAATGCCATCAGCAAAAAATGGGCTCGAATTAATTCCCGCTTGTTATCGTTTCTACTGCTAATTATTATTCTAGCACGCGCCGCGTGAATTGACGCGACTAGAAAACAAGTCTCGCCATATTTACCAATTTTGCATTATTTATAAAGGAGATATTCCCTCGCAGAATTGCACACAGGCGAGCGCGCACGCGCGCTTGCACACAAAGAAAGTGAGAATGAGAAAGGGGATCAAGGGAAGGGGTGTTGAATTAGAGGCGGGTGTGTGGAGTGGTGTGTGATTGCAAGAGAGAACGATTGTTGAGCGAAAAGAGAGAGAAGAAAGGGAAGTAAATAAAATAGATTTTTTTTTTCATAGCTAGAAAAGGGAATGACGCACGGATATGAAAAAAAGGGAGAGATGGGGGGGGGGGGGAGGAGATGGATGGAAAAAATGGGGATGGGGACTACCGTGAAGAAAAGTATCGAGTTCAATGGATTTCGCCTCTTACCTAAAAGAATGAATAAAAAAAAACAGAAAGAGGAAAGAATGATGACAATCAGAGAAGAAGGGTAAAAATCATTTAAGCATGGATATGGGGAAATTTGTGGTTTTGGAATGATCAGGTTTAAAAGGTGGTCTTAAAAAAATAATGAAGGCGAATTGGGGAGATGATCTCCATGATGGAATGGTGGAGAGAGGGACAGAAAGAGGGTGGATGGAAAAAGAGAGAGAGCAATGCAGAAGGACCATGGATGTGATGGCGAGTAGGTATATTGAAATGGGTTATAGGGGGAATACGCCAGGGAAAGCATCTCGTCGGGCAAACTTGGCCGTTCCGCTCACGTATACCGTGGCAGCAGGCCTGCTCAAAATATACTAAGTTTGGTCACTAAACATGCCATCTATCATTTTGTATGTGTCAGGATCGGGCTATTCGTGCCAAGTGCACGGAAATAGAGATGGAATGGTGTTTGTTTTGGTTTGGATGTTCGTAGGTATCATAAAACATAAGCGCTCCTGAATGGAGTGTAGAGCGGTGCATTTGATGTTAGGAGCAGCCAGCGTCTGGCCATCTCCCTAACCCCTTCTCCTTTATTCCCCAGCGCCGATTCGAACCCCGTGTTCTCACAGGCTATCCCGGTTCACTGTATCGACTCGACCTCGTCCCGACAAGTTCAATAACATTTTACATCTAATGTTCTCTATTCATAGTGCGTTTGTTTTGCTCTTTTTTATTATTAACGTTTCAAAACATGTTGTGTATCCCATTGCTCACCATGATTCACAATTCATTTTTTTAATGTATACATGATCACGATGCTAGATCTGACCTCTGTTGCCAGTACACAAACACATTGCGAAAAAATAATCAATATATTTGTCCATTAAGATATTTTATTTTTGTTTTTCTCCAAGAAATTGTATTTTCTATAATCTCGAGCCACGAAATCACTACGAGGTGAACTGATCTGTATATAGTGTCCAAATAATGTTAACAGGGTTTTCAGCTGTACCGTTTTGGACATACCGCTTTAAATAATTTTTCTTTACATTAATAATCATACTTTCTTAATATATAACGCTTAACACTTACTTTATCAGTAATCCTTAAGCCCTCTACAGTATTGTGCATCATAATTACCCTAGCTTTCTCAATAAATTCATGCCAGGTACCATTTTACCTCACATGGGGTAAGTGCAGCACAATGTGCGTCAATTCCTTGGTGAAGGTGAAGAAAAACACACCGTGGCTTGGAATCGAACTTACGTTCCTCAGACTGAAAAAAGGGAGATTCATAACCACTAGATCATGGCTCCCCCATTTTAATAGTGTAAGAATACCATGCTATCATTTTATGGATGATGACAGGGGTTTACTACATATATGAAGTTCAGTATGCCTAAAAACCAACAACATTATATTTTTTGGGGAAAAGGTTTACCAACTAATTCGTAAGACAGTAATCGAGTACACTTCGAGTAACTTTTTGATCTCTGACAGTTTGATTTATTTGAGGTCTATTGGGAGCTCAATTCCTTTTTCAAATCATGAACAGAAAAGGAATGCATCCATATTACAAATAAATGACTAAATAGACAGTTTCTAAGGGAAAATGGAGAATGCGTATTTTCTTTTCTTTTTTATATTTCTATTTTTTTATTCTTGACTTTGTTTCTTGTGCGGTTCCTTCATTCTTTTTTGCCTTGGTTTAAAGCGCGGAGTGTCTCAATTTCCATACAAATGAAGGAGTTTGTTCCCTTGCCGGCGATTTGGCAGACGAAAAACACGAAACTCAGAGATGCATGAAAATGGATGTTAAATACATGCACAGGCTTCATCGGGTCCACGAGCTGGGGGAGGAGATAAAGAGAAAGATGTCTCCAATTTTGGCGCCATGCGTGGACTCGACTTGCTGATTTTTTTCTTCATTTTTTTCAAGATTTCAAATGGATATTTTTTTTCATCTTACCTCCCTCTTTTCTCTCTACATATATAGTTGTCCCATTCTCCCTTTCGCTCTCTTTTTCTTTACCTAACATTATTTCTTAATCTATGGAATTTCTCTTTCGTCTTTTTATGTCCGCTCCCATCTTCTAACCTTTCTTTTTGCTCTCTTTCCTATTTCTCTCTCTTATTTATTTCCCATGATGGGGATTTATTTTTATATCCAACTCTCCTCTCTACTGTCAATCCGATATCTCTCCTATCTTACCCGAAGAAGCCGAATCACATTTTACCGAGCATCTTTGTCCTTATGTATAATAATGCGACTCCATGGTACTTGGTATAGCAGCCTGATATTGTGTAAAGTTTTACTGACAAATACTATTTTGTGGTTCTAAAAATGAGACAGTCACGGCCAGTAACTTAAAAAGTATCAATGTTAGTACAAAAATCACTACCAGAAAAAAATCAAAGAAATCTTTATCATGTAGTCAAAAGCGTAATTAATTTGCTCGTGATAATACGCAGTATGAACAGGATGAAAAGTTGATTAGGTCACTCGATCAAACGATTTCCTTATAATCTTACTCTTTGTATTTATATTTTTATATTTTTTCATATACATTTCTTTTTTTGGATGTATTAATATACATATCACTTATAGATACATATTTACACTTACCTTATTCTCTTAGTTTGTTTAATGCTTTATCATATACATGTATACTTATATGTCTTTTGCACATTACCAGTTGTTCCCCATTCTTTTCCTTTTTTCCCCCACTCTTATGCACCAGTTTATTATGCCTTTCTTTGTAACCTGTTTGACCCACCTCTCACTAATTCTCTTGTTATTCATCCCTCTATCACTGTTTTGTTCCAGATCCTGTCTGATGTTGCCTGCCTCATTATCTTAATCCCTCTTGGCCTTACTTACACTAATTTCCCTTTGTGTCTGCCTACTCCTTTTCTTTCATCCCCTTCACTAACCTGATTGGTCTTCTCTACTCACTAATGCCCCTTTTGTCTCCTTGTTTCTAGTGTTGCTGTAGCTTGTTTGTGGTCTATATTATGGTTGTTCCACTTTATATGTTTATCATTTTGCCTCCGACGAAGATTCTGCTAAGATCGAAAGCTTAGGCCCCTTTTTGACTTTCTCTTTAAAAAAAATGATAAATTACGTTGGTTAGAATCTAAAACTGCGTAAACTATGCACAGACGAGGACAAGATGAATCTACCAATATTTGTTTATGAAAATCTTTATATATATATATATATATATATATATATATATATATATATATATATATATATATATATATATATATATGTTAACAATATTCAATACTTGCTAACAATTCAATTGATGTTGGACAAAATTTACCTTTACATTGATTAATTCTTTCCAGGTAAATCAATTTTGATCAAACTCTTAATGTATGCGTGTTAATTGTGTGTTAATGTGTATCAGTAAATAAGAGTAATGAGCTATTTTTTCGGGAGGGGACATAAATTATAAAAATCTATGAGAGAGCGAAACGAACGAGCAAATATTTGGCCATTTTAATACAAAAATCTTATTTTGTGATAAAAATTTACATCATATTCGAAAGTAAGTTAGTATTATATTTTCGCCATTTTCCCTTTCCTTTTCTCTTTTTTTTTCTTGATCGTGAACATTTTTGGGGTCCATGAATTATTAATGGGTAAATAATTTTCAAAAAGGTCAATCAAAGTTTGATTACCATATTAGGTTACCATGTGAACTTGTGCTTTGATAAAATTATCTACCACAGTCTATCAATGTTTAGTAACATTGTGTCAGATATTAAGAGAGCACCATAATCTCTCAAATAAAACTGGTTAATATTACTTGATGGAGCTCGGGATGATGACTGTTTAAGGTATATTTGAATACTATTTACTCAAATTCGACCAGGACGGTCATTTCTGTAAAGCTTATTACCTAGCTGACTACTAATCTAATAATTAAAAAAAAATTGTTTTCAGAGTGAACTGGTTGGAAATGTTTTGTTGTTGTTATTTATACTAATTTTGACAAACTGTTGATGTAAGCATGTGTTTCAAAACCGAGGCAATTATTTAGAAATCAAACCATATTCAGGTCTGACAGATTTAACAAAAGAATAACTTATCAATTGATAAATTAATATTTATGAAATCAGGCTGCACGGGAGTGGAAATAGAGTTTTTCTGTATAAAGTTACGCGAATTAAGTTGATTGAATTCCAAAGCTTTTTTGATAGTGTCACGGTTTCATTGTTGCTTTGTTATCGGGTTCTCATAATTTTCATTCCATTCCCCCCCCCCAAAAAAAAAAAATGTTTATTAACATGTTGAAATATACATGTGTAGGTTAATATAGATGATAAATGAATGAGAAACTCAATATAAGTACTTATATCAGGGGATGATCTAGCCTTCGCCAATAGGGGGGGGGGGAATTTTTTTTCAGCCATATTTTCCTCGATCGGCCGCTCAAAGTTGATTTTTATTTCTTTCTTTTAGTACCCAAAAGTCATTTTTTCGCTTTATTCTTATAAATCAACATAAATATATAATAATATTATAATCTGTACTTAAATAGTGCCAGCGCGAAGCGCGAGCTAATTTTTGCATTTTTATTTTTTTGCATTTTGTCCTAAAATTTAAACATTTTGGGCAATGTTTGTAATCCTGAACAAGATGTGTATGCAACTAAATAATTACTGCGAGTGCGAAGCGCGACCAGAATTTTTTTATATACGTTTTAAACTGATCGGAAAGGTACCTGTTAACATGGTTACGGACTGCTTGCAGTTAACCATGAATGCGCTACATCTTTCTATAATTGAATAATGCGAGCGCGAAGGGCGAGCTGATTTTTATTTTGGCATTTCTACCTAAAGAATTTTTTATAATCGTTAACAGGATAGGTATATAACTAAACATATTGATGCGAGCGCGAAGCGCGAGCGGAAAAATTCGAGATTTAGACCTAAAACGAAACACTCTATTCATGTTTTTAAATCTTGAAAAAGGATGAGTAATTGGGGATCTTCCTACATTGGTAATGTGAGCGCAAAGCGCGAGCAGAAAATTTTAGATATTCTGATCTGAGTCTGGATAATGATTTGAATAGAAAACAAGCTGCGTATCTGAATAATCATGTGCGCACCTGTTTCAGATTTAGACCTAGAATCTGGGCATTCTAAATACATTTTTATCATGAAAATCAATAAAGCGAGCGCGAAGCGCGAGCTTGAAATATTTAATATTCCGATCTGTAAAGGGTCAATTTAAGCTCTATATTTCAAGCACTTTGTAGGAAAATTGTGAGGTGGATATAGATTGCATAAAGAGCCGATATTTTTCATTATTATTACTTTGAGTTTTAACACAGGGCCGAGACATTCTAAGGACTTCATGTCATCATATGATATAACCGCGAGATGAAACTTGTCGACATTCCATTCTGAAAAAGGAACAATTTAATTATTATATTGATATATTTTTTATTAATCTAATAAGCCTAATGAGAGCGCGAAATCTGTTAATATTATGGCCTGAAAACTGGACATTTCAAGCATTTTTGTAATTATGAATAGGATGCATGAGTTAATATATTTTTAACAATTAATGCAAGCGCAAATCGCGAGCCGAAATTTCTGATAATCTGTCATGAAATGGGGACTTTAAGTAGTTTTTGATAGAATTAATATTGAGATATACATAACTCACCAATCAAAATGCGAGCGTGCAGCGCTAGCTGATACATTTTGACAACCAGACCTGAATAGGGAATTTTTTTAGATAGAAAAATCAAACAAAGTAATGAAAGTTCGATTTCCGAGCTGAAATATAGTTTATTTATTGACTTCCAAACTTGATATTCTAAGCTCCATATTGAGCTATATATGTTGAGCTATATCTTGTTTTATTTACTTGTCTTCCTCCTATTTTTTTCTCCTCTTC
Source organism: Lytechinus pictus (assembly GCF_037042905.1). NCBI lineage: Eukaryota > Metazoa > Echinodermata > Echinoidea > Temnopleuroida > Toxopneustidae > Lytechinus > Lytechinus pictus. The sequence goes on along the minus strand of NC_087247.1, from coordinate 44,114,118 downwards.
TTTCCCTCCTTTTTTTTTCTTTCTTTCCCCCCCCCCCCTTTTTTTTTTTGCTCCGCCAATGGGGGGGGGGGGGCGGGTCCCTCGACCCCTGGATCCCATTCTGCCTGTGCATATATGACATAAACAGATAGGTAAATTGATAAATTAGTGAATAGGAAATAAATTTAACTAGTTTTTCCTTTGTCGATGACAGTGTCATGGCAACTTAATTTGAAATTTAGTGCAAAGCTGTAAGATTCTTTGAACACACCTTTGTTAATATCGTTTCTTAGAATCTTAATATTTCATGTCACAAGTCATTCAAAAGAAATAATTTCCAATCATTCGATATTTTTTTGCTAAATGATGGGATAACGCTTTCTGCTAACAAATTTCATTTGATTTATCACGTAGAAAGTCCCTTTCAATCAAAATTCTTTGTAGAAAATTCCACATCTGAACAATTTTTTAAATAATTTGTTCTTATTTTGCTCCCCATGCATGGTCGTATAGTTCTTGAGGCGGTTACCCGGCGGGTATGAATACTTGATAGTTCAGCTTCATTGAAGCGCTGCATCTGACTGGGGTTATATTCTTGCCCCGATTCTAGGTCTAATTTCCTCGTGGTATTTCCCCCATCTTGTCACATTTTCCAGTCGTATTTTGGATGACTCTCATCCGTACAAACAAAGAAATAAGAGAGAATATTATTCCATTAGATATGAGCATAATGATTGAATATCAAATTGGTAGCTGCAAATAATGATTATTAATTATGCTCATCTCATTGTATAACAACCATCCAATCATTGCAATTTTGATATAGGCTAAGAATCATCCCTATACGACATCAACCCGTGATAACAGCAGATATATTTATTGTTATTTATGGTATCTCATGTACGCTATATTCCGTTCAGTTTGAATCTAATTGCTCGATCATAATATCGTTTTTTTTCTAATTTGTGTTAAATAATACCGATATATAGTCGCCTGTTATCATTAATAATCTTCTTTTGTGCCCTTAAATGTCATTAGTTTAATACCATGATATTATACCAGGTTTGCATTCAATGCAATTTGATGCAAATATCTTATATAGATTGTGTGTGATAAATGAAAACAATGTTTAATAGAGTCCTGCATTTTATTCATTATATAAATTTTGTAATATTAAAAATAAACGCCGATTTTTTTTTCTCACATAATTTTGAACCTTTATAATTCATTTTCAAATCCTATGCAACATGCCTACATCTTTCCCATCTCCTTCCGTACATACCAGCAATCACTCTTTGATCATTTAGCGCATTGTAAGCGAGATGTTTCGCCGAGTCTTCGGCGTAGGTCATCTCCCGATTCCCTCTTGGGCCTCCATGGTTGCTCATACGTGAAATGAAATTATTATTAATGTCTGAAATGTATCATACGATACCCACCATTAGCTGTCTTTTGCAGCCTCGTGCGCCTTCCCTTTTTTTCCGAAAATGTCCATTGAGGAGATTTTATCGTAGTTTCCCCTTCCTGGGTTTTATTTTATATTCTAGCACAAGTACATTAGGAAGAATTTATGAGTAGGCCTATATACAGTATGCATGGTATGTATACAAATGAAAGCCTGATTGAATATAACATCACCTTTATTATTTCGGCATCATTTTTATTTTAGGGTTGATACAAGTTATATAATAGTATTTGTATCCGTTTTCACCCTATCAAGCTTTGCCGTATAGTTGATTAATCTGATAAACATAATTATGTTTCATTGTTACGTTAGTAGATCCATGTTCTGATGAACGCCGATAGATATCGATTGCCGGGCCATTGTTACATATCCGTCAATCTCAATGCCTATTTTATTAGATGTAAATATGGCAAACAAATAAATAAAGTCGGATTGATATTTTTTCCAATTTCTTATTTATGTCTCAATTCATGCATCTAATGAATGTGGAACCTGTTTTGAGTGCTATTAGGGAGCAAACCAAAATTACATTGAAAATCTAAATATCATAGAATGGGAAATAAATCTTATTGATTAAAACTCTTAATCTTATCTTGGATTGGTCTCCAATAGAAAACACTCAGACTGTTTTTTAATCAAAGACATTTTGAGTGTTCGGGAAACAAGTGATATATTTGGGTTGAAAACAAACGTTTGAAACGTCGTGTAAGGGGGCAAAGCTGTTCTTGACCTATTCAAACACTTAAGGAGCGATTTTTGCTCTTATAAATCCATCGATTGTCTCCTACATATCCATCAAGCAAATTAATTTTATCATTAGTCTGTCTGTCATCATCCTACCCCGACACTAGCTCACAGTCCGTCTCATCAACCTGACCAACGACGATATGGGACACGTTGCTTATCTCTTCGAGATCGTGTTACCCGTCGATTAGGCCAATGGGTGTGTATCATTTCGCGCGCTTTGGGGATGCCTCTTGTATCAAGGGGATGCCTGTGTTATCAGAGGAAGCACCCGTTGCTAATAGAGACCGATATATAATGTACTGTGTGTTACTCGTAGACTGAGGCCCAGACGCGTATCACTGGTATAGTTTGGAGTGAATGCGATGACGCTGATAAATTTCTGGGAAGGGGCTTGTATTTGACAATAAAGGAAAGAGTTGCGTGTTTTTCATATTTGTGGCAATTTGCTATCTTCCTAATTTTTTTCATAATAAGAGTGTGGATTTTTTTTCGGGAGAAAAATAAATAATTGTCCATGAGTTTTAAAGTAATTTTTGTTTTCCCCTTGGTCTACAATATACCAATAAATACAGCTAAGGATTTAATATAAAGTTGCATGACAAAGCATTTTTCACACTCTAGAGCAAGCACAATATATATATATATATATAACATTGTTTATGAAAAGGCGAGTTTTGCTTTTCTTATCTGACATGTCTGACCTTCTGCGAATTAGGCCGAATTTTACTTCAAAGCGCTGTACATGTATATTAGAGTAAACGTGCATTCATCAAAAGGAAAATAATCAAGAACCATTTTGACTACAGCTGATGAATTTAACTCTCGATATATAGACCAGTCTATAACAAGATTAAGACTTATGATTGGTTGTTAAGAAATTAGGAATTACCTCAAAACACGGAATATGCCCATCTATGATAATCATAGTGTCAATATTTCAAGAGGTCAACAAAAAACTCGTCAAAGTGTCTGATTTCTATTGACTAATCAATACCGCAACAGGCATTATCGTTAATACCTCTATGATTCTTATTTTGAAGCCGTTCGAGATAAAACATCAAACATGCACCGACGAGTAAAAACACATAAGTGCTGAATTTGCTAGGATAAAAATGCTATTAAAATTCCCTATAACCGTGTCCAGTTAAGACGGCTGAGACAAAACGCCTTTTTTTTCATTCTTTTTTATTTACCTTGTATACGTTGATTATGTTGAGTTCATCGCTTTTACGTATGACGTATAATCTCTCCAGTAGAATTTTGGCTCTTTGTGCTTTGTGATTTAATGGATGCACCCAACAGTGCATAGCAAAGTCATGATGACTGACTATTAAATCAGTTATCTAAATAGTGCAGTCTTCGGTATAACTCGTTCATGGATCGAACCCACTGCCTCTGTAGCGGCGGATCCGGTGCTAGGCAGATATGGTTCTAGGAACACTATCTGCCGGCGGATCGTGTTCCAACAGTACCCCGGCGGATTCAGAACAAATTTCTTTTCGGCAGATATCGTTCTTGCTATCGTTTCTCGATCTGCATGCACACCTTGTACATTTCCTTCAAAATTATATTGGACCTACCATTATTATTTATCTATTTGAATAGGAAAATAAGTAATAAGAAAATTAAACCGCTTCAACCCGTCAGATATGGTTCCGAGTAATGAAAGATATCTGCCGCTGATACCTGCCGGCGGATACCGTATCCGCCGGTGGAACCAATCTGCCGCTACACACCCCCCTCACAATTTCATGAGCCGGACGCCCTACCATTGACCCACCATGTATACTGACATAGCTCTTCGCACCAATTGAATTTGCTCATCTTTGATAATGTTGATGCTTCCCATCAACAAATGTCTCTTTCATCATGTTGAAGGGCAATGTACACCTCCACATTCTTAATTCTGAAGCTTGGATTCAGATATTGTTATATACATGATCCTTTTAGGGAATGGTTATGACCTTTGTGACACATCACAATCCATTTTGAATCGTGTTCTCTATGGATTCGTACTTGCATGAAATTAGTGATGCAAGTGGCCCTTTTCTCTTGGTTTCACTGTCTTGATGTCAAATGGAAGAAATTTAATGTTTATATTAACGCGATCCTGGAAATGAGTGCACTTTTAACGAACAAATTACAGCATATTGGGAATAAATGTATATATTGGATACAAGTTTATGAAAGTTGAAAGTCAAAAGAAACGTTATTGTAAGGGGATCTACAGACAAACAAAACCACTTGGATGAGGTAATAAGATCTTGGGCATTTTAATACTAATACTTGACATGGAGTGGAGTAGTTACAGATGTTTTTGTTTCTGATGGTCTGTATAAGGGGACCTGAAACTGTTCGCTCCGGAAAAGATTTCTTAAAATGAGACTCACAATATCGATTTTCGAATATAAAATTACATACGTACATTTTAAGCATTTATTTATTAAACATTTTGTTTAAGATTATCATAATTATGATGAAGTCGTATATGAGCCTGGGTTTCTGGCTATTTTTAATCCAATTTGAAAGTCGGGTTGTGGCTGACGATTTTAAGTGGTTTTGCTTTTCATGATTAAAATATTGAATTACTGTTATTAATTATGTCAATCAAAATTCATTTTCATATCATACTTTCTTAGCCAAGACTTCAGTTTGGTACTTGTTTTTTAATCGCGCTCGTGATCTTGAACAAAAAAATGAAAAGTGGTAATTATCCAGGCCTATGATAGGCTTGTCTACTTTTCTGTCTCACTGTCTCTCTGTCTATTGTGTCTCTCCCCCCCCCCCCCTCTCTCTCTCTTTCTCTGTTTTTTTTTCGGTTTCACCATTCATCTATCTTTGTTTTCTTTCCCAATCAAACCCACTTTATACATTCATAAAACCAATGTTAAATAAAATAATAAAAAAATTGATGATCATATCTCGTCTTTCAAATTTCGTATCTTGTAGATGGCAAAAGAGGGCGACAGACATACACTCGACAGCAAACACTGGAGTTGGAGAAGGAGTTCCACTTCAGCCGCTACGTGACAAGACGTCGTCGCTTCGAGATCGCCCAGAGTCTCGGGCTCAGCGAAAGACAGATCAAGATCTGGTTCCAGAACCGGAGAATGAAATGGAAGAGGGAACATGGATCAAACTGTAGTATGACAAACCAGCAGGATCAAATGCCCAGTATGGCTGATTTCATTGGGTCGTAGACTGCGATCATGTCAAATTTAAAAACGGAAAATGAACATTATTACGTAAATGCTTTTCCATAGAATTCGGATTGTTAGTTATGAACCAATTAAAATATATATTTATATGAAATTAATTAGTTTGGTCAGCTGGATAATCTCAATTGTCACTGTAAAACCATCAATTTGACAACTTTGTAAAATGTGCATTTACTACCAGGGTGCACAATATCATCATCTCCCTGGTAATACAATATATCCTAAACCAAATCCACTTCATCAGTTCCAAATATATTAGAAATGGTATTCATTACAAACGTCAGATGGTCTTTCCCTCATCATGCTCAAAGGAAGTGGTTTTGTACAAAGCGTATTATATGCTGTATGTTTAATGAGAAGTAGAATTTTGTCATACAATTTTGTTAATAAATCGTTTCAACTCATGGCATATTTTTTATATTTATTCATCGAAACCTATTTATTTTTTATCAAACATTTCTTCAACAAAGTTACCAAAGAAACAAAAACATTAAACAGATGTTTACTAATAGTTCCATAATTTCAAACAATGATAATTGATGAGCAAAAATCTGCTACTGCCAAATGATGCTGCATATTTAAAGCATCAAAGCTGAGGTACTTTGAATCATGTACAGCACGCATGATGTTGACTTTTATTTATTGAATAGAAAGCATATCTACCTTTGGAGAGATTCTTTACATTACGTGAAAGTTTATTATGATTTTCATAAAAAAATGAAAATGTAAGTATAATATAAGTAATGTAAAATATGACCATGATTAAATTACCATGAAAACGCATTCGTTAAGTCCAAAACGTTTGATATTTTCGTTTTATCTCATTGGGTAAAAATTGTAACTGATGTTGGTCAACGAATGCTTTGGGATGGTTGATGGCAAAATTTGGGTATCGTTTTTAAAACAGTATAGCAGATACAAAAATACCTTATTATTTGTTTTATTGTTAAATACTTTTATTGGCCTACATGACGGCTTGGAAAAAAATACGCTGCCTGGATATTATTTATAGGACGTGTAAATAACTTAGTATTATGATCATTAAAAGTGTAACACAAATATAGTCCTTGGTCATGTTGGTAAAATGAACTTCCTTAATTGCACAAATTGTGATAAAATATATATCTAATACAAAAATCTTATACTCAGTTAGAGATATCAGTTGACCATGTTGACAGAAACAATATTCATTTTCATTATTTTCTTATTCATTAAAATACCGGTGTAATAGCTGTTGTAATACTGAAATGACTGGGATGGGTCTGTCTTCAGAGAAGTATCATCATCTGAATAATTTTGAAGAGGGATATGTGGTCATGGTTATATCTTCTTTATCAATTTGTGTGAAGATGTTTAACAACAAATAATTGAAAAGTGGCACTAATTTTTATTCCAGATGTCAAAGTGAAAACAACCGGAGAAAAATAGTGTGGATGGGTGTAAGTAATAGAGGCGGAGCGTCAATAACGGGATATTTTAGGGATTAGAGATATAAACAGTGATAAAGAAAGAAAATTTGTTAATTATCACACTTTTCTCGTTTTTGGTTTTGTTTTGTTTTTATTGAGAATGTAATTTTTAAATAACCTTTAGTAGCCTTTATTGAACGTTTTATTAAACTATTTTCGTTTGTATTTTACTGTAAAATAAAATTCCAAGAATGTGAACCCACAAGTTTACCTCATAATTTAACAAATATTTATGTAGGTATATTTCAAATAATTTCGATTAAACTATAGAGCATATCATTTTCCTAATTTAAGTTATTACACAGATGAAGAGAAAGCAATTATTTGACCATGACGGGGGTGGGGCAAGACGAGACGAGATCTTTCCAGTTTAACTACAGGGGTATCATAGTGTTACACGACCGATCATTTAAATTCTTCTTTCTCTCTTCGTTTCTTCTTCTTTTTTCTCCTCTTTCTTGAATACGTATATCATGTATATGGAGGTTGTCTCCTGTCTCTTGTAGTGACACAACTAACACTGACATATCTTTTTCCGTGTAAATAAGATTTTATTGTTATTAGTGTTATTCAATAGTTAGAGGATTTGTTTGAAATAACATTTTAAAAAAAAATCACGTTTGGTGAAAGAGAATCAATCTGTATACCTCAGTTAAATCTAAGTAACGTAAGTGTTATCAAACAATTCATAATGAATTAGTCGACTGTTGAAACTGAATTTTCCTCCATTTTTTCTCATTTGTCTGACTTTATTGATATTCAGACGTGATCGTGTAACAACTTTACAATAGATAAATAAATGCTACATTGCTTTGTTATGTGTATTATTGTGTGATGTAAAATATAATATCTGAATAAAAGAGGCTTTTTGTATATGAAATGGGTTGAAATGAGTTTTTCTTGTTTGTTGTGTTAAACTTTATTTTCTTATAAGATCCTAAATAATAATGTGATTGATTAAAAGATAAGTACTTATAAAATTCATAATGATATAGACAAGTGAAACGTAAGGAGCACATAAAATTTATGATATAGCCAAAGGTACAATGGGAGTGAAAATGAAAACAAAAATAGAAATGTGACAATGGGTATCTTAACTGGAGGAGAAAGGATGAAGAAGAAGAAGAGGAGGAGGAGGAGGATGAAGAAAATAAACATATATAGAAGCAGATATTTTGCTGAACGAACGAAGAACGAATGAAAAGTGGGAGAAACAGACAGTATGTCCGTGTGCGAGCGTGTGTGTGTGCGTACGCGGTGAGTGTGGCGGTGGGTGTGAGGGAGAGGGCGTGAGGGTGCGTGAGTGTGTGTGTGTGTAAGGATGTGCGTATGTGAGATGGAAAGTGAATGAAACATATATGGGTTTGAATCCAACTTAGACTCCAAGCAGGTGATCTAATTCTCAGATCGTCTAAACCCACTTGATCTAGTATCGATATATGGTCTAATTTATTAGGTCCAATCATCAAGTCTTGGTCTCACAATTATTAGTCTGTAATTCTATAATGTACTCATATCCAATTCGTCTACTTAACATTTTGTACTTTGCTAATAAAACGGTTCATAAAAATTTCATCTTTGATAGAGCAAATGATGTTGGACCAAGTGGATATTAGGCGAAATGGTTAGGCCTATTATAGCCTAACAGGAAATCGTACAAAAAATAAGATAAATGGCAAACAGGTCAAATATGTGTAGTTTGTAGACGAACTAGGATTACACCATACGCAGACAAAGGTCTTTAGACCAAGTGGCAATTGCATGAAAGCAATTAACTTTTGGGGAATTATTTGTGATTTGTCATTGTAAGAGGGGCAATAGTGATAGCTCGTTTCTCAAAACATAATAATGTTCTGCCAATAAAGGGGTCGGGTGGTATGGACTTGAAATGAGAGGAAAGGGCTGAAACTCACTCCATATTCCAAAAACACAAATAAATGACTTTGAAAGCATTTACCTTCTAATTATATGGTATTATCTGACCGGTTAACAATCCCATCACTACCCTTAAACATGTTAAAAGCATTATGTTAATAAAACACCCAATGCCATGAGAAACAGGGTCGAAATACAATATCAATTCCAAATCAACACACAGTTTAAACACACACACACAAACATAGAGGATTTTAATCCAAATGAAAAGTTACTGTAGTTTTTGAAAGTAAGTGAAGCAGATAGGAATAATTTGAACAAATTTGGAAATAACAACTTCAAGAATGTTTAAAAGTGTTTTGGGTGATTTCAAATTGACTGCGTATGGGATGTCAGTCTGATGCAGGGTAGGGCAAGGGTACCACTGCCCCCCCCCCCCCACTAGTCAATGCCGGATCCACCCCTGGGATAGATACAACTCCTCCATTTGATCAAATACCCAAAATGACTAAAATGTAATCGTTTCAACAGGAAGATGTTTTCTTTTGTAAAGGCATGTAACAATATGTAGCTACTTGATCATGCTGAATGGAAATGTGTTTCGAGTGAAAGCTAAAAAAATAATCATGATACATGGGAAAGCAGTTCGTACAGAGGTACATCATGTTGACACTAGAGGGCGTACTCCCCATTGCTGTGACGAATTGATCAGGAGTCCGTCCCTCTTCTTAAAGGAGAATGAAACACTTGAAACCAGCTGAATCCATATCAAAGAGAAAAATCAAAGAAACATATTGTTGAAAGTTTGAGGAAGATTGAATGAATAATAAGAAAGTTATGAGCATTTGAATATTGAGATCACTAATGCCAGTAGATCTTCCCATTGGCAACGCGACCAAGATCTGTGATGTCACACACGTACAACTCCCTCATTACTTTAGTACTTATTTCACTTATATTCTCACTTTTATAGAGTCTATCACAAGGTGAGGTGTTCTCTTTATATGAGAGGACAAGTACAGAGGTTTCACAACATTATATCATTGATGAATCGTTTGTCATATGATTAGAATGAGCAAAAAGAGATGTTTTGGGGTATATTTTCAGTGTCCAAAAGGGGAGAGTTGTTCTGTGACATCATAGATCTTGGTCGCATTGCCAATGGAGGATCTCAATAGCATTAGTGATCTCGACATTCAAATGCTCATAACTCTTCTATTGCTAGTCCTATTTTACTCAAACTTTTGTTGATCTTATTCTTTGATTTTTCTGCTTTCACAAAAGCTAACTTGCTCCAAGAGTTTCATTCTCCTTTAATACAGGCAAATATCGCTTACCGTAGCATATTACATTTATTAATTAAGAATATAACTTTAAGGCAGGAACATTGTTACTTATGAACTTACATTATGACTTTCAATAATTTTTAGAACATTTAATCAAGGTTTTGATTTAATAGACCATGCAGTACACTATTTTCTTTCTGTAGATTTCTTACGCTGTTCCTTTTCCTTCTTATACTATTCTGTTCAATCTCACCTGTTTTTGCCTCCACTGTATATGTATTTCTTTTTTACTTTAACTGACGTTATTGGTTTTTTTTGTGTCTGTTTTATACTGTGTATTGATACGTTTCTGTTCTTGATGATTTTTTACAACCAATTTGTCAAATCAATGTCTCACTGTTTTATGGAGACAATAAATGCTTATTTTATCTCCCCATATCTTATCTTGTCTTATCTTATTTTACATGCTATACGGGTTCGATTAGCAACATGGTTTTTTAAGTTCGGTAAAAAACACATTTTGTATGGGTAAAAAACATATTTGAATGGGTTAAGCTTTTTAATGAAATAACTTTAAAGATCACCTTCTAAACTGATATTGGAGTCACAGAAAGGGAGGCGACCACTTAAAAATATAAATAATATAAAAATCCACCTCCATACAAATTTACGTCGAAAAAAATCGGGAAAACTAAAGGATAACTCAGAACTTTGATACAAATTGGATGTAAAATATGAAAGTAATTATGTTTTTATTTTCGCTTATAGTTTAAAGAAACGGTGATATGCATCATTGCCGGTAAAAATGAGAAAGCTGTTGATGTCACGTACTTTCTACATCTTTGAATTATACCATTTGAAATACCAATATTTTCATTTTTTATCGAACAATATTAAACTTGGTTTGATTCCTAATAGAATATGCTAAGTTATCATCATGCAGTGTATTCTGAAACTACGAAGAGCTTTTTTATCATCACAGCTACACAAATTGAAATGATATTGATTATGATTAATTACAAAAGAAATAGTGAGTGTATGACATCATCAGCTCCTACATTTGCATAAAGACCGGGATGTGCGTGCTCTGTGAAAATAAGCAAAACTAAATGAAAATTTGAAACAGTGTCTGGATTTAATTTTTCATCTTTTTATTCAAAGAACTTGTTGTTGTCAACGATTTTGCTTTTTAACGGCCCATAATATTAAATTCCATCGAATGCAAGTTGAAGCATAATGAGGCTGTCGAGAAGTGACAAATTCTCTAAAAGGACTAGGAGATTAAAGAGCTCTCACATTTCGTTAATGGCGGTGGGAGGGGGACTCAGTGGACGAAATACCAAACTGCATGTTTAATTTTAAAAATATCGTTGTCTGAATTTGTCCCAGTTACGGACGGTTTGATTGAAGCCAAATTGGCGAAGTTGATGCGTGTGTATGTCATGGTATAGGTAGGCCGACCGAAAGATAAATTCATTTTTCCAATAAGAGAAACATCAAGAGGGAAAGAGAAAAAAATATACGGTGGGATTTAGAGAGGGGAAGAGGCATTTGAAGTGAGTGTAGGTGGTTGATGAGTGGAGAGAAAAAAAGGCATGCGATAGTCAGTCTGATCAATGCAAAATTGCAGAGCAACAATGACAACGCCATCTATCGGTATAGGCGTTGCAATGTGCACTGCCTGTAATCCAGAAATCTAGATTACATGGAGGTGGGGGGTTATAAATAAATTGATGCAGAGGTTCGAGATTAGAGCCCTGGTCATGATACACATCTGTAAAAGCAGCCCTTTTTATCATATTTATCATTATTATTTTTATTGTAGTAGAAGTAGTAGTATTAGTAGTAGTAGTAGTAGTAGTAGTAGTAGTAGTAGTAGTAGTAGAAGTAGTAGTAGTAGTAGCAGTAGTAGTAGAAGTAGTAGTAGTAGTAGTAGTAGTAGTAGTAGTAGTAGTAGTAATAGTAGTAGTAGTAGTAGTGGTAGATGTAGTGGTAGAAGTAGTAGTACAGTAGTAGTAGCAGTAGTAGTAGTAGTAGTAGTAGTAGTAGTAGTAGTAGTAGTAGAAGTAGTAGTAGTAGTGGTAGTAGTAGTAGTAGTAGTAGAAGTAGTAGTAGTAGTAGTAGTAGTAGTAGTAGTAGTAGTAGTAGTAGTAGTAGTAGTAGTAGTAGTAGTAGTAGTAGTAGTTGTTGTTGTTGTTGTTATAGATGGAGTTGTAGAAGTTGTAGTATAGTATTAGTAGTAGTAGTAGTAGTAGTAGTAGTAGTAGTAGCAGTACTAGTAGTAGTAGTAGTAGTAGTAATAGTAATAGTATAAGTAGTGTTTGCAAATAACGCGGATTTTTTTTTTCCAACCAAGGGGGGGCGGGTCACATTAATGTTTATCGCTGTACACACATCCTTTCCTTCTGTCCCTATATAATAATGTTATTCATAAAATTCTGTACAATAGTTCCACACCAAGATAGAGGGGGGAGGGTAGCTTCTGAAGCTAATATCTTATTGATTAATATTGTTCACTTTTATTTCACACATATGTTTTTTTTACCCTTGGCTTTATCGCTTTGTTTTTTTTTCTCAAATTCCATTTTATGTAAGTTTTACATTTGTTGTTTGTAAACATTTAATCCAATGGAAAGGCAAATTTCAGTACTGTGGATGCTAACGTCCCTAAACACGTATTTTTATTTTCAAATACTACATTCAATCTTTCTCACCCAGCAAACATGACAAATATATTCAAGTATATATAAATGAATATATATGAAGTATATACCCTACATTTTCCTTATTTCATTGTGTTTTGGCACCCTACAAATCCTATATGCACTTTCCGTTTCTGAATTAGAAGAAAATGTATATAATAAGCGGAAGCCTGCCCTTTTCTTGGCCACGGGTGTGTTCAACCTCATAGAATTAGTGGTCATGCAGATAAATATTCTGTTAGCTTATATAACATGGGATTTGTTTAGTTTTAAAAATTTTACACGATAAATTGGAAAAGCTACCATGACCCCCCCCCCCCCCTCCTCCCACCTTCCGCCGGAAAAAAGCGACCATGTCCATCCTTGATCTGAACATTCGCTAAAGGAAAAAGTCAAATAAATCATAAAAATTGAGGTTACTACCTCCCTAAATAAATAATAATAGTCATCTTGTCCGAGTGGTCTAACACCAACTCGCCATAAATTGACTCGGTCACTGACCGAAGAGGTCACGGGAGCCACAAATTTTACGCAACCAAATTTGTGGATATTTTTGACCTTGGGAATAAAAAAGAATAGGAAAAAATGTACGATAAATCCATTGATAGAGTACCAAGACCTAGCATGATTTACATATGCAACATCACAATCATATAGGTGGGTTAAAGGAGAATGAAACCCTTGAAACTAGCTGAATCCATATCAAAGAGAAAAATCAAAGAAACATATTGTTGAAAGTTTGAGGAAGATTGAATGAATAATAAGAAAGTTATGAGCATTTGAATATTGAGATCACTAGTGCCATGTAGATCCTCCCATCGGCAATGCGACCAAGATCTGTGATATCACACACGTACAACTCCCTCATTACTTTAGTACTTATTTCACTTATATTCTCACTTTTATAGAGTCTATCACAAGGTTAGGTGTTTTCTTTATGAGATGACAAGTACAGAGGTTTCACAACATTATATCATTGATGAATCGTTTGTCATATGATTAGAATGAGCAAAAAGAGATGTTTTGGGGTATATTTTCAGTGTCCGAATGGGAGAGTTGTACGTGTGTGACATCACAGATCTTGGTCGCATTGCCAATGGGAGGATCTCCATAGCATTAGTGATCTCGACATTCAAATGCTCATAACTCTTTTATTGCTAGTCCTATTTTACTCAAAGTTTTGTTGATCTTATTCTTTGATTTTTCTGCTTTCACAAAAGCTAACTTGCTCCAAGAGTTTCATTCTCCTTTAAATAGCCCTCCCTGTAAGCAACATGGGAAGGGAATGTTTGAAAATGTGGGATGTGATGAAAGAAATCGTTATTCGATGTTGAGGGGACTTTAAACACTCAATCAGGAATTTGATTCGTAATGATTTTTACTTCTTGTTTCAATTCATTTTATTTTAGTTATACATGGGGCCAGACAATTTAATTTACAAAAAAAAATAATATAGCAGGAGCAGCTCTATAATTTTATATACCACATTTAAACCCTTGAGGGTGTACTTCTAAAATACGCTTTTGCAGGTTACGTGCATATATTCAATATAAACTGAAATATACACTCTATATAGAAAATGTTGTAATTTTAACGTTTTGAAAATGAAAGCATTTTTTGTTTAAGGTGAGGCTTAAAAAAATATATAATCTTGATGTCTCGCCTACAAACGTAATCCACGGCCCCGTGAGAAGATCCTTTTCATGCTTGACATTAGCTTTCCTCGCATTTCTCCTTATAGATAATTTAATTTTCTTTATCATTAAGTTTATGTCTACATTCTTTCATAAATATTTAGATCCTTACAGGCATATGTTGTTAAGGTTTAGCCTAATTGCTTTCATCGTATGTCTACTGATATTTTTATTTAACATGTTTTATGATGTAATTTACATCAGTTTTATTACATTCGCATGCTTTTTTATTTTCCACAAAAAATACATATTTTAGCATTGATTCCCTTTCTCTCTCTTCTCCTGTCTATCTACTTTTTAATCAACTCATCAAGAAGGAAAGCGGCGATATACAACATAATTGGGAACACAATACAATTGAAATTCGCGCTGTCCTGAGATCCCCCTCCACGTCTGCCAAAATTCGACCCATGCAGTCACAAGCTGACACCCCTCCATTAAACGCGACCGGCTCCGCAAACTCGTCCCGACCCCGCTTTCCCCGGGGACATCGGCTGGCAACAGACGGTCAACGATTGAAATGGTGAAGATGCGTTCGTGCTTGCCCATGCGAAACTATTTTACATGAAAACCAATTAATATGGATCTTTTGACAAACGAATGGGGATGATATACGTTGAAGGATAATTCACTACTCTATGCACGTTTGTGACAACTAGTTTGCATACTCCTTTTCTTTCACTTTTCTATTTTATGTAGTATTATTTAAGCCTTACAGTCTGTCAACGAGTTGTATACGATATGCAAGTAGCTCTTTCGTATGATTTTCCAGAAAAGGAGTTGTACGATATCATGAAGAGAGGGGATACTCTTCGAAGGCTTTAATATGGATTCATAGAGGGTATATGGCTGATTAATATCGTGCAATTTACATTATGAGAGCATATATGCCTTATTCTCGGCTGAAAAGGAATTTGTTCACTCAGGTTTATGTATATCTTTCATCTGTATATAGATCATTTACGATTTAATCATCTTTCCAAAAAGCGAAATATTTATATTAAAAAATAAGTAAATAAAATTATAAAACTATCGGAAATCAATATAACACACATGAATACACATACTTCACCAAGCCAAAATGACTTGCCACTACCTTGATTACAAATAAATCATTATTTTCAAGTCCCTTGGTTAGGACGTAAGTTTGCAAGTCTCTCAATCATAATTGTATTTCGCACCCGGGTGAAACAAACAATCAATGATCACGATATACTTCTATTCGTACTATATTAGGATGCATGTTTAATACGGATATAGGTTACATGCCCACCTTGTTTTTTGTTGTTTTGTTTTTCCCAAGCCGATATAGAAAAAAATAGCAAGCAAATAATTCAAAATTTAACCAAAATTAGTAAATGAAAAAAAAAATATCATTACATTTTACAGATATGCAATATTCATGCACCACTTAACAATCTAACACCAACGCATGTGTAAGTAATTACCCATTGCCCACGTATTCATGACATTTGTTCGTGGAAATAAAAGTATAAAATATTTTAGGTGGAATAGAAATGCACGCATAAAAACAGAACTTGGATTTCCTTTATTATTCAACCGCATATTACCAGTAGTTTGAAATGTTCGTATGTTTGACTGCTTTCATATCTCTTATTCCATCCTGATTGATTTTTTTTTGTTAAGTAGGCTTGAAAGTTTGTATTTTCTTTATTTAAATCTCAACAATGTTTCGATAGTGAAGATCGTAGAGACGTGACAAACATCTCCAATTTAAAGCAAAGTGACATAAGTCTCAATTTAATAGTTACAAGATGCTATACATCAGCGTAATTTAAATTAAAAAGAAATAACATCAATAATTATCTGTTTCTAATACTATATGGTAAAAAATACAATTTTCAAGAATGATTGTTCAGTCACAAATTATAAACGACTCACATGACCATTTATCAAACAGCAGATGAAAAATTCAATCAGATTATTGATATTTCTGATAAATGTTTTGTTTCATTCAAATAAGTAAGTTTATTCAATAATTACCTCATTTGAGACCCAGACCCCTTTTTAAAGCATGGTTGGGTCATGGAAAATACATGTATGTTATATACAGGTTCAACTAGATTCTAGCGGGTTAAACATTGTTAAAATAAACGTTGAAGGGGATTCAGAGGAGAATATAAAGGAGAAAATGAGAATAAGAATACAGTGAACAAGAAATAGATATGAACATACATGTATATGCAGTCAAGGAAATTGCTGTTTGCTCATCCCCCCTCCTCCGCACAAAAAATGAATAAATGAAAAGGTAAATGATGAATAAACAAATAAACTAATAAATTAAATTAAAAAATAAATGATTAAATGAAAAAAAAATCATAGGGAAACAGATATAGAAAATATAATAAAAGTAAGAAAACAAATACAATAGTTAAAAACGAAAGTGGAGACGATTGTGGAGTTTTATTTGCTGGGGCATGCAGATACACAAAATACTCTTACCAAATCATCAAAACTTAGAATGAATGAGTCACAAAAATTAAGATAACTTCATAAAACAGTCAGATTGTATTAGTTAGGCAAATGAAGGAGAGCTGGAACAGGTAAAAGTAAAAGTCAAAAGATGGAAGGGCATGTGCATGGACAGGTCTACAGGCAAGGCCGAATTGTCATTTTAAAAATCATTTTCTGTAGTAAGAAGAGTTCTACAGATCAATAAGTGATATGGGCTGCACACCGGCCCCTCCCTTTAAGCGCCCTCGGCGTAGCTCCAAGGCGGATTTATAAATAAACCGACGCCTGAGACGTTTTCAACTGCGGGCATCGCCTAGACCGACGTGGGTCGCCTACCCCCATCCTTCATTCCGACGGTGACGTCTGTGTAACGTGACATAATGATGCTGGCGTGGGCGTCGCTCGCCATAAAATCACGAAAGATGGAACTATTTCAGAGTTCTCCTAATGAGATGGATCATATTTTTAGCCAGCAGCAGTGTTCACTTAGCAATAGCGTCGATGTTGTATACTGAGTTAATTGAGTTTAGCTAAGTGCACTTTCTATACACTATTTTGTAGAAAATGAAATCTGGTGAAGATTTAGGAAAAGTGCTTTTTTTTCATATTCACAATATTCAATGCATACATTTCTTCTTTAAAGAAAACTGGCATAATGAAAAAAAAAACAAGTTGCTTTTCACGATTATTTGAATTAAGGTAAACCCCCGCAAAAATTATTGTCACTATTGAATTTCCAGATATAGATTATACGAATGCGTGTGCCCTAAAACAATATGTGTTATAGAAAACAAAAATAAATATTGTATGAACATTTATTTTAGACACTGGGCTGTCTGATGAAATAAAGATAATACGTGCGTTTTTGTTGTTATTTTCTATATCAAACCATTTTTTTTTCAAACATGGAACGGGACGAACATATCCATATATAATTTGTAGCTTATGTCTGTCACTTTTTGATATCCAATTTCTAATTATGCAAGATAGGACTTCAAAGGGTCCTTTTAAAAGAAACTAAAACAAATATTGCCGAAAGGGTATTTCATTTTCTCAAAGAATGAGCAACTGCTTCTAAACTTTTTTTGAGATCGGAATAATGATACTCGAGTATGATTCACATCACTGACCTTTAGAAGCCTATTAAGAATATGTTTCTCTGTAATTCGATCAAATATCACAAGGTTAGAGGTTAATATAAATTCTTCGTATGGCTGATATTTTTTTATTTAAGTTTGCTATAAGTACTTTATGATTCCTTAAAAAAATACATTCATTATTCGCAAAGAATGTATTTAAACATAGTTCTGTATTCACTTTGGTAACAAGAATGATCTACGGTATAGTGCGATTATAGATCATGATCGTGTGTTGATTTTTATTAATATATCATTATTCGTCATCAGTGGGCATCTACCGGCCCAAAAGATTTGAAGCTCCTTTCATGATTACAATGGTAACTGACATTCAACGTGTCTGACATTGGTCACCGTCGATTCACACTTTCTCCGAGAATACCTTCCAGCAATGTTAAAGGTTTTGTAACGGAGATCCAGCAGATGGTTTCTCATGAACTTCTTGATTTCAATGTCATAAATCCACATACTATGATCCCGATCTATTCGCTTTCACACACTGGAATTAATTCATCAGTCTTCAAAGTTCGTCGTCAAATAGTATCCCGTTCCTCGAAATC
Source organism: Lytechinus pictus (assembly GCF_037042905.1). NCBI lineage: Eukaryota > Metazoa > Echinodermata > Echinoidea > Temnopleuroida > Toxopneustidae > Lytechinus > Lytechinus pictus. The sequence goes on along the minus strand of NC_087247.1, from coordinate 44,095,512 downwards.
AACGCATGATCCATTAAGTCATGCCATTTTCGCCGCCAGCTTTCCTTTTGTCATTCTAAGTTGAATTTATTTCATGTCATGTGTATGTGTGTGTGTGGGGTGTGTGTGTGTGTTTAATTTCAACGTGATCAACATAATATTCAGTATCAAAAACTGAATAATGATTGGTGTGTTTATGTTAGATAATTATCTGATTATCTTTAAAACAAAGTATTTTGACAATATTTTTTTTTCATATTTAACTGTGAGATCTCATCGTCGCAATAATGACAAACGGTATACTAAATACATTCTTAAATGAATGAGAGAGGTCGTTTAAGTCTGCATTTTTTTTTAGAATTGGATCTCATTAACGATGCCTGTCTGAGGTCACAACTATCATGTGTAAAAGTCTTGTCGGTGGGATTGTCAAAACAATCCTTCCTTACTGTGTTTTTTGCAGAAAATAAAATTATGAATTTAATATAGGTTTAAGTTCAGTAACTGTTTTCAAATTAACAAGATTGGCCTTTTGTTCTATTGGTCCAGTCAAAATTATATTTGTTTCTATCAGACAATCACTCTTTAATACAGTAAACCCTTACGAATCATATACCCTGCATTAAACATGTTAAAGAGACACACTCGATTCCAAATTCCAATACGAGAATGGGAAATGTTCATATAAAACAAGACTTAGTCTTCTATTCATAGCATTTTGATATTCAAACCATTTCTCATATTTGTAGTAAACTTGCATCGATTTAAACGAATATCAGATCTTCTAACTTAGGTTCGAATCTCACCATACTTCAATTTATAGGCCTATAAAATATATCCTTTTTAAAGAAAGCAATCGCGTTAGCACTTAATAAATTGACCTTCGATACGTCAACGGCATCTCTGTTCCTCGACAAATCATACATCTTATTTCCTCAGGAAACATACAATACGAAAATGATTTAAGATACGCCGTTGAAGGCTGTTATCGTATTGTTTGCGTATGTTTCAAACGTAATGATAAACAGAAACCGTTCGAAAAGATTTGTTGCCAGGCTGAGATCTTCCTCTCACTCTTACCAGTCATAAATTTGTTTCTCAGAAACGTCATATCTTTCGATCCATCAATCTTTCTTTCATTTGTGTCTCATCCGTTACTTTCTTAAGTCAAGTTTGTTAAATTTATATGAATCTCGGCATCGTATATCGTCCCCTTTTCCAGTTTTTTCTTGATGACAGGCCCCCTTTCCGTGGTGGAAATTTGGTCATGGAGGTTGGCCTGAGTCATTGGTTGTGGTAGTAACTGGTTCCACTCATTCGTAGTAACGTAAACTTTTCATGTCACTTTTGTCATGTATGTCAAATGAATGTAACATCAAAATTTATTTACTCAAACTTTCTGACCGTCTCTGTTTTAGACTCGAGTGAAGTATAATAGATGGCGCTGTTCAGGTTCACTCAAAGTAGTAGGTCTACATGTGTATATCACAGGCCTATAGGTTTACTGATTGCAGAGCCATCTTTCACATTCAGATAGAGATTGACGGTGGGAAAGAACCTCACCACTCCTTCGAATCCTTTTTTATTAGACCTAACTGGAGTAGTACTATATTGACTTAGTTTTAGGACACTCCTACATGCATTCATATACCTTTTTTTTCAATTGAAATAAAAACTAGACAAGTTCAATGTACATAGATATTAATATGTTTGTATCGTATGATTTCCCATTTGGGTCTCTGTTGTGAAGCGTCTTGAGGCATTCCAGTATTTTCTACCCATCGTCATGCAGAGTCTCCTTTCTTTGATTTCATGCATATCTAAACAATAGGCTGATTTCGTTTTCTGGAATTTCGATTTCGATCTTGCTAAGATAATACATTATCGCGTTTGTACCCCCCCCCCCCAGAATTAAAGACAGCTGTTTTTTTTTTTTTATCAAATTTGAATATTTTGAAAATACGCAATACACATTTTGGTGTTACCTTGATTTGATTTTCATTTAAATTTTAAACGAATTACTATGGGCTTTCCCAACCGCCAAACAGTACCGTATTGATCTACAGCCTAATTCAACTATCTCAGCTGCAATGAAGACGATACAAAACATTGTCGTTGCTGCTGAATGGATCGTAAACGTTTCTTCAATGTTTAGTCGACTATTATATATTTCAAAGGAAGATACCAACTCAAATACATAAATCTTTAAGGCAGGTAATTTGCATTTATGACGTGGCGAAGTTAATGTTTGAGTGATTAGATTCACATAAGTCTAGAGCTTTGGTAAGTGTTCGAGTCAATATTTTACAGTCTTCGACACTGAAATTCGCAGTCGTATTGTGATTTATGATCAAAAAGTTATATGAGTATATTGCATGGAAAGAAGGAGATTGTTTAGGTAATTTTCTGCAATTTCCTCCAAGTAATTTCTATTTTACTCTTCTTTGACACCTAGTGCAACGGACCATGCATTTACATGATATGATGAATTTGGTACTAACGGCTGTGACAGATGAATTCGAGGCATTTTACGGGTGATTTTAAACAGTTTTATTACCTGACATGCCCCGAGCTCACATCCAAAAACATGTGTACATGTACTTCAACCTTACTCGGGAAAAAAAATTCAATTTCAGAGCAGTTACTCTTATCTTAACTAGTTGATTCAACAACTATTTAGCACCATGAATGTAAAACACCCCGAGCAATGTTTGGGGGCTGTTGAAAAGTAAATGACTCTCTCTTTACAAATTGCTAAATTGATTTTTCCTGTAGACAATGAACTTGAATCTCTGAAGAAAGATAGATGGATTGCTAATATAAAAAGAGGAAAATGAATATGAAAAGACTGGAACATCTTTTTTTCAAATTGTATCTTATCACGCGTTCTGCATTTTTCGTTTTCTTTCACCCTCAAGTTTCTTATCCACACCCGGAATCTCTCACACCCTTCCTCTCTCCCCCGCTCTCTCTCACCCTCCCCCCCCCCCCTCTCTCTCTCTTTCTCCCTCTATCACTGTCTCTCTCTCTTTTTTTTCTTTCTTCATCTTATTAACATGCCCCTTTCACTCCATCTCTTCTTTATTTTTTATTTTTTAATTTCTTCTTCCATTCCAAACACTAGCGAAAAGATGTTGATTCCGTCTGATCTTAGCCCGAGGAGATGCCGTCGCTTTCTGAAGAGGGAACGATCCATGTCTTTTCTCTGTCCCGGGATAGTTGATCTGCAGTGAATGGGTGCAGATCTTCTCCCCAAGGGGGTTAGGTCGGTCCCATCTTCAGCAGACATTGTCAGTTTCGTGTTATCCTTATAGCGATCGGGTCACCTCACAGCTGGCATTCAACGCACGCGCTCGTATGTCGAAGGTAAACCGACAGCTCTCAGCGTCCTTGAAAAGAGAAAACTTGTAATTATTTTCTGTTTTGATCCATCCAAGGAGATATCATCTCCTTGATCCATCATATGCCTTCGAGGTATGTTGCTTTATCTGATTTTCCAAATAATAATATATAAAATTTGTTTATATCTTCGCGATTTGATAGGTTTCTAAAGCCCTAAACGGATAACTGCACTTGCTAGTTTATAGATATGGAAATTATCATTTACGGCAAAGGAGTTTCATAGTCCATTAATATAACAATAATAATAATAATAATAATAATACACAATAATAATAATAAAAAAATAATGGTAAAATGATAAAGATTAAAAATTATCATATTATATTCCCTCTCTGTCCAATATTTAGTATATTCTTTTTGAGTGTGTGTAAACATCTTCAGTAGATAGTAATCGCTATACTTTTGTTAACATTTCGGATCACATACGGTGTTCATTTATTTTCTTAATTATAAAGATATACATTATTGCACTGAAAAAGTACGTCAATATGTACTTATTCAGTTAGGATAAAAGTGATGAAGTTTTTATATAAAATATTCTAAAAACTTGTAAACAGGCTATATTCCTTGCAATGACATTAGTTATTTTTTTCTAGATTATATAGTGTTTTTTTAGAACGTTTGGATTAGATAGTTTTCTTAATGTTTTGATAAAAATATTATACTTATTCATATCCAGCTGTCTGATTATGACAGACTGTTTGTTATAATTTTGAAAAAACCCCAAAATGGTTTCAATTTCATTTTTTAAGTTAAAAATCCTTCTGTAACTCATCACGTGGACATATGCTCTGTGTCTGTATTTCCAGCACCGTGCTAAACACACGTCTCCTATTTCTTCAGAAAATTTTCTTCTTCCACATGTCTCAATATGTTTTTTAGCATCCATCCCCCTCACCCCTCCCTCTCTCTCTCTCTCTCTCTCTCTTCCACTGTCTTCGTGCATTAAACTCTATATCTTACTTTCCTTTCCACTTAGCAATTTTTCATCTTACCCCATCTTCACCAAAATTCACTCTTCTATTTTTTTTTAAACCCTTCCACAGGGGTCCTTTATTGAAATCACTATAATAAATATTTTTGACAATACATGATTGAATGATTAACACAGTATATGACACACAAGTTGAATATGTGTTTGTCTTTCCTTTGCTACTGCTAATTATTTTATTTGAAATTCCTTCCTTCTTTTATTATGTGTTCTTCATATTCATTCTTGTTGCATCTTCTCCTTTTTTCCATATATCTCTCTCATGCCCCACCCCCTTCTCTGCTTTCTCTTTTTTTATCTCTCTCTCTCTCCATATCTTTGAGGGAGAGGAAGAGAATTGTCTATCTGATCGCGCTCTTCTCGAAACATTGCTGTCAGAATGTTTGCTTGGATAATATCAGAATAGCATACGGTCTGTGGCAGACCAGGTTGGAAGTGCCGCTCAAAACGAGCATTGTTTGTCTTAACCTGTCCCGCGACAAGGTGCCCATCTTTCATCGTAGGGATAACGATGATGATGATACTCCTCTGATGTCATTTTCTTTTTCAGAAGATGATGATGAGAGTAGACTTTCTATCCCAGATGATAGTGTTGGTGGTTGAGGTGATAAAGTTTGGTGGTGGTGGAGAACACTGGATGGTAATCATATGATGATGGTGGTCGGGCCGAGGTAGTGATGGTGGTAGATTTTCGTTGGTAGAGGTAGTGGTAGTGATGGTGGTGAATTTGGGTGTGGTGCAGATTATAAGATGGAAATTGTATGATGGAAATGCTCATGACGATAGTGATGATAATGATGATGATGATGATGATGATGATGATGATGATGATGATGATGATGATGATGATGATGATGATGATGGTGGTGGTGGTGGTGGTGGAGGTGGTGGTTGTAGTGGTGTTGGTCATTATAGTCATCGTCATGCTGGTCACAATGGTGGAAGAAGGTATGGTGGTGGTGTGGTGGTGACTATGATATTAATGGTGATGATGAAGAAGGCAGGGAGTCAAGTTTAGGGAGTTGGGTTTTGATAGCTCAGGATAACTATTAAAGAACATTAAAATAACATTTTTGTCATAATAGATTAAGTGTGACAAACACGATATAATATCTGATTATTCTCGTTATTGTATAATTTCCAGCAAACAAGTATCAGCCCGTCTAATATCGTTCATTTTCAACACGTAACAAGTGGCATAGGTGGTGTGGGACGATTGTAGAACTGATCGACACAATGCAGTAAAAACATGGAGCTGTACGAAAATATGAATGTATGCATGATTGCAACTCCGCTATTAATGCGAATTACCATGGTAACATTTCTCATCAGCCAATCAATATCAAAACACTTTACGTGGAATTTACCATTGGTGGTAAAGTCAACACTGATAAATGTAGTAATATTATAGCATTTATAAGGCGCCGATTTATCTAGTTTCCTATTTAATGGCGCACTATATATTACCCCAGCTGTAGCTCCAGCTGCTAAAGGCGCGCTCGATGCATTCAATGAATTAATCCTGTCGGGTACCCACTCACCTCACCTGGGTTGAGTGCAGTAAATGTGAATACATTTCTTGCTGAAGGAAAAAACGGCATGGCTTGGATTCGATCCCACGTCCCTCTCATTGAAAAACGGGATTCGTAACCACTAGACCACGACGCGACGCCCCCATGTATGTATATCGAAATGTGGCAAAGTTGTAGGCCTAATACCGGCAAGTAACCCTGAATTTACATTTAATTGAAAGATCATTTACCAACACGTAACACGGAGTTCAAGAAGAAAAATTATCACTGTCGCAATCACCATCGTCCCATGATTACCATCACTACCATCACCATGATCAACAAACCGCTACCACCAAACAACCTTAACCACCGTGTCTATCTCGACACTATAAATCACTACCACTACCATACGATCACCACCACCATAACACCAAGCACCATCACAAGTCACAACCACTAACCTGCACCACCACCCCTCCATTCCCATCACAACCCTTCAAAACCGACGTCACTCTTCACTTCTTAATAGCCTATAGTGTCTATAGTATTTGCATGAGAATGATAGAAAATAATCGAGTCTAGGTAACCGAGCAGTAAGTTCCAATCAAGATTAGACAATTATTTAAACTCACTGCAACTAGACCTACTCACATTTTTTTTTATTGAAATGGTTTCCTGAATTAATTTGTATTTTTCCATTATTTTTCATGAGGAAGTGCATTTTTTAATGTCATCATGCTTCAAGTCTGAAAGATATTGCAATATAAGTTTAATTTTGACAGCGAGTAAACACCGCCACAGAAAAGCAATTTTTCGCCGTGAGCACAGATAAAGCCAGGAATTACTCTCGACTGTGCTAAGGAAATATGAAATCGCCATTATGCTAACCTATACTAATTTATTTTGACGATTTTACGCCCATTCTTTGAGGATAATGAAAGAAAGATAGAAGGGAGAAAAACCTTGTCATGTGAATTATGAAGAATGAAAAATGTTGAATTGCCAAGCGTTACGGAAGCTTCAATGAGCGCATGGGAGCGGAAAGCATAACTTATAAAACGCATGCTTCTGTGAACCGTATTTGTTTATTCTTGACCCCTTCCACAATTGGCAACAACGAAGGAACGTTCAAAGTTCACCTGAGATGAGTAGCTAACTTCTGCCTTGGCTATGTGTAACAGCAGTGATGAATGAGCGGTGTTTCACTCGTCTCAAAGGCCTTCATTAATCATCACAGGCTTCCAAAACCTTTTCATAAACATTACTCACTTTGGAGTATCTTTTCTTTGGAAAAAAATGAAGTTCTGATTGTATGTTGACCTTACAAACAAAAGAAAAGAAAGAAGGTCCTCACCATCTTTGTTCGAAGTTCTTCATTTCAATCAACGAATTATTAAAGAGCAGACGTATGGAAATGATGAATTTATAAATTAAGAATGACCGAAAATTATTTCCTTTTTTTGCGAGCATGGTAGGTATGAACATAGCCCTTCATGAATGAAAATTAGGAAAGTCCAACTTTTAACATCAAAATTGTTAAAAGAGTCACAGACAAGGGATGTTTACCTTAGGAACCTCACTTCGTATTGATTAAAACTGCTTCCTTTAATTGCGAATAGATAATCCGTCATTATTCAAGTGTTGAATTTCGGTTTGATAACAAATTAATGTGTAACTTATAATTTTCCTTATTATAGTCGAATGAGGGCGTATTTTTTTATCGCATTGTATCACTTCCATGGAGGTGCAGTGGCCAAGTGGTCCTGCCCTAAGGGTCCATGGCCCTATACTCCACACATGGAGGTCGGATCACGGTGACGTGAACAAGGAATTTCAATCCACTACTGTTTTATCATAAAGGAATCGAAATGTAAGAAGAATAATTTGTACCAATTATATGTGCACATAATTTTTTTTTATTAAACAATAAAACATTTTGTTTTTCTTAAAACTTAATCGATTGACATTTAGACTATAAAAAGGTTTATATATTGCATCATATTTTGGATAATAATGGTAAACTAAAATGTGATACACATTTTCTTAATTTGAATTAAGATGCAAAAGATGTTGAAAAGATCAAGCATATATATGCCCGTTTACCCGTTTAATAGTTGGAAGAACAATATCGAAATAAATGCAAAGCATAACTCTGGAATCGATTTCAATTTGGGTAAGAAAACAACTAATTTAATGATTTTAAAATCAAAAGAAATATACGAACAGCTGTTGAATAAAAATGACATTAAACCTTCTATTTTCGACAAAATTAGAACGAATTATGATCTTACCAATAAGGAAGTAGAAAGTATATTTTTAAGACTAAGATATTGCACACTAAATAGTCGATTAAGGGAGTTTCATAATATTATATACACTAACCACCACCTTTTCCGTTTTGGTCTTGTTTCGACCAATTTATGCTCATTTTGTGAAAAGGAAGAAGAAACGTATGAACATCTATTTTATTTTTTTTGAATTTTCAAAATCACTTTGGGATCTGTGTGCAAGAAGTTTAAATTTTGAAATAAATAAATTTAGTTGGCAGGAAATTCTTTTCGGGAAGCAGGAGAAAAGTAAAGGTAAATATCAATTAATTAATCATGTTTTGATTTTAGTTAAATATCTTATTTACAAAAACCGAGAATTAAAAAAACCTCCTTCATTGAATGAAATAAAAAATAATATTAGGGGGATCAAAGAGAAGAAAATAATTTAGCAACAAAGAGGGGGACTCTTACAATCCATTTCTCTAAATGGGAAAACTTAATTATTAGACCATGTATTGAAGCCCAGAGCCAGCTCTCCACCGGATAGGGGATGGGGGTGTTTCAGGGAGGGTCGGGGGGAGGGGGTAGGGTCCAGGGCTGAGTTTGTTGTTGAGATTGATTTTATTTGAGTGAAGAGGCCGAGGCGATGGGTTAAAAAAAAAAATATGCTGATGGCTTCAATTCGTTAGGTTTTATTAATGATTTATTTTTTGTGTATTTGACACTGAAAAAAATTCAATATGTTGAATTTATTGTAGAAGTTTATTCTTAATGCATATTATTATTATCAATGTTATTTATAATTATGTTTTAGAAGATGTCTGACATGATTGTGTTTTATTGTAACATTCAAGAAAAAAAATGATGTTAAATGTATAAGTTGTCAAGGTATTTATCAATTTGTAAAGACATCAAACTTCTATTTGTTATATATATTTTATTTTGTATATGAACTGAAGTTGTCAATAAAAACTACTTAATACAAAAAAAACTATGAAAGAATGAAATGACAAAAACAAAATGATATGCCAATGAAATGATTAAATTTTCCAGGAATGTGTCTCCTTATTCTTCAATTAATTAAACAAAACTCGCGCACACGTATACAATAAACAAAGATATATTGTCAAATAAGATATGTTTTAACTAACATATTAACTTGCCAAGTGGCAAGTAATTCGGAAATAAGAGATATTATAATAAGAGTAGGAGATATTAGATTGCTCTATTGCTCTAAAATTACTAAAAATAAAATCCTAAAAAATAATTCAGAGTTATTTCATCTTATGAGTTATCTACATCAGGTTTATTGCATCCATGATGTAGTTTGATAATTGCCCGTGAAAACAGATGCCGGCGAATCTGATCTAATCTTTCAAACATTCATAATATTAGGCCTATTTCTTTTAAGTTTTCACAACTTGTGTTAAACTGGGACATTTCCCAAAATTCGCTTTACTTTGCAATTCTGTTTAAATTGTTTAATGAAGTAAATTCGTTAAAGGTCAAGTCCACCTCAGAAAAATGTTAATTTGAATAAATAAAGACAAATCCAACTAGCAAAACGCTGAAAATTTCATCAAAATCAGATGTAAAATAAGAAAGTTATGACATTTGATAGTTTTGCTTATTTTTCACAAAACAGTGATACGCACAACTCAAATGAGAAAGTCGATGATGTCCCTCACTCACTATTTCTTTTGTTTTTTATTGTTTGAATTATACAATATTTCATTTTTATAGATTTCACAATAAGGACCAACTTGACTGTATCATAAAAATTATAGTATTAAACAATGGTCATTCCACATGTTCAGGGAAGAATCAATCGTTGTTTCACTTGACAATGAGGAGAAAAATAGAATATTCCCTATTTCATGTAATAAAATACAAAATAAATAGTGAGTGGATGACGTCATCAGTCTCCTCATTTGCATACCGACCAGGATGTGCATATAACTGTTTTGTGAAATTAAGCAAAACTTTAAAAACTTTCTTATTTTAAATCCGATTTTGATGAAATTTTTAGTGTTATGCTTGTTGGATTTTCTCTTTTTATTCAAACCAACTTTTTGTTGGGGTGGACATCTCCTTTAACTCATCTATCAGTCATCTAACTACACAAGTGTGTTTGCATTATGTCACACTGTTTTCTTTGAAGTGGCTATAATTTCTACCACAATTAATTGAACATGGAAAAAGACAACATCTTCCTTGTACTCATATTTTAAATTCAAATATTTTTGTATATAGTTATATTATTAAATATTATTAAGAAAATATAACATTGCTACCGCTTAATCGGAGTAACTGCTAAAATCAAAATTTAAAATTAATCAGTAACAATCAATATTATGATATACATATAGATTGGAATGTATGGATGATAATCATTACTGAATCCTAATTTTTTTTTTATCTGACGGGAAATCTGATCACTTTACAGGTTTTACTAAAACTTTGAATCTACACGCTAAAACCAATGAGTAAAATTTTACCCAATATTGGGTAAAAAGGGAACATACATGTTTGCTGAGTATTTTTCTGTTTTTACCCCATATTGGGCAAAATGCATGTTTTAAGGGTACATTTCAACATAACATTGTGTAAAATTTACAAAATATTTTGTATCTTTATACCCAACCAACATGCATGTTCCCATTTTACCCAATATTGAGTATTTTTTTAATCAAAATTGTAACGGAATAGGTTTTAGGCGTGTTTTGCTTCTTTTAAACGATATTTCTGTAAAAAAAACAAAAACAACTATATTTAGAATGAGTTTGGGAGGATGGACTGACTTGGTTCACTCTCTTGCAAAGAAATTTTGCAAACTGAATGCCTCTACTCTGAATAAGTAATCGAGCTTCAACTTCCCTACTTAATTTTTTAGCAATTGGAAATTGCATGATTTCAATGACATTCAAAATAAATTTTGTTTGCTAAAGGTAATCATTCATTTGCCGCTTTTGTCCAAGTCTATATTTTAAATTGATATTGTACCGTCTTTAAAATGAATACAGGGTGCAGCTATGTTGTTCACGAGATTCCATAACTCCCTACCAGCAAGTCAAATGTTTTTATTTTATTTCAGTGAGTGGTGGATTCTTTCAAAGCTGTCCATCAAATTCGTGCTGATGAACTTAATTGTATTTGAGCGCACTGTGGACTATGGTTTTTACAATTACTGTGCAATGGAGTGAGAATCAGCTTCCATTCCACAATGTGGCTAAGTTAGTGCGAAACCACATCATTTGTTCAAACAAGAGATGTTAAGCCAAGAATCTAACTCGATGAATAGAAGTAGAGCACCCATGGCTAGGTTTCTGTACAAGGTGATGATACACGCAACAGAGTACAGCATTGTATGGCAAAACACTGAAATAAAGGAAAGGATATAATTGTAATGAAGAGTAAATAGAAGATGAGACTTCCCATAGATATTTTGTGTAATACCAAAGGATCATCCTTTCGTGTCAAAACATCATTGTCATGTCAATCATACTTTTGCTATCGGAAGTAGCAAGAGATTCATTTAAAACCGAAAATAAACGTTGTAAATTCCTCAAAACAGACATTCAATTTTGTAGAAATAATTGAACGATACCCTCAATTTGTATTGTATTATTGGCCTTTGACTTTGTGAACTTCTAACATAATAGGATAATAACCATGTGTGGATGAGAAGAGAGTGAGTATACGTGTGGGATGAGTGTGTGGGTGTGTGTTGGCGCGAATGTGTGTGGGTGGGTATGGGTGGGGGTGTGTGTACAGGTGTTTAAAGCACAAAACGTGTATTGTGCTTGTGTGCGCACCTGAGGGTTGTTTGAGGGTGTGTGTGTTTATGTGTTGTGTGTATGTATGTTTGGGTGTGAGAGAGAGAAAGAATGAGAAAAATAGAATACACCCTTTTTAAATTAGAGGCGTGTACGATATTTGTGTTCACGAGGGAGGGAGAAAGGTAAAGTAGCGGGGTGTTCATGTGCGCGAAGATTGTGTATGTGACCTAACAAAATTGAATTCGATTAGGCAAAGTTTATTTTTTCTTCATTAATTCTTATGATCTATCCTTTAAACATGGGGGTGGGGTAAACTACAACTGATTGAGTGATGTTTTGATGTGGAGAGTATTTATCGTGAAACAAGAGGAAATCATGGGTGTTGTCTTTGTGTTTTTGAGACATTTGTGTGTTGGTCTCGAAGAGGAATTTCATGATTCAAAATGAGATGATGAAATGATTTTAAGGAGAAATTATCAATTAGAACCACGGGGCTGCAGTTCACTCAGTTAAGTGCATTTTCACATAGTTCTGTTTTAATCATTTTATAATAATAGTCAAGTTTTTTTTATCATTCCAATTCGAAAGTTGATTAGCTTAGTAAAGGGCTTCCTCCACTCAATAGTGATAATAAGCAGGATATTTGGAAAAGTGGATCGGTTGCGCTGAATAGTATTACATCCAGTTTGGAAATCAAAAAGACATAATGTGTTAGAAGTAAGAGTGCAAAAAATCAAATTTATTAAGTTCATGGCATTATGGTTCATCTTGCCCTAGGACTTTGTGGATGTACACGAGGCATTTTATCCCGTAGACTTTCGTTCATTAATCTTATCGAGCAATTTATACCTAAAACAGTTTTAACTGCAAAATAGCAGTGACTATTCTTTCGGGATTGCTCACATTCAGTTTCAGACGTGGTTACCCCAATATTTCATTGGGAGAAAAAATATTTCAGAAAGTTTTAGATTACCATGGCCAATCCATCTTGATCAGCGCACCTGTGTATTTGAATTTTAATCTCCAAACCGTGAAAAAACAATGCAAATATTGAAATGATTTTGACACGGTTGATCGCCGCCAGTTTGTCTGTCTTATCACTGCACAATGGACGTGCCGAAACAGAATGGCGTTACGAATGAAACGGCATGCTTTTCTTGACGAATGGTAATTTCTCGCTTCCTTGGTTCTGCATACAACGAACCCAGTGCCAAAACAAAGACTCAATCACGGCGCAAATAAGAATCGAGGTTTATTTTTATCAAAGATTAATCACCAGAAAGGTGTTTTGATAAACATCTCGCGGAAACAATCATCAGAAAAGGGAGAAATATTAAGATCATTTTCTGTTTTAGTGACTTTGCTGGCCAAACAGCCGGAACTGTGCTGAGTTTGGCTTACAATAGTAAGGGTAACCGTGTTTAGTTGATGGTGACTTTTCCATTCTATTCGAGAAAAAAAAACTGGACAAAAATGTAACGTGTTTCATTACCCATTTATTGAAATTTCGCCCCCCCCCCTTTTTTTTTCAATTAAGCTCAAACCTTGACTTCACAATTGTAACAGTTGTAAATGGTACGATCTCTACCAGATATACCTCGAGGCTCTTTTCTGGCGTGCAGAATTACAGGTTTGCTGGCTGTGCGAGTTTGTGCGACTCGCCCCATTCAAATGGGGAAGTTCTGGTCGGCTGCACACGGCATCCTGAACCGCCCGAAGCCCGTTGGCCTCTTGACAGTGGAAATACGTTGGCGCGTTTTCTCAGGTCTCAAAGCTGTTCTGAGCGCCTGCCAACACTGACATTTCGCCCGTGGGGAAATTCAACTCTTTACATTTTTAACAAGAGACTTAAAAAAGAGCGAAAGATCGTGCAGAAACCACTATTGAAATACATTGGGTCAAAGTACTAACCATCGTTTTTGCTAATAATCCAATTCTTCAAATATTGTGATATCTGATACTCATCAAAGTCAATTCTTTTGAAGATAGAGAGAGCGAGGGGAGAGACAGTGGATGGTGCTATCTCGTAGTAATTGTGGTTACCCGCCCTAGAAATCTTGTATTGAAAGAACAAAACTCCTCATCAATTAATAGGGGTGCAGTCTGATCTAAAGTCTGGTCCCTGGCTTGGTTGGTTTGTACAGCTATGACAACCGTGAATCGACTAGTTCCATCATTGTCTATCTTATATACCATACATGATTATTGAACGCAGCCCTATAGCAATAATTGCATGTATTCATACACATATCTGCTATACAAAATCTAGATACCTTGCTCTTAAGAGGAAAACATAAATTTTGAATTTGAATTAATTTCGTGTTCATGATTAATTGCACATGAGTGAAAAGAAACATTCATTCATTCAAATGCAAATATATATATATATATATATCATCATGATTTATCATGATTTGTATATTTTGTGTGTGTGTGTGCCAATTTTATTTACCAATTATATATATATATATATATATATATATACATATATATAGGTATATAAATAACTATGCATAGCTTTGATAAATTCTAGTAGGTCATGTAGGTCCTAAAAGTTACCAGATTCTAGGAATCCATTTGATTGCATAGACTAACGGATCAAAAGAAGGGCATGGAAACTATTCTTATCAAAATTGACACGTATATTGTTATCGAATTCAAAGTTAAGATGACAAAAGGTTTCACAAAAAAGTTGGTTATTTCAGGAGTTTAAATTATTTTATATTTATTTGCCAATTTTTTTTAGAATTCTGTGGTTTTTCTTCTTCGATAAATCAAATTATTTTAATAATCAATTGACATATTAATGCTGAGATTCCTGATTCGAGCCCTAATCAATTTTACGCGCGCACACACCCACAAGCACATCAGAATAGAAAAGAAAGTAAATAAAAGGGGGGAATTTAGTTTAAAAAATATCATAAACCAGACTTTATCAAAGTGAAGCAAATCATAATCATGATAATCATGATAATGTAACTGGAAGAAATACAGATAAAAAGACAAAAAAGATAAATACTAGTGGGGAGAAAAGAATGGGATAAGCAGAGAAAATGGATGTTATGCAGGGGTGGATCCAGTTTTCGCCAATATGGGGTGGGGGAGAATTTTTTCTCCCATTTACCCCGATCGGCCGCTCAAAGTTGATTTTGTTTTATTTGAAGGGGTAGCCCTAATAATGACTTCTCAGCTTTAATCTGTTGAAACAACATAAATATATTTCATCCCATATACCCTATTTGAATATTGCGAGCGCGAACCAAAATTTTAGAAAATTTTATGTATTTTGTTCTGAAAATTGAACATTCCGGGCAATGTTTGTGATCCTGAAGAAGATGCGTATTTAACTAGATAATTACTGCGAGCGCGAAGCGCGAGCAGAAATTGTTTACTTTCGAGCCTGATCGATAAGGAACATGTTAAGGACTGTTTGCAGTACGCCATGAAGACGGTAAATATTTCAACAATTAAATGTATTTATTTTATTCTATGAATATTAAAAAAAATCTATACAGGGTAAAAGATCAGCTAAACTGCTTATATCAATTTTTTTTAGAAGATGAAAATATAAAAAAATAAAGAAACTCGTGATGAGGAGAGTTTCCGGTCGATGAGACGGTTACTCTTTCTTTCATCGAATCCATAGGAGCCGGTGAGTCTAAGCCTTTTCTACGCTTACCAATAGATGCTTGAGATCTCTTGCCCAAGAACGTTAAAACCCCCGCGTTTGTATCCTTTGCATTTTTATTCAGGTGCTGCAGCCGACGAGCAAAATCTTGGCGAAATCCCGCCAAAAATATTCCCTACTTATGCGTCTTCGTCGAACAGATAAAAGGCATGGATTAAAGTATTTGATGGCTTACAATGAAGACGGCGAAAACTGACTTAAATCCGTTTGAGCAGAAAATAGAGATCTTGGCTGTACAATGGTGGAATTAGAAGAAAGCGGAGGAAAACGGGAACACTGAACGGAGCGAATCTTACCAGGCTTTTCTATCGAATCATCGTCTATGCTTTACTCCATTTCAATGTTAACCTATTTTCGATAATTATTCCCACTTAACGTAACTACACATCCACCAAAATTGAATTCAATTCCCAAGAAAGTTGCATTACTGGTAGTTGGCATAGTTGTATGGCCAGCTAGATTGTAGCGCAGTACGTTTAATGTAGAAGGCGGAGGGACGGACAATTTCCTTCGCTTAGGACCTGGTCAGTGACATTGGACTTCCGTTTTGACCAAATCTTATAAACAGAGGTTTTATTCAACTTAAGTATCAGAACCATTATAGATAGAATGAGGATTCATCAGCAGAGCCATTGAGTATACGTAGTTTCCTTTTCCAGGAGAGTCCGTAGAAAATAAATCAAAACTATTTAGTGCGTATGTATATATTGATATTTATGTTCCATCTCGTTTCATGTGGGCAAAAAGTTTGTTTTTCCTTTTTTTTATTATGAAACAAAACATATACTTGTATATTAACAGACAATTCGCATTTCATAATATGGGTAGTATCTTGGAGTCGCCTAAAAGTCCTTCTTGTCTTTTCATTGTGATTGATCAAGTATTCTTTATTTTTTCACAATATTTACCGTCTATACCCACACAGTTATGCTTTAAGGAAATTAATATCTCTTCCTAACAAACAAAACGCATCAAAAAAATACAGGATGCAGAAGAATATTTCTTTTTAGTGGAATATATCATGCAAAGGCAAGTGAGGATCTTTGTTTTTTTCCTTGTCACATGTTTTTTTTGGGGGGGATAGTCAAGACCTTTTTTTTTTTTTTTTTTTTCCAGTAAAAAATCCCCTCCTTGGAAAATTCTGGATCCACTCCTGTCTATATACTGGCCTGTGATATTTTTATCCACGTGTATAATTAGAACATCTGCTGTTACCAAACTATTGTTTGTATTTACTACAAATAAAAACTGTATTGTGCAACAGGTATGATAATTCGGCAATACGGCTGTGACGGTTAAAGTCGTACCTACTAAGAAAGTCAAGAATACAAATGAAGTAGATACGACTAAGTAACAGAACATAACATGATATGCGGTCAGAGAACCAAACGCTTTCAGGTCATTTCCAAGGAACCTCTTGATTATGATAATAGCATCGGAAGATGATGATGATAATAATGATGATGATGATGATGCTGATGATGATAATGATGATAATGAGGAGGAGGACGACGACGACGAGGAGGATGATGATAATGATGATGATGTAGATGACGATGATGATGATTAGGAGGAGGAGGAGGAAGATGATGATGGTGGTGGTGGTGGTGGTGATGAGATAGTGGTGATGGCGCTCTACTGTCACACATTTCTGCCACGGTTACCTGAAAAGATATACATGCTCATGTATATGTACATATATTGAAATTGTGCTTTTAGCAGGGAATAGGGATCAAGAGAAGAAATAATCAATGATTAAAAAAATATATTATTAAAGGGATGGTCCGGGCTGGAGATATTTATATCTCAATAAATAGAGTAAAATTCAACGTTATTGAATTTTAATGATTTGCATTATTCCGGTCAAACAGTTCTAGGCATGTCTTTATGAATATTCATTAGGTGGGCTGATGATGTCATATCCCCACTTGTTCTTTTGTATTTTGTTATATGAAATCAGGTTTATTCAAAAATTGTATACCAAGAACTAAAACAATTGGATTTACAATTTATTGAGTCCATTAGTTATTCATTGCTACAACTTATTACATCATAATGGAGACACATCATTTACACATGTATGAAAACATGAAACATTTATGATTTCCTGTAATAACATAAGAAAAAGGAAAGTGGGGATGTGACATCATCAGCCCACCGAATGAATATTCATGACGATGTGCATGTAACTGTTTTCACCAAATATAACTTCGTTATTTGTCATCCGATTTTGATGAAATTTTCAGCATTTTACTCTGTGAATTTTACTCTATTCATTTAGATATAAACATTTTCAGCCCGGACCATCCCTTTAAGTATCTTCAGACCAATGTCTTACAAACGTACATTGAAATATACAGACTTTGTTTCGAACCAAGATTATTGGTATACTTGTTGGATTTTTCACCTTTTATTCAGATCAAATTTGTGTTGGGGTGGACTTGTCCTTTAAACAGTATGAATCACTTCTTCACACGACCCACTACTGTGTTTTTCAGCATATAGTGTCGTCCTGTTATGAACACTCAACAACATAATTTACTAGTGTAACGAATTTTTCATTCTCGAATAACAAATTAACAAAAGATACACTCAGCATTAGCGATGATATTCTTCCATATCAGGCAGTAAAAAGATTTGTTCGAAGTGTAAGCTTTTTCCATTACACAACGCGCTCACAACTTTTATTTCTGAATCGGATGTCGTGCGGCGGATAAACTTAAGGTGGATCTTAGATAAATAAATGGGTGAAGAAAAGAATAATAAGACTTGAACCAATCAATTATTCAAGCAGTCACGTTAAAAGACACGTCTGGTGGTTCTGGAGAGTTCTTCATCACCAGAGAGTTGTACTCCCAACTCCCTGTCTTGACGAATGAAAAATTAGTAGCGTACTAAACTTGAGCCGTTATATAGCGACTCGAGAGTCCACCCCTCCCTCTCATCTATCATTATGTACACTTAAAATGGGTGAAAAGGATGAGAATGTCACCAAATTATCAGAGAATAAGTAAAGCCCCCCCCCCCACAAGTGATAGAATGCAGCGTTTAAACCGTAATGAACAAATCAAGAAGAATGTGAAACAAGAGGGGGTTTGAACCTGCAACTAACATGGTATATCCACTGTCAGTGGTACTCACTAGCGTACCTACGGGGGGGGGGCAGAGGGGACACTCTGCCCCCCTGACGAGCCACAACCCATACAAAATACATATACCTGCCCCCCCCCCCTGACGAGCTTAAAAGACCTTTTTTGCCCCCCTGACGAACTTGAAGACCTTTAATGCCCCCCCCCCCCCCTGAAGAGCCTGAAGACCTTTTTTTTTTTTTTTTTTTTTTTTTTTTGCTTGTCAAATTTTTGGGCGGTCGATTTTGCCCCCCCTGTGGAAAATCCTAGGTACGCCACTGGTGGTACTGGTAAGAACATAGTGCGTGCAATTTGTACTTTCTTAAATAGTTTTAAATTTCGAAATAGCCAATGAAGGCATGTTGTAATTCAAAGTAATGTTTTTCTTGTACATTTTATGCCAACTATGGGTATGTCGCTTGAATGACTTGTTTATTTCGTGATGGACCATATGTAGATTTAAATGGTTTAGGTAGTGTAAGATGAATGATAATGAATGTTAGAGGCCTAGGGCCTACCTCTCCAATCTTGTGTCATCTCTCATTCGAAGAGTGTAGTTTCCACATAAAATACAAAACAAATTAAATAAAAAACCGTCATGAATGTTTGGCAAAACTGAAAACAGTGTAATATTGCATATTTTGTGGAGCATATCAAACAATAAAAATAGGTATTTTTAATTCCCATTTACATAATTTCATCCCGTCAAATACACCAGAGAATTGTGAGGATGTAAAAAAAAGTGAACTGCTAAAAGAACATTGCACTATTTATTTACTCATTCAGTTTCTTTAATTTGATATATTACAATATAATTGAGTAAAAGGGCTGTGAAAAAAACAGTAACAATTTACTTAAAACTAAAAAATAATTTGTTTTTAGCAAAATTTAATATATTAAATAATTTAACCCTTTCTTTATTACCTTTTAATAACTAGGGTAAGGTTGTTTATTACAGCTGTGTATACAACATTGATTTTTTTAGCATTATTTAGTTGTAAGTTCAATGTAAGTTCAATTACCCTCAGAATTCCCGATATATTATGTAGTAACAGACGACAGTCATTATTTAAAACATATTGTATCATCACAACACTTTTGTGTACAGGACATTTGTTAATAAACGAAACAAATTACAAAATATGTCATGTAAAAAATTTCGAATGTAAACTAAAGTATTAGAGCTTGAAAAGCTTATCATTCCATAATTTTTATTAGAGTGCATGCTCTAGAGTTAAATATACCACAATATAGGTATTTATATATTTATAATTTTCGAGTGGATTATTTTTACCGACGCCGTAAGCCGAGGTGTAATCTTATTCACAAGATAAAATATATATGTGAACACAAACTTTGTGGTATATTTCACAACGGTAACATCATGAACATTGTTAGCATGCACCACTTATCAGTACAGGACTTAGAGAAAGTTCAAAGTTACAGGAATCTAACCAATCGTTTAGGTGAGAGCATTATCTCGCAGTCATACAATGCAGCCAATGTTATGTTACTAATATGACGAATGTAGCACAAAATGTATAATTCAAAGCACATTTTGTGCACATCTTGACTTATAGAGATACCAATGATTATAATGTTATGATGACAAAGATATTTTCAATAAAATGATTAAAAAGATGAATTAATAATGTGTATTTTATATACTACCCATTAAAATTTAATCAAATGTCAGTTGCTTGAAATATGCTCAAAAGTGGAAGGAGTTTTGTTTTTCTTGCTCGCGGAATTTCCAGTGCGTTATCAAAACTATCATGGTGAAATTTCTTTAAATGGAGTCAATACCCAAATATTAAAAAGCTTGACTCTCCCAGCCACTTTTCAGAAGAAAGGAAAAAATGCAGAGAGTTCAATTATGTTTTCCTAGAGCAGACTCAATGTGACTCCGATTAGTTAGATGTTACGGTTTACCAACAAGGTGAGGATAATACAGGACAATTGGGGAAAGTAATGAATAACCCCTATGATTTGATTTCATGTATGAAAAGGGTGCTCCGTATTAGCCATCGCCGTCGGTCTAGTTCAAGGGGATAGCGGGGATCTGAGGCCGGTCATTACCAGGTTCTCTCGCCCGAGGTGGGTATTATTAAGTGTTTCCTCTTTCACACGGGGTAACTCAATCAAGTATTATTAACCCGATCATTCATGGGCACGTGGCACTCTTCATCCAGGGTAGGCCTTGCTGGAAATTGATACTTTTAGAAGGAGCTAGAGGAGCAAACGAGTGAAAGAAAGGGAGAGAGAAAGGAGCTGGGATACTGGTAGTTGGTAGATGGAGGAAGATAGAACGAGAGAGGTGGGAGAATAGACAATGTGATTCTTAATTGGAAGAAGAGATAATGAAGATACAGAAAAGGAAAGACCGATAAGTAAGTTGAGTTACTTTTAAACGGTTTAATATACATATGATAAACATTCATGGGGGGGGGGGGTTATGGATGCCAATCAACACACTTAGGATTTCACCCTTTCAAAAAGTTGAATATAACGTCGTATTCATAGAAGCAACTTTCATTATTACGTCTATAAAACCTGCGTTACTATTACACGTCAGTTTTTACGCCATCATATAAGGATATTCAATGAATTATTACACAACTTTAGCTCACGCGCATGGTTGGATATGCGTTGTGTGCGCTTTCTGTGTGTATGCGTGATGGTATGTTTGAGCGTGTGAGGTGGTGACGTGGTCGAGTTATGTCTGACTAGACACATGAAATAATATACAGTTTAGAATAACTTTTATCACATTCACCACTGGCGCAAATGCCGGGGATGTATTGCACACCCACCCCATCCACACACATTTTATCTGGGAGAGACGATACCTTTTCGTGCTAAGAAACTGATATTATTCTAAAAGTCATGTGGATTCGCCTTTGAATGGCGATATTTTTGTTTTAATTAGATCAAGTTTAAACCCCAATACTGCAATAGCTCTCGCTTGATCGCCTCACTCCCTAACTTAGAGTTGACCCGATTGTTTTGGCCCTCTATACGTACATGCCTTTACTTTAAAGTGTTATAACAACTTGCCAAGCTGCAACGTGCTCAGAATTCTGCTGCTCGGGTCCTCTGTGGAACATCTCGTTTCACTCGTATCACCCAAATTCTTACAAGTCTTCACTGGTTACCGGTATCTAAAAGAATAAAATTCCAAATCTTACTCCACACATGTAAAGCATTGCATTGTCAGTCCCCTATATACCTTCAAGGCCTCATCTCAGAATACACTCCCGCAAGAAATCTCCGTTCCTCCACTAACAAACAGCTAAATGTACATATAACAAATTTAACCCTAACCCTATAGGAGAAAAGGCCTTTGCCTCTTCAGCTCCATCTGTCTGGAATGCTCTTCCACTGAGGATCCAAACTGATTTCTTCTTACTTTTGTTGAATATGTTAATGTAATTTGATCTGACCATAGAACCACATCCCTCTTCGCCTCGGAATAGTTTACTAGATAGATGGCGCATAATAAATGATGTGTTTATTATTATATCCACTGTGTCATGTGAGTATGGTTACATAATATCGTCCTTACTGGGAAGAACACCCTGCCCACGGTATGTGCCACAGCGAGTTCACAGTTTGGAAACAGAGTGAAATCACCTCAACACTGTTACATTTGAGCATTGTAATTGTGTGAATAACATGTCCACATAGTCTACTATGTGAACACACTGTTTGTTTGTTTTATTTCCGACATAAATGTGTGAATTATATTTACACATAGTCCAAAGTGTAAACAGACTGTAATCACACTGCGACACTTTGTTATTTACAGCAAAGATGTACAATTATTGATTTCATTACTTTGTATTTCCAGCTTTATGCTGTAAAACATCATAGAGTATCTCAAATTTTGGTGAAAATTATATGTGAGGTGGTAGGTGTAATTCACGTTATAATAATTACAGGAGTTTGAAAATCTCGAATCTCATATTACAATTTCGTTCGAAAAGCTTATCATAATTTTTTCAAAGGAGAACGTACTTCGCATAAGGAAAACTGTTGTTTTATAGTACTAGTTATTATTAGTTTTTAATATTAAAGCGATGCAATGCTTTCTCATCGCCTTTCTCGTTGAAATTAGTTTTGTGGCCACTTCTCCAAGAGCATCAAGCAGAGAGTGATATAATTTATTGCATTATTTTTTCCTCTTATCTCTCATATTTTTTTTAAATTTAAGCCATTTTCGCCCAATTCCCAATCTCCTCAATTCTCTTTTAATATATGGATATTTCTTTATGTTTTGTGTTGATCATAATTTTTAATGCGGTTTGCATTATCAATTTCGAGCCTTTTTTTAAATGTTATTTTTTATTGCAGTCTTTTCTCTTTATTGGGATTTTTTTTTTTTTGGCCAGTAACCACCAACAAAAAGAAAAGAAAATGCATTTTAGATCATAATTATTTTCTTTTCATTTTCTTTTTCTATTTTTTGACTATTTTGTTCCCTTCTCTTTTCTTACTCGAAGCCCCTTCTATTTCCCCTCTTACTGTCCTCGTCTGTTACTGAACCCAATGACGTTTCCATTGTAAACTCTAGATTTTAATTTGACTCCAGTAGTCAAAAGAATGACAAAATTTAAGCGAATATTCTCCTTTCTGAACAAGTTATAATTGCATATAATTGGCAAATGAGACCAGGGTTGCATGAAAAAAAAATTAATTAGCCCAGCACTGCAGTGGGCGCATGTCCATGGTATCAGCCCGAAAAACACAGCCCGGAGTTGACGCTGCATCGTCATGAGAAAGACCTGCTCTTATCCAAAAGCTTGGTAGACACCGTAGAAGGGGGCGCTCCAGCGTGAAGACGTCCCCGAATTAGTCGGCCTTTCTTTCGTTAAGCCTCGAAATGGTTGTGGAAACCACCGGGACTTTTGGCTCGTAAAAGGAGAGCAGTTTGATAGCTGAGGGCATCAATCACCTTATCTTCCCCTGTCAGAGGCGAGATGATCTCGAACAATGAAGAAATGTAAATGATTCAAGCTCATCTCGGACAACTACCAAAGGAAAGGGGTCTTCTAACGGCAGCATACAACGCGAGAAAAGAACGAAATCCCAAGCTGACAGCAGAGTGCAGTAATTGCGAAAATTTAATAAGACCGGATTCGGGATTGTAAATCATATCATGTAGTAAGGGGAATATTGATATTTTGGAACAGGCAAAGATACATACAAGGTTGGATCATCAATGAGGTGGAGTACAAGTTAATATCATTTGCTGTGTAGCTTACTTAATGTACATTAAAAGATCGATGGCAAATCTAATGTTTCTTGATTGTGTAAATGCTGATTATCATATCCCTTTTATTATTATCTTTTAGAGGCTGAGCATAGACCCCCTCCCCTCCGCGATGTCTCTCTCCCATCCTTTCATAACGCATGCTAAAAGCAATTGAATGATATGAAGAACTGATTTGTAGATCAAACGATTATATGATAATCATACTGATAGTTATGGTACGACTATGGTGCCAATTAATGGTTAGGGTGGACAGGTTAGAGTATGGCAATTATTCTTCCCATAATTCATTTTATGCAACATGCCATATCATACAACAAATATCAATTATTTTCATTCTTCAATAAAAAGATAGGAAATAAAACATATCTTTCGGAGTTTGATGTAATGAAAATAAAAACAAATAATGAATTCAGATGAATAGTGTTAGGCAAATATACGTTCCTGAATATTGAATTATGAGGATCGAAGCACGGAATTAAATACCCCCGAATAGATCGAACCTATATCATTCTGTAAAACTGTGGAATAGAATTTATGATTGGTCTGGATTTAAACCCCATGTGTAATATCATTCATAATGTAAAACATTGTTTAAAGATTCATAGGATGATGGAAACTTTGTTGATCAGTTAGAAATTGATTCACAATTAGTTTGAAAATTATGAAACAGACACCACTCATTTCAATGCAAAATTGACAATTGAATTTACATCATGAAACTTGATAGTTCCGAATATGGAATTCAGTTCAACCTCGATGTTTGATTCTATTTTTACCCGCCATGACGATTTTTTTTTCTATTTTGTTGTTCTGGACTTGTTTTCGCGCTCTCTTTCTCTAGAGTTTGGTAGGGAAAAACGTTCGGGATAATGTGATTTTAATATTTCCATATCTATTACTCATGTGCTATGTCAGTTAGTACCAGTTCATTAATTGATGAGTTGGCATAGTTTAGTGATGACTAGTTCACTGTCTGCGTCAGAGTATAATGTTTATTAGCTACCACTCTGTTTATTTATACCTGTATGTAAAGCACGACCTCTGTGAGCTGCCATCGATGTCACGTGATAGTATGCCCTGTGATGTCTTCCACGACCACGTACAAGTTACAGCTTTGTTTTATTCTCCCTGGCCTTGGTAATCTATATTTTTAATATGAGGAACAAGAAACTAACATTCTACCTTTTTTCTAATCGTGGCATTGGTGTATTATCTGTTGGTTTGCTATCATTTTAGATGGGATGATTAAAATGTGAACAATCTTTAAAAAATAAATTTGTGTTTATAGTATTGATCAAATGTGCCCAATCTGCCAATAGACTATAGATTTACTCAATACAGCATACTTTTTATAGAGTGCTCGTTTGCAAATAAAGATTGTTTCAATCCTCAAGTGAAATATGTCAACTTATAACACTTTTGGTTCGAATGTGTAAAAGATATATATATTGATATCAGTATAAATTGATACCTAGTGAATGTTTTGTAAATGACTGTCAAGACAATTGAATAACAGGACATAGAAATGCAGACTAAAAGTTAATAGATGAAGCGCTACTATTTTTTATGTCAGAAACAAACATTTATCTCATTAGAAATTTATGCTTCAGTTTCAAGCAGGGAAGAGGTTGAAGATTAGTCGACTAAAAGTCGATTGATAGAACAAAATCACGAGTCCCTTCCATTAAAATCCTCTCTCTGTTCAAAATAGTGCTGACCAGCTTTTTTTTCAAAAGCTTCTGAACCAGACAGAAGTTGTATACAGACCACAATTGTACGACCTGTAACAATTTTTCATGGATGTTTCTCGGGGCAAAAAATAAATAGGAAAATAATTTATTTGCGGTTAGTCTGGTGAGGCGGTTTGTGAAGTTAATTCAATCCTTGATAGAACATCGCCTGATCTTACAGGTCAATCCAACCTATCGACTTAGCTTAGAAAAACAACATATATGTATGTAAACTCAAAGATTAATGTTTCTTAAATTTTTCAACTAAAGCCATTCTTATTATTAATCGATTTACAATAATTTCTAGGTACATTTTAGGTTAAATATATCAGAGTGTGCATTTTTCTTACTATGCTATTTTTGTACCGTATCATTACTGTTTTTTTGTGTCTGAATTCATTCTTAGTACACATAATCATCAACTGAACCGAGACTATTTTTCAGTGATATTCATCTATATTTGAATATCTATTGTGTCTAAGTGATCGCTTCTTAAACACCATGACAGTATTATTTACTACACATTAATTGATGAGTTACAATTATACAAATCGGTATTCTGAATTCTTCAGAGTTTGATATTCATTTGCCAAAATGTTTGTATATTTCTTCGAATAAATTCGTAGCGTATCATTTTAAGGACACTGGGTTTCAATGTGCCCTTTTGGAGCGAGCATTACCTGATCACGACCCTTGGTAGAGAGTCGTTTTTAATGTGTTTTTTAACCTATTTATTTGATACTATCTCCTTAGTGATCTTCAACCAAATCTTTTTACATTTTTAGGTCCATAAAAAATTAAATGAATTCCTAATTATATTTACAATTCTAAATTTGTCACTATTTGTATAAGTAAACGCCTCCCCCTCTAAATCTGCATACATGTGTAATCCTAGTATTTATCAACAGCGTTTTCTATGCCTGATTTTACGTCTCACCGTCATGACCGTGAAACCAGGTACCCGCACCCGATACTATCTGAACAGCTATTATAAACGTACACTGGCGTGGGTCGGCCTGACCCTAGCATGACTCTTGTTCTTCATTTTAGCGGCATATGCCAATGCGAGGTGCTTAAAAATAAGTGTTGAAATTGGAGCACACTGTTTTTATGACGTCGATATGGTGTTGGACAATAACTTTCATTTTTATCAATACTACGTCATCCTACCCTTGTAGGCCCATGATAGTCGCGCTTCAAGGCAAAATATATATAAGCAAGAAAGGTTCTTTTCAATGGTAGGACCATTTGTTATTTCATTTTTATTTTTATTTACATCAATCGTCGATAATTATGATGTGCATTTTAACATTTTCCTCTTGTGGTTTGACCTTTGTCTGTCCACTTTCTATACCCCATATATATCCATTTATACAGTTGTGCTAAATAATTAGTGAACTCCTTCACAAAATGCACCCCTCCATGATTATTGATTGTCAAACGTATAAACAACAACACTGCAATATTTGGTGAGCCAAGAGAAGCAAACTTTATTTAGTGTTATATTTTATCATTTGGCTTCACAATTACATATATAAAGCATGACATAAATTTAACACTTTAAAATATGATCATCTGCTGGTGGGGTTTACTAACTTTTGAGCATCACTGTATTGGTACTAAACCATTAGTGAATCCCACCAGAAAATGAACAGATTTAAAGTGTTAAGTTCTGCTCATTTTCAAATATAAATATATATAAAATTGTGAAGTCAGGTGATAAAATATTACATTCAATTAAGTTTCTTTCCATGGTCTCGCCGAACATTGCAGTGTTGTCATAGTTGTTTGCATTGTGCAATCAGCATGTACGAGAGCATTTTGTGGTGGGGTTCACTAATTTTTTAGCACAACTGTTTATCCCTCCCCTCTCTCTATCTCCCCCCCCCCCCCCTCTCTCTCTCTCTCTATCTCTTACGCCCTTGCTATCTTTCTCACTATTTCTTATTTTTCTCAACTTATCAATCTCTCATTCTGGTTTTTTTTTCTAGTTCCTCTTCTTCGATCATGTAAATTTTATATCTCTTTCACCCTTTCCAACTTTAATACATTGTGTTTTTTTCAGTCTCTCTGTCTCTCTTTTATTATAAAGCACGCGCACCAATAAAAACACACTTTCTCCCTTTTTTTCTCTCGCCTCCTCCCATTTACACCCCCTTCCTCTCTTTGAGCACATCACTTATTTTAAATACTCTATAAACTCTTATATATTTTTTTTCTTAAAGAAAAATCACAACAGGTAAACAAGTCATTACAAATACAAAATAAAAAACAAAGTCAGGCTGTTTTTAACGGCCGATAATTCGTGTCAATAATAAATATGTATCGACGTATTTTCTTTTTTATTACATAGTGTTCCATTCAAAGTACTAAACTTCATCGCCGAACAATCAAACGATAAGAAAGTTTACAATATCTTACAGACTGTACAAACAGATAATCAACTATAAGAAAATGCACAGGTAATTTCAATCTTTCTCAACATCATGGTTATACTTTTGTCGTGATTTTATGAATTACAGAGTAAGGCCTGGGAAACCAAAACAACAATTACATTATTGAAGTATCTGAAATAATATTTTAGATAATATCAGAGTATATTACATTGTCACGGATAAAATCCGTGTATTCCAATGTATGCATTTTAGCTGATTGACGCATTTATTCGGAATACATTCATTCCACGTATAGGATTGTATGATATCCTTAAACATTAAATGAATTCTTCGTGGATTTGTTGTCCTCTCGCTTTGAATGTTTTGGCCTTACTGTTCGAAATCATTACTATGAAGCAAACCACAATGCATATTCATGAAAAGAATAAAGGGCTGTATGTTTTAATGAACATTTTGCCTTTGGTCACTGATTCCCCTGATTTTTTGTTTCTAATTTGATTTGCAGTTTTAGTATTATAAATGCATTCCCAACCCTTATCGGTGTTACAGGAACGCCATCAATTTAGAATATAGTTTAAAATTGAAATATACTCAACAACTTGAAAAAAAATACGCTTGTGAACGAAAAGAAGGGAAAAAGAAAACGACCTAAAAAAAAATTTGCAAAATGTCAGAGATGGCTAGAAATACATGTCCTGTTCAGAGTGACATTGCTGGTTTTATAACTCTACTCTCTCATCCATAGCCACCATAAACTTCTTCCACAACGTGTAATGTTGCCACTAATTCCATTTACAAATCAGACAAATGTCCTTAAAAGAGATGTTTGCCATCTACAAATATTTAAAGGTTGATTAAAAATTCCTCAACCAAATTGTACGGAGCAAACAAAAATTCAAAGTGGTTTGAAACACCATGACATTAGATAAGACAATATCCAAGGCGTCTTCTGAACTAATGAGAACAATGATTTGTTATTCGGAGTTCAAAGTAGATAGAATTTTGATGAAACCAAATGATAAACTGAGTATATGTCCCAAACTGACGAAAAGAATTAAGACATGAAAATAGACGGTTATTTCATATCTACGGTAGAAAGTAACACAACACAAATAATGCTGATTAAAAACATTCACCATGGGGTGACTCGAGCGAAGAATACGAATTGGTTTACCAAATCAAAATAATCAAGAAATGCGGAAGATCCCTAAATTGAATTCCATTTCGAATCTCCACTTTGGGACATAGAGCCGTGGGGAAACGCATTGCCCTGCATTTTGCGAGCCGGATCCTTAATTGCACATAGCTAGACCGACGTGAGCGTTAAGGGAGGAGGGGGAAACGGATGCTATTTTATATTTCATAACATTGTATTGGATATCTAGGTGGGTTATTTCAGGTCAATCGAGAGTAAATAGATTTAGGGCTTTTGATCGATTCTCGTTTGGAGTAGAATTGTTAATGTCAATCCTTTCTTTTCTTCCTTCCAAGTAACATCATTAGCATACATGGCATTACTCGTACCAAATGGGGCAAAGAAAGATATTATACCATTTGAAATCTTTATATTAATCTGTCAGCATTTCTGTCATTACCATCATAAATTTCATTCGGGCATTTCATTTGTTTGACTATATGCGTAGAAGGTAAAGTTCTTGTACATGACATATAGGTTTAGTATCTAAAAATGCAATTTTACAATTGCAAAAATTGATTTCAATTATAATTTTATCAGTTTATGACCATGGAAAACAAATAGATACAATTCTAAGCGAAAGAGAAGATTTCATTTTCTTTAACTCAGGCTGACTGCAGGATTATATAATTTTTGAAAAGTAACGTTTTTTTCTTCAAATGATGCACCACAATGTTATATAAACCTATTTATCTTCGAGTTATTTAACACATTCTATGAACCGCGAGAACAAACCGATCAAGCGGCATTCAACAATAAAAAAAACAATTTTATGATGATACAATGGAGATAGCTTCAATATCTTGTACCGATTCAAACACTCTTTATACATCCCAGCCTAACCATTCCGAAACATACCCATACGGGCCATGCCCTAGTATTTGGAACCGTTTCGCCCAAGCATTTCAAATGTTTTCGTCGCCTGCCTCAAACATAATACCCTTACACCATTATCTAATGTATACTTCCTTTGAGTCACCATTATCATCTATACTGTGTGTCAACAGCCCGACCCAATATGCCCATTAAACTGTCGACTGCAATTTAGAACAATTTGAGCAGGACTTTCTCACGCACGCACATCTCTAAACGCATACGCGCGCTAACTTACACACACCGACACCCACACCCACACGCGTAAACCCTCCATATTGTTACCGCAATACAGACTATTTCTTTTATAACTTGTCGGTTTGGGATTTATCAATTTCTTTCGCCAGTTTCTCCTTCTTTCTGCTTAAATCATCCCGAATCTGTATAAACTGACGGACGTATGAGAAGAAAGTTTGGTGATCTTCAAACATGTCAAACGCAAAAGAAAGATTGAAGGAATGAAGATAAATAGTGATTGGTTTGTTACCTCACACCGTACTTTCTGAAGGCCATTTTTTGTTCGCCGATATAATAGTGTTTTCTCATTTGAAATGCAATCTAAACTGCCTAGGTTTCATTTTTACACATTTCAACATTTCGCTTCTGATTTTTTGAGGTTTGCATTTGATTATCAAATGAATCTCATGTATGCAATAAAGAGAGCAAACCAGTTTGGAGTATTTTAGAAAATTGTATACATTCGCACTGGATTTCTTAGATTTTTTCCAAAGTAAATAATTTCATTGTGTAAGGAATAATGAAAATATCCCCTTTTTTGCTTTTAATTAATTCGCGAGTAAATGGCAATTACCAATACCCGGAACCTAATTTTAATTTAATGAGCGAAAGAAAATTTTACTAGTTTTCTAAACTTCGTAGGACTGTATGTAAAATAAGTATGTAAAATGTCATGACGTAAATATTAATCACAATTATTACTAATTTCAATGCATTTTCATCTTAACGAAAATGATAATACCTGAATCTTACTACAAACCAAATCAACGAAACACGTTATTCATTTCTATTCAATATTATTATACGAAGTCATAGTTATATCAAAGAGTTGCGAAAGGAATTCGAAGAACTGGGATCTCGCATAGGAAACCAAAAAAAAAAACAGTCGACTCCCGTATTACAATGTATTAAGAATGAATACATTTGGCAAAATTTGACAATAATTGGCGGTGTCTTTTATCGCATTGCGTACAGTAAACTATTATAGGGCCTACTGATTATTTGCGCTATGTATTTCGGAATTTTACGAACACGACGAAGTGGATGCATGGTTTCAAATCCAATTTGCCATATATAAATATATATATATATATATATATATATATTATGTATATTTATAACACACATTGAATTAAAATAACCATGAATATTTTCACAGATTCTCCTTTTTAGAATAAAAGTGATATTTTTACAGTGTGTGCAAATGTTCTTTGGTGGAATATCCAATGATTAACATTGAAATTGAGACATCGAACAACAACAATTTGATTTTTAACTTCATTATTTTTTTACTTCTTAAATTGTGTTTTATCATTTACTAATTTTTCTTGATCCGCTTAAATACCTATTTTGTAAGTATTCCTTTAAATTTCATTTTATCACAAATATATTTCAAGTACTATACAAATTGTAATCAGCTAGGTTAAAAAAATAAAATAAAAGTACCTGTAAACATACGGCCATGCCCCTTTCAGTGTGAATAGAAAGATTTTCACGCTCAATGTGTTGGAAAGCATTTTCGATTATTCCTCGCTTTCTAACAAACAAAGCTGCAATTTCAACGGTTGCGATAGGAGACTGCAAAGAATGCAGTTTGTGACATGAATATTGATTGAATTACATTATTATGTACACGGCATGAAAATATAACAAATCAATGTAAATGGTGCGAAATGGTGCTAAAGAAACGGGAAACTACGGATTATTATTCATTTCAGCTAACAGTCACAAAACTGTCGGTGAGAAATAGCCAGTCTGTGGACACAAACCGCCCGCGGACAAATAATCCATCATTCAGCCACCATTTTGGGCAATATTTTCCTTTGCATGTGACCGCCTAAGGGTGTTGGTGTCTCGTGGATACGTCGCCTTGTCCCCTTCTGCCTCTTGCCACATTTCGGCATCGTGCTCAACGCGGCGAAGTAGTCGCCTTTTACCGTCGTTTTAGTTGCACCCTGGCTGCAGTAACTGTCGCTACCTTGCCGATCAGTCTATGTACCCGTTGCCATTCCACTCTCCTTTCATTTTAATGGGCCATTTGTTTTATTGAAGAATCTTTATTATTCATCAAACATCAAGCCCCTTTATCTTGTGTTAGTCTACCACGCGATGAGATCAAACAGTCGGGCTGACGTGCAAGAACGTTTTGGGTATTCATCACCCATGACTCTCAACTCGTGGCATTTTCTGAACTTTTTTTCTCAATATCACAAAGTCTCCGCCATCAAAACATTTCTGCTGAACAATGCAATGCACATGTAATCACTGCGTTACTTAACTTTCCCTTTCAATCATCTTTATTCTTTTTAATCAATGTACAATGTCTTCTATAATTATAACTTAATTCATTATCAGCACATGATGGACAGAAAAAAAAGTATGTCTACCAACATTATCATACAAGTAATTGTCATGGTCAAAAGTCACTCTGTGCTGTACTCATATTAAGTCCGACGATTTCACCATAATCAAGCCGAATGTCAACGGCGGTGCAACGTCATAATTTCAAGTTCTGAAAGCGACGTACCTGCGAGGTATCAGCGCATACCCGAGGGCGGCGTCACCGTCGCACCGGCGAGGTTTGCTGCTGCCTCTTGGCTGATCAGCTGTGAGATACTCTTGACATTGTGCTCTTTTTTCCACTTCATCCTCCTATTCTGGAACCAGATTTTGATTTGTCGTTCCGTCAGACCGAGTGCGTGTGCGATTTCGATTCGACGTCGACGTGTGAGGTACCTGTTGAAATGGAATTCCTTCTCAAGTTCAAGCGTCTGGTAACGGGTGTAGGCTGTGCGAGATCGTTTACTGGGCTCTGTACCGTTCACCGCCGCCGCTGCTGAAAAATATAGACAACAAAAAGGAAGACTTTTCATATTATTTTTTAAAAGGTGATATAACATGATTTAATGACATTGGATGATAACGGCATTTCGACCAACATTGTTATTGTTCTTTTTAGAAGTCCAACAGTATTCAATGCCTTAGCATGCTTTTGACTGACCATCTTAAAGCATGTTAATACCGACAATCTTAAACCATTTTAATAGCTTCCTCTAAGAAAATGAATTGTTGGCTCCAACCAAAATCTTTGTTGATTTCGAACATTTCTTTGGTAGGAAACATATTTTTTCGGCATTGCTCAATTATCATTTTCTCTCCCTGGTGAAAATATTGTCGATATAGAAACACGCATCTTGGGGAATTATGAATATGCAATGTATGATATATTGTGTTGTTGACAGTGGCCATGTATTCTGGTAGAATTTATGAAATCGAAGATTTTTAAAGCAATTTTTTGAATGCCCAATTTTCATGACTAAGAAAAAAAAGAGAAAAGGAAACAAAAGGAAAGGGATACGGGTGAAATATAATATTACTTTCTGAATATTATGTTAAAATCTATCACAAACTTAGATTTTTTGTAATAGGAATATCTAAATTTTTGCTCGTTTGCTTCGCTCGCTCGCATTTTTAACAATTCATTTTACGCGATACGCCTTATCGAGCCCCCTCAAAAATGTTGGCTCATTACGCAAATGTCCGATTACTACAGAGTTTTATCGTGGACGTAAGACATTTAACTTTTAAAGAATAAGAAACTTTTAAGTTACAATGATTTTCTGTTTGGATTTTGAGGAATCGTAGGGTTAAATCTACTTTGATTATCTTATGTTTAATACATTTTCTAACAAAATTAATGTTATGGTCGTAATGATGGCGCATAATTATGTTAAATTAGAATCGCTCTGTTGAAAATAGCAAATTTGAATCATTTGATAGCTGATAGGAGATCACAACGCTGATTTTGATTTAGTTGTATCACTATGTTCTGATTATATTCGAATTATTATTTTTGTTTTGTTAATGCATATGTTATACATTTAAAACTAAATAGTATATGTTTTGTTATGTGTGATCGAAAGATATTATGAAATAAAGGTGATTTGATTAAGACAAATAATAATTAGTGACTTAAACATTTATGTCCAATTTGATGATCGATTGTTTTGGGAATCTGGACCCTTATATACTTAAGCAACCTTTATAAATGTGTTAAAATATGGATGTTCGCAATTAAGTAATCAATATTCCACTCATCTGTTTACTGGACCTCGTGCTATATTTGGGGCAAAATGTATATGTCAAGTATAATTATGTAATAGTATGGTGGAGTGCATCTTAAATCACACTTAGAATCAGCGAGTTTGATTGTGGGGCTCACTTGGCCCTCGTCAGTATTTTTTTTTGGGGGTGGGGGTCTATGCAGTCTCCCAATCGCTGCCATGGTTGTTCACAGAAGCAAATAATTCCAACCAAAGACGTTACGAGTGTGTAACAACGAGTTAAGTTTGACTTCAAGTCGCACTTAAAAATTCCCATATTATGTAAGTGTGTTATAGGCCATTATGGTCCGATATCATGCTCAGTGGATGGGCTCTGTGTAGGTATGACTTCAAGTCACATTCAACTCTTGGTCTCTGATGTAGTTACTAACGGGCACCTGACGCAATAGATATTGGCCATATATAAATGAGTTATAAAAAAAATAAGGATACTGCAATTTACTGACAATTCTTTCAAAGACTTTTCAGAAGACTTCGATAAAGGTCTTTGAGCAAAACGTCAGTAGAAGTTATATTTTGCTGTGTTTCTATTTCAACCTGATTGTTATTTATCAACAAACCGGAATAGAACTTTATTCATTATTTTTTTTGCATATTATAGTTTGGATTTATACCTTTTCCGGAGACTGATCCTTGTTGGAAAGTAACATTACAACAAAACAAATAATGATAGCTCTTCAAGGTACCAAGGTAATGGTAAAGCATGTTCTTGTCGTATACGGTTTATTTGGGTGTGTGTCTGTTTTGATGAAGACAATTCTAACATGTTCAAATATTAATGGGGGAATTTATTCAACAATAAGCTACGCACTAAATCAGATAATTTGTTTTGATATTGATGGTAGCTGATCATAAATGTTTGCGACTGGACCTCAATGTGATAAACAATATTGCTCTTTCTGCATCAAACTACAAAAAAAAGTTTATCGCCAATATGAAAATAACTGGAAAAAAAACAATATCAGCTCTAGGCAGGCCTTACTATTTAGCAACAAATTTATATCAATTTAAGTTTGGATAGGAAACTGCATTTCTAAAAAAATGAAATAAATAAATGGTGCTTAATAGTATACACAATTTAATTTTGGATGGTAAATTCTTGATTATAAAATGTTTGGCTTAATTCACTTGTCACAATATAAGAAACAGAAAAGTAGTTTCGAGAATTCCTAGAATTACCACAGGTAGTTGTGAGCAGGTAGCATGATACTCGGGTAATTCTAATGCGACGGTATGCTGGTATGTCAGTGGATATAACATGCAGACAAGACACGAATTGGACATCAATGCTGTCAACATTACTACTATTTAGAATGATGGACATTTTCTAACTAAATTTAGCCGACTTGTCTGACCTTCAATGTTTGATTATCTTTATAAAGGAATTTAAAGTGACTTATTGCCATAGCAGTGTAAGGTATATAGACAGAATTGTTCACTGTATTATAACATGTTGACTTGAATAACTTAACGATATTGGAATGACTGTTCTCAATTCAGCCGATCAGATCAATTTTCACAATGCCTCCCCACTGGGGGTTGTCCTGGAATAATCACCCCCAAGGCACTCATTTATCTCATTTAATTTCGTTTTATTTCATTACGCGAATGGAAAATATACATAGAACTGCACGGATAATTTGTTTCAATATGAATGAAAAAACTCCACTTTACTATCCTTCACTCTCTCCTTTTCAGTGTGATATGTACCCCCTCCCCGCAAAAAAATGATAAAACTAGGGAAAATTCTATGAAATACATTATTTGAAGAGTAAAAAGGGAAGGAGGAGAGATGGATGGATGGATGAAAGTTAACCATTTTACACTCAAAACTGACAAGAAAAAATCGAGGTAGAAAATAAGCACTTTGATTGATTATTGCAGAGGTATTATTGATCTACAGGATCCATATCTGGTGCTTAATGAATATTATGTCATCGGTTGCCTAGGGAAGAACGATAATGGTTTTTTGGGAAACGACGAAGGAGCTCAAGCAGCTAATTTGATGCACCAACATAAAAGGCACACGCGACCATGCCGCTCCCCTTGCTGCGTGTGATGATCACTCACCGCAAGTCAGTGGGTTGCTGGGCCGATGATCCTCCGTGGTTTGGCCACTGCGAACCGATCAAGCTTTTATGCTCCAGAAGCACGCGAACTCATGCAATGGTGAAATTCGTAAATTTTAGAACTCTCTTGAAAGCAAGAAAAAGAATAGAAAAAATATATTTTTTTTTACTCGATTCGTTTCGTTTGTGAGCTACTGTCCATTTGTCATCAGTTGACTTACCTTCCGACTCCAAAATTTGTTTTCAAAATTAGTTCTTACTGAATTATAATTAAAATTCGAGCTGAAATCGACCATCATCAATGAAATCAAGAGATTGGATAATATGAACATTACACAGCATGTGATTCTTCCCATCAATATATTTTATAAATGAATTGATTCGAAATTGAATGAAATATACATTTGATTCATTTTTGTTTTAATCCTGAGGTACCTTTAGTCACATGTCCATATAAAGTGAGAAAAAATGGATATCCAGACTTCAATTTCTATTTCGATCTTATTTTTTAATCTGTTATTTCAAATCAGAAAAAAAAACGTTTTACATTATAAAACCTCCATTTACATAATGTTCCTTCTTCACCAAAATCTTTCAGTATTATTTTTTTACATAATTTATATACATGTATAGCAATTAATTCAACCTTTTTTTACGTTTAAAAAGATGTTTTTGTCAGGTTTAATTTGACTTTAAATACAGCGCACCCCCTCCCCCCCCCCCCCCACCCTCTCTCTCTCTCTCTCTTCATATGCTTCTAAACCTACGTTCTCCGGACCAGTTTTCGAAACCTCTTTTATCTAATCAGACTCAATCACAACAGAAAGTGCATGCCTTCTGCAAAAAATACACCGAGGTGAAATCAAAAGTGATCTTTTTCGACTAAGGAAGAAATATGAAATCCACACGTCTTGTATCAGAAGATTGTTTAAGTCAAATTCCAATGAAATCTTTAAGATGTCAACAGAATATTGGCAAATAAATTGGTCTGCCTACAAAAGAGAAAGGGGAAAGCGCGTGTACACAAGAAGAAGGAGGGAAAAAAGGGAAACGCACTTTTTGCGTTGATAGAGAGAAGCATGATAAATTAGGAAATAGATTGCTTTTCTAGCCTTAGCATCCATGGACATGTCTAGTCCTTTTCCCCTTTGTTTGTATTTCCTACGTTGATTTTTTTGTAGGCAGCTATCTATTGCAACCCATGTGGTATGAAATAGTTACCAATAAGGTTGGGGGTTTTGTTAATCTTAACATGATCCACGTTTATACGTTGTTGTCACATGCTTGTGCTGATTTCCGCATAATATAGGAACAAATTTCATTCATGAGAATTATATAAACCAAGCGTTTCTAAGCGCATTGACTCACCTATATCATTTTATAGCTATGATAAATACTTTTTACACTAAACAAGAGAAAAGTTAGTTTACTTCGAAATAAAACAGCATTATTTGTTTTTAAAATGACAGTTTGCCATCCTTCTTTTAATATTACAATGTCTGTGATTTTGTAATGTTTGCGTTTTGGATTATCAATTATTTAGCATGTATCATTCACTGCGCTATACCTATAGTGTCATCGCTATATATGTATGTCAACAGACGACTTTCTATTTTCACATGAAGAGGAAATGTTTAGCATTTAATCTATTTTCGTATTTTTTTTTTCAATTATGATTTGCTTTCAGAATTTAACTCGAACACTCGTTATTTAACCCTATATATTTTCTTCTCAATTTTCAATGATTTCGCATAACTCTTTTAGAAGCCACGGAGATATCGACCCGATGTATTGGGCGCGACGATAAAAGTGGAATAATTATTATGATTGATATTAAAGGCTCACATTACTAAATGTCTGTACTATGCGTTTTAATAGTTGTCTCGAAGAAGGGTTGGCATACTGCATTTACTTATTTGGATCAGAGCTATTACATGTTACTATCATGTTTATACAACAATTTCAGGTATCTTATATTTCATTAATGATTATTATTATTACTATTATTATCATTATAATTATTACTATTATTATTATTATTATTATTATTATTATTATTATTATTCACACCCTAAGAGCAGTGTGGCGCAATGTGTGCAAGACAAATGACAAAATACTGCATTATTATTTGAGTTGTGATGATTGTTGTTAGCAAGAACAGCAAGGCATCCAGCACTGCCTGATGATAAAACCAGCTTGAATGAGAAAACCGCAAAGTCATTTGTCAAAATTTTAATTGCTTTATAATTTATCTGCAAGTAATATTTGCAATACGGGGTAATACTTGAAAATGTATGGGCCCAAAAGTCATGTGTGTTTGCTGTACATCAGATCGGTTTTTTTAATACATTGCCATTTATGTATTTATAAAGAGTATTTTATTTGATATCATACAGTTACATGCCTAGTAAGGCTGTATGAATAAATTAAGACTATTTTTGATTCAACATTAATGTAAGCCTCTCATGACTTGCATTAAAATGATATGAAATGAAAATCCATTACACGGATATATTTTGATATTTTAGGGAATAATTTTTACTAGATCAAACTACTATATTGAAAGTACACCATTTTAAGTGTTTTCCGTTCCTTTCCAAACCGGATCGGGATAATTTACAGTTTCTTTATAGGGGAAATTCAAATCTGAGATAGGTGTCAAATAAGATCTGTGTGTGTGCGTGTGGAGGTACATGGTTTGATGTAGGCCTATACTATCTCATGGTGGATATAATCGGGGATTGAGGTACAAGAGAATGTGACTTTATTGGAAACAACAACAACCACAGCAGAAGGGGGAGACACAAACAAAGTGCGTGGAAGTGGTAACTCATTGCCGTGAATACTGCCATTGAATTCTTGTTTCGCTGGGGATATTCCAAATTCCAATACAATAAAAAGCACTGATTGACATCGTTTTGTAATGTCAATATGCTACATTGACATTCAGAGTTAACTCGGCGACTAAATAATGATATTAGTATAGACTTCCTGTTCATTGAGCCTAATCGGGATACCTGTCAGGAGGGGCTTAATGACATACAAGAGATGTAATAGATGGGTCTACGGTCGCAGGTCAAATTATTATTTTCTTCTGTAAGCAAGAGCGCTTCACTATTTTCCATTTGGTGTACAAAGGTAATACTTCCTGACTATAAAATGGAGTTGGGCTATATTAAAAAAAAAAAACATTGAAGATCTGAACATTGTATCTTACATGGCAATTCAAACAAAGATAACGGTAGAGGAAAGAGATTAGCAGGAATAAAACATGTACCATAATTCTCAAATATCCGCCAACCTTCCCCAAATCTTGAATATTTCATGTTTGTATCGGCCTTTTGATTTGGCCCTCCTCCCCGGAATATCATTTAGTGTGTACACTTTGTATAAAATTACAATTCTATCCACAAAAATATTATTCTTAAAAATATTGTCTTTCGAGCATCGTTACCCCGTTTACGGCCATTTCATCCACGGATGAGGTATTAATTTAAGGAAATTCCCTCTTGACATAATATTTTCCTCTCTTTATACGAGTGAGATGCCCATGGACTGACTAATGAAGACAGCGTGATATTCCTAGCGAACAATCTCCTGCCACAAAAAATAAAAATCTACATTTTTTCTCGTCCTCTCCTCATCGCATATAAGAGGATCTACGTCGCGAGGAGTCTTCCTCGAATTTAATGCCATGACCACCACACGTCGGGGGTATCTGGTCGCCTATTACATCGGCGAGAAGGAATGCATTCCCACGATTGGGGTTCACAAGCTTTTGATCAATTTCTCTTTTTCTAAACTAGAAAGGAGACGACAATCCCTTTCCAACCTTCCTGGCGAAAGTTCTAACTGGATGAAATTGCTCCGAAGATGTCTTTTTCATTTCCTAACCCGCTAATACTTGTCTTCGGGAAAAAGAAAAAAAAAACTTCCCTTTATCGCGCCTAAGTCGCTGGCGGTTATCTCATGTAGACTCACTTCGACGTGAGGGGAATGTTGAAATGAAAAGGGAAACACTTAAGTAATTTCTTCTTTCAGCGTCTTCTTTGAGCATCCCAGGATAGGGGATTGGGTGTAATGCTGCTGGGGTTCCTAAGGAATGCCTTTGGACAAATCAGGGAATTGATCGAAAGTGGTTTTCTCTTTCAATTAGAACACAAGTGCTGGTTATTTGATTCTGGACACGCAATATTAGCAAGAAAACTAAGACGGGCAGGTAGATTGGTTTATTTCTAATATCACATCCTCGGAAATTCCATCACCATTCTGACAAGAATTTAATATGTTAAATATTAAAATGCTTGAACGACATGGATTGTAATTTCATAGAATTGATTTAATGTGTCATGGGATATTCTAATGCAGACCATATTCATATTTCATAAAGATAGATACTGTAAATTATTTTCTAATTAACCAAGTAAAACGGGGTTTTATTTATCACAGGGTAAAACTGATGAAAGGTCCAAAAATAATGTTTACATTTAAAGACAAGATGAAAAAGTATGCAAACTATGAAATTAATCTTATTGATTTATTTGGTGCAATCCGTGTGGAAGGTCATCCACCGAAAATGTTAGTAAGATCATGACAATTACAGGTATGGAATACATAACTTTATAAGTTTACAAATTATTAGTGAATAGAGATTCCTTCATTTTATTCCATTCCATTTGATGTGATGATAAACAATCATACTCAATTCATATTTAAGTGAAATGAATGTCTTATATACATGTAGCTATCATTGCTATATGGCGGACATAAGCAAACACACCGATCTGATAATATACAGTAATCATGGTAATATAGTTCGCATACATTAAAGCAAACATTATCTAACCGAGAATGGTGGCTCAGTGGTAGGGCATCCGCCCCATGAACAGGAGGTTGTGGGTTCGGATCCCTGCTTT
The DNA here is from genome assembly GCF_037042905.1 of Lytechinus pictus. NCBI lineage: Eukaryota > Metazoa > Echinodermata > Echinoidea > Temnopleuroida > Toxopneustidae > Lytechinus > Lytechinus pictus. The sequence continues at coordinate 44,053,946 of NC_087247.1, read as the reverse complement.
CTTTGTCAGGAGCTCGACGTAAGAGAACATAGAATATAGAAGCGTATGATACTAACATGTTTTGCTATGCAGGTACCGCTGGAAGAACAGCTTACATGGCCCTGGGAAGCGAGGGTGCTTTCCTAAGATATACCTGGGGTTGGGTGCTGCGTGTGTTATTTACCATAGGCAACACCCCCTGAAAATCTGACAGGTATGCTTTGGCAGAAACGTAAGCGAACTCACCTTCATCTTGTGAAAACTTTTTTTTTGCTTGTCAAATTTCTCGTGACCAAAATGACTGACCTTCATTCTGTGGTGAACCCCCCCCCCCTTTTTTTTTTTTTTAAATGTCAAATTTAAAATAGCAGCCACTGTTAAAATCGTTATCAGGGCCCCGACAGCTTACGGCTGTAGTGGCTACCATGGGTAGTTCAGTTTTCATCGTTGGCTACACCCCCCCCCCCCTCTCTCTCTCTCTCTCTCTCTCTCTATACCAAGCATGCCAAGTGCAGCTTCCCATGTTGATCTTTGACCTTTGTCGTGAGCTTGCCATATTGTTGATGTGTTGGGACCATCACATGCCCGCGCTCTTGCGCACCGTTCTGTGAAACTCCCTTCTTTCAAGAGTAGGCTCCGATCAATACCCAAATAATAATGTCAACGAGCATGGAACGGCGGCTATCAATACACTATATAATCATTGTTTTTTGTATATCAGAATATTTTGTAAGACCTTGTATGTATTCATCCGCCTGATCCATGAAGTTAAGTTTAGGAATAATGGGAAAAAATGTTTATTCTTTGTTATCGATATTCTCTATAACATTTTCTGTGAATATTCTGTATTCAATAGTTCTTCTTTGATAAAATATTGGAAATGATTTCGATGTTTTTATTAGGCTTTTGATTATCTATTCCCCATGCAGACATTAAACACTAATATACATGATCTATGAAAATATGTGCCTCTTCAAACATGTTAAACAATTTTTAAATCTGTCTTTACTTATATAAACACGAAATTTGAAATTATCGCCCATGACCCTTTGAAAACTATCTTATTATACGATTGGACAAGAAACATCATTTTCCATTCATAACTATTTTTTGGCAATATCCTTTTTAACATTAATTACATCGCAAGAATATCGGTTACTTCCTATCACTACCCAATGTATTGGTCAACATTAGACTTTTCTAGCTTGTATTGTACAGCAAACATCATGGAATTAGAAACGGGAAAGAAATAAATGGAAAGAGCCGACAATTATGACAATATTTAAAACTTCGTCAAATTCATGAATATGTATTATTAAATTACAAAGGTATCAGATGATATTAAGAAATTTGCTTTGTATTTCTCGTCCACAGCCCAATATTTTTTTTTTGGATTACAAACATCAGAAAATCCTCCCCGATAATTTCTTCGTAAAATGAACATGGCGTCCACATTCATCATGATGACCCATCTTGATAAAATCAGGTGATGGATATTCATGTTCTCATATATTCGGTAACGGTCTTGATGATGATGGTAACACCTCATCTATGATATTATTTTCTTTTAGGCGCACTAGTGTTTCATACCCTATAAAAATGATTTTACTTGTAGTAGTAGAAGTACGCGAAGTCGAAATAGTAGCACTAGTAACAGCAACAGCAGTATTTGAGACTCTTTCTCTAGAAAGCTTCTGCTATTTTTAGTCGATTAACTTAATATTTTTTTTTACATTTGCCAACATAGCAATAAAAATATTGTATTGTTCTCTTCTGTCTTGTGACTAATTCTAATCCTTCTCGTTTTTTGTTTAATGTAAAAACACTTCGAAAGACAAAACAACCAAATTTGTGGGGGGAAAATCTAAAACCCACACATAAAAATTTAAAATCTATTAGTGATTCGAGATGCACAAAACAAGAAAGAACTACGAGAAAGCCTTTCAATGGGACTACAAGACTTACATATGAAAATCTCATTCATGCACTATCCAAGATGCGTGACACAATACAGAAGCTTCCATTAAAAGATTATGAGAAGACAGTGATTTATGGTGGAATCAGCAGCCAATTTGAATGAAATAAGGTTTTGATAAAGTTAATTATGTTCCGTGGTTAGCTAAATTTTGGGGATCTTGTTAGTCAGTTGGGATTCATAAGAGGGATCAGCAACGACTCTTCACTACTCCCGAGTTTTTAATGCATGCCAAAGAAGCATCACCTACAAACAGATACATTTTGCCAGAATGCATTTTTCCTCTTTAAATACTCCCTTTTTCAACCCACATCCAAATAAAAGAACATAAAAGAACAGACGTAAGTCGTTTCAATCTCAGTTTCTTTCTTCTCGCTTTTATTGGCACATTTGAATTTTGAAATTGTGTGAATATGAGCATGAAGAAACTGACAAATGATTTGGTCACTTTTGTGACATTATATTAACAAGGATAATTCCATAATTATTGCAGTTTCTAGCAATATTATTAACCCGTATTAGCTGATTACACACACTATGAAGTATTTATAACGGCAATTAAATGTTAAATTCTTAAAACTATTCTAAAATCTTATTACAATCCAAATTCAAGAAGATTTTATTTCATACGAAAAACTACTTGATATACATTCCAATCAACATAATTGAGCTTATTTCATTTTCATTTGGAACAAATCTGGAATGTAACTGATGCCCGCAGTTGAAAAGTGAGCACAAGTTGTATTTTAGCTTACCACGGTACAATCCTATGAGCATTATAGAATTGACACATGCTAAAGTTTCTTCATTAAGGATGGACTTTGGGAATGATCTCCTCTTGAAACATGTTAAAAATGCATGTGGGAGGTTTCGTTTATATACATATACATATATATATAATAGATACATGTATATCGCAAATCGCGTGACTTCCAAAAGCAGACTATAAGCATTGCATGTGTATTTATTTATCTTATTTTAAGGAGATTCATATTCAAATTTATCTATTCTCTTTCAGGTATAACACACTTTTTCTGCATTTCCTCCATCTCTTCCGCTCTCTTGTTTGCCATTCTCACTGATAAGAAGGCAATTTGAGAGCGATATAGTACATTAATCGTGTTATTGGGTCATGCATAACTCGTTTTGATCTACCCATTCCAAGAGACAAACAAAATGTGATTCCTACCTTTGTTTCAAAGGAAACGTATCATTGGAATTAATCAGAGCATTAAAATGGGCTGTTTTGTTTCAGGTATGAACATGCGTTACCAATGCAAATATTGGTTAGCAATTTAAATTGATTCATAATTCGTATGTGAGACCTGAATGCACTCTTGGTATGCATATCGCGAAGTATTTCATCGTATCATTTGTGACGTATTATGCAAATTTTATTTTCCTTTTCATTTTCGTCGTCACTTTAAGCAATGAACTCTTTATAACACTTTACCCCCTCATTTGTTTTATCATATTTTGTCTGTGGCAAAGTTTCATAAATTTATTTAGGAAATTTCCTTTACCAAAAATGAAAGTAGAATTCGTTGTTCAATTTTTCTAACTTGATAATTGATGATTTTAGTCAACCGCACAGAATAATGAAAGTTCACGAAATTAGCGTATACATGTCCATTTCGAAACATAGGATGAGATCTTATTGTTTGGATTAGATGGACACATATTATCTCCCTTAAAAAATAAAACATTTGCTAAAAGGTTATGCAAATAAAGCAATAAAAACAGCTTCGGCTGAGCTTTCTTATTTCATTATTACGAATGTCTTCTGGTCATGATCATATTATGGAAAAATGCACCATAGCAATGTTCAACATGTTCAAGTTATTTCTTGTCATATGATCGCAATGATCGATGGCCTCTGGTAATGATATTTATTACTTAATTATTCTTATTAATGACTGAACAATGATAATTTAATAAATAAAGAGATCAAAAAGATCTAACAAGAAGCTATTTATATCAAACAATTTATACAGATTTGTAGTAATCCCGAATTCGACTCTCCTGTCACTAGACTACGTAAATTTTAGTGAGTTAAATATCATTTTTTTTTGTGAGTTAAATATCATTAAGGTGTACGTTTGGTATGTCTATCTTTTTACTGAAGATACTCCAGTAACCAAGAGTAACTCCATGTCACTGGCCGATTCAAACGGACGTTTAACGGATAACATTTTAAACGCCTTTATCCCATTACAATAGAGAGTCATTTACGAGCATTTTTAGCAGAGGGATTTCCGAGGTCTCCTAATCATTTCTGACTTACATCTGCCATTTTGATTCACAAACAGGGGAAATAGGGTAATTTGATCTCCTAATGAAATTGGAAAGGATGAGCTTACATGCAGCCTTGAGCCTGAATATAAATGGTTTCATTGCAGAAATAGAGACCAGGTTATGGTATCCCCTTTTGTGTATACAAATTTCCCCCAGACAGAGGAATTAGTCTACGTAGTGTTAAACAGCGTAATATTGGCATTTTGTATACAAAGTTTTAATTGATAGGACCTAGGCTATGCCACAACCATATTTTTTTTCGTTTTATATATATAATTACACAACGGAATATCTCATAAATATATTGCTTACATTGTATAGTAATATCATACAAACAGATTTGGAGTATCAATTATCATTCATAGCAATATATCAATATATTTCGACTGTCTACATGGCAGTATAACGAACTATCTCAATGTTATTCAGGTCATTTATTCGACCTTGACATTGACTTTGTGACATAATTATTAAACTCCTAATTTTGAAAATTCAGGACTGAATAATAAACATGTAGCTGATTATTTAAGAATTAATTTACACTTTAGAATGTTAGCTTTACTGTAATTTAAATACACTAAACTAACTTGTTGCATTTTTGCAATACTAATGATACGGAAAAGCTTTATAAATGAATGAATGTGAATATCTTTTAAAATGATGAAATGTCTTTAAACACTTATCATTTTTTACCATTTGCTACACAAGCGCAATGAAGAGAAATGCCTTTTTTCACAAAGACCTTCCACTTTACACATTAGCCTGTTTAAATTAAAATATCACATTTTTCAAAATAATAAGGAATGTCTATTTAACATACACACTGGTATATGACATGCAAACTAAACACAGAGAAAAATTACACTCGGCTATTCGCAAACATCATTGGAAACCAAAATCAGTACACACAATTTTGAGTTATTATTTTCAGATAAAAAAAGTTTTTTAGTTTATAATAATAATAATGATTTCATTATTTTTATTAGGAGCAGTTTTATAAATATTACTTTTTAGTATTAGACTATTGTTATCAATGCTATTATCATCAGCAGTAGTAGTAGTAGTAGTAGTAGTAGTAGTGGTGGTAATATGATATTTTTTATCATTATTATTGAGTTCTGAGCAGCGGGTGGTTTTACATCGCATGCAACATGTATGAGATATAGGTTGAGCAAACTAGTGGTTGTTCTAGCAGTGAATTGCAAAATAGTCATTTTTATGTGATTGCCCTAAAGTGGTTCAAGAGATTCAATGATTGATATCAAAGTTGCCCCCTTTGTATAGAGGGATATCGTTTTACAGTTCATTTTTCTATCGACTCTCTGTCAGAAATCAGACGCAACATAAAACATTTAGATGAAGTGTTTAATTTCAGTCTCATATATTCAAATCAAAACGATAAAATATGAATAAACATGATTAACAAAGCCAAAGGAAATACAAGACTAAAGAATCGATACCAATCACTAAGTCAAATAAATATGCATGGAGCTGTTAATAGCTCCATGATACATGTAGGGGTTAAGCTCACACAATCATGATCACTAATAGTATAGCCTGTTAGACCATGGACCCACTAGTAGGTCCATGGTTAGACAAAGCAGTGGAGATTCTAAACGGAAGGTCCGAGTGTCGAACAACAGTCAGTGTAGACAAGCAACAAATCCCTTATCAATCAATCATGTCAATTATGGTTGGGTCAAAGTAGTGATTTTCCCAGTACTATTTTCTACAAAATAATCATAGCTCTTCTTATTTGATTTTTTATTAATGTAAATAATGACTCGATTTTAATCAACAGCTGAATATTGACAAGCGATAAACCAACGTGGTGAATAATAATGAGCAACTACATATTTGTAGTGTGAATTTTGAATACGTACTATTGCATTAAATTGCTTGCCACATTTTCCCATATTTTGTCCTTTATTTTGCATTATTCACAAATTAGATTTAAAAAAAGGAAATTAACATAATTGGCAAAAGAATTTATCATGCAAGAGATAAGATGAAACGATTTAATTCAAATTCATTTATTTCCACATATCTATGCAAAGAGGATAGATTTCTTTCTAAAGACTTACAATTTTCAAACACTTACACATTATTTTAGCTTTGGAGAGAAATAAATCATTTTGATAATTGGGCTCTTCCGAAGAAATTGATATGGTGATTTATTAAATACATTTGGGAGTATTCTTAGAATTCTTTACAGCTCACGAGGAATGCATGTAATTGAAATCAATTCCTGAATATGAATGACTTCCCCTGAAGTATCTCTTATAGTTGAAGTTTTCCCAGATGACACAAAGCTCTAGGACCAGAATTATTAATATGGGTCCATCGAAGTAATGTTCAAATTAATTTACACTGCACCAAACAATTACAATTATGGTACATTGAACATGGAAACCAGGGCAGCACCTCCTCACCGTTGTAAAAGATATAATGTAATAATGCTTAGGCTCAGCCATACTTTATCGTTATGATCGATTGGTAATAACCGATTAAAAACAACTGCCATATTAACAGTAGAAAAAGAGGTTCTTGAATAGTTCACGAATTGTTGATGTTTTTTTTACTATATGAAATCAGGTAAAGTGATTACGTTCATATTTTACAAAACATACTGTAATATTGGTATTGATCTCCTGAAACAAGTTTATGATGTAAACCAACTGTCATTGGAATCAATTCTCCACAACTAAGATATCTAATAAATCACTATACTGAATCCATTTGAATTGAATACGTAATGATACCAAATAGTAGAACAAAATGCCCCCATGAAAGATACATGATATTCGCCACTACAATACTAATCGTGTAGTACCTCGAAAAAAGAACCCCAACAACATGATAATAAATTACAGCTGATATTGTTGGATGTACGAGTTATATTGATGGAATAAGCTAACAAATACAATTAGGCATATTCTGTGGATGTTGTTGTAAGCATAAATGTCGCGTCTCGCTTACTCATTCACCGTCAATGTGTCTACACGCTGGGGCTCTATGACAGCGGGACGCTAAAGTTAGAAACGAAAAAAAAATAGATTGACAAGATTATTGCTCGCAATATAACGGACAACGGTCCCCGAGCAGAAAAGATCAGCGATTGCATTTCACACAAATGCCATTACTTTGATTTTCAGCTATTACGTTGATTACTGTAATTTGACCGAGTGAGGATTTGGGTTAACGTTGAACTATTACCCCTTCCGTCGCACCCAATTATTGCCCGCTCACCGTTGTAATGGTGTCGTCAGTCATGAACATGCAAATCGCTCATTTGTGTTGTTTTCTCTAGAATATGTTGGGAGGGATCTGTGCTGTGCTGTTCTGAATTCAAATTAAATTTAATCATGAAATGCTACCCCCTTCATTTTTTTCTAAGAAATTATCACTTTCAATAAACGAGGTCGATTAAAAAATATATATATATTTGATCAATAAAACTATGTTAGGTGTACAACATGTTTGATTGTTGTCAGCTGGTTTTATTAAAAGAGTTTCTTCAGTGTTTGTAAAGAATATCAAACTTTTAAAGAGCAAGAAGTGACAATAACAATAAAAGTTTCTTCATGGAAAATGCATAATTCATGATAACTCATCGACTACGTAATATAATTAAACCAGTTCTATATATCAATCTTCATGGCACATGATGGAAGTCAAAATCACTTTCTAGTGTGTGAAATATACGTGCCCTTAAACCCTTGATAAGAATGATCAATGTTAATGGAAGGCTAGCTAATGTTCCGACAAAATTTCTTGGATTTTTTTTTCTCCCGCGTCAAGACGTTCGACGGCGACTGTTCGCTCTATCCAGCCCGACTCTGCCGGCGTACAGTTCTCTCGTCAACCGTTCTATTCGATATTATGCGGGCGTCGCCGAAGCCAAATTATTCATCCAAAGCATGAGGTTACAGCGAAATTTCAATCCATTAATTTCCAAATAAGATTTTATGTCATGTTTTATCATTCACCATGTTGTCATATCAGAGAAGAGCCGATAAAGTTATTTTTCATCTTTTGTGTTTCAGTTTTAGCATAATACAGATGTTAAATCATCAGATCTTTTCAAGAACTGTTATACAATCTGGTACAAATAGACTATACCTCATTAAAAGTAAGCAAATCATTTTTTTCTCAAACTAACGGAACTGCTTATTGAAATTATAACGATTAAAATCCAGACTATCAATTTCAAATTCGATTTTCTTTCTTGTTTGGCGTTGCAATCTCATATGTCAAAATAATCATTCCACAATATTTATGTATTATTATTGTACACGTATTCTATTTCGGCAAGTGTTGAATAGTAACTCTATACCGTATTGATAAATTAAGCACGGGTGCTAATTTCTGTAACAACGATGTAAACTGAAAAGAAAAGGAATAAAAGCTCGTATAAAAGGGGTGAACTATGCATAGGTGTTTTTACATAAGGATTCGGATGATAATGTGTTAAAAATCTGGTGGGAAATCTGGTGGGAAATTTATGGGACCAAAATAAATTTTTAAAAATTCAGAAGTTATGAAAGGTTAGACAGGATATTTAAGTTGGGTAAACACATGAAATAACTGTTAAATAAAAAAAAACTAATAATCTTAGAAGGTGAAGAAAGAGATTATTGAGTTTAAAACCAAATTAGATATATAGACACACCGTATTGAATACAGACTCTCCTACCAATGACAAACCAATGAAACTACTAGATACGAGTAATCAACGATTACTAATAGTATCTAAATAGAGATAAAGGTGTAGAAAATTGAGTATTTATCTTTATTCCAGCACTTGTAACCATGACTTTAGTCATGTCAATAATCACATTAACATATTTATCCACTAAACTATATTTATTATCAATACATCAGAACACAATCAATATGTTATTTATATACAATGCTACGAAATAAAGGATGCGTAATTTTTTTTCTGTTAAACATCCCTGATTGAAAATTATGAAAATTATGTCCAGGAAAAAAATGCTTAAGTGAACGATTGCCATGCATTGTGAGTTTTCTTCCAACTATATAAGCATTTCCTTGTACTTTGACGACAGTATCATTTTGCTTTCAAAGTCAATATTTAATTATTGTTATATGGTATTGTGTGGTGGTTCTAAATTATGCCAGACTTCACCGCCTCCCCGAGCTCCCAGCGCCATAATATGAGATGCCACAATGAGCTTTTCAAAAAGTCGAAAATTCGTTAGCATTGATATAAAGGGGGCTTTGAAGATAGAACTTGGAGGGGACAATGCCCGCTGGAGGGCTCGCTCCAAGCAAAGACCACTGGTTACAAGAGAGACTAGCTCTCTAAAAAGTTTTTTGTGATGATTGTATTCATAACCGAAATCAGTTTGAAAGCGATGAGTTAGGATTAGATACCGATTTTTACCGCAAAATGAAAAAGGGGAGACAGAAAAAAATGATAGATGGTATTGACACAGTAACAATGTATCGACAAGCCGATATGGCTGACTGCAGACATAGTAGTACAAAAGATCAGAAAAATCAACGAATTTTTCTTTGAATGGGACCGATTCAGTTGTAAGGGTATAGGTGGGTGAATAGAAACCCAAGTTCAATGTTTATGCCTCTTTAGCTAATTGCCAAAACTTTAAAGAGGGGCTTTTTGATCATTTGCTTGACAGAGTCCTTGGTAAATGAAATGAATTTGTTGATGAAATGAATTTGTTAATAAAGTTAATCTGAAAAAGGTTCAGGGGTCATGAATCAAATAATTTGTAAAGAGTCAGCGTCATATCGGATGATGGATCATTGCTATCTGTTAATAAGGTACGATGTATGATAATTATTATCATAGTTGATTAATCTGAAAGTTAATTACTGACCTGTTGTGGAGTGTATACGTCGCATCCAAGGGTAGATTTGTTCGTTGCTTTGCCCCTTCCCCGAGCCTTTTATTGAGCCATGGTGATTGTTATTGTTGTTGTTGATGTTCGTCGGAGGACTTGCATTTGATGCACAGTCCGAGAGGGTAACTGGAGGGGTGTTAGTGGGTGTCTTTCTGCGCGACATTGCCCCCATACTGGCCGGTGATGTCTGGTAGCAGGGGTCTACCGTATACCCACAAGTGGAGTTCCCTGATGCGGCATGATGGTGGTTTATCGCTGTGGTGGCATCCATGCCGGTAGCCCCTTCCATGGTGTAGTAGCCGTTTTGAAGGGAGTGAAGGCTATCCTCGGTGTAGGGGTAGGCGTAGCTGGCCGGTGGGCTAGCTACTGGGTTGCCCGCCTGATAATGCTGGTGGCGATGGGAGGAGTGCTGTGGCCCTTCGGCGGTCAAAGCGTAGCTCCCTACCGATTGCTGAGGGTAATTTGAGCCACCGCTGTGGTGGAATTCGGCACCAGCCATCGGATGTGCGAAATACGAGCTCATTTGTCTCGAGGACCTTGTTTGACTTCTGGTTGAGTTGAGGGCAACTGCCAAGTGATTTGTAACTCTGCTCGGCTTGACTTTGACGGCTGGCTCAAGAGTCTGTACTATCTCACTCAGGTCTTTGACTAATAGATAGATACACCACTCGTCCTCTCTACATCTGATGTGCTCGGTTTGATGAATCGTAAACTTGTGTCGCTGTAAGGTCAGAGAGAAAAAAATATAAGAATATTTTATGAGTGTGGCGAACCACGTGATAGTGGCACACCAATCCAACCAGAATGCGTCACAGATGAACGAGTAAGGTACGATGTGAGGGGAAAAAACCCAGGATACAAGTATACAGCCAAGCGCATGCCCAATCAACATCTCGTGCAGTTCGCAAGCTATGAAATGACAACGAACTTTGTAAATGAACAAAGCAACAAAAATGATAATTGTATCTCCTCTATACCATCAGCTCAAAACCTATGCAGCGCTGCTTTTGAAAAAGGCGACCGATTTGAATAGAGGATGCCCAAAGTTTGCGTGCACACGCGGCCTCTAACCATGCTAACACGGTACTCGCCTGCATGGTTATGATATTCATCTCAGTCACAATGCATCCCTTTGGTCAACCTCATTTGCATGTTCTTCATAATATCGTAATAGATGTCAATACTTAAAAGTTTTCAATCCCTCTTTGTATTTCATATTTTATTTTCTTCCCTTCTCGCTTGGGTGTGAAAAATGGTCATAATTCTCCTCGTTCCAGTTTGAAAGTATTCCTTCCATCTCTACTCTCCCCCATCGTCTGTCCATCCACATTTCTTTCTTTTTTTAAATGGCAGGATGAATTCTATGATCTCTATGATATCTTGTCTCCTCAACCTCCCATATGAATATTTCCCATATCAACACGCACCAATTAAATCCACTTACATTTACAAAATTAATTCAGTACAAGTACTTTGTATTTCTAAAATTGCCTGTGAATGCTATTCGTTTTACAGAAAATAAATATCTTCTAACTGCCAATCTTTAATGATGTTTTGATTTTTTTAGTTCTATTTATGCACATGCTTTTGTACATTATTACAATAACAATGTATACAAATCTTACAGGTTATTTTAAACAGGCTTATTTGCATAAATCAAATGTAAAGTGCGGTAAAACGCATACTTGTCTCTAAGATGTAATTTTTTAGCAAGACACATATTTGTTGTACTGTACATTTTAAACTTAAAGATTTATATAACTTCGATTATTATTACGCCTCACACACTCCTTGTAAATATTTGTAAATAGTTGTGGCACATAATTTGTTTATTTTTTTTTCTTTGTGTAATCGTTAGTTTTGACTTTTTAGTATTTTTTATATTTATGTATGTATTTCATATCCAAAGGTGTGACAACAGCTCAAGCATCTGCTTATATTGTCATACCACTGAATGTCTGCAACCTTGGTGTAATCAGTTATGTAAATGATCATCATTATACACTATTATTATTATGTAAAATTTAATGTATTCAATTGTGTGATGGTCACACTATGTACATTGTCATGACATGCAGAAACGAATAAAAAAAAAATGATTTTTAATTAAAAATGTCTCCCTCCCCCTCAACGCTTCGCGCGATATTTCCGAAACGCACGAAGATAGCGCCGCGAAATTTCATGACTTTTTCTTAAAGTCTCACGCAACTTTTGAGTCCAAATTCGCATAGCATCGCGACGTCACGTGACTTTTTACGAGACAATGTCATGCCGAAAATTGCAATTTTTTATGCTTTGTGCGCAAAGTCTATGGGAGATGAAATTCATAAAAGGGTGATTTTTTTTCTCATTCTAATTGGTCTGTTTAATTACTTTAGGGGTTCCTTTAGTTGTTGGATGGTCTGTAATAATTTCCAAGGAAGAAAAATGAAAAACAAAAGATGAAAAAACAAGGAAATGCATAACAAATTCTAAAAACAAAGAAAAAACATAAGGAAAAAATTGGCTTTCGCAATTTTTCTTTGTGAACCTTAAAATCAGATACCAAAGATGACATCTGAAAAAAGGTTCAAAGAAAATTTGAAGTGATATTGGGTGTTAAATACGAAATATTGTTTTTACGAATAAATTTGCATATTTATTCATAATAAATAAAAATATATATTTTCAGATGTTTTTCTTATACTGGCTTGTAGTTTATGTGGTAAAGAATGTGTGTGCCAAATTTCGGCGCGATCGCGCGAACGGCGGCCGAGATCAGAAGGGGGCCATCGTGCCCCCCCCCCGTCCTCAATACATCTCAAATAGCCCAGTCCTTTTAGGGTTAAGGGATTGAAATATCATTTTTAACCAAATATCCATTGGATGCTTTTTTGTACTTCGCTGACAAACTATTATTTTATGATTTTTTTAAAATATATTTCAACTGAACTACCAGATTTCCTGTTGAACCATCAGATACAATACTTAATCTTTGCCTGTTTATTATAACTTTACAGCCCCCCCCCCCCCCTTAAACGAAGCAAAACAATAGAAAACAACAACAAAATTCCAAACATGTTGAAATAGAGGATATTCTCTTTTAAAGATTGTTAGGTTTTTTTGCACATGCTAAACGCCAACTTTTTTTCATAGGTATAAAATGAAATGTTGAGAAATGTACCCACAGTCTGTGGGGTGTCATCACCTTACTGGAAATCGTATTCGTAGTCAATGTCACATCACCACATTTAATTGGCCTGAAAAAATGGTATACTGCTGATTTTCTTTTTTAGATGTTCGTTGTATCGACGCCTTTTTCATGATCTTAGTCACATCTTCTCGATCTCTAGGGCCTTGTCTGACGTTATCAGACTCCAGTCCTGGCAAAGACAATGTCAAACATATGTAGGATATCTTTTTTTATAATCCCGATGTGGGAGAAGACATTGGTAGGTCTCCTCTCCACTAGGGTCTGTCTATTATGGGAAGTCATCAATATAAAACTGGTATGCACAACTTGTTTAAAGGGGGTATTACTGTTTAAAAATAAGATAGTTTAAATGAATAAAATAGGAAATCTATCGAGAGCAGATGAAAATCAACGAAGCTTTACAATCTTTTGTAAAAGTTTTGTGCATGTCATCCTAAACCTTCCCTAGTTATTGATCATTTTAGTTTTCATAAGATTCCAGTATTTTGAATTCTAGAAATTTAGTTACAACAATGATGGCCATTAACACTTTATTCTTACAGCATTGAATTTTGAAACGTTGCAATGCCATATGGTATAACACACAAAAAATTGGGGATATGAATACATCAGCTTATTGTTTCACTGAAATAATGCGAACTTATGAGTGCCGTAATTTCGTATTTTTCGCCGGCGATTTCGACGAATAGGTCCATTTTGATACATGTTTCTTCTTACTATATTTACCTATCCAATTCGAATTATTTAGACCTGTGTGATTCTACACTGACATGATGTATACATATATGTATATAAAACTCCAATAATTTGCATATTTCACACTTTTAGTGAATATTCATGCAAGATTTGTTGTCAAGTATCACCAACGTTTCCATCATAATCTATAAATTGTTGGAAAAATATTATGCTTCTCATGCTGATTACCCCCTTAATATTATTAATTTGAAAAACGAGCAGTATGTATAAATTCTTACAATTTTCTTTTTATGTAAATCTTGTTGAAAGCTTTACCACATGTAAGGTAAAAATACAGAACTTTTACATATTTGTCTTACATATTTTATCATATTAAACGGAGATACTTAATACCAAAATTTGCCTGTAAATATATTTTTCTTTCATTTAAAAAGCGACATAATTTCATTAACGACACAGAAAGCATGGAAGACCATTGCAAAATAACAGTTAAAAGTGTTCTCTCTTTTTTTTGTCAAGATTAACTTGTGGAAACGCTAGATTAAAAATATTCCAGCATGTGTTGTGAGCAAGTAAATGCATGGCATGAAAGTGGCACCGTTTCTGTCTGTGGAGAGTATCTATCATCATGATAATGAGTCGCCATCTTATTCGCATACACTCTCTTAATACTAATCCCAATCCCTTTTCTCTATCTCTCCATTCCCATATCATTGTATATATATATTTTTTTTTCGTCGTTTCTTGCGTTTGTTCTTCTAATCATTGTTCATCGACCATTTCAAGTTCCCTTAACCTCGCTGTTTTATTCCACATGTATATTAATAGTTCTGCTTTGAATCATTTAGACATTCAATTATTCTTTTCGTCCTTTAATTCTACCTGAACCAGACCAATACTTTTCTCCACACCTGACTCTTTGCTAACATGCCAGAGTACTAGCGATTTGCCTGCTTTTCTACTACATGGAACCCTAACCTGTACTTTTTGCGGCATGGTAGATGAGGATTGACAGGATACAATCCTAACTTGTCAAGCGGTCCCATTCATTCTCATCTTTACCCAATCTACATCAAAACAATCTCATGTATGTCCCTTCTTATCCCCCGCCCTCAACCTTTTACTCACAAAAGTGCACCCCTTTTACCCCCATCCCTCGCGAGAAAAAATACAAATAATCCCAGAAAATAAATCAGCAATTTGGAGGGTGCCTTTGATCAACTTAAACGCTGCTTGAAAAGATTAAAACCGCGAGTGTTTTTTTATACTTTTTTCTATGTCCTCTTCTATTCTGCTCGTCTCCCGTCCTTTATCTCACAACTGATTTCAGTGGTAGAACCAGCTAGCCATCCGTACAAACACAATTTCATGCATGGTCACCAATCTTCTGTTTATTTATCATATTTTTCAATGTTCTTGACGTCAAGGCATTCCCTAAAGTTAATGAGGAAATCCCTGAAGCTGAGAGCGGAACACCGAGAAGAATAGTTCCGCAACACTCGTGAAATTACCATATTCTTTTCCTATTACTTTCCTTTGTTTGGGCTGTTTGCAAACAGCTTTTTATGGTCTTTTCAACTCATATCTATTTTCAAAGTTTTCAATAGTTGATACGGTCATCCATTGTTGGGTTTTTGTTTCTTAGTAAAGTCCTCTCCCCTCCTCTCCTTTCATTTCATACCAATCTAAACTTGGATTGTATGTTAAAAACAAATGAACTGTATTGTGCTTCAGAGTAAGACATGTGAGAAGCGGAAGAGAGGTCTATATCGCAATCTAATATTTTGTATTGTTTCCGTTTCATTAATCCTTATAATTCATTTTTGTCAACCAAATATTTTCTTTATCTGCAGATATACAACTGTCATGTAATTATTCATTCTCTAACTTGAAACCTCTCTGTCTTACTTTACTATTATTAAAATTGTTATTATAATAACTTATAAATCGTCCAGGTAAATTCATTGTCTTTTCAGATGGGTAAACGAAAGAAATAAGTTGTCAACCAATTTACAAGAAGACAAAGGCAATTCGTTATATGAACAATGAAAATCTTAATTTTAAAGCATCGCATTCCCGGCATCCACGCTTCACTTTTTTCTCTCCCGTTCATTATATTTCTTTTGGTGATATAAAAAAATGAAATGCATCCTATACTGATATGATATATGTGAGAATATTACACTACTGGAAATGGTAGACATAACGTGCATAGAGGTACTTTGGATCGTAATTTTGTTGAGGTTTTTAAGAACATACACACAAAAAAAAAACAATGAAAAAAACAAATTATTTACAAAGAATACTTTAAACAAACTAAACGTGATTTTTTCTCGAAGGTTCTCACCCACGCATATATTGGAATATCAAGTCTGAATTTTGTAAAATTACTTTAATCTATTTTTACTAACAATGTTTTTTTTTTTCATTTTATTCACTTGTATCAATTATCCAACAATACATCGCTCCTTCTTTTTCTGACTACAAAAATAATTATGTTTCATACTTGAATTAATTATTTTTATAAAATGTATAATGTTTATCCCAATCGGACAGTCGTGAAATTTATTTTTATTTTTTTACTGACGAAAATTACTGATAAAATCTGTCTATACACATCGCTAGTGTGTGTCTACAGACAGACTTTTCTTGCTTCTAAATTGGCCAACTTAAGTTAAAGTTTCGAGATTAGTTTTATTGCGAGACACTTCTGAAAATATCAAATAAACACGTCTAAATTATACATAAAATTACATCACCTTTTTCCATGATTTATTTAGCTTGATGTACATTAATAATCCCGTGTTTTGTGGTCTTGTTTTCTAAACACCATTGACGTCATTACCCTAATCATATTTTTTGGTATTATTTTAGGAACGACACATAAACTAAAAGTCGATTCATCCATGAAATTCATTTGACTGCAAATTTAACCCAAATTTGTACATTAAAGAGAAAGGGAGAGAAAGAGAGAAGATATACAGATGGAAATGTAGAGGAAAGGCATTCACAATAAAGAAATGATCGATTGAATTTGTAAAATATCATTGACAAAACTAGATAATGGCAGGTTTATAATTTCATGAATTTCAATTGGAAGAACGATTATAACCATGATAATGTCAGGGGAAAAAAGCAAATTTATTCTTTGTTAAAAGAAGATAATAATGATAACGGTAATAATAAATTTAGTGATGAAAAATAATTAACAAGATAAACACTTTTAATAAAACATCATTTTAAGAATATTAGATATCATCACCATAATCATTATGATAATAGTAACGATACAGAAAATGTCACTTTCGTTACTTAAATATCCTTACAAACCATTATGCTTTGATTTATTAAAGATGGCAATGGTGCATTTACATAATATATTTTCATTATTATATAGAGGTGCCTAAGAACAAACTCGTGGCATAAAACTTAAAAAGTAAAAAAAAGCGATTTCACCTTTAAATTTCACCTTATAGTTGAGGGTTTATACATTTCATATGGAAGGCCAGCGTATTAGAGACGTGAGGGAAAAATCATTATTTTTCTATTAGGGCGGTGGTTGGGGATTTGTATACTTCCATCTATCTGTCTCTTATAACCATGTGTCATAAATTGATGGGATGTGATGAACTCATAAATGTCCTCTAGACGGCCTGGGATACACCAAGACACCGTAAGCCGATGAATACGAAGGGTCTATACTTATCCTAGGCGTAGTCAAGGGGGACGCAGGGGCACTCTTCTATTCTTCGTAAAGTGACGAAATGGTGAGATAAGTAAAGTTCTGGTAATGCATTTAGAAATAGAAAGCAATATCAATATTAATGCCATTTTTACCATGTTCTTATCAGGTTCCATTCATGCAGGGGGTTGTTTCGTAAAGTTTGTCATCAATGCCAAACGGACAATTTTCGTAAGAAAATTTTTATTTTTAATCAGTCGCCAGTTTCTTTAATTTGTTTTAACATATATTGTGATTCGGTATATAATTAAAACATTATTTTTTTTTAACAGACCCCTGGTCGTTTTATATATAGGAATAATACGTAAAACCTCTTTGAAGAATGATATAGAAACAAAAATATATAATAAAGTAAATGAAGAACGTAAAAATGCGAAAGCATGTTGAAAACTAAATATTTTCAGGGGGTGCTTCACAGTACTTCATATACAACACAGATGTGAAAGAAAATGTGTCCCACTATATCTGAGACCCCCCTCTCCTCCTCTCTTCAATGTCATTTGCCCCTTTTCCCTCAAACACAGGCACCTCTTAGTAAAAAGCCCCCTCTTACGCCTCTAGCCATGCATCTTGGTTGGGTGAGAATTATGAGCGAGTCAGGGCAGCCCCTACAGCTAAAAGTACATGCCACCGAAGACCGCTTCGTGAGGTCGATCGCTCATCTCGGCTAGAAAATTTAAAAACATATCCTCAAAGCAGAAATGGGCGTGGAAATAGGCTACACGGAGAGGACAACATTCATAACAACAATGAGATAGAAAAATGTGGATTCCAGCTAAGATTCTCTTATTCATACTTTGGTCAGTTCGGTCTACTGCAGGCGCATAGCCAGGGGGGGTGGGGGCGGTCGCCCCCCCCCAAACGTCCCCAAAAAGAAAAAAAAAAGAGGAGAAAAGGGAAAGCGAAGGGATAGGAAAGGGAAGAAAGGTAGCTTTGTGGGTTTTTCTTTTAATTATTTATTTTTTTCTTAAAAGAATCAGTACCTTAACGAAACTACTTCACTCTCGCTCTAAATTGAAATAAATAAATTTTGCTCCCGCGCGATAACAAGGTTGCAGTTCTCCTTTGTTTCCCTCACCCTTTCTCTAACCCTGTTTTTCCACTTCGGCTATGGGACTAGTTTGTTTCTTGCCAGTTAAAGTTCAAATGTATACATTAGGGCATGGAATTAGAGTAAGGTAAAGGACGAAGTATATAAAGTTACTGTATCATTTTTTTTCAAATTGATTACGCGACATTAATTACCGCACTTCTGGTCGGGTAAATTTTTTCATCAAATTCTGCCGTCTCCCCCATATAGGCCACTTCTCCTGCTTTTCAGCTCATTACTAACAACCATAATTTAGGGGCAAACATGTTCCTCATTTAAAAAGAGGAAGGTATAAAATTCGTTTCGTAAATAAAAAAAATTATAAGTAATATTTTTATTAAATTCTATGAAACTTCATGTCGTTTCCCTGCACATTCATCTCCTGTCTTGTTTGCGCCCTCAGTTTGAAATTTTGAATGACAGTTAAGTTTCTTAATCATTCAAAATGAAGAGCTTCAGGATGAGTCAAAGAAATTATACATCTTCCTTTCTTATATAATTTCAGTAAATCACCGAAATTTCAAATTTTTGCGCTTATTTTCCTTGTAATGAAGTTCAATAATCTTAGAAAATCAATTGAATTAAAGCCGATGGGGTATTAGAGTTATCTGCATTCGATGAAACGTCTACCCTTTGAAATTTGAGTTTCTTCCTCCCGTCATATACAATTCTTCTCCTCTGTTTTGCGAGTTAAGGATAGGCACTGTCGCTAAATTGTTTGTAATCAAATCGGATTTTTCCAAGGGAAGCATTCAATGTAACTTAGAGAATACCCTTTTCCCGGGACCCTTTTCTTTTCCAAAAAAAAGTGGTAAAACGCTTTAGCATCCGCGCTTCGCGCGAGGAAATTATTATTTTAACTTCCTCCATTATATCCCTTTCTATGCTTCACTATTGAGAACAAGGTTCAAAATCACAATGAAATCAACAAATTTGGATCTGACATTTATAGACAAGAGAGACGGCTCCTTTTCATTTTAATTTATCAAACATCAAATCTCCCCCTCCCTGCACCCACCTCCTAGGGAGCGCGCTTCGCGCACTCTATAAGTGTTGGCACGCCTCGCGTGCATTTACTGCCCCCTCCAAAATGAAATCCTGGCTACACGGTTGGTCTACTACCGTCGGTTAATGATGCTCTGCCCCGGCATTGATCACTTTTGGAAACCTCAACCAATCCCATACCAAGTGGATATATATATATATATATAAAGTAGATAAAATGAGAACGAGAAGATAAAGCCTAAGTTTAAGAGTGAGTTTGCCAAAGAGAGAGAGGGGGGGGGGTAGAGCAAGATAGGGGTGGAGATAGACTCTGAATGAGATACGGGAGGAGAAAAATTGAAAGGGAATTGAAAATTAAGAAAGGTTACTAGTATATAGGAAGGTAAAAGAAAAAAAGATTTAAAAATCGATACACCGAAGGTAGTAGTTCGTGACGGAATCACGTCGGCGTTGGGAAGAGTTTTCGCGCCTCCACTCGGGACCAAGGCGACACTATACAGCCGATACTTTTCGTCATGAAAAATAAGGTCCTAAGATATAAAGTTGTCCCATCCATTTGTTTTTTACTGACATAAAGTTTACATTTGGTTTGTATCTATCCGTATTCAATGTGATCTTGTCGTTCTTGTTACTTTCTTTATCTCTTATTTCTGACATGCCGTGCTGATGACGTTTAGTTGCCTATTTACTAAATTATCATTTTACTCTGATATAATTTGTGTGCTACTACCGTTTTCATAACATTAAACTCTATAATATTTTCAAATTATTTTTGGTATTTGTCACTTTCTTTTTTCTTTAGTTCCGTTTTATGTATGTATCGATTGATTAATAAGCCCTAAGCATCATTAACTTAATGTATATTACCAGTTTTGTGGTTATTTCTGTGGAATCAAACTTGACTCGAAATTGATTGACGGATTTAGGTTTACCCGAAGTGATGTGCAGTCAACCTAAATACGAGTCTTCTTGGTCGTGTGTCACCGAAATAAAACTGACTCCAGCCGACACCTTTCCGAGTCAAATGTGACAAGATAGGAATTAACATTAAAAAAATTGGAAAGCCTACAGTTCGGGCCGAACATTTTGCCTCAATGAAATCGGAAGGTGAATTATAAGATTAATGTAACCACACATCCAAGGTATGCATATTATGTATTGCCGTTTTTGTCTTATCACAAGAAGTTAATTCATAATCCACAAATGGTATAATCCATAGTATTTCGCTGATTTTTTTTGCAATTATCTATTCTATTTTTGGGGGCCTTAACAGTAATAAAAATAGGCCGGTTAAAATAAGAATACAATATTCATGAAAATACTTTGCATGATAGTTGTATCACATCAATGATGTGTTAATGCAATAACTGCAATAATCTCACTTTTCATTTTGTATTTCGTTGTACGAATTCATCTTGAAATAATTTTGCAATAACAACAGTAGAATATAATGCTATTCAAGGAAGGCTGATACCATAGTTTACATAAGCCGTGGGTATGTTGATGATAGACAAGTGTCTTAAATTCCGAACAAAATAATACGTTGTTTGACAACAATAGTCGTATTCTTATTCAGTTTCAATCACTCGAAGCTATTAATGATAACAATAATAATAATAATGATGATAATAATAATCATGATAATAAACAATTATACTTGCTTAAACAGCGCTTAACACGTAAATTTCCCTGGATTTAGCAGAACAGCTGTTACGCGCACATGCATTTCAAGGATTAAATTCCTGCCAGGTACCCATTTACCTCACCTGGGTGGATCAGAACCCACGTCCCTCTGAATGAAAGACGAGAGTCGTAACCACTAGATCATAATGCCCCGGGTTGTTCCTATAAAAAAAATCATCAAAACAACAATGATTGATTATTAGTTTTTAAACACTTAGTGCACTTTAGAGCACTATGGATAACGTACACCAAAGTCCTCCCTATTGGCCCGCCATCTTTATGACAGGGTTTCGAATCCCAAACCTAATTGATGTGTTACATATTGGCGTACGACCGTGGCACTGTGCATAATTTTGTTAAAGGTAGGCCGACTAATGGCGAAGCGATCGAGCTTACCACGGGGATATTTTGCTGTTGTTTCTAGATTTACAAATTGAAATTGTTTAATTGTTTAATAATTATGTACAGATTATTATGTATAAATTCTGACTATATTTATTTACTAGAAGCTCACTGCTGATTGTTTAATTGTTTAATTTATGTATGACTTGTAACTATGTATATTTATTACAGGCCCACTTCGGAAAACACACACATACACACCCTCCCTCCCTCACACCCCCCACACACACACACCCTCACACACACACACCCTCGCCTACATGTATTCATGCACTCACTCTCAGACACTCCTTACTCTTGATTGCAATTGCACTTGCATACTAGCTTTCACTATATTACAATCTGACAACTACAACAAACAACAATAAATTGTATAACCATAAATAGTTCTATACTTAAGCAGAATTAATTAATAGCTTGTTAATTATTGTGTATTGTGTATTTTACGTGAATGATGTTAGCCTGGGATAAAATAATTTATGTTGCCATGTCAGTTTATGTTTTGTAGATGTATATATGTAAAAAAAAAAACATTTTACGTACAATAAAGATATTTCATTCTATTATATTTCATCAACGTATTTGTCTGACAGGTTGCCGGATCTGACAACTGATGGGCTCGGAAACATTGTTACTTTAATTATTACTATACGAGAAAACTAGACTTGGCGGATAAAGTATCCGACATTAAAGTCGTTTCATGAAAGCATGGTCAATGATAAAAGACTGCCCTGGTAATATTTTGGATAGCCTCATGTGAAACAATTTCCAGTTACAAAGTAGGCGTTGATTTTTGTGTTTATGCTTTGAATTAATTGGTTCAAGGGGGCAGGGCAAGACGGAGATGCCCCGTACCGTTGCATATGACCATGCAAACCGAAGATTGGGTAGATTTCTTTTTGCGTTAATGGATGTTGTGCTTGGTTTGACTAACATTACCAAAAAAAATCGACACCTTAAACTTTTCAGAGTAATATTAGTAACAAATTACATACCGTGCACCCGGAAAGACAGCCAACACAAAGTCTGTGTTTTCTTAACGTCAGCGATATAGACAGTATAGACATATACTGAAGAAATGACTTGAGATGGTGAATCATGGTCTAGTGAATAAAAATACATCCATATGTTGATGGATTTGAAAGTTTGAATCATTGACTGTTCCACTTGATCACTTCTACTCAATTAATCTCAAATTATGTCAAAATAATTGACAGAGCAATAGATTTTTCAAAAGAAGCAAATAAGAAAAACGGACGACGAACGAGACAATATCAAGGACTGAAAGGAGAGAAGAGTTCCTTTTTTCTGGAATGTATGAATAAGAAAATATAAGATTGTATGGTAAAGCAGTTGTTAATGTCTTTCATGTCACCTTTGCATTACCAAATAAATTAAGGGATTCTGGAAGAGGGATATATAGCATAGATATTGATGATTTTTACAAGTAAGGAATGATCCAATGCATTTGTATGTTCAT
Organism: Lytechinus pictus; assembly: GCF_037042905.1. NCBI lineage: Eukaryota > Metazoa > Echinodermata > Echinoidea > Temnopleuroida > Toxopneustidae > Lytechinus > Lytechinus pictus. The sequence goes on along the minus strand of NC_087247.1, from coordinate 44,030,515 downwards.
CTTTCAATCTCTTTTTCTCACTCTCTCTCTTCTTCTTATTCAGTAAGCAAAAATACCCAGTCCGTCACTATTGCATCAGTAAGCATGACGGTTACGAACCATTGCCCTGCGTCCCGATTCGTCGCGCACGGTCTCTACCAAGCCATACTTTAGCTCGAACCCTTGCAAGATGCCAGGGCGATGGCCGATGCGGAGGGCGGCAGGGTGGTGGAGGACAGCGACGCGCACTCCCAGATTCATTCCAGCCAAATCACGTTGACTTCACACCTCGGCTTTGGTGAGAACTATCTCTGCGACTAGTTTGGTCCAAGAACACAGATAACATTTTAACTATAATCATTGTCTTCACTCTCGAGATATTTTCTACAGATTTTCTAATTACGTCTTCTTCAAAGTAAGAATAACGTATGTAAACCGGGATGTAAACACTACGAGGAATATAATAGTTAAATGACCTTTTCATCAAATAAATAGAGTCCAGTGATATCTCGCCAACTGCGGAAATGGTTGAACGGCTGAAAGAAGACAAACCTCCACTTTTAACACTTAGCGTTCGCGCAGAGAAAGGTTTAAATATGTAATATATGTTACTCTTTGCTAGGACGGAACGGCAGTGGGGGGAAATAATGAATGTCTTATTATTTTGCCAACTCTGGTTGCGATATTCAATTTATGGAGGTGTCAACTGGAGAATAGATTCCAAAAAGAAAGATCGAGGAGTGAATGTAAACGAAAGAGGATGAATGGTGAAAATATATGGAGGACATACAGAAGTCTTTCACGTTGTTGGATGGATGAGGTATGATGGGAAAGGGAGAGGTATGAAGAAAGGCGAAAAGGAGACATTAATTTTGAGACATGAAAATTTTGAAATAAACAAATATTGAGTAATCGAAAAGAAAGAGGTGAAAATATGAAGAATTGGAAACATATCAGGAAAAAAAAAATCCGATTCAGCTTTAAACAACTTCGAATAACAGCAAATACATAAAATCTGATCGGCGATTCATTAATTTTAGCTCCTTCTCTTTTTATATTTTTCCCTCTCTGTCTCCCCCACCTCTCTCTCTCTCTCTCCTCCCCATTTCCCTCCACATCCTATCCTGCTATCATTTCTATCGGCCATCCGAATTTCGAAGATCTTGATTGAAGCCTGAAAGCGAGTGTGTAGGGGGGGGGGTAATTTCGCAAGTAAATATTCAGTCACTTGGAGATCGGAAATTAATGGGAGAGAGAGTAGAAATGAAAAATTGCCTCTTTTTATCACGTTTAACACAAGGGTGCGAAACAATATTTGTGATGAATCAAGCGAGACGCACCCGTAACAAACGCACTACGTGAAGTCGATACTTTTACCTTTCTACATCTCCTAGAGCACTTTGATCTAATCTCATTTCAACGGCACACGATTGGCAAGAAATACCTGGAATATTAACCGTTTCCACTTAATGAAAAGGCTTGATAATTCCAGCATGGTTTCAGGTAATACTTAAACCTCTACAGAATATATTATTGAAAATAAACAAGAAGAAGGGAAATAACGAAGATAATTGAAAATTAAATCACTAACATTTTCAATTGATGATGGGAAAGACATATTGGATTATTTGGGCAGTTTTAGCCCTGAAAAGAATGTAAAAATAAGAAGATGCGCAAGATTATTTCCAATGAAGGAATAAGATGTACGTTCCTATAGGAATGCTTTTCCGGAAAGGTGATATTGCGGAATTTTTGTGAGTTTGCGTGGGTGTGTATCTATGTCCGAGTGAAGAACAAGTGATTTAGATAAAGACAGAACAGTTTACAAACATACCACTGAAATGCAATAAAAATCTGATGATAAATAAGAAAGTCGTGACTTTTTAAAATTTTGCCTCGTTTCATAAGTCAGTTGTAAGCTCAACATTGGCAGCGTTCAAACAAAATAACAAATGTTATTTAGTTTGTATCATTACATTCATTTTATTCATTCGTTAAATTTACAAATAAAACAATATCTTCTTTTTAAAAATCCACATCATTACTAACACATAGGTCTATCATAAAGTATTAATCAATTTTGGATGTGGGGAGTCAATAAAGTCAGAGTTTTTATACAGAAATAAAAATCAATTAAGCAGTACGAAATGGCACATACAATAACACAGAATAACTTTTGAGAAGACAAAAACAATTACAAGGAAGAAACGGGAAGAAAAAAAAGAACAAGCGTAGCTATTCCAAAAGTTAGGTAAGTAAAAAGGTCGGTCATGAATTTATACATCTCATTAAAAGGTTTTTATTTACGCCATTAATGCCCTCAGTATATCAAAGCAAGCTTGTCAAATTAAACAGAAATGTAAAATGGCATTATTTTCTTATTTCTATGAAACTTTAAACATGTTTACTGTTTATTGCTTTTTATGTACATGTACATGAACGTATTCAAATCAGCTTACTGTTGGGTTGGACTGACATGACATTACCGAAGTGACTGGTGAATGAGATTGGTGATTTTGTTTGTTTATGTTACAAAGAAAGTTTATGAACTCGGAGAAAGGGTCCAATATTTTTTTAAATTTTCAGTAATGCCGAATTTCCTCATAAAGTTGACTTGGCTTCCAATTGTTTATAGAAAATGATAACCATATAAAAGCTTGACGGAATGTCGATGAGATTATTACACAATTTTGGGTAATACCTATTGCATATACCAACACAAATATTTCGTACTGGTGATTTTCCAATATGTCATATCCTGCCGCCCCTTTTTCATAATAATAGATAACAATTATAACTTATTTCAGTAGTGACTTGGTCTTCCATCCGACCCTGCATAACAAAATAATTATCATTTTTTTAATATCTATTTTTTTTAAATAAATCACCATTCTTCATTCTAGTATACACCGAGAGCCTGACAGAAAGTCTCAAGTTTTAAGTCTGTTGTATGTCTCGACCGAGGATTGAACCCATGACCTTCCATTCATGAGTCAAGAGCTCTATGTATTCAAGCTTTTACAGTACTTTAATGGTAAATCAATTTCTGAATGTAATATAATGAGGAATCTCAAGTTGATTAATTCAATAAATATATATATTTTGTTACCATCAAATTGCATTAAACATAATCCAAATAGATACATGTACATGTGTTAAAAATGCAAATAAAAAAAAAGGAGGAAAGCTCTCCCTAAGGTTCACTACACCAAGTAAAAAGTACATCGCAAGAATAACGAATGCTGCGATTCTGGCCCACCAGATTTTCAAACTATTTAAATGAATGCTTTGTATATCATGTACATGTATATAGAGGGAAATTCCATGTGGACTATCTCACCCCACAACCCCACATACACACACCCAAATACCTCATCCAGCTTTGCCACGAGCTTGCCATTCCTATTTTAATTTGAAATATTTTTTTAGATACCTTTCTAAAAGATAAATGTATTTAATCAAGAATCAATTATTGATATTACAAAGGTGAAGTCTGCGTTTTGTCACATAAATACCGATGGCGCCCCGCCCCTTCCAACAAATTACTGGGTACTCAAATTGTTTTGTCCTATATGTCTGATGTATCGTGCAAATCAAACATTTCAAAATATTATATGTTGTCTTTTACAAGCATCCATTTCAAAAACATCTAGCTTTCAAAAAGAATTTACTATCATAATAAGGCAGTCTGAATTGAAAGAGTGAATCATATTATAGCATCAATCTGCTTTGTGTCAAATCTGGAGCGATCTTCGGCGATATATCCAAACCATTTCATTCTCTGACCTTGATTTTTGACAACAACCCCCTCAAAAAATTTTGCTGGGAGCAATCTTTATTGTTTCCTTTCCTTTTGAAAAGTTAGGGCTTTTATGAAAATCGGGCTATTAAGGATTGAAAGAACAGAAATTTGGTACAATAATGCTGCCAGCCGACATCTAAAGAAGGAAGATGTGATGGCGGTGATGTATTACCAGATGGATTGGAAACGGCTCAAAGTATTCACACGTAAAAGAGAGGGGTAAAAATAAAACATACCACCCTTCTTTGCCCGTGATTTACAAAATATGTATTTATATTCACTTCAATCCACTTTATCGACGGGGCACCCGGGAACAGTATAGATGATAAGTTCGTCAATATATTCATTCCTGCTATTCAAGTAAAGCGTTTGTGTTTTGTTCATTCTTCCAATTTCTAAGTTCGAACTTTTGAACAAGTCATTTATAGACCTGTATTGCATTGTCACACGATGAATTATGCATGAATTATATTAGATGATCCTAATGAGTGGTTGAAAAAAAAATATTAAGTCTTTTTGATCTTGCTGAATTACAATAATTTTTTTTTAGAAAAAAAGAATAGTGCCAGGATCTTGATAACGTAAACTGATCAAAGTTCATCAGTCACGCACACGCACCAATACACCCTCACACGTTCCTTGTTCTCTATAATAGCATACACTCACCCACATCCAGACACTCACGCAATCGCGCGTGTGCGCACACACATATTTCTTGTCCAACATGGGATTTCATTCAAATAATTAACATAAACTCAAGATAAATAGTTACAAAAAAATTTACAAATCTTCATTTTATTTCAACAAGAATGTACCAAAATATTTACCAAAACTGAAGCAAATAATGATGGAATAAAATGAACTGAGCCCCGTCCCTCTTCATGTAGATCTAATAATATATGAAAATTAATACTCATGATTGATTTGAAGAAAAAATTATTAAGAACGCATCCCTAATTCCATTTTTCATCAAGCTCCAAACATACAAGGAAAACCACACACACCCACATACATAAATAAACATATGTACAAATGTGTTCATGAATATTTAATTTTGCGGAACATATTGCACAGAAAACAAAGAATCTGCAAATCAGATTGTTACGAGAGAAGGGAAAAATAAAAGAACTAGTAAAAAAAAACTAAAAGAAAAAATGCACTCCATATACACCCACGCATTTGATTTTTTTAATGACGATGGTTTCTTCTTAATAAACAAAGGAGTGTTACAATGAATCATACAGATGAAATATAAATATCAAAATCTATGGGCCATAATTTGATTTCCTGAAGTAGACATCCCACACTGGCACCAACGCACCAACTTTCACTTCCATTCTCTCTTATTCAAACCGAATATCTCTATGCACTTGTTAATACTATATAGGGTCTATATCAGATTAATTATATTACCAAACATATTCAATATATATTTGGCGAAAAACAGGCTATTTTTAGGATATAAACCGTGAATGATCTATTAAGTGATTTGGCTAAAAAATATGATTATATCGGAGGTATAACGCCTCTCGTACTAACTCTCATGTACAATTTCATTAACATAAATAGAAGAAAACACCTTCATCAGGATTTTGTGGTTTGGGGGGTTTCATCGGAACTGATTTTAGTTCTTACAAGCTTTTCCAAATATATAGCATTTAATCATTTGTTCAGAAGTCTAATTAATGTCTTATGATAGAACGTAAAATATAAAGTGTTAACCCAGTGTTTTTTTATTATGTTTATAATCAACGTCATCAATCAATGACTCATGCATACACATTAACCTGATGTGATAACATTGAGTTGTAGTAGTGGACGCATAGCCCTATCTACAACCTCATACAAATATGATAAGGTCGAGCTTATAGGCCTACTTGGTTGCTTGTTTGCAGGAAACAGCTTTGGTACACACAAATGATTTATTTCCTAATTGTAAATTGATCTTATTTGTTTAAAATGTGATCATTTGTAACGTTTTTGGCTTACATAGAGTTGAAATTAATATATTACAATTTCCATTCACTTTTCAATGTATGCGCCATTTTATATAATTGATTTCCAAATTTATCGTCTTTAACGTCTTTCTCATCAGCATCACATTGCTACCACTAGCAGCATCAACATCATCACCATAATCCTCGTCACATGTGGTCATCATGATACTCATCATCATCGCTACCTCAATTCGTCCTCCTATATACTGTCCACTTCCACCACGATCATAAAAATAGCACCATCATCAACAACAACAACGACGAAAACAGCAACAACATCATCGTCACCATCATCATCATCATCATTATCATCATCTTCATCACCACCATCATCATTATCATCATCATCACCATTATTTTCATTATCATAATCTATTCACTTTTATCACATTTACCCCGATGGTTGTTGTGTCGTTAAATGTCGTTAATGGCATTATCGTCATCGTCGATGACTTCACCAACTAAATCGTGGATTTACCAACGAAAGATTCGTCAATAAAGTCACACCATCATTACACATTCACATCAAGATAATCATTTCTTTCTTCATTCAGATCGCTCACGTCAATTCGTTCATCGTTGTTTTCGTTGGCATTGTAGCATATTCTCCTTTTATCCTTTGTCTCTCTCCCCCTATCTTCCTATCTTCATGATCTTTCTTTCTCTTTCTTTCTCTCTGACTGTCACACAGTTATCAAAAGTCTGATATACACAAAGACCATCAGTTGAACAGAAGTAGGTGTGCACATTTTCACACACACTATCTTACTTGCGTGGCATATACTTTTTAAACCAAGCATTCTATTACAGAATTATTATTTATTCACCGAACGCATGCAATCAGAAAATTGCAATTTTATGCAATTTAACTCTCTTATTTTCATAATGAGCTAAATTTGTGCCAATTGAGTCATTAACGGGTATATCATCAGTCAAAACAAACTGCAATTAATTATAGAGGCAATTAGAGCCATTAACCATTCCTGAAAATGATTGAACAACGGGCATTTCGTTTATATGAAAAAAATGGCTGCATTTAGATACATAGACATAATAGATACATGTAACCGAATTCTTAAACATTTATTTTAAAATGAGTGTAAATTTCAAACAGCATTATGATAATACAAATTCAAACATGAAAAAATGAAAGAAAAAAAATCCTGTTAGTATTGTAACCAGGGTATACCACATACAATATATATTCTATATATCATTCTATATAAATACACGTACTGTTAAGTTTATGATTGCAAGATACTGGACACTATCAGAACTACCTCCAAATGATCTTTTTTTTATTGAAATACATTGTTTGCTTCATAAAATTGAAAGTATCTAACATTTTACGGCAAAAATGATTGTCTCATTTCATTTGTTGCCAATTTCGATACCTAGCATCGTTATTAGTAATCAAAATATATTGTTTTACCAATCAGAAATGAATAATGAAATGGGATTATGTGAAAGTGAAAAGGCTCAAAAGCTGCATACAACTTTTAATATTAACCCAAATGGAGTACCAGTTCCGTCCAAAAAGTTAAAGTTTCAAGTTCAAGTTTTTCATTTCGACTCAACTTATTTATAGAACATAGGAAATAATCACTCTGAGTTCAATATCACAGTGTTTACGCATAGATAGACTTGATTAATAATGTTTTTTGTGTATATGCAACAAAGCTGTCACGCTCACTTCACCAACATCCACGTATTAATTCTAATTTTAGTTAATTCACACTCCAGTGTTTTAAAATTTATATTTGTTAAAAAAGCTTAATCTCTGAAAAAAAAATGACAGAACATATAATTAAAATATTAATATTAAACCTATATTAAAACAAATAATACAAAACAAAATCCTCTTTCCACATGTTTACACAAAAATTGAGAAAAAACGAAACAACTTTTTTTCTTCAATAAGACTGCTGGGTTACCCTGGTTGTAATACATAAATATAAAATAGTTCTCCACTCTATCGAATACGAAGATTGCAATGATAGGATATAACATAGGATGGAGGTGTCGTGGTCTAGTGGTTACGACTCACGTCATTCAGTCAGAGGGACGTGGGTTCGAATCCCAGCCATGGCGTGTTTTCCTTCAGCAAGAACTTTACTCACATTATGCTGCACTCGACCCAGGTTAGGTGAATGGGTACCCGGTGGGAGTTTCACAAAGCTGTTCGTAAAGTTACGCACAACTTTATGCACGACTGGAACATGTTCTTAGGTCATATATCAATTATACAGGGATATCATTCAGCACAAAAAAGGATCACCAGTCGTTCGTAAAGTTTCTCATAACTTACGAACAGCTTTTATGAAACGCCCACCAGGGGGGGGGGGCGTTTCATAAAGCTGTTCGTAAGTTAAGAACGAACCTTTCTTACGCGCTTAACCATCGCCAATGAATATATAATTTACCACAAGAAGGATCACCAGTCGTTCATAAATTCGCTCTTAAATTACGAACAGCTTTATGAAACGGCCACCCGGTAGGATTTATTCCTTGAAAGCTTTAGCACCTATATCGCGGCTCAGCTACAGCCGGGGTAATAATATGATACCAAGTATCAAACGCAGTAGAGTATATGTAATTAGAGTAGTACAGTAGCTGCGCTACATACTATCAATATTATAAAAAATGAGACAGCAACATATGGTTTGAGTATCAATGATTAGGCCTATACACCTACATTTCGCAATCAGATATCCTGTGTCCAAATAACTATTTAAAGAAATACATCAGGCTAATTAATTTATTCTTGTATTCGTTTTTGCATAGCAACTATATGGAGTGGAAAATTGTATATGCATTGTATTTTTTAAACAATATTTTATTGGTATCTGGTTACTATTGGTATTACAGTCATGATAGTTCCGTTTCTATGCAAGATATAAGCACATTTTTGTGGAAACAAATAAAGCTCCAGATTGTACAGAACAGTTCCGGGATTAGAATCCCGTCGCGATGCTTAACTTGCATTGCAGATCGTCAATCTACAATCGCCACACTCCACACAGGTGAGGTAAATTTATACCTGGTATGAATCATGAATTCCTCAATACAAAAGAATGTCAATACTCACATGACTAAACTCATGATAATGTGGAGCATCAAACATGACGGATATTGCTTGTCAACAACTAACGAATTTTTTTTTTCTTTCTCTCTGAAAGATGCATTAACTAATATAATTATATGTTTTCAGAAAATGAAACTTCACATCAAGCGGTACCTTAACAAATGCGAATTTAGTTTTGGGCGTAATATGAATACACGTATAATGCTTTGGTATTACTATCTTGACATGACTATGCTTGTACCAACCATGATAAACTTGACCAGGATTTAAAAAAAAGGCCTCTAACAAATAAAAATAAAATATCTCACCGAAACAGGCTTCAGTTGAACTGTTCTTGGAAATGAATCAGTAAAATCTCACTGAGTTTTTGTTATGACCAAGTTGCTCGCTACGATGATCGTTGAATGAAAAGAACTCCGTACATTGAGAACGGATATTAACTTCCTACATTGCTACGTTCTTTGATGAATATAGTCCACCCATCTAAGATTCGAACCTTCAAGTCGTGTCTTAATGCAAAACAGATAATACAATAAGTCTATAGCCGAACATTTCTATATATATTCTGAAAATTCAAATTGATTTGATGTGGTCTTATACTAGACCTAATCATCACAAATGTGTACGCCTTCCATATATTACACCTATTTAAATGGGTGGTGACTGAGTTCTTAATCGAACCACATCTAATATTTACAACAAAATTTACTTTCCAGGGATTTTTATTTATCAGGGTGAACATCGTCACCTTGTCTTAAAATGCTGTCTGTTTCATCGGTTGGTGTTTTTAAGCGATATTTATTTTTGTACAATTAAAAGCCAGCGGTTGGGTTGTCATCGGGCGCTGCTTCTAACGGATGAGGGGAGAGGCTGTCGTGCGGCGGCCAAGGCGGCGTACGTGACACCACCAGCTCGGCTCACAATTACCATACCGGACTGCCGGCGAATAGCAGTCTACATGCTTTGTAAACATGGCGTTATTCCAAACACATTACTCAACCTGCCCTCTTTCGATTTCTCCGAGGGCCTGTGCGATTTATGAAATATTTGTAATGTCTCTGACACCCTCTCATGGACCGCTGTCTTCTGAAGATTGTAGTATCAACTTATTTATTCAGATTAATTAAATCATGATTGCCAAGTATATATCATTATCAATTCCGCAAGATTTAAACGTAAAATTTAGCAATCAAAATGTGTGTGTGTTTACTTCATAATGATAAGTGACATCCATTTATTCTAGTTTCCTATGAAATATTGAATAAACATTACCTTTAATAAAAAGTTTTATTTTCTGATCACACACATTGAAAAATCGAAGAGAAGTCTCAACTGGAGACTAAACATATAAAAACACATAAATTACGTATCAGTGGCGGATCCAGGGGGCACATCCGGCCAGTGCCACCCCCCCCCCCCTTGAGAGTCATAAAAATATTTGTAGTGAAAAATGTCGGGCATGCGCAAGTGAACACCTTTTTTTATTTATTTTTCATTTCCATTTGCGTACGCAAGTGAAGACCCTTTTTTATTTCATTGTTTACATGTCTATTTTTTCGTGACATAAATCGAGACTGGATGGAGGTTACGATATTACCAACGGGTAAACTAATTGCACAATCATTTAACAAGATAAAAAAAAAGAAGAAGAAGAAGCTTGCAATCACTGTTAGTCGCCGGTAAGCTCCTATTCACATTGTAGGAGCAATTAAATATTCTTACTGTTTCATATAGGGCATGCACAATTCTGTATGTGTGTACATTCATGTATGACCTGTGTAATAATAATACCATACCTCACTCTTTGTGATATTTATGTAATATGATATTGAACAAATCACTAAATTATGATCAGGTCGTTAATGTGCATGCAGTCGCTGACTGATTTTATTTATTTATTGCCATGATCCAGTTTTGTACTATAAAAGGTAAAAACATTTATTTAATAACACATGTAACGTGAGCTTTGTTTAACATTGTGTGAGGCTAATGAATTAAAACGTTAAATAGCTCAATAATGTAGCTTGGAGGACATTGCTTGCACATCTAGTCTACTACTCGGGCGCCTGAATGCCGGAAAACATCGCGCTCCATATTCTACTTTTCCATTTATTATTGTTTGCGTTGAATATAAGAATTGCAAGCATTGGTTTGGGATTGGCGTTGCATAATTATTCGAGCAGGTTAACATTGCGCTTGTCATCCATATTCGTCGTCTTGTGGTTTAAACTTCTGATTTTCAAATAAGGGTCGCGGGTATGAATCCCAGCAATGTTGTATTTCCCTTTTTTAAAGTGATTTATTCATTTTGTGCTGCACTCAACCCAGGTGAGGTGAGTGTGTCCCTGGCAGGGTTGTGCCGAGCGTGAACAGCGGCAGCTGAATCCGGGATGATAATGACGCGCTTTGTATCCTCTGGAAAAGACAATGTATAAATCATCTCATTTCATTTCAAATCAAAATATCGTATCATCATCAATTGTGCACGAGCACATGGGCAAGCGTTTCGCCATGGAGGCAGAATCGTCCTTGCCTGTATCTTGATCTCTGTCATTGGTCTCTTGATTTACAATGTCCGACACCCTTCCCTCATGATTCACGACCAGTCCCTGCGACCAGAGGTTAAAGTTCAAGAAACAATTATCACGTTGTATATGATACCACGAGACAGCATGAAACATGAATTCATCATGGAGACAGTTTAGACACCATAGGTGGCTTTATGGATGGCAATACAAAGTGGCATTTCTCCCACACGCAGGGAGATCACTGTTATCCGATGTATTACATTGAAAGCGAAGGCATCACCCAATTTTTAGTATGAACACCAACATATACATTCTAATTTACCGTCTGCCAAGAGCCAAATATCTTCGAGAATCTTTGGTCCAACCCTACTGCCAGTGGCGTACCTAGGATTTTTCACAGGGGGGGGGGGGGCAAAACCGTCCGCCAAAAAATTTGACAAGCAAAAAAAAGAAGAAAAAAAAAAAAAAAAAAGATCTTCAGGCTCGTCAGGGGGGGGGGCAATAAAGGTCTTCAAGCTCGTCAGGGGGGCAAAAAAGGTCTTTCAAGCTCATCAGGGGGGGCAGGGATAGTCCTTTGCATGGGTTGTGGCTCGTCAGGGGGCAGACTGCCCCCTCTGCCCCCCCCCCCCCGTAGGTACGCTAGTGCCTACTGCCAAAAAACAGTACTCCTCGTTTCATACATTTCCTCGGTCTTTCTCTCGCCCCATCTTCCTATTTGTCTCTCTCTCTTTCTTTCTTTATTTGCAACACTTTTCTAATATTTCCACCTCTCGTTTTATTCTAAACATGGGTCTAGTAAAATGTCTTTTGTCAAAGATGTCACCGATGTGACGTGACGTTCCAAGTGATTGCGTTCATTGTGGCATCGAGAAAGTTGTTACTTCTAAAAAAAGGGGGGTAACAAAATATTAAGCAGGATCCTAAAACCATATTTTATAGTCTCTTTCAAACGATTACTCTCAGTTTCGCGACTTATATGCACCAGCTGTGAGACATTCATAAACTTTTGGAGTTATTGTATTTCGGGCGCACTATGGTGACAAGGATAAGTTTTATATGGAGACATGATTTGTGAACCAATGATAAAACCTGAAGATATAACTGCTGTATCTTATACCCTTGTAGCTGTTTAAAATATATCTATTTAGGAAGGCCTACTTCAAAAACTGTTAAAGTATATAAATAGAATGCTGTGTGATTATGCCAAGAATGTTGGTTTTACTTTAATAAGATAGAAGTTAAGGCTATACCGTCATATTAATTATATTAGACTGGTTTCTTAATTTATCCGTCTGAACACAATCTTTTTTCCAAGTCGTAACAAGGTTTTCACTCAAGCTTTCGCAAAAAAGTAATCGCTATGCCTCAGTCACATCAGCCCCGAACTGATCAAAACAAGTTAGTTAATCGGTTAAAGATTTCTTTGGTTGGTGTGACTGTCATATTAAAGAGTGAACAGTGGCAGGTTTTGCTTCTGGTCTCCGACTTTGCCTCTACACACCAGTGGTGTAATAAGCCAAACATTTTGAGGGGATCAGGCATGGCATATGGGGCAACATTTATAAAAACTGCGGGTAAGCGAAGCGAGCTAGCAAAACTGTGACCATTTAAAAAAATACTTAAGTGATAAATTTGGACATAATAGGCTTATTCAGGAAACGATGTATTTCATTCTTTTCCTTTTCTTTTCTTCTTTTTTTCCCCTTGGTCGTGAAAAAATTGGAGGGGGGGGATCCATGATGCCCAAGCCCCCCTCCCCACATCTGTACTCCACCCAAACTATGGAATGGTTCATTTGGCTGAGAATGAGGTGAACTATTAAGCGTTTGCCATCAATAGTGGCCCGCACACACGATCTCATGAAGTCCTTGAACGGATAAATGTTCCAGGCAATTTGTTCATAATTCATTCCTGCGTTAGCCTTGAGCTCTTGAACACCCTGCAAGGAGACATTCATCATTAAATCATAGAGTCTGCCACAGCAACAGAGCTGATACTGGTCAATTTATTGTTGTATGTCCACATACAAAAGTATACAGGGTGGAATTGTCCAGGGGCGTCGCGACCCCCGCGCTATTGCACTGTTAATCAATGGTCAGAGGTTTTTAATGCCAAATTTATAATATTAACAAAACAAAATAAGATTTCACGATTTTTATGAATAAACTATTTGTTCATGTTGTAAGGTGTATGGTCACATTCAATTTGAAGCAAATTCTTTTGAGGTATAACGAACAGCTCTTGCTTTATTAAAGGCTTGATACTTGACTTTGTCATGCTAGTTGGTTGTTGAACTGACCATCAGTATAAAAAGGTCCATGGAATACTATTTTTATTGACATTTAAGTGCATTTCAGGCCTCGATTATCGCTTCTACACTGACAATATGAAAGGCTATTCATATAATCATGTTTAAAGTGTTATAAAAAATGTTACCGTAGTAAGCCCAAGTCATGTTCGTTTTAGGCCTGCATGATGTAATAATCGTTGTTTCAGATTATAAATATTAATCGTTAACCATTAGTTGATAAGATTACTAGTTATTCTGCAATGTTTATTGGTAAATGATAAGTCAGGAATCTATTGTTATTTCGGTGCTTTGCTTTACCATATCTTTATTATATGATCTATACATTTCTATACTTTACAATAATCATATGGCCTATTCTTTTTTATGTTGACGATGTCTTTACTCGCCCTTATACTAGTAATAGATGACAGTAAAATGACGTTAGAATGAGAGGTTAGATTTAGTACCGAACTGCCACGCCTGTGAATGATGATGAGGATATTCCCTGGCAGTTTTATGAAGCTATTGAGTGCTTATGGTCGCTCTTGTATTTATTTTTGGATAGATTTCTATTTGATTTACAACATATAGTACTGCCCTTGGCCGGGGAGACTGAAGGAGAATATGAAAGAAGTGGACATCGCTATGGAATTTAGGCCCGGAATTAAGGTGTATCTTCGAAACGGATAAACGTTGGAGTGTGGTTGATATGATCCGTTCTCCTGTATGCATGGACCTACATGCAGATGGATTTATCAACAACAAAAACCTGCCTAGAAACAAAGTCATGACTGTTAACATGGTTACATGCCTGTACACATGGCATGATCGTGTAAGAAGCTAGTTGGTTGGAGGGATTCTTTTCTTTTTTTTAAATAGCACATTTGCATATCACTATCCAAGCTGGCTTAAGAGTAAAAAAAATCGCGAAAGGCGTAGAAAGTTGTGCCCTTTAATTTATTGTTTTTAGGTGTCATGATTGTATGACAAATTATCAATACGATATATTTACTTTTGGATGTGTTGGAGGAAGATTATAATTGAAAAAAATAATATCACATTCATTCGTGTAGCATAAACGTTATTTTATGAAAATGCTTCAGTTGTCGAATTAAATGTCGTATTCATTCATACATGATAACCATTTTATAAAAAAGAATAATTTCAATGATCGAATTTTTATGTTTTACACGGTGGTACGATACATTATGTTTAAGAGATCATGACTGTGATTGAGTGTGATTTTAGTGTGTACAGCAATAGTTTGACAATTGCCGTCTAATGGCAATGAGAGTTCTTTCTAACTCGTTCAATGAAATCGACAGAGAAATTGAAATGATGAACGGCATATAAATCTATATTACAATGTTTATCCAACTAATAAATCGGAATCTGATAGTGCAAAATGATTTAGAATTCATTCTGTTAATTACTACAGGAGTCTACCCATACATCATTATCAGGTGACTAGATAAGCAGATAATACTGCTATGTAGGTGTTTGTGGTTGGGAATGGTTTGGATTTAATCCTCCTCATGGGAGTTTCATATGTTTAAGTGATCATTATGTCATTCAAATACGCCGTATGTCGGTACTTGAGCCTTACAAGGCTTGGTTTAAAAAATACAAATGGAAAGATATAACACTGGTATAGGCCTGATTTCAACCACACCCCCACAATGTACTAGATGTACTATACGACTTCAAGGTGGAGAAGCACCTATAGCTATAATTATGTTGGAATTGACACATTATTTAGATCATTCTGTTTAAAAGTGTTCGATTGTTTTTATCCAATCACTTCAAAAGGGGTGGATAATTTGCAAGAGTAAAGTTAAAAGGCAGTAAAATGGAAATTCAAGAGACTGAAGATTGTGTGATTTAAACAGATTTAAACAGAGTAAAATAATATAAGAAAAACAGCAAATTGAAAATTTTATCAAAATCCGACCAGGAATGACAAAGTTATGACAATTAAATGTTGATCATTGATAAAACAGTTGTATGCATGTCTTCATGAAGTATGCAATGAGCGAGCTGATGGTGGCATCTACCAAATTATTGTTTTGTATTTTATCATAATTTTATGCAATAATGTTTCTTTAAACTTTCTCCTCCACGAATAGATAAATATATGATTGACTACTGACTTTCTGTGTAAGATAATCATTACTGAAAGTTTTTTTTTTTGTAACAAGGAGACATGTGTTTTTTGTGGGTTTTTTTACACACATATATGAAGAATCCTTTTGTTTTGATATAACAACAAAGTTATGACATGGCATCACCACCCTTATACTATGGTATATTTATGGCGACATGCATATACACGTTTCTACAAAGCACTGCCAAACTTTAAAAGTAAATATTTTCATTGTTTGATCAGATTTTGATTGATTTTCATACTTTGCTCGTCGTTATTTTTGTTGCTGTATTTATTCAGACACGCCCTATAAAATTTGCAGAGTGGTCTCGAACATGGCTGTGAGTGTGCGAGTAAGGGAACATTAATATGAAACGGAATGAGCATGTGAGCACTGTTGGGTGCGTGTGTGTGAGAGAGAGGGGGAGAGAATGGATATGTGTGGTGTGCGTTAGTGCATGGGTGATTCAGGGGCATATGAATCGATAATTAGAAGTATGATCATGACATTTTTAAATGCCATTCCTATGAATAATTAATGTAACATTGATTTTTTTGTGTACATTTTGTAATTGCTTTGAGACTCTTTTTTCTGTACTTAAAAAAATATAATATTGATTTTTTTTTCGTACATTTTTTAATTGCTTGGAGACTTATTTTTCTGTTCTTTTAAAAACTATATTCAATGAATATTTGTTAGTGCATGTATTATTTCATAAACCTTACATGTACATATTTATATTCTTCGTGACTAACTGATGTTTGTATGAATTTATGTTTACGAAAAATGTAGAAATTTGTGAAATGGAGAGAATAAATGTTTATTTAAATGTTTATTTGAATTTCCATTTTATTTCATGTTTAGTGTATATATTGTAATATAAAATTGGTGATGTTTTGTTGTTGCGGGGCCCGTTTGTAAATCAGTTTGCTTACTGACAGGGCTACCCAGGCCTGTGGAAATAAAACGTGATTGAATATTAGATAAATGAATGGATGAATGAATGAATAATTAAATAAATAAATAAATACATTTCTGAAATAGGTATTTTTGAAAATATCAACCATATTTGCATAATAGATCTATCTAAAAATATCAACCTCATTTGCAGTAAACTTTGTCATCAAACCATTTCCAAAATCACTTGCTACCAACATCATCATCCAAGCAACTTTTCATTCATATACCTTTTCTTATTATAGCTGTATCAATCAATATCACAAAACGGGAGATCCATGAATCCATTATGATATTGCCGCTTTTGTTGTTATTGTTGGTGATATCCTTCTCACCGTTGGATGCAATTGCATCATTCCAATAGGGCCCAATTTTTCCAATCATATAATTGAAAATAAAGTGAAAAATGATGGGTGGAATGGCAGACGTGTGAATATCTCTTGAGCCCTATATCGCTTGGTATACGCTAGTAACTGTTAATCGCTACCATGGGACCAGGCGGCCGCCGCGCCAATTAAAAATTCATCACCTTCATCCAAACAACTTTTGTTTTAGGGTGAGCCTGTACTTTCCTGAAACGGAGGTAAGGATATACAAGTGTTGAGCTAGATGGTGTCATGGCCCTACTAGTTGTGAGATGAAAGAATTGTGAAATGGGGTCGATTAAGTACATTTCCACTGCAATAATCATTCTATTCTTTTATTTCATTTTATGTATGAGATAAATCTATAAACCAATATTGTCGATTTCTTCCAAAGAAAATTCAATAGTACACTTCCTTCAGTTATTCTGCAGATAATCATTTTATTACATTGCTTACAATTTGGCAAGCAATGGAAAATCAGGCAATCGCAACATTTGTATTCACCTGACGTGTAATCAAACTGGTAAACTATTTCTTAATAAGTAGTGACAAAATAATACCAAACCACGTACCGTATGGGTACTAGTATTCAACCCGGCATAATTCAAAGATTTTGACATATTTCCCAAAATATTTAGAAATAGGGAATTTATCTTAATTTCATACCTTTGTTATTTCCAGGGTAATCTGTTGTCGATATTTTCTTTGCCAATCTGTCGACTGTATGCGCGGAGGATCGAATTATGCGGCGATGGCCTTTTGCACTGAATGGTACTAGTATTCAACCTAGTGAGGATTGATAGCAAATCTCAAAAGGGTTTAGATTGCTAAATTAGATCTAGATCTATGTAAGTCTCTGGCTTTGATTAATTCCCTGTTTGGTCTCATCTCAAATGGTCTAGTCCATAGTCTGATGGGACAAGGGTAGATTGAGAGACAGGGCCATCTTTAATCGCTAGGTTGAATACTAGTGCCGACGGGTTGAATACTAGTACCAAAATCCGTCGCCGTATAATTCGATCGCCCGCGCACACAGTCAACTGGTTGAAGAAGAAACTAACGGAAAAAGAATAACCAGCATTTGCTCTTGGAAATAAGACGGGTCTGAAATTCAGGTAAATTCTATATTTCTATATATTTGAGGAAACTCTCCAAACGGGTTGAATACTAGTGCCCTTATGGTATACAAAAGGTAGAGCAAACTGGACCGGACCTTTCAGGAATTAAGGGGCCCTTATCTCATCCATACATTTGTTAGTTCACTTCGCAATTTCATACTCCATGTAATTAAAAAAATATTTTCAAATCTCTGTATAGCAGTAAAAAACATGACTATAATTACACCGTTGCACTGGCTCCCAATAAAAATGTCGCGTATACAGTCCAAAGTTATTCTCTTTATATCATCCCATGGTCATTCTCCAAAATATCTTTCTAAATTAATCCAAGCATACACTCCTAGAAAGTCACTTCATCTGTAAATCAAAATGTCTTAACTGTTAAAAAGTATAAAAATGTGTTTGTTTTTTGTGAAAGGACTTTATTAAGCTATGCCCTACGTCTGAGGAATTACTTTTCAGCTCCTGCTCTGAAAGGCTCAAATTTAAATTGTCCTTTCCCAGAATCTAATATTGATATCACGTAGTCTTAATATAAAAAAATAAATGAAAAAAAAAACAATATCTGCTACTCGCTTCAAAATTTACACCAAAATAGATTGCCCAGGAACAAAAGGGTTGCATTACGTTTTAAAACATTTCAGATATTTTGCAATAGACCAAGACAGTGGTCACCGTAATCATCAGAACAAAATCAGACTTTCTTATCTGAAAAAAAGTATTTGATATAGAATATAAATATATAAAAATGTAAAGTATAAATACATAAATTATATACATAATTATATATATAATTTATACATATATCTATATATATTATCTATGTATTTTTACTTTACATTTTAATACCTTTATATTCTATATCAAAGACTTTTTCAGTATGTACATTCCCCTTCAAATAGTGGGATTAAGGAAGGTTCTTATTATGATAAATGACCTACTCACTGTCAAGTAGTAGATTTTGAAATATTTTAATATTTATTTTTATTATCATTATTTTTTTGCAAACGTTAACTGCAAAGTGAATTATCTGATTCTTTTACATTCTTTTTTTTTTGCTTTTGATCATTGATGGAACGGGGGAGAGAGAAATGGAGTTCAGTATAGATGGGCGGTATTCTTGAACAAGATTCCAGTCTAACATTGGATTAGATTTAATCTCCGTTTATGGGCAGGATAAAATGCCACAACCATATACCGATGTCCTATATTATACTGATATATACTGATATCAATTATAGTTCTGTGTTACAGTACTCTCATTATTTTCAACATGATGGAGTATCGATGTTCCTTATCCACTGCGTGGAAGTCCAAAAGCTAATACTGTAATCGATCCCTTTTTCATATTTTGGGCTATCTATAATGAAATAAAACTTCAAACAACGATTTCTGTTAAATCCCTGTATTATGTTATGTTAATTATGTAAAAAGAAAAATATTGATTTACAGATTTTACCACTCTTGAATTGCAACATTGTTCGATTGATGCATTGTGTATTAAACATGTTGAAGCCGAATATGCAAATTTATCATGTAATAGTTTACAACATTGTCGTTGATGGATGTATTTATATCTTCCAAAGTTGAAAAGAGTATAATTTACACTTACATGACTATCATGTTAACTAACATTATGCTTTACCAGAACAGTCCTTTTCGTTGTTTTTTTTTTTTTTGCTCTTATCTGTGTTTGATGTGGAAGTAAGATCGGTTTGGAGGAGATGCCGTGAGGTACCACACGTTCTTTACTGGTCTTTACCAAATCATTGATACAACGAGTAATAATTCAGCTCAATAAATAAAGATGGTGAGAAGGCTTTAAAAGAATAAAAACGGAACTAATCTGTCAGCCCATCGATCAAATAAACGGAGTGACTGTGGACGGCAAGACCGAGAAGTAGGAACGAAAATGGGCGACACGTTTTTGTTAGGGTGTGAGGTCTCGAGTCTTGATGAGAAATGGTTTCCGGTGTTTGGGGTCGTGCGAGTCTAAGCGCTATAGTGTAAAAAAAACTTATTTCGTTTGGAGAAGTGGAATAAAGAAACAGGGGGTGGAGGGAAATCGGTTTTAATTTTATGGAAGCTTTATCTCAATAACCTTTATTACGTCATGTATTTCGTATTTTCTTGCACCGACATCCCGAAAAAACTGTTATTTTTTGCAATGTCCATTAAGTACGAGATTGAATTTCATCAAAATTAAATAGTACAAATAATTTTACAGAAAAAAATACATTTCCTATCACGAGTGGTGATTTTCTCTTGTTTACAAAAAATAATCATTGGCTAGATTTGGGCAGATAATCTAAATCATGACCCTTTAGACTTTTAAGAAATTCTAATCTCTTGGGTAATCTCCCTCTCCCCGATATGTTTGATCTGTCGTAGTAGGGTCCATGATGCATGTGTGCGCGAGCGAGCATGTTTGTGAGTTATTATTATTAAATTTTACCCTTAGAAGTTTACTATTTTAAGTTCTTATTTTTGCTTCTTTAGCTATTCCATATACAATATATCCTTCTCACAATCATGCAATAAGTTTTTTATTACTGTTTTGTAGGGAGGTATGTAACTTTGACCAAACCTCTTCATAGGCCTAAGTTGAATTGGTTTATTTTATTTTTTCTAAAATTATTGGTAAACATGCCACCTTTTTTCCTTTTCCCCAATATCAATATGTGTTTTCTTTGTATTTCTATTATTTCACACTCGTCACTTTGTTTTCACATCCTTACAAAAATTCGTCAAAGCTGTCAAGTGAAAATGACCTCCGATGTGTTTCATGTTTGCTACACAGATTTGTTTGAGTGCAGAAGAAGATTTAGGCCTTTCGATTCCATTTAAATCTTGACCACTTTGCTAGGAAGAAAATTTCTTATTTGACTCGGACGTCAATAAAACCACAAGACACAATCCACTGGGAACGAAAAAAAGAGGCGATGTGACATCTAAATAAAAGAGATATGAGATTGAACCAAGATGCGATATCATAAAGGAAACAATGAAATGGCGAGGATTGATACTCCGAAGATGTTAAATCCAATCTATTAAGGGATGGCTCCACGTCCATCTAACAGTCAGTGGCTTTTCTCGCTCACTCCCTCTATCGTCAGTAGATGACTTCATCATACCACAATGTTGTTCCTCACACTCACGGCGTCTTTATTTTCAGCCCAAGATGCCGTTTACACGCTGCTGTAAATCCGCCACCGTGTTGCATTTGTTTTGCTTTCGATCGTTCTCTCAGCCCAATCCACGTGCTGCCGATTAAAGAAAACTTATTGCTTGAGACCCAATATTTGACAGTGATAGCGGTACCGTGAATATATGCCTATAATGGTAAATGAATTTTGGCCTATTATCGGGGCTCGAGAGAGCCGTTTTATATTGCTTGTGGCATTTCGTGGAGGTTTTCTTTGACATCTTTGTATTTTCTAACTATTTAATAGACAATTTCATATATGCAACCCTTTATGGGTCTCCATGGCAGACGAAGGGTAATAATCAAGATGGATAGAGAGTATGTTTTCATTTCATGTTTACTTTTCTAAAAATATCACAATGTATGGACTGGATAAGAAACCTATCACCATACCCCTCCAAAATAAAACATGAAAATAAAAAAATGAATAGATAATCATAATGACAACAATGATAACAATATTGATAATAATGATAATGAAATAATAATACTAATATCAATAACAAATACAATGATAATCATTAGTCGCATTCTTGTTTTTTTTGTGCGCAACAAAAGGATCATTATGAAATACGTCTTGTGTAAAATCTCCCCTGATAAGCTGATTTACATCATGTACATGCATATGTTTTCTTAGCATTAATATCGCTTACCGCAGTAAAACATAATAGAGATAAAGAGAGAGGGGGTAAGGCTTGGTAAGACAAGTCAAATAATGCTCTACACAGAAATTCATTTTAAATTCATTCATCATCACGATTATCTACGCATTAATGCTGATTTACTAAGGAGAAGATGGCGCTCATCTGCCCATAAATATCAGAATTACTGCAAAGATCTGTACATTTTTTTCTATAGATTATGTTCGAGAACAAGTTACGATTAAACAGATTATAAGCAACGCACAAGATCAAAGTCAAAATGGAAAATAAGAGATTTAAACTTGGGAAATCTGGTGTGTTTCGTTGCCGAAAGATTGATGAGGATTGTTCAAGGGTTTTGACCATAAAGAGTCTCAAAATGGTTTGCCGGCGATAGCTCTTTCCCGGTGAAATCCCGCTATTAGGAAATGGATTTTGCATAGCAAACAGTAGACAGGAACAATTAAGACCCTTAATGGGTTCGGGCCGGTTGCTTTTATCTTCATTAGCATATTAAGGATAAGACAGTGCCTACTGCATATGTGGGGGTTTACCACTCTTAAAGTGGTTTACGAGTTGAACTGAAAGAAAACAAACAATTAAAACACATTGTTGTAATATTGCAATCACAAAGATTCAGTGGTCTTTAGAACAATGGTATCGTGGTCAAGTCGGTGCGGTATTTCTCAAAAATTCACTCAATTTAAATCAAGCACGCATTTTCTCTCTCACAGTAAAGGCAGTTGACAACAATTCACAACAACAGTAACAAGCAAATAATGTTATGTGTTTTTATGTGCTGATCACCGCTTTATTCGTGGTTGCTACAGTATGGATGATAGGAACAGCCACCTATTATGACTCTTTCTAATTATCTGATTAGAAAGTTTTCCATGGAGCAGACCAAACATTCTTCACTTTGCTCAAGCCTATATAGGAAGTGGAAAGAGTAAAAATAACAGGAATATGGCAACAAAATATGTCATCGGTAATATATTATTCTGGTCAGGACTTTCTAAAGACACGTCAATAAATAGATCAGATTCTGAGCAATTTTGATTTTTTTTTTCAAGCAGGAAACTCAGTTATCCTACACAGAAAAAAACACTGTTTTCTATATGAACCAAGCTGTTTAAATAGTTTAAACAAGTGTTTACAATTATATACAACAGATTTTAAACCTAATATACAATTTTTAAAATAAATTAAGCGTAGTTGTTTAAAAACTAAAAAAAATTATTGATAATTTTTTTTCCCGAATATGCGAAGTAAATAGATCGGTACTAAAGTGTGAATTTTTATATGACTTTCTTTCTTTTTCAGTAAACGAACCATCCTTGAATTCTTGCCTTGACATTGCCCATTCATACGGAATGTACAAAGTGCCATGGAATTGTGGAGATGGCGAGATAATCTCGCTATAAAGTCGACATAATACATTCTCAGAAAAAAAAGTTAGGTTGTTAACATAATTAACTGTTGGTTAAAGGAAATTTGCATGCAAAATGAATGGAGATTTTTCTTAATCAACGGTTGGTAGAGAAGGAGGTATAGGACCTATATGTCACGTTCTATAAATCGGAAATAGAGGTTATCCAGTTGACATGGCCTTATGACGTTCCAACACTTACCAGAAGTCTGAAGCAACTCTGGGACCAACGTATTCCAGAATGCTACATCATCGGCACGTAGAGCTCGAGATGGGATAAGGTCTGGGTCCAGGACCATGTATTCGAGTTCTGGAACCGTATAAGTTGGCCATGTTGGCAGCTCAGCTGAATTAGGCGTGCTGGATGGAGTGATAGAAGGTGGGTTAGAAAACGATTGGTAGATATCATGGAGAGTACAAAAAATGACAACAAATAAATTTCCAGGCATTATTTACTTTTTAAAGTAAGTTGGGTCGGCCTTTTTATAAGGATATTCTTTTCCTTTTTGGCTGCTTCCCTCTCAATGCTTTTTTATGTCTTTGATGTTATGTAAACTTTGTTCCTATGTATTTTACCACACTTTTATATATTAATGACATGTGCAATGTATCCAGTAAACTTAAATTTATCTTATTCGCAGATGACACCAGTATATTCATGTCCCACAAAGATTTACAGACGTTACAAACAGAATTTAATGAGGAATTACAGAAGGTTACCGATTGGTTATACTTGAACAAGTTATCCCTCAATGTTTCTAAAACTAACTTTATGATATTTACAAATAAGAAAATAAACTCCAATGAAATTGATATAAAATTGTGTGGTTCAATGATAAAAGAAGTTTCATCTTTAAAATTTCTTGGTGTCATAATCGATAATAAATTAACGTGGTTAAATCATATTGATGCCATTCTGCAATAAGATATCTAAGAACATAGGCATAATGTGCAAATTGCATAATTTTCCACCAAATATTTTAAAGATGCTGTATTATGCTATTATTTCACCATTTTTAAATTATGGCATTCTTGCCTGGGGAAGTGCTGCGAATATTTATTTAGACAGATTACATAAACTTCAAAAACGTGCAGTCAGAATTATAAACAACTCCCCTTTTTACGCCCATTCTTATCCTATTTTTCATTCACTTAAAATTTTAAATATTTATGATATGTACAAGTATGAAATGGGACTTTTTATGTATCTATGTTCTAAAGGACTTTTACCTTCTTTTTTATTGAACTGTTTTAAATTAAATTATAATATTCATGAATACCCTACTAGAAATGCTGCAAACTTCCACCTTCCTAAAATAAGAACTTGCCTTTCTCATAAATCTATTTTCTTTCGTGGCCCACTACTTTGGAATTCTTTGCCGGTTAATTTGAAAACATCTTGTTCATTTAATATTTTCAAACGTAACTTCAGAAACTTTATATTTGATAATTAAACCTGTTTGTAAATATTTATATATATATATAATCTAAATCTTACCATTTGTGTATCTATGCCTTTGTATTGTCTTCTAATTGTTTTTTTTTACTTTTGATATTGTCAATAATTATTATTCTTTTTAAAGTAAGTTGGGTCGGCCTTTTTATAAGGATATTCTTTTCCTTTTTGGCTGCTTCCCTCTCAATGCTTTTTTATGTCTTTGATGTTATGTAAACTTTGTTCCTATGTATTTTACCACACTTGTGTTCATTTTTATGCAGAGAGCAAAATAAACTTGAATTGAATTGAATTGAATTGAATTGAATTATTTTAATATTAAACAATTTCCTATTTGCATAATGATATGAACATCTACTTCGCAAATGAGTATCAGTCAACTACTGAGAAAAAAATATATAATTTTGGGTCAGTATCATAGATGTAATTAGTATTCCCTTAGTGCATATATGTAAATTCAGATCCTTGAAATCATAATTATTTTCAATTGATAATAATTCAGTAATATTATTTATCAGAGCGAAATTGATATTTTATTTAATACTGTCACTGAATTCTTAAAATTCTTTTCACTGGTTATAGAAACCTTTCAAATTATTATCTTTATTTGTAGTAATCCCCTGACAATACAATCAATCAATCACTTTGCAAAATTCTTCAATCGCAAAAATCAAACTGGAAATTATATAATTTCTTCAGTATTTTACTGAGTCAAAAAGTCATTTTTCTATCAGAAACACACTGAAACTTTTGGTTAGTCTGGTGGTATGAAACACACTTTGCAAATGTGTGTTAAATGTAACCCACAGTGACCAATCATACTGCCCACTACTGTTCATCAATTATTATCTTACTAAACACAGCATTAATTATCTATCTATATATAGTACGCTATTCTGAGGCGCAGAGCTAAACTTGAAGAAGCAAATAAAGTTCCACACAATACCTGTATACAATGTAGACATGGTATAAATGTTAGAGGTGCATGTTAATTGATTTCTTCTGTTTTTTTGCACGGCATAATTTTAAATAAGGTCTGCTTTGCAAATTATTTGTTGACATATCCAGTAGCTTAATGGGCCATTCTTAAAAGTTGCAAGCGAGCCAAAAAAAAGAAGAGTTTATTAAAATTAAAGAAATCTAAATTTGTGATAGATATTGACATAATATTTTTTTGGAAAATCGCATATCATCCCCCCCCCCTTCATTCTCTTGCTTTTATTTTCTTCCATATTTTCCCTTCATTTTTCTTGGTCTTGGAACTTTCAGGGACCATGACCCCCAAGCCTCCCATCTGTACGTCAGTTGTCCTTTTCTTCAATCTTAATATACGAGCCACTTCAATATCTCTTAAATATAAAGTTTGGCAGGTTCGGTCATCGTAAGTGTTCTCAGTTCTTGGTCTACTTAGAGCAATGTTAGTGTACAAACCCAGTCTTAGCAAAGTTGGTCCAGTATGTCATCATGTTGACCATGAAGGTCAATTCGTCGGAGCGAAGGTTGCGTCGTAATTCCTTCATTCGGGGAATGAAGGACCATCCAAAGATGAACTGGAGATCCTCGCCGTGAGTGACGCCAAGCCAGCCAGGCCCAAGTAATTTGTAGCTGTAGGCCGGTACAGATGGTACGTGGGTCAACTCATACATGTATACATCGCCGGCGCCATGTTGATAGAAGGCCCGAGCTGTGCCATCGGCAGGCGCAGTGAATGTTTCGTCAGTGATCTGTGTCAAAATGAAAATATTCTGCATTTCTACAGCTAGTGATGATCAGCATATTTTGTTTTTTACATGAAATACTTTAGAATCATTTTCAGTAGGAATGTCATTTAGAAGCATTTACTATCACTTCATAATATTAATATTCCCACTTTAAAACGCTGTGGATACTCAGTGTTGGTTACAAAGTCAGTTGTAGGTTTGATTTCGGTACACCAACATTCATTGATAGTCAACTCTACCTTAAGTCTGAATTTATATTAAAAAGGATTTCAATTTTCTGTTAGGTTTAACTTTTTGTTACCACTCTGAAACATATAGGGCCTACATGCATCCTAAAAGACCGTGATATACCCATCCGTCAGAATGGATGTATGTTTTCCCAAAGTTATCGATTACCTGTCTGACGACGAGATCAAGGTAGTCGGTGTCCATGTCGTCAGCCTTGCTCCAGTCAATGTATTGCTGATCCATAGCCTTCAGAGTGATATCATCGAGGTACCCTGTTAGGAAGTCATCCCGATGTTCGTCGTATGCTTCTTTGCTCATAAACGGAGCCGACTTCGACATTGTGTAGTCGGGGTAGATGCCTAATGCCCACAAGGTGCCTTCGTCGTGGTTTGTACCAAGCAGGATGTTCCGGTGCTTGAAGTCACCCCTCTCTAAAATTTCTAAGGGGTCTGCAGTAAGGAAGTTGCCATCGACTACAGGTGCGGACAGAAAGCCAAACTGCGATTATAAAAAAGTAGATAGATATAAACCGTATTGATTAATCGGTCGATCGAACATGTTAGTGAAATATCACTTCAGAGAGATTGATTAATTTCATGAAATTCAATTAAACAATGGCTGAACTTGCGAATGTTGTAGAGTCGGTGAGTACGACTATATATCATTTTTAGCTACCATTTTGAATTTGGTTGGCTGTCGTAGTTGGCATGGTTGCATTAAATTATGCTAACGAATATAACTAAGAATATAATGAATATAGAGGGTTATAATTGATATGGGTCATATGACCGCCGTAATTCATCCAAATATGATCAATTAGTACAATTGAACATTCAGACAAGACTAACATGATTGACAGGGATGCTTACCCGAAGTCCACCTATCAAGATCTCATCAGCAGATTTGGTTCTGAGACATGCGATGAGTTCCTGGCTATCCACCGCGTCGCATCCGACATTGCCACCAAGCTGAAAGGCTTCGTTTCGGGCAGCAGTCGAATCAGAATTGTAAGCAAAAGGAGTCTTTGTGCTTCCACTCTTAAAAAAGGACGCGAGAGATGATGTCTGTGTTTTATCTTTGCATTTGGAAGCAACAATTATTTTCTTACACGTATAATCATATTGACCTATTAGAATTGAGTCTACAAAGAAACAAGTTTGGAAAAAAGAATGCCAGCGTGATATATACATATAGTTCGGTGTGTGAGTGATTGTGTGTGTGTGAGGGTGTGTGTGTGTGTATACAAAAAAATATGGAGGGTATACTATTTATTAAAAAAACATGACTTTAGAAGGAACCATAAGTAAAACATATGCTCTGTAATCATGGTAATAAAATTTTCAAATCTACTATAGATTTAAAGAAATGCAATATGTAAAACATTAGTACCAATCATATCGCTTTTCTTCACACGATACATCGATAGATTTACATTTTTTCTCAAGATAATAATCATTAAAAACTGGAAGAAGGTTAATATGTGTACAATGCTGAACATGTAGTTCAAGATTTAAGTCAAGTACATTGATTGATTTGAATGAGGAAGAAAATGTCCACACAAGACATAAGGGGATTTCCTAATGAATATCAGACTTACATTTTTCTTTACAATCATACCATCTGATCAAAGAAAATTTACCAACAAGTTAAATTATTTTGTATTTAAAAAATAATGACTAAAGAAAGAAAGGATCAATATTGTTAATATATGAAAGATTCCATTCCAGCCTTAATCGAGGTTTTGTTTTATTTAGATGTCTAGTTATGGATTGTTTCACTTATTGTTACCAAATATTTTATTGATAGAAAGAGAAATTAAATACGTCAGTTCCCAAATATACCTGCATGATAGCCCAGGTAAACAAATCTTGACTTGACCTTGACACTATATGCAATCCCACGCTTGTGGCGCCTGCACTCTCTCCAAAGATAGTCACTCGAGTTGGATCTCCACCGAAATCTAAATAATGTCTCGATGCCATATGAATAGAAGACTGTATTAAGTTTGTTGAAACGGAATATGATTCTCTTTTCAAGTTCCAATTAATTGCTAGGTAAAATAAAATAATGTGTCATTAACCAAATGTTTGGGACTGAGAGAGATGCTACAATCGAATATGACTGTTGGTTTCTCCATGTTTTGTATATTTACATGGGTAGAATTTACTTTTGAAAATTCCAAATTGAAAAAGTCAAAACCCCCTTTAATTTAATGGGTTAAAATGATTATATATATATATATATATATATATATCACCAATTTTTCCAAAAAGGGTAGATAGCTCTGGGGAACCTTGATTTATGCTACGCCTACCATTGTTCTCTTCATCCATTTCTTTCACACAATATTTAAATATAAAAGAGTTGCCAAAGCTGTAGTACATGTATAACTTCACACATTTATATATATATATATATATATATATATATATATATATATAAGGGTATATATAATATATATATAAGGGTAGATAGCTCTGGGGAACCTTGATTTAAGCTACGCCTAACATTGTTCTCTTCATCCATTTCTTTCACACACTATATATATATATGTATTTATATATATATGTATATTCATTTATTCATTCATTTGTTCATTTATTTATTTGTTTATTTATTTCTAAATAAGAATGCAGTTTTTTAGGTAGGTTTTCGATATGCAATCGCTGTGTTGATTAGAAATTAGAAATTCCCTTCTAAAAAAAAGGAAATGCTGCCGGGAGAGGCGCTAAACATCGTATGGTAAAATTATTTTCACAAAATGATCAACTGATACACATCGGTTCTTCAGGGTCACAATGGGCATGATGGACAATAGTACCAAGTTCAAATATGGATGCACAAAAACATTTACGGCAAACATGTTCGGCATACCTAAATGCCATACAGAAACACAACATTGGTGTAATTTTTATTTTAGATATGTTTTAAAATTTAAAAGGCTCACATGCGATATTATCCTGCACCCAGCGAAGCGCCATCACTTGGTCGAGGGAGCCAAAGTTTCCAGGCGCTGCGTTGTCCCCTAATAGATTGGAAGCGAAAGAAAATTATCGTTTTACATCAAGAGTATGAAATATGATTATCTAATTACAAAGATAACGTAACATTCAAATATTTGTATACGACACTAAAACCACCCAACCGGTCAATCCTGGATCCGGCACTGATTTGGTCTGATTCTCCCATTTCAATCACAGGTTGTTGGGTTCGAATTCCCGCCAGGGGGTTATGTTCTTCAGCCTAAGATATTTATCTCCACTGTGTATCAGTCAACTCAGGAGAAGTAAACTTGGACCGGACCCGAATTCTTAGAAAATTCAATTTTTTGTACTCTGTAAAAATATTGGGTAAAATTTAACCAGCAACAGGGTAATTATGTGTCCAACCAATTTGGGACAGTTTACCCAATGCGGGAAGCATATTGTCCAGTAAGGTTAAAAAAGTGAGAGAATGGGCAAAATTTTCATCACACAGGATAAATAAAAATGCCCAGAAAAAATGCCCAATGTTGGTTGGACACATTACTACCCTCATGGAGCACTTTTACCGAATATTTATTAGAGTGTAGCATCTGCTTTGAGACATCGAAAGTAATTATGCTGCATCATTACGAACACATAGAGATTTCTGATAAAGTAAGCATGGTTTTAAGTGCATTACAGTTAAAATTCATCATTATTAATTTCATCGTCTTGTCATTTGGAATTTTATATTCATAGGGTAATGAATTATGGACTATTCGGGCCAGAAGCCGATGAATCCCTACCTACCGGTACTAAGGAAACCGAGGGAACCCAAACGATAGTTGACTGTGACGACGATAACATTGCCGACAGCAGCAAGAGGGATTCCACTATACATGTATCGACCACTACTTCCAGCATTGTAAGCTCCTCCGTGAAACCAGACCATTACGGCTGCATTCTGGGGCTAAAATTAAAGATAGATCAAAGACAACCAGTATGCTGTACCTCAGTCAACCCCCTTCATTACAGCCCTCATGGTTTTTAGTATGTTCATGATGTTGAGGCAACTTTTAAATTCTCGATCGTATCATACAGTCAGATTCTTATTCATAAAAGAGACAAGAGATGGCGCAATTTCTATTTTGACATACGCGTATTCTATTCCCCACTCTCTTGCAAAGCGGATCTACGGCAATCAAGGGATGCTGTGTTCAGTTCAGCTCAACTTTATTCGATTCAAACTCAGTTTATGTTCGTAATCATAGCTTAAGGAAATGTGATTCAGATAAAAATGCGAGAGTGCGAAAATAGACAAACTGATCTAACCTTTGGAGAAGGTGCGTATACATTTAGATAGAGACAATCTTCATCCTTGGTACCAAACATCGGCTGCGGGCAGCTTGGGCGAAATGCCGTTGCCTCGTATGTATCAATCCATGGATCAGGTTGCTCGGGGTTGGCGAAACGGAGGTCGCCCACGGGAGGCTTGGCGAATGGGATTCCTAAGAAGACGTCAAAGTCTTTATCGACTCCGATGTATGTACTTTCCTTCAAATGGTCAACGAATCCTTGTCAATGGAGATAAAATTCAAAATGATTGATTAAATAACTATTAAATCGATTTCTTTTAATTAAGTGCTATTAAATGTAAAATGGTCCTAGACTGATATTCTATTAAAAATTCACCCTAACTTGAATGTTGTATAGCAAAATTCATTTTTCAACTGAAACAAAGGACATGGAAACAAATGTTATCGAAATAGGATTCAGATTCAACCTTAAATATAGCACTTGATATTTCATAGAGCAAATGCTAACATGAGTGTCGTTAAGGCGAGCACATTATACGCCCGTTGCGCTGTAGCGCGGAAAATAGAGTTATTCATGTTATTGGTCAAACAAAAAGGTGGAAGGTGGCGACTTCACCTTTGACCTTCTGACCTCAGAATCAATAGAATTCATGGAATCCGTGCTAGTATGAAACACACCAAATTATTTGAGTCTAGGTTAAGTTAAACTGAACTTATCGCGTTTACAAAGAAAAGTTAACGGACGGACCGATAGGCGGACTGACGGACGGACGGACATCGAGCGTGATACCATAATACGTCCCGACTAGGACGGGCATATAAAAAAGGGTGATCTCGATTAGTAAAATGAACTATCCGCAACATTGGTACCAATGGAATTTAATTCATCCGTCTATAAAATTGAATGACTGTATACATTATTTTATGTAAGAAAGAAACCACTCTATTAAGGAAAATGTTATCAAAAGGACATACAAATTCATATATTGTGATAAATATTTGAATTATTTACCTTGGACAGGTCCAGATGCTGTCATTACTATTGGACCAGTGGCCCAGCTGAATGACACCAAACAGAAGACAAGCAATGCAGAAAGTATCATCATGTCCCTTTCACAGCAACGCTCGAGAATAAAAATGAATCACCAATCAAAGGTTCTCACTGTCAACTTTGGGTGGATTGTTAAAAAAGGGGCATAGGTAAACAAATCATGCAAGAGGGATGGGGATGCTGGTTATATCATTTGAAGAAATTATAATTATTGTTTTAGACGTGTAAGATCGTCGCCCATTCTCTCTTTTTTTCAGTATATGAAACATTTTACATTCATATTATATGTTCTCTCTTGACAAAATGTGATATCATCGTTGATGATGGTGTTGGTGAAGATGAAGATAATGATGGTGATGATGACGATGGAGTAACGCATGGGCAAGGGCGTTTTAATGACTAAGCCGACTAAGCCAACAACATAGACAACATCACAATACCGTGTTTTTAGCGCAGTGCATTAAACTTCGCGCGAAAAGACATTTAGTGTCGCTGCGGGATTCGAACCCTGAATCTCAATCCTGTAAGTATTTGGGTCATCACACTTCTTTCAAACCTTTCCTTCATAGCAGCACAATTGTGAATTGTCATCATGAGATGCCTTGTGTACCTTTTTGTACATTAATAATCAGGCATTTATTTGTTTTGTAATATTTGCAAGATATGATAACGATACTGTGAGAATTGTAACGTCTGTTGTCGGCGAGATAGTGGATAGTGCATTAAAAATCATCAGGATTTTTTCTGTGTAGTTTAGAGCTGTGAATATTGCATAAATGTTACCGTGTTCATGTTGTCTATAAATTTTTGTTGGTAGCTTTATATTCAAAAATCCTTTCAAGATTATCAAATTATAAGTGAGCATACAAAATGTACCATAGGGGAATGTACGAATGATAAAAATTATAGTAAGATTAACAGACAAAAATAGAGATATGTAGTAGATTATGTGAGGTTGGGCTTCTATATCGGAGATTATACATGTAGAAATATAAATCTGAAAATCATTGTAAATTAATATAAGGCAACAAAGTGATGAGCTACTGATGGAGACAACCAATTAAAATGGTGGCATTATCCATCAGACATTGGATGATAATGTGCAATTGTATATCTTTAGAAGAGTTCGTTGGCTATGAAATAATTTGTAGCCAGTATATAATTGGGACGTTGTTTCTTCAAGCTCCTTCCTTAGAAAAGGGGCATTATAAATTGATTTAATGACTTGAAAGTTTTAAAGTAGGAGCAAGCGGGGGCGAAAGAAAATGTTTGCATCATGGAGGCTGACATGAAAAATCTTGCTTGTGAAATCGAGCTGAAAGCAGGAAGTTCGTATTCGAGGGATCTATAGCAACAAGTGAGTTTTGAAGAGAGAAAACGGTATTTAAGAGCCCCTAGCAGCTCAAAGAATGATTAGGACATTATTATCTTAGTATTCACACGTTAATAAACATTTTATATTTTGTATTCTCTCCCTTTCACTTCTCTTCCATTCTGTCTTAATCTCACCCCTGCCTCTCCCTCGCTCTCTCTCTCTCTCTCTCGCTCTCTCTCTCTCTCTCTCTCTCACTACCCTCTGTATTGCTCTCTCATTATCATGTTCATATTACTCCTGGACCGCAGCATGTTTATTTTTTTCTTCACAATCACACATTCTCCGTTGAACATTAACTTCTTATGATTTGGTATCTGCTTGTTTACTTCATAATGTCAACACATCCGCCATGCCTGTTATCATTCATTGGGCCAGACATAGTGGTTCAGCGGTAAAGCGCCCGCCTCGCGAAGAAGAAGTAGTGGATTCGATCCCAGGCAGGCAGATTCAAAGCCTTCTAAGAATACAGAAGTGTAATGATAACATTATCGTGTTGTGCAGGAGCGGATGGGAGAAGAATTATAAGAACTGAAGTGGCTGGGTCGATGAGAATCATTATAATTATCATTATCAATATTGTTCAAAACTCAATGTTTAGTAATCCAAATAAGGCATTTATGTCAAATAATAATGTCAAACAAATAATCGTTCAACAATTTTTGTCTACGACTATTTGCCCCATATAAACGGAGAGAATCGTAAGTTATCTTCTTATCATAGGTGAAGCAGACACATATTGCTACTTCTCAGCGTTAAGAGATAAACTTCATTGTACGATAAACATACTCATTTCAAATTTACATAATTTTTAAATAGGACCATGTGTAAATTACTAAATATAATGATGTTGATTTAGCTTCAATACGTAGTTTCTTGACGGAATAAAACAACAATTATATTTAATGAAATTCTCAGAAGTTTGTATGCATGGCTTAGGTCCAGACCATACAAGAATTGTGCCCCATACTTCTTAAAACAGATCGAGAATTCTTCTCCATTATCCACTATTAATACTGGTGATACCTAAGAATCAAATGAATTTATA
Source organism: Lytechinus pictus (assembly GCF_037042905.1). Lineage (NCBI taxonomy): Eukaryota > Metazoa > Echinodermata > Echinoidea > Temnopleuroida > Toxopneustidae > Lytechinus > Lytechinus pictus. The sequence goes on along the minus strand of NC_087247.1, from coordinate 43,995,820 downwards.
ATAATTTTTTAAGCACATGATATCATATTTTCCATTAATGTGTTGGAACATGCAGGCAATGAAGGTATGGTATAGTATAGGGTCATCTCAATAAAAGAATACCAAAAAGTGCACGTTGTTTAAGCCTGTCACTTTAACAACAAGTTGTTTAAACTTTTTTTGTAATTTAAACTTTAAAAAGATTAAACAAAAGTTGTGAGAGTGACGGGTTTAACAACGTGCTTAAAATGTTTTAATAGCGTTTTTACAGTGAACCTTTTAGTCAGGCAGCATATGTCATGATTTACCGGCTACTTCGACAAATTGGCTAAGTCTGATTTTTCACTTTTATGTGATTGGTGACATCACAAGGAACAACTTTCAACTTGGTGACAAATTTATAATGGTCATCTTGACCATGTTAAGGGTCAAAATAAGGTCAATAGGGGTCAATTTTTTTAATTGCCCCGATTCTGTCGAGTGACACATCAAATTGTTTGTCTTATTATACTAAACAAAAAAATGCACACAACTATATACTCTTGACCTTCCGTTAAAAAGTTATGACCGGAAATGTCAAAGGTCAACGAACTTTCGTTAAATGGCAAATTACACTGAAGGTGTTAAGGAAGCTCATTTTTTCCGTGTTTTTATGCATGTGTGTACTTCTTTTTTATCCATTTTGATAAGTCCATCGTCAAAATTCCTTATTCAGAAGATATAAAGGGTCAATACAAGGTCAGGGAAAGGTCATAAGGTCAACAAACTTTCATTGGAAGCCAAAATACACGTCTAAAAGCGGTTAGAAGTTTAGAAGTCTTATTTTTCGTGGGTTCTTTATTTTGAAAAGACTATATCTAAGAAGACATTATATATAAACGGGTCAATGTGCTTATTTAGGAACAAAATAGATAAACAGAGAAAGACGTCGAATACATTCAGTGTGGTATCATCGTATTGCAGGAATACCCTGAAACGACTTGACAAACCCTTATGCTCTTAAAATCTTATCATTTTCATGGTGTGATAATTAAGTGCAACCAGGGAGTTTTTAATTTAAGAATTCGATTCAAGTTCAATTCATTCTCAATTTACTAGTCTTTGATATGTAAAGAAGTATTTCCTTCATTTGCTTTGTACAGAATATTCTAATTAACATAAATTATTGTAATGTATTGAGGTATAAGTATAATACTATGTTAACAAAATAAACACATCGATTGATCAGTGCTCCCAGCTCCTAAGAAAGTTGCCTAACATTTCATTTGGATTATCTTGCGAATAAGATGCTCGATCTCTGGAGCCAAGATCGAAGGACTACACATTTCTGGCGCATGTGCTGTTCTGAGCTTACCATTGGGGCCCTTTTGCATTTTGTAAAGTGAAATTTAAGGATTTCGTGCATACTTTTGGTCAATTTTATTTATTTTTCAGTAAAAATGCAAGTTTTCACAATTTCTGGGGGCAGCTGCCCCCTTCCCGCTGCGGTATGGCCGTGCTTTACTTCAATGACATATGTGATTATTCTTTCTAGTAACATCCAGGTAGTTTAAGGAGGAAAAGCAAGTAGGAAAAAAAACAAGAACGATAAAAGAACAAAAACAAAATCTGCATCTAGCATCTATGCACATCACTATCGTGAGAACTGGTATTAAGTTTAGTTTCTCTGGAAAAAAACACAATTGATAAAATAGTACAAGCCGTGTTATTGTCAGCACATAATCAGGAATGTGTAGTCCTTCGTGGCTCCAGAGATCGAGTAATGGTCAGAATATATCACATCAGCATGATAGACACACATGACTGACTACAAACAGCATGCTTGCACGATGTTGCCTCTTTGTCAGAAATAATAGAAATAATATAACCGTCACACATTAGAATTAATTGAGGAACAATTGGAGTCCAACTTATCATATCATCCTCAATCCTAACCTCATTATCTTATTCGTAAGTTAATCCAAATAAGATGTTAGGCATCTTTCTTAGCAGCTGGGAGCACTGATCAATCGATGTGTCTGTTAATATATAGTGCACATATATACCCCAATACATTACAATACTTTCTGTTGATTAAAATATTATGTACAAAGCAAATGGATGAAATGTATCTTTACAAATCAAAGACTAGTAAATTGAAAATGAATTGAACTTGAATTGAATTTCTAAATCAAGAAACTCGGAAAGAGCTGGTTGCAATTATAACATCATGAAGATGATACGACTTTTAAGGGCATTAGGGTTTGTCAAGTCATTTCAAGGCATTCCTGCAATACCATGATACCACACTGAATGTATTCGACGTCTATCTCTGTTTATCTATTTTGTTCCTAAATAAGCAAATTTGACCCCTTTGTATATAATGTCTTCTTAGATATAGACTTTTCAAAATAAAGAACCCACGAAAAAATAAGACTTCTAAACTGCTAACAGCTTTTAGACGTGTAATTTGGCTTCCAATGAAAGTTTGTCGACCTTTTGACCTTTCCCTGACCTTGTATTGACCCTTTATATCTTCTGGATAAGGACTTCTGACGATGGACTTATCAAAATCGAAAATTAAATGCACATATGCATAAAAACACGGAAAAATGAGCTTTCTTCACACCTTCAGTGTAATTTGCCATTTAACGAAAGTTCGTTGACCTTTTGACATTTCCGGTCATAACTTTTTAACGGAAGGTCAAGAGTATATAGTTGTGTACACTTTCTTGTTAAGTATAACAAGACAAACAATTTGATGTGTCACTCGACAGAATCGGGGCAATTTAAAAAATTGACCCCTATTGACCCCATTTTGACCCCTAACATGGTCAAGATGACCATTAGAATTTTGTCACCAAGTTGAAAGTTGTTCCTTGTGATGTCACCAATCACATACAAGTGAAAAATCAGACTTAGCCAATTTGTCGAAGTAAATTACATATGCTGCCTGACTATTTGTGTTTTGTGAGTGATAAGGGTTAGTTTCCCCAAAATAACTAAAATCGGGCAACAGGGAACGTGGAAACCCAATATTTGTCTTATGACATTATAGCAAATAATTCCAGAGTCAATCGGAATACAACATAACCTTAAAAGGACCTAATCAGTGAATTAGTTTTTGTATAACATTCCGCATTTGAATAGGAATAAAACTTGACTTTCCACATGTAAAATCACACATGTTCTAAGAGTTTCTGTATTTTCTAAGCGCTTGATTTTTTTTGTGAAAGCACTCATATTTAATTATTCACCATTATTAATTCATACAATTTTCATTATGACTTTATGAACATTCACTGCAATGCAGTCAACATTATCTCTCAGTTGTGATCCACAGTCCTTTGGCATACTTTATTGTTGGACGTCACTTGTCTTATCAATAGTCAAACCTCCATGATTCTAGCGTTTTATACATATAATATAGATATTATATACACGATGATAATAAACATTTGTTTAGGCCTACAAAACTATTTACAATTTTAACTGAAACAATAGAAAGAATACCAAGATTTATTATTTTAATTGCATTCGCATAATGATATTTTAACCATTGTTCTACCAATGCAATTAATTATTTTAAATAATTTTCATCAAAATGTTGAAAATTTGAAATGATTAATATCTTTCTTTCTGTTCTGTTACCATACAATTCCAATGGCAGGTATGCATAGCAGTGTAACAATAATTTGCTTCAAAGCATTGAAATAAAAAATAAAGAATGGTTTACAACCATGATTCCTTTTGCAAAATGAATAAGCATAATATCAAAGGTCAGTGGCCTAAAACTTAAATGTCTGTTTAATTATACTACAAAATATCAATTTCACTAAGCAAATCATCTTTCATTCCACCATATTTGCGGATGAGATCGTCTAATACTCTCTGTAATCCAGCTTGATGTCGACCATGAGGTGTGATTTTGGCGACGATATCGACCATGTCGACGAACTGAAGAACTCACGCTTGCCGAAGAAACGTCCCCTATGAACAGATAAAATAACATGAACGGATTGTGAGATGATTAGGAGATAGGGGTTAACACCTTAAAATAACAATTTTGATAAAAATATATGACCATTTCCCCATCAACAATGTGTGAAGGAAGCAGGAGTTGCTTAAGCTGATCAAGAAGTGCGACCTGGAGCTCTAGGTATATGGACTAAATGCAACTTACATGTCTGATTTACAGAACACTTAAAGTTGAAAATTGAATTTAGACAAGAGTGAATAGGTTGGGAAGAAATAAACCCTTTAATACATGTATATCGCAATATGTTTATTTTTTTCGATACAAAAAAGTCTTTTAAAACATGATTTTTGTCTTTGCAACCTGAGCATCATGGACTAGAAGTATTTTTGTAGCATTTGGTATTTTTTTTCCTTTTCGCACCAAAGTGATTCAAGCGTTGAAAGGATAACCAAAATGCTAATTTATTCGAGGCCAACCCAAGGTTTGAGCTTAAGATAATTCTTACGCTCACTAAATTAATTATTTGCTTCATTTTTTTACCTTTCCCTTGCCTTCAAAGTTCTAAACATAACATTCACGCTGGTGCATTGTGCCATCTAAATTCCTTTTCTTTGGTATACATATACTTAGTGTTTTAAAGATATTATTGTGCAGTTCATGAACGCTGGGGCTCTAACCTGAAAACTGGACTAAAGCAGGAAGATAAGAGTTCCAGAAATTACACGTGTCTGCTCTGAGGGCTCGATCAGAAGGGAAACCTGGTTCCAGCTTCAGGTATTCCATATCGGGCAGGGTGAACCTAGACCAGTTAGGTTTGCCTGCTGTGTTTGGATTTCTATAGAGTGTTCAGGAAGAAGACAAAATAAATATGAAAATTAAAAAAATATATGAATTTAAATACAAATGTAATAGAAAAACAGGGTGGGTTTGTGATAAAAAAATTTGGGAGCAATCTATGGCAAACATGCCAAATGGCTGTAATTATTTATGAATCTGAAACAATTGTGTTTCTATACACTCTTCCCGGTATTTAGAAATCAATAAATAATATTGTAATCACCTTTTACAAAGTGGATAACGAAACCCATTTATTAATTTTGATAAGACTCATCAACTACCCTGACACACATAAATATCAATTATAATAGCCTTATTCTAAGAATTGTTAGAAGTCTATGCGGCATGCACGGTATTCGAGATCACTATTCAGAATCAAAGGGATAGACTGTCAGACCCTGGCGAATAAAGGTACAGTAAACACTCATGGTGACCATCTCAATGCTCGGATTCGGAATGGCGTCCAAAGAGCCTCGAGCTTACACATCAGTTCTCGAGGAATCACGCCCCCAATTTCGTGATACTGAACGGAATGGAAACTATAACCTTTCGGCGTAAGTGTGCGCATACCAAACATACCAAAAATATTGTTGTTTTTGTTTTCTCACCCTGTCTTTGCGAAGTTGATCCAGTAGCTCATGACATCAGCCGTGAATGATTTTTCTATCGGAGGAAGTTGAGGACGGCTGTCGCTGATGTCGGGTATAAACGACCAACCAAAGATGAACTGGAATTCCTCTCCATGTGTGACGCCAAGCCATCCAGGTCCGATATCTCTTGAGGTAAGCTCGTATACAGAGGCGGATGGGACATGTGTCATGCGGTAGAGGTAAACATCCCCACCATTATATGTCACAAAGGCACGACTGAGCGTGTCGGCTGGTGCTACAAAGGTTTGGTCTGTGATCTTCGCCATATTCATAAAACATAATTAAAAACAAAAATCACATTTTTACCGTTTTTTCAAAGACATGTACATCCAATACAGTCTTATGAAGTCATGGTTATGTAAAGGTTAATTACCACTCTTACTTTAGGATGATAACCAGAGGGGTGAAAAGGTATAGGATCACTAAAGAGTGTAGGGCCAGTTCATGGTCGTAGCTATGTTATCTGCATGTGTCAACGGTAATGATAGAGATTAAAATAGCCTTAATGGCGGTCAACATTTAGATTATAATGAAAACAGTCATACCTCTGCAACAAATGCGTCAAGGTAATCTGCTTCCGGGTTATCTACCTCTTTCCAATTGAGATACTCTTGATCAATCGACTTTAAAATGACGTCATTAGTTGGCCCGTACGTGTACCTCCCATGCCACGTGTCATACAAATCACGGTACATGTGTGGTTTTTCGTTGTTGTTGATATGTTGGGGAAACGCAGCCAAGGCCCAGGCAGTGCCCTCATCGTGGTTCGTTCCGATGATGATGTTTGTCCTTTTGAACTGTCCCGTTTGAACCAGGAGCTCAGGATGATCTGGGAGAAAGACACCATCTATCACTGGCGCCGAGAGGAAAATCATCTAGGAACAAGAGCAACGAAGGCAGTTATATGATTCCACGACCCTTTCGCAATGTTCAGCAGCCTTGATAGGCTTAAAAACTTCACAGTATATATATATATATATAATATATTAATGAAGAATAGACACCTATTACAGAAGTAAGGAATTGACAAATGTTTGGTGGCAGTGACGGTACCACAATTATTGGGTTTAATTGGGACATTGTGGGGCCAAGTACGGGGCAAAATCGGACTTATTAAAGACATACAGGCTGGTTAATAACATGGGAGCTGATGCATCTCTTGAGATTGAATAAAACACAAAATTATTTATTCCATATACTATTAGAGTAGAGTACATCCACTTACGGACAATGAACTAGCTAGGATCTGAGAGGTTGATTTGGTCCTCAAGCAAGAAATAAGAACTCTACTTGATGTTGTTGCGCATCCGAGCTTCTCCCCAACCAGATAGGCCTCCGCGCGGGATCTTTCTTTATCATCTGTGTAAGCAAAAGGGGTTAATGTACTTCCACTCTGAAATATAAAGAAATTATGGAAAATAATTAAAAATAATTTCAAATGCTCTGAAAACAATTTACAAGAATTCTAGAATCTAGATCATCAGAGGCGCAACTACGGGGGCCCCTTCCTACCCCCCCTCCCACCAGCTGGCCCCCAAAAAAAAACCGGGGAAAAGAAGAAAAAAGAGGGAGAAAGGAAGAGAAACGTAGTGGGAAAGAAGAATTCATTGTACATGATAATATTTCATATTGTATTATATACATTATGTTATATTAGATAATGTAACAGGTCAAAATGAACTGTTTAATGGAAATTCATATATTTTCATAACTCTTAATCATTTGTCTGTAAGTGATAGATGCCTTCACAGGAAGTGCACAGGAAGTAGTAGAAAGTAGAAATATTTAACAATCTTCATGCTTTTGAAGAAGTATGATTCACACTCTTTCTGGGTAAGAGTGATGCTGAATGGTCTTTGGGTCAAAACATCACATTCCAGAGCTATGAGCTTGTATGACGTAGATAATTATGGTCAAGGCTTAGCATCTGTGAATGGAGAGTGATAACTGCATAAAAAGGAGAGAGGATTTTGCTCCAATTCACTCCTGCACTGCACCCCATTCATGGGGCAGGCAGAGAGGCTTCTTCCTTTTCGGGTCAGAATTAAAGGTAAGATAATTATCTTATTTTGTCGATTCTGTTAGTTTTGAATAATAGTTTATAAAGTTGGTTCGCAATGCATTTTCTATTGTTTTAAATAATACGTTAGGTTATATTAAAGAGCTATATTTGCTAGCATAGCATGTTATCTGTCTTATTTTAAAGGGGTTTGTAAATTAAATAATTCATTAGTTATGCATCTGTCTTCGTTACTTCAGATTATTCTTACAGTATGTCATTTTGTTATATTTTGTATAATTACTTGTACGTATATACTTGATCGTAGTATGTAGTTATAAAACAGAATGTGGTCGGTTCTAATCTTATAGTGAAACAATTTAGTAAAATGATCTTTAGAGTGAAAGATTTTGGTTAAATTGATTTTGGTTATTGAATTGTTAATTCAATGTTTCAGTTTAGTGTTTTCAGAGTAAAGGGTCACGATGATTGCTTACTATGTGTAATAATTGTTACTTTCCTTTTAAAGGTATTTGACATGACATTCGTGTAGCGGGTGAGGCTCTCACCAGAGGAAATATGGTCCTCTAGGCCAGATTGTCAGGGTTTTTTCTATCTTGTGTTCTTGTACTTGGAATTTTGTATGTAACGATCCATCGATATTAAACGAACCGAAACACAAGGAATGGTGTCGTGTGTCATCTTTCTACATCAGTTTCCGCGTGTTACAATAAGAAATATTTTATTCATAACTTTATGAAACATAATTTGCTCAGGGCCTATGTGTTCATCGTTCCTGGTGCTCGCATTGTTTGTTTAACGAGATATATAATCCTGTTGTACTAAAACATCCCGTGTTTAAGTCAATATACACCAAATATATTTCCTTGCACTTCGAGTTGTTTTATGTAGTGGCATATGCTTATTGTTCATGACTGCTCAAAGTGATTACGCAGTTTTGAGGTCTGAATATAAAACATTTCCAGTCCGTGCTTACGTTTGCATTAGTGGATTAGTGAGATATGTCTGCTCTTCATGAATTCCTAAAATCAGTCCTTAAAATGACCCTTTTTCTAATCTGAATTTCCTAAATTTTCAGCTCGCGCTTCGCGCTCACAGTATTTGATTAGTGAGATGCGTATAATACTCATGACTGCAATGACTACAAAAAGTGTTTCATGTGCTTAGATCTAATTCTAACAAAATCAGCAAGCGCTTGGCACTCGCATTAGATGACTATGGTGAGTTGAGATATGTATACTCTTAATGGATTCCTTAAAATGTCCCTGTTTGGGGTCAATATATATTAAAAAAAAAAAAAAAAAAAACAGCTTGCGCTTGCATCATTAATTTTGGTTAGCATGGTTAATGAAATGCGTATGGTCTTCATGAATTCCTACAAACATCCTTAAAATGCCCCTTTTCAAGTCTGAATTTCCTAAATTTTCAGCTCGCGTTTCGCGCTCGCAATATTTGATGAGTGAGATGCGTATGTTAACCATGAATACAGTGACTACAAAAAATGCTTCAGGTTTTTACATGTAATTCTAACAAAATGAGCAAGCGCTTGGTATTCGCATTGGATGACTATGGTGAGGTGAGATATGTATACTCTTAATGGATTCCTAAAACATAGTCCTTAAGATGCCTCTGTTTGGGGTCAATATGCACACACATTTCAGTTCGCGCTTCGCGCTCGCATTGTTTGTTTAGCGAGACAGATACGTATCATGATTACAAAATTTGTTTATAATGTCCCTTTTTAGGTCTGAATATCAACATATTTCAGCACGCGCTTCGCGCTCGCAGTATTTGATCACTGAGATATATATCCGTTTAATGGCACAGTCCTTAAAAAAATTCTTATTGGGTCAGTATACCTGGCAATTGAGCGCCCTTCGCGTGCCCACTTAAACTCATTTTTTTTTTGCCCCTTCAATGCCGTGACCCACGGTACGCCGCTGTAGATCATATATTACACTACACACTATTAATTTCTAATGTTGCGGAAAAAGACAAGTTTCAAATTTGCAATTCCAGCCCCCCCCCCCCTCTCTCTCTCTCTCTCTCCCTCCCTCTCTATCGGGTTATTTGTCTCTTTGTATACAATATTCTCTCAAGTTTAAGTTTATTTTCTTTGATATATAATTGCAATATGACAATATAACTGTGTTAGTTATAAATGGGAAATTGGGCGCTGGATATGAAAATGGGGCATTTTAATCCCTTGTTTGTAACGATGAAGAGGGTACGTATCACCAAACAAAATAATGAAAAGTTCGAAATGCGAACAGAAATGTGTTTGTATATCGACTTCAAACAGGACATTTTAAGCACCATTCATTTATCTTGAACATGATATACAGTATAGTTCACTGCCGACTGGAACCGGACCATTCCTATATAAAGTCAGTATCAGCGATTAAACAGGCAATGGGAATTCGAAACGCTAGCAAATTGTTGTAGTGACGTGATTTTTTTTCTACTTTCTATCCCTTTCCTTATTTCATTCCATTTTCTTTATCCTATCTACATGATGTTGTCTAGACTATCGTTCTTGTAAATGGAATATACAGAAAAAAAAATATATATATCAGTAATTTACCTGCATGATGGCGTATTTATAGAGGCGTTGGCTGAGAGGTGAAAGGAGATGAAGTCCTATGCTTGTTGCTCCAGCACTCTGCCCAAATATGGTAACTTGAGTTGGGTCTCCACCAAAGTCTACATAAAAAAACATCACCCTCATTATGGACATACTGAATCATCTGAATGACAAGCTAAAAATGTTAAAATGACCAGTGATTTAAAAATATTTGCTGCTAAACAATGGTGAGGCAATAGTTGAAACAAAATTGTTATCAGAGTTTTTTTACGTTTGAACATCATTGATATGGCAATATGCTTTTATTGATTACAAAGAGAGGAAATTTTCATTCTTAGCGCGAACCATTTGGGGGAATTCAGGTATAAAATATACTCGGCTAGATTAGACAGTATGCCAATTCTAAATACCCGGCGGTTACTCCATTTGTTCTCACTTACTTGAAATATTGTCTTGGATCCACTGCAATGCCATGATCTGGTCCATCATTCCAAAATTTCCTGGAGCCGATTGATCACCTGTTAAAATACAATACGAACCATTTTATTTCATTTTGGTTAATTATTCATGCGTCTTTCATTTCATTTCATCTCATTTCATATAAATATTTTTTTTTACCTTCATATTTTATTAACATATATTCATAGAAAATATGTTTGTCATAAAGAATACAAAGCACTTTACAAAAGATTTGGCACTTTATAAGTCACATTATTTATCAAAGCGAGAGAATCAAATCATCCTGTATCGTGCTTTACAACTGATAACAAGTTATAACTTCAAATGTTTATGTTTTGATCACTGAAAAAGTTGTTTCCAGGATTGTATTTTTTTTCGTTTACCCTTTGATCTTGTTGTTTGTCACATCACCTTAAAAAAATCATTAAACTGTAATTACTGTGCACTGTTGCACTAATTATCTCTCTTCTCTCTCTCTCTCTCTCTCTCTTATATATATATATATAGAGGGAGAGAGAGAGAGAGAGAGAGAAATAGTCTGCTTCGGCATAAGGAATAAAATAATCACAAAAGGTTTAGTAAATGCCGTAAAAATAAAATCGTAGATTTTATTTTGTTATATATATAACAAAATATATATTATTTTATATATATATATATATATATATATATATATATATATATATATATATATATATATATATCTTGCTATACTGTGTTGTATTTCGACAAATAAATGGCACCAAAACTGCATCACTATTATCATCATCGTTTGATGGAGGAAGATACCTGTACTAAGAAAGCCAAACGGGCCCAGCCGATAGTTGAGTGTTACCACAATGACGTCACCGAAAGCAGCCAATGGGGTGCCGCCATACCAGAGACGCCCACCTGCGCCTGCGTTGTAAGCTCCTCCATGAATCCAAGCCATGACGGGCTTTAAATCGGACTACAGGTCAAAGAGTAAAATTATATCATATGAAATGAAACAGAAGGAAAGAGATAGAGGGGTAAGGGGTGAGACATATACATACACATATTATGGCGTACACAGCGTTTCTATAAAAAAAAAAAGAGGAGAATATTCAATGTTTTATTTATTAATCACAATGATTGACAAATGTTATGTTAAGCTCAGAGCTTCATTTCTCATCTTAAGTAATTCGTGTGATACCCACTTCACGCACGATTGAGTATAAATAATTCGAAGAAAGGATACCCGAAAATCACTTAGCAGACAATTATTACGTGTCAAACTTTAAAAGTCAACAATCCGTTTTGTTGGAGATCAACCATGCATAAAGTCTTCTGTTTACCATTTTATTGCGAAATACAAAATATAATCTAAATTTGGTTGAGATGGTGTCGAATGGTGAAAAATAAACATATTTTAAGTAGCCCCCCCCCCCTTGTAGATTGATCGCACGTTCTTTACTCAGAAAGTCATTTGCGTTGAAGGATCATTTCAAACTGGTAGCACTGATTTACCAGATGTTCGATGTATCTCTAATTAAAGCTATCCGACTTTCCTACAAAATAGTACAGATCTTGATCAATATTTGTTATTGATAAGAATGTTTTGACAATTCTGCCTTTTTTCAGGGTTAGTAAAAAATAGAGCATGTTATTATATGTGTCCAGTTTACAAACTGATATACAAAGACAGTTATCATGGTTATCATGCTACTGCTGATGATGCCGTATCGGCAATTTGTAATGTGTGGGATTTAAATTTGACCCAAATCACACTACGATTTCTGGATGATATCGGGAAGACCCTTTCCAACATGTAAAATATTATGCATTATATTCTACAACGAATTTAAAATGATAAAAATATGAGAGCAATTACAAGCATAGTGACATTATTTTGTTATCCACTTATATTATATAACATTGTTATTGTCCGTTCACCAAACGATGGTCTTTTTTAATTTCCCTCTTTTCAGATTCATATTCAGATTCAGATTTCATTTCCAACAGAAATGACATAAATATTGATACAAATCATTTTCATACATTTATATTTACCTATTTGCCTACGGAGACTTACTGAATAGATTAAAAAGAACAAGATAACCCACAGAACAAGACAGAACTAAAAAGAGTAAAATAAAACGAAAGCAAAAACAAAAACAGGACGACGAAAAGACCCCATACTATAGTATGGGGCCTTTCTTACCCAAGAAGCGAGCTTTCAATAGTGGTTTATGACAAAGACTTTAAGATTTCGGCGTTAACTCCGTAAAAATTACTAATATTCACCTTCATGTTGACTGGAGCCTACACGGACATCAATCGATCCCCTTTTCGATATTTCAAATCATTTGTTTAATACATAATTGTAAATCTATAGAAGAAAATGAAATGAACTACATATATTATGGTATTAAAAAAATAAAACAGAACTATGATTTAGAAAAAAAAATAACAAAGAGCATAGCAAAAAGATATATACGCAGCCAACGAAGTATGAATAAATGTAAAATATGAATCAAACAAGAAGGCAAGTAAGATAATCCTTAACATACCATTGGGTGGGCCGCGTAAACATTGAGGTACAAGCAGTCCTCGTCCTTCCCAGACCGTCGTCCGGGCAATATTTGGGGACATATCGGTCTGAAGTACGTAGCGTTCCACGTCCCTTCCCATAGTTTCTTCGGTTCTGGGTTGGCGAAGCGAAGTTGGCCCGTGGGCGGTTCGGCGAACGGAATGCCGAGAAAGACGTCGACATCCTTGTAGATCCGTAGATATACGTTATCCGTGAGGTGGTCAGTGAAGCCTAATAAACGAAATGTTAAACAATTGTTTCACATATGGCATTTACTTGCATCTATTTCGATAGTAACACAAGAACATAGGGAATATGCTAAAAGAATCCTCAATCAAAAAGTAATCCTCATTTTAAACAGTATTTTAATATAATAAAAGAGTCCTCAGTTAAAAAGTAATCCTCAATTTAATAGCAATCCTCATTTTAAAAGTAATTGAATATACTAAAAGAGTCCTCAAGTAAAAAGTAATTACAGGAATACTTGATAAAGGGGGTTGTTATATGAATCAGGAAAAAGATTGGCCTACACAGTCATGATGGAATGTAAAAAAATTGAACGCGCATTTTTTTTTTTCAAAGTTCCATTAAGTGTGTCCATGTTTGCGAGGCATGGAAAGTGGGGAGAGATGTTATATATATGTTAAATGTATCTTGTTAATTAAGACAACGAATCTTTCTAAAATACCATTAGGGACAGTATTTCCACAACCACAGTGGTCTTGACTGCAGTGGAACACGTATTCTTGCAGATTTGCCAATGGAAAAGTTCATAGAATGAATACTCTTCTATAGAATATCTCACCTTCTACCGGTCCACCTGCAGTCTCCACGATGGGGCCCGCCTTGGCTCGGGTGAAGAGACAAAGAGTCCACATGACAGCCAGAATTTCGGGTACATCCATGTTAAATGGTATTATGATCGAGTGAGGAGAAACTGGTAAATTTGTATGAATTTACAAATACAGAATAGTAGACAGACGGTGACTGCTTATGTTAATATCTAGGACACTCTGCTAATGTTACGTAATAAAACATCGCTATTTACGAAAGAGAAACAATGACTTCGATACCATAGGCATAAGGAGGTGGGGATGATAATCAATACGTTAATCCCTCAATTAAAAGATATGTTATCAATTTATTTGTGTGATTGCGATTGGTTTGTTTTTGTTCAAATAGCTGACAGATATATACTTGGATTCGAAAAAAAACCGACTCAAGGGGCAAAAACAAGTGCAACTTTGCATATTAGCAATGCCTCAACTGAAGCCCCATTTACAGGTTTAAAATGACACTTTAAAGGTGCTCCCATTAATTGTGACAATGGAGGTGCCGAATTAAACAAAATCATAATAAGGAGTCCAAGCTGTCAAGTGTTTTCGAACAAATTTATTATAGTTAACAAGTTTTCGACAATTCTTTATCGTTTTGATTGACAAACTACAATGTATCCATGCGCAATTAGCCTATGTACGTAGCTATGCACATTCTCACGTAGACGCCCTATGCCTCAAAACAATTATGAATAATTAATCGTTACTTCGACGGCACAATCAAATTGGAATTGTATCCACAATAAAAGCTACGGGGCTTTCTAATTTCCTTTATGAATATTTATTTCAGAATTACAGGCGGCACACTTAGGAAGTTTTAAAATTTATATAGATACAAAAATCAAAGGTTTGGAGCGCACAACATCCATTTATTCCATAGAGACAAATCGTCCTTCATCTTACTCAAGAGGTAGCGTTGACATAACGTACTGCTGTCGAACCGCCTGCTATTTGCTTTGACCACTTTTTTGCATAATGGTTCTTTAGGTATAGTAAAAGCTTACCCAAGAAGCTGTTCGTCGATATAGTGAATGGTCTTAACATTTTTTGTCAATTTCTCTAAATGAGACGAAAACAAGTAAGACTTACAGTAGTTAAAAATTGAAAAAAAGTACCCTTATTACTTTGTAAATAGTTGTCAGATAGCCCACAGTTGCATTTTTAAACTCTCTCTGCACTCATTTCATATTTCGTCAGAGCAAATTCGATTTTGTTGGCAATGTCATTAAGTTTCGGCAATACGCTTAGTATGCCCGTATAGTACGCCATCTCTTGTTCAGTCTCAAATATCTTATTGGCCTGCTCCCCGACCTCCGGATGGACAAGTCTGACAAGGTTGTTATTCCGGTCCAGAAGTATAGTCCAGGCTCCAAGTAAGGCCTCTATCTCCCCCAGCGCTCTCTTTTGCATATCGGTTTCCACAACATTCTTCGGTATTTTCTGAAGCTTCGTGACGATGTTCATTTTTACGTGTTGCCGAAAAAGTCGAAAGTTGTGGATATTTTTCAAGAACGTTTCAATGATTTGACAGTGAGCTTTGTGTTGGCTGATAGCCGGATCCTCCCTCCTTGAAGACGATGCTCTGGTACTTACAGGTATCGATTCTAGTCGATTTCCAATTACTTCAGGCCTTAGTCCAGCTGCGGATCTTGTTCCAGAGGTAACGGCGCTATCTATCACGCTGTTCTCTGGACTTTTCTCTTTATAAAGTGCAAGATCATCTTCCATGTTCTTGAGTGTCAGTACCGGGATATCGTCATAGCTTACCGGGAAGATTACCTTCAGAGCTCGGATGAAATATTTCCTACCTTTCTCAAACTTGCTGATGGAGATGAGTGCTGCACTCAGTTGATCACGGTAATATACATGAAGCTTCTTTACCAGGGTGAAGAACTTCTTCCTTTCCTCCGCCATGACTGCAAAAAAAAAAGAATTACAGGACAATAAAACAGCAAGCGTTTTTGTTTAATTCATCAAGTGCATGCTGCCTCATAATGATTTTCTAAAAGCAATTCGTTACATTGTCGTACGGGGGGCAAGGGGGCAGTTGGCCCCCTTAAATTGTCAAAACTTGCATTTTTCACTGAAAATTTTCGCAAAATTCACCCAAAAGTGCGCACGAAATCTTTCAACTTCACTGCAGAAATTACCAAGCGCTTCTATATGACATGCTCAGTCGCTTCGCTCTCTCACTTTTTTTCAGTTTCTTTTTAAAAAGATACACGTCCTGCCCCCACCTCCAAAAAATGTTCTGCATATACGGCCATGCTGCAGTATGTAATTTTCCTACCATCCTTCTTTACATTCATGCGTCGATTGAGACCTAATTGAAAATTACAATGTAAAAGAACGTGCATAATTTTAAACAGTAAGGAGCTATATTGGATTCATATAAGTTGTGTTGTCAATTTGTTATTATGGTTATGACAATCACTTTTCTCTTGCACGTATTTACATTAATTTACATCTCACATAGTAAGAGTATGTCGAGAAAATGTGCTTCTCTTCTGCAATAAAGAAGGGAATCTAATGAACCACGTGATTGTTTAGAATGTGCACAAGATGAGGAGGACAAATAACAGTGAACTTTATTCTCATGATCAACTTTCTAAGTAATATATATATATATGTATCATTGCCATCGGCCTTCTTAATTATTATTATTGTGGTTTTTTTTGGAAGGAAAGTATCTCATCCTTCGACGATATTCAAGATGGCAACGACGAAAAGTGATGGGGGAGAATTCGCGTCTCCGCTACTATTTGCTTTATGCGAGACTGTTCCTCTGTTCCATTGCAATCTCAGTATCGTCCTTGATGTATCTACATGAACACATCTAAATAGACTCTTTTAAACAAATACAAAATAACATAGGACCAAGCAAACGGGCTTGAGGGCGTCCTCAGACAATAGTGTTTGCACTAATGACTGTCGTCTTGGAGTGATAGGATTAGGATATTTCAAGCACCATTAGTCACATACATGTAGACTAATCATTCAATACAAATAGTGAAACCATGTCCTGTAAGTGTCCAGAAAGTTACTTCCCTATAGCAAGTAATATGTTGTTTTTATTATTATTGCCCTTGACAGTGCAGTCCCGCACGGTAATCCGTGTGAATTATAATGCTGACCAAGAACAAATTAAGTAACTGGTAAACCAATCATAATGTTTAACAAGAGGTAGGCTTATATACCATGTGTAGTAACCATGAGTCTAAATGTTTTAAATTCAATTCAATTTCAATTTATTGACCATTAAAAATACATCAAAATATTTACAAAAATAACATGATACAAACAAACTAATACAAAATAAAACAGGTTACAAATTACTTAATGGTCAGGACCCCTAAGAAGCAAAAGTGCTTATAGCCGGGGCCCTACAAATATCATAACAAAAAGAAAGATGGATGACAAAACAAAAATATCATGATAGCTTTAGATACCCCCCCCCCAAAAAAAAAAAAAAAAAAAAAAACGAATTTTGAAATAAACAACAATATAAAACTGAATAATTGGTTTTTCGGAATCAACCATATAAAATAATTTTCTACAAATTTCACCACAGCATAATTTTACCATTTATATAAATACTGGCATATCTATTGACCATAGTCATGTTTTAAACAGTTTTCTATAGTTTTACCACGAAATTATATATTTTTTGATAAACTAAAGAGTGAAGGTGCTAAAAGAAATGTTATATTTTTGTTACAAACAAATTATGTATACTTTCCATTCTGCATATAACTGGAATTAGGCCTATATTGATATCAATGTTAATATATTTTTTTAATGTAGAAATTCTGTTACATTCAAATATGCGCTCAACCAGTTAAGAACAGATGTTGGGGCAATGTCAGATGGGCCCCAAAGTCCAGATTGTTTAATAATAATCTTAAATAGTAATTCGCGTTCTACTTACTTTCTTCTTCTCCCAGTTTGATATTTCTCCCACCAAACATGATTATTTAATCATCTCCGTAAAACTTTAGAAAATATTCACATCCTTAGAAATGGAATCGCGTGTGCTTTGATACATTGATGATGATGGTAATAAAGATGATGAGTTAACGCCACAACTAGTTTAACAACTCATGGAATCCTTTCTCAACGTTGTCTTATGTCTGATACACCCTTGATTGTCTACGTCGCCCTATCGCATAGTCAGATCTTTTCATTCTCTTCAAAGGTCTGAGAATCCCTCTTGATGACAATAGCATGGGATACTGCTTGGGTCAATCAAAGCACTCGAATAAAGAGCAAAATATCGATCGAAATGGAGCAGACTTTGATTTGTTTGTGTGCCTAGTTTAGGGAACCAATGGATTCATAACAAGGCACTAATGGGGGAAGATTGGCAGCCTTGATTAAAATGTTACGATGCCCGCTGAGTGAAGAGAAAGTGCGACAGTCCTTGTCGCAGGTAAGAAAGATCTCTTTGGACTGTGTGTAGGGTTATACATGATCACGATGATAGTCGTCAGATATGTTTTTTCTCTCCTCGTTCATATCATTTCACTTACCATGATACACCATCGCTATATTAATAGCTACATGTACCGTGCTCGGTATAAATATACAAGAAACAATTTGTTTGAAACAAATCGGGACTTTCATCGTTGTAAGTCTGTCACCATAGCAACAATGGTATCATTTTTTTTGTATCTTTCTCTAGGTAAAAATAACTTCAGTCTGATACAATCATAGTCCACGATATGTCATTTTTAATGAAATAAATCATATCATTGTCGTGCTGATATTCATTAGTAAGATTATAGGTGATTATAGGGTGTAAGTTTTTTTTTCTTGAAGATGAGTAGAAATAAAGAGAGACGCCATTCAGCATGTTCGAGTGAATCTAGTCGTTATCTTTATGTATTTCGATAACATAGATACATGTAAGTACAAATTAAAAGTGAAAGAGCACTTGATATCGTCAGAGTATTTCTTGACCGTTCTATATATTTGCATCTGTTGTGTCTATTTACAAAGTGTACTCGCCTTCGGAGCAACAAAGTTATTGACTTTTTATTTACCACAGTTACGAGTCTCTAGCAAAGTCAAAGCGTCTAAATATCGGACTGAACCATGTTTGCTGAGCACTGTTTCTGAAGTGGTCCATGTCAATAAAATGACGCTTTTAGGGGTACAGTAGATGTCTGTCTTTTAGGAAAATCAGACCGTCGACTACATTGGGTTAGGTAGGTTAGGTTAGGTACGAAAGGATTTATATCATAATTATACTCAGGCAGAGGACAAGCGACTTACTTTTGTTCTTATTTATCAAAGGGGAAATATAGAGTTACACCAACTTTAAAATTATTTTGAAATGCTCTCGTTGTTTCGTCTCTTTTTTGTTTCTTTTTTAACTTCGTAAAAATCATAAGGGCCGTTGCCCCTACCCCAAATGAAGGGCCGTCCCCTAATTGAATATTATAAAGTTAATGACGAATATCATGCCCTGCAGTGTTTTATATAAACAAGACAAAAATACGCAGATATTTTATTTTGATCGGGCACAGCCGATCAAATTTAATCCCGACGTAAATTCAGTAAATTTATACATTCGGGCACATGTATTGATAAAATAAGTAGTATTTAGTGATAAAATGGAACAGTGACATGCATCTTTGTTGGCAATTTACCAAAACAGAATCTACAAATTTTGATAACAAAAATTTGACTATTATATTCACGTAATAAAAGAGGTGAGGGACTAAGCCATTTCCTAATTAACAGGTTCGAATGGGCAGAGTGTTACAAACTGGTATCCGAGCAACAGTGAAGTAAAGCAGTTGATTTGTTTAATGCAATTATATGAGCTTAATGATTAATTAGAAATGACTTCGTCTTTTAGCAGAAAGTCAGTTGAAATGGGGGTACATGCACCGAGCAAAAAAAAACGTACATTTGCCGATCAATAGACGAAAAACGAGGTAGGGGCATGCTTTACCCTCTATTTTCATTTGATTACATTTATTTTCTTCCAATATTTATTTTGTGTGTACCCAATTTAGACTTGTATGTCACTTATATTTATATTGGACAATTAAACCTTACATTCTTGTACAATGCCTCCATTTATATAATTATCTAGATTTTTATTATAATTGTTTGGTTTTTGTCTGAGACAAATATATTTACAAGTACATGAAAAGCCATATAGGGCACATTTCGTGTAACATTTTTTCCATTATGCTGGTCCTAGTGTTTTTTTTTAATCTCATATTGATTTACATTTTGGATATTTATCAATTGTAAACTAAATATCGATTAAAATATCCATTATTCTTCCTGTTTGAAATGAAATATTAACATGTAAAATAACAATCATTGCATTGTTCTGCACCAATACACATAGCGATACTCTATATTGCCCTCTTTTGATCTCTACTTACTCTGTTTCTTTGTTAAAACTTTATTGGGTGGCCGGCATCTTTCAAAATAATCCATCTCTTTCTAGTTCATCCAGTTCTAGTGTGTGGGTAAATCTTATATATTACTTCGTTGTTTAAACAGGAACCAAGGGCCAAGACTGTGACACTGTATTTTCTCGGGCACAGCATGAAGAAGCCACCAAATAATTCCTCTATCATGTCTATGGACATCAATAACGTCTTAAACCAACTGCTACGTGGATTTTGTATCCCTCGGATGCCTACGTCATCTCGTAAAACAGGGGATTCACATTATATTTCCTCAGTCAGATAATAACCCTGGATATGACCCGATGGTTTGACCTCAACGATCTATCATCCTACATTCTTGATCCTAGGTTACTGTCATGCTCAAGGTAACATACACATCAACCGTCCTAAAAAAACCCAATCACATCAAAAGTAGATTCTAAAGAGATTCGCTATCGGCCATTCATTTTAATGTTTTGTTTTCCAAAGTCTGACATAAATCGTATTGATGTGACTTGAAATTTGAGACGTCATCTCAAGTTGATGACCATGGACCTTCGAGTGATGAACGAAATATTATTGGAAAGGAGTTGTCTTAAAATACGAGGACTTCGTTTGCTTACAAGTGTTTGCTTCTTGCTTGCATAGTTTTACCACAAGTTTGACATCGATCGATGCAGCATGTACCAATTATTGGTAGGCCCTAATGCCATTTCTGCAATCAAAAGATTGAGGTTTAGTTGCATCCTGATCATCGCACGAGGGTTCATGTCGACTAAATCAACCAAATTAATGCGATGCATTTATCCCCATCTCTTATAGATTTATATAGTATAGAAATTTGAGTTTCTCCTCTTATTCTGTCCTTTCGATATGATTGATTGGAAAGTAGATTAGTTAATAGCTATTCCAAATGAAAAAGCAATCAGTTTTCTCTATATTCGTTGTCAGATTAACAACATATATGGCAGTCTTGAATGACCAAAATTAAACGAACATAAAATCTCACAAGGCAGTGGTAGAAAATACCGGTATAATACACGCTTGAATTATAAGACCCTTTGCTGGGTATGTTCTATTGACTACTGTGTAATTCTTAAATACATCATTGTCATATAAGTAAATTGAAAATCGTTTGACTGATGAAAAAGTTCGGATGTTTATTAAAACAAATATTTCAGGGCATTAAATCATTATTCTGATTAGTATTTCCGGACTTGAGATAGTGGTCTCCCATATTTCAATTGACGATTTTTTTTTATATATAAATATATTTGTTCCAAGTATACATAAATGTTTAAATGATTAAAAAAGAGAAAATTGCTAAGTATAATTCATATTTTAATAAAAATACTATTATGTATGTTAATCATAATGTCATTTACTTTTTGTTATGTAATGTTTAAACATGATTTTATTTGTATAAACTGTTTTTATTGGAATGTAGAGATAAAAATCAAATGAAATCAAATTGTACAACGGAAGGTACATGTAAGATTGAAAACTGTGCACACAAGCTGGAATTCAATTCTGATAAGGGTCCCATTGGAAGCAAGTGTTTAAACTGATTTGAATAAATGAATAAATAGATAAATGAATAAATAGATAAATAAATAAATAAATAAGTTAATAAATAAATTAATAAATAGATATATATATAAACAAATATATATATATATGAAAATCAATAAAAATTAATAAATAAATAACGAAATAGATTGAACAACGGAAAATTATTTTAAAAGAAATTGAATTTTATGAATTAAGTGGTAAATAGACCAAAACATATTATTATATCCGGATATAATTAGCCATTTTCATGTCCATTTGATGGTAAATGTTTATTTATGCCATTCAACAAAGAACACCTCATATGAGAAAACACTGTGCCTGTAACTTCTGATTTCCTCTTACACTCTTCTACTCTTTCTCTCTGTCACGCAATTATAAAAACAATAAGACAAATGTCACGCATAGTATTACAGTATTACTATAATTACTTTAATTACAAATAATAAAGAGGTTTCATTTAATTAGGTTGTACTGATATATACAATTATAAGATTACATAATCAAAAGTACCAGTGTATTAATTGCATTCTCAACTGGTCAAAGGGGAAAGAAATTTACCGGATTGTGATCACTGATCAAATTTAAGCGGAAAGAAATTTACCGGATTTTGATCACTGCCTGAAGCGGAAAGAAATTTACCGGATTTTGAGCACTGGTCAAAGCGGAAAGAAATTTACCGGATTTTGACCACTGATCAAAGCGGAAAGAAATTTACCGGATTTTGACCACTGGTCAAAGGGGAAAAAAATTTACCGGATTTTGATCACTGGTCAAAAGCGGAAAGAAATTTACCGGATTTTGACCACTGGTCAAAGCGGAAAGAAATTTACCGGATTTTGATCACATGGTCAAAAGCGGAAAGAAATTTACCGGATTTTGATCACTGATCAAAGCGGAAAGAAATTTACCGGATTTTGATCACTGGTCAAAGCGGAAAGAATTTACCAGTTTGTGATCACTGTTCAAAGCGGAAATGAATTTACCGGATTTTGATCACTGGTCAAAAACGGAAAGAAATTTACCGGATTTTGACAACTGGTCAAAGCGGAAAGAAATTTACCGGATTGTGATCACTGATCAAAGCGGAAAGAAATTTACCGGATATTGATCACTGCTTGAAGCGGAAAGAAATTTACCGGATTTTGAGCACTGGTCAAAGCGGAAAGAAATTTACCGGATTTTGATCACATGGTCAAAAGCGGAAAGAAATTTACCGGATTTTGATCACTGATCAAAGCGGAAAGAAATTTACCGGATTGTGATCACTGATCAAAGCGGAAAGAAATTTACCGGATTTTGATCACAGGTCAAAGCGGAAAGAATTTACCAGTTTGTGATCACTGTTCAAAGCGGAAAGAAATTTACCGTATTGTAATCACTGGTCAAAGCAGAAAAAAAATTATCGGATTTTGATCACTAGTCAAAGTGGAAAGAAATTTACTGGATTGTGATCACTGGTTAAAGCGGAAAGAACTTAACCGGTTTGTGATCACTTTTCAAAGCGAAAAGAAATTTACCGGATTTTGACCACTGGTCAAAGCGGAAAGAAATTTACCAGATTTTGACCACTGGTCAAAGCGGAAAGAAATTTACCGGATTTTGATCACTGGTCAAAAGCGGAAACAAATTTACCGGATTTTGACCACTGGTCAAAGCGGAAAGAAATTTACCGGATTTTGATCACTGGTCAAAAGCGGAAACAAATTTACCGGATTTTGACCACTGGTCAAAGCGGAAAGAAACTTACCGGATTTTGATCACATGGTCAAAAGCGGAAAGAAATTTACCGGATTTTGATCACTGATCAAAGCGGAAAGAAATTTACCGGATTTTGATCACTGGTCAAAGCGGAAAGAATTTACCAATTTGTGATCACTGTTCAAAGCGGAAAGAAATTTACCGGATTTTGATCACTGGTCAAAAACGGAAAGAAATTTACCGGATTTTGACAACTGGTCAAAGCGGAAAGAAATTTACCGGATTGTGATCACTGATCAAAGCGGACAGAAATTTACCGGATATTGATCACTGCTTGAAGCGGAAAGAAATTTACCGGATTTTGAGCACTGGTCAAAGCAGAAAGAAATTTACCGGATTTTGATCACATGGTCAAAAGCGGAAAGAAATTTACCGGATTTTGATCACTGATCAAAGCGGAAATAAATTTACCGGATTGTGATCACTGATCAAAGCGGAAAGAAATTTAACGGAATTTGATCACTGGTCAAAGCGGAAAGAATTTACCAGTTTGTGATCACTGTTCAAAGCGGAAAGAAATTTACCGTATTGTAATCACTGGTCAAAGCAGAAAAAAAATTATCGGATTTTGATCACTAGTCAAAGTGGAAAGAAATTTACTGGATTGTGATCACTGGTTAAAGCGGAAAGAACTTAACCGGTTTGTGATCACTTTTCAAAGCGAAAAGAAATTTACCGGATCTTTTTTTGACCACTGGTCAAAGCGGAAAGAAATTTTACCGGATTTTGACCACTGGTCAAAAGCGGAAACAAATTTACCGGATTTTGACCACTGGTCAAAGCGGAAAGAAACTTACCGGATTTTGATCACATGGTCAAAAGCGGAAAGAAATTTACCGGATTTTGATCACTGATCAAAGCGGAAAGAAATTTACCGGATTTTGATCACTGGTCAAAGCGGAAAGAATTTACCAGTTTGTGATCACTGTTCAAAGCGGAAAGAAATTTACCGTATTGTAATCACTGGTCAAAGCAGAAAAAAAATTATCGGATTTTGATCACTGGTCAAAGTGGGAAGAAATTTACTGGATTTTGATCACTGGTTAAAGCGGAAAGAACTTAACCGGTTTGTGATCACTTTTCAAAGCGAAAAGAAATTTACCGGTTTGTGATCACTGTTCAACGCAGAAAGAAATTTACTAGTTTGTGATCACTGGTCAAAGCGGAAAGAAATTTACAGGATTTTGATCACTGTTCAAAGCGGAAAGACATTTATGAGTTTGCGATCACTGTTCAAAGAGTCAAACGTTTACAGTATATATACCGGTTGTCGTAGATATTTGCAAAAGGCAGTCAGATGTCGGACGATAAACACTTAAAGTTAAATTTTAATTCTGCAGACAAACAAAAAATAAGAAATTAGCGTTAATTCGATCGATAAAAAGCCGAGATGATTCTGATAAAGCGAGCGAGCAAGGCAATAATAGATTTCGCGCACTTTTTCAGTTTTGGCGCCGGGCGCCGCCTGTGTGTGTGTGTGTGGCCAGTGGGCCGGTGCACGCTATATCGCACGTGTACCGGGCCGAGGGGCGGTAGTTCCGGTGTGCCCCCCACCCCTGCCCCCCCCCCCCCCGACCAATACCATACACACACGTATGTACACCTCCGCTCACATCATCCCTCGTGAATCACGTGCACTTCCGGGTCCACTTAACCACCAGCCAATTATCGTTTAGTTGTATTACGTAATGTATATCTTGCAAGGGGTGTACATCGATCTATGTGGTGTGTGTGGGTGTGTGTGGTCAGTGGGATCAGCGTGTGTGTGTGTGTATTTGAGTTTTGTCAGACGTGTATCAATCAGATATGATTATTTACGTCTGGGACCGACCTTTAACGTCACCATCCGAAAGACGTGACCAGGGCTCGAACCTCTGCATCAATTTGTAACTTCCCCGCATAGCTTGGATTACAGGCGCACGCCACAACGCCCAGTTAGCGTGGTGCGATGCCCGCTATATATCGTACTTCGACGCGAATATAGGACCGGTGTAGCGGCGGATTCGGTTCCACCGGCGGATACCGTATCCGCCGGCATATATCGTTCTAAATGGCCGATATCGTTTTTAATCGGAACCATATTCGCCGGGTTTGACGCGGCTTGATGTTTGCAGATTTGGTTCCTCGGCGGATTTGGTTCTATTGACTATACGTGTAATATTGATTTGGACAGACAACCTCGGCAGGGCGCGCATGCGCGGCTCTGGCAATGTCGAACGCAAAGGGGGGGGGGTGGGATTTTCGTCCGCCTTTAGTGAATTTTTATTCAGGGGCGGATCCATACAGCTTTTGACAAAGGGCTCGATGGGGTGAGGATTAATAGGATAAATTATGTCTCGATATTTCATGTATTACATAGACCTGGCACATACGCCAATTAAAACTAAATATAATTATAAGATTTTAATGAAATTTTCATCATTTTGTTTTGTGAATTTTTATACTATTCTCAGTCCGCAGTATATGCATCGATCTCTTTAACTGTGCTTTTTCACACCATGTTAATGTCAGTTTGCCAGACGGTTGGCGAAAATTTGCACCCCCATATAGGCCTATAGGTTTTTGAAACTACAAATGTTTAGAAAAAATTCAACAAGTTAAAACTTCATATTTCAAAATAAATTATGCAAATAATTTTTGTGTATGAAAATATGTTTTGCTGTTAACTCATATTATTACTTGTAGAATGCTAAGTTTTTGGTGAAAACATAAATTTTATATTTCTAACAAACATTAAAAAAAAGAATGTCAAAACATGATGTAGTTTATTGTAGGCCCATTTTTAATTTTTCATGTATTTTATTTTATTAGTTTTTTTATATATTTTTTTTCAGTGTTAAGGAATCTGAATTAATTAAAGGGGACCGGAAGTTCACCCTGACAGACTTTAGATACGCCACGTACTATTTGGTGCTCCCTAATTTACCTCTCAGTCATCTAATTTTAAGATCAATATGGGATCTTTAGTGAAATATAATTTCTCCTTTACTGATCTTTTGTTTCTCTCACTATACCCCCTCCTGATTTTCATCTCTTTTTTTTTGCCTTTCTTTCTGTCCCTGCTCATTTCGCCCCTTTCGCCTCTTTCCCAGTTTCCTAACCTGGCACATTATGAATATATCTGGGGTGTATACGCGTGGGTGATATAGCACTAAAAAGGAGAAATAGAACGAGGAAGGGGAGGGAGAGAAAATATAAAAAATATACGAGAAAATGTGGAGAAAATAATAGTAATACATTGGAATTTCGTAAATCAGAAATTTCATTTGCAGTGATCATTATTTATACTTCACTTTAGAAAGCTTATTACAAAATACTGATTTTAAGTATCGAAACTGCCATTGTTTGCCTTTATTCAATACTCTGTATTAATCATAATTGATGCATATTGTGCCCAATTTATCCCTAAAATTGTGATAAGAAGAATTTTTCATACTGCAATAAATTAATAGGTATAAAATAAATTAACAAATGCATGTTATTTGATTACAAGCATTATGATCACATCTTGGGGTAAATTATTTGTATACTATAGTGCAGCAGACATTGACAGTTGAATGAAGACTAAATGTGGACTATTTAAAGACCCAGACCAGACCCCAAAATTGAATTGACCAATCAGACAAATCCGACGAAAGCTATTAATTTAAACTAAAAACAGAAATGCAGGTTGTATGCAGTCATCGCTTACAGCTGAATATTTTGCTTAAGAATAACTCCAATTATCGGGTTTCGAAAATATTCTTTCTTGTAAATGCTTTCACCGGCCTCGCACCGAGACCGTGACGTCATGTAGTGTTAGAAGTGGTGTAATTCCATAGAGTTGTTACAAGAAAATGGGTTATTTTCCCCTTTCAGATTACGCATTTTATTTCTTCACTTCTATCACATATAGAGATATCATAAATATCTTTTTCTGCAAGCTTTAATTGATGAAATCTATCGCTTTTGACTATATAGTTTTCAAGTACCTCGCGACCTTTTTTTTTTGTTTTGTAGTGATCTTTATTATTCATTCAAATAAATTTCATACATACATAATTAAGGAAATATAAAAAACAAAATGATAATTGCAGCTGTGAATACTCAAATCAAATAACACTGTAACATATAGCAGACAAATTGTATCAGAACAGAGACATAATCCGAAATCATGCAAAAATGCAGCTAAAGCAAATAATAACAAAGACGTAACACTAACAGCTACGCAAACTGAAAGAATTAATGTATATTGAGCATGTGAAGGAAGGATATCGCGATAGCGCAAGAACGATATCTTCCGAAGAGAGTGGCCTTTTTGGTACTGAATCTGCCGGAGTAGAACACGATCCGCCGGCGGATTTGGTGCCTAGAACAGTATCCGCCGGTACACCGGCGGACGATAGGCGTACGTACCTTGTTGATCGAACCTCCAATCACCCCCTCCCCCCCCCGTCCAAACCCCCCACACACGTTTACCATACAACATTTACGTTCACATCATCACACCAGGATCGCATGCACTCAAACACCGGCCAATCACCGTTTAGCTTTTATTACGTAATGTATCTCTGCAAGCGCATATAGCGATCGAGCCGATGATCATCCAACATGAAATTGTCCAAAATTAGCTACTAGTATCCGATCCTCTGATCTCAATTTTTTATTTTCTTAACGAGTATTTGAATACATTTTGTCAAGAATGGATTTGATTAGAACTAGATCTCGCTAAGTTAGAGTCTATCGAAAGTAATCCTATATTCATATTTAAAAAAAGCAGGGAATAATTGGGGAACTCGCCAGGGGGAACTCATAATAAATTAGGTTCACCGGTCAAGTTGTTCGTAACTTTAGGGCAAATTATAGGATAGGGGGGGCTTGGGGCCATGGCCCCCAAATGTTTCACGACCAAGAAAAAAAAAAAGAGAAAAAGAAAGGAAAGGAAAGGGAAACGGTGAAATAGTTTATTATTTTGTGCAAGTTATGTCAAAATCTTTCCAAATATTCGATTTCTGTATTAAAAATGCCAAAAATTTTGCTCGTTCGCTTTGCTCGCTCTCGGCTTTTTAGAACTGTTATTGCATCCGCCATATTTGGCCCCCTCAAATGTTTTTGGCTCATTACGCCACTGAATTAAACTCTTATTGATAGGAAGAACTTATTTATATTTTCAGTATCCGCCTACATTACAGTTTCTCCAATCTCAGGGATTTTTACTCAGTTAGGCACACGCATGATAATTGACATGCGTTATTTCGACTCGGGGTATGTCGTAAGTACCCATTCGATATAGTAGCTTTCCAAAACACTATAGTACGTTTAAAGTGATCATTTCACTTTGTTCTGATTTAAAAAATTCTCCTTTTGGTTCCTGAAAATGGGCTAAACATTAGGCTTATAGTGTAAAAATACCAACCCAAAAGTTTCAAAGTATTATATTTACAGGATCAATTTTAAAACCTTGGAGATGTAAACCAAAGTTTGAAATAATTGGGAGTTGGTTTCAATGACTATGTGTATACAGGGAATCTGTGCACAACACATTAATTCTAGATGAACACAGCATGACCTACATACAGTGTGTATAAGGTATACACTGAATGTACAGTGCAGCTAATAGTGTGTGTATAGGAGATACACACAACAGAAGGCAGTCAAAATAGCCAACGGACTTTTTGAATTGGAGAAAACTGGTCATAAGCTGAACCCGTCTACTAGACGGTTCTCAAAATCAGGCTAATAAATTGCAACTTGTGTCTAAATTAGAGTTTTTCATCCTATATTGTGGTCTGTTTCAGGGTTTTTGAGGACAAATACAGGCACTCATACGCACGTTTCAACTCAGTTTGTGAATTTTTTAAATCAGCTGCTCACAAAGTTAAACGATCCCTTTAAGCGTTGAAAGCAAAACATATCAAGAAAATGTTCAATAGTTGTCATATTTCGATTTGCCGCAAAACGCTGTCTTCTATATCATAACAAGTTGGAACCATGGTAACTTGGTTTTATTATTTTTTTATTTATTGAGCTCCCCTCTCATTTCATCAAATCCACACCCAGGACTAAAATCCAATTGAAACCAGCTGGATTTTCAACTGGTTTCAATTGGTCTTGATTGGAATGTAACAATTTCCAATTGAAACCAATTGGAACCAGTTGGGCAACTGGAAATCCTAAATGGAACCAGTTGAGTAACTGGAAATGTCATCCAACTGGAAATGACTTCTAACTGGAACCAGTTACGGTAACTGGAAATCCTAACTGGAACCAGTTGGGTAATTGGAAATGTCTTTCAACTGGAAATGGACTTCTAACTGGAACCAGTTGGGCAACTGGAAATCCTATATGAAACCAGTTGAGTAACTGGAAATGTCTTTCAACTGGAAATGAACTTCTAACTGGAACCAGTTGGGTAACTGGAAATGACTTCCAACTAGAAATTACTTCTAACTGGAACCAGTTGGGTAACTGAAAATCCTAACTGGATCCAGTTGGGTAACTGGAAATAACTTCCAATTGGTTTCCAACTGGAAAATTTTCCAGTTACCCAACTGGATCCAATTGAAACCAGTCGTTAATTTGCATATTATCTGCTAATTTGTACAGATCAATGTTTTTTATGTGATTCATCATCATTTACAATGAATTCATTTATTTTCTTTCTCAAGTGCCTCACTTGTTTACGATAAATGTTTAGAAGAGTTAGCAGTCAAAAACCATGTTCATAGATATTATAGATTATAATATTTAAGAAATTAAAAGATAATAATACACCACTAACTGTTACCAAATTACATCAAATACAAATACATATATTCGAAGCTCCTCCACATAAATATATATGTATGAGAGTCTAAATTTTATCAATGCCCTTTACATTGGTATTAAAAGACATATAACAATGCTTATGTGTTGGCATGAGCAATAGTTAGTACAAATGCTAATTAATTTGTAACTAATTAACTTCATTTTTACTCGTCTTTACCCATGCCCCATGTTTAGATGTATATAATTAGAGAATATTCCGAGTTATACTTTCGTTGTGAAAGTAATATTTATTTTGAATATATTTATTATTCCTATTCTCATCAAAATGCTGGAACCCTCTTAAATTTTGTTCATCTCTTCCCCCTCCCTCCTTTCCCCTATCTGTCCACTACTCTCATCTCTTCACGATCTTTTTTCATTATCCGTCATTTTATATATATTATACTGTATATTATACCCTTCTCTTAATTCATCGTTTACTTTCTCTCTCGAGCTATTCTTTAATATGTTTTCCATTCGTCCCTTTCCATTCTTGATCTTCTCTCTCTTCTTCCTTTTAACAGTTTAACCTTTCTTTTCTTCCCCTCTCCCTGTTCCTTCTTCTACTTATCTTTCCCTCTTTTCAATCTTTACTTCATCTCTCTTTCCCTTCCTATCCTTCATTTCTCCCGTTCCCATTTTCTCTCTCATTTATCCTCCTCCGTTCTTCACCCCTCTCCATTTCCTTTCTTCCCTTTCTTTTCTTGTCTCGATCCCTACCTATCTTTTCCTTCTCCATTTTTATATTTCCTTTCTTCTATTTCTTTTAATTCTCTCTCTTCCATTCCCTATTTTCTTTTTAAAGGTTTCAAAGGGAGGGGTTGTTAGAGACCCGCTTTGAACGGTAATGAAAAGAATATCCTTATGGCTCGGTGTAAAAATGGCAGAGGTAAAAATGGCAAAGGTAAAAATGGCAGAGGTAAAAATGGCAAAGGTAAAAATGGCAGAGGTAAAAATGGCAAAGGTAAAAATAGCAGAGGTAAAATGGCAGAGGTAAAAATGGCAGAGGTAAAAATGGCAAAGGTAAAAATGGCAGAGGTAAAAATGGCAGAGGTAATAATGGCTGGGGTAAAAATGATAACACTTGAGTTGGTATTTCTTATTTTTTTCCTGGACTTACATGCACGACCTTCTCATGTCAAATCGCTTTTCTAATATTCAAATTTGAAGAACAATTTGAATCCCAAAAATTGTACTTGATTCATTAAAGGGGAAATTCACACTGACATAAAGTTTATTAAAATGATATTGGTGAGGGTTTTAGGGAATCCATCAAAGATTTTAAAAGCTACTAATATTTTACGTTAATGGGGACGTCATTTGCGAGCAGTTTTCCCCATATATGGTCTGATAAAAAATATTAATGAAATGTCATTTTCTAGAAAAAAATGAAAATGGTTTTAATTGTACCTTAAGTATATTAACATACAAAAGCGGCTCCTGAAAGATTTTTTATTAGCAATCATGAACCACTGATTAAACAATTTGAAAAGTAGACATTTTGGTGCATAAAATACGGGGTAGTTACTAGTATATGACGTCACAGATCGAAAACTCAAACTTCTAATAACTTTCTTAATCTTTGATGGGTTTTCCGCAAACCTTCACCAGTATATTTTTTTCTGCTATTTTCACAGTAAACCATTTGCCAGGGTGAATTTCCCCTTCAAACCAGGTCGATAGAATGGTACCTAAGAAACATCTATAAATTTAAATCCCTGATTCGCTACATATTTCAAAATTCATGCGGTAACCGTTACCATAGAAACAAGTTAAGGAACCTGATATCCACTTGGACTAGCTGCAATGAGGTATTACTCTGAATAAAGTGAACACTAGTTGCTATTAATATATCATTTACATCAAACTATATACGTATCATATTAATATCTATTCGGATCCATTATGATGTTGAAATATGAAAAATTACTTTTATTACAGAACATTTAGTTATTTTTCTGTTATCCAAGTTATGCAAGTGGTTCAAAGAAATCCCGAACTCGTCTATTTCAGTGTGTTAATGGTAGCACACATTGGTGTTTAAATTACAATTCGTTTGGTATGTATGTGATGAAGTGCTGTTCTACTATACGAACTGGCCAAGATAAATCCTTTTATCACTAACTAATTGAAATCATTTTGGCATGAAAATGTTTGAGTTTAATCATATCAACGATAAAGTATAGACCTAAAATGATTTTTAAAGATCCAAATAATATCTCATCAGTTCATAATACTCCTTTGTCGATATAATAGGAGTCCATTCAAGGTCAATGATTACGACTGATATTAACTGGAAAGGCTCTATCTTTTCCTTGCTGATCCTCTGTCATTTTTGCCTCTGCCATTATTACCTCTGCAATTTTCACCTCTGCCATTATTCCCTCTGCCATTTTTACCTCTGTCATTTTTACCTCTGCCATTTTTACCTCTGTCATTTTTACCTTTGCCATTATTACCTCTGCCATTTTTACCCGGCACCATCCTTATTGTTGTTCACCCATCAGCAAATTAATGACCCCCTCCATTTCTATCCTGTAATGATTTGGGAGGCGGATGTGATCAAAGGAGATGGGTGGGTGAACGAGGAGCAAGACAATCCCAGACTGTTAACAATAACAAAAGAACACAAAAAATCGATGAGTACAGCCAGTTTGCAGGTGTTCGCTTTGTAGCACGTCTACTTTGTATGATCTTGGTCAAGTAGTATTCATTTCAACCTTTCATTCCCCTCATTAGGTTTTTAAATAACTGTTTTTATCAAAGAATTGATGATCTCAATTGATTGCACGTTTTCGCATAATGTGAATTCGCAAATGCCTATAATGTTCATAATTCAGTTTTATCCTAAGTTTGTCATATTTAGTTGTTTCCTTTATTGAGATGAGATTGTAGGTGTATAGTTCACGCTGAAGGGAGGGGGATGTGTACGTATGGAGAAAAAACTTATCTAAAAAAGATAAAGAATGTATCGTTGACTACATTACTTTAAACCACAATTATTTCATACAACAAGAAAAACATGAAGGAAGGGAGGAAAATAAAAAATAAGGAAAAGAATTAAAAGGGAAAAAGAAACTAAAGAATGAGAGAAAAGAAAACATCTATATATTTAAAACTCAAAATGAAATCTACAACATTTTCCGATCACGCTAGTTTTGAAAACATAATGGTTTATCACAAGAAAACGAAGTACATGTAGACCTAATGCTAGTGTACCCTAGGGTAAATGCGGGCACGGCCAATATTATTGGGACGCGGGTGATTGAGGGTACGGGCAGACACCCCCGTCCTCTCCCCTCGAAAACCCTCGGGTACCCTCGGGTAGACGCAAAAGCGCCCTATAGGGTAGATGTACACCCCTTGCAAGGGATTACGTAATTGGCTGGTGGTTAAATGGACCCGGAAGTGCACGTGATCCAGGAGGAATGATGTGAGCGTGTGTGTAGGGTATTGGGCGGGGGGCTGGGGATGGGGGGCACACCGGAACTACCGCCCCTCGGCCCGGTACACGTGCGATATACCGTGCACCGCACGCGCAGCCCACTGCATGGCCACACACACACACACACAGAAATACACACAGGCGGCGCCCGGCGCCAAAACTGAAAAAGTGCGTGAAATTTATTATTGCCTCGCTCGCTCGATTTATCAGAATCATCTCAGCTTTGTATCGATCGAATGAACACTAATTCAGGATCCATCCAGTCTTATTTTTTGTTTGTCTGCAGAATTTGAATTTAACCTTAAGTGTTTATCGTCCGACATCCGACTGCCTTTTGCAAATATCTACGACAACCGGTATATATACTGTAAACGTTTGACTCTTTGAACAGTGATCACAAACTGGTAAATGTCTTTCCGCTTTGACCAGTGATCACAATCCGGTAAATTTCTTTCCGCTTTGACCAGTGATCAAAATCCTGTAATTTTTTTTCTGCTTTGACCAGTGATTACAATCCGGTGAATTTCTTTCCGCTTTGACCAGTGATCAAAATCCGATAATTTTTTTTCTGCTTTGACCAGTGATTATAATCCGGTGAATTTCTTTCCGCTTTGACCAGTGATCAAAATCCGGTAAATTTCTTTCCGCTTTGACCAGTGGTCACAATCCGGTAAATTTCTTTCCGCTTCAAGCAGTGATCAAAATCCGGTAAATTTCTTTCCGCTTCG
This sequence comes from Lytechinus pictus, assembly GCF_037042905.1. Lineage (NCBI taxonomy): Eukaryota > Metazoa > Echinodermata > Echinoidea > Temnopleuroida > Toxopneustidae > Lytechinus > Lytechinus pictus. Next base: position 43,961,244 of record NC_087247.1, on the reverse strand, counting down.
ACCAGTGGTCACAATCCACTAAGTTCCGCTTTGACCAGTGATCAAAATCTGGTAAATTTCTTTCCGCTTTGACCAGTGATCAAAATCCGGTAAATTTCTTTCTGCTTCGACCAGTGGTCACAATCCGGTAAATTTCTTTTCGCTTTGACCAGTTGGGAATGGAATTAATACATGTGTACTTTTGATTATGTAATCTTATAATTGTATATATCTGTATAAATTAATATAATGAAACCGTTTATTTATTTGTTATTAGAGTAATTATAGTAATACTGTAATACTATGTGTAACATTTATCTTATTGTTTTTATAATTGCGTGACAGAGAGAAAGAGTAGAAGAGTGTAAGAGGAAATCAGAAGTTACAGGCACAGTGTTTTCTCATATGAGGTGTTCTTTGTTGAATGGTATAAATAAACATTTACCATCAAGTGGACATGAAATTGGCTAATTATATCCGGATATAATAATATGTTTTGGTCTATTTACCAATTAATTCATAAAATTCAATTTCTTTTGAAATAATTTTATGTTCTGATACATAATGTATAAATACATAAAAAAAATTAATTGATTAATGAAATTAAATTGTTCTTTTTATATGAACCTTGATACAGACTGGAGGAAGGCAATAAGACTGACAGTTTCAATGAATCATTTATTACAGGCAATGGATATTTACATACTAGACATGCTAGAGGAGTGTTAAAGTAAAATCCGTTTAGTTTTTATTGCTCAAAAGCCATATCATTACTTCATAATAGCTTTTCTTATTCTCCCATTTCTTTCTTGCATTGTTGTGGAAATTGATTTTATCCTTTCTTATACTTTCTGGGATTCATTCCGACCTTGGTTTTGTTTTCAGTACATGTATATCCTTTTCTCTCTCTCTCGCACGCACACACACACATTCACACAAACCCTCTCAACATACACACACATACACCTTAACAAACACATCATTCTCTTTTTTCTCTTTTCACTGTCTATTCATCTACTATATCTCTTTTTTATCTGCCTCTTATTCCTTATCTTTATCCCCAATCACTCTCTCTTTTTCTGCTTTTATGTATGTTATTTTATTCCTATGAAAAAGTTAGCAACTTAAATCAACATTTAAAATTCATGAGAGGAAATTGACTGTGGGTGGATTTTTACATCTCCATCTCAATCATGATTACAAAGTAATCCCTATCATCACCAATTTAATATGTGTTACACTTAAAATGAAGTTCAAATCCCCCTGCCGAAACGCAGAAAAATAGAATATATTAATGAATGTTTCAATCAAAATCAATCAAATAATAAGTTTATTTTTTGTATGTTTTTGATTTGTGATGTCTTTTACGAGCATATCCATAAATTCCATTTATTCAAATAGTTCTTGATGACTATTTTTTTTTCTTATAGAAGCGGCTATTTTATACATATATAATAATGTAATAATAACACATTTATTGAATAAAGACTCGACACTGGTTATTTTGTAGGGAAGCTCTGACCTTGTTTAATACATTCATCAATAATATATAATTTCTTCTTATATTTTTAAAATGATCATCAACATTAGAAATCGCAATATTGCAAACAATCCAAAAAACTTTCTTACATCAGCATTCCACGCCAGTCCCAGTACTGTATTTCATCAATCTGTTGTTGCTATGGTTACTTAACCCATCATGCACTTCTCATATTTGAGACCCGATAGTGTGATCATCGATTTCGATAATAATGTTTCCTATACTATGTACAATATCAACAAATAGAGAATCAATCGTGCGTATTGTATGCAATTGGTAAGATTCTACAGAACACGGGAGGGGTACTACACAAGACGTAACAATGGGCATGACAGGGTAGCCTACTTCCTTAACATCTTGCTGGTATATACATGCAAAACTAGGGGAATCTAAATGATTTTCTCATCTAAATCATTTTTAATGGCATGCGGAAATGTTCAAATCTAGAGTAATACTATGTCATCTAATGGGCATAGCACTGTTATCTACATTGTGTATATGGAATGGTCATAATGATTAAGCCTATATCTGGAAATGAATATCTACATGAAATCATAGGGAAAACGGGGGTATCTGAAGAAGGGTGATGACTACATACTACAGGAATGACTTAAAATCACACACATAGACCCAAATGAAACACAAAACATAACGGAGGATGCTCAATTAGTCGAATGGGTATATCAACAAACATTGTCTTAGAGGGCGGCAAACATTCTTTCAAGCAAACCTAAAAATATTCATGATCATTTTAATGTCAATCACAGAAGGCACTTTGAAATATTGCTGGTTTTATCATACTGAGCAGCCCGTTGAATGTAGGATTTTTTATTCTTAGGAGACTAATTTTTAGAATAGAAGCTTCCCTACAAAATTCATATTGCTTCGTGTAGATTTTAAAATAAGGTCATCTCCATAATGTTATCAAGTTCGTATCCAAATGGCAGGCTGTCAGCAGAAATTTGGCGCTATCGCCAGATAATTCATCAGTCTCAGTAGATTTTCGTTTCATGATTTCTTTGGATGGGGATTCACACAAGATTAAAGAATGTTGTCAATGAAGAAGGGAGACTTAAATTATGAGAAACAGACGGGCCCCAGAGTGATACCAAATTCTTGGTCAGCTCTTCCAATATCTGAAGGAGCAACATCAATAATTGGAAGACGGGTGTTTCTCCTGGTGGAATACTTTATAACCGTCTGCCCCCATTCTCCTGTTGGGAGCTGTGTAAAAGAGAAGAAAATAAGGTAACGGATGAAGGTTTACATAAGAAGGATGTTATCATGATGAATGTGTTTAAAACAATTAGGCGATAAACATCTATTAATCTTGCTTTGTAAGACTAAGATCTCATCTTCAAACCAAATATATTTAGCACATGAGCATGATAATTCATGCATATCATCCGTTATTGCCATATATAAATTATGGATAACACATATTTTTCTTAGCCCAGGGAAAGGCAAATAAGAATCATCAGTTTAGTAAGGCGCCACCTCTAGTCCTGAACTACTGAAATATTGCCATGTTCCTAACTCATAATGCAACCTTAAGGACGTAATATAGGCCCACTTGAACAAGTACTCCTTTGTTTAAGACTGGAAAGCGAAAACGGAATAAAGCAATAAAAGGATAACGTTTAGATTGCTGGACTGACCAATCAACAAAATTAATGGAAGAATTTACCAAAGTATTGAAATAGTTAAAAACAACTGGAATTATATAATTTCGCTCATTAAGTGCACAAAAATGATTTCTTGATAAGTGGAATATGTCAACTATATCAACTTACTTGACATCCATCTTCGATAACCTGATATTGTTCCTGACTTGGTGCATCGTATGATAACTCTACATCTGATGTGGTCATGAGTTTCAGAGCCTGCTCTGTGGATCCAGTAGTTCTGTCAGTTACAGCTACAGAGTTCATACAGTGGTAGGTCACGTTCTGATGGGCCTTGTTAGACAACAGACGCAGGAAGGTCATCTGTACCTCGCTGGCGCCATATGAAAACTGCAAATCAAAACAGTGAAATTATGTTAGGACCATGCTACAAGACGGAAACGGGGTATTGGCTCAGTTGGTAGAGTGTCCGCCTCACAAAGACGAAAAGAAATTAGAGTTGCTGCTACCCTGTTTTGGCGTTCAATAATTTAAGAGATAGAGCAACGTCGATCTGGCGCTGCGCAGTGGCTGCCGGGCCCAAGATCAATCGGGCAAAATGATTTTTCGATTGATTTCTAATGCAGATTTCTGTTCAGGAAAACAAAAATATGGATTTTGATTTTCATTTTCACAAGTTCCCTGTGCCCAAAAGTTGCATTACCACAGCCCAAGTGATAATCCATGAATTCAATTTCTATTATGTCCAATACAACGCTAGCAAGTCTTTTACTAAGCCATTACCTAACCCGATTGCAGCATCATCAGAGGACCCTTAAAGGATGGAACGATGCAAACCTTGTGATGTTTGTATGGAAATTAGTATTGATGAACATCACACACTTCTTCTTTTTTCAATTTGTATCCAAGCCCTGTCTGGTTTAGTCCATGTGATTAACTATACTATCCGGAAATATGTAATTAATAAATTAATCATTACTTAATCTTACAAGTTTCTATGGGATATTTCTCATTTGTTTCATTGTGTTTTATGCTTATTCTAATGTAATATTTGCATCTGCATTTTTACATATCCAAACTTTTCCTTGTTGATAAACCATACCTTGTCGATTCCATCCATCTGGCTTATGTAGTGGTGTCCTGAGTCACCATGATACCATGGGGCACCAGAGATCTGCGAATAAAGAAATTAAAAATACCATTTATATAATTTGCCTCAAACTTTGGAAGTCCATGTAATCTATACATTTTGTACAAACATTTATTTTTCATTCAACCATAATCACTCGAGATGAAACGTATTCATAATTTTGTGAGGTTATTTTGGGGGTCCATTTTAAAAAGACGCTGTTGAACTCAACAAAACTAGAAGCACACATGTAGTCTGGAACCTCGGCAAAGTCGTCATCAGTCGACCTGCTTCATCATTCTTCTCCCTTTTTCATGTTTTGAAGGGAAGTTGCTACTTATGTGGTTTCGTTTATAGTTTTTTCTTGTTCTCAACTATTTGGTTACTGCGAACACTCTGGAAAATGAATTACTGTGGCTGATCTTTGTTTGATGCACTTGTTGCACCTCTTATAGTAATTCTATTTGCATTGATCCTCATGTTATTGATTGTATTGATTACTGTGTATAATTCAAAAGCGATTTAATGTGACTATCTTTGGTTTGATGAAGTTGCGCTACCTTCCCTACTTAAATTGTTGCTGTTGAAACATTAAAAAATTACATACTGTGGCTGATTTGGTGACAAAGTTATGGTAACTTTCCTACTAAAATTTGAATTATCATGTCGTAATTTTCAGGTTCTCATGGTTACTCAAGTGGAAATTGTGGGAAATAACTTACTGTAGCTGATTTTGGTTGGATGCAAGTCTCTGGGTTTCCATCTTCTCCTGATTTGATACACCTAGCAAGGTAAGCATCCTTCACAGATCCCTCATTAGAATCGATCCAATAATCACCTAGGTGTATAATCACACAACCATTTTGATTACGTTTTCTTTAAATATGCATTCAATTAAATCCTCCAGTGAATAACCATGAAAGTGACACGCTCTATACCACTGATGATACATTATTTTACAGAATATTAATGTTTTTCTCCCCAATAGATGATGTATCTAGTTGATTTCTTAAACCAATGTGACCAATGTGACAGGCAATACATGTTTTGCTGGGAAGCGTTTCACTTATAATAAAGTTGTAAGCATAATCTTTTGTTCAGTAGGCCTAACGATTGTCAAAATTAAATTTCATGTTATATCTAAGCAATCAATTCATGACTAATCCCTTTTCAGGATCTAATAACTACACACAACATTATTACTATGTTAAAATTTGCATATTTCATTTTGAAAGTTATTTTTATTTTAACAATTTTGGCAAAAAAATATCGAATGGAAATTTTGTTTCAGCTCAAACAGCAAGAAATTTTTTTTGAAAAAACCGAATCATTTCATGTTATGATTTCAAATAATTTTAATAAAAAATGTTAATCTGAAAGTCTTATATGGCATAATTGAAATGCATATATTTTATCGGGGCGAGACAATATTTGGAAAAAACTGTTACAAACGATTGTTAATGGTCGGTATTTGAAATTTGTAACTTTTAATGCTAAGTCATAGTCTATAAAGCTACTCTAAATGTCTTAGATTTAAAGATCAGTGGCGAGTATTGAAATGATGAATAAGTTCAGCCAGTGTGTTTTAAAAACACGAAGGCTTACGACGTCTAACTACATAAGTTCTTAATCTTAAACCTTAATATCTCTCCATATCATAACAAAATACTCAAAATGTTTTTGTAATCGATCTGCATTTTTTTCAAAACTAATTGTTGGTGTCAGAACTTTGAATAAATCAATAAAATTGCCCATGCAATGATCCTATCTTCATTCGAAATTATGAAGGAAGATTTATTCGCACGATATCTGCAATAAAATAGAACATGTTGTTGAACTTGATACCATGTTTGTATGATGAATGATGGTAAAATCATCACCCTTACCATCGACAGCATCTGGGAAGCATTTGAATAGATCTTTGCAGCTACGTGCTGGCATCTCACGGCTGCCGATGGGGGCGTACATGCTTTGGATTTGGAATTCAAACTTGGCGAGATACATCTCAAACTTAGTACGATCCAGCTCTTCCACTGTCTTGGGGATCTCGTCACGGTACTAAATATAAATGAATGCCACAAAAAATGATATAAAAGAAAAAGGCAACAACGAAATAATGAGCACGGAAATCTACCCAAGATGGGCGCTTAAGGTCCTTAAAGTATTAATGAGATACAGAGTTATCCCAACAGTTTCCACATGCTTGTTGAGTTTCTAAATGCCTAGTTCTGAAATATATTCCAATTATCTAATTCTATGCTATTGACATTGGATGTCTTCATTCCATCAGATATACAAATGACCACCATTTGGATAAGTAAAGTTTAAATAACGACTCCAACTAAATTGATCTGAATACCACTTCAGTGTATTACTTACGTAATGAGAATACTGGCTTGGTCCCTTTGATGCCTGCGATGGTGGTTGGTAGGCAAATCCCTGTGGCATGAAATAGAATAATAGCAGATGAATGCTTATAAATTATGGTCTATTGATTTCAAATGCAATATTTAGTGAGTTTTGACATAGTTTACATAAGCCGAATTATGTTAAATAATTGAATTTAGACTAAAACTTAGTACGCTGACAGTCACCAACAGATATGAAAACGTGAATGTTATTGCTTAGAAAAAGGCCACTCAACCCAATAAATAATTAGGCTCGTTCTTCTAATATCTCAGTAAGACTTGTTTTCTATTACCTGAACAATTCAAACATAAATTCGAAACGATTACTAATACAAAATAATATCAACTCACCATAACTTGGACTTCACCCTGTAGCAAAATTGGAATGAAAAAAAAACATGATGTAATTTGTTTCTGTTAAACAGCAGCTAAAAAAAATGAATTTGTCATTAATTTCACGGAACTCAAAAACTCATACGCAAAAGGATAAAATTTGAACCTGTTGAGTTTTCTTTCCTACAAAAAATCACATGAGAACGAATGATCATCTAAAACATTCGTAAGCTGAATTCTGTATTATGTTACATCTCCTGATGTAGTAAATTTTATTCAAGAGTTTCAAATATAATGCAGTTAAAAGTAAAAAAAAGTACTATACTCGATAGAAAACAATAGACCTATAAATGTATATTCTGTGACGTTATTAAGTCGTATTTGAATAACCTATGTACATGAATATCAGTCCTTGAAAGCTTTCTTGAATTTCAAAGGCATTTAATTATAAACTACAAGGGCCGCAAAACCGGGGGGAGGGGCTATTGTGTAAAAAAAAATCAACATCTAACTGCGACTCTGGCATGGCCACCCCCTGCCTCATTTTCGAAACTTTCCCGCGACCCCTGTACTATATAATATGTTCCCACTTTACAAGCTAAAATATTAAACACAATTAAATAATACATTGGAAAGACGCCCTTCTTAATGCTCTTCATATCGTGTGAATATTTTTAACACTACTAGTTTGAATATTGAATCAAATTATCTGGACTTTGACATTATTGCTTTGACTGCCAATTACTATCAATATCAGCAACATTTTCGAGACGTCATCAATAAATAATTTTTTTGCTGGATTTCATACACGTATGACTGTTTGTGTACATTTTTGGACTGTTGGAAACGTTAAGAATCGGTATGATCTATTACATACCATTTGTTGTCATGAATTATTTAAATTCTTACAATTGTATTGTCTTTAAACCTCATGAAGCATTTTTATTTTTTAAAAGAAGCACCAGAATTTGTTCTTATGGTCTACTTACAGGAGGTCCGGGTGGTCCTGGGGGTCCAGGCTGTCCTGCGGTTCCAATATTTCCACGTTCTCCGCGCATACCCTACACGATATGGAAAAGAAAGATATTAGATCTTCGTGATTTGATGATAGGGTCAGGTCAACTTCGCGGCAAATAAAATATATTCACTCATTGGTTGTTTGTGAATGACACAATGTGAGACAATACGATTACATTCTAGGGCATGACTAAAAATAAAATACTGACTGATAGCTCAATATTATGATATGTACTACATATAGTGGCGGTATAATAAATTATGTTGATATGACAATATTATTTCAAAATGGATAACTGTTTTTGCCTATCGAAATTGTTCGTAGAAAAAAAAAACAAGTACAGAATAAATCGATCTAATATCACGAATATTGTTCCCGATATTGTTATGTTTTTTGCATCAAGTAAATGAACAATTACAAATACTTCCAGTTTTTCATAGGGGCTGCAATATATTTCACTTCATTCTTTTCAGATCGTTAATATATAGCTACCTAAATTACTTGGAGGCACTCAATATTCTTTATTTTTACATATTATATATGGGAGACATTGAGTTATTCATTTAATAATTTCACAATTTAAAAACTTGGAGTTTCAGATTAAAAGTAAAATCGCAGAGTAATATTGGCAGTTAATATGTATTGAAGACAGGAAAAAAAACTTACATGTGTTCCATGAAGTCCTGGGGGTCCACGGGGTCCTTCCTTTCCATTCTTTCCATTTGCTCCATTGTTTCCCTAAAAAAATAAAAGAAAACAAATTATTCCTATATTCATGGATTTGTGTGTGTGTATTTTTGTTTATATAATGATCGGCCGGACATGTGTTTTTGTAAAAGATGGGCATTTGTTATTGTGAAGAATGATATTAAGATGAAGCACCTCTAGAATCATCATGTTAATACTTCAATGCATGAATTTCGGAGAGGAGGTTAAATTTAAAATGAAATCGTTACATTTTATGCCAAAAGAAAGATGGACCATTCTTTGAATTCACTACTTACTGGGAGACCACGAACTCCATCAGATCCTTGATCTCCACGTGATCCAGGCTCTCCCTGCAAAAAGAAAGGAACATGTCAATTTGAGCAAAAAATAGAATAATCTTTTTTTAATATAAGATAATATGTTGCGATATTTCACTCCAACAAGAAAAAAATCCAGATAAGAATCAATTTTCAGTGAAATAATGTTTTCAATGTTTTGGGACATCTGGGAATAACTCAAGAGATTAGCTTGATACGTGATAAAACCCATTCCTCAAAATACTGGTTTCGCATTTCATGCAGTGAAAAAGAAAAAAAATTGCAAGTCATGCGCTATCTAATTCTTTATTTAAGATAATCGGATGGAAGGGGTAGGAAAATCACAACTGTAGTTCCTTGAAATTAGGTTATTAAGGAGGGTATGAAAAAAAAATTATATGGGCCTCATTTGAGGACTGAATTTATAGTGCTGAGGTATATCAATTTTTTTTTTTTGGCATTAAAAAATTTCAATACGTCATCTACATCAATTTGTAAGAATTGCATAAAACGTCTTATGATCACAAAAGATTACTTACAGCTTTTCCGCCAGCACCGGGTGCTCCAGGCCTACCGGATTGTCCTTTGTGTCCCTAGATATAGAGAAAATGAAAACAACAAATTAAATTATTTTCATTGATAAATATAAACATTATTTCAAAATATGTTTTTTTTTTATAAAGAATAAATGTGACAATACCATGTACACTATAATAATACATCTACAATAATTCAGCTTCACAAAGTTAGTACATTCTTCTTGTGACTTTACATTATGCTATTTCATCGTTTTGAAATACAAGAGAATTCCTTTAACCAAATCAACAAATCTGTACGATTGTTCAAACTAGTATATTATATGCCTAAATTACCTTGAAAGGTTTCCGTGGCATAGGAAGGCGAATTATGACCTTTCCATTCGTGAAACATTTCGTTTTAGTTAACAACTGTGTACGATTACAGAGAAATAAGCGCATGTACAAGAGTGTCTTCAATGATTTCACTAGCAATGTCACTTTAAACTTTATGCCTATTCTTGAAGGAGAAATATCAAGTATAAAATGAAATATCTGAATACTGTATTTCAAGGATGATAATATTCTTACCGGGGCTCCAGCAGAACCGGTCTCTCCGCGAGGTCCAGCAGGTCCAACTGGACCCTAGAGTAAAAAACAAAACAAACGAAATATAAGAGGTTTATTCATGGCCATCATTAACAGGAAGACAAATTACATGATCAGTGTGTTAAAGTCTCTGCTGGCACTATTATCTGATCTTTCATTTTCATATTTTATGTGACAATTGTTATTTTCGTTTTGTGTGTGTTGGTGTGGATGGAGGGGTGTGTGTATACGGTAGAACGGTAAAACTGCAAAAAAGTTCTTTCCAAGAAGTAGCGTATGATATTTAAAATTCAATGTCGAGAGCTTGCCCATGCATAGAACGCAATCTTGGATTTGCAGCAATACGGTAGCTCAAAGGTGAAAATAGACAAGAGTAAAATGTGTAGGCCTATAGGAAATTCAATGCAAAAGATGTTCAGAATCCAGACTAAATGTGGATAGGAAAAAGAATTCTTTACCATTGGGCCAGATGATCCATCTTCTCCAGCAGATCCAACGGGTCCTTGGGATCCGATCTTGCCACGATGACCGCGTTCTCCCTGAGCTCCGACGGCTCCGAGGGCTCCCTGACAGCAAGGTACACAATAAATGATTCTCGATTACAATAGCAGGAAAATATATTTTATATTTAAACAGATATAAGTAAATGTCTTGTATAGTGAATGTTTCCCTTACAATGTTATATCTACTTTAACGAGGAGAAACTCAGAGCAACATTTAAAAAAAATCTTAGAGGTAACCCTAAAAACAAGCATGAATGATCATTTACAAGCATCGGCAACCTATATCATACAGGTATTCATTTTGAATAAGTTTCTCTCATGTCAATATTGTGTCATTTTACTGTATCATAATTTCTTATGCCGCTTTGCTTTATCTTATTGGCCTTTTGAAGAAAAAAAATATATAAATTGGAAATTCTGTGGAATGTGAAACGTAAAAAAAATGAAAATACTGGATTCACGGGACAGATAACCTAAGCTAAGGATGATATTGAAAGACAAATATGGGGTGTTCGTAAGCTTTTATTCAATAAACAATAAAAATCTAAACAATTCTTGGTTGGGTAAGGGGGTTGTTTATATACCCTTGGTCCAGAAATGCCAGGTATGCCTTCTGTTCCTCTAGCTCCAGCGTCTCCCCTTGATCCTTTGAGTCCCGTCAGTCCAAGCTTACCATCTTTACCATCACGTCCCTGCAAAGGAACATAAACAAACCCATTTAAAAACTAATTCTTCTCTCTCTCTCTGACAACTTCGTGTGGGGATGTGAGGCGTTGTATGATTTAGAAACGACAGAAAAGCCCACTTTTAAGTACTAATTGCTGAACTCGTAATTTAAACTGTCATAGTTTGAATCGACCCAAAAGCACTGGACGTATTGCAATTTTTACTTTTCATGGTATACAATCTCTTGTGTCAGATGTATACCACTTCTGTCATAAAAACAATGCATTCAGCAATGATGAATTTCAGATTATTTTCTATCGTGAAGGAAAGTGTTTGATTATGAAACCCTTTTATGATGTTTTATGATGATACGGACAAACATAGAGTAGATGAATCAGGGGCGGATCCAGGATTTTCCAAAGACTAACAAAAAAATTTAAGAAAAAAGGATGTTAACAAACAATGAAGGATATATAATCCCCGCAAAAAATTGACTAGCCAAAAAAAATATCTTCACTTTCAAAAGAGGCTGGCACACTTCTGTTTTAATGGCAATTTTACAATTTTACACGCCAGTGTAGATGATGTAGCGCCATTATATGATGTGTTATAGCGCCACCTTGTGACACTAGCTAGCTAGTTCGTTACCAAAATATTATTCCTCGCCCCTTTTTCGGCGCCGTGTTGTAAAGACAATGTTTCCCCAATAAATGGTAGGCCCAAATGTAATTATTGTGATCGTTGTGTCATCCTTACTGTCGTAGATCTCCATCTAAAGATACCCCTTGATGGCTAAACGGGCATTAATATCGATGTCGTGGTACATTGACCGCACTTCTCGCGGAGGAGGGGGGGGGGTGGCCTGTACAAAATCTCTCATCAACCGTGCACACACAACCTCATATTGTACACATAAACACCCTTTACAAGAAAGACTTGAGATATGGCTCCACCGTTGAATTCTGTAATTTAGAATACTTAGAGTGCGAAAACCTTTATCTCTGTCGCTCTGCTCCCCCTGGCCACTAACCCCAATATTTTCAACAAGTATACATCGGAATAATATTAGATGAAATAACATTTTAGCGTCTTTCATTATCCCATAGTTTCCCCCTCAAAATACATTATTTGACACCATGCAGCCTTCAATCTGCTAAAAATTGTTCGCTCACACCCTGATATGCAATGGTTACCAACCCAATTGTAAAGTATGAAGGATTATTAGTATTTCGTCATGCAGCAATCGAGATCAATCGAAAACCACCTCACCTAAACTCCATATCAAAATGAGAAATACCTAACCCACTTACATGTATATCATGTGTAATAGTACGATGCCAATTTGTTTGTTACAAATGAAATGATACCATGAAAATTCAGCTCAATAGACGTATATGGCTACCATTCACTCGACCCTCCCGACCAAAATTAGGCCATCGGTTTTCTGGATACTTACATTGGCTCCAGGAAGTCCACGAGCTCCCTGGGCACCTGGTGGTCCTTTGGGTCCAGTATCTCCTCGAAGTCCTGGGGTACCGTCGATACCTGAGGCTCCCTCTGCTCCCTGTGTATACAAAATATATATATATATATTGGCTTGCTCTAGATTTTGTTGGTAACGCTATAGAGTTTGGAGAAGATTCCCTAAAGAAACTGATTAGTTCCCAATGGCCTTTGTTGGGGCGACTTTGGATTTGTACAGCAGTCCTACGTGCAATTTTATTTTTTGGAATATTTCATATCTCCACTGTGGTATTATGCTAATATGAACAATTCTAGGTCACTATTTTTTAATTTAAAAAGGAAAGTAACCCACACCAAAACAGGCTGTCAACATGTTTATTTTATAATACAGACATAATATTATTATAGGCCTACATTGATGACTCTTGTACAATTTTCTTTACATTTTGATGGATACTTGTTTTATTTTCCATATAGGGACTACCTCACTATTAATTTCAATCAAAACGTTAATAACGTTAAGTAATGTGTAACCAAGGATATTCAATGCACGAGGACAAATGTGACATTCCAGGTTTCCTTGACCATGTTGACAGAACATGCAGAAAGAGGTAATAAAGGCTTTAAGATGTGTTGTGTAGTAGGCCTAGTCTTTCTTACATCGTGAAACCGAAAAATAAAATTACTTACAGGTCTTCCAGAAGGTCCAGCTGGTCCAGGGGGTCCGGTCAATCCAGCAATACCCTAGGAAATATAAAGTTCAAGCAAATACAATAGAAAGAAAATACTAAACCGACACCTACACTGAACCCTTACGTAAAAATGCGAGTCCCTTTCACGTTCTTGGTGTTGAATTTGCAAGCATTAATCGTTTTAAGTTATAGACGTGCGCATAAGGCTAGCCATGCGATAACTCACGTAAAAAAAAAGAAACTTACGACGATGCGATTTGATAGAGTTGATTTGAGCCTTAATGTAAATCTGTTCCAAACATGAATGTGTTAATGTAGTATTATATATATATGACATTTCGTCGAAGCCAATACAAATCCATCCTATGTAATAATACATATTGATTATTTCAAATCGTTAACTGCAGCACTATGTTAATTCCAGTAAGCACATCCTTTCACGAATTCGTGATTACATCATTATTCGATCCGATTCAGAGGAAACATTTGTATATATTACCAAATTAAAGAGATTAATGCAAAATATTCCATCAATTTGAGTTATTTTGGGGGTGAGTAATTGTGGATGAAGTTACTTACGCCTGATCCGAGAACACCGGGAGAACCAGCGGGTCCGACAGGTCCGCGAGCTCCCTGGGGAGGAAACAACATATGATAAGCCCAAATATTAATTTGTTTCATCAATTTAAAAATAAGTAAAAATCCCAAAGGCATCGCAGCAGAGTTTGCTTAGATTGAACATTCCTTGTCCACAGGTATTGTGTGTTGATTCGGGGCGAATCCGAATTTACATTTTAAGTACTATATTGATGTAGGATACAATCGAGTATTCCATATAGATTCACCAACATATTGCTCGTACATGAAAATTGTAAAACTTTATAAAAGAATGAACGTTGTATTAATAATCGAGCATCATCTGAAAACGGATCCCCTAAATGGGAGTAACATTTTTGTTTTAATTCATCCTAGCTCGAGTTTATAAACGCGTTACTAACTACTTTACTCGACTTACAATCTGTACCTACAACTCGATCCTTCGCCAACATCTACTAGCATGACTAGTATCTATCAATCAATCATTTAGGAAATAGAAGAAGCAAATGGCACACTGTCATTGTAACTTTGATATACGTCAACCCCCCCCCCCTAAATTTCCACCCGCCTCGCCCAAGAATCGTTTCGGAAATAAATGGACAACGACCACGTACCATATGACCATCGCGGCCAGTTTCTCCTTGGGCGCCCTGTGGTCCTTGGCGTCCTTCGATTCCACGATCTCCCATCAATCCTGGATTACCCTGGGGTCCTCTAGCTCCCTACACAAAATATGAGCAAGCAAAAGGTGGATGATTACGATGATGATTATGATCATGGTGGCGATGATGATAATCACCGTACTTACACTCATTTTGATTGCATCATTTCTTACGGTTTAACAGATTAAAGCCACAGTAAATTGGATAACATGGATGATGAAGATGATCAATCTTGATGACATTCATATTCGTGATGTAATTAAAACATAATTTTGAAGCAATAAGGATTTACGCTGTTCTTATTGCAAATACAAAAAACATATTGCCATAATTTTTAAAGAGAAATGCTGTTCGAGGACGACGAAAAAAAAAATAAAGGAGAAAGAAATAGAAAGGGAAAATGATAATTTAAAGATGTATAAGCCCGTTAAACTAGTGACGAAAGCTATCAGCTATGATTTGCAGACTCTTCTAAATGTGTAACCAAATTCGTCAATGATGTTAAAACATTTTCATTGTTGTTTAACATGATATTAATATTCAGAACGGGACAGTAACTGAATCGTAAGAGTTGTTTACCTGTTGTCCAATATCTCCGGTTTTTCCATTATTACCAGCGTTTCCAGGTGGTCCCTAAAAATAGAAAGAAAGAAAAATACCCACAATACAAAATACACGAGATAAGATAGATAAATTGTTTATATTAGTATCAACTAAATTAATTGACAAACGAAAACTAAATGAGATAAAGTCAGTTTTATGCTTCATGGAAAATGACGTTATTGAAACAATTATTCTAACAAAATGTATTTTCTTTTATTAAAACAAACGAATTAAATAAGATTTTAACTAAGTTATGTTTGAACGTTGTAAGCTTAAAACTAACAAACTCTCGTTAAATTCCTGATTTATTGATGGCAATAATTATGATGATACCCTACCTGTTCACCACGTGGTCCTGTGGGTCCATTCATACCTGGGCTTCCTAGAGGTCCCTTGAATTGTAACAAAATAAAAAACGAATTTAGTAAACAGGCAAACATTGGTGTACTGGTTTGGTTGAAGGGCTATTTTCCACCTCCCCCTCCCGCCAAACACTCTCATTTTGACAAAATCATTGCTTTTTGCACATCGAATTATCTATGTAACTAATCATTGATTTACAAAATATACATTTTGGGGCCTGCTTGCTAGTCAATTTTCTAAAATAATTAAATTTCCTGAAAATTCATTCCACTCATTTTTTGGTGCATTGAGAATATTAGAATTAGAGAATTACTGTGTTATTAAGTAAACAAAAAATAACAACTAAGAAGTATTGACAGATTTGTTTTCCTTATGATCAAAATTGGCTTTTTTACACATACGTGATGCAAAATAGAGAAATTAGTGTTCATAGATCTAATCATATTTTGAAGTTCAAGAGAGATTTCAAGAGTTTTTTTTTTCAGAAAACAAATGAAAACTGACATGAGTGTGTAGGTGAGTATAAGTATTAACATTTTCGTACAATAGCAGGATGTTTGAAATAGGCCCATGGAATAAAGCTATATTTTTCCTGTGCGTTTGTATAAATGGAGGGATCCACCAAAATACAATTCTTGTAGAACTTGGAACCCTCAACTTACAATTATTGTATACAAGTTTTGTCATCAATTTGTCATAGAATCCTACATAAAAGTGATGAACATTGTAAATGAGGTACGATTTTTGAAACAAATACAATACCGTTCGTGTAATGTAGTCATCGCATTATACATTCAGGATGACACAAAGTGATTGTTTGTTTTTCGATGTTCGCGATTCCTTTTTTCCATGTTTCTTATCATATTCACACATCAAGATGCTGCTGACTTATACATACACTTTTCCTTTACAGTTCACTCACTATAGTCGATACCTCCATTTAAATTCTTTAGGGAATATTTGGAGGAAACCAACAATTTAAGAACCACGATACTTACAACTGCTCCTCCAAGACCAGTTTCTCCACGAGATCCACGGGCACCGGGGAGACCCTAGAAAAAAATGTTATAAGATTGATAGATTTTTTTCAAAGTTTTAAAAGGGATTTCTAATTGTGGGAAATTAGAAGACAAGCATTTTGAGTAGCCAAGTTATTTTCATATTGCTAATATCGTCATCAGTATATCATTAAGAAACAAGTTAATCACGTACGCTATTAAAGAATTTAAATTGTTTATTAATTTGTTACTGCTGTGTTTGATTTTGGCCTCGGGAATCTTATATTTTTTAATGTTGATTTCATTAGTAATTGGCAGAATGCGAAAAGGCATAGAAACCTGGAAGAAACACTGTTTCTCTAGTGTGAGGTAAAACCTTTACCCATTGGCAGATGACTATCGTAGATACAAATGCAATTAAAATGATTTCTCTACGTAGTTGCAACTAAATTGTGTTCAAGTGAAATCATAATTCTCGAGAATATCAAACCTACCACTCCTCCAACACGACCAACACGTCCCTGAGCGCCTGAGGGTCCGGCCTCGCCCTTCTCTCCTTGGTTACCAGCAGGTCCACGTTCACCGGGGGCTCCGCCAGCACCCTACGTCATATAAAATAATAATAATTAAGTACTTTACTAGCATGCTAACGTTTGCAATTACCACCACGTAATGAACATGAAATATATATTACCACGTTTTCTCTTGCATGATAAGGGTTTACGACAAAATAAGTCACAATGTATTCGATTCAGAACTGATACTACGGATTTTTCTTTCTCAAATACTAGCATTTTACGTCCTTTGATGATGACCATGATATGGGACAAATTTGTTACTTTTTTAAGAATTCGTTAAATTCTAAGCACTTTAAAATATAGTATGTTAGGATATGATAAGCAAACCAATGGAGAATACTACTAAGAGAAGTAATAATCACAAATTACTAGTTTTCCACCAACGATTTTTGTTGTTGCAATAATCCAAGTACATGTATGTATCCTTACCCTCATTAAGAAAATCTGTCATAGGAATGACTTTAAAACTGTTCAGGTAAATGGGCTTTATCATATTCATTTCTTTCCATTATACATGTAGAGGCAATACTCAAGATCCTTACCGAATGCATTAAACATTTAAAAATAATTATTTTTCGTCACATAGATCTAAACATTTTGATTAATAATAATAATTGCAATTATATGCAACATTTATAAAGTGCTGCATATATTAACCATTTCCCTTCGAAATGATGCAGAAAGACTTACAGGATTTCCAGGAATTCCGCGTGGTCCCATTGATCCTTTCTCTCCGAGGGCTCCCTAGAAAACAGAAAGCAATAATTTTAGAAAATGTCTTCATTGAATTTAACACTGGTTTTGCTCAAAGGTTTCAATGGCTCTGGTTTCCTTTCAAGTAAGAGCGACCTCTACGTGACAAAAGAGGAGCTTTGGATGAGTGCCATCATATTCAACTACTCTTACTAACTACTCCTACAATTGCCAGTGGTAAAGCTCAAAATTAGTCGCAAATTCTAATTTAAGGGGGTATAAAGACTAATAATTTGCAATTGATTGTCATTTGCTTCTGATAATTTCTGTCGAATACAAACGATTTTATTAGAAACTTACCCGTGTTCCCGTAGCCCCATCTGGTCCATTGGGTCCAGGTCCTCCAGCATCTCCCTACAATACGGGGAAAATAAAATTAATGGAATCTGTGAAAGAGCACATCATAGTTTCAATCTTATACTAACTTAACTATTAAGCATCAAATCTATTTTAAATTCGTGCAGGCTTCGGTTGAGGATGTGATTGTTTTTATGTTCAAGGCACAATGTTCATGTCTTGTCCGGGGTTCCTAGAAGCTTCTTCTTCTTTGATTTGATTTATCCATCTGAAAAGTATTTCCCAATCAAATTCATTATGTGCATAACACATGAATCATTAACTATAAGTGTTTGGTAAGAAACCATTCGGCATACCAATCATGTCAAGATTTTACATATAAAGGAAAAAGGTCCAGAAATTATAACTTTTCTCTTACATTTTGTCCTCGCATTCCAGAAGGTCCGATTGGTCCAGGTGGTCCTTGGCTTCCCTAAACGCAATAAGAATAGATTAGTGAATGATTATTTTAATCGCTACAAAAAAGTGGATCATCGCGCCATCATGATTATTAATATTGTCATTACAAATTACAACAACAATATCATCATCATCTTTTTCTTCCTCTTTTTCTTCTCCTCCTCCTCCTCTTTCGCCTTCTCATTCTTCTTCTTGCAACATGCAATCCAATAATCGTCAATACCAAAATTACATATGAAATAACAGTTCATTTCAATCATTTTTTATTTTGTTGTCGTTATCATTTTAAGAATAACTTATCGTCATCCTATCCCTTAGGTCTATGATATCTTTTAGTTATGATCACCATCACAATTAATTTATGAACATTTAGGAGAAACCACGCTTCATTATGAAAACATAAATATCGATAGTGATGATAATCGAACTTACTCGCTCTCCAGTCCTTCCTGGCGATCCTTGAACTCCAGAAACACCTGTATCACCCTACGGTGTAAGCAAGGAAAATTGTTCAAACTTAGATTTTTAGCAGTATCTTACGCATAAACTAAAGAAACATAATATCAAGATGACGTTTTGGGGTGTCTTATTAATACGACTGACCGCATCCCATTTACCATTTTCGAACCATAGGGTGGCAAGCTTCTACCATTTTAAAACGAATTATTACGGTGAATGGTAAATCAACATAGTGTTCATTATACATAATATAACAAGTAGGAAAGTTATCTTTCACCTCCATGCATTAACTGATCACTTCTAGAATTAGAACTGTCAGTGAAAATATCTTCTGAAAACTGAATTAATCACAACACCAAGTTAAAAATACGTACATCTTCTCCCATTGATCCACCAGGTCCAACTCCTCCACGAAGTCCAGGAGGTCCCTGGAAAAATAATCATGAAACAAAGCACATCATCAAGTTAGGCAGAAAAAAAAATAACAAGACATTGAAATATTCAGCGATGGAGAGAACTGTATAGTAGCTACTCAGGTTCCTAGCTAACCCTTTTCACTACCCCCTATGCCCCGATTCTGTAATTCACATACATGTAGTCTTCGTACAGCAAAAATGGATGGACTGTGTATATTCCTTCTAAACTTCATTCTGGTACTACGTTTACTCGCCAAAAAGTATTTTATGTTTTTTCCTAATATCATGTTTTTAATGAAAAAAGCATCGGCTAACTTACCTGCAGTCCGCGAAGTCCAGGAGGTCCCATTACACCACTTGAACCAGTGGGTCCCTGTCAAGGTGGGAGAAAATAACAACAGGTAAAGATACTGAATTCCACTTTTTTAACAGATGAAATACGTATCTTTTTTCTCCAAGGCGGAAAGGATTTATAAAAGTAAGTGAAACGGTTTCAGAATAAACAAATTTTGGAAGGCTTAAAGGTATTTCTTTATCATTTCAGTGAGCAATGCCATTAGAGCATTTTCGTCTCTAACTATTGAACGAGTAACAGCTAAAAAGGCCTACATGATCATGATGATGAATACTAAATAATACTAAAGTGGAGCGTTGTGGCCCAGTGGATTAGTCTTCGGACTTTGAAACAGAGGGTCGTGGGTTCGAATCCCAGCCATGGGTTAATTTCCTTCAGCAAGAAACTGATCCACAGTGTGCTGCACTCAACCCAGGTGAGGTAAATGGGTACCGGTAGGAAGTAATTCCTTAAAAAGCTGTGTGCGCTATGAACGCCTAGCTTAGCCGGGTAATATAGGAGCGCCTTGAGCACCTAACAAGGTGGATATGTGCGCAATATAAATACCCTATATTATTAAATAGAACTGCTCTCAACTTTTTTAATTTCCTTAAGTGTTGTTACCTTGCCTGCCTCTTGGGCAGTTACAAAATAATCACGCTCTTCTGGTAAATGTGAAATTATGTCTTCATCATGCAGTCATGTTTGTACTCACAACTTCTCCCTGTCGTCCGGCGCGTCCATCAACTCCACGTTCTCCTACAAGACCGCTGGGGCCCTGGAGTCCAGCAGCTCCTCGAAGTCCTTGCTCTCCCTACAAATGGTTGGTGAAAGTAGTAAGAAACAATAATACCAATTTCAAACATTCAAGTAATCATCATTTTAAAGTCATTTCATTTTTCGAAATCAGCGTATATGTATGAAAATACACTTTTAACATGTTCCAAGCACACATTAGTTTTTCCCTTTTCGTATGCTAGAGAGTCAAGCTTCAAAATTGATCACTTGCTATATTCGGTTGATCCCACGTGACGGTCAATGCAATCAATCACAACAGTCATTAATTTTCATGTTACAAGATCCCAGATTTTTCATCACATGTATGATTCGGAGACTGACTGGCAAATATCATTATCCAAGACTCTAGGAGCGGACGTGATTTTCTTTTTAATCCAGAGGTCACAACTAGATTGTTTATCTGTAATTCAATATAATTTTACAATGAAAGATAAAAGGGACTCATCAAGAAATCAAAGGATCTCTTGATACTCACAACTTCTCCAGTAAGTCCCATCATGCCAGTAGGTCCAGGGAGTCCACGGTCACCACGAGCTCCACGGGCTCCAGTATTACCGTCCATTCCAGGTGATCCCTGTTATGTCATTGTAAAATAAATTACAGTATGACATCCGATGTGATTTGACAAGCCTTGGACATTTATCATTAGTATATGTTGTATGTCGACTCAAGAAATAAACATGAACTTTCTCAGACAATTTGTGATCATTTGTTGGTATTGGCCCTACTTTCCTTTCAATGTTTATCAAACGATATTGTTATGATTTTTAAGAGTAAAGCATACAGAAGCATAAAATCTTTAATCCTTTTAGAAGAGATAACTTTTTCCCTTGTTCTTGTTTGTTTTAGTTTGATTTTACTAGCTCGTGTGGAAACACATTTGCATATTTTTTTGAACAGTGACTTTGGTTCAATGCAATTCTGTTTCGCAAGTGCTTGTACTTTTTGCCGTTTAACACACGGTTAAGGCAACAAACGCCACATTGCATCAAACCCATCTTGGAGATTGATCTAGGTTTTATCACGTGACTAACTTTTGACCAATCGTGCAGCAAGATAACGTGAAATGTAAATGTGAGGAGCATGTCACGTACCTGGAGTCCTGGAGTGCCAGCTGGTCCCTGGTCCCCGTCATCTCCACGCCTTCCTGGGGCTCCGGGAAGTCCAGCCTGTCCGGCTGCTCCTGGTTCACCTTCTTCTCCCTGGTAGATTCAAAATGGAAAAAAAAAAAAAAGATATATGAGAGATAGGAAACTTGGCAAAAGAGAAATTGAGAAAATATCAGAGTACAGAAAGGAAGATGGATGGGACTTTGATGTTAAATGGAGAATAGGGAATATAATTATCGTGATAGAGAATTGTAAGGCAAACTGTATACGTGCAAAAGCATAATCCTTTTTTTTTACCAGTGTCAATATTGGTTCTGAAAGAAAAATGATTTTTATGATGGTTATTGATACATCCTAAATGCTGTTGAACTTGGCACTTAAATAATGTTCAATCTAAATGGTACACAATGGCACACTGCATGAAACACCTAATAGGTGTGACACTTTGTATGTATATGACTAGAAAGATATGAAAGATGTGCTCCAAGTGTGACAATGCTAAACTTGCTTTTTTATTGAAATTAAAGGCAAAACTTACAGCATCCCCACGGGCACCAGGGGTTCCAGGGGCACCACGGGATCCACTAAAGCCCTGCAAGAAAAAATATTGATTCAAATAGTTCACATAAGTCATTGTAAGTACACACAATGTTATCAACTCTATGAAAAGTCACATTTTCATGGCAATATGCATTGAATTACATTTCATTGTAATTCCACATGTTCCGGGAGAAATAAAACTTTGTTTCACGGGATAATGAGGAGAAAATTAGGATATTTCACATAATAAAATGCAAAAGAAATAATAGTGAGTGATGTCATTAATTCCCTCATTTGCATACAGACCGGAATGTGCATATAACTGTTTTGTGAAATTAAGCGAAATTTAAAAATGTCATAACTTTCTTTATATTTTACATCCGATTTTGATGAAATTTTCAGTGTTATGCTTATTCGATTTGTCTCTTTTTATTCAAATAAACAATTTTTAGGGGGGTGGACTTGTCCTTTAAGATGTATTGCTAAAGCAAAAAAAAAATACTTACATTTTCTCCATTCAATCCAGGTGGTCCCTGTTGACCTGGTGGACCAACAGCTCCCTGTTTTATGAAAGGAAAGAACAAGAACTCAATTGACCGTACTTGGGATGATGGACCGTCCGATGTCAGGGTACATAAAACAGATAATACATCATCTTTGTCTCTAAGTTTTCTCGACTTGCATGTATGATTCAGATAGCGCCAAATACTGCGAAGGTTTGTGCTTTGTAATTGATAGTCTTCAAACATTTTATGAAATATTGCTTGCAAATTTCTCGAAATCACGGTCTCACCAAAGACACCAATGATCTTTTTACAGTTCTTACACTTCCAGTAGATTTATGTAATTTTTAATTCATCTATTAGTTTCGCTCCCTTTGACTTTGGCACGTTTCCATATATGGGCTGATTTCAATCAATTACGAGCTTCATATGGTACAAGGCCGCCGATCTGGGACTGGGGCGACCCCTCCCCACTTTTTTTAACCATGTACATTAATGTGAAAATGGTAATAAATTTGTGGTTTCGTGCATGTTCCGCCCAATGTTTGGCTCTGCCCACCCCCTTCAGACCCGTTAGCGGCCCCTTTGAAAGCATTACAAACTTTCATAAATTATAGAAATCATAAATTACAGTATGATTAAAGTCACATTATAGAGGGCAGGCATGCATTTACTGAATTTCTTTTGTTTTTGCTTTTGTCTTTATTTTAATTTTGGAGGGGGACCTTCCATGCTTTGTTAAATAATAAAATGAAGTTTGACTTGGTTACATCTGAAATAACTTACCCTTTCTCCGGTCGCGCCAGGTGTTCCATCCTTTCCTTGTGAGCCCTACAATGAGATTTAAAAAACGAAAGTTTAGGCATGTTAGGGGAGAGGTTTGCAACGAGAAATTTTGATGAAAAAAGTCCTGTAACGAAATTGATCGTGACTACATACACGTTCTCGACATTATAACATAAGACATAGTAATAATCGTTACATTACCAAAGCTTTGATTAGATATTTTTAAGGATGTTTTTTATTGTGTTCTCTCAAATCAAAATACACATTCAAATTTAATAAACAAGTTGTACAAATTATTTGAAACATGATTATAAATCATACAATAAATCCATAATCAAATCTGTAATCGATCATGTGACATGTAAATCCTTCAGCAATAGTGGTATCAGGAAAATACTCTTCATGTATTTGAAATTAAATGTTTGTTTTAAGATGGTGTTACATAATCATGTATTCCATTTTGATTTATTTTCCGCCATGATAGTCTTCATTTACTAAATTCTTTATCATTTTCGTCAATAATACCCCCCCCCACCAAAAAAAAAGTATATAGAATCCACTTATCCACTTACAGTTGATCCAGTCTTTCCATCACTGCCAGACAAACCAGGTTCTCCTGGGGCACCCTATATAAAGAAAAAACAAGAATCATACTCATGATTTAATATAATGTTTAAAATAATTGCTTATTAAAGTGAAATTTCTCCTTAGAATTATCTTATTGGTTATTGAGTAACAAATTTGAATTTGATATTAACGATGTATTAACATATAGGTCATGTTGAATTTTAAAGATCCTAAAGAGTTAATATTCCATCACTTGTGCTTTCCTATATTCTGGGGCAGACATATCGCAAAAATAAATAGCTAAAATGTGACTCGTTTAAATTTGTCTAATTGGCCATATTATTTACCCCTTTTCATAATACTATATTGATCACAGTACAGATGTATCTCAACTGAGACATTGCTTCTGTGTTATGTTGATATATTTTACCAAAAAATAGAGCAAAATATAGTTTTAAAAATGAATAAACATAGTACTTACATTCTCTCCTGTTGATCCTGGGGTTCCGGGTGTACCTGGTGTTCCCTGAAGAGATCAAGTAAACATTAATTACAGTGAACAAGTTCATATTTCCAATATATAACTAAAGTAAATGTGTTGCAAGAATCTTAGATATGCCTAAAATATGCCTAGAGTCAATCGTTAGGTTCACCAATGCTTTTAAAAGAAACATTTTAGCATAATCATGATAATGAGAGATTTCCATGCTAAAGATACAAAGCAAAAATAAAATGTTTCGTTTATCATTAGGCCTACTGTCGAGAACTGCATTATTTAAATATGTTCAACATTTTTAAGCTTCACAAAGTGTAATTTTTTATAGCATGTACCCATTAATTTCATTGCATGATTCTTCTGAAAGGTGTTAAAATCAGTACAATTCATAATTTGAAAAGATATATATTACAAACTACAGATGATTATGAAAATGTTAAATTGCATGAGACGATGACAGACAGAGAGGGAGAGAGAGAGATGTTGATCATAGGCTCGATTAATGGATGAAGGTAAAACAGATGGATTGATTATAGATGAATGGATGGAGGATGTATGAATAGATAGGTGTATATAGAATTGGGTGGATTGACATAAAGGATGGGTCAATAGATGGATAGAAAGACGGATAGAAGGGCGGATCAATGAATGGATAACACTGATCATAAATGATTCTCACCCTAGTTCCTGCCTCTCCGGGAGTACCGGGAGCTCCTGCTTCACCATTGTCTCCCTAAAAAAATAAAAACATCATTGTTAAGCAACGTTCATAACATTTCATATTTTCTCTTGATAGTTTAGTGAAGTGTAGATAGAATATACAGGGCACCGCAGTTATTCTGGTTATGATGGTACGGTATTTGTTTTAGTATAATTATGTGGTTTACACTGTGATACCATGCAATATCATACAAAAAGTGAAAATGTTCGTTGATTTACAAACGCTTCATAGAAGCTATTAATAATATATATATTAATTTATCTTTTCAAACCAGAAAAGAGGAGATATTCGTCCCTCAGCTAATTTTAGATTCACCATGTTTTTGTATTTGATTCATATTAACAGTTCAATTCATATTGATTTAAATAGAAACTATGATGTATTAGAATGCTTACCAAAGGTCCCTTCAAACCACCAGCACCGAGAAGACCTGGACCACCACTTGGTCCCTGAAAGTGAAGAAAAATCAATTGTTAGATATAATTTTTTTGTGTTTTTTAAAATATTTTTAATAGAGTTGTTGTCGAGTATGATAAAGGTATTGAAGGTAAATCGAGTATGGATTTACATATAAATTGAATAAAAGTTCCCAGAGCTATCTTACCCTTTTTGAAGGTTTAAGCAAAATGTCTACGCTAAAAAGTTTGTTCGCCAGAAAACGTCAAAGTCAGTATTTTTTCTTGGGGGGGGGGGCCTGATAAACTGTTTTGTTCATTCAGTGATTAAATGTCAAAATAATAATTATCATTATAATTATCATTGCATTTTTTTTATCAATTGTATTATTCTTATTATATTAAATTGCAGAACTTACAGGTTCTCCCATAAGTCCACGAGATCCACTTTGTCCGGTTACACCTTGCTCTCCCTGTAGAAAATGAAAATATATAATTTTTTCTTTAAAAAAGGCAAAAAACGTTGTTTATATCATAAACTCTACACATTACAAGCAAATTGAAAATTGATAAATCCATGTATCAAAATATAAACCCTTTCGTAATGGGACATTTCATAGATAGGCCTAAACAATTAGGCCTATATTTCATATCTAAGCGTTTGTTATTTGTATGAAAAATAATTTGCAATGTATAATGAGAGAAAAAATAATCAGATAATAAATATATCGTTTTGTTAGAAAACAAAAGCATAATTCGTCCAATAATATGACTTAACTTATGCAGAATTTCTGGGAAGATATCAAATTTTTCACAAGATTTGCGTTTTAAACGAAAGCACAAGGAATTTTCATATCTGTATAAAATGATGACTATGGCATGGGAATCAATATTTCTTAAAATTTTACACCTGGGAAAAATCTAATTCTTCATGTTCATACCTAACATTTTGTATGAATCTGAAATGAGTGACAAGAGAACAATATTTAACATGTTTTAATCTTTAAAAAAAAAAAAAGCATTTTGCATGAATCATTAATGGATACCATGATGAAATATCAATTCGCTTATAGTTTACTGACAACTATGTAAAGATATACTGTATATTAGAAGTTACTTAATGACTGACTGATCTTTATTTTTAATGATTCCATTAAACTCCCTATGGATTCAATATCATAATCTATTTTTATTCATTGGCCTCTGTTATACTCACTGCTTCTCCCTGGCTTCCTACACGTCCAGGTTCTCCGACTGGTCCAGGCTGACCCTGTATAACAAATAAAATATACCAATTAACTTCTTACCATTCTAGCTTATCGTATATTATTGTATATTTTCTCCCACAATCTCACAATAATATACGTGTGTAGGCTATTATTATTGTAGTCGTAAAGAGACACACACAAAAAAAATCGAACATCAAGTGTGATTTTTTTTTATTCTTTGGAGGACATAGGCCTATATTTCATGAAATGCGTGAAAATAATAAAAACTTGGTTAGACATCGCGGGATCATTCTCCCTTTATGTAATCAAAGTTTTCACATTTTTTCAACTGAATAATCTATTACCAAATAAATGACAATTAATGTTTGAATGAATAAATATTATAGTCTTATATATCAAATAATTATCTAATGTTGAAATTGAGCTTATAATTATCATCATGCTAAAATCACAATGAACATGACTTTCAATGGAAATATATAATAGATAATGTCAATATAGGCATGTATAATGAACTATTTTGAAGAATTATCATTCATTATTCAAACTGCCAATCGAACAGACGGAAAACAATTTGGAGTGTACTTACTCTAGATCCTGCAAGTCCACGGTTACCAGGAGTACCAACAAATCCGATCAACCCCTTTCAAGAAAAATAATAGAAAAGTAAGTCCAGTGCTCTACTTAGGTTCCCTCCTATGTTTTCTTACAAAGTGTGTTTATTTCGTACGTGTACACGCAGTCAGCAATGCCACGCGGGGGTGACCGCCCCCCCCCAAAAAAAAAAGATTTGTTAACAAATTCAAATGGAGGAGAAAATCAAAAGATAAAGGGAAGAAATAAAGAGCATGAAGAAAGGAAAATTTTAAAAATAAACAAGGGTGATAAAAAGTAAAACTATAATACAATCCTATAATTCCAGGAAGAAAAAAAGAATGACATCACTTTTAGACCGCCTTGCCCCATTTAAACTACCCTGGCGCTTATCATAAAACATCTGAAAATGGTTGGTTTTCAAACACCGGAATCTGATTTTTTTTGCATTAAATACTAGACATTAGAGTGATTGAATTCTAAATCCTATTGTCCATTGCTTAATACATTTCATTCACTCTTCAACGAAGAAATAAAACAATTTTCACCAAGTACGTCAATTATCATTCTTGAGATGAAAACAAAAATTTTCTTTATTTTACAGTCTTCTATTAATCATGTTATTTTTCAAAATTTCATATTAGCGTATTGTTGACATGCATAATATATGATCAATTTATGACTGAACAAGATATTGATATTGCTCTTCATCCCAGGCAATCCGCAGTGCATACATTCTAAATAATTTAATTTAGGCGATATTTCATCATGTATGTCTCGATAGTATTGGTAACTTCATAATAAAAAAAAAATGCATTTTTACTAATACGAAAATGTAAAAAAAGGAAACCCTTTATAAAAAAGCTTCCACAAATACAGTCAATTTCTTTTAAGGGAAACGAACATGACGATCTAGTACACAACAAAAATCTTGTCATATATGGTCGCATGCATTATGACAGTCTTCGTACATTTACAAAATATTTTATCGTGAAAAATGCTTTAGAAATTATGATGTTAATTTGATCTTAATTGAAAACTCGATGTTAATGTAAATATTTCATTTCTTAAAAATAGTTTGATATGAATATTGTAAAGAGAAGCTGATATTTCCTATTTTTGTGGTGGGTAAAACGTGTTGTATCCTGTGAACAGATCCTTATTTTTGTATTGGGCTGGAGGTATTCAAAGTGGCTGTACACTCTAAAAAATATTGGGTAAAAATGCTTCATGAGGGTAATTATGTGTCCAACCAACATGGGCATTTCTTTTGGGCATCTGTATTTATCAAATGTGATGAAAATTTTGCCAATTCTAAAGTAATTGCTGCTTATTTTTTAACATTACTGGACAATATGCTTCCTGCATTGGGTAAAATACTGCCCAAAATTGGTTGGACACATAATTACCCTCGTGCTGGTTAAAATTTCACCCGATATATTTTACAGTGCATTATACTGCGTATTCATACAGTATCTAGGGACCTGGAATACGTTGTACTGTTTCATTCACCAATTTGTGAGGCAATACGATTATATATATTCTAGTATATCGGATAAATGTGATGCTACATGTAAATTTGAATTCCAGGCTTCACCTAAGTCAATTCATTATCAAATTATTAGTACTTACTGGATTTCCACGTTCACCTGCGATTCCTTCGGTACCAGTTGGGCCCTAGAAGACAGAATGTTGTATACTCTTATAACAATATATAGTGAGAGCCGATATTGATTAATTACTTAACCACCGAAATGCAAAATATTATAACCCAACGCCTTGTGTTTATTTCACCATTTCTATACGACAATAACTTAATCACGTAAAAAATCCTTAGACCCTATTCTATCCATGTTATGTATCGAGCATCCCCCCAACAACATTTTAAAAACACCTCTATCTCAGTCTTTCATTCATTTGTTTTATCTTTGCCAAATTTATCTTTTTCAGTGTCACTATACAACATGTATTAATTTCAGAAACTAAAAAGGATTGAGTAAAAATTTACCCAATATTGTGTAGAATGGGATTTTGCATGTTTTCTGTGCAATTCCCCCCCCCCCCCATACTGGGTGAAATGCATGTAATGTTCTAAAGGTAAATTTCAGCGCAACATTGCGTAAAATTTACAAAGTATTTGGTATCATTTTATCCAGCAAACATGCATGTTCCCATTTTACCCAATATTGGGTAAACTTTTTATAGATTAAAAATTGAACACAGAAATGTTCAAGTCTGAAGCAAGTGGGAGAATGATCCCCAGCCTCACCTGGATTCCGGGTGCACCACCTCGACCTGGCAAACCAATATCTCCTGCAGGTCCCTGCAATCAAACACAAGAAAAACAACATGAATTTCAAATTGAGAAACTATGATGGAATGTACCTGGCTTGTTATTATGATTTATTCTTGCAAGCATTCAAAACTTTAAAACCAATTATAATCTTTTTTATTATCAGGCGGTAGGTCTGACGTAATAATCAATTGGTTTATATCATTTGTTCTGTGAAATAGTTTAAATGTTAATATCATTACATAAATTGGTTCCACGTCTTGGAAGAGAAAAAAAAATCACGTGATAACTGTTATTGCAAGCATGTTAATGCAATGTCTGATTTTGTGAAAAATCTGTACATACATTAGGCCTACTCTCTCTTTGATAATAGATCACGAAACATATATATACTAACAACTTACAATTTCTCCTGTTGCTCCACTATCTCCATTTACTCCGGGTACTCCCTAAAAAGAATTGAGGGGAAAAATAGTACGAAAAATCTCATTTAGAATATCAATTTTTGAAAAAGTGATCAAGATTCGGTGAAAACAGAATAAACAACGATACAATACAAGTAAATGCTTACATTCACGTGTAGGGAGTTACAGCAATAAATATATGAAGTAAAACAAATAATGTTGTGATACAATACACAAACATTAAATAATCTTGAGACAAAAGGGAGGATATTACATGAACTGAATTTAATTATAACGCAAATTACAAAAATACAAAATAACATTAATTTAAGAGATTAGACGGGCTGGCGAAACCTCGAAGTCTGTCGGTGATAGCTCTTTTGGATTAAAATGATCATATGGCAATGTAAAAAAAAGGAACAACGAATATAGAGCCTAAAATGCCTTATGCGCCTCCAAGACTGCTCTGTGTCCTACTAGATAAATTGTCTGTTCCTCGTTTCATTTTGTCACAACTCACATTCATTGTAAATGGGGAGGTTATCGTCGTTGTCTGGAATGGATACTAATCAATTTTCACTGTGTGTGAGGGTGTGTGTGTGTGTTTGACTTTATTTTCTTTTTTAATAAATCAAAATGGATTGCTAGGTGCGTTTAAGGTCAATTAGTATTTAACATGATTATAATGATGATACAAGATTTTGATTACAAATCAGGCTACATCTGCCACAATCTAAATGATTCCCTTTGATATAGAGCCATAATTTATCAAAATTTCACAATGCATAGGCCTCAAATTCTGGTACATTACACTTCACGCTCTCATATCGTCATGCGCAAGTAAACAAAATAATTTATAAAAACCGACCAGGTCAGGGGGCCGTTTCATAAAGCTGTTCGTAAGTTAAGAGCGACTTTAAGAACGACTGGTGAACCTTTCTTACGCGCTAAACCATCGCCAATGAATATACCATTTTCCACAAGAAAGGATCACCAGTCGTTCTTAAAGTCGCTCATAACTTTAACGAACAGCTTTATAAAACACCCACCAGGAGTATTATGTAGTAGTACTTACTGGTGCTCCACCAGCTCCAGCAGCTCCACGTTTTCCAGTCTCACCAATCATACCAACTGCACCAGGGGTTCCCTGCTCACCAGAAATTCCAACATGTCCCTGCAATCGAACACAAATATATTATTATATGATTAAGATACATAATTGATACCACTGCTGATCGAATCACATCCAGATTCATATAATAATATAAAATGTGTACAGTAGTTAGGTAAAAATAAATACGGGTTGAATAGTCAAATCGAGTATCATTCATCCAAAATTTATTTTAGATAATAAGACTGATAAGAGCATCACTCCCATTACTTTTACTCCTACTACTGCTCCAACAACAACATTTGTGATTTTATTTTACTTTATTTAGATTTTATTTCAAAAGTAATATTTTCCTTTACTTATTCGAATTAAGTCTTTCTTACTCAAATTTCAATGTACTTAAAGGGATACTCCAGGCTGAAAACATTCATATCTTAATAAATAAAGTATAATTCACAGAGCAAAGTGTTGAAAAATTCATCAGAATCGGATAACAAATAACGAAGTTATTGAATTTTAAAATTTAGCATCATTTTGTGAAAATAGTCATATGCACGTCATCATGAATATTCATTAGGTGGGCTGATGATGTCACATCCCCACTTTCCTTTTTCTTATGTTATTTCATGAAATCATAATTGTTTCATTTTTTCATACATGTGTGAATCATGTGTCTCCTCTATAATGAAATAAGTTGCAGCAATTAATATCAAATGTACTAATCAGTTGTCAATCCAATTTGTTCAGTTCTTGGTAGAAAAAAATGAATAAACCTAATTTCATATAATAAAATACAAAAGAATAAGTGGGGATATGACATCATCAATTTGTTCATTGAATATTCATGAAGACATACCTATAACTGTTTCACCGGAATAATGCAAATCTTTAAAATAACTTTGTTATTCGTTGTCCGATTTTGATCAAATTTTCAGTGTTTTGTTTGTCTGATTTTTCTTCATCTGTTTAAATCATATTATTATTCCATTTTCTTTAGAATGAACATATTTCGTATTGGAACAAGAATTCCCAAAATATATGTTTTCGATTCCTTTTGTTAAGGGATTAGAATACTACCTTAGCTCCAGTTAATCCAACTGCTCCTGGAACACCCATAGGTCCGGTATTTCCCTGATAGAAGGAAAAGAGAGGAGTGGAGAAGGATAATCATATGACCCAAAAAATGGTAGATAGTTTGGGGCTCAGATGTGAAAATAATGTGATATTCGGGAAGTGTACATGTCAATTTATCAAGTCCATATGGCGATTTATGATATGAAATGTGACTGAACGCAGAGCATTAAACAAGGATTAACTTAACTTAAAATCAATACATATTTTAAAGTTGTTGCAATTTATATGCTGACATAAAAACTTCCAGAATAAAAAAAAAATAAAGCCAACTATATTAGATTTTTTGGAGCTGTTTTTGATGCAAGCTATTATATTTCAAGATGCACGAATCTCATTATCCATAACTACCGCAATGTTGTCATGAGCACGAATAATTATAGAGCGACAAAGATGACACATTATGTTAACGGATACTTACAAAAGGTCCTTTGTCTCCAACTTCACCAGTGCTACCGCGTTCTCCCTGTGCAAATAAAAAAGATAGAAAATAGATCAAAACAAGATTATTACCTGACATTAGGGTGAACCCATTTATCGACACTGACGTACAGACTTGTAAGTATAACTATATTATGCCGCAAGTCCGCAACTGCTGGTCGATTTTGAAAGATTTCATTCACCTCACTCCACATAGATTATAAAAACAAACTGTCCTTCCCTCGTATATACAGATCATCTCCATCAATGACGAAAATATATTGCCCAAACTATCATTATTTCCCCCACACACGAACGAGGGCAACATTTGGACGAAGAACTACTAATGCTCAATCACATCAATAGTACTAAACATGCGTAAACCTCGCTATTTATACGAATCTACCACCTCATTCACTTCTCTCAAAAGCTTCCTCGTAAAGAATATGGAGAGAACCTGTCATTGGATCTCAGGACTTCTACCCATCTAAATTGAATGAGTTGAATATGTAAATGAGATAGAATGGAAACTTACGACAGGTCCCTTCGCTCCAGTCTGTCCGGTTGCTCCAGGAAGTCCACGAGCACCCTGCGTTATGAATGAAAAACACGCAAAATACATCAAGATCATGCAACTTACAAAAATGTATTGATAAACTCATTAAATGTTTATTGACTAATCATCCTAGTTTCAATCGCGTTTATTTGCATTATTTTACAACAAATATCTGATCTGATATGCTAATAGACAGATCGGTGATTTGTAATTATTTGTGACGAAATATATACTTACAGTATTTCCAACTGCTCCAACTGCTCCTCCTATTCCATCGAGTCCAGCTGTACCAGCTGTACCCCTGTCTCCACGGGCACCCTTCCTTCCAAATGTACCCTTGAAAAAAATAAATCATGTGATTAAATATTCCAAAGCCAAATATGATTTGTCACAGTGAGCACTATAATCTTGAGAAAAAAAAACTTCAAAAATCGAAGTTGCTTACCAATCTTCATTAATGTAGATCTCTATACTTCTGAAAACTGAACAATTCTTCATTATTATTTGGCGCATTTTATTTTTATTGTGTATTAACAAACGCTTTGGCTTTTATAATTTCATTTTCCTCAGTGAGGTATTCATCTTTGTGATGTTATCATATATTTATATCTATATCATTCATTTCAGGTAAAAGTCTGTGCTTAATCAATCCAAGTTTAATATTCATCTTATTCATTTAGAGTGATAGTTTGTGTTTAATCAAGCTAAGTTTAACATAAAATATATATTTTGAACATTAGAGAAATGTTGAGATGTATAACAAAACAGACCAAATAATGACTCTATATTCATATTACCCCAATCCGGATATACAAGCATTATACCTATATGAGTTTTCACCCCAGCCCTTTTCCTTTTCGAGGAAAAACTTGATGTTAACGGCAATGAGTAATTGTCAATTCATACTCTATCTCTGTCTGCAACACCTAAACGAGCATTCAAAAACTTTGAGAAACTTTTTGTTGAGGTTACAAAATGCAAGCGCCTTTAGTGAATTCGGAAAAGAAAACTTATTTCATATCTTCATTAGATTCTACTTACGGTCCATCCTTTGTGTCCAACAGCTCCATTTCTTCCAGGCGTTCCAGCAGCTCCCTATAGATAAATAAAGGTCAAGTTTCTGATTACTTTGATAGATATGAAAGTCAATGAATAACCAATCTACCAATGTACACACATTAATTATTCAATAAGTAAGTTACTTAGAAAATGAGTAAGTAGATCAATAAATGAATAAAATGACTTAATAGATAAGAACTTCACGAAATTCAAAATAGATAAACAATCAGATAAGTAATTTAGAATAATAAATCAATATTCTAAGCTAATAGATTTACGGAAGATAAAGGCAAAGAGTGAAGAAACAAATTAATACATACACTTTTAACTGTCAATTACATAAAATATATCACTATCTACGAATACATAGATTAAATTTAAAAAGATTAAAACGAAATAATATACATGTATATTGTTAAGTCACGATATGATTACCTTGATAAATATTATAAACAGGTGGATGCTTCCCAATACTTAACAAAAATAGACTTTGCATGAGAACATTAGCACTACCTATCAACATCTGATCTGTCATACGATGATGATTGGTATATTGCACGGGTTATTCCATTTGTTACGTTCAAAATTATTGATATAGACATAAAACTTACATTTCTACCAGGCTCGCCAGGGAATCCAATTTGTCCAGGTGATCCATTCTTTCCCTGTTGGGCGAGCAAAAATAATACAAGAGTTTGAAAATAAGTGCAATACTACCTTCACAGAATATAAACTCCCGTTCACACTTTACTGCCCATGTTTAATCTACATGATGTATCGTACGAGAAATTGCATATTTTGATTCATGGAGAGTAATAAGGTGGTGCAAGAAGTGAATGATAGCATTTATATTTTCTCATGAAATCTTGTTGATATTTATCATTTTCATCGAATGGCCAAGTTATTAATTGATCCACATTCTTTCATCTTGATAAAACGATAGGTGCTGCAATTGGAATTTGAATTAAATGTAACATAGTTCTTAAGGAAATTGAGGGAGAGATAGAAGAGAGTCTAAGGAGAGGGACGGTGGGTCAAGGAGAAAAAAAATATAAAGATAACGAGGTCCACTCAATCAATGTGGAAAAACATTTGGAATATTGAACGTTTTAGTGAACATCTTGGGAGCATTTTATGAAAGTACATTTCAGATGTTTTATCCGACAAGTATTGTTTTGTCCG
Source organism: Lytechinus pictus (assembly GCF_037042905.1). NCBI lineage: Eukaryota > Metazoa > Echinodermata > Echinoidea > Temnopleuroida > Toxopneustidae > Lytechinus > Lytechinus pictus. The sequence continues at coordinate 43,925,325 of NC_087247.1, read as the reverse complement.
ACAGTAACTATGGTAACAGTGGCTCTCAGCCAATCATAATCAAGGAAATTTGTCAGACCTGACAACTTGTCGGACAGAAATGTTGATGAAACGCTCTCCAGATTGTTTGTGAAGACTATAATATCAAAATGATTTTTATTTGGTACTTACATCGTTTCCATCGGGGCCGTCTCCACCACGTGGTCCACGACCTCCGGCTGATCCCTATACAAATATAGAAAACAACAGTAATAATAGCATTCATCAGTGAGGGTGATATTGAAAGTCTTTGCATGCTCAACATCAAGTGTATTATCAAAATTAAGGTACTATAGATTGATTTAATTCTGATCTTTATCGCGATGTGCGGTTTGTGTCTGCCATTCAGTAATATCCCTTTAAAAACGAATCCCAGATCATTGTTACTTTATTAATTTGGATATCAACTTTTAATAAATAAACAGAAGACACGACACTAATAAATAAATGAATACTTACAATTTGTCCAGTGGGTCCTACTGGTCCAGGGGGTCCACGCATACCTGCAGGGCCCTGTTAGAAAAGAAATGTTGCATTCGATATTAAAATCAAAGACCAAGACATGATATCGCGCCCTCTCATTATGTCGACCTTTATATTAATGCTGACTGCGAAATTAGAAATCTGAAAAACAATATTGACCAATCCGACCTCGTTTTGTGCGGTAACAAATGAGCCTTTTGCTTATAATTTTCAAATACTCCTGTATTGATTTGCATGCGATAATACATTTAAATAGTTCATACAACCAATCACTTATGAAAAGTTCCTCTCGGATGGCTAAATAGAAGCAACATTATCTCATTCCGTTAACTTGATATATGACATAATGATTAGCTTGTCAAAAAGTTGCAAAATTGCTTTTGCTATTTTTTTGCTAAGAATTACATGGACACTTTTTTTGAATAAAAACTGTGATCATAAATAACCTAAATATATTTGTCTTATCAAATAGAATAGAGAGGGTAGTTTATGTTACTCACGCGAGATCCACGGGTACCGGCGTAACCAGGTGAACCGGGTGGGCCCTGAAAATACGCAGAAGAAAAGATTAAAATTTAGAATATTTACTCAGGAAAAAAGGAAATGTTTTAAAGGTTAGCCAAGTAAAAAAAACACAGACGACAGTTCTATTCGATAGGATGTAACAGAGAATCTCAATGAAGGGTATTTGTTTACGTTCATCACTTTGCTTGTAGGAAGAAAATAACGGTTCACTGTTCTGAATACGACAGCGAAACTCTGCTTAGTAGTAAGATTTACAAAAATAATTTATAATTGTTTCATTCATTTTTATTGTGGTCAAAGGCATCAGATAGCCGAGTAAACATGGTAAAGTATGACTTGTAAATATTTTGTTACATAGATAATATACTAGAATGCATAACCAAATAAAAGTGAAATCATAAAATTGCTTTAAATGAAAATCAAAGATAGGGTTAAACGTAAAGAAGATGTATTTGATTTCTACGCTATAACCACCCCCCCCCCCCAATTCTCAAAATCATTATTTCAAACAATCAGCATTCTTTACCTGTGCCATACTGCCTTGCATGTAGGGGAAGGCGGCTGCGTTCCAGCTTGGTCCCTTTGATGTTTGGGCAGGAGCAGCTACTTCACCAGGTGGTCCGGGGGGTCCAGGGGGTCCAGGGCGTCCACGTCCTCCAGAGTTACCATCACGACCATCTCCTCCCTACGGAATAAGGGGTAGAGATTCCATTGTAAATGAAAATATAGATAACAAATTGACGTAGACATGGTAATTGTGATACATGCATGTAGAAAGAATAAAATGAGAGGAAAGAGGGAAAGAAAGATATCGAGGAGAAGAACATGAACAAACTATTGTAAACAATTAAGGATGATAACTAGTAAAGAAACTAAGAAAGGGAAAGTAACGAAGACAGAGAAGACAAAACTACAAATCACTTTTCAAATTGCATTCAAGTATAGTCAATTAAGTCTCACAATTACCATAAACTTTCAATCTTGTTTTGTCTTACTCTGTAATCATTAAAAAAGAACAAACTTCATTGAAAATTTTTGATCATATTTAGTATTTGTATTCCCAAACTCCTACCTACATTGTTTGTGTCTACCAATATGATACCAAGCTTTTAGACTAATTGCTTGACTTGCTAAAATTTGAAGATATAAAGCATGTAATTGCATACTCGGAACCCGGGGGGTCCACCAAGTCCATTGGGTCCACGGCGTCCACGGTATCCCTGAATGAAACGAATCAAAATGAAATATTACGAATAGGAAAGGCCCTAAATACTAATGTGAAACGTAGAAATTTATAACATCTCTATGATGTGAGCATAAGATGGGAGTTCAAGATGAATTCTAATGAAATAAAATTTAATCAAAATTAAAAGGGTTATTTCTTTTACAGGGTCCGGAATAAAGCAAGCCCACCACTTTCAAACCAATCAGTATAATTCTCTTCTCTTTTCCAATTCATGGTAATGATTAAATTTTCCCAATGCTACGGTAAGCATTACATTAATTGTACGTCACTTATATCTCACACCTTAAATGGCTCTGGGCCTTTTTCACACGGGGTGGATGGACATGATAATACCTTGCCACCGTTTAGCTGTGACATTTATTAATTGACCAAAATACAAAACATTTAATTATATATTAAAAAGCTAATGATTTAATCGCTACATTACTGATCTTGAAATTCACACTGATGATGAACGTGATGATGATGATGATGATAATGATGATGATGATGATTATAATAATAATAATAGTGATATTGATGACTTACAGTGTTTCCGGGTAGTCCAGGGCGTCCAGGAGGTCCGACCATACCAGGCTAGTTTGAAAAGAAAACCAAATAATATTTTCAACAGTTTTGTTAACGATAATGATGCATGTAATACATCTCCACGTATGAGTACAAGTTCTCACTATGTTATAATGTTTACTCTCACTATGCTAAAATAGTTACAGTGGTTATTACTGCACCACATTTACTGCAACTGTTATTATCATCAATTACACACACTTGAAACAATTAGAAAAAATCATGGAAGAAAGATGATTATGAATACCACATGCAGTGTAGGCTTTTAGCTGTTTTGCGATAAGTACCAATAAAACACATATAACCATAATATTGGACAAAATTATGATTCATCTTCAAACATGTTCACTTTTCAATCAGTTTTAGGTAGATTTGCATTCATTTTTTTTTTAGTACGGACAAATTGTCAATTGAAATATTGAGAGAAATTACTTACTGGGATCTCGAAGGGGTCTCCCTTAGCACCTTTGGGTCCAGGTCGGCCTTTGGCCTGATCGAGAACAAAAGGAATAATGGAAAGTTTAGTCTTTGATATATAGGATAATGATTAACGAAGAGCCGTTGGAAATTATATTGTATAATTATAACGTTTCAGCATGTTCACGGTGTAACACTCGGTGCCACATACCAATGAATTTACAGATATCATGAATACCGTGAATATGGACATTCAAACAATTCTTTGTGAAACACACACCGTGTTACGATACTTCTTATATATATGCTATCCTGAAATACTCATCACATTTAACTCAAATCTACGACCTGCCTTTGATATTTCACCTTTTTATTTTCTTGTCTAAATTTTGCCATATATTTTTAACCGTTTATACAATGGATATCAACTTGTATGGGTTTCCTTAATATTTATTTCCAAGCCGAGACTTGTGAATATTTTGAATAAATAATAATATCTGAATAAATCTAGTCATAGATCAGTCATGTCAGTCATGAACCTGTGAAAGTGACTTTTTATAAAGTTTCTATTGTATTGCATATTAGAGATGTGCGTGATGTTACAAATAATTTTTAAAGAGAAATTTCTTAATTTACAACTTCTTTCCCCCCATTTTGTTTGCTTTCATCAAAACTAACTATACTTTCCGCTGCAGTCACACCAATGAAACAGAGTACAAACCATTCCAAACAAATCAGTAAAAATCACTGGTTGATAGGGTCAGCTTGGTTCAACTGTTATTCTAGTCATATTTTCTAGTCGTATTTTACTAGAACAGAGTTATTTCTGACTATAATATATGTCAGAAATGTGATTATCAGTGATTGCTATGTCAGTTCCACCCAGCTGACTACTGGTCTAGTCAATTTGACTTTAAGAGTGAAGAATGGTATGCCATTGAAAATAATGCATCAACTCTGATTGTAATGAGGGAGACGGTTTCGATTGTGTGGCTGTGGTATTGGGATAGAGTTTTTCATTGAGAATGAAGAGGTAAACTCACAGGAGGAGCCTCTGGAATTGATCATCAATCAAGGTTAGTGTCCATCGTGCAGCAGAAGAGATGAAATAAAAGAATGCAACAAAAGTACTTTAATTTTTATCTTCCAACGTTTTCAAAGAATATAATGGTATTCACGAATGAAAAACGAAATAATTATATCATACTTACTCAAATCTACATCCTATCCATTCAGTTTGAAATCCATGACCGAACAGAAACTTTTAACATCAAGATATGAATTCATTGGAGACTTGCCACAAAAAACATAGAACAAGAGAAGAATATAGAGCCAAGTCTTCAATGCGATAATCATGCTGTTTTACTTTGTGGTTTAGTTGATTAAAGATGGTGTGGGTTGAGTAGATGTTAGTATAACATGAAGAAGACCTACATGTAGTTGGAAGATGATTAAGATGGTCTATTCTATAACAAGGGTAACTTGGGATGTGGGGGAGTGAAAATAAGAACGGGTGAATTTTGGTGGCATGCATGATCCATGATCAAAGGGTCGTAATATACTTGAATAGAGAGGTCAGTCTAACACATACAGGGTAGTATGGAATGTTCTAGTCTGTACACTACTTTACATGCTTGGAGCAAACACATCGTCGAAGATGGTTCTATCTACCACACGGGATGCTCAACCTGCAAGTAAACAAACAAATGTGAAAAAATGTTATCAAGAGTTATTGAAAGGCAAGTTAATATAAAATCGACTAATTTTAACTACATTTTCTAAGGGTTTTTGTTCTACATGTACGTCGATAATATGCAATTAATAATAACAATGATCTATTCGGAGTAGATTATGAATTATAACTCATAAGCAAGGACTCGCCATACACAATTTCATGTGGATATATCTGGCGCACACTACATACCTGGTAGCTACTAACATATGCTAAGAAGCAAGACACATTTTTCTTGCTTAAAAAGGCTTACCTGCTTTCTTACAGTCTATTAATTTACAACTTGTAAGCGAATCTTCTCTTGAGCCTGACATAGAGAACTCTGGATTAGAGCTCTCATGCCTTCTGAGTTCGGCGCAAAGGTAAGAGGGCTCATCGCAGTTGACGTCAGCGGAGTCAACCATGGCGTTAAGGTTGCGGAACACCATGCTGTTGCCACCCCTGAGGTCTTGACTAGCATCTACGGGATCAAGCGTCTGCTGCTTAAGAATATCCCGGCGGCCTATTCCATCTGGGCTGTTGGAGGTAAATGTCTCCAGACGCCACAGATTGCTTCCATCTGCGTCGCCACCATTGGGATTGGAGTCAACACGGAAGTCAAAGCTCAATTCGTTGGGCCCATCTTCAAGCTCATTATCTTGATTTAGGGTCATACGTGTATTGTCAATCACCACACCTGCGAATAGAAAAAAAATCAACAGATTATCTTTGTAAACTATCTTGAACAGATCAAACAACCTAACATTATTTGTGACTAGTCGCCAGGAATGGTTTACTGTAAACATGGTAAATAGCCAAAATTGCATTTTGATCATCAAAAAGTATACATTATGAAATTAGCTTATGAATAATTCTTATTCTTTGTACTGTCAGAATTCGAAGGTGTAAAGTTAAATAAAAGAAGAGATAAAGAGTTTCTTTGACACCGATTTTTCTGGACTTCTTGGAAGTCTCCCTGAACTTGCACAGAAAGCACATTTCATGCTTTAGTGAATCCCAAACCTTCAAGCTTGTTTTCTCCATTATGTTTGGAGCTCTTTATTTCTTCCACAATCTATCAGGTAATTGTGTGGGTTGATCTACATTTGACAAATTATGTATAATTCTAAAGCTTAAAATGTGTTTTTGAAAAGTACTTAAATATCAATGTTGATGACTTATTGTTGATTTGGGGTGGCAGGTCAAATGTGTTACGACATGAATGATTTTCTTTGACGGGGTCGGGTTATGATAAATATTTTCATTGTATCTATATCAAGAATCCATTTCAAAAGAACAAAATGATTAGATAGATAACAGTAAGGATCGCTATTAACTCCTGACATATTATGTTACAACATCAGTCATAAAATTAAAAATTACTAGATAAACAGTATTGACCTGTAAACACATTCATAACTGGAGAGAAAAGGTGTTATAACAACATTTCCGCGCCCCCGTATCTCCGCCTCTATTGACAATCTCTTGAAGACAAATTAAACATGGTATTCTCAAGAATAATGTAATTTGAAACTAACCTTCACAGTCGAGTTCAAAACAAGAGAGGAGCACGTCTTCATCTGGTTTGGCAATAAACTCAAAATCAGGAAAGGGAGGAGGGTTTTCACCCTTTCTTAGTTCAGAGCAAAAGTACTGAACCTGATTGCAAGTCAGTCCAGTCATGTCGAAGTTGGTATCCACAGCGCCGTAATTGATGTTCTCGCCAGGGAAAGCCGGTCTATCTTTTTGGTACTGGCTGAACGTGTACGCCGTCTGAGGGTTGAATTGTTGACCACGGCCATCTGGGAACGTGCTTCCGAAAGTAGTCATTTCCCAGAGATCCTGTCCGATGGCCTTACCGCTTGAAGGGTCGGCGATGGCAGTCATGTCGTACAGGATACGATTGGTGCGAGTACCTTCTTTCACGCGATTGCCAATAGGATCGGTTTCTACGTCAGTTACAATGACAGCTGAACATGCGTGAGAAACGATCAAACACAATTAATTACTATTTCGATAGTCCTCAAAATACTTCATGTTTTAAGAGGCCTATACATGAGCATTATCATTCTGAAAATTATTCATTTGTTTATTTAGAAACAGTGTTTCTCATGTTAAGAATGTAATCAATCTGACAGTGATCAATCTGCTGCGAATATAAGAAATGTCATATATATATATATATATATATATATACTTACGTCTGCGACAAGGCTGTTCTTTGCATTTGATTATGACATCGCCACCACCTTGCACCTCAAACTCAAAGTCGGGATTTGCACGCATTCCCTTGGAGAACTCAAGGCACAGGAAGCGATAATCTGAGTCACAGCCAATCTGTGAGAGATCAAATTCTGTGGCTAGATTCGTCAGCTGAAGCGGTTCTCCACCTCCTGCCGCAGGGGTAGAGGCTTCGCTACGATCCAAGACTTGACGGAGGTAGCCAAGACGGGGTCCGTTACCGTCGACGTTCTGAGCGCCAAAGACTCCGATTCGCCAGAGTCCATCCCCATCGGCTGATCCACTGTCCGGCAACGTACTGAGGTCAACATTGAGGATTATATCATCAGGTTCATCAGCCCTGACTGGTCCGACGGGAATCATGTCCCAATCCAAATCGTCAAATATAACTCCTGTAAAAAAAATACATACGTCAACATGTTTTAAAGCACTTTGAGAACAATTTCATATTTTGTTATTAAAATATGCTGAAAGACCCGCATAGTCACGGGTTATGTGGCAGTTGCCAAGCGCGGATACAGCCAGATTAGACACATAAGTTTTGAAAAGCCGAATATTATGCAAAAATATGGTCCCTAAAATGGTATTGTGTGTTATTGGGCCTCTGGCCTAGTGAGCGCACTTTGAGCTCTCTGTAAGTGATTCGATCACCTTGTGTGCTAACTACACTACAACCCTACTACATCCTCGTCCAGAATACTACGAGGTTATTTTTGATAGCATTTTTCTTCAAAAACACAGAGAGTTTTAATCAAATATGTATTTTATATTTACTTAATGCAATATTCATGTAAATCTGAAGAGGACACTTTTGGTGTACTGATTTCTCACCTTTGCAAGCATCGTCTGGCACTTCAAAGCAACTTCTTAACACAGATTCATCTGGGACCCCAGCAAATTGAAACTCTGGTTGTGAGTTTGGATCTCGGTTGACTTCGTTACAGATATATTTGACTTGGGGACACTTGAGTCCAGTCATGTCAAAGTTTGTGACAAGTGGGACGAAATCGAGAGTATCTCCTGACATCATAACAGGAAGAGCTGCGTGGTATCCAGAGAGGACTTGTTCCTGATAGTTGTTCTGTGGCCCATCTCCATTTTCATTCTCGCTACCCCATTGGCTAAGGGTCCAGAGATCCACACCTCGCACCAAACCTGATTCATCGGTGGTGGTAGCGACGGAATTGTAAGTCAGAGGGTTTTCTGGGTTGCCTTCACGTAACATCAGATCCGTAAGGATATCAGTTGGAGAGGATGTCAGGCTATTAATTTCAACACCTGTAAGAATAAGGATAGATATTTAAACGTTATACTTTTATTCACATTTTGCAAGAGCTTGAGAGACGACCTTAAGAAGTTTGATTACACAATAAATGAAGCTACTCACTTGACATGTTTTTTAATTCAGGAAATTTCAAGTATTCTTGTAATATTTCAAAATATTGACAATATCTATATTTTCTTTCAAAATAAGATGTTCTATATATTTGAAACTTTGCATAGCAAAAAAAAACGACAATATTCATGAAAGATCAACCGTGCTTAGTAAAAACTAGTATTTTCCTTTAATGAAATTTTTATTTTCAAACTTAAGAATAATGAAATGTTAACTACAATCCGAGATACAGCATATCAAGCAGCTATATTAATAATGTGTAATTCAAACTATCTATAAAGCCTTCTCTACTAACCTCGCTAATACAGGGCATAGTCTGTGCGAAAAAGGCAGAAGTAGAGAAAGGTGAGAAAGGTGTTAGAGAAGCAAATAGAATGATGTTATTAGTTCATAAATACATCAGAATGAAACTTTGCTCCCCTTACTCTTGTTGACAGCCATACGGCTCCTTTGACCTGACTCAACCATCGGATCTTGTATTGGAATGTCCAAATCCATGCTGGCGGGAATCTTTGTTCGCCTTACACCTAACCTAAAGCTGCAATAACGTCATTTAGGGGGAATACATTCAAATTGCAATATTTGGTTAGAAAAAAAAGAACAAACTATAGCCATTGCCTTTCGGGGTATTGAGTTTTGCTGGTGGCCAAGTTTCATTACCAGAATGAAGGGAAAAATTACTAGAAGAGTAAGCCAAACGTTAAACATTTGTATATATATATACCTCTACACGGTTGCTCTACACACTTAATGATCGAGTCTTCCCCTTCCTCGGTTGTGAATCCAAAATCAGGGTTGGGTGATACACCTTTCTTGAATTCAATACAGAGCCATCTGTATTCGTCACAACCAAGATCGTCGATAGGGAAATTGGGAACGTCGATGCCGCCAAACTCCAAAGGACCACCTTCTTCTAGAGGCATGGCTTGGTTGAAAGGATCAAGTGTTTGTGTAACCTCATGTCTACGTGGCCCGGAGCCAGTGGGATCATTTGCCGCAAAGACACCCAACTGCCAAAGACCATCTCCGGCAACGTCAGGACTGTCTGGATCAAACAATACATCTGCGTCGATGGTCAGAGGAGATGGTTGTCCAAACGGCGCATCTCCGATTGTTGGCGTGAATTCAATGTCTGTTGCAACAGCACCTGTACCATTGAACAAATAGGATTAAATCATTAATCAACTAAGATCTCTTCAGTAATCTATTTTTTTAATTTGTTTAGATATTGGTCTATTATCAGGCACTTCAACAAAAAACCTTTCCCGCGTCCTGCTCCGCGTGAATCCACTATTGCCGCTCACAGCAGCTTTCCTATATTTCAAATTACTCTACTTATGTCACTTTTAGTGATTGAGGGATTGGGGAGAAGACAGTGTGCAGTTTCCCTTTTGAAAATAACCAGATCTGACTCGGTATGTATAGTACATTATTGGCATTTAAATTTAAAAAAGGATGCAATTAAAAACAGGATTGACATGCTGAAACCAATTTTTGTTATGTGTAACTGGTAGTATGTCCTTACTGCAGTATCAATATAAAAACAACTCATAATCGCCATGTGTATCAAATAATATGCATATTCATGGACGGTATAGTCCCTTACCAGCTTACCTTTGCAACGTTCCCTCATGTCAATACACGTGGTTGTAGCTGAGTCGTCTGGACGAGCTTCAAATATATAGCTCACACTGGCTCTGGGGTTCTTATTCAGGTCAAAACAGAGGTAAGGAGCCTGTGCACAACGGATTCCCGTCATATCAAATTCGAAGTTTCGGCCATCCATAACCAAATTTTCATCATCCATGAGAGGTGTACCTGACCCATCAAGCTCTAAAATTTGTTCTACATGTCCAGTCTTTGTTCCAGAGCCATCAGGATTCATGCTGGCATAGGCACCAACCAACCAGAGTTCCTCTCCGACAACGTTTGTAGAATCGTCGTGCGTTATTCCAGTCAGGTCCACAGTGAGTGGGTTGTTCTTGTTTTCTACAATGAATTGGTCACCGAGATCAGCCTCTAAGTCGGTAAATACAGCCCCTGTAGGATAAATCCGTATAAAAATGAGAATGTTTTAGTGTCAATTTTCAAGTGAATTAAGTAGTATAATAATCTTGCATAAAAAACCAGATATCTATTATTAATACGTCATGTTATCATGGTTCATTAAAATGCACACGTATACAGTGGCGTTTTCCTTTAAGAAGAAAGAGAACGTGTTTGCTCTAGGGGCGCAAAAGGGCAAAATTAGCGGACATTCACAAGTCTCATAGAGCTTTTTCTTGTAATTTGTTGAACGCTGAAAGAGGTAACAGACGTATGAAAAAGATGCTGCTCTTTTAGCGCTTGCCCGGAGTAATAAGTCGACTTGGCTTTTGTACCGGCGTTAATATATTGGAAGTGGGACGATTTCATCACTTTTCCTCAAAACTTCACTGCTTGCCTAAATGTAAATTTAGAATATTCCTTAAATGTTTTCCTTTATATAATCAATATGAGGCTGTGTTGTAGCGATTCTTTTCTTTCTTAGTATCAAATCAACAGCTTAATGCTTACCAATTGTTTCCAAAATATCATTGCAATAATGAACAGTTACAGTATGTTGATTATTTATTTCACTTTCTTCCATTTTTTGCAATAGGAAGAGAAGTAATACATGGCTAATCATTATTGCCTATTTGAAATTAAAAATGTGTTTCTGACTGCTATCTGGCATTATTTCAATGAATAAATATATCCTATGGATATACTCACTAGACAAACACTCCTGCTCTTTGCAAAGAACGAGTGTATTGTCCTCGGGCCTCGCTGTTGCTGATCGTACTACCCGGAAGTAGTAGAGTGGTTCTGGGTCATCTCCACCAGTAAATTCTACACAAACATATCCGAAATCATTGCAACCAACTGTGCCAATCTCGAATTCCGTCATTGCCCCGGTAATCTCCAATGAACTGTCCTGTTCCAAAGGGATGTTTTCCTGAGTCATGTCAAGGGTTTGGGTCTTGTAGTTGAACTTCTCTCCAGATCCGTCGGGGTTTCTGCTACCATAAATTCCCTGTCTCCACAGTCCCTCTCCTTCGACGGGTCTGTTATCCATTTCAAACATGACAGTGCTGTCGATGCTGATCTCAGATTCTTGACCGGGCAAAACCGTGCCCGTAGGAGTTATAGACCAATCCAGAGATTCAGCCCAAAGATCTAGAGGAAAAGAATTATACAAGTTTGGTCACACTGCAGGTCGCGATTAAAGCTTTTGTTTATCGTATTTTTTTCTCACCTACGTTTTCCTTTTTGTTGATGCTACAAGTGCAGATATTCTTAATTTTACACGAAATAGTGCAGATATGAAATCTTATGAGATAAGTGAATAGAACGAGTTTGTTCAATCGGGTCGTGTGTTCAACCCATCCCGGTTGATAACGAAATCATTTGTTGTGTGTAAACATGTCCCACTCCTCTCCTATTTACACTTCTGGTATGCTCTAAATGTATCTACAAGATATAATTATGTTAATTGTATCGAAAGACAGTATGAATGGCTAAACGAAAAAAAAAACATCAAGCTAAGACCCTTCTGATTTTGTTTACCTTTTACTATTACTCTGGCAATCGATACTCATATTGTAACAGCTGTATGTTGTTGATTATTTGATTTCTTTGATACCCTAATCTCTTTCGTTTTCTTATCCTACTTCCATCCCTATGGCATGGTTGAACATTCTGAAAATACAACATTGTTTCTATAATCTGAATTGAGGATACAAAAAACGTTCAGTTTATCAATTAAAAAAACGAAAGACACTCACTTGCAAGACACTCTTGTTCTTTACACGTTACTAGTGTGTTAGCCGCTCGAGATGAATCAATTGCTCCAGCTACACGGAAAAAGTAGTTGGGGTTCGGAGAGTCACCACCGGTAAATTCCACGCAGATATACCCATAGTCATTACAACCGACAGAACCAATTTCAAAATCGGTAACCGCATCCATGACCTCCAGATAACTATTCTCTTCCAAGGTGATACCTTGCTGAGGTAAACTGAGAGTTTGAGAGACGTAACCAAATTTATCGCCAGAACCTTGTAGGTTTCTACTGCCGAAGACACCCATTCGCCACAAACCGCTGCCGGACAAAGTAGGATTGCCCTCTCGGAACATGATGTTGTTGTTAATGCTGACCGGTGTTGCCAGTCCTGGAACAACTGTCTCCAAAGGCTCCAATGACCAATCCATTTCCTGAGCGACAATTCCTATATATAGTGAGGGCAAAACAATAACTATTTAAACAAACTTTGTCCTACGCCGACAAAAGGGTTTGTAACAATTTTGTTAAACAATATCGCTAACGAATTTAAAAACGTTATCCTTATCACTGTAACGAATTAACTGGTGGTAACGTCCATTCTACCGCACGTTTCATGTTTTTGTTCCGAACGTTCGTTTGGAGAGAAAACAACGTTTAACACCCATAAAATAAAATAAATTATATCTTAAATATGCTATCAGTTTAATATGGAGAACGTGCCTAGAGTGTTCTCAGATAACTTATCGTTTGTATGCTGGCGTGAATAGCACGCATGCTACAAAGAAGAATATTTGTAATTCGGATAATCGGAAGTTTGTATACCTTTACACTCTGGCGCTCCGGTGCAACCGACTTGGGCGTATTCGTCGGGCCACCCTGAGAACTCATAACCCAAGTCACCCTTTGTTATTGGGTTGTCTCCTCTGTCGATACGGGCGCAGATATATGCCATATCGGAACATTCCGCCAAGGGATCATTGAAGTTAAACTCGACATCGCGGAAAGAGAAAGGTTCCTTCTTCTTGTAATACTGTGCCATCTGGGTTTCGTCGATAACATTTCTCTGATACCCAAACCTATATTTGGAGAAACATACACACAAAACCATTATCATTGATCTTAACCCTGTATCATCAGCATGTTGAATAATCTTAATAATTCATATACTTTCAAAGGTAAGGTAAGCTGTTTATTTGGAAAAAATATATATTTCTGTATTGGTGAAAGAAACTACAAAACGATTTTTCGTTTATGTTTGCATGCACCATTACAATATTAAGTTTTATTGTGGCACCCTACATGCCTCCCACGACACCTAAAGTTGGCCAATGTCAACGTCAAAATACCCATCAACTACGTATTATTGCGTGCGCATAGTCTTTATAGCCTCCTCAAGACGTTAATCAAGGCATAAAAAGAATTGGTAATCAAGGCTTACCTTGCTCCTCTGCCATCAGGAGTCGCGGAAGCCCACATACTGAGTCTCCAGAGACCTTCTCCTAGGACACCTGTAGTATCCTGGGCTTCTTGGAACTTGATAGGAATATCAAGAACGAGGCTGTTGTCTCCTCCTTCTGCGATGGTATTTGAACTCGTGATGTCAGGAGTGACCTTCCTCACCCTTACATCTGGGATCATAGGGAATGAAAGGGGTATAAGTTTTAATAGAGATAGGTGGGGTGAGGGAGGAGGCGAATAGCAAAGTTCGACTATCTGTCTTACTCAGATGTCAAATGCTAATAACAGTAGTTAATGAGTAATTTCCCTACTATTTTTTAAAAATCCTTTGTAACCCATATAACCCGATCATAGCCTCTGCGATTAAATTTTTTTGGAATTGTATATTGCCTTACATATTCAATGATGTGTCGGTCGTTTTGAAGTATAGTAACTCGAATAACTTTCCGCCCTTTCACATGGTGAAAAATTGTAATTCGAATGATGATTCCAGTGCAAAATAAGGCTAATGACGAATTTTAGCACGTGTGAAACCAAACTAGAATCACGAAAGCTTAACACAATCACGAATTCAAATTCTACTCCGGAGGTGAATTCCAATTAAGTTTCACTCAGATTACGGTACGAATGTAACGTGTGAAAAACTTGACCTCTAAAACATATTTTGGGGGTGGAGCTTACGTGTCCTTTCAAGCACTTCCGTAGATAATACAATTGTCATGCGCCCATCGTATCGATGCAGTGCTTTGATTGACAAGTCACCAATGCCACATACCCCTTCGCTCGGGAATTCGAATTCAAATCACAGTTTTCGAGTGAGCGTGTGAAAGGTCCAATGATTCTAAATACGAATTGAAATCATCAATACATTTATGATTCAAGATTCACGTGTGTAAAGGCCCTTTGTTTCTTCCATGTCAGGATATCGAAATTTTAGTACCGTATGAAGTTTGGATACTTACTGTAAGGACAAAGAAAGCAACATTCTCCTTCCGGCTTTATAGGCTCAGCGCAGAAGGCGGGCTGACAACTCTCAATCACACATGTTGTAGTAGCATTGTCGCAATTACACGTCGTACATTCATCTACTTTCCATTCTTCACCGTGAAGGTAAGGGATTCCTCTGTATACGCAAGGTAACAAAGGTTCCGAAGATGAAAAACTCACAGAAATTGATGAAACTAGAAGAAATACAAAATTTGTATACAGTTATTATCACTTAGTCCTCTTCTAATAATAACGTGGTATTGTTAGTTAACAGTTATCTCTATTGATGAAATTTGTAGATAAAAAGACACCAGTTTAACTTAGTTTCTTGATTAATTAACATTATCGACGGGGAAGTTCACTCTGAAGGAAGTATGTTGTAAGAATACCAGAAAAAATAGTAAAACGTATTAGTGAAGCTTTGAAGAAAATCCATCCAAGATTATATCACACAATGTTATGTGATATTAAATGCATAAATGTCAGTTTTAATGCTTCATGATGACTATTTTTTTTCTTTTAGGGGCGGGTGTGAAAACTTGTATGTTGATATAATGAAGGTGCAATAAAACATTTTCGTTTGCTAAGAATATAACATTTCTTTGACTTTTTCACCAGAAGATAAATGGGGAAGCTGCTCGCATATGACGACAAAAAAAATAATGAAATTATAATATTTGTTGTTAATCTTGATGGATTTTCCTCGAACCTTCTCCAGTATTGTATTATGTTTTTTTTGCCAATTTCATTTTTTGGTCAGGATGAACTCCCCCTTTAATACACGGTGCATTTGATAATACAATGAGTGAAGACTGGATAGGACTTGTAGTAATTCTTTGTGGGTGTGTATGTATGAGGGTGTGTATTAGGAGAAGCTCTCTTCTTTTTCAACAAACCGTTTTTGGTACCTCAACAAAAGTAGTGTCCATCATAATTTATTCGTCATTGGCTTTCCGAATCCCCATTGTTTTTTTTTTGCATAAAGTGGTTGATTGTGACCGAAAAGACGCTGAGCTGTGTGTCCAATATGAGCCATGGTAATACGTTGTACAAACAATTATCAATTATTTCCAAATTAATGACTAAGTATAGTTTTGTAATGTGCCCAGATATGAACATAAACGTTCACATGTTACAAATCAGAATGCGTGACAACTAAAATACTAATATATTGTGTGAAGAGTGTGACATTACAATGGATGATGATATCCACTTCCTAATCTAAAATTTGCAAAGTGTAATAGATGTATGAAATTATTTCCATCCAGGAATTTCTTAAAGATGTGACGTTTAAATGTAAATAATTGAGTCGGGGAAAACTGTTACGTTCTGAGTTTCTTGGTAGGAGTTAGAAAATAACAAATATGACGCAGAACTCAAACGCAAATCGAACTTGGGAGTCATGCACAAAATAATATTCTTACAGTTTTTCAGAACTACTTTACATAAATATATTCTATTCTTTTTTTTTTAATAAACGGAACTGAAGATCAAAGGTCAGCTTTGCCATTAATTAAGGGTTATACTTTTGGAATATTTACTACAAGTTGTAAAACTTATCAACTTCAAAATGAAACTCCTCCGAGGGTGGAGAGTACAAATCTACTTTCCCCCCATGATTTTGGTTTGTAAAGTACGAAACTACCTTTTCTGTAAAGTTTTTTTTGTTTCATCGTTGGTTTGATGAAGGCAATACCCTCTGTTAACTTTTAGTGATTGTGATATACATTGTTCACTTCTAGATTAATCTCTGGTGAACATACTATTATCCCAATCTTTTGCACCAACACTTTCAATGAGTTTACCTCCCCTGTCGATCCTGTATGTCTTGTATTGATTTTGTGACAATTGTGAGATTATGATAGAAAACATCGATCTCATGCCAAATATGCTCCTGCAAGTGCAGTAATTGCAGCTAAACACCGGTTATGTAACATTACATCCAATCGCAAAAAGTTAGTAGAGGGCATTACATTTCATTGAAACTTGTGATGTGTTGAAAACCTAATGAACCCCAAAATTACAATTAAAAAACATATCGGAAAAGGTAGGTTTGTACCCTTTACCTGCAAAGGTCCATAACTACGTGGACTATGGCAGTGTTAACGCAAGCAATGTATCAAATTAAAGCTGATGACTTAATAAGTATTGTAGCAGATATGTAGATGATAAAACCATGTATTGTTGATAAAGCTGACCTTTGAACATTGATTACCCTTTTTTAGAAACACCCTGTAGTTGAAATCTTGCAGAAATCTATGGTACGAAGTTATTCTTTTTAGTTTCCTTCTCCTCTATTAATGCACAAATAATTTAAAACCATCTCACATAATTACTTAACTGTCAAGTGCAGAATATGATGTGTTCTCTTGCAAATTTGTCCATGCGTTCTCAAAACAGGTTTCATGCAATCTCGGGCTCGTTGCAAAAGTAGTTATACTATCAAAGTAAAATCAAACGCAACTCAAAATATTAAACGCAACCTGATATTCAACCAATCAGAAGCTCGCATATATGGGAGTTGCGTCTAATCATTCACCTGAGTTTAAACTCTTTATGCAACAAACCCCTGAACAGGCAATTCTACTGAATGCATGTATACTATATTACTGGGGTACATCCCAGTGTCGCTACAACGAAAACAAGTTGGATTAAGGGAATCATACAGGAAGATTATCGTTTTATCTACATACATACATGTACATAAGACAAATCGTTACATTTGAAATCAATTTTGCTTTATCTTTTTTTTCTTTTGTAACTTAGAGACCTGGTTGATCAGCGGAAAGGTTTGTATGAGTTTTCCCTCGGGAAATATATTTTTTATAGAGACTTATTCGGTTATCTACACAATGTGTACACAATCATGCATTGCAACACATTCTGCTTTATAAATTTTATTTGTTCAATATCACTTCATTATCTTCTTTAGTATAATCCGATTTACTAAACACAAATACGTTATCTAAGTTTAAGGTGGGAGAACAAACGTCGTGACGTTTAAGGATATGATATCACGTAAAATCAATGTTTTACTGAAATAATTATGTCTAAAATTTTCTCTGTGTGAAAAATTACATTTCACGTTCAGCATCACTTGCATTATATTTTTTTACAGTGGGTTTATTCAATGCATTTGCTTGAATGCTATTGCTGATCTATGATACACACATCCTTTTATAGAAGGGAAATTAAAAATTATAATTAGAAGTTCTAAACTTATACTCACTTCAATTTCCGCGCAACATGCTTTGAAGTTTAAAGATACAGTCGTGGGAGGAGCCATTCCATGGGTATGTTCAACCATCTATCGAGTGCCAATATATCATTAAGGTCTTGGGAATTCTACTCAATTAGTAATGAGATGAAAATTCATTCCATGATTAGTGAGTGGGATGATTAGTAAATGAGGGAAAGATCATGCAAACGCTGATGGTATATCATGCATATACACAAAATCATGTAAGTGACTGGGGTTTATTTTATCAATTTTTTTTGTATCTTTATATCCATTTACAAAAGAAAGGACGTTTTGCATTTTTATATCCTGACTCCATGAGTTTTGTAAAGATTCAATCCTTGATTGCATGAGCCCCCCCCCCCCCCCTCAATTTGAGGGAAGTGCAGATGGTAATATTCGAAACAGAAGGCAGTGATATGATTTTAATGGACTGGTAAAAGGAATATAAGTTTCGGGTCCCAAGTAGCCTCCCATGGCATTAATTTGATTACCCTTCGTGTATTTTATTATTTTACCTTTCAAGTTATCTTTACCCACAACAAATATTTTAGATTTCAAATTGAGGAGAATCATATCATTGAATAAGTGGTATTACTGAATTTATGTCTAAATTTTTGTACCTATCATCAAATGGAATTTTGTTTCCCTAATTTGAAAACCGACGAAAGATCTGTTTAAGTCTCTTTTTTAATTATTTAAGCACGTATAATACATGATTTGGCAGCCTTTCATTAAACATTATAATACTATTCATGCAACTTGCACAATCATGCAAATGAGACGATGTTATACAGGAAAATGAAGATAAAAGAAACAAGTCAATGTTGTATCATCATCTTGGATTGTTACTAATTCTCTACTAAAAATAAAAAGAAAAATACATCGAATTCTCTGCAATGCCATGGATGACTGCGCTGGATATTCCAGCAAAATCAGCCCAATAAAGGATATTTGATGGCACGTTGCACAAACAAAATTATCTTAAAGATGACTGTAAAAATATGGATTATTGATTGATTGCAATTGAATCTTGAAACTTCTTTGCAGAAACTAATGTTCAGTGACTGGTGAAAAAAAATACACAATCTTTTTTTATGGCGCTATTGAAACGACGGTGTCTTCGTGCCGTATTTTTAACTTTTGAAATCTTAGACTCTGCCACTAGTGCGAAGCTTACTTGTATGTCTTAAGGCATGCATGCTCGTGCAAATATATTCTAGGTAAATAGCAGCTACAATCTACAATGCAGACTACTTCCCTGTTTTGTTAGAGAGTGAAATTGTTACCATGTGTATTTCTTAAAAGGGAGAGGAAACTTGAACATATCAAATTACCCTATTCATATTTGTTCATAATTGATCGCCTCCATCGTAGATAATGATCACCGTGGTTATTTTACTCCGTTACGTTACTCACAAAAATAATGTCAATACAATATAATTTTCTTTATTATTGATCTCAACAGAAATCCATTTGGAAATACCATGATCAAATCTGGCATGTGCGTGTGGGATCATTAGGTTGCACAAGGGAAATAATTCCAATAGTCGCCAAATCTATCATGTCTATATGAGCGTATGACTTTCGTCCGATATTAAACAGGCCGAATATATTGTTTTCCTACGTCCTAGGTACACATCTGCGAACAAAATTGACTTAAATGTGAATAATAACTAGAAGACCTTCATACTCTACACTTCTCTACAGAAATCCGTCTGAATTTATTTTTCATCAGAGTGTGAATGATGAAAAAAATCATCAGTTGGTTTCCATGGACAACTTAAGATGTCACTATGCCATAGTACAACACATTTATATTTCTTAGATTAATGTAATACGATAAGACGATTTTAACTGTTTTATTGAATATATTATGTACATATATCTACAGCATGAGGTAATATAACTTGCACGTGCTTATGACGATATAAACTTAAAGAGTGTCAAATAAAAGACAATTGTAATCAAATCAAATCTAATCCAACAAATCTTAATTTGACAGAAATACATCTGGGTAGGCATGTGTCAAAGTATTTTCACTTAACTCCATACTGAAGTTGCATGCTAATGTAATCACTTTTATTCTCAGCACGTCTAAGACACAATGGAAAAGTCATCCGATTGTCCTGTTATAATGAGTTAACTCGACGTCGCGATACCCCGACAAATACACTGATTTAATTTGTCGAAACAGCTTGTTGGCTTGATAGAAAAGAAAAGATGCGGAATCTGTGGATTTGACAGAATTGGTAATAGCCTTGACAGAGAACGCAGGGTGTTTGTTAGCGAGAAGTCCAATCCCACGAGTGGTCCTAGCATGACGTCCCGAGGGACACCAAAAAGAGACATTCACAGAATAAAATTTGTTCACACTGCGAATCAATAGTAAAACACCATGTCCTATCAACAATCTAGACCCACCCTAATCTTTTAAAATAGTCAAGAGAAAATTCTCCCAACGAATACCTCCAAAAAAAAGCTGCGTCGACAATTTCGATCTTCCTGTGAATTCTAGATTCTAGTTGTGTCTCCTCATACATAACAAAATGTTATTTATCTCTTTTTGAATGGCAAGAATTACAAATAAATATCACTGTGCACATTTTGTGTACTTTATCATTTTCGCAATGTACTGTAAAAGAACAGCTTAATAATATTAGCAATTTTCAACTATGATTACGGGCAGTATCTATACAATTCGGGTTATTTATTTTATGAAAAACTGTGAATCATTTCAGAAAATTATAAATTAGTCAATTACCGGATAAAAAAAAGTATGCGTTCTCTGGAAATGTAAAGATAAAATGTTCATATATTATAGAAAAACTATTCAGTAGAGTGAGGGGAAAACTTTGTGTTATTCTTTTTCATCACTTCCATGAAGACTACACTATAGAAATAATCGTTTTTGCGGATGTTTTCTTTGATTGTCAAATTATACACCTTCCCACTTCAAGTCATAAAAATGAAAATTGCCATGCTTGATTCACTCTATCAAACCATAACATGGTGTCAATTCAGGACTGACAAAGATCACTACCAACTTTACTTTACTTACGAAGAAGATTGTCGAAAAAGTGATCAATTTATTTTAGGTATTTCCTAGTACCCCTGGCGAGAAGCAAGTTTATTCTATTTCGATGCCGCCACTCTTGAGCTGATAAGACGTTTGAGTGTGCTATTTAAAGTCATTGTGTATATAATGCAATTCAAGACTGCTAACAAAATTTTGGCTTTAAAATTATTTTTCCTACAGAGACCTACCTAATAGTTCGATATTTACAAATAATAACATATACATTTTATTTGTAGACATGCATATGAATTCCAATCAGCTAATTCCGTGTTTTTGATATTTTTAATTCATTAATATTGAAAAAGAATTGAGTCAAAGAAAAAATATTAGAAAACGAAATATTTTAAGCTACCTCTTTTGGTACACAAATCACTTAATAATCTAGCCCCAAAATATATGTCTGATAGATCCTCTGAGGACCCACTTAAGTTGACATATCCAGCTTATCAAAAACAGATGGAAATAGAACCTTCACTGTTGCATCCTCAATGAAATGGAACAAACTCCCTCCCACAAAAAGACAATATCCAACAATTGAATTAAAGTCCCTAAAATCTTTTTGTTTGTGTGAGGCAACTGCCTTCATTTTGTATGTTTGTTATTGCGTATTTGTTTTTATATGTATTAGGTAAATTGAAATTGTGAGCGCTCTGGGTCATTAGGGAAAAGTGCGTTATAAATATTGGGTATTATTATTATTAGTAGTAGTATAAGTAAAGTAACCTCTTTTGATCTTATATTTTGACCATAGGCACAACAGCCTCTCACGTACCACTTTCTACAGTGACTGTAAATATAATATATGACTCTTGATCATTTATATTAGTCTTTTAAGATATATTTAAAAGGTTATCAAACATATTTTGTGTTTGTATTTGATTTTAAAACTGTAACCAAGGCCCAACATCAAATTCCAAATAACTTAAGTTTTACTTCTGAATTTGCAGAAAGGCTTTTACCACCATTTACTGGTTTGACTGTAAACAGGAAGTTCAATCTATCCAGAACAATATCCACATAACTAATACATTAATTTAAATACCTCAATGTCATTTGGAAAAAAAATCCTTTTTATTTTTAGAATTTATCTGTATAATGATACAAAAATATTAAGTAGTTAGCGTACAAGTCATTATCCTAAATACATATTATCATGAAATCGTCTTACAGGCCAATACCCCAAAATAGATGATAGCTTTTGACATCTAACTAGTAATCGTAAAAGTGACCTTCTCTATACATATCATTATATTTTATGGAGCAGTTGAAAGTCTTTCATAATTTGGAATACAATCCAGCATGCAATAATTCCTTACAATTTTCTTTTTCGTCTTAGAGCTACATTGCCGAGTCTCTGAATTTACTTTCAAGCAAATATATCTACATCCCCAAAACAGCGATGATTATAGAAAATATTTTACATATGTTTCTGTCAGATTTTGAATTAATCATTGGGGATTTAAGTCGGCATCCTTATCCCATTTAAGTCAATGTCAGTGTTGAATACAACACAATATAGGGCCTGCATATCTGATTTCATATTTTTATATAACGATGGTTTGATGAAAAGTCATGATTTCTTTAGGTCAATTTGACGAATTTTTTTTTTCTATTGCCAAGGGGTTATGGCTTTCAATGGTCAAGTTTTTCGAAATACATTAATCACTAACCCATGCTCTTTGAATGTCTCTCGTTTGAATTATGTTTAAAAAAAACATATTTATACTTAATGAAGGATGTCTTTACTATGCTTCAGGGATTTCCATCATACTTTGCAACCCATGGGTAATATGGGTAGGAAATATAAATTTTCGAAACGAGCAAGTTATGAAATTATTATCACACTATCGAAACTTAGAGTACCATTTATACAAATAACGACTGAAGTGTTCTAATTCACATTAAATCAAAGCAAGTGTATATTCATAGACGTATGAAACCTATGATATACTCATAAAAGTATTACTTAACAAGTGGCTGTTTTATTTATAGCATTCAGTAGATTGCATGATTTTTTTAAATACAGAACAAATTTTAAACACACATCGGAGACTGTAAACATGGATGTTGAGCGATGTATGTGAAGAAAAACGTTCTTACGCAACTGAGACGGTACTACGTTGACGCATTTCTTGCATGAATTATTGTCTCAATTTCACCATGTGGCAACTGATTAACAAGATAAAATAATAACTTCAATGTTTGTTGATGTTTTAGAGAGAGAGGGGAGATTGCATGGACACACAAGCAAGCTTCTGCACAGAACAGGTCTAGATTATTGATCCAATTAGTAACCAATATGTTTCGTTTCTTTTCCCCTACGAATTTATAACACAAACCATAACCCTAAAGCTCCACAGATAATCATCCATGTGAAACCCAAAAAATACTTGCAATACCACGAACACAAAGTAAATCTTAATCAAATCGGTTCGTGATTTTCTTATTGTTTTTTGATTAAATTTATTTCATATTTGTTATTATTTCTCAAAAACCCGAAGTCTAACTAAAAACACACCTACACAAGTTATGATTTACCCTACCTTGTCCTTGACATGATACAGCAAACGCTGCCAGGGCCACCAATACTAGAAGCTTCCGCCTATGCTGGCGTAGTTGGTCAACAAAGCTATACATGGTGTACAATCTTTGTGTAGGACCGAGTAAAATGAGGAGAGCCTTTAAAAAGCTGGACGCACTTTAGGACACCAGCTCTCTCCAACCAGTACAAGCCCAACTGAATCAAATCTTCAGTTTTTCCTGCCTGATTTTTTACTCTTATCGCTAAAGAGCTTTGCTGTCCCTTTAGAAAAAAGTACTTCGTAGACGGAAAGATGGGTGGATGAAACACGGTTGTTGGTCCAGTGTCAGCTGTCACTTAGAGTTAGTAGTTACGCTAATAGCGTTAACCCTACCACCTATACACCCTATTTCTTCAACCTGCACAGGAGGCGCACTTGGTATCACCTTGATGATTTTCCCTTTCAGTCACCATCTTCTTGTCTTTTCCTATTGTTTTTGTCTTGCTCTTAGGTTTGGGAAGCTGATGAAGCACATTAGGAAAGAAAACACTGTCATTTTTAGCTATTTGAAAGAGAGATCATGTTAAAAGTAACATCAGCCAGATTACTCGACAAAACCCAGATGAAAAAAAGAATCAGATTAAAATCATTGTAAAGTAACTAAGCCCCGACCCTCTTTCCCACTCCCCCCTCTCTCCACATCTCTCTTCCTCCTTCTCTCACCCTTCTCTCTTCTCTCCATCACTCATTCTCTCTCTCTCTCTCCCTCCATCTATCTGTCTGTCTATCTATCTCTATCTGTCCCTACCTAACATGCCTACATCTTATTTTGCTGGCATTCCCTTAAACTTTCTTGTAAATTATATGAATTTTGATATTAATGGATGACATGGAAGATAGGCCTAAATGATTTTATGGAAAAAAAATTTGGTTGCAGGGGACGTCATGCGTGATTCATGAGGTTTTGATGAAATGTGTGTATATCTATCATTTCTAAACTTCTGTTAAATTGAAATGAATAAACTGATGGTTTTAAATCCCCTCTTTCAGACAGAGGGTCGTTGGTTCGAATGACGTGCTTTTATTCAGCATGAATTTATCCACATTGCGCGGAACTTAATCCAGATGAGGTGAATGGATACCCGGCATGATATTTATTGTTGTATATCGCTCAGCGATGGCCAGGGTATACATGGTAGCCTATAGTACCTTTATGTAGTAAGAGTAAACGCATTTAGTAGCTGCGTTATGTTAATGGACCTATCACTATTAACTATAAATCTGTATCAAATTATTTCTTTATCACTATTATCACTTTATCACTATTTCTCTTAATGTATTCATATTTTTTTACCGCTCTCATATATATTTCCCCTTTAACTTTGTGAGTCTTCAGAACGTGAGGTTTGATCAGCATATTAGCTGGTTTCTCGATGAGGAAAAACTCAAGGAATAAAACAAAGTGATTAAAATGACATTGGTGTGCAATCATGGATTGCAGATGTTCCTTTAGGTTGTTCTGCGTGAAGTTCAACGAGTCAAGTCCATATACTGAATAGAATTGACACTGCTGACTGAGAAGATTTTCATTCGTCTCAGTCACTTTAAAGAGTTTAGGAGTCAAAGAAAATCATCTGATGCGCAGAAGATGTGATTGCCGCGGGCGCTAAGTTGTCGTCACAATCTTTTCATTATCGTGATTCCCCGCCTTGAAAAGGAAGGGAAATAACGCGTTTATATATGCCAAATAGAAAAGTGATGGGGCTATAATCCAAGGAACTACTGATTCCAAATTCAAATTATCTCTCTTGAAACAGATAATCACTAGAATTAAGTTTAAGTAAAAGACGTATCTATCAAATAGGAAATATTCATGTACAAGATATATAGACAGTAAAATGGATGTATTATAAATACTTAAAGATGTATTTATAACCAATAACAGTACTAAAA
The DNA here is from genome assembly GCF_037042905.1 of Lytechinus pictus. Lineage (NCBI taxonomy): Eukaryota > Metazoa > Echinodermata > Echinoidea > Temnopleuroida > Toxopneustidae > Lytechinus > Lytechinus pictus. The sequence continues at coordinate 43,899,679 of NC_087247.1, read as the reverse complement.
ATTTCTTGTCACACAGGGTAAAATTAATTTTTATTTCAGCCGTCGAATCAAAAAGATTTTAATAATATTTCCCTTTATATACGTGTTTTGTTCTGCTCTGTTTAATTGCTATTATTCCATCAGCTCTGATTTCAATTTTTATTTTATCAATTGTATTACGTCACAGGGATGCGATGTAAAACAGGGTCTGTGTTGATTATTTTTTATCCTTTATGAATTATAAGATTATGTTTGAATAAATAAATTGATACTGACAGGATAACCTTGGCAGATAAAACCGTTAGTTTGTTAGCATTCATTGTTCATTTTTATTAGTATGATTTATCATTCTTCAACACTGGCGTACAGAAAGGGGGCTTGGAGGGCCATGCCCCCTAAATGTTTAATGACCGAGTCAAAAATTGAGTAAGGGAGAAAAAGGAAATTGAAAGAGTGGCATATTATACTTTTTATGCACATTATATAAAAATAAGACTTTTGTTTTAAAATGTAGAAATTTAATAAATGTTGCTCTATCTGCCATATTTGACCCCCTCAAAATTGTTGGTTCATTTCGTCATCGTTCTTCCCATTTATACACAGCTAATCCAACTATTCATAATAAGCATGATTGAACCATGGATGGATAATGAATGGCTGAACTATTAAGTCAAATAAGCCCAGGCCCAAATATCAACCAGTAGTAGTAGTAGTAGTAGTAGTAGTAGTAGTAGTATAGTAGTAGAAGTAGTAGTAGTAGAAGTAGTAGGAGTATAGTAGTAGAAGTAGTAGTAGTAGTAGTAGTAGTAGTAGTAGTAGTAGTAGTAGCAGTAGAAGTAGTAGTAGTAGCAGTAATACTACTACTAGTAGTAGTAGTAGTAGTAGTAGTAGTAGTAGTAGTAGCAGCAGCAGCAGCAGTAGCAGCAGTATCGGATGACTGTGTTCAGCTTTTTGTTTATTTGTTACACATTTCTCTTTCCATTTTTTTAACCAAGTTTAAAATCAATCAAAATTTACGAATTTGTATTATAAAACTATGTATTTTTATGCTTAGATTTAATGTTTAGATATTCGGAACCCTAAATCAAGATTGTGTTGACATTCCGAAGTTCTGGTGATTTATTTTTAATGTACTTTGCATGTAATCGAGTTTTTTTTCATCTTGAGACGAAAAACGAAGCGCCGTTGTGTCACTTGAGAAGCTGAACTCAGCATAACAGCATTTCTTCATCACCACTCATTCTCTGGCTGCTGATCCTGCTATTTTATGTTTTCTCTTTTGTTTATTTCTTCTTTCCTCTCGTATCTATTTTGTTTGTATTTCTCTTTGCGTATCGATCATGCTGGTCTCAACTCTGTTTGTCTCTATCACCTCTTCACCTTTAAGAATGATTTCAAGATATTTCTTTGCTGCAGAGTGGCACTTGACTTCCCCCTGCAGTTACTCATGACTATCAAAATGATATGTTGTTCTTTCAGCATAAATTATCGTGACCCAAATTCCCTAAGGGTGAGAAAGCAGTTTCTGAGGTATAAACAGTGTTTTGGAACAACTTTACTTTGATCCTATAGCCAAATTTGATTGTTAGGCACTTTTAGTTCATGTGTCTTAAGCACATTTGTGTTTAAAGCGCATTACTTACGCTGAAATTTATGTTAAGAAAATCATGGGCTATTTTAGAGTGAAAAATATGAACAAAAAAATCGAAAGTATTTTTGTAAATTAAGCAGTTTTGAGCCATCGTCTGAATATGAATTGTTCTTATAACAGCATTGTTTAATCCAATACTGAAATCTTGTATATCTAGCGTTTCACTCTTTTCAGAGTTTTACTAGATATGAAGCTCTACGAAGTATATCTAGGATTGATACTTCGTGTATGTGTGTATGTTTGTGTGCATTAATATGTATGTGAAATTGTGCGCGAGGGTGAGTGATGTGCGATCGCGAGAGTAACTACGTGCTTACACAAGTGTGCGTACTTATATTATGTGAATTTGATATGAACGTTACATAGTAGAAACCAATATCCTTAATAATAAACCTATTTTTCATGCTGTATATTACAATTACATAATCGTTCACAGAAAATCTGTTTATACATTTTCATAAAGCGCCTGCCAAAACGTAATTGACTTTAACAATTTAATTTAGCCTTAATCTACGTATATATATAAATATATATATATATATATATATATATATATATATATATAAGTGTGATCAATCTTGGCGATGTACGTGTACGGGTCTCCTTCATAATTATATTCGAGATCAAGTGTATGGAGAGGGCCGTAGCAAGGTCAATACCTGTCTTCATCAAGCTTTCGGGCACATGCCCTTCATCAGGATCTAAACCAATAAAATACAAAATATAGGCCTACTAAGGGTGCGTTTATCCGCCACTTTTTTACCCTAGAATCATGATCTGAATCATGATTCAAATCATGATGCTGCAGAATCACGATTGCGTTTAGTCGAAATTGAATATAATCATGATTAGAATCACAAACATGAAACACGAAAAAAGGGGCGTTTGGAAAGACGTTTCTGCAGAATCACGTACGACAATGTTCGAATAAACGATATCGTGATTTGAATCATGATTATATGACCTCACTGTTGTGTCGGTCTACTTTCGGTTTGACTCTTGCCCCGGGCTCTTGCCTAGCTCAAGGCGCTGTATGTTCATGAATATGTACTACGCATGCATTTCTTGTCTTGTTCAAGCTCTGTGTTGGTCATCGCATCGTCCACTACTTTTCATTTTTTGGTCATGTCTTCAACTTCAAGTTCTAGTAAATGAATTAACTGGACAGACAATGATCTCAGTTGTTGAGTATACAGTATCAATACTAAATTGGATCTACGCTGAAATTCACTTCCGAACACCATTTTGGATAAACTAACAAGATGAATAGAAGCATATGGACCCTATATGATAGAAGTAAACAAAATGAGGTATAGACTGAATTCTGGAAGCAAAAGATTTTTCGAGAGCCGAAACACGTGCGAAAAACTTCCTCTGTCAAACTGCGCACTAGTGATGCGCACTGGATTGGCCCGAATCTGAGGAGAAACAGCATTGGAATGAAGGTCGTCTAAACGCTGATTCTGTGATATTGTGATTCATGTTTGTGTTTTGAATCATGATTCAAATCATGATTCAAATCATGATTCTGGCTTGAGGTCGCATAAACGCAGCCTAATAACAATGGTAAATACAATACAATGCAAAACATAACGGAGATAAGTAATTGTAGTCCATAAATAATAACCAATTATACATGCAAGGTAATGGTAAGTCAGTATGTAACGAAGTATAGAATATATAGTTACCGTAGGGTCCGTAAGTATAGTGTGTTGTTTATAGTAAAGTTAAGTGTGAAGTGAGGTCAGGTGTGCGGGGGTGAGTTCATTAAAGGGTGAAGAGGGTCGTTTATTGGTCGGCGTTTATACCACGTGGTCTTAATGTTTTGAGTTTGTGTATCCAATGAGATTCCCTTTTCATGATGGTGTCGTGTTTCTTGTTTTTTACTATTTCGATGGCAGTGATGTTAATGTTGTGTACTGTATGCCCGGGAAGGTTGAAATGTATGGTGTACGGGAGGGTTTTGCTGTTGGGTTTGTTTTTGTTGTAATTGGTTACTTCTGATCTAGTGTTATTTAGTCGTGTGTATAGTGTTGTTTCAGTCTTTCCGACGTATTGCATGTTGCATTTAGTGCATGTTAGGAGGTAGATGACCCATGAGGATTTGCAGTTTATGTGATCGCGTATGTTGAATTTTTGTCCAGTGACTGAACTTGTGAATGTCGTTGTTTCTTGGATGTGATAGTGGAGTGAACGTTTTTTTGCTTTGCATTTGTAGAACCCTAGTTCTAGTGTTGACATGTCTGTGATAAAGGTGCATGTCGTGTCACTGGTGTTATGATTATTTGTTTGGCTGTTTCTGTTGTGATTTTCTGTTTCCATTTGTGGTGATTTAGCGTTTACTAGTAAGTCGCGTAGTGATCTATTTCGGCGGAAGGGTGTCATCGGGGCTCTGTGAAAGATGGTTTTCAGTGTGTCACTCTGTTCGATGAGTGGATAATGTTTATGGATGATTGAGGGTATTGTTGATGTACCTGGTGTGTATGTGACAGAGAAGTGGATATTCGTAGAAGTTTGTTTCTTGTTTTTGATGAGAAGTTGTTCTCGAGGTATGATGGAGGCTTTTTGGATCTGTTCCGTTACCAAAGTGGTGTCGTACTGACGGCGTGTGAGGTGTGTCTCTAGTTTGGTCAGATGGTACTTTGTACTGTCATCACCAGAGCAAATTCGTCTAACGCGGGTTGCTTGACTGAATGGTATACTGCGGAAGGTGTGTTTCGGGTGGCAAGAAGTTGGTAGAAGATAACTGTGTGAATCTGTCGGCTTGTTGTATAGTTCTGTATGAAGTGTGCCATTTTTTAGTTGAAGGAGTGTGTCGAGAAAGCAGACTTCTGAATTTGAGGATTCGAATGTGTATTTTATAGTGGAATGTCTAGTGTTGATGGTGTCCTGGAATTTCGCAAGAAGTCTAGGAGAGCCAGACCACATGAACTGTATATCGTCGATGTATCGTCTCCAGGAACCTGCAATGATAGCATGTCTAAAAGAAACACGACACCATCATGAAAAGGGAATCTCATTGGATACACAAACTCAAAACATTAAGACCACGTGGTATAAACACCGACCAATAAACGACCCTCTTCACCCTTTAATGAACTCACCCCCGCACACCTGACCTCACTTCACACTTAACTTTACTATAAACAACACACTATACTTACGGACCCTACGGTAACTATATATTCTATACTTCGTTACATATTGACTTACCATTACCTTGCATGTATAATTGGTTATTATCTATGGACTACAATTACTTATCTCCGTTATGTATTGCATTGTATTGTATTTACCATTGTTATTAGTAGGCCTATATTTTGTATTTTATTGGTTTAGATCCTGATGAAGGGCATGTGCCCGAAAGCTTGATGAAGACAGGTATTGACCTTGCTACGGCCCTCTCCATACACTTGATCTCGAATATAATTATGAAGGAGACCCGTACACGTACATCGCCAAGATTGATCACACTTATATTCATCCTTCTTCTTGGTGTGCATCCTGTGAGTCCTCTCACCCGGATCCGTGGCGGCATGGCTGGCAGAGATACCTCAACCAACATGATCGACCAGGGAACCAATATCTTCAATGGTAACAGCAATCACAATGGAATTAACGACGAAGACACCTCCATATTATCACATACTATTCACAGAAAAGCTGAGTCCCTATTTCGTCTTCGAGGACACTTAAAATACCTTTCAATATACCAAGACAAAGGTTTTGTTCCAAAAGGACTTTTACTGGACAAAACGCAATCATTTAAGTGCAGCGATGCCTTCAACCGCCAATGGACCATAGCTCTATGGAAAGCCTCTTGTGAACTCCGGGATATGACAATCAACAACCTAATCGATCAGATCCATGGAAAAGAAAAGGAAATCGCTCACTTGAAAAGCCAACTTTTTGATAATACTTCCCCACAACACTATCACGGTCTAATGAACTCTATTAAAGACAAGATCGAAAGAAAGTTCAAAGATCTTAACACTTACAAAGAGCGGAAACTCAAGCGGGATGAAACTCTTTGTAAAGACATCAAGAACTTAACTGGAATCTATGAAGTTGGACAAATGATGACTAATCACACCACGAGACAAAAGGTCAACAGAAGATACAACAGAAACAAGTACAAAACACGGAGAAGACAACACATAAACAATACAGCCTCCAGCCTTACGTCATCTTCAAAAGAAGACCAGAGTCAACCCTCAACGGTAATAAACTTGTCAGACCACAACCTGTCAGATGCTGAAATCTCCCTGCTCTCAAAAGGCATTTCCTTTTGCCCAACACCATCACAGATCGACCACTTTCAATTACAAGCAGACCTCAACGAACTAAAAAGAAAGATGTACCTGAAAGTCTACTATTCATCCAAACAATCACAGGCAGATCAACTCAACAACACAACAATACATCCCACGAAAGACTCCAATAACACACAAGACCCTCATTCACAAATGATACCTACACAAGACACGGACGCTCCCTCGGATAGTCAACAGACGTACCGTTGTCCATCAGGCAGAAATAAATGGATTCCTAATATCAACAATCCTCGCCTTCAATTATTCATGGAAAATGTGGAAAGAGATGTAAACGAAGCAGCAACCAAATACGAAACCAATAGATATCACGACAACTTGAGTCGACAAGAACGTCAAGCCCTTGAATCCCTCAGATCCAACCCAAACATTGTCATTAAACCTGCGGATAAAGGGTCAGCAATCGTAGTAATGTCATCCAAGGACTATATTGCCGAAGGCATACGCCAACTCTCCGATGTGACCACCTACCAGAAACTTGACAAGGACCTGACTGACCAACACCTACAACTCGTTAAACAGACTATTGACACCCTGGACGAAGACAAAAAAGTAAAACGTAACCTTATCCCTACCAATGCATCCTGCCCAAACATAGTTTCTGCCCAAAATCCACAAACCCAACAACCCCGGACGACCCATTGTATCAGGATGCTCCTGCCCAACTGTTGAAATATCTAAATACCTAGACTTCCATCTCCGACCACTAGTAACAAGACTACCCTCCTACCTCCAAGACACGACAGACTTCCTAAATCACATAGACAACCTCAACAAATCCCACGCCCCACTCCCAGAACGCACCATACTAGTAACAGCTGACGTCAAATCCCTTTACACCAACATCCCACACAATGAAGGAATACAAGCATGCAAAAATGCACTGAATTCGAGACAACACCTACACCCACCTACAGACCAACTCATTCGCCTTCTTGAACTTGTCCTCACACTCAACAACTTCAAATTTCAGGAACAACACTACATCCAAATCCAGGGCACTGCAGTGGGTACACCACTCGCTCCATCCTATGCCAACATCTTCATGGGCGAACTTGAGACGGATATACTAACCAACTCAAGACATGCTATCATTGCAGGTTCCTGGAGACGATACATCGACGATATACAGTTCATGTGGTCTGGCTCTCCTAGACTTCTTGCGAAATTCCAGGACACCATCAACACTAGACATTCCACTATAAAATACACATTCGAATCCTCAAATTCAGAAGTCTGCTTTCTCGACACACTCCTTCAACTAAAAAATGGCACACTTCATACAGAACTATACAACAAGCCGACAGATTCACACAGTTATCTTCTACCAACTTCTTGCCACCCGAAACACACCTTCCGCAGTATACCATTCAGTCAAGCAACCCGCGTTAGACGAATTTGCTCTGGTGATGACAGTACAAAGTACCATCTGACCAAACTAGAGACACACCTCACACGCCGTCAGTACGACACCACTTTGGTAACGGAACATATCCAAAAAGCCTCCATCATACCTCGAGAACAACTTCTCATCAAAAACAAGAAACAAACTTCTACGAATATCCACTTCTCTGTCACATACACACCAGGCACATCAACAATACCCTCCATCATCCATAAACATTATCCACTCATCGAACAGAGTGACACACTGAAAACCATCTTTCACAGAGCCCCGATGACATCCTTCCGCCGAAATAGATCACTACGCGACTTACTAGTAAACGCTAAATCACCACAAATGGAAACAGAAAATCACAACAGAAACAACCAAACAAATAATCATAACACCAGTGACACGACATGCACCTTTATCACAGACATGTCAACACTAGAACTAGGGTTCTACAAATGCAAAGCAAAAAAATGTTCACTCCACTATCACATCCAAGAAACAACGACATTCACAAGTTCAGTCACTGGACAAAAATTCAACATACGCGATCACATAAACTGCAAATCCTCATGGGTCATCTACCTCCTAACATGCACTAAATGCAACATGCAATACGTCGGAAAGACTGAAACAACACTATACACACGACTAAATAACACTAGATCAGAAGTAACCAATTACAACAAAAACAAACCCAACAGCAAAACCCTCCCGTACACCATACATTTCAACCTTCCCGGGCATACAGTACACAACATTAACATCACTGCCATCGAAATAGTAAAAAACAAGAAACACGACACCATCATGAAAAGGGAATCTCATTGGATACACAAACTCAAAACATTAAGACCACGTGGTATAAACGCCGACCAATAAACGACCCTCTTCACCCTTTAATGAACTCACCCCCGCACACCTGACCTCACTTCACACTTAACTTTACTATAAACAACACACTATACTTACGGACCCTACGGTAACTATATATTCTATACTTCGTTACATATTGACTTACCATTACCTTGCATGTATAATTGGTTATTATTTATGGACTACAATTACTTATCTCCGTTATGTATTGCATTGTATTGTATTTACCATTGTTATTAGTAGGCCTATATTTTGTATTTTATTGGTTTAGATCCTGATGAAGGGCATGTGCCCGAAAGCTTGATGAAGACAGGTATTGACCTTGCTACGGCCCTCTCCATACACTTGATCTCGAATATATATATATACATATATACATACAGTGCGTCCCACACACAAAAAAAACGAAACCGAGGTTTAGCGATGATTTATCATAACGTAATCAAAAATACAATAGACAAAAGACCAATCATTGTAAAGCTTAGAATCTCTTCTTTCAGCTGGTATGACATACAATATTTTTTATCCACGCATGAGCGAGAAACAACAAATTTAAGAAATGATAGCAAAAAGTCAATTGGCGGGGGTATTAAAATTTCAAAAAGTAAATCACACGCCTAAAAAGTTCAATATCTGCTCTTTAATTTGATAGCTAAATCGCAGAAAATGGTCAAGAAATAACAAAGTGATGTTTCTTCGAAACAATGCTTGTTTCCATGAAACAAACATGTTTTTACCTGTTTCCCACCTAAGCTATCGCACGGTTAACGAAAGACTCAATGCATGGCTGATCGTCAACAAAACGTGCCGAGTGTCGAGTAAGTTTAAAAGCTATTCTGTCAAACTTCTCAATTTTTAAGAAATTATTGGAATTCAAGCCAAATTATTTCAAATGACTCTAAGCTTTACAATGATAGGTCATAAATCTCGGTTTTATATATTGACATATATATACACACACAAAAAAGTAAGTCCCCCCTTAAACAAACATCCATAACTTCCGAACCAAAGCGAGTTTTTAATATATTTTTACACGAGCGTGTAGGTAATTTCCTAAGCTACCCTCTGAGTAAATGTCATGAACGTATTTTATGTCGTGCTTCAGTGAGCACAGCCAGAAGGCAAAATTGTTACTTTTCAAAAGTCACAAGCCAAATATCATGATTTTGATTCCACTTTATTGGAACGAATTCCACATTATCATCATGAAAAATAATCAGAAGGCTTGTAAAAGGTACTTTCTAAAAGACGATACAAGTTTTTCGGCTAAATTTCACGGTTGAATAAACACAAGTTAAAATTTGCTATAATTTGATTTTTTACACATTTCTATCGATAAAAATGATCAAATATGACAGTTATTTTGGGGAAGAGTTACTTCAACAATATTCATCGTTTCACGGATCAATGAACATTTAATGAAAGCAAAAAATGCGAATTTCAAATATCATAAGCAAGTATTGTTTCATTTTGGTAACTGAAATGATCTTTTCTCAACTTTTTTTTCGTTGTGTTCATGACCAATTAACATGCTTCAATGATTCAAATGCGCTTAATTAAACATTCACGCTTGAATGAACATGTGGAATATGATCAGCTCTTTTTTACGTTATTGGAAAAAATGCAATTGCTAACTATGGATATCTGTCACAAACCTCCTTGCATAGTTAATTTGATTTGATGTCTAATGCTTCAGTGAGTATATTTTTAATACACAATATTCGAAAATTTTGCAAATGAGGAGAAAGTTTAGGGCCTTGGCCCCACTCTTTGCCATATCGATTGATTATTTTGGCGTGCGCGCCTTTTGGATGGTATTAATCTGAAGCCATGTGCGAAGTTTCATGAAAAAATGTTGGCAGAAGTAACAAAAACCGTCCATGAAACAAACCCTCATTTCATTTTTGACTTCCTCTCTCATAGACATTGTGTACACTATGGTTGCATATGTTTAAGAATAGGTGACCCCTTATTCATTATGGTGGAACTTTTTCTCAAGGCTGTCTTAAGCAATGTCATTTGGCAGTTATGTTTATTAACCTACGGGCAGAATTCTGTGCAAAAGTGAAAACGATATGTTTATTTATGGATGGGTGAGCATGCATCAAAGTGGGAAAAGGGGCATTTTCAATGTAACAGACTCATTTTGAGGGGTAATAAAGTGAATATTTTCTGAACTTTTTACATTTTCATGGTTGAACGAGCACATTCAAAAACTTGGGAATGAATACCCTTTTTACTGCCTAAATGTATTCTTTTCCTAACAATTTCTCAGGATCAGTTGAATTAGTGGTGGATCCAGAATTTTAAAACGGGGAGGGGCCGTGTAATTGGGGGAGCAAACAAAATTAACATGTTTCAACAAGTTGTAGGGGATACTGCCATAAACCCCTATGATGATACGTCACAAAACATTGTGCTCACTCAACCACAAACATACGATATCAAAATTTTGTGTGAGGTGGCTAAATGATGGATAGTTAAACAGCAATAACACCATAGAATTCACCTAAAAACAACCTTTGCCCAACTTTGTATTTACACAATTTGTAAAACGACTCTTGTGACTTTCAAAAATGGTAATTTTTAATTCAATTCAATATTTGATTACTCATGCATGATCCAACCGGTCAATTTTTCGCCAGGAGTTGCTTAATGAGTGTAAAAAAATACCTACGAAATATCATATTTCAAAATTATTCCGTTCAAAAGTTACAGCAATTTGATTTATGGGGGACTTTTTAGTTGTGTATATATATATATTTTTTTTTTTATACTAAATGCCGTAGGAATAAAATCGTAGATTTAAAAGGAGCATAGCTCTCAAAATGAAAGGTAAAGTCACACTCTTCGTCAGTGCCCAAGATGTGACAAAAAAAGAGAATTCAAAATCCGTTTCTGTAACAGTCGTGAAAAACACGTCTATTCATGGGCATACGGATTGAGAAACTCACCTTTCAAAGAAATCAATGCGCTGGAGATGGAGGAAGCGCACTGTAAAAGACGCATCTAAAGACGCGTTGCCATGACTGCAAGATGACAATGGCAAATCTCCGGCTCCAAAACAGGAAAACAGGAAACAAAGGGCCTCAACGCCAACAGTCGAAGTTTAGCAGTAAAAAGTATGTGCGTAATTTAGAAATAGTCAGCTTCGGCATATGGAATAAAATAATCACAAATAGTTTAGTAATTGCCGTATAAATAAAATCATACATTTTAAAAGGAGCATAGCTCTCTCTCTCTATATATATATATATAAATGAAATGTATTAAATGAATATATGGAACATATTTAGGTGCCATCTTTGAAAGGCGAGTTTCTCAATCCGTATGCCCATGAACAGACGTGTTTTTCACCACTGTTTCAGAAACGTATTTTGAATTCTCTTTTTTTTGGTCACATCTTGGGCACTGACGAGGAGTGTGACTTTACTTTTCATTTTTGAGGGCGCGTGTGTGGGTGTGTGAGGATGTATGGGTGTGTGTGTGTGTGGGAGGGAGGGTGAGGGTGTGCGTGTCTGGGTGTGTGTTTATAATTTCACAAGCCATTTCCATAAGGTGCCTGCCAAACGAAATTGACCGTAACAATTTAATCTAGCCTTACTTAAGTATTAGTAATGTAGTAACCTTTTTTATGTATAGGCCTACTCATTTGGTGAATTCGTTTGCATAAACTAGAGCAAATGGGTTAGCTCGTATGGTATTAGACGGTCAGAGAGTTTGACCAACTGCTAATGCTAGACCAAGTGGATATAACCCCCCCCCCCCCCCATCCCCCCAAAAAGAACTAATAAGAATAAAAAATAGTCATAATAATACACATATATACACACACGCACAAACACTCCCATAGCAACACAACACTCACCTCTAACAAACGCACACAACCTTACCACAAACAACGACACACACCAGGGGGCCGTTTCATAAAGCTGTTCGTAAGTTAAGAGCGACTTTAAAGAGAAATTCCAGTAGTTGCAGTAAACACTGATTTCATGAGAAAGTCTGTAAAACCAGGCTTAATTGTCAGTATATCATCGAGGGTCTAGATCTGGTACAGTTACATAAACTGAACTTTGTGAAATCTTGAAATCTACGCTGAATAATGTTCAGACTGAACTTCCCCAACACAGATAAGCGCACGTGGGACAGTGTATAATTATTGCTTTGAGCGTCGGGCCCGACGCTCTACCCGAATCCTGTGCTTATTTGCTGATTTCTCAGCAATTACACAATTTCTTCCAGAATCCTTTGGCACATGCGTTTTATTTATACAAACAGACACTTTGGTGGTCATTTCATTGGATTCTGTACGAACTCATTTTGATATCGTTACCAAAACTAGCATTTACCTTTAAGAACGACTGGTGATCGTTTCTTACGCGCAAAGCCATCGCTAATGAATATACCATTTATCAAAAGAAAGGATCACCAGTCGTTCTTAAAGTCGCTCTTAACTTACGAACAGCTTTATGAAACACCCACCAGGACGCACATACACTACCCTGGTGGTTGAAGACAATTTGTGTATTGGGCGACAATTTGTGGTTCTATGTTTCTTTTTGCCGTCACAGATTGGCATAATATATTTAAAATTTAATATTAAACATTTGTCACATATAATCAGTATATATGTATATGTATATATATATATATATATATATATATATATATATATATATATATATATATATATATAAATAAATCAAAGAGTTATGCGTCGGCGTCATAATGTAGAAACAAAAGAAGACTTAATAGAAACGGCGTTTCTATTAAGTCTATATATATATATATATATATATATATATATATATATATATATATATATATATACCCCCCCCCCCCCTCTCTCTCTCTCTCTGTTAATTCATCCTTTCTCTTTTCAAATCTTCCTACCTCCTCCACTCCCATACACCCTCTCCTATCAAACGAGTCAGATGTCTCCATGAATCAAGTGTGGATATAATACATCTAGCCATAAACATGACCGGACATACGTGATATGTCACTGCACGTGAAGAAGAAAAAACTTATTTTTGATAATACAAGGTATATAATTACGTGGCATTCTTGACAGGCTTATTGAGGATACTGATGAGCTGGGAGAACTGACTTCTGACTTGATAAAGTTTATCAACATCTTTATACAGAATATTCAGGAAAAAAATCGAGAATCGACGTTTACCAAATCTATTTTTCTATTCTAAATATCAATGTTAAGAATGATGGAGGGTATTTTTGAATAAGATCTAGATTCTCAGGCCTACAACCCAGTGTAATTGATTTATTCAAAATTAAAATCATACTTTATTTTAGATATAATTATAAAATAAGAGAAATGTAATTTCCTTCTCATTGTCAATCGCGCGTTGTTCACAAATATGTGCATAAACATCGTCAGTAATAATGTGCTTTCTACCAGACAATTTTATCGGCACTATTGTACAGGGTGGCGTCGTCCCATTTTTTTATGTAAAGGGGCGACAACAACAAGTTTAAAGGGGAAGTTCACCTTGAAAAAAAAGTTTGTCGTAAAAATACCAGAAAAAAATTATATTGGTGAAGGTTTGTGTAAGGAAAATCCATCATAGCTTAAGAAGACTATTAGAATTTATGATTTGTGACGCCACGAGCAGCCTTCCTATAGTTATGTAATTTCATTTTATAATGGTCCATGATGACTAAAAATGTTCCTTCAGAAAAGGGTATGAAATGATTTGTCTTTTAAGATACTAGATGGTAGAGTAAAAACATTGTTCATTTTTCTTTTTTTTTACAAAAAAAATAAATTTCATTGTTTTTTTTACTATATCGTGTATGTTGGGGCTGCACGCATATGACGTCACAAATCAGAACATGAAATTATTATAACTTTTTCCATTTTTGCAGCATTTTTCTCAAACCTTCACAAATATTCATTATTATTTCTTCCTGCTATTTTTATTTTTGATGCATTTTCTCAAATATTCACTATTAATTCTTCCTGCTATTTTTACAATAAAGTTTTTGTCAGAGTAAACTTCCCCTTTTAAAGTCAAAGCCACTACTAGAATGAAAGAGAACCGAACCACAACGATGCATTTTTATATATTTATTAAATCAAACAATTATATCGACATGATCGTCAGTTTGCGGATTTTCACTGTAACAAAACCTTCACTCAGTGCAAACACCATCTTATTAGTATCTAAATACATAAAAACATATTTCTTAATCATAGCCCTAATGACATGTTAAACATCTACGTCACCTTTTCTGTTAATATCATGATAATACAAGGAATTTCAACTTGATGTTAGGCACATCTATTCAAAGCATGATTTTTTTTCTTCTCAAAAGAAATGGAGGGTAGATAATCTTAGTAGACGCAATTACAAATTGAATAAAAATGTTCACACTTTTACATAAATAAGAGCTTACATGGCTAAGCGAATAGTTGGGATTTTTTAAAGAATATACAATGCCAGGTAATGAGCATGAAATAATGTTCTTTTGAAAGGACAAGTCCATTCAAAAAAAAAATCTACAACATAGAAAGTCTATTGAAAATACCCGTCAAATCACGATTAACAGCAGAGAGGTATTTGTCAAAACTTGGTGAACCGGGACGGCTGATCGTCGTTTTATATATATATATATATTTTATTATAGAATATATCAATTTTACAGATTTGACCACAAGGGGCTCAGACAATTGCATTGATACCATTAGTTGATAGTCCTAGACGAAACTGATGTTTTGATTCACCGATTTTCGACAAAGACTTCTTAGTCATGAAGGGCTTTTGACAATAGATTTTCTATGTTGAAGCATTTGTGGTAGGGTCCGTGATTGTAGAATCCGTCCCCGTCGCGATTCCGAAAGCTCCCTTCTACAGTTCTATCACTGATCATTGCTGCACTCAACCCAGGTGGGGTGAAGTGTACCCGGCAGGATTAATTCCCTGAATGTATGAGCGCTGAAAGGCAGCTTGGGCTAAAGCCGGGGTAATTATAATAGTAACAAAAACGTGTGTGTGTGTGTGTATTTGAGTTTTGTCAGACGTGTATCAATCAGATATGATTATTTACGTCTGGGACCGAACTTTAACGTCACTATCCGAAAGACGTGACCAGGGATCGAACCTCGAATCTCTGCATCAATTTGTAACTTCCCCACATAGCTTGGATTACAGGCGCACGCCACAGTTCCTCGGAATAGAATATTTCTATATAGATGGCGCTATATAAATGCCTATTATTATTTTTATTATTGACATCACCATCGACACCAAAAAGCTGGATGGAACTCGTTGTCTTCTACCGCATGGACCACCTTGAAGTAAAGGAAAGGTACGCCATGACACAATAGTATATGGATGGGGTCATACCAACGTATAAGAAACAACACGCACACGCAAGAAAAATAAGTGCGAAACTTTGTGCGCGCTTGACTTTTGGAGTACTTTTAATGGCCTCAAAAGAGGGCGTTGCATCTTTATAAAGCTTTCGGATATCGATGGGCATAATTACGAACAGCATTCTGAAACAGCCCAACGGTGCGGTTTCATAAAGCTATTCTTACGTTACGCACGATTTCTTGTGGTAAATTATGTACACCAAATTTTCAGTGGTGCTGATTTAGATTTAGCTCATAAAGGGTCACAAGTCGCCTTCTTAGTCTCTCATATCTTACGAACAGCTTATTGGAACACCCATCTGTTTATTTTTCACTTTCATGCATTATTTCGTATCCAACATTTACGATAAGAAAAGAATATTACAATACATGAAAAATACTCTGAAAAGACATGGAGTACATGCATTATATTCAAAATTGTAAAAATTAAATAGAACGTTAAATGATAATAATCACAAAGCAACAAGGTAATGTAATCATATTATTATGTTGTATATTGTGCATCAAAATAATTGTATTAATCAATAATAATGTAATATTTCTTACTTGCCTTATGAGTCATATCAAAATAAAAAGATAAAGAGCGCTCTCACCATCATGAAACTAACTTAATGAATAATATGACAAAAACAAAAAATTGACATTTTTTTTTTTTTTAAGATATCTTAACAAAAATGGAATGGTAAACTTGATTTTTTTATCCGTATGAAAAAATATATACTTAGATTAAATTACTTCGTAATTATTTTCTGTATTTAACTAAGCCTTATTAAATCACGTCAGCGTTATACATTTTAAATAGGACGTATAGAACTGGGGTAGATGGCGCTTTGGTGTTTCAAATACTTTGCCAGATGGAACAGAATTGAGAGTTCATGATATGATCTTGAATTACTAAATAAGGATATATTCACCGTTTATTTTAGCAAATTAAATGCAGAAATAGCTCTCTCTTGACGACGGCGTCGTCCATTCTAATTCAAAGGCACATGTAAACATAATGGAAGCGCTATGTCATTTAACATGTTTAACGCCCATCATGTAGCCGTTGAGCCATTTGAGTCTGTCTCTTAGTTCGACTTTTATATTGCTTGCTTCTCGAACAAAAACCACACTAAATTCGTCATAATTCATTTTAAAAACTGTCACACACTTATTTTTAATGCAAGTATCGTGGTAAGATAATACTATTAGCAGGGTTTATGACCCTTACTAATACTGTTCTATCCCTTTAATCACGAAATTCCTATTTTATTAAAAAATATATGAAAAATGAGTTTTAATCGTGCGGTGTTTAATGACCTGGTAGTAACCCACCGAACACATCCGTGGGTGCGATCTTTAAAACACAAAACTACGCGAGTGATGCTCACGATTATCGTACTTCCTGTAAGTGCTTCTTATACATGAAACCTAAAAGCAAACTGAAGAGGTCACCTAAAAGTAATGGTTTAATATGAAGTCATCACGTTTCAAGTCGGTTACACGTCCATCGTGCCTTGCAAGCGCAGCGCTTTACATTCGCCTCAAGGTTTCACGAATTTAAAATTTATAATTATGTTAACAAGTAGGGGTGTAAGAGGCCTGGGGGTGTTTCATAAATATGTTCTTAAGTTAAGAGCAGTGGCGTCGCTACGGGGGGGCCTGGGGGGGCACGTGCCCCCCCTGAGATTTGGTGTGCCCCCCCAGGTGCCCCCCCTGAAAAAAATTGGCAGAGCAAAAAAAAAGGGAGAAAGAAAAGAAAAAAGGAAAAGAAAAAGAAAGACAGAAGAAAAAAAAGAAGAGGAAAATAAGAGGAGGAAGACGCGTGAATGAAATAATGTGAGGGGAAGACTTGCAAAAAAACCCAAATCTTTCATGTTACCATATAACATTTTTGCTTGCGCTTCGCGCCAGAATTGCCTGTTCGATGAGATTCATATCTTGCTCAATAGGCTGATATGGAGCAAGTTTTGAAGTCAATATACAAAACATATTTTAGCTCGGACATCGAGCTTTCATTATTTTTTTTCATTTACAAATTTAAGTGCTCTGTAAAATGTCCGTTTTATGGTCTACATATAAGCATTTTAAGTTCATGCTGCGTGGTCACATTGTTTGATTTGCCAAGTTTCTATTGTCTACGTGTATTCCATAAAGTTCCATTAAACAAATGTACTCAGAATGCCCAGATTCTAGGTCTAAATCTAAAACATGCGCGATAGCCTGCATGTTCTTTATTTAAAATGTACTTAAATTATCCAGTTTCACATCAGAATATCAATAATTGTCTGCTCACGCTTCACGATCGCATTATTAATGATACCCAATTAACTATATCCTATTTATGATTTACAAAATATGAATAGAGTGTCCCGCTTTTAGGTATAAAATCTCAATTTTCTTCCTCTCGCGCTTCGCGCTCGCATCAATTGTTTAGTTACATACCTATCCCATTTATCAATACAAAAAGTGCTTAGAATGACCATTTTTAGGTCGGAATGTCAAAAAAATTTGCTCGCGCTTCGCGCTCGCATTATTGAAATGTATACCGTCTTCGTGGGTAACTGTAAGCAGTCCTTAATGGTCCCTTTTCGATCATAATGCTAGAACAGTTAATAAAAATTTTTGCTCGCGCTTGGCGTTCGCAGTAACCATCTACATGTAGTTACATACGAATCTTGTTCAGGATCACACATAACATTACCCAGAATATTAAATTTTCAAGACAAAATACTAGTACATGAAAGTTTAAAAAAAAATCGCTCGCGCTTCGCGCTCGCACTTTTTATAAGGTTTATGAGATTATTTCATGTTTATGTTGTTTTATAAGAATAAAAGTAAGAAGTGACTGATCGGGGAAAATATAGGTGAAGATAATTTTGGGCCCCGTCCCCTATTGGCGAAAGTCGGATCCGCCCTTGTGCACATACACACAGACCGGGAAAAATGGTGCCCCCCCTGAAAAAGCAAGGACCCCCCAGTGCCCCCCCAGGAAAAAAATCCTAGCTACGCCACTGGTTAAGAGTGACTTCAAGAACGACTAGTGAAGCTTTCTTATGCGCTAAACCATTGCCAATGAACATTCTGGTGTATATCATTTACCAAAAGAAAAGACCATCGGTCGTCTTTAAAGTCAATTTTAACTTACGAACAGCTTTATGAAACACCCACCTGAGAGTAGACACAAACAAGTGTACGACGGATATGACCACCACACCATTATCCACTCAATCTAGAATGCCTGCAAGAAACGGCAATTCACAATTTGAAATACCTAAGTTTGATTCAAAGTCGACCCATCTATTGATAAGATATTGTCCAGGGTATCTACTTTCATTACTAGTACCAGGTTCTGATTTGCTCTTCAGTGGAGGGGCATAATGTCCTTGATTAAATTCTCATCAGAGGTTATGTTTATTGAGATGAATTTGAACTTCCTTACGATTGAAGCCTGATGATCGCTATACATGTCGTATTCATTTAGATACAAAGATTTAGGTGTTGTCGCCAGTGACCAGTGACCTGAAATTTAGAAGAGAAAATAAGGAAGAACGGAAGGCTTTAATGTACGGCACTAGAAATTAACAATAAATACAAATACAATCAAAGTCACAACTTCCTACTATAAGGCTGTTTAAAATTTCATGCGCGATTGATTGGTATAAGACATGTCAGCATGGTAATCACGGCTATTCTTTTTTATTGGAATCAATACTATTTTTTCTACTGCTTTCTATGATTACTCAGATATCAAGTTGATGGCTCATAGGCCAGGCCTAGGTTATAGGATGTTTTCATGATGAATAGCTTTCAAATGTTAGTGGGTTTTTTTTGCGACCCGTTCACGTGACATGTGAGTATGTAGTTTGGTTTCGACGATTTCTTTTCAATCATGATATTGACTTTCAGAAATAGGATTTTTTTTCCCCAATAATGTTCGAGAAAAAAATCCAAAGATTTTGCACGTATAATATTCACTATCATTTCTTTCTGTTGATATTAAACAATCTATTACCCTTTGATGAACGTCTCGGACCGTAAAAGATAATTTATTCCATAAACCACATTGGTTGTCTTTTCCTCCCGACATTGCTTCAACAGATCAAGTTCGTGCATTCAGCTAGAGTTTAACAGCGCCCCCTATCCTATGTTATAAGGGTTGATGAAAAACATTGGTTGTAAAATATATAGCATTGATGTTGGTAATTACTTGCCAATTTCAAAGGCCCTGGCTAGCGGGGGTGCTTTCACCCCCAAGATTTTCCCAGGAGATGCTGCATGTATTATTTTCCATAGGCAGCACCCCCTGGAATTCTGGTAGGTGTGTCAAATTGGAAAAATGTATTGAAAATGACCACCATTTTGTTTTGTTTTTGTTGACCCCCCCCCCCTTTTTTTTGGGGGGGGGGGCTGCTTGTAACATTTCTTGGCCCAAAACTGCCTTAATTTTTTAGTGAAACTTCTTTTTTTTTTTTTTGTCAAATTTTCTTTAGCACCCCCAGCGAAAAAAAATCGTTCCCATGGCCCTGCCAATTTCCTTTTGAATTCGTAAATACATCAAAGCCGAGAAAGATGTTTGAGAGATTAAGTGATATTCTAGTTATACATGTATATACCGTGTGTTTAGCTTTCTTGTCCGTATTCTGAACTCGGGTTTTAAAGATCTCTACTCAGTACATGTTCAATCTAGTGGGTCAAACCATTCACACCTGTCTGTGAATGATAACTCTTTTTTTTATGATTTTTTTTTTTTTTTGGGGGGGGGGGCTTCCGATAATTTCAGAACTGAGTTAGACCGTGGTCTAATTTAAACTGAACAGCAGAATAATCTTTTTTAATGATAATGTGAGTTAAAATGGAGTATTATCAATATAGACAAGAACGTACCTCACAAGTGATTGGTGTAAGGTCTATCAATCCGATTTTCCGTCATCAAAGTACATAATAGAAGCCGTTTCTTCTTCATCCTGTTCGCGTCGCTCATCCCAGTTCTGGAAGTCTAGGTCGTTTGGTATGCAGTAGAGCATCTTCTCTTTCCCCCATCATGCTCATTGGTTTGAATCTTTGGTGATCAAGTACGTTCTTCCTCTTCTGAAGTTACCCACTCATCTTCGAGCTTCCTATGGGTCCTTATTAATTATATGAAAAAAATAAAAGCAAATATGAATGACCTTTATTAATAGTAAACACGAACACAATATTCATAATGAAGGAAAAAATGTCTATGATGAAACATTTTATTAGACTCTTAATGCCTGCATGTCTGGGCGCATATTTATAGTTGTTACTGTTTGGAGTTACTGCGAGTGTTGTTACTGCAAATACTTCGTGAATTCATTGGGGCGATTGTCTTTGGTATTTGCTTAAATGCTCTATCAATTTTGCTTAATAATCATGTCAATCCAAATATTGATTGATTTTATTCAAATTAGCACTTCCATTGAATATTTTAAAATTTCATCTAAACATTTTTTATTAAATAAAATAAATCTATGCAACAAATTTGAATGCATTCGACTAAAGTGAATATTCTAAATTTATTTGTTAATGTATCATTTCATTTACTTTTTGGAGGGGTGTTGTTTTCTGTTCACTTATCTTCCGAATCTAATGATAAATCTCATAGTCCTGATCATGAGTGAAGAGTCCCATCTCATCAGAACCGATTTCCACTGCATCAGATGCACCATTGCACGATAACATCTAACCTAAAGCTGCAATCTAATTTCCATTATTTGGGACACAAATAATATCATGGTATAAGATTACTGACGTCAAAAGGATCTTACCAACTCTCGAGACTTGTGTAAGTATTGAGTGTGTGGGTCCCTTGGTCAGGCATGTTCTTCATACAGTATATCATTGGAAGGTGCTGGACTTGTCCGACCTTGTCTTGACCACGGACCTACAAACGACGCGTGACCTTACCTAGAGCTGTATATAACATTGATAGCATGTGTTTTAAAATCGCACATTCAACTTGTACAGTACGTACAAGTTTGCTTGATCAATTCAAATTACTACCACTTACCCTGTACATACCTTGTTATCCGATATTGATATTTGTTAGGTTGACGTGTGCACTGATCATCATTCCTTTATAGTACGTGAAGTCTTGAACTTTCCTTCTTCAAGGCGGTAGTCTTCACAGCATAGTCGTCATCATACGAAAAAACATGCTTAAGCTGTAACGATAATGTTAGCATGAAGATGCATAAAAATATATTTCATACGCACCTTGTGGTGATATAAGGCAGAAGGTGTTGATCTGGTGCGAATAATTACCCCGATCCTTTAGCACTGCCAACTGGTGGTCGGTAACAACTAGCCGTTTGATGAATACGACTCTAGTCAGATGAGAAGAATGCGGCTAATTCTTCTGAATATTTCCTCTACGTGGCCATCTTAAACCTAAAACCTTTTTTTTTTTTTTTTGGGGGGGGGGTGGGATTCAATGTCAAGCCATTTCTTTAGACCGGTTATTCATGCTTACCTGAGTAGACCACCAGTATCATTCTACACATTGATCACCTGGTAGAACTTATTCACCTGCACAGACTTTCCCTGCTAAACATTTGATGTTTACGCCCCTTGATAGGATTGAAAAGAAGTGGGCTCCTGTGACTTCTTGATGGAGACTCGCCGGCGTTAGCAACACCTAATCTGTACCAAAGGTTAGTGGGGGGTATTTTAGATTTGACCTTGAATAAGAATTGATTTACTCTTATTCACCATGAAACTCCATTGCCATTATTTGTGGGTACAGGTATATTGCATTGCTGGTGGCTAAATCATTTTCTTTAAAAAAGTGTAATAAAATATTGAGGGAAAAAAAGGTGGAAGAGCACCTCTACATGGTTGTTCCTTGCATGATATAATCGAGTCCTCTCCGCTCTGTGTCTCGAACTTGAAGTCGGGTGAGGGCGCCTCTCCTTTCTTAAATTCCACGCAAAGGTAGTTATAATCACTACAGCCGACTTCGTTGATCGGGAATGGAAAATCTACATCATCTAAGGGCAGAGGTCCCCCTTCGTCTAGGGGCACTGACTGGTCGAGGGGATCAAGCACCTGGGTCACTTCATCTTTACGGGGTCCAGAACCCTCTGGATTCTTCGCGGCGAAGACACCTAACTGCCACAAGCCGTCTCCGTTAACATCGGGGCTGTCTGGTTCGAAGAGTACGTCAGCGTCGATGGTCAGAGGGATTGGCTCGTCGAATGGGCCATCTCCAACCTCCAGATCCCAGTCAACATCAATTGCAGTAGCACCTACACACCGAAATTGAAAGGAAGACGCGTATTTAGAATGAACAAACAAACAAAAATGCTTTCTCAAAAATAAATTCGTGGGTTTTGGAAGATCATTTTTTTATAAACTAGTTTCAGTAACAAAACAAATCCTTGAAAGTCGATTGTGGTGATAATGATTCTAATAATAATATCTATAATGCATGTAATAATGACAATAATAATGATAATAATAACAATAATAATGGTTCAAAATAATGAAATTCATTTCACCTTTTCTTCATCTACTTATTGTATTTATCAATTTACCCTTAACCAAGAACTTCTCTTATTCATTGAGTTCCATACACTTAATAAGGATATCAATGAATTTTCCATGCTGGAAAGAACAGTGTCACAAAGTGTAATCACAGTGAACTCACACTGTGAAGATATTTTCACACTGGACACCTTAATAGTGTGACTGTTTGCAGTGTGTTCACACGGTCGACTATGTGAATGTGATTCACACGGTTGAAATGCTCAAATTTGACAGTGTGAAGGTGATTTTAAATTGTGTCCCACACTTTGAACACAATGGCCCGTATTCTGATAGCAGGTTTAACTTAAACTCAGGTTTAAAGTGGTGGTTCAAGTATGGATAGCCAATCATTACATCAATCACTAACGGTAGCGATATCATATTTTAGCTCATTTGGCTCTCAAATCATTCATAATCGTCTATGAAGTATAAATAGATGATTGTTTTCACAATCGATGAATCAGAAAGAGCACAGTAAACATAAGAAACATAAACTTCAGAAATTTTTTGATACTTTTGGCTTCCCATACTTAAACCACAACTTTAAACCTGAGTTTAAGCTGAACCCGACTTCAGAATACGAGCCACTGTGGCACATAGTGGGGGGGGGCACTGTGTTCTTTCCAGTTTAGGGCTATTTGAAAAGATATAACTCTAATAAAATGAGACGGCGCGTCACTAATCTGAGAATAAAAACACAATATTTACCTTTGCAGCGGTCACGGAAATCAACACATGTTGTAGTGGCAGCTTCGTTAGGACGAGACTCATATATAAAATTTACAGACGCGTCTGGATTTTTATCCAGATCGAAGCAGAGGTATGGTACATCCTCGCATCTCAAATCCGTCATATCAAAGTCGAAATCAACATCATCCATTGGCAGATCTTCTCCTTCGTTGAGGTCCGCAGCGGCTGTAAACGGATCCAGAATCTGTTCTACTAATCCAACCTTCGACCCAGTTCCTTCAGGATTTTGGCTGGCATATGCAGACACTTTCCATAGTTCATCTCCTATCACGTTGGTGGAGTCATCTGCCGTAATCCCACTCAAGTCTACGTTCAAAAAGTTGTTCTTATTCTCGACGAGCACTTGGTCACCGAGGTCAACGTCTAGGTCTGTAAATATGGCCCCTGTTATGGCAAAAATAAATAAACAAGACATAATCAAGTCATCAAGACAAGATTACTTTTTTTATCTTATTGCTATCATGACATTAAAATGTTTACACCTTCGAAGTAGAGGAAAAGGGTAAATACAAACCATAGAAAGTCTTACCTACAAAGATTGTATTGAATCAAAGCAACATGTTGTGAGCAGCTGAGCCTGATTTTGAACGGTGTTTGCCCCCAACGATTTAGCTCTTGACATTTAAAAGTTACAAACATGCTTTATGACCGTATACTTTTCGAAGATAACCTTACACATGTTACAAGAGAAGAACTGGGAATGTAACCTTACATGGTATCATTAGCATGATTGGGTTTTCTAGTAACATAATTAAACACTCCTTCTACCCCCACATGGATTAGTAATTATGTTCCGCGAATGCATCAAGCTTACTTGCTAAACATTCCTGTTCCTTGCACGTCACAAGTGTGTTTTCCTCAGGGTAGTCATTAGCAGATCCCACAACTCTAAAATAGTACATCGGATTCGGGCTGTCCCCTCCGGTAAACTCAACGCATACATAGCCAAAGTCATTGCAACCAACAGTGCCGATCTCAAATGTTGCTGTTGCTTCGTTGACGTCTAATATTCCACTGTTCTTATCCAAAGTAATGCTTTGTTGGGGTCTGTCTAGGATCTGACGTTGATAGTTGAACCTTTCTCCACTGCCATCGGGATTTCTACTCCCAAACAATCCTTTCCTCCAAAGACCACTTCCCGCAACCTCGCGATTATCTTCTTCAAACATGATAGTGCTATCAATACTCACACCGGTTTCTTGACCGGGTAAGACTCTGTCAGTTGGTATCAAATCCCAGTCCAAAGACTCTGCCCATACATCTGTGCGTTAGAGATCAGAATTTAGTTTCATGTATCGTGAGCACATTCTCTTCATACCCAGGCCAAGGTTCAAAAGTTTCCTCGCGGGCAAACTTTCGTTCCTTTCTTCTCCTGAAACCTAGTTGATTTGTCTGTAGAATAATGTTGGCAAAATTTACTAATTCACACTTTAAAAGGACGATCATTTAGTGTGTGATTTAATGCCATTTTAGATATGACTGCATGATTAAAAGAAATGAATTAGTGTGAGGGCTTAGACTTACTTGAGAGACACTCTTGCTCACGGCAACTGACGAGGGTGTTAGCCTCCTTTGAAGAATCTATTGCATCTTCTACCCTAAAGAAAAAGCTTGGCATTGGGTCGTCACCTCCGGTGAATTCAACACACACATAACCATATTCATTACAACCGACGGAGCCCATTTCAAACTCTGTTTCTGCATCCATAAATTCAAGAGGTAGGTTGGGATTCAGCGTAGTTCCTTGCTGTGGTAAGCTAAGTGTCTGGGAAACGTAGCTGAAACGATCCCCGGTGCCTTCTGCGTTCCGGCTGCCGAATAGTCCCATGCGCCACAGACCATCTCCTGTGAGTAAGGGATTGTTCTCTTTGAATGTTACCGCATTATCGATGCTAACTGCTGTCCGTTCACCCGGAATAACCGTTTCAAGGGGTTCTAGGGTCCAATCCATTTCCCTGGCAGCGATACCTTTAAGAAAAAAAATGGCAAGATATTACTACCATGACCATGAATACAATCACAATGTTTCTTTGAATCATTTTCATAGTTGCAATTCGTAAACAACCCTAACCAGCAAACCGAGCTTTCTATGCTCAGACGTGGACCGTGTGATCGCGCCAAAAATCGGCATGCTAGCCGGAGATGTAATCCATACAATTGCAAAGTTACTTTCGAAACAAAATTAACTAGAAATGTTAATTTATGCGTAAAATCGACATTTTCAACCTTGAAAATGCTACTTCTTGGTCTAGATACAACTTGTAGTAATCTGACCAAAAAACAATGTATATAGACAACACAATTTGGTATAAAATTATTTCAATAAATATTTCTTAGTTCTTCTCTTTTTCTGTACCTTTTCAATTTAATTGTTTTTAATAAAAAATCATCTGCAACACTTATGCGATCATAAAGGGTATATAATTTAAAGATAATAAGGATTAAAAACATAAACAATAATGACACATTGATTGATTTTAGATTAAACAGATGCACGCTAACTAGGCGTCGTACGCTCTAAAAAAAACAAATCAGTAAAACATGACTAGTTAAGATAGGGCCAGCTGGGTGCAACTGTTATTCTAGTCATATTTGACTATTTTCTAGCCTTATTTTACTAGAACAGAGTTATTTCTAACTAGAATATATGTCAGAAATTTGATTAGCATATCAGTTGCACCCAGCTGACTACTTGTCTAGTCAATTTGACTGATTTTTTTTTAAGTGTATGTTTGGTATCAAAGTTAATGTTTATTAACACTATCAACCCCCCCCCCCCTCTTCATGGCATGAAACTATGACAAATCAAAACTTTTACTGACTTTTAAGTTCATATACATACACAGCTTTTCTCGCCGCTTTATATTCTGCCCCTACGAGTACATACAATTTTATCCTTTCTACTTATATCTCAAAAAACTATTGAGACTAGTAAAGAGTCGTGAAGTCATGAAGATATATATATTGCGAGCGTATCACACGAAACACCTGGCAGATGACCCCCACCCAGGCCGTGAAATATATTACTTCCTGACCAGTAGCGTACCGTGACTCGGAGGAGACAAAGCATTGGGGGGGCAAAGCATTGTTCACAGACAATGCAGTGCCCCCCCAGTGCTTTGTCTCCTGCGGTTCACGGTACGCTACTGTTCCTGACTGAAATTCATTATCAAATCTTGCTTTCTGCAAAGTGCCTATTATGAGGTAACTTACCTATACATTCTGGAGAGCCGGTGCAACCTGTAAGAACATTATCATCCGGATAACCGGAGAACTGATATTCGAGATCTCCAGTAGTAACGGGTGCCACCCCTCGTTGGATGCGAACGCAGATGTACTTCATGTCTTCACACTCGGCCATCGGATCATTGAATCGGAAATCGATGTCCGAAAATTGAAATTTATCCTTCTTTTTGTAATCCTGATCCTCATGAATATCGTCCAAAACGTTTCTATTATAGCCGTACCTGAGGAAATAGATTAAAAAAACATATTTTCTTGAAACTCCATATTATAGGATACCGGACAAATTATGTTTTATTGATGCTACATTTATATCACACGGTAGAGGCATTTTTATTATACACATCATTACCATCAAATTCCGTCGACAGTCCATGTACATAGGTCCATGATTGGATTGACGAAACGCATATACCCACCCCCCCCCCTCCCCCCCCCCCCCCCCCAAAAAAAAGGGGGGGAAATTGTAAATATGATAATAATGACGATATCAAAATATATTTATTTTAGTTTGAATAATCACGGAAAAAGAAAAAAAATGCCCATTCTAAAGTAATTGCTTCTTATTTTATGGTTAAAATTTTACCCAATATTTTTTAACGTAAAGGTGTGAAATGTCTACGTAGGCATTGGTGATGAATATAAATGCGTCTTCTTTCTCTCAAAAATAAACGCAAGACGAAAGGCAAAAATGGTAGTTGATCCGATGGAGGTGGAAAAGATGGATGATTCCACCAAAGTACATTCGGCAAGGGAGTCATATTGTACATGGTAAAAAAATAAAAATAGTAACGACGTTGATCACCCATTAAGAATGATATCTTGTATAGGTCCAGTTCTAAAATGGAATGATTTACCTGGGTCCTCTTCCATCAGGTGTTGATGAAGCCCATGCACTCAGTGTCCACAAGTCCTCACCACTCACTCCGGTTGTATCCATGGCCTCTTGAAACTTGATAGGTACATCCAGGATAATGCTATTATCCCCTCCCTCTGCTATGGTGTTTGTACTGGTGATCTCAGGGAGTACCTTCTTCACTTTCACATCTACGGTTGAGAGAACAATAATTGAGTTGTGTATCTATGAACAGGATTTACATCGTTTTTAAAGATGATGCTTAGCTAATATTTTCAATACATATGTTCTTTCTATACATGTATAGCAACTGCTGTCGCTGACCGAAGATGAATAATTAGTATTAGTGGTTGTGGCATTGGTATAAGCAGAAGCAGTAGTATTAATAGTAGCAGCAGTAGTAGTAGTAGTGGTAGTAGTAGTAGCAGTAGGGATAGTAGTAGTAGTAGTAGTTGTAGTAGTAGTAGTAGTAGTAGTAGTAGTAGTAGTAGTAGTAGTAGTAGTAGTAGTAGTAGTAGTAGTATAGTAGTAGTATGTTTAGGGAGAGGGGCGGCACCACATAAGGCAGGCGGTAACCGCCCCTTCATCTATTCTTTGTAAGCAAGGAACCTTCTTTAGCGATTTAACTGTTCTTCTGTAGGGCACAGCAAATAAAATAATGCCGTAAAAACATTTCTTTGATACATATATATTAGAAAACATGAACATTACAATGAAAAACTATTAAAACGATGTATAAAATGAAATAAACCTTTAATGATTATATGAGGTTATTTATTCCTTAGTTATTGTCTTGTTAAAAGGGGGATGGTCATTGATGATTCTTGTTTTCCACATAAATTTTCGTTTGAAATTCTCCTTACTTATCTCACGTTTAAGGTATCGGCCATGTTGCATTATAGTTATGCAACTGACCCCTTATTCACTTCAATTAAATTAAAATAAATTTGTATTTTCTTCCTTTTTCACAAAATATCATTTTTCAATATGTATTCATACATAATGTTTATTATTTTTTTTTCCTTTGTCTTTTTATCAGTGCAAACAAAAACAATGAAATAGGAAGAAAGTGAAGAAAGAAGTAAAAGGAGTATAAACAGACACTTATTTCCTGTAAATCTATAATACTACATTATCTTAATGAGAAAAGATGGAATCACTCTAAGGTCGCATTGCCCCCGCCCCACCCCCTTCCAGCGTTTCATCTTATTACCTTGGCGCCAGCCTTGAGTGGTAGTAGAAATCTAGACGTAGCAGTAGAATTGCCGATTTTCCCAACCCACTTTCCTACTCATAAGTTACAGGAAGCACTTTTCAATGCATGAAATGGGCGGAAATTTCACGATACACACTTCGTACGCAATTTATTGACATGCAATCACAGTATTGGTATGATACGTGTCCGAAATGTCGTTATTTGAAAAAATAAAAATTAAACAAACACAAGAACCGAGAGAAGGCGCTAAAGTTATTCAAAGAGAAAGCATCGTAAAAAAAAATCAATAAAGAGTGATACATTGTCAATAAACACTTCCGTAAAATAAGAGTGGAAAATTTTTATTTTATATCTTTATTTATTTATTTATTCATTATTATCATGATTGTTATTTTTTGTTGGGGGGGAGGGTTAATACTCACTGTAAGGACAGAGAAAGCAACATTCTCCAACCGGCTTCATGGGCTCAGCGCAGAAGGCGGGCTGACAACTCTCGATGACACAGGTAACAGTGGCATTGTCACAGTTACAAGCGGTACATTCGTCTACATTCCATACATCTCCGTGGAGATGTGGCTGTCCTCGGTACACACAAGGAAGCAACAAGTCTCCTGAACTGAAGCTAATAGAAAATGATGAGTCTACAGGATGCAATAGTGAGATTATATTAATGAGCACGGAGAGAGGTAGTCATACATCGAAAATACTCAATTGTCCCATATGAAAATTATAAACATTCGTTTAAATAATATATAATGAGGATACGATAACTGCTATACATAAAAATAACTAATAGTTTTATATAATAAATCCTATGCAGAAATTTAAAGGAATATCTCACTAAGATTAAGTAAGTTTGAGTGACCAAGCCACTTGAATAACTACACATACGAATCTTATTCCAATGAATACTTGTTTAACTATCAAATGGAATCATGGGTAAAATTTTAATTAGCTTTAATGCAAGTCCAAATGCATTTAAAAAAGAACATGCAAGCATAATACAGAAAAAAAGATAATTTAACCAAAATATTTTCCATAGACTTGAAAACAAAATCTGAAAATTTCATCATTAATATTCAAGTATATTTATGTTTGATTAATTTTGATTGCGTTAATATCGTTCAATATCAAATTTTTGTATAATTCATTTTCATTTAATTTCAAAATGAATAAGTAAGGTTCCATTCGAATGTGCTGACTAATGAATCAAACTAAATGAAAGCTGAATCATCAAAGGATGCAATGGGTGCCACAATAAAGATAAATCAAAGATAGGTATTTCGTATTTCACAAAAAAATACCATCATCATGAACACTAGTCGAATATTAGACATTTTGTTAATTCAAACTCATTTTGATGAAATAAATATTTTTTTGATCGAAGATTAACAAACTGGGCGTTGTGGCGTGCGCCTGTAATCCAAGCTATGTGGGGAAGTTACAAATTGATGCAGAGGTTCGAGCCCTGGTCACGTCTTTCGGATGGTGACGTTAAAGGTCGGTCCCAGACGTAAATAATCATATCTGATTGATACACGTCTGACAAAACTCAAATACACACACACACCCTAGTGTAATCATAAACCAAATCGTAATAAAAATTATTTATTTATTTTTTTTTTATTTACGATTGATTGATATCGATTTTGATGCCAATGGTAGCCTACCGTGTACAATTATTACAGTATTACTTATTGATGATGCAGCTCTAAAGCGAAAATCAATAATAAACCGAAAAATCTTAAAAGTAGTCTTAAACAGAGTGCTTCCTACCTTGAGCTTGAATTACAACTGCAAAAGAAACCACACATGTGATTGCTAGGAGAAGGGTGTGCCAGAGATTTCTATCACTTGAGTTATTCATGATGCATACTCTCAATAGCAGGATCAAACTGAAGACAAGTCCAAACGATGAGCTAGATGTATCTAGCCCACCAACTTTTTTGACAACTGGCGCCAAAAAAGAAAGCTTATCGATTGTAACAGATATTTAGATATTATTGCAAGAAAGAGATCACTTTGAATGAATAAGTTGCATATAATTGGGAAGAATCGGCATATATATAATGAATAAAGATGGGTTCGTCTTGAAAAATGTACGTGAAGTTCAAAAGGGTTCCCACAAGAAAAAAAATTTCACAAGCATTTTCTTTCGCAAAATCTTCTAATGTCCCTAGCAGACAGTCGAGAAAATGAAACTTTGTTCCAGCGGGGGGAAGTAAGAGGAAGCTCTAACGAGGAAAACGCTTACACTGAAATTTTGCGGGAGTTCTGTTAAGAAAGCAAAAGTCCAGACAAAGCTTGCCAAGTTCGTGACGATCTTGATTATTCGAAAGAATTCATTGATTGCAGGCTTATCCTTTTCCACCTACAATAACAAAATGAATACGAAATATACAGAGTATTAAACAAACTCTTACACCAATCAAAAAATACTCGCACAAAATACGTTTACGACCCGTGACACAGTCCCCCTCCCCCACCCTTACAACACAAGCAATCCGACCACTCCTAAAGCAAAAACCCTCCAGGACAAAATAAACGCTATACAAAAGTCGTGCACCCGTCGAAAACTTATGGACTTTATAATTTTGTTGTTAAAAAGGCATCGAAGTTTCAACTGTGTTTCTCTTAAAAAAATTATGAATTTAATATTAATCAAATAAATGGATTAAGTCCCCAGGGAAGATTGCTCTCTGTATATAGCCAAAATAGTAACTTGGTCTTCAAAGGAAACAAATATACATATGTACGTGTGAAACAATAATTATTCTTCCCCATTCTGTTAAAAATGAAGTTGTAAATTGAAAAAAAAAAGACCTACAAGAACTTCCTTTCCTAACACCATTTTTAGCAGTGTATAGTGCGTTATGTTGTCATATCTTTTAAATATTTCTCAACGAATTCCTTCTACATTCAATATTGAGTACTTGTGTGTGTGAGGATGGGTGGGGTGCTTACGTGTGGTGTGAGATTTGTGTATGGGGGTGTGTACCTGTGTGTACAAGTATTATAAAAATGATAAAATAACGTTAATGAAATTTCTTTTACAAAATGCTTTACTTTAAAGGACAAGTCCACCCCGAATGAAAAGTTGATTTGAATAAAAAGATAAAAATCCAACAAGCATAACAATGAATATTTCATCAAAATCGGACTTAAAATAAGAAACTTTTTACATTTTAAAGTTTTCACATTCTAAAGTTTCGCTTAATTATACAAAACAATTATATGCAAACCCTGGTCAGTATGCAAATGAGGGGACATCGCCCACTCACAATTTCTTTGGTATTTCACTATATGAAATTTGAATTATTAAAATTTTCTTCACATTGTCATATGAAACAAAGTTTTATTCCGTCATGAGCAGGTGTATATACTTTGTTTAAACATTTTGTAGTTCAGTCAAGTTAGCCATTATTGTCAAATCTGTAAGAAATGAATACTAGGACTCGTACAATTCAAACAATGAAAGAAACAAAAGAAATAGTGACTAATTGACATTATTTATTTTTTTTGCATATCACTGAGTTGTGCATATAACTGTTTTGTGAAAAATAAGCGAAACTTTCAAATGCCATAACTTTCTTAATTTACATCCGATTTGATGAAATTTTCTGCGTTATACTTGTTTGATTTTTCTCTATTAATTCAAATCAATATTTTTGAGTGGATTTAACCTTAAAACAAATTTCATGAGAATTGTCCGGTTTTTGAGATTTTTCGTAAACCACGAATCCGTCTCCATGAGCAAGTGTTTAAGGCATTGACATTCATATCCAATGTCTAGGTTCGATTCCCAATGCTAATTCTTTTTACGTCTACAAAGATTTTTTTTAAAGTGTAGGACAGCTCTGCATCTTAAATAAAGTTTGCCCTGTGTTTTTTTTTTCTTGAAGGAGAACCATTGCTTCCAAGGAGAAGTCACGTAAGGCTCTTCTTTTTTTTTATATTACGCCTTCTGACATCGCACATTGTAGTCACGTACTACGATCTCTTAACTTAAATTGAGTTAATTTCCCTATTGCCTAACCAGAGCCACGTCGCTTCGAATTTGCAAATCACTTTATTTTGGCTTTAAATGATGCGTGGAAAATCGTTTCGCACAATAGCTGCCATTCCTCCCAATAGTCATTTTTTCAGTGTTTTCTTTCCCTTCTATCTCCCTAGAGATGTTCCTTATTTGATTTAATTTAAAGAAGGTTTGTTTTTCTCAGAGCTGGTATCTTCATGTCTAGTTCTAGGTTTCTTGTCAAATGAACTTATTTTGTTAGAAGCGTTCGTGGCCCGTCTGACAAAGGAGTTTGACTGGTCCAAGTCAATCTCAACTGAGGAATATTTTTTGTCAATAAGCGTAATGTTATCCCCCAGTAAAATGGGAAGGATTATCGAGTATTTGTTATACTAAGAGAGTATGATGTGTCATCACCGCCTTTCCATATTTGAGATGGATTGGATCAATTGTACGAGGGAACCCAGGAGTATTATACCAAATTATCTCATGTTAAACCAGATTTATCAAATCCTTAAAAATCTTTTATCATAAAAAAAATCTTCAGTTTACTCAAATTAATGTGATCTAAATAGTTCTATTAAAAAACAAAGCGGTATTGTTATTACCTAACACCCAATACTGGACAAAGTAATTAGATCGAATATGAACCGTCGTATATGTGAAGGCCCCGACATACATTACTAAAGGGAGAGCGGGAATGAGAAAACTTGAAACTGCCATGATATCAAAACGACCTTGACATTCGTTGTAAATAGCCTTTACCCAAGAAAAGTCAGGAAAATATGCCTAGCACACACCTCACAACTGGTCTGTGGCCGAAATTAGAAATATAACATTTTATATAAACTTCTGAACATGCTAATTCCATGGATCCTCCAGAATCCTATTATAAAAATAATGTATTGTATTTTTTTGTTTCATGTGATGTTGTAACAATTTAGGTGAAGGGTTAACACTCAATGCTCTCGGTTTTGTATATATTAGAAATGTTACGTTCGGACTAACCAAGTCCAAAACTGTTAAACATTTAGTTTCCTGCTTTTAATAGGAAAGCAGTTTATATTTAGGTGTATGAATGCGGATTTAATGCCCGACATTCGTCATCATATTCTGTGTACATGTATACAATGTGACACATATATATTTAGTTTGTGTGCAGATCTCGTATTGAGCCAAACATTTGAGGAGAAGAATGGATTTAGATTTATTCATCTCCGTTCAACAAAATAATATAATCAAAGTAACAGTACAAGTACATGTTCAAAATAATACATACAGTTAAATGACATTTCATAACAAATATGGCGTATGGGGAAAAAAAATTTGAGAAAAAAATGCGAGCGAGCAAAAAATGACCACTTTTAAGCAGCATTTTCCTCTACATCGCATTGGAAATTATATCATAACTCAAGCTTCTTCCATTCCTTTTCTTTCTCTTTATCCTACCCAGCTTCCTTCGGGGATTCCCCCTTTTTTTTTGGGGGGGGGAGAGTTCCCTAAATCCCCCATTTATAAGATTACGCGTGTGGTGTGTGTATTTGAATTTTGTCAGACGTGTATCAATCAGATATGATTATTTACGTCTGGGACCGACCTTTAACGTCACCATCCGAAAGACGTGACCCGGGTTCGAACCTCGAACTTCTGCATCAATTTGTAACTTCCCCACGTAGCTTGGATTACAGGCGCACGCCACAACGCCCAGTTGGGGTGGGGTGTGTGGTGTGTATACATATGCATATTAATGTACATGTGTAAAAAAGTGTACACACCTTCCTACCTTATTGTTAATTAAAATATATCGAGAGATATATAATTCTGTACTTCTTATTTCCTGGACAATCCTTATTTGTCATTAGCAGAAGAAGAAAACAATAAGAAATTTTCCAAAGTAATAGCATTTATTTTTTGTTCATAATTCCGAATTGCCGAGGGTTCGTTCCTCCGAAGGTTCATATTTGAGTTGTGCAGTTATCTTGATAACTTAATATTTGGAACTATATGGCAAAAGTTTATTTCATTCTGACATCATTGATTGGATTTTAGCGAATATTGACAATATAATCATTATTTTGCAACAACCAACTTTTACACTGGCTCCAGTGGCGGAAAATTGGGGGCATAGGCCCCCCCCAAAAAAAAAAAAAAAAAACAACTGGTCAAAGAAAAAAAAAGATGAAATGAAAGAAAATGAATGGAAGAAGGGTGAAATATAATATTATTTTCAGGATATTATGTAAAATACTATCAAAGATTTGATTTTGGAATAAAGATGTCTAAATTGTTTTCTCGCTCACTTCGCTCCCTCGCAACTTTTCATAAATTTGTTTGGCTCATTACGCCACTGACTGGCCAAAGTGGAAGAATGAATGCGATTGGGGACAAGGCAACCAGAGAGGCAACATAGCAATGATCTCAATTGCATCCGGGATGAAGTATCCACATTATAAGTAATAAAAAATGGCTAGATTGCTTGATTATAAGTGTGAGTGTTAACACGATTTGACTGGATATTTTAGATCATAATCAGATTTCTGGTACAGCTATGGTCTTCTCTTCTACAAGATATTTTTAGTTAGAAGAGACTGTTAACAATGTGCCGTTAGATATAATCTATTGCAAAATTTTTTTTAAACAGTTCCTATTTCTTAACAAACTTGTTGATTCGGGGTACTGATCCAATAATTTTTGGTACTTTTTTCAACCACTACTTCGCTGTCCATTTTTACTTTCGAAATGGCCACCTTAATGGTATTGTACTTTTAACCACATGTCCGGTTTTTTATCATTGAATAATATATACACAACAAAAAAGTAAGTCCCCCCTTAAACAAACATCCATAATTCCGAACCAAAGCGAGTTTTTAAATATTTTTACATGAGCGTGTAGGTAATTTTATAAACTACCCTCTGAGTAAATGTTATGGACATATTTTATGTCATGCTTCAGTGAGCACCGCCAGAAGGCAAAATTGTCACTTTTCAAAAGTCACAAGCCAAATATCATGATTTTGATTCCAATATTTTGGAACGAATTCCACATTCTCACAATGAAAAATAGTCAGAAGGCTTGTAAAAGGTACTTTCTAACAGACGATACAAGTTTTTTGGCAAAATTTCACGGTTTTTTTGCTATAATTTGATTTTTTTCTCACATTTCTATCGATAAAATGATCGAATATGATGACATTTATTTTTGGGAAGAGTATCTTCAACAATATTCATCGTTTCACGGATCAATGAACATTTAATGAAAGCAAAAAATGCGAATTTCAAATATCATAAGCAAGTATTGTTTCATTTTGGTAACTGAAATGATCTTTTCTCAACTTTTTTCGTTATGTTCATGACCAATTAACATGCTTCAATGATTCAAATGCGTTTAATTAAACATTCACGCTTGAATGAACATGTGGAATGTGATTAGCTCTTTTTTACGTTATTGGAAAAATGCAACTGCTAACTATGGATATCTGTCACAAACCTCCTTGCATAGTTCATTTGATTTGATTTTTGTAAAAATCCCGATGTCTAATGCTTCAGTGAGCACACAATATTCGAAAATTATGCAAATGATAAGAAAGTTTAAGACCTTGGCCCCACTCTTTGCCGTATCGAATGATTATTTTGGTGTGCGCGCCTTTTGGATAGTATTAATCTGAAGCCATGTGCGAAGTTTCATGAAAAAATTGTTAGCAGAAGTAACAAAACCGCCCATGAACCAAACCCCCAAGGCTGTCTTTAGCAATGTCATTTGGCAGTTTATCAACCTACGGGCAGAATTCTGTGCAAAAATGAAATCGATATGTTTATTTATGGATGGGTGAGCATGCATCAAAGTGGGAAAAGGGGCATTTTCAATGTCACAGACTCATTTTGAGCGGTAATAAAGTGAATAATGTGGGCAAATTCGGTTTCAAATGTACCTTGGTCACATTTGCTCTACGGCGGCCGTACGGCGAGTCGAAAACAGCCGTTTTATTCATTTTTATTCAAACCACCTATATTTAGCTGGTACAAAACTTTTAAAACGACTGTTTTCGACTCGCCGTACGGCCGCCGTAAAACAAATGTGACCGAGGTATTATTTTTTTACAGTGAACTTGTCTACTCATCACATGGTCTACCTTCATTTAGTATAATACCATTCCGTCCATCAACGTTTCGTTAAACAACCATTTGGTCCGAGAATCATTTGGTCCAATAATCACTTCGTCTAATCACCATTTCGTCTATGACCATTCCGTCTCATAACCATTTGGTCTAATACCCACTTTCAGGGGCCGCGGAACGGTTTTCAAAGTGGGTGGGGGCTGAGCCAAAAGTGGGGGGCTGACCATGCAAAAAATCACAATCAATTTTACGTTTTTGTACACGGTTTTGAAAAAAAAAGTGAGGGCTGAAGCCCCTCCAGCCCCCTGCTTCCGCGGCCCCTGACTTTCTTTTCATTCATTGAGCCCAATTACCACCGATTCCAATTATTAAAACCACATGTTATATAAAGTAAATGGCTACTGCACCAACTGGTTATTACTCAATAGTGGAAATGGTGGGTGGACGAAATGGCAATTAGACCATGTGGGTAGTGGACGAACTGATGATAGACCAAATGATAGTAGACGAGTTGGCACTTGGACGAATTGGCATTAGGCCAATCGAAAATTAACCAGTGAAACAATAGTTCATCTCCCACTGAACAATCGCTTCACTGGATATGTTATTCTCCCACTAACCAACCACAAACATTATGAACACTATAACTAATACGTCACACCAGGGAGTTCACAACCATTACCATCACATCATTATAACCAATCAGTCAAAAGCAATACGTCCCACACTTCCTTCTTACATTTCTTCATTATTTCAGCAACAAAGATCTACATACTCTCTTCGTTCTGCAGCTGCTCCTTCCTATGTCAAAATCCAGAAAACAGGCCGGTTTCAACTCCTTTCAATCTCTTGCCCCCGTCTTTGGAACAAACTCCCTCCATCTCTACGAAACCTCTCTTTTCTTGACCTCTTCAAAAAAACATCTCAAAACACACTTATATAACCATAAACCTTAACTTGTCTTATGCCATCAACAGCGCTTTGTATCCTCTGGAAGAAGCGTTATATAAATCCAATTATTATTATTATTATTACATTATTTTTACACAACCAACCAATCCCAAATATCATCAATAGATCATTCCTACCAAGCAATCAACCAGACACGGGAAATATCCTTATTACGCCATTCCCCAATCAACTAGTTGCAATCATTATAACTGGTCTATCATTAACCACACATTTTCCGTATTTTTTGCAGGAATACCGTATCCTTTTATGGAGATTTTCTGGAGAAACCTTCTAGATGGTCACGATTATTACAAAACATGTATTTTCACGATAGGTCCAATATTACAGTGAAATACAGTGGAAATACCGTAGGCCAAATGTAGACCCAATTCTACGGTAAAAAATTGTAAAAATCTTGAAATAAATTAAGTGTAGCTCGCCTTTAAAATTGTTGGCAACATGTTATTATTTATGGTTTATTGTATTCCTCTTAAACGGCTTGTATCATCACATCGGGTTGTTGCGTCGGGGTCTGGCAATCGCGAAACCCGACAATTCGAAAAAAGGGCACCTTCAATTTTTCGAAAGGTCGGGTCCAGTTTACCCGAGCTTTCGAGAAAAGGGCACCCAAAATCCCGCAAAGTTCGGGTCTAGTTTATCCCATGTTTTATGAAAATCATAGCAAAATTATCGAATGATCGGGTAGGCTGAACCCGACGTTTCGGGAGTTAAGGGGGCCCTTTTCTCGAATGGTCGGGTTACGCGATTGCCAGACCCGACATGACAGCCCGATGTGATGTATCCTTCTAACCGTATTTCCACCGTAGAATTTGACAAAATATAGGCCTACCGTCAAAACTAAACTGGTTTTACTGTAAAAATGTGGTCATTTTCTTGAAGTGCACTTGGTACTCACACTTTTCAATAATATCAATACCAATCCATTATTCCAATCAACAAGTCACAATCATCAGCCAATTATATCGACATCGTGAACCAATCCTTCTTAATCATTTTCACTATGATCACCGATACCTTAATCAATAAGGCCTGACATTATCATCATCATTCTATTTATCCTCATCAATCTACATCACCACATAACATAACATCTGAAAAAGGAAGCCATACAATTATACTTGTCATCATTACTTCGACAACCGGTAATAAATACAATTATATTCCGCCTTTTTAAATATATTGCACTTTAATTCATTTTACCATCTTTTATTACACAATTCATTTCTTCTCCCATATCTTCTATCGTTTGTACTGGGAAAGCTTTCCAAATTTATTGAAATCAAAAGGGTTTGATCTCCTTATTCTCTTCAATCGTATTTTCTTTCTTCCATCTTTCTGTCTCTTCGTGCCCTGTTTTCTTCGCAGATGTCCAATGTTCCCAGTACAGTAACAAAGATATGTGTCATCTAAATAGTAAATGAAAATACAAAAATACACAGATTAAGACAGAATTTATGCACGTATTGCAAGTACCCCTTTTAATATTTATTCATACTCCTTGATATGAAGGAATACTAATGCTGATATCGAAAAGTATCAAGAATTAAATTTAATTCAATTCATTTTCAAGCACATACGCATTGCTATTTTTTTCCAGCATTAAAATGATATATAAATTCATTCTGATTCAAACATTGAACTTATTCCGAAATTCATTGTGATATCAAGACTTCGAGTATTAAACTCATGCACTAATTCACGCATTGTTAAAAATTATTTTCTATTGTTTTTTTTAACTTGTTTAATGCTAGAATCAGAAAGAATTTTGCTTTGAATGTTCAAAATCGTATGGATTTTTGCATGAGGCTTATTTGTCTATTTAATGCTCAAATTCAGAATATATATATATATATATATATATATATATATATATATATATATATTTTGCATTTGTTTAACATTTGAACGGAAGGAAAAAGAAATGTCAGCAACCCATTTGTGCTTTCAATCATATCCTTGATAGAAAGAAAAATATGAATGAATATTAAAAGGGATTAACATAATTATGTACGAAATATTGAATAATGATAGAAATTTATGAAATTCTACTCTAAGTATCATATGCCTTTTGTGACGAATAGATTAAAGGCAAACACTTTACTTGACCTATAACAAAATATATATTTTTTAAATAGTGATATCTTTTCATTGGAACAAGACATGATACAGTTTTCAGAAAGCCCAAACTGTGTTGCTGGATGAATACACTGAAATTCAACGGAAATACCATGCCAAGATTCACGTTTCTAACGTCACATCGTGTCACCTTCCTGAGACAGAATATAATGAATTCTTCTTTGAATCTGTATGGAAATGACTGGTAAATAATAGTACGCATTATTTTGATACCATGAATCCTTCAGTCGTGATCCTGAAAGGGAAAAAAGAAAAATCATTATAAATAAAGAAATAAAGATAGAGAGAAGAGGAATTACTAAATGAATTAATTAAATAAGTTTAAACATGATTGAATGAATGAATTAATCAATCAAAATTAATATGTAGATACCTGAATAAGACGGAATTGCTATCCAATCAAATTATTACTATTACATCAAATATTCAATCAAAACATACTGTCGAAAATCTTTTAGTCACGTCTAACTATGATTCTTACATTCATGTTCATTGTGTATATCATATAGCGATATTTATCAGAAAAAAACGATCAATACAAGTTGTGTATCTAAATAATCGGGGTATTCCATTCTG
The DNA here is from genome assembly GCF_037042905.1 of Lytechinus pictus. Lineage (NCBI taxonomy): Eukaryota > Metazoa > Echinodermata > Echinoidea > Temnopleuroida > Toxopneustidae > Lytechinus > Lytechinus pictus. The sequence goes on along the minus strand of NC_087247.1, from coordinate 43,858,640 downwards.
CAACATGAAGAGCGCTTGTGCTGATTCAAATCATAACTTTAATTCACTACATGTCAGTGTTAATTTACACCAACAAGGTAAACAATTATATTATACGGGCTAATTTTCCGTTGTGTTACATTGCTGATAGCTTACAGCTATGTCCAGGTGTGTTTTATCATTAAATAACCAAGTCAGGAGAAATTGCTGTGTTTATAGGATGACATGTACATTGAATTGGTATGGAATTATAATTATAGTAAGAATACCTACCTGTATGACCATACTTACTCATTTTTCTACAGCATGCTGAGTGCGTCACTGTAAATCGCTTCTCACAAATCGTGATTGATAATCGTAAAATCTCGTCATACCACGTGTCATGACTGTAATACGGCACTTCTTTCTAACCAGCTTTTGAAAACTGGTTAGATTAATATTTTCCCTAAGATGTTAGGGATCTTTTGGATTAAAACAAAGGATACTGGCAATAAGTATGATAACATTGGTGATGATAATAAGGGCAAGGAGGGGAACATGCATATTTTGATCATGCAATGTGACATGTTTAATTAGTGAAAGAGGATAGAAAGAAAGGCAAATCTCCAATATGAAATATTCATTGAAACACAAACCACATTGAAAAAAATACAGTAGACAAAATTGACAAACTGTAAAAAAAAACATAATATAAAAAGGGTGAATATAAAAATTAATGAACATTATAAACAATTTTTTTAAGAAGTAAAATATATTATGTAAACGACGAAGAATTGGAAAATAAGAGTGTCTACATGTACATGTGTATGTTTTTAGATAATTATTATAGTGTATTAATTTAACATTTTTATATTCTTTTATTGCTCTCGCATTTTCCTTCTTCTTTGTTCAGGATATCGAAATCAGAAGGTTTAGCATTTGTAGGCCATACCATTCATGGGCCCTATCTAAAAGAAGGTTTTGAGACAAAGTAATTCTCAAGTCATCCAACCAGGAAATGAATTATGTTTCCCTTTCTTCAATTTGTATTTCACATTGACATTTATCAAAAAGAGTCTGAATCTGTTATTGGAATTGAGATGATTAAAATAGCTTATCTTTTCAATATCATCAGTCATCGGATTTCCTTTGAATCTATACTTAGTTTAAATAATTAAAGATATATATTAATGAAAAATACGGTGAAAATAAGTCAGACTTCTAGATCTCTTCTCTTTTATACCTCCCTGCGGAAAATAAAGATAAGAATCTTACCAGCCTTGGCACACTTGATCTTTTTACAACTCGTCATGGAATTCTCTCGCGTTCCCTTCAAGGAGAAATTTGGACGGGCGCGCGCTTGTTTGGAGATCTCGGCGCACAGGTACTGATCTTCATCACAGTTAACGTCCTCAGAGTTAACCCTTGCCTCGAGATTCCGGAAGACCATAGAGTCTCCAGATCTCATGTCAATACTGGCCTCTCTGGGATCGAGGGTCTGCTGGTCCAAGATATCACGTCGACCTGAGCCGTCCATGTGAGTAGCAGTGAATGTTTCCAGGCGCCAGAGGTCGTCACCATCAGCATCCCCTCCAGAGGGGTTCGAGTCCACTCTAAAGTCAAAGGTCAGGTCGTTTGGCCCATCTTCAAGCTCGTCATCAGAATTCAACATGAGCCGAGTGTTGTCTATGAGAACACCTGTGTATTATGTTTACAAAAATTGTCTTTTTAATGGGTGTTTTTTTTATTGATATCGAGGTTTTTTGATAAACAGGGTAAAGTCACACAATCATATTCTCAGCCTCGAGAATTTGAAGCAGTCTCGTTCTTAACTCGGTTTACTTTATTCCTCTAATTGAAGTGATCCATGTGGGAAGCAGTGGATTAAATTTGTCACTTTAAGAATTGGAAGTGTAATTAGGCCTTCTGACAAGTCATGATTTCATTACGGCAGACAAAAATAATCCAACTTCTGACAAATGGTAATAACTCTTACAACAGAAAACGCATCTTGCGTTATAGCACATATCGTTTACATTTTAAGGAAAGCATCCTTGAAATCTCTCTTCCAAGTCCTTTTTTCCACTAGGAAGCTATCGAGAACTTGATGGGTAGGGAAGGCAGTGGATGTCGACATGAATTAATCTGTTTATGCTTAGTTCTACAGACTTCAAGGCCCGTATTTTATTCACCTAAGGTCACTAGATCCCAGTCTAACGAAATAATGCAAATGAAATTTCACAGTGCATCAGGCTACACTTTCATTTTGAACATAGACCTATCCTGCGACCGTGACCCTACTGATCAAAGTTATAATAGATTAACTTGAGATATTGGCAAACCGTTGCTTGATACAGGGGCCGCGGAACCGGGGGGGCGGAGGGGCTTCAGCCCCCCCCCCCCCCATTTTTTTTCCAAAACCGTGTACAAAAACGTAAAAATGACCATATGATTGTGATTTTTAGCATGGTCAGCCCCCCCCCCCCTTTGAAAACCGTTCCGCGGCCCCTGTGATATGATTCTTTTTCTTTCATCAATCGTATATTACCTGGAAATTATCACAAATAGTACATAATGAGCAGTTGTGCCAAAGTTACATATCCGCAATAGACCCTCTATTTGACACCGAGTATTTGTGCAAACAAATTTGACAAGTACTTAATTTGTGAAGTACTTACCTTCACAATTAAGTTCGAAACAGTCGATAAGCACATCCTCGCTGGGTTTGGCAAGGAATTCGAAATCTGGAGTGGCGGCTTCATTTTTACGAAGCTCGGAACAGAAGTACCTGACCTCGTCACAAGTGCGTCCTGTCATGTCGAAGTTGGTGTCTACAGCTCCGTATCGTATGTCCTCACCAGGGAAAGCTGGTCTGTCCTTTTGATACGGAGTAAAGACGTTGGCCTCTTGGGGGTTATACCTCGGGCCACGACCATCAGGATATGAACTGCCAAAAGTTGTCAGATCCCAGAGATCTTCACCAATTGCCTTCCCACTGGAAGGATCGGCGACACCAGTGATGTCGTACAGAATTCTGTTGTTTGGTGTGCCTTCACTTACGCGCCCGTTACCCAGCAGATTTGTATCAACGTCCGTCAGAATAACAGCTGGAATATTCATACATGTAAAGTAGAAAGATTATTTTGCAAGTTGGTCATCGTCATTACGCATATTATCATATTTTCTTTCAAGAAACCCCTACGCAGTTATCATAATAGCTTACTTTCTTTAAGGCACCTTTGTGTTGTGCTCCCTTATCATATTTTTGTTAACGCTCATTGGCCATTACATCTACAAATTAAATGTAAAAAATCTTTTTAATGACCAGTAACCACACTTTTCTGAAAAACTTTTTTCCTTTACTTGAAAGCTATATATGCGTAATAAATCATATAATTCGATTGGATTGAACATAAATACTAATTTTCATGACAAAATTGCTTTGTACCAATTTATGTCACAATATTATAGATGATATGGTGTTGATCTACTTGCCGTAGAAAACACAGCAGTTTTTAGATGCAGAACGTAGATATTGTTAAATATTCATATTAGACTTTCAATAGCTTAATCGGGATAGTGTTGATTGCCTAATTGTTTTATTTCAATATCGCATTACAACGGACTTACGTCTCCGGCAAGGTTGCTCTTTGCAGCTTACTATTTCATCACCACCACCTTGTACCTCGAACTTGAAATCAGGACTGGCCATCATACCCTTCGAGAACTCAAGGCACAGGAAGCGGTACTCAGAGTCACAACCAATTTGAGAGAGGTCGAACTCAGCCTCCAGATTGTTTAATTCGAGGGGTGTTCCTTCACCCTCTGCAGGTATTGATGATTCTGCTCGGTCCAAGATCTGCCGAACATAGCCAAGACGTGGTCCAGCGCCATCAGGACTAGGAGAGCCAAATACTCCAATTCGCCAGAGCCCATCACCATCGGCTGAACCACTTTCTGGTAATGTGCTAAGGTCAACGTTGAGAAGCATGTCATCGGGTTCATCAGCCCTGACCGGTCCAATTGGGGACATGTCCCAATCCATGTCATCAAAGATAACTCCTGTTGAATGATAAATTAAGTAGTCATAGTGAGTATCCTTATCAAGAAGGCTCAGTAAAAACATGATAATATCAACAGTTGTATTTAAATCAGATAGCATGTATATTTGACATTACTCCATTTTACTGATGTGGGGATTCTAAAAAGCGTCACTTAAAGAAAAATTAAACTTAAGTAATCTTATTATGTATGTGACTTTTTCATTTGTGCTCCCGATACATTAAGTGCTTCGGGATTTTGAACTCCCGTGCATTCAGTCTGATAATACTTCTGTATACTATAGTCTACACCATACATGTATTTTGCTGCAGAGTAAATTTGATATACACTACTGGGCAGATGAGCTGTATGAATAGGTATCTGGAGCCAAGTTCATTTTCACCTGTCTAGAAGCAACATTTTTGCGGTACCTACACGTACGCACCCAGGACAGAATATATTGCCAGTATTTTAGCTTGATTAGTGATTAACAACTAGCAGAGTTCATAATGAATGTTTTTTCATGAGAAATCCAAAATATATGCAAATAATATAAATTAGGCTTGCATGCACATGCATTGATTTATTTGATCACTATCAACACTAAAAAATCATGATTCACTTTCACTGTATCCTTGATGCAGTCTTGCTATAACATAAGGTATAATTTTCTTCTTCCAGTAGCGTGCATAAATGTATCTATTTGTGGCTTTTTGCAAGTATTAAACATGTTTGTGGTAAAAAGTTAAAAACACTTTAAATGTACACGCATAATTTCATTTTGAATAATACAAAAGTTACCTTTACAGGCGTCATCAGGTACTTCAAAACAACTCCTCAGGACAGACTCATCCGGAACAGCGCTAAACTGGAAATCTGGGATGGACTCAGGGTCTTTGTTGACCTCGTTACAGATGTACTTGACCTGGGGGCACTTGAGTCCAGTCATGTCGAAGTTAGACACAAGCGGGACGAAATCAAGTGTGTCTCCTTGAGCCAAGACTGGAAGTGCTGCGTGGTATCCCGAAAGCACCTGCTCCTGGTAGTTTGCTTGTGGTCCATTGCCGTTTGCACGCTCACTTCCCCACTGGCTCAGGGTCCAGAGATCAACTCCCCTGATCGTACCAGTTTGATCGGTGGTGGATGCAACAGAATTGTATGTAATCGGATTTTCTGCCTTTCCTTCATAAAGCATGAGATCTGTTTTAACGTCGGTTGGAGTAGATTCGAGGTCGTTGATTTCGACACCTGCAGATAATTCAAACATAAGTTACATTATATTTAATTAATATTTTATCTCACCAGTCACCATCATACTGATCTGTAGCATTTATTTTCATTATTTGGTAAATAAAATATTGCATGACACCGTGAATACAATGGGACGATCACTGTCTCGACTGTCTGAATTGCAATTTAATCAAACCAAAAATTAAACGATCTTAGCTCATGACTACATTTACCCAGACAAGAAAAGTTTTGTTTTGGGGGATGTTTTTAATTCGGGGAGTGTGAGCATTGGCGGCGGAAGCCAAAAAATTTAGGGGGGTCCACCTGAAATTTAGGGATGGACACAGGTAAAAAAGTTTGACAAGCCAAAAAAAAAAGTCATCAACCAAAATTTTAGGGAGTACCACAAAAAATTTAGGGGGGTCCACTTGAATTTAGGGGGGGACGCAGGAAACAAATATAACAAGCAAAAAAAGCAACTAAATTTTAGGGGTGACTGTCCCCCCCCCACCTCAAATTTAGGGGGCGGGACCCCCATCCCCCCCCCCCCCCCCCCCCCCGCTTTCGCCGCCTATGAGTGTGAGGGTCATTTCATAACGTTGAAACCGCTTCAGAAACACTTCAGGGACTTAAGTTTTGTTTCAGGAAACCAAAGAATTAAATAAGAAATGTAATTGCCAGGGTCAACCCTACCCCCCCCCCCTTCTGATCAAGAAAGAAAAAAATAAAAAAAAATAAAGCCAAAGGGGGAGAGTATTATTGATACAGGGGGTGCTACCTATGGTAAATGACATACATAGCACCCCCTGAAAACTCTCCATCCCCTGGAGAAGAAAAGTAACCTGTACAACTTATAGGTTTTGAAATGCTTCATAACTTCAAAATAGAAAATAACATTGTTTTACTCGGTTCTCTATGCCCCTCTCATACAAATGTCCCTTCAATGCAATGAATTATTATTGAATGAGTTTTACTTTGTGTGACCTAATAAATTGTTATAACTTATAAGTAACCAACATGTGAAATTTGAAAGAAAAATGTTTGAAGTAACGATTAGATAACAACACACCTCTACATCTCTGTTCTTTGCAAGATATTATTGAATCTTCTCCAGATTCAGTCTCGAATTTGAAATCCGGTGTGGGCGATTCTCCTTTCTTGAACTCAACACAGAGCCACCTGAATTCATCACAGCCAACTTCGTCTATTGGAAAGTCGACATCAAGCTTGCCAAAGTCCAGGGGTCCTCCGTCCTCAAGAGGCAAAGCTTCGTTGAACGGATCTAGGGTCTGAGTAACCTCATGTCTGCGTGGTCCTATGCCATCCGGGCTATTAGCGGCAAAGACACCCAACTCCCACAATCCATCTCCAATCACATCGGGACTTTCTGGGTCAAAAAGAACTTCTGTGTCGATAGTCAGAGGTGAAGGTTGTCCAAACGGAGCAATACCAATTTCGGGCTCCCATTCAATATCTGTAGCAGTGGCACCTGTAAAGAAAAAATTATTTAACTTTAAGTGTTGCAGATGATTCCTAATTATTTTTATTTTGGGTTGAGGGTTAGATAGTGACAAACTTATAAGATTATTCACGTAATTGGAATAATCATTTACAAGTTGGTGTGAAAAGTTGACACTTTTTTTAAATAATGTGTTCATATAGAATACTGTCAATTGACCGAAGACCGAAGTATTGAAACCTCCGTGGGTATAAAATATCCCAAAAAGTGTACAAGAGAAACAGTTAACGATAAACAATAAGAAGAGAAATAATAAAGAGCATGTTGTTTCATTAGAGACCTACATTTTGATAATTTTTTTCCAATCAGTGTTGGAGAAGATTTTGGTTGTTGTTGTCGTTTAGAATGTTCAAAATAACTTACCTTTGCATCGATCTCTCATGTCTACACATTGAGTCGTTACCGAATCGTCGGGGCGAGCTTCAAAGATGTAGTTAACACTGGCCCTGGGGTTCTTATCAAGGTCAAAACAGAGATATGGAGCATCTTCACAACGCATCCCTGTCATGTCGAAATCAAAATCAACTTGCTCGAATGGAAGATTCTCCCCTTCATTGAGATTGGTGCCAGCTTCCATGGGATCAAGAATCTGCTCGATGAGGCCGGTCTTGGGTCCTTCTCCATTCGGATTTTGGCTGGCATATGCACCTACTGTCCATAGCTGGTCTCCCCACACGTTGGTGGAGTCGTCGGCGGTGATTCCACTCAGATCAACTGTGAGAGGATTGTTTTTATTCTCGATGATGTTTTGGTCTCCAAGATCAACTTCCAGATCGGTAAAGATTGCCTCTGCAAGAAAAAGATTATGACGGAACTTTAAGGCGGTGTCCTTGGGACATTTAAATGTATGTTCCGTTGCCTAACGAGGTAGTTTGATTACGTTGTGGTCGAAATTAAAGAAAATATGCAAACAGAATAGCAGTGACTTATAAAGTTGAAGCAATCATCTGTAATGTGTAAATACTGAAATGACATATACCTACATAAACATTGGCATGGGATGGAAAGTGTTAATACTTCATATAGAGTGAATATAATAATTTCTTCCACTATTGTATCTTTTATATGAGGATTATCATTACTGATGGATTGCTAGTCTGTTTCAGTTTTTTTAATAAAAATGCGTCATGGTGTTTGTACATTTGTACTCTTTAATCACTATGTTGAGTCTTACTTGATAAACATTCCTGTTCTTTGCATTCTACTAAAACATTGTCTTCTGCATGATCACTTGCAGATCCCACTGTCCGAAAGAAATACAAAGGTTGCGGATCATCTCCTCCGGTGAACTCAACGCAAACATATCCAAAGTCATTGCAACCGACGGTACCAATCTCAAAGTCGGCAGTCACCCCGGGTTGTTCGAGTAAACCGCTATTTTGTGGTAAAGTAACACCTTCTTGTGGCGTGTCAAGAATATTCCTTTTGTAGTTAAATTTTTCTCCTGTTCCATCGGGATTCCTGCTTCCGTACAGCCCCATTCTCCACAGGCCATTGCCGGCAACTTCGCGGTTGTCGTCTTCAAACATGACATTGCCGTCAATAGTCACTTCGCTTTCCTGACCGGATATAACCGTACCCGTTGGCGTTAAGCTCCAGTCCAGAGACTCAGCCCATACATCTGTTCAGCAGAAAACAGAGCAGAAATAGTGAGTTCCATGAATGAAGTGGGTCGTCGCAATGGTCAAAAGTTTTCTTCTCGCAAAAACTTTCTCTCATTTCTTGATCGGAAACCCAAACATTAGAGGATAACCATGATAACGTTGATAGAAAAAATATATTATTTTACCTCAATAAATGCATAGATTTCTTACCTTTCTATAGGGCGATAGTTGTCGAAGCACTGAAATGATCAAATATGACTTATAATATAGGTAAGAAAACGTATTTCCAGTCCCAAGATGGGCGGAATACTGTACATCTAGATTATTAACTCTTAACTCAAATATAAAAAAAAACATATAAATTAAAGTCTTCGAAACAGTTAGAGGTATAAAAGGAAAAACTCATCTTTACTGTCTTTCATACCGGACTGTAATGTGCCCATGTACAGTAGTTGGTTGGATGTTTTATTAATGGTTGGCATTTTCAAAATATAAAAGGCCTTCTTTCTGTCTTGACACTGCAATGTGGATCATCGTAATCACAAAATATCCCACATGGTTTCAATTAGTACAATTACTGGTAATATACTTTTTCGCGGCGGATTGTCTGTCATACAACTGAAAGTTCATGGAGAAACGTCATTCAGATCAGTCTTTCAAGAAGATGTTTTGTATCGCCGTATTCGATGAAAACGTCTGTACCTCCTTCTTTTTTACCATAGCATACTTGGTGCAAATGTGTAGAAGTTATTGATTTACAAGTGCCTCCAAGGCAGAGCCATGTTCATATCTTCGAATAATAATTACTGAATAGTAATTGCTGGATGAAACACAAGAATGGTTAATCCGCATGAATCGATGATCCATATCCTAGCTAGATTATTGAATCTGGGAGTCAATGCTTGCTGAGTGATATCCGAGCAGAGCCAAGACGGGCTTCCAGTCATGAAGTTATGCCATGTTAACAGGAAAAGTCAAGAAAATATCATAACCAGGTTGACTTTAAAAATCAATCTGAATAAAAACGAGTCAACAGGTTTACTTCCAAATGATTGCCACGTTGCTATTAAAGTCAGTACTGCACACCTGCATTAGACATATTGAAGTGTAAAATCAATAGAGTCCCCATCCTTTTCCATTACTATGTTTAGAAAAGAGGGGTTTTCTACATTTCTTTCAAGATGCTTACGCGCTATTAATGCCTTTAAAGGAAGAACAACGCCAAAACCATGAAGGTATCGCACTTTAGCTGGTAGTCAGATGAAAATTTATGTGCCGATCCTAAATAAGAAAAGATATAAACTATGCGCATGCCATATCTGAAAAAATTAGATGTACTCACTTGATAAACATTCCTGTTCCTTACATCTGGTGAGTGTATTTTGTGCCGGAGAATTATCTGTGGCACCCTCTTTGCGGAAGAAATAGTTTGGATTTGGATTGTCCCCTCCAGTGAATTCCACGCACACATAGCCGAAGTCATTGCAACCGACAGTTCCGATTTCAAAGTCGGTCTCAACATCAGGCATTCCAAGAGGAACTCCTTCCTCTAGGGTGGTTCCCTGTTGGGGCCAGCTCAGTGTCTGTGGTTTGTAACCATAGCGATCGCCTGAGCCATCAGCTGTTCTGCTGCCGTACAGACCCATGCGCCAGAGTCCATCACCAGATAACAACGGGTTATCCTCTCGGAAGAAGACTGTAGCGTCCAGATTGACCGCCGTTTCCTGATAGGGTATTACTGTTTCTGCTGGTTCCAGCTCCCATTCTAGATCCCTAGCAACGATTCCTTATTTTATGTGGGAGAGAGATGAAAAGATAAAGACGAAAGGTTACCTTACACTTATAAATGTGCTAGATTTTTATACTAAATACCGCGAAGATTAATGGTAATTGTCATGGCATGCATTAACTGGTTAAAGGGGAATCCAGCCTTGGCCATAAAATGTTGTGTTGGGAAGGAGAAAAATAAATTAAACAGAATGGTAAAAGTTTGAAAGAAATCGGACAAGCAATAAGAAAGTTATAGCTGTTTTAAAATTGAGATCACTAATAATATGTAGATTTCGAATTGGCAACTAAGTAAGTAACTTATGACAATGGGCAAGGACAACTTTCCCATATGCCATGTACTTTATTATCAGGGATTTGTGGTTTTCTCCTAAGTACCCATTTCCCTGGGGCAATAATCTAAATATATCCCAGGTAGTATATTGTTTTATGTCCTCAAGAAAGAAAAATATAATTTGAAATAAAACTTTTGGGAAAAATGACATTTTAGCCATAATATGTATTGGAGTACATGGAAGAGTAGTCCTTGCCTTACATCACTTTGACATCCCATATGCGGCCAATTTGAAGTCTCCATGGGTATAGTGATTACCAATATTTACAACTTTTAAAAATTCATAACTTTCTTGTAGTTTGTCCAATATTGTTTAAACTTTCACCTATCAATTTGTCTGAATTTTCTTTTCCTTATAAAAACAAGTTTTTATTTGGGTTGGATTCCCTTTAACATGGTGAAGTAAAAGGTAGGCTATATTACACAACTCCTTTGTTACTTTTAGTTGGTCGGAAATATTTTACAAATTGAATCTAAACAACTACACATTGTCATAAACGCTTTTGGACGCTCATAATATTTAAGACTACACTATCTTTGTAATCATTGAAGTTCGTATACAAAAACGAATACATTCAAGAACTCTACTTTGTAAGCTGAAATACCTGTAAGAATAGCGAACAAAACAAAATACCTCGACATTCTGGGGCTCCTGTACAACCGGTCTGTGCATCTGAGTCCGGGTATCCTCCTAAAGTATAGCCAAGGTCCCCAGTGGTCCTTGGGTTATCTCCCCTCTCGATCCTCACACAGATATACTTCATGTCGTCGCACTCGGCCATCGGGTCAGAAAAGGAAAAGTCCAGATCAGTAAACTCGAATTTTTCTTTTTTCTTAAAGTACTTGTCTTTTTGCGTCAGATCTAGAACGTCCTCTTCGAATCCAATCCTTGGTGATAAATAATAAGACGTTGCAAAAATGGTTGATTTTAATCGATATATACAGAAAAATCAAACAAGCATAACTCTGAATATTTCATCAAAATCGGATGTAAAATAAGAAAGTTATGACATTTTAAAGTTTCGCTTATTTTTCACAAATCAATTATATGCACAACTCAGTCACATGCAATTGAGAGTCAATGATGTCCCTCACTCACTTTTGTTGTTGTTGTTTATTGTTTGAATTGTACAATATTTAAATTTTTACAGATTTGACAATAAGGACCAACTTGACTTAACCATAAACTTTCAAAGTAATGGTAATTCCACAAGTTCAGCGAGGAATGACACTGAGGAGAAAATTATAATATTTCATATTTCATATAATAAAATACAAAAAAATATTGAGTGGGTGACGTCATCAGTCTGTTCATTTGCATACCGCCCAGGATGTGCATATAAATGATTTGTGAAATTAAGTGAAATTTTAAAATGTCATAACGTTCTTATTTTACATCCAATATTAATGAAATTTTCAGGGTAATGCTTGTTGGATTTTTCTCCTTTTATTTAAATTGACTTTTTGTTGGGATGGACTTATCCTTTTAATTATTGACATTTATGCATTTTATATAACACAAAATATAGCAGGACAGCTGCTCGTTTATGACGTCACAAATCCAAAACTTAAAATTCTAATAACTTTCTTAATCCTTAATGGATTATCCTCAAACTTTCTCCAATATTTTTCATTATTTTTTCTGCCATTTTTACAACAAACTTTCCTTCAGGGTGAACTTCCCCTTTAAGTGCAGCAAGCATTACAAATAAATGAGGACCTCTCTCTCTCTGTCACCCACACCCAAACACACTTACACGTACTTTCATCTGTCGAACTGTTATTCATATAATTATGTGATTATACAGAAAACAATTTTTGGGGTTTCATTTTTGGATTGATTTAGATTGACATTAGAAAAAAATATTTTCAAAAGAAATGAAACATAATACATACCAATATACAATTGTTATGATTCGTTTTACATCGCCTCAAAGTACAAGTAATGCAAAATTTATAAATAAGTGAATATTCAGTAAATTATATATTTCGCTCAAAAGCAAAACTTAGAGAATTCGGACAACTCACAGGGTGTTTGTGTTTCCATTTTAAACACCAACTTCTGTAATGTCATTAAAAAACGGACGAGGGCGGAGGCACCTGAAATGAATCCTGATCTTGTCTCATAACCTTTGGATGATTTGCTCATTTTTGCATTATGCTATATCTCTTTTAATTTCGAGGGTCTTATATTACCTTGGTCCTTTGCCGTCTGGATTGGCTGAAGCCCAAGCAGAAAGTTTCCATATATCTTCTCCTGAGACTCCGGTGGTGTCCATAGCATCATGAAACTTGATGGGAACATCAAAGCTCACTTGATTGTCCCCTCCCTCTGCGATGGTATCTGTGCTTGTGATTTCAGGCAGGACTTTCTTCGCCAGGACATCTGTTAGGGTTAGTGGGAATCAATTGAATATGAGGACGTTGAGTAACCGGATTTGTACAATCATTTGTTATTTGATAATATTTATTACGTGTTGATAATTAGCATATTGTTACATGATTGTGCGTCCCAAACCAACTCATCCTGAGGGCAGAATTGATGGAGAAAATAGCCTCAAGTGCTTTGGAGGCTTTTGATGTGGCATCTGAAAAATATCTTTCCTACCATAATAAAGCTTGTATATCTTTTTTTCATGCATATCTAGTAATTATACTACTATACAGTATATATATCAAATTACGGTCACTGGTCTTGTTGTTGGATATATTCTAAGTGAAGTCGTTCCCAATTGAAAGCGTTGTGAGCTGTAGTCATGCTTTGTAATTTGTTTTCCAAAATGTTTGAATGCATGTCATAAAGACGTTTAAATGGGTATATAATTAAAGGTACTGCTATCGATCAAAATACTTACTGTATGGACAGAGGTAGCAACATGCTCCATCCGGTTTTATTGGTGAAGCGCAGAATGCTGGTTGACAACTCTCAATCACACAGGTAACAGTAGCGTTGTTGCAGGCACAGGTGGTGCATTCGTCCACTGCCCACGATTGGGAGTCCATGTACGGAACTCCTCGATAAACACATGGCAAAAGACCCTCGCCGGAGCTGAGGCTGACTGAGACTGACATCTCCTGAGCTAAAGACAGAAGTTAAGAAAGAGGGAGTTTTTGTTTGATTTTGATCTAATTTTTATCAAATCATAAATAAAACAATAAGGCAATAGGCCTAACTAACGAAATCAATTATTATGCAGCCTACAACAAAAAGTAAATTCATTTATCGTAATGGATGACCCACATCAAAGGGATAAAGACAATATTATTACGTAAGTTTAGGCGGGACCTTCATCAACAATATTCAGCCATCAAACGGCCGTGCTCATTCTAGTTTCCTGAAATTTCCAATACTATACAATATCAACAAATACATGATTAGAGTGATTTAACAAAATTCAAACACTGCCTTGGTAATGATATAAATAAATTTAATTGTGAACCATTATTCAAGAAGGTTCCTCAGTGAGAGAGGTTCTGAATTGAAGCTTGAAATCTTTTCAGGTGGCATTGAGATAACTACTTATTCTCTCTTCGAATTTAAAGTTTCAAACAAAAATTACTTTATATAATCGAGCAGAAGTGAAAGCGAGACTTAACCCTAAAAAGAATTGGCTATTTTAACCCCTAAGCAGACCGGAGGCTCATTAAACCTCCCCCATGACATATTCTATAAATTGTAAGATCAAATACTTTGAAAAATCTCATTACTAATCAATTATGATAATTTATGCCTAAACTCAGTTTGCTTTAATTAACTAAATCGGGCACTAAACTGTTATTTTTACTCACTGACTTTTCGTACGATTCAGATTATCAAATAAAAGTTAGGAAGAAATAATATCTTTTTTTTTTCTTGTGCATTTCTTTGGGCTTTTTTTTACTTTTTATTTTTTTTTATGGAAATTATTTTCTATGAATTTATTCTGACAATGTAGAAGTAGAAAAAATGATACATTTTGAAATTTTGGCTTAAAATCAATTTGCATTGGATTTCAACACACGATTTCAATTCACGATTTTTAGCTATTTTGGGTCTGACATGCACTAACGAAACGTTGCGTAGTTCGGAACTGTGTACCCGGATGTCTCAATTCCCATAAGTTGCACAAGACTTGAAAGAAAAATAGGCACTACAAAACCAATTATAATGTTAGTTTATGTACTGAGTATACAAAACAAGTTCTAAAATATATGCCTATGGGTATACTTAAATATCTTAAACAAATTGATTTTTTTTTTTACCTTTATACACCCATATTCTACATTAATTTCAATTCTTGAAAATTGTTTAAGATTGTTATAGCAGTATTTCGATTCAAAATCTCTGCTAGTCAGAAATCACGGAACAAAAATATCTTTTCATTCTTTTTATCAAAATATAGCACTTGATTTTTTATTTATTTATTTATTCGTAAATTGCGAGGTTGCGTGCATGTGCGGGGTGTGTATGTGCGTGTGTGTTAGATATTTAACGGTGTATGCAATTATAATATTTGAAGTCTTATTTTAAAATGCAATATCATATAATTATGTTAGATTTTAGAGTATATTGTACGGTGAATTGTAATGTTTTATCTGTGCATTCTTCATGAAATATGTACGATCATACTGTAATCGTACATCGATCACACAACTAAGTCTATGTAAGATTTCAAGTAATATTGACAAGCTTATGTTATTTGCTCACTAAGTACGTATTCTTTTCAGTGAAATAAAGCAAGAATTGACAAAGGTGTAAGCCGCAAGATTTGTTATTGAACCCCCGACTTTAAAATGATTTCCCTTTTTCGTTTTCTTTTTGTGTGTTTTAACTACGAGTTAATATTATTAGGGAGGAGTACAGTATCCTTACGAGTTATCTTTTACTTTAAATATCAGGTCTTCTATTTTCCTACCTATCGTTCTTGACTATGTTTCTTTTATAACAAGCTAGATTCAGGTCAAAATGACAAAAATATACTCATGTGTGCAAGAATCTATTTAATGTCTTCCTGATAAAGTCTGATAATAAACAGAATCTATTCGTTTTAGATTACTTTTAGAGTGTTTTGAAACTCTTCTTCTTTGATTTCATTTAAAGATGACATTGCGAAAACCGAGTTCAATCAGATTTCGATAATGGTCGATTTCGAAGAGTGGGTATCATCTTCATCATCAACTCAAAGATTAGAAACGGTGTAATTGTTTTTATTTCAAGACTTTAAATTAGCAATGGCACTGGAGTGAGAAATGTGATTTTTATTTCAAACGTTAAGTATTAGGATCTACGCATACTTTGGCAAAATTGGCAAAATCGTCTTACCTTCTCCATGAAATGCTAGCAGGAATACGATAAGGAACCCTAGAAGTGCAAACCACTTGGGCCGATGCAACTGGTCCCCAAAGCTATACATGATGTACAATCTTTGACATGGACCGAGTGAAGTTGTGAGAGCTTCCCTGCTGACGAACTTCTCAGTCGGCTCTCTCTTCAGAAAGTACTAGTCGAGAAGAATCGAGGTTGATCGAATGCACTTCCTAACTCTTCTGAAGAAGGGTGGAATTTTGTTGGGTAAAAACTGTTTTTCCCCCCGTCCAACCTTGCAGCAAATGCGTACGCACCCCCAAAACCCACGCGCTACACACACACACACCCTTCCCTCCCTCACACACACACTCTCTCTCATCCTCTCTCACGCTCACACACTTTTATCTACTGAACAGTCAATATCTTATCTTTCTGTTCTCCTTCCACCATCTTTTTCCTTCGTTCATTCTCTCTCATTGAAATGATTAGTCTTGTAGGTCAAGTACAGTGTTAATACAATAAGTTTAATGACTCTGGCAGATTTGGTTTTATGCCCCCACAAACTCAGACGGACCGATATTGCTCGTTTGCTGCTGATTCTGCAGTAGGAAGAATTAATAACACGGTGATGCAATACTAAATATTGCATGATGATTTACGGGGAAAAGAGGATCAATGAACGATCCTGCAAAACCTGACTATGTGTTACGTTATGCATAAATTAATAAACAATAAGAATATGATAATATCACACCTTTCATTGATATTATATTTTTCATTTTAATTCAAGTAATCAAAATAACAAATTAGAAAGTATTACTTGATTTATGAAGATCAGAATGCGTACTTAAACTTTGATAAGGTTTTTTTTTTATTTGATGATCAAATTTCTCTCCAAATGTCGTAATTGAATATATCATAAACTTCATAGTCAAGTAGTGATGCATGTGATCTTGATTATGCTTTATTTCATTATTTTCAATATGATTTTTATAAGTTATTGAAGCTAGGCGTAATAAGCCAGGAACCAGGGAGACAACAATTCGACATTGATCGAAACAAAAACATGGAGAACACACTTTAATCGTCTGCCTGTTTAAGTATTAGCAAAGCAAGCAAGGACTTTAACATCAATCGTAATCGGTAAAGACTAAATTTGTTGCCTATTAATAGCAATTGTCTTTGTTTCTTGGCATGGGTATTTTCGCCACGATAGACTAATCAATTTTGAAAATGGAACTTCCTTTCTTTCTTTTCCTTCTTTTTTTTCCTTTTCGTAAGTGAACCTTTGTCAGAGCAAATTGTTTACTTTATTGAAGGGATTTTGTTTTCCCAGAGGGAAAGAGAGAGGGTAATTTGATTTTTAGTTCAAGTTTTAGTCTTCTCAGCACTTTTCTGGGCGATATCTGCTTTCCTCGTATAAAGACTTTGTGCTGATCAACCTGGAGACTCAAGTCATAAAACAAGCTTGTGCGCATAGTATTGCGCAGTTTGACATCATGATGGCTTTTAACTTCTGAGCATGCGGTCCAATCAAAGCCTAATACTGTATAGCTTGCATTGGACTGAAAGCTACAGATTGAGATATCCTCCATGTTCAAAGACATTTCTTATGTTTCAAAAATGAGTAATAACGTAATTTGTATTATGTTCGTATAAACATGATAGTGATGAGTGTCACACTCGGCCCTATCTTCTCCACCAGTGGCGTAACTACGGGGGGCACGCCCCCCCCCCCCCCCAAAAAAAAAAAAAAAAAAAAAAAACGGGGGGAGAATAAGAGGGGGAAAGAAAGACAAATGTAATGGGGGAAGAAGAAATTATTGTATATCATATTATGTTATATTATATCATGGTATTACATAAGAAATATTTTGTCATAACTTTGTGAAACATAATTTGCTTAGGGCCTATGTGTTTATCATTCCTGGTGTTCGTATAGTCTCTTTAATGAGATAACCTGTTGTAGTAAAACATCCCGTTTTCAAGTTCATATGCACCCAATATATTTCCTCGAACTTTGAGTTATTATTGTTTTATGCAGTGACATATGCATTTTTTCATTGCCCCCGGCTTTTTTGGTCTGAAAACATCTCTAGTCCGTGATTACGTTCGCATTAGTGGATTGGTGAGAAATGTCAGCTCTTCATGAATTCCTAAAAACACTCCTTAAAATGTTCCTTTTTCTGTTCTGAATATCAAAAATTTTCAGCTCGCGCTCGCATCATTTGATTAGAGAAATACGTATGGTCTTAGTGAAATCCTACGAACAAGCCTTAGAATGCCCCTCTTAATGTCTGAATTTCAACGATTTTTAGCTCGCGCTTCGCGCTCGCGATATTTGATTAGTGAGATACGTATCATGTTCAAGATTACAATGACTACAAAAAGTGTTTCATGTGTTTAGTTGTAATTCTATTTAAAAAAATTAACAAGCGCTTGGAGCTCGCATTAGATGACTATGGTGAGATGTGTATGCTCTATATGAATTCATTAAAAAATAGTCCTTGTCCCTTTTTTGGGTCAATAAATAAACAAATTTCAGCTCGCGCTTCGCGCTCGCAATGTTTGTTTAGTGAGACAGATACACATATCAGGATTTGTTTTAATGCTTATAATGTCCATTTTTCAGGTCTGAATGTAATTCTTTCAGCATTAATTGATAAGTGAAATAAATATCCCTTTAATGACACAGTCCTTAAAATGTCTCTATTAGGTCGGTATACCTGGCAATTGAGCGCGCCGCGCGCCCACTGGGTGACTCAAAAATTTTGCTGGCGCCCCCCTTATGCCGTGACCCACTGTACGCCACTGTCCTCCACATTCTGTCCAGATAAAGGCCTTTTCTAACAAAACAAACGAAAAGAAATATAAATTGTTACAAATTTATTCGTTTGTTTTGACAAAGGAACACACTTGCGAAAATTGTTTTCTTTTAAATCTAATTTTAATTCATCATAATTTTCTTCACATTTACTTTATGAGTACTCCAATCTCAGAATCTGTAGAATATTTAGCAACCTGTATTTTATTTGAGCCAAACAATCTGTTAACTATATTGTGTTATTGATAGTTTTAAATTGTATGCGTACAGAAAGAGAAATAACACGAAGCTATATATTTCCACATTAGTAAACCAATACATCGTCATGGTGGTTAAAACATGAATTTAAAGCTATGTGTAATAGACGATTCCAAATATTGAGATATTTACATTAATAGCAACCTTACAACCCCCCAAACACTAAGAGGTGATTCGACCCCCCATTTTCTTTTTTCAAAATAGTGAATTTGAACGATTTATCCCTACCCATTTTCCCTGAGTTCGCTCCTGCAATGCCTACCGAGACGGGTGTTCTTTGAGTGTGACGTCACCGGGGGGTATTTGTGTACTATGTACGTACGCCTTCATATGGAATAACTGCAGTTGAAGTTGTATCTGCGAGCCATAGAACTTGCAAAGAGGAAATGATTAAAATATTTGTGGCCGTACTATTATTCCAAATATGTAAATTCCCTCAGAATGATACCATAGACCCTAAAGGAATAATTTCAAGGTGAATAATATGAAATTTGATCGAGATCTTCTCACCAGTCGATAACGTAGCAGACGTGTTATTATGACATATTTATCCGCGTGTGACGCGGCCCTTGCAAAAAAACACAGTTGGTTGCGGAATTGCTTTGTGCCGACCGGCCGCCCGCTCCGGCGCAGCTAGCTGTCGAGCTACCGTACCGCATACCTTTCTTGTTGTCTTCAACCATAGATATGTATACTAATTACTATAATATCTCTCTGTCTTCAACTCACTTGCGAATTGCGTTTGTATGTGTGACGGTGACCCCTAGCGTAATTAAATATAGAAAACAACTCAGAAGGCCGAGAAAGAATAATACGTTTGGTTCAAGATTGTTCTGTGGAATGAGCTATGAGTGGAAATGATCCAGAGGATATAAAAGTGGAGTCAAAGACAAAAGAAAAGAAGAAAAAACGCCAGGGGATCGCTGCACGGCCATGAACTAAGTCGACATACCAGATCGACCATAACAGTATACTCAATGCCTGGGTGTTGTGTGTACTAGTATTATGCGTTTAGCGCGCGCTGAGCGAGAGCTGAGCTAGCCGCCGGAATTACTTTCCAGCTATTCACTTGATTGAACATCGTGATAAAATAAATGAGAAATAGTGAAAATATCATTCAATAACTCACTGTTTGCTATCTTACATCATGATTGAAGAGTTCATGATGGTTATTCATACTGTTTTTTATACAGGGAAAGTAAAGATTTGTACATATCAGTCCTATTTGTTTGATTTGAGTTGCTTTGAAAAAAAATTGTAAAATATCTTTCTCTCTCTGCATAGCATTTCTGTATGACATTCAGGCACCTCTTATACTAAATTCCCCCCGGTGACGTCACACTCCGAGTGGCTTTTCTGTACACTCGTCTCTCGGGCTCTGACAGGTGGCTAATTTCATAGACTTTCAAAGCAAAATATCGAGAAGGCAGAGGATTTTTGTGACTTGCTATCTGTTTGAACAACTTATATATACTATATATAGTGTGTAGAACCTATATTTATGGAAACCCACCCCCTTCTTAATTCAACTTTAAATATATCCACAGAAAGTTGATTATGTCTTCAAATTACTTATCTCTCATAGAATATCAATAGAATCAATTACCCTTACATGGAATCGTAAAATCATGGTGAAATAGAATGAGAAACAACAAGAAAATGATCCTTTGATTAGTGAAGAGTGTATTTATTCATTCATAATTTTATTTTTCAATTTTCACAATAGCTCATTCTCTAAGTTTAAACATAATAATTTTTTTTAAATGAAAAAAAATGGATATGTACGCAGCACAATAGAGATACTTGAATGAATTTTAAAAAAATGAAATATGGATCTACCAATACATTTGTAGGCTAAAGACGACATCTCAAAATAATTTAAAAAAATCATCAAAATAAAGAACACAAGTATAATTTTCAAATTTCGTAACCTTTTTACTTGAAATTGGCACTGATCTTAAGGATGGATGTATTAGTATCATCAGCGATTTCTATCTTTTAAAGAAAAAGTTATGTGTTCTGTGTCATATGTATATGTATATGCATATATATATATATATATATATATATATATATATACACGCACACACACATATATATATATATATATATATATACACGCACACACACATATATATATATATATATATATATATATATATATATATATATATATAAACATTGCTATGTATAAAACATTGCTCTGTAATATATATATATATATATATATATATATATATATATATATATATATATATATACTACCATGTTGAGAAAAGGTTTCAACCATCCCCAAATATATGTTCCTAGATGGTAAGGTAAAATATTGATATGTTGGTATCACCACAGTAACCGATATTTTTGATATACTCTATTGACTCTCTAATTTGCAGAATATCTTTTTAAATAGGAGAGTAATCTTTCTCTGAAATTCTTTCCAAATCCAAGGCTCTCTATTGCAAATTTTATTCCGTTTACCGTTAAGGAATTATTTTATTTTGGATTTTATCACATTCTGCCCAAAATTTACAATAATCTTATTAACAAATTGATAATTTCAATAAAAAATAAAGAAAGAAAATTCGTGTTAAATAGAAATCATTTGTAATACCGGTCAAATGAATTCTAATGTGACTATGTTAAGAGTATACAACGGACTTGACCCATGCAAATTACATCCAAATGTGCTCCTCTATTCATCATCCTGCATCTGCGGACAGGGAGTTTATATCTAAGATGTAATTGTAATACACGAAAACGCAATCGATTGTCCCATCGATGTCTTGTAAGCGCCTTTGAGAGTATAAATTCCCTGCAACGAATCGAAAAACATAATTAGGTTTGGGAATGTAGTGATACAAGCGTATGGAATAATACAAATAAAAATTATAATACGAAATTTAGTGATCGGGTAATGTAGAGGATCAGTGTTTGTTTAGTGAGACAGATACACATTGGAATGAAAATGATGAAACGGAAAAATCAATATGAGGCAAAGATAAGGCAATAAAATAAGAGCGGAATAGAAGAGAAATCCGAAAAAAAGAAACGGACAAGAGAAAAGGAATAAGAATCATAGAGAGAATGGACAAGAAAGTAGAAAGAGGGAATGAAGAGAGAACGCATTGGAATGACAAAAGGAAAAGATGTAAATGTAGGATCACAGTTGTATTGACTAATATTATATCACTTAGAATTTGCAGCAGTAAAAAATACAACAAAATTTTCAAAATATAACGGCTCAAAAGCAGACTGTTAACAGTAAAATCATCACCGATTGTATAAAAATCGGTTAAATTTAATCTAGGACATTGCCGAAATATTAGAAAAAAACTATATTAACAACTTTTATTTTACTTTCCTTATTTTAAGTATTTCGTTTGGGATCTCAAACTCGAAGTATAATAACATTGTTGTCTGAGAGGTAAACACTGTTTAAATTGTGGATGTTAGTCACATTAGTCACTATAGTACGAATACATACTTACGTAAAGTATTTTTCCAATCTGCATCTAAATAATTTTTGCTGTCATCTGATAGATGAGGTTTACTCTCCTTGCTGACAAGTTCAAACAAAACTTCTGCTACCACAAAAAACCTAAAATTGAATGCAAAACGAATTGGTAAGCAACTCCTCATAATGATTATGTTTTTTTGATTAAATCTAAAAATAATGAGCTTTCAATATCCCTTAAAACAAATTATATTACCTTTGCCGAAGAAATCGTACTCTATTCAGCTGATAGATGGGAGCTGATTAAATTTGTTTCAATAAAACAATTATATACCATCAACATGATCAACATAAAAAGTAGATAACAGACAACATCATATACAAACACTTGTTTTTATTAAAAAAATGGATTGTGATGATATTATTATTGAACGTTTTTTTTAAATATTATTATTACCTTTGTTGGGAGAAAATCCAGATGACATATATGTTTTACTTCCCGGGACTTTTAACGGTAGTTCAATGGATTTTTGAATCACCGTATCCATCAACGCAAATGATTGGTGAACATCCAAGATACATCGCACCTAAATCTGAACTGAAACGTGACTAAAAAAAACACACACACATTCAAATCTTAAATGAACAGATACAATTTTTCATTAGTTTTTCACCATTTAGGGCGTCATTGGACCTATCTTCATGAGATGAGATATAGTTGTCCATTGTTGGTTTTGTCATGGTACTTCGTGATTGCCTGCATCCATCCACACGAACTATGTTAGTTGATCCAAGTCGGTTCTTACCTAACCTAAATTGACTCGTGCATAAAAGAAAACACACATTCGGTTGCTAAATTAGCAGAAACATTTGGGTCATGAGTCATTGGGTGCCACTGGACTTACCTCCATGAGATTTGCTCTCCATTGCTGGTCTTGTAACTGGTATTCGTTGCTGGTCTGGTAAGGGAACATCAAGGGGTCTCTATATCCACCAAGACGATTGATTAGTGAAGGTGCTATATCCTGATATGAATTAAATCATGCATGCAAAAAAAACATACGGCTGCTTATTGAGCAGCAAAAGTTTAGTCAGGAGTTTCATTCGACTTACCTTCAAAAGTGAAAACCTATTAAAAGAGCCCCACCTTTCTTTGTAAAACTGCTTGGCAAGGCGAGAAGACATCCGATGATTGATATATCTTGGTGTGGTATCATTGCG
The DNA here is from genome assembly GCF_037042905.1 of Lytechinus pictus. Classification (NCBI taxonomy): domain Eukaryota; kingdom Metazoa; phylum Echinodermata; class Echinoidea; order Temnopleuroida; family Toxopneustidae; genus Lytechinus; species Lytechinus pictus. The sequence continues at coordinate 43,835,122 of NC_087247.1, read as the reverse complement.
TTGAGTGGATGTTGAATTTCGGGAAAATCTGGAAGCATGTGCAGTTTCCTAACCTATCCTAAAATTTATTTTATTAGGATATCATTAAGATATACGAAAAAATCAAATGCATATCAATCATATTCATCATTGGGCATTGGGTTTGCTGGTGGCCAAGATATATAACAATATTTAACAAATAGATAGATAGTACTACCTTTACAACTGTGTTTCTTGCAGGAGATAATGCTTTCACCATCCCCTTCCGTTTCAAACATGAATTCTGGTCTGGGTCGTTCTCCTTGTTGGAACTCAAGGCAGAACCAGCCGTAACCATCACAACTTAACTCGCCGATTGGGAATGGTACTTGAATGCCATAAAATTCCAAAGGTCCTCCTTCTTGAAGCGTCATGGCTTGGTTGTAGGAGTCCAAGGTCTGTACGATTTCATCCATGCGGACACCCGTACCATTTTCATTCATTGAAGCAAATGCGCTAAGCTTCCATAGACCTTGTCCAGTCACCGCTGGACTTTCAGGTGTAAAATGAATCTCAACATCCATCGACAATGGCGTCGGTTTGCCGAATTTTCCCTCATCAACATCGAGTATCCAATCAAAATCAACAGCTGTGGCACCTGGTGAATTAAATTATCATAATATATAAAACCATTAATTATATATATGTATTTATCTCAATGGCCTAGTTTCAGGGTTTTATTTTAGCTTCAAGAGGTACAATTTTCACAGCATGTAGACTCCAAATTATAAATTACAAATATCACGGATTGGCAATTATCAAATTTCTTTTTACAAAAATATAATTTGAGTAACGGAAACATTTAGGGGGTAAGGGTAAGTTACTGTACAACTTAAACGCCTACCTACCCTTGCATTTGCTCGACATATCGACACAAGTCGTAGTAACAGATTCATCAGGCAGAGAATCAAAGACATAGTTGACAGTGGCTTGAGGATTCTTGTCTAGGTCGAAACAAAGGTAGAAAGCTTCACTGCAGTCAATTCTCGTCATGTCAAAGTCAAAACCGATTTCCCCTAGGGATAGGTTTTCGCCTTCACTCAGGGTAGTAGCGGCAGCGGTGGGATTTAGAGCTTGTTCAATGAATCCTGTCTTGGGACCAGAGCCGAAAGGATTCCTACTGCCGTACACACCAAGCATCCATAGATTTCCTCCCATAACGTTCTTGGAGTCATTTGTAGTGATGCCAGTTATATCAACAGTTAGATGGTTGTTCTTGTTTTCATTTAGAACCTGGTCTCCGAGATCGACCTCAAGATCCGAGAAGATGGCCTCTGGAAAGTATATTTTTGTCATGTTGAACAAAAATACAAATATAATTATTGTTGAAATCAATCAGTATCTGTATTCTTTTATCTGCTGATAATTTATGTATCCTGAGGGGTCTTTCCATCATTACATATATTAATATTTGCAATTTTTTTAAAATAAGAATCTTTATGATTCTAATAGTAAGTGACACTATTATATTAATTCCAATCTTAGTGTAAAATGTATTAATTTTCAGTATTTGACGAGGCAAGAAAACGTATGCCAAAAGGAAATTGATGCTCATAAAATGTCAGAGAAAAACAGTAGTCAATTGGTTGTTTAAAGCGTAATACTGTGCACGTTTCCTTTTACTGCACTAAGCACTATAGCTATTATTGGCCATATCGGCGTTGGATAAAAGTGTATTCGAAAGTATGATTTTATAGATTATTAATATTATTATTATCATTTATATTATAGTATGCCCCCGTGATTTTCACAAAGTAGGCCTAAATAAGCGGGGAGTAGAGGAGGGAATGGAAAGAAAAAAATATCTAAAAAAGAGAGGTCGAAGTACGAAAGAGATTATAGCGTCCGGTTTGTGCAACTAGCCTGTACAATATAAGCATTACCCCCTTTATTCAATTAAAAAATAAATAATGGAACTATAAATCAATACATGCCATTTAAAAAGTTCCATGCAATTAATATTAGAAAATACCGATAAGTATAAACTGGTAGTTCATCGTGATATTGCACAAGGGCTTTTCATCATCATTGCATTAATAGACTTTTATCACGAAAAATGTATTCCCAATGTATAAAATTATTTTTTAAAGTAAAAAATAGGTCGTACAGAATGTTACAGAGATTTCCACTACCATATTACCAAGTTAGTTATGTGGGGTTATTTTGAGGATGTGTCTGAGACAAAACTTACTTGACAAACATTCTTGTTCTTTACATTTCGTGATGGTATTTGCTGACCTCGAAGCATCCACGGCGCCTTCTTTCCGGAAGAAGTAATACGGGTTAGGACCATCGCCACCGGTGAATTCAACACAGATAAAACCAAAGTCGTTACAGCCTACGGAACCAATCTCGAAGAGGGTTTCAACGTTAGTCAGGTTCAGCGGTGTGTTCTCAATCAGCGTCTTGGCTTGCTGCTCTTCGCTTAGTGTTTGTGAAACGTAACTGAAACGTTCTCCACTTCCCCCGGCGTCTCTGCTACCGAATATACCCATTCGCCATAGCCCCTGACCTGAAATCTCCGTGTTGTTTTCCCTGAAGAACACCGTGCTACTGAGGCCGACAGATGTTGCCTGACCAGCGATGGCCATCCCAAGAAGTTCAAGACTCCATTCAATATCGCGGGCGGCGATTCCTGAATGTAAGCGAAAGATACACATTATTCTATAAAGATAAAGTACACCCTACAATCATAAAATTCACACGGTCATGAATCATCATTGTTTAAGGAGTAACACATTCCTTTTTAAATATCGGAGAGCGGGCAAATATTTTTGTTGATCTGGTGAAGATTAGAGTTAGAGTTAGTTCGGTACAGTCAATATACATCAGCATATTAGGGATATTGTTTAGATTACCTTGGCATTCAGGAGCTTCGGTACAGCCGGTGAGGGCGATCTCGTCAGGGAATCCTGATAATTCGAAAGGTAAGTTTCCTGTTGTGCGGGGCATTTCACTTTTGCCAATCATAGTGCAGATGTATTTCATGTTGTTACATTCTGACATTACATCGTGAAAAGAATACTGCAAAGGCGTAAACTTGAAACCTTGTTTCTTGGTATAAGTCTGTCCCATCTGCTCATCATTCAATATGTTTGTTTGGTATCCATACCTGTTTTAAGAGATTAGGCCTATAGTAAACGGAGGTGTACTATGAAAAACATTTGTCCCACGCCCTGCCATAGTAAGCCCAACTGCTGGACTTTCTTTGGTAAACGGTAAAGTGATAACAGCGAATATTTACAACTTCAACTGGGACGGACTCTACAACATTGAAAATACCCATCAAATCACAATGGACTGCTTAGTTAGAGGACTTTGTCAAAACTTTGTGAACCGCGACAGCAGATCGTCCTAAGATTCGGAGCTGACGAAATATGTCGTTTGTCCGTAAGTCCCGGACGACCCTCATCGATTTTTAACAAAGGCTTCTTTGTCATGAAGGTTTTTGACAATATATTCTCAACGTTCCAAAAAGCGTCTGCCTTGTGATTGCAAAACTTTTTATTGATCAACAGAGTAAAATATCTAAACACAAGATTATAAATGTAAAATTCTACCTAAAAAAGAACAAATCATGTTTTTACCGCACGGTGAAAAATAAACCTAAATCTATAGGAAATTTGAAAAGGATCTTTGATTTTTTGAATGTCCTTATATTTACCTCTGTCCTCTGCCGTCTTGGTTGGGTGATGTCCATGCACTTAGAGTCCACAAGTTCTCACCAGAGACACCCGTCGTTTCCCTGAGTTCCTGGAATTTGATCGGCACATCGAGGGAGATTTGATTCTCCCTTCCCTCGGCAATGGTGCCCTCACTGGTTATCTTGGGTTTTACAAATTTTACTTTGACATCTGTAATATAAATATTTTTAGAGATTGTTGATAAATAAGAACGTCTCGTGGCAGAGGATAAGTATGTCAACATGCAGATCTTAAAATAAATTTGAGTTTTGCATTATGATAGGTTAAGATTGGAACGATTTGTATTTACATATTTTTTTCTTTGACTATCTTTATTTAAGTAAAAAAAAACAGATTGTGTCGCAGAAGTCGTCCCCACAAAAAATATCTCTACTCGAATAAATTGCGTTTGATGTCAATATCTTACCTTTAAACCCAATTGTATCTGCACTATCATTACCAAATTTAAATTTTCTTTTGCTCTTCAAACAGACAAAAAATCACTAGTACAAGCCCCGAAATGCGTTTGTTGATAACACATACATAATATATGAAAAATCATTATTGTTCAATCGATATCAAATGGGTAATCTGTGCTAAAATTAAAGGATCTATATATAAAATAGAGTAAATTCACCGAGCAAAATGCTGAAAATTTATGTTGACAAAGAAAAAAAATTGAATGTTAACATTTATAAATATTTTGTGAAAATTTACATGCACGTCGTCATGAATATGCAATAAATTATGTGGAATAAAATGTAATTGCCATATTTTCCCTTTTCTTATGTTCTTACAAGAAATCATAAACATTTCATATTTTCATGCATGTGAGTATGAAATGTTTCCCTTGCTGCAGTGATTGTTGTACAAATTAAATCATGAGTCAATCCATTTTTTTAATTCTTGGAGGACATTTTTTACATAAATTTCATAATAAAGTACAAAAGGATAAGAGGAATAGGATATCCACAGCTTCTTCATTGCATACTCATGAGGACGTGCAGAGAACTGTTTGAAATAAGGCAAAATTTTAGAATGTCATAACTTTATTGTTGTTCCTTGCCCGATTCTGATGGAATTTTCATTTTTACACACACAAGGCCGTTACTGATGACACTGGCTACTGGTAATTCTACTAATTCCTTAACAAAATAATGTAAAAGTTTTTTTTTCTATTGATGATATTTCCAATTGCATTTCAGGCAGAATAAATGTACGATCGCGTACGGTTTTGAAACAGCTATAACATCGGAATGATTTTATTAACTCACTGAATGGGCAGTAGTAGCAACATTCTCCATCCGGTTTGATGGGTTCTACACAGAAGGCGGCCTGGCAACTCTCGATGACACAGGTAACTGTAGCATTGTCACAGCTGCAAAGGGTGCACACGTCAAGTTTCCACGATTCACCATGCATATAGGGTACTCCACTGTAGATACATGGTAGGCTAGGATCACCCGAGCTAAAACTGAAAGACGAGGATTCCTCTGTTACCATGTCTGTCTCTGCGAAAATGGAATAAAGTAATTTTAAACAATCCATCATTACTCTCAAGAAAGATAAAACAGAACCTATAAAACGCTGTATAACACCCTAAACATTTTACCGGATATACTAAACGGATTTTTACAGTGATATTTTTACTTTTTTTTTTTTAAAGGAAACGTATAATGGTCAATAATTTGATATATTCATTCATTTCATGGTTTATTCATTTCCAGTAAAACAAGCATACACATATTGCAGCTGAAAAGCTGAAATGTATGTATTTACAAAGGTATAACAATTGCACATGCAGCATAAAACAATAATGTTATAATCTATGGTAAAACTAATGGTACATTAAGAAAAATCCAGTATACAAAATGAAATTATAATAAAAATATGCACCTTACGAGTATAAGGAGATCGATAAAATACGGATTGCACTGTGTTTAAAACGGGAGCTCCTGCATTTGAATTGCATATACTTTTGTTTATTGCGTAAAGTCATGCCAATAACGTACCTTTTCGGTAACCACTTTTTACAATGTGGATTTTTGCTCACAGATACAATATACAATCTTATTTTGACTATATGACTTAGAAATTGTATTTAATCTCCGAGGCACTCAATTTTCTACAAGCTCTGCTTCCCTTTTCTCATGTTTTCTACATCATGTGTAATCAAGCTATTGGTATTTGTATATGCATCTAAGATTTATTGCCAATTTACCTCAATTTTGATGCACCATTTTTTTGTAATTTTTATATTGTATTCTTCATTTGATACATATGAAGAAAAAAAACGCTTGAAATGAAACTTCTTAATGATGATTACAAAACCTTAGGAATTACCCCCTAGATTTACCCCTTATCTTCCACATTTCCCAAATAAGCGTAGATGTGTAAATTTGTTGTCACATTACCTGTGCCTTGCTGTGACTGACATAATGAAGCTAAAGTTGCTACAACCACAGCGATTAGAATCAGCGATCTTCTGTGATGCCTATGATCCTCAAAATAAAACATGACTGAAATCCTTTTCCCTTTTATGAATCTTTGCTTCAGATGTCCAAGTTCTAGATTTCAGCCAATATTTACCTTCTTCTTCGAATGAAAGAACTTTGGATGGTATTCACAGGATCCCTTGGTGCTGCAAATGCGGCGATACGCCATTTATCACTAAATTTATATCCTCCAATGGAATTCGTTTTCAATCACTGGTCAATAGTCGTTTTGTGTGTGTGTGTGTGTATTTTTTTTTACAAATGCACATGCGCAAATTCAACTCAATGCGTCATGAACTAGGCCTGGTTGGTTAAGCAAAACTGATATTATTGATTTTATTTTTCGCCAAACTCACATGATTCCTACGTTAATGTAAAATGCATTTAGGTGGCATTAAAATAATCATTGTACACAATTACTTTTTCACTGGTTACACCGTTAACATATGTGACCTGAAAAGCGATTTCCCAATCTTTATGTAATTTCTGCATTCATCTTTTCAGGAATGAGATTTCATCTCGTTTTATTTCCACTTCAGACTACTGTACAGAGTAATGTTTATGCATTGTGCATTTCTCAATTTCGTTATCAGTATTTGTGATGAAATATAACAGTAAATGTTCGACTTAACTGAATAACTCTGCAAGTTTCCCTTAAGAATCCTTAAATTCTCTCTCAAAAAGTAAAAAACAATCATGCCATATGCCCTTTATCAAAATGAATTCCTTCAAATGTATCTTTAAACACAAATAATTAGGATCATTTTGCTGACAAAAGGAGTATTCAAGCCTGTCTGAGAAATATAAATTAATGTATTTCTTTATATGAATGCCGGTTTTTTCACTTTCTCTTGCTATTTGTCAACACATCTGCCATCTATATCACCCGAATACCATGCAGAGAAGCAATTAAATTACTTCTAACACTTTTAAGTTTCAACTGATAGAAAAAATAAGGAATAAAAGTTTATCTTGAACTTGACGAAATCGCATCTAATGCTGAAAACAGATGCTTCAACCTCAATAAAATTGAGAAATTATGAACAATTGGAAGATTTAAATTGAAAAGTTATTGGCGGTTTGGTTATTTGATATGTGTTATATCTCTTTTTATACGCTCTGTGGCGTGATGTGCGCAATTTGATTTGTAAATTAGATATCGGTGATGAGTGAAATAATGATACACGATGGCGGTCAATTTGACATGTTTGACTCGACAAATTAAAAGGAAATAAAGGAGAATTTGCGAGAAAGAAGAACAGATTGATCCAACATCTACATTATTATGTCTCTATATGTTTAACTCCCCTCCACCCCCACAAAAACGATAGTATTAACAAAGAACTTATCATGGTGATGGCGCAAGGAAAACTCAAGCACGAGTACTAACTGTTAAATCTAAAAAACGATGTTTATTAAACAAAATACTCAACATATTTTAATACTCCACAACGCCTTTCTTCGGTGAATCTATATTTCACACACAGTGAAATTAATAGCAAAATCGAATGGCGAGAGCTGTACAGGGGAGGGTGGAATCCCTCTCGCTTAGCCTGGTGGAAATCATCGGATATCGATGGATAGCGCCACATCCACACTAAACTCGACCAACCAACAAGCAGTGTTTCGCCAGGATTTCAGTCCCACAATTAATCAATTGTATAATAAACTCTATTTATTCCAGAATATTAGCAATTTACTGGGTTTTTTTTCGAAATTCATCTGAATCTACACGGTTGGATAAAAAATTTGGAGGCATAATTTTCCTGCTTTGCTATATTTCATGTGACTAGTAAAACATTTTCTAAATCAAGCCAGCCCGCTCATTGATGATATCGCGTTTATGTCATCTTACGCTGATTCATATGAATACAATTACTCCAGTTTTGTTTTTATGGGAGGGGAGCAATTCTACATGTAAGTTAAATTCAATTTCATTTTTTCCATTCCATACAAAAATATTTACACTAACAGGTATAAATATGACAATTAGAATACAACATTATGATTGAGATAAACTTGCGTCATTAAAATGGAAATTGGCTGCTGTATAAAATCCTAGAGGGCTTGTCTCGACGGTCACCATAACAATACACAAATTCATAGGAAAAGATGAATTAATAGTTATATTTTATCAAGGAAACCCCCCCCCCCAAAAAAAAAAAAAAAAAAAAAAAAGGACAGTGAAAAGAATAAAAAGAACTCACAATCCAAGACCCAAAACTCTGTGGAATATAAATTTGTATTGTTTATTTTTTGAAGATCAAAACATGTGAAATCTCTTAAGCTTCCGTTTGAATAAATTCATATTTTTTTTACAACAGTTACATCTGATGGCAGTGTTCCACTGTGTCTGAACGAAGTGTATTTCAGAATGTTTTGCAAAAGCATAATAATATATGATACTTTATTATAATTTTGGTATCTATGAACTGTCCAATTCATGTAACACGTTACATTGATTATGAGGGTGATGTTTAAAAAGAAATTTCATTATTGTAATTATTAAATTTATTCCTCAAACAATGGTTTTGTATGTGCAACTTATGTAAATGAGGGAGCTATTCTTACAAATCTCTTTTACAATAGAGTACTTTTCTTATATTTGTATTTTACAATAGAGTACTTATAATTTAGGATATCTATTATCCCATAATGATGCAATGAGATAAAAATAACAAAACTAAAGTATGTACAAAGCAAGAAGTACATATTTTTGGCGTAGTTTGCTGATGACACAAATGTTTTGTAATAACTTCTCTCTCACACTAGATATGTGAGTATTCCGAGATAATTCATGGTCAATTCTAACAAGTCCGACTTCTTTATAAGGTCTCCCCTTTCTTGCAAAATGTCAGTCTTGTGTAACTTTTTTTTTGTCCTGAATCCCATTTCTTAATGTAAATGAAAACAGTATGTGACCACTTCAATGCATGTTTGCTATGTTAATAATCAGTTTTTTTTTTTTTTTTTTTTTAAACCATGTCAACTGCCATGTATAAATTTTTGTGAAAGAAATAAATAAATGAACTTTTAACTACGAAGTCTACTTTCCAAAAAACCCAACAAAGAGGGAGGGTCACAAAAGTAGCAACCAACATAAATGTTGTGTTGGTTGCATGCTGTGGACTGAAATGGATAGGCGGGGAATGAGACTTTTGTGAGTAGGCTTTGGGGAAATTAGCTTCCCTGTAGCTCACAAGGGCTAAATTGCCTTCATTTTCACAATAAAGATTCATTGATGTTTAAGTTCCAATAATCATTATTTGTTAATGGAGATGATAATGAACGCATTTACTCACACCCAATCCTACGTTAGAAAAATCATGGGATCTGTGGCAAGTCCGTTACGTGTATTGTGATTTTCTCACACTGTTAATCAGTAGTCTCTCATATATTTCCATATACATTGTTCGTGGACAACACTTGACCAAACATACAATAATATACGAAAGTATAGAGATGACATCATCAGCTCGCTCGTTGCATATTAATAAGGACCTGCATAAAACTGTTAATAATAAATAATACCAACATGCTTAGATAGCGCATATCACTGCCAAATGCGTTTATTCAAAATAATGCAACATTTTGAAATGTCATAACTTTGTTACTTTTCGTCCAATTTTGATGAAATATCCAGTGATTCTTTTTTATGAATTTGGTTGGTATTCTCATAGCGTTGAATTTGGTAAAGGGGGAGCAAACTGACCAAAACGGTATGTTGTCTCTCATTGACTATGTATGATAAATGGTTAGTCTTAAAATATACATTTTGAAATAACTATTAGTAATACAGAGGATAAATTGACCTGTAATCTTATTTGTGTAGAGAAACTCAATTTCTTTTAAGAGGAAAAGTATATACTTTGCTACTTGATAACAAAATTAGTAATAAATGCATTGAGTAGATATTTAGTGGGTTATTCCCAATTCGTCCAATTGCCAACTCGTCTACTATCATTTGGTCTACCATCAGTTCGTCCACCATCCACATGGTCTAATTGCCAATTCGTCCACTAACCATTTCGTCTAATAACCAGAAGGTCCAATAGCCATTTAGTCCATATACCATTTGTTCTAATTGGACTAAGTGTTAATTGTGTAAAATGAATGAAAATGAAATGGATATTAGACCAACTGGTTATGAGACGAAATGGTCATAGACGAAATGGTGATAAGACGTAGTGATGGTTGGACGAAATGTTCATTGGACCAAATAGTTGTTAGACGAAATGTTGATGGACGGAATGGCATTAGATTAAATGAAAGTGGACCATGGGATGAGTGGACGAGTTGGCAGTAGACGAATTGGCAATTTACCATTTAGTGTGTTATAATTCAAATGGACCTATATTACAAGACTACACTGCACAGAATGTTGCATTATGGGATATGAGTATTTGAGGTGGGGCTATAATGAAGACTGTTGGTGCGTAAGATCTTTAATCCTAAGCTAACATAGACCACAATTCTATGGAATGCCAATCTCCGCATCAATAATCGAGAGCAAATTATTCATCATACAGTTTAAAGTTGTTCAAAATAATTTTGTTCAAAAATGAAATAGAATATAGTCCGGCAGCCCAGGAGACACTAGCGTACCTACGCGGGGGCAGTCTGTCCCCCTGACGAGCCATAACCCATGCAAAGGACGTATCCCTGCCCCCCTGACGAGCTTGAAAGATCTTTTTTGCCCCCCTGACGAGCTTGAAGACCTTTATTGCCCCCCCCCCCCCTGACGAGCTTGAAGACCTTTATTGCCCCCCCCCCCCCCTGACGAGCTAGAAGACCTTGTTTTTTTTGTGTGTTTTTTTTTTTTTTGCTTGTCAAATTTTTTCTCTGGTACAAAATCCTTTATTTGTGATTGAAGACTTTTTTTTTTTTTTTTTTTGCTTGTCAATTTTTTTGGCGGACGGTTTTGCCCCCCCCTGTGGAAAATCCTAGGTACGCCACTGCCAGAAGATATATTCAACCGAAAGCCGGACAAGCAAATGACCCCATAGCTGGATGGCATGGACCCTGGAGTTTACAAAAATGCATTGCTGCCAGGTTTTATCCGTGGTCTTCCTGCCGAAATGACATAATATATGACGTCACTACAAAATGGCCCTATTTCACCATTTTTTTGACATTCTACACATAGCATGAAGTCAAGGAAGAATATCTCAGCCAAGCCATGCTTGTTTTGTATGAAACTTTCAAAATATATTGTTCAAGTAGTGCAAAAGAGACATGCAAAATTTCACGAGCAGAAATTATTGTTTACATATGCAAATTACGTCATGAAATTTGCATATCATTAGTTTGGGAGATTTCTTGCATAAAAAATTGTCGAAAATCGATTCAGAAATTTATTTTCTTTTTTAGTGTACTTCCTTTGATATATTTCCTGTCAAGCATAATATCGTTCCTTTCATCTATACGGTATCTCTACTTTAAGAAAATATATGTCAGTAATTGGAAATGAATTCAGCCCCCTTTTCAATATGGTGCGTACATAGAAATCGTGCGTTTTGGGCCTATTTTCACCATATAGCTGAGGTGTGCGAACGATATGCCTACTTTATGGATGTTTCCTGCATTTTGCATGATATTAAATATTCCAAACAACATATTTTCATCTTCATTATGTCTCTGCTGATAAATATATGATTTCAGCAAAAATTGATTGCCCGCTGGGCAGTCTATAGGCTACGTTTTCAGCCTAGTTGTCAACAACGAACCTATACCATGTATGACTGCATTATTGTAGTCGAGTCGGAAATGGGAGTTCCTGTGCACCATCATAATATATTTTTAATCAACGTTTTTGTATTGCCCAAAGTGTCTAGTTAATGAATCTTGATGTTCCCTTTGCAAAATCGTGTCCCACGCACAGTAAAAACGCAGTTAAAGATTTTATACAACGCTGTTTACTATATGAACCTTACAGTATTTGTTTAACCGTTTAAACAATCATGTTCAATTTATTGAAGATTAGATATTGAAAATTAAACTTTGTTGCTTAAGATTTAAAGTACACACCCGAAGAATCAAAAGTATTTTATAATGACTTTTGTGGTCATCATTGTAAAGGGGAAGTATTACTAATCAGATATATAACTTCACTTTTTAAAATAGTGATTAGAGTTTGCAGAAATCAGCTATCAAAAATGACTTATTTTCATGGCATATTTCTGCCTTCAACGGTCCTCCGCCGAGCTCCAGCTGAGTGACGTCACACCAAGTGCAGTGAGCAGCCCATTGAAGACGACCTTTCCAATCAGCGTTTTTTGCTCTTAGAATTGTTTATTCCTCACAAGATTGGTCTTATTATATAGATAAAAGTTTGAATTTTCTGAACAGTAAAATGAAATGCGCATTTAACATATTTTGGTAACCGATATTTAGCTTAGAAACAAATAAATTTTTTCCAGAAATATATGTGAAAAAACAAAGCATATTTTCACTTAGAAATCACACTTGCGTCAAATTGATTTTATAATCAATAAAAAACATAGACATTCGTCTTCACGACTGAACAAAAATTATGAAATGTCATTACGTAGCAAAGTCAAGGAACCACAAAAAACACGGCAATATCCATCGCGAAATGATTGGAATTGCAGTTGAATTGCCGAAGCATTATGAGGCAACAGCGGCAAACGGACTTTGATTCATATATCATTAAAAACCCCGAAAATGAGCGGCGAACGGTCTGTGGCCAAATCTGTAATGCCATTGTTTTGATGAGTGCGAGGACCCTGATTCGAACCTCTGTTTCGAGAATTTTTTTTTATTATTATATTCCTACCCAGCTCTTTTTTCTCTTTTTATTTCCATGTGAGATTCTATTCAGACCTGCATTTATTAAATCTTACTTCTTAATTCTTCATAACTTTGTCTAAAGTTATGGAAAGGGTGATCTACACAAGATTATTACATTTTTTTGAATAAATATAATATAATCTCTGATTTTCAATTTGGATTTCGCCAAAAACATAGTACATCTCATGCCACTCTCTCATTTATTGACAAAATCACAAAAGCTATTGACAACTTTGAACATACAATAGGTGTTTTTCTGGACCTCTCCAAGGCCTTTGACACTATAAATCATGAAATACTGCTCTACAAACTTGAAAATTACGGAGTTCGTGGGAAGGCCTTGGAGTGGTTCAGAAACTACCTCGTAAATCGTAAACAATTCGTAAGCATAAATGAACAAAAATTTTCTCTACAAAATGTTAACTGGGGTGTTCCCCAAGGCAGCCTCCTGGGCCCTCTTTTATTTATAATCTATATAAATGACATCCAGAACTCCTCTGAAATATTATCTTATGTCCTTTTTTGCAGATGATTCAAATGTAGTATACTCTCATCCTAACCCCGATATTTTAATAAATGTACTGAACACTGAACTTGATAAATTGGTACAATGGATTAGGGCTAACAAATTGTCAATTAATGTACAAAAAACGAAATGCATGCTTTTTAGCAATTCTTTAGAACAATTGCCATTTAATATCAAATTGGACAATAAAGACATTGAAGTTGTTACTACAACAAAATTTTTAGGTCTCATAATAGACAACAAATTGTCTTGGAAAACACACATTGACTTTATGTGTCGTACAATTTCACGCAATATTGGTGTTATTAACAAAGTTAAGTTTTTTCTTCCAACTTCCTCCCTAAAAATGCTTTATTCAACATTAATTTTACCATATTTAAATTATGGAGCAATTGTTTGGGGAAATACACACTCAACCTACCTTGATAGAATATTACTTTTACAAAAGAAGGCATTGCGTGTTATTTTCAACTTGTCCTTGAGATCTCACGCAGATGAGTTGTTTTTTAACAATAACATTCTAAAAATAAAAACACTGTACCAATATAACTTAGGTCAATTCATGTATCAGTTAAACAATAATATGTTACCATTCATATTTGATTCTTCATTTAACAAAAACAAAACTCTTCACAAATATCCCACACGTCAATCAGATGAATTCCATTTACCACTACCCCGGACCATCCTTGCAAAATCTATTTTTACTTTTGTAGGCCCTAGACTCTGGGGAACTATTAATAAAAACATCAAAGAATCACCAAGCCTTAATTCTTTCAAATATAAGTTCAAAAAATTTCTCCAAGATAACCATTGAATTTAACTCTTCATCACTCAAACTTTTGTATTTTTTTTTAAATCAAACATGATTATCATGTCACGTACGCTTTTCCATCTCTTTCGTTTTCCTGTTGATCAACGAGGTCCGTCTGTGAGTGCTGGGGCTGGATTCTGGAGACCTTTAATCTCTCTTTTTCTTACTTCCTTTTCTATTTTAATTTCCCCTATTTCCTTTTAATTTAACTGGTTCATGCTCTAGTTGTTATTTTGATTTTTATATGTTATGCAACTACAAAAATATTTATTAGGAGGCTGCACTCTACAAGCTCCGCTTTTTAGCCGCCTCCTCCATTTCCAACCTAATATGTAATAATCTTGAATATAATTTTTGTACAGGAATACTTGAAATATGTTTTGTTATTTTTATGTTAAAATGTACAAAATAAACTGTAATTGTTGAAAATGGAAATAAACGAAATGAAATGAAATTGCTGCTTTTGATTTTCAAGTTCTTGATTAGATTCTACACTTATTTGGGCAGGGATGGGAGGGGTAGAGGATGAGTTAAAAGTCAAGTCCACATCAACTAAAAATTATTTGAATAGAGTAATTTTCCTTGTTTTTTATGTTTTTTTTACTCAAAACAGTTATATACATAAAACAATGATATGCAAATTAGAGTTGATTATGTCATATCACATTAATTTCAATTTTTTTGGCATTTTATTTTTTATTATTTAAATTTGAATCAAAGTTTTTAAGAAATTTTCTGCAATATTTTATTATTTTTCTTTAAATTCAAATGAATTTTTGGTTGGGTGGACTTCTCCTTTACTCTTCACATGGAATGCACAGCAATATTTATCCAGAAACAAAATTGTCTTAAAATATGCAAACCAATAATTGGACACATGTTCACTTTCCTTTCATCCAGGCCAGCTTCCTTACATCCACCGGGCTTACAGTCTTATAACAAAAATGATGAACCATCGCACAACTGCACACAACATTCACAGTGCTTCACAATAAATATTTCACTTTTGTTCATACATGCAATGATTATTGTGGAAAACAAATAAAAGGCTTACCCATATTCAAATACCGTTTAAAAGGACTAATATATTATACCTTTCGAGAAAAAAATTGTGACGACATATACATGACACTTAACTTTCAGCAATCAGCACGTTAGATAACTGATACAGAGTTGCTAACAAAATATAACTATGGGGCATTGCAAGAAACTTATGTTCAATTGCAAATCAAGCGTAAGTCTTAAATTCAAATACAAGCGTAATAAGTCGAGTTGCAAGTGTAATTCAACTTCATGTTTCTGTTTAATCAAAGGACTTACCCTTGATTTAGGACGTGTGATTGAATAGAAAATTTCTCACAAAATGCCCTAGTTACATTAAAATTGTTCTTCCGTTTTAAATTGTGTGTTCTTATATTTGAAAAGCTGTATTCCTGTCCAAGTCAATGTAGTCCTCTCCAAAACTGCTCTAAATTGTTGTTTCCAAGATCAATAAAGATAAATTTCCTGTTGTATTATTATCAGTCCAGAACTTGCAACCCGTAGCTCCAAGAAAGCAGAGTGAAGAAAAAAATCGCTACATGTCCAAAACAGTTAAAGGACATGATGGAATCTCCCAGATTGAAGTAGTCAGCAGAGACCAGAGTCAGCAAGTGTGCAGATCTGTATGTAGAAGAGAGAAAACAGAGAAATAGTCTAAATAATCAAATCAAAGTATGAATTTTATTTTGTTGATGATTATGATCGAGGGACTACAAGAAATACTGTCTGCAACAGCCACAATATTTTTGAACAAACTGGTTAATAAATGTACTACAGGCTACGGTAGGAAGTACACTAGTAGGAAGCCTACCAGACATTTTAGTTTGAATTTAATCAGTTTATATTCTAGTTTTGGTGCACAGATTATCATCATCATCTGATACAGAAAGAAATCGGTGCAGTGGCTTGTAATTCCCGGTCGACGACAAATAATAGTAGATTTAGACTGGGAAAAGTTACACTCAGAGCAATGGTGCTCTACCTCAGGTGATGTTCGTGTAGGCTCCACTCCACTTCACTACCGCTAGATCTACACTACGCTACACCTATAATGTGTAGCGTAGTGTAGCAGTAGTGAAGTTGGGTGGAGCCTACACGAACATCACTTGAGCCATGCTCTCTGGGTCATTACAAAGAGTGCATTTATCTTCATTGTTGAAAGAAACACCAGACTCTAATTTCGGTCAGGAATCAGTGTAACCACTGCTGAAATTTCGTCTGGATTCATGACATCCTTATTCTGAGTAGAATAAAAAATAGCTTGATTAAACATTCCTCTGAAACGGCAGATTTTTCAGTCTAACCAGGCCATTGCCTGGCCAGTTTAGAAATCTGACTGAAGAAAAAATCTGCCGCAAAAACATAAAAAAGACTTTACGTAGTCAAAATTGGTAGTACAGCATGAAATAATGCATGATTCTAAAATTATATTAGATCTGTATTTGTCATCTGACCTGAATGCATCGTCAGTCAGACGCCAGAACAAGTACAATTTCCAAACATGCTTACCTTGACTTTAACTTTAAGGTACATCATAGTTCATTGTATGACGCCTTTGTGGATGGATCAAACATCGTAACGTGCAGCATCGGCTCCCCTGCAGTACCCCAGCGGCAAGCAATGAATGGCCCGCTACAGTTTGGAGTTTTCCAATTAACACTGACTCACTCACCGACTGACTGGAGTGGAGCATCACAACGACGACTCTCCAGTGGACAAAATCGGTCTTTACAGTTCACAATTCAATAAAAACGGGCAAAGTAACACAGTTCTGGTTCACTTTTAGTCTGAAGTTGTCGAAAACAGAAATCGGATACCACATTACATGAAGAAAACGATAAATTCGGAAGATATTGAACAGGTCAGTAAGGTGATGCACAGAGGGATGATGAGCTCGTTGATTGTGTGACGTCATTATTCTCGACTGTTTTCGAAAGCGCGATTGTCGGTCTGGGGGCGGCTGGGGGGCTGAGAAGGGTCTCTAATAATTTCATTTCTTGCATTTCCACGACCTCTATAAGACTTTTTAGTTACATATTTTTGTATAAAAAGACAAGACCTTTCCATCCATATACAATTTGTCTATAATCATCACTTTCGTGAATTTTCTTCGTGTGTGTACTTTAAACACTTGTTTAAACTGTTTAAACAATTACTGTAAGGTTCATATAGTAAACAGCGTTGTATAATTTTTTTTACTGTGCGGGGTTCAAAATTGATATCTTTGGCGGCCCTCTTGGATTTTTAAAATGAATATTCATTATTTTATTCTTTTTTTGCACAGAGTGTGACAATGGGACAATCTTACATGAATAAGCATTTCACTATGATTTGGATAGTAGAAATCGGTTGAAATCGTTTTCTGGATAGTCCGGTTAATATATTTTGAAAAAAAATAAGAATTCATCCAAAAATTTTGGTCAAAAATGTTCATGTGCATTGACATCTATCTGTTTTATCTTGCATCGCCTTTGTTGATGTGCCTAACACGCAGAAATGCATGTAACGTGCGTGGCGATAGAAAGGTAAATATTACTTGTATGAGGGTAAAACTGAGGCGTTTTCTACACAAAGCAACTTTTATAAGAATGAAACCTCTTGAAAAAAATAGAGGATCGAGGCATTGCTCTGCATTTTCATTTTGCATGCAATTACTTTCGGGCTCCTTAAAGCATAGTTCCACAAGAGACTGTAGAAGGTACCCCACCCTTATCTGTATAGCTTGACTATTAAGATATCGTGCTTTTCGGAGCCCCCAATGTGGCAAAATGTTGTTTTGGCTATGCAATATTTTTTTCCTTTATATCACTTAGAGACAAAATAGTAGGCTTTTCTCTATCAGCTTCACATAAAGACGTTAGGGCATAACAAAGCCTACTCCCTCAGGGGGCTGCCAAAGTCACCCAATCCCTTTTTCGTATTTTGCAAATTTCTCAGAAAATTCGCCATTTTGGAGAACACTTGAGGCCAAAGGTGTTTCTGCTTTGCAGTAAAGCCACTTTTATTGTTTTGTAACCACATGGAGATGACAAAGTAGGATCTTCTTTATTAGCTACATAAAGATGTGCTGGCACACCGAAGCCTTTCCCCTTCAGGGGCTGCCGAACTCTCCCCACCGTTTTTGCCTATGTTCCCTCTTTATTGAAAAAAAATGCAGTGTTTGAGCCCCCATTCAGGCAAAAGGGCATTTCTGCTATATAGTAAAGCTAGTTTTGATTTTGGAAACCACTTTACTACATAGCAGAAACGCTTTTTGCCTCAATGGGGGCTCCAAAATGGCATATTTTCCCATAAATGGGTAAAATACGTTTTAGGGGTGGGTAAATTCGGCAGTCCCCCTAAGGGGATAGGCTTTGTTGTATTAGCACTTCTTTATATGTAGCAGATAGAAGAAACTCTAATCTTTTGTCTCCATATAGTTTTAAAATAATAAAATTGGCTTTACTACATAGCAAAAACGCTTTTTGCCTCAATGGGGGCTCCAAAATGGCATATTTTCCCATAAATGGGTAAAATACGGAAAAGGAGTGGGTGACTTTGGGAACCCCCTGAGAGGGATAGGCTTTGCTGCGCAAGTACTTATTAGCAGCATATAAAGTTAAGTCTACTCCTTTGTCTCCACGTAGTTTCAAAACAATAAAACTGGCTTTACTACACAGCAGAAACGCCTTTTTGCCTCAATGAGGGATCCAAAATTGCATATTTTCCAAAAAATTGGTAAAATATAGAAAAAGGGTGGGTGATTTCGGCGAGCCCCTAAGGGGGGTATGCTTCAATATGCCAGCGCCTCTTTATATGTAGCAGATAGAGGAAACTCTACTCTTTTGTACCCACGTAGTTTCAAAACAATAAAACTGGCTTTACTACACAGCAGAAACACTTTTTGCCTCAATGAGGGATCCAAAATTGCATATTTTCCCCAAAATAGGTAAAATATAGAAAAGGGGTGGGTGATTTCGGCGACCCCCTAAGGGGGGTATGCTTCTATGTAGCAGATAGAGGAAACTCTACTCTTTTGTCTCCATATAGTTTAAAAATAATAAAAGTGGCCTTACTATATAGCAGAAACGCTTTTTTCCTCAATGGGGGCTCCAAAATGGCATATTTTCCCATAAATGGGTAAAATACGTAAAGGGGTTGGTAACTTTGGCAGTCCCCCTAAGGGGATAGGCTTTGCTGTATCAGCACTTCTTTATATGTAGCAGATTTCTCTATGTAGTTTCAAATCAATAAAAGTGGCTTTACTACATAGCAGAAACACTTTTTGCCTCAATGGGGGCTCGAAAATGGCATATTTTCCCATAAAAAGGTAAATTATGGAAAAGGGGTGGGTGATTTCGGCGACCCCTAAGGGGGTATGCTTCAATATGCCAGCACCTCTTTATATGTAGCAGATAAAGGAAACTCTACTCTTCTGTATCCATATAGTTTCAAAACAATAAGAGTGGTTTTACTACATAGCAGAAACGGTTTTTACTCAATCGGGGCTCCAAAATGGCATAGTTTTCCATAAATAGGTAAAATACATAAAAAGGGTGAGTGACTTCGGCAGCACCCTGAGGGTTTAGGCTTCGCTATGCCAGCACTTCTTTATATGTCGCAGATAGAGGAAAGTCTACTTATTTATCTCCAAGTGGTTAAAACAATTAAAGTGACTTGACTGCAAAGTAGAAACGTCTTTTCCCTTCAACGGGGCTCAAAAAATGGCGAATTTTCCAAGAAATGGGCAAAATACGAAAAAAGGATGGGGGACTTCGTCGGGGGGTAGGCTTTGCTGTGCCCTCACTTCTTTATAATGTAGCTGGTAGAGAAAAGCCTAATGTTTTGTCTCCAATAAAATAAGAGTTGTTTTTCTACATAGAGGAAACACCATCTTGCCATATTGGGGGCTCCAAAAAGCACGATATTTTATAGTCAAGCTACTAATAAGGAAAGGGCACCTTCCTCAGGCTCTTGCGGGTGTGACTAAGACACAGAGGTTGCTTTTTGGTGTCATTTTATCGCAATATCGAGTAAAACATGGTATTTGCCCTTTAACTAAGCAAATTAAGACATTCATATATACTGTCATGAAGCGTTTCAGTATTCTCGGTATAATATATCCTCTTTCGTGTCGAATGCTGATTTTTTGCAATAGTTGTTGATGTTAATGATTGAACAGATAATATCAATGCACATGCACATTTTGGACCATTTCAAAATATATTAGCCGGACTTTCCAGAAAACGATTTCAATCGATTTCTACTATCCGAATCATAGTGAAATGCGTATTCATTTAAGATTGTCCCATTGTCACACTTTGCAAAAAAAATATGAAAATAATCAATTTTCATTTTAAAAATCCAAGAGGGCCGCCAAAGATATCGATTTTGAATCCCGTGGGACACGATTCTGCAAAGGGAACATCAAGATTCATTAACTAGACACTTCAGGCAATACAAAAACGTTGATTAAAAATATATTATGATGGTGCACAGAAGTGTGCCCCCCCCCCCCTTTTTTTTTCTTTTGCTTGTCAATTTTCTTCTGGGAGGAAATATCCTTAATTTTCCTTGAAAAATGTGCCCCCCTTTTTAGAAAATCCTGGATCCGTCCCTGACCACCACCGCCACCAAAATAGGCAGCAACAGTAAAGCATCACCGTCATTATCATTACAATCACCATCATCTTCATATTGAATAGCCCAGTACCACCACTATCATCACCATCATTATCATATCACACTTATCAACGTTCATCACCACCTCCAACACATTTACCACCAGTATAATATCACTACCATCATCATCATCACCATCATTATCACATCACGATCGTCACAACTTTTATAACCTCCCCCACAATTACCACCAATGCCACTACCATCATTATCATCATCATCATCACCATCATTATCATCATCATCACCATCACCATCATTATCATCATCATCATCATCATCAAATCAGCTTTATCACCACAATTAATATCACTACCTCCACCATTTATTCAGCAGCAGCATCATCATATCTACTTGAAATCATGTACAATCAATACATTCACAGAATGAACCAAGTTCCTCATACACGAACAACATGAAAAAGAGTCACAAATTCGTAGGGAAGCTCTTTTATTAATCAATAATAATCTCACACAACACATTGTATCAACCAATCTATTCAACAGTATATAATGTAGCATTATAAAAATATTGTATTGACCATGAAAAAATATAACATCTCTTGATTTGCATAGTTACTGAATTCATGAAAACACTGCCAACAGATACCAATTTAGTAAAGAATATCTGAAGACATGTTTGTTATGGAAGCAGAAATGCGAAAAGACTTTTGCTTGATAATTCTATTTCTATTTCTTTCATTGTCTTTTTTTTTCTCTTTAGCTATCAATGGAAGAGCATTCTAATCAAATTGATGACAAAAATACAATAAAATACACAAGGTTAAAAACTATTTGTAAACACAGACGAAAGACACAATACAGGAAAAACCTCCAGAAAGGTCAAAGACTTACTGGGTAACAAAGGAAACATTTAGATCTATTTCTACTTAGAAAGGCTTCTAGAGTCAGCGCAAGGGAGTCCACTTATATCTGACAAACTAGAGAGCTAGCACCATTTCAAAGCAAATCAATAAAAAAGAGCATAAAAAGATGTGAATGGTATACAATCATATATATATCCCACACCACTATCAAAGAGACAAGACATCAATAAGATGGAAACATTAATTTGAACTACAGTTTTGACAAGAAAATTGAAAATATATGGATATGAAAATACATTATATTTTGATCATACTTTAACCTGTCAATCAAATATATAGTAAGGCACATTTGTCATATCATTGGATAGATTGGTGAAGTACAAGATCATGTATTCAAATCTAGTATCAACTTTCTGGTCAGCCTTCAAGGTAAATCGTGTCACTGGAGTCTTCATTTTTGTCCTTTTCTGGTAAAATTTGGAATTTTTTTCAAGCCATAAAATAAGAGACTTCCCTACAAATAATTCATTATTGCTTTGCGAACACCATGGCAAGAATTTCAGTCTGCATAGATTAAAAAAAACACACACCAGACGAGAAAAGGGATGCTCCAGTTTTATGAGAGGCTGCCAGAGGTTATGATAAATAGTCTCCAAATTTCATATTCTTTTTTCTGCTTTTTGCTGCTATTTTCAAAGACAATTCAAAATAGTTTAGAAAAGGGTCAGAATCTATGAGAAACAAACAGGTCCCAAAGTAATACCAAACTCTTGACCTTCTCCTCCAATATCTGAAGGAGCAACGTCAACAATTGGAAGACGGGTGTTTCTCCTGGTGGAATAGTTTATAACAGTCTGGCTCAATTCTGATGATCGGTCCTATGAAGAAAAAAAGAAGAACAACAATTGGTTATTTTCATTTTAATAACAGTAACATGGCATTATCTAATGGACATGAAATATAGCCCCATTATAAAAAAATTTTATCGACCAATTAAATCAAGAAGTTTTGTTAAATGCAAACATTACTGAGGCATTCAATTGTCTGGAAGCAAATTTTGTCATCCCATGTTTTTTATTTCATTTGTTATCAATTTATGAAAGCGAGAGCCAGATCTACCTTAGATGTGAACATGTCATAATATGTATGTACTTAAGTGAAATGAACAATAACAGTCTTCTTTTTAGGAAACGGTGCCATTTTCGGGCTAATGCAGAAAGAACTGGATTCAAGCTCAACTCCTAAAAATCACAACTCCCCAAATCGGAAACGCTTGATTAATAACTGATCAACTGAAACACTGGACATAGGCAAGGATGGCATTTCATAAAAAATATCAAAATATTGTTATCACATTGTTATAGTGGTATATGATGTGCTGAAGGCAAATATGTCTTGGCAATTGTAACTTCGCAATTATTAACATATTTATAAAAATGGGGCCCAAATCTAACTAAGATGTGAACATGTTATAATACAAAATAGAACTTAATCAGCAATACCCCCTTGGGCTTGTGGCATTAAAAAATGCAATGAAAGAAAAATAAAATGAAAATTAATTTTGAAAAGCGAATTTGAAATTTGTATTTTTCTGATTAGCCCCAGGTCATAATACTAATGAATAACATGAGTATAAGCACTACTGTATAATCTGTACATTTTACAAGAGGTTTCATTATATTCTTGTATGACTCTGCTGCATCAAACACTACAAGGAGAAGAAATATCAGTATGCTATCCACATGCAGTTGCTGTGTGCTAAATACACAGACCAAATTTTGCAAGTGTATGAGCAACCTCAAGCTAGCAAAATCCAGGGGTGTGATTGTGTGTGCATGGGGTGGGTATGTGTGCACATGTATGCTATCATTTGGGGTTCTTTACATGTGAAAGAGATACACTTCAAAAATAAGTCACTTGTTTATTATTGTGAAGGGAATGAATCAAGTGAGCATAGTATTTATAATGTATTTACAACTAGCATAATCTGGTGTAAAAGAATTTCTCTGGGTGGAATGTGTCTGAACAAAAACAAAAAACACCATTCATGAAAATACCTGTATGCAAAAAAAAACTCACTAAGACAGTACCCAATAACTGTTAGGAAGACGATCATCGTTGTTATTTTATCACTATTTATGTTACTGTCATTATCAATCTCACCATTATCTAACAATTGGTTGAAACTAATCATATAATATTAAATGTAATTTACACGCTCTTGTATCAAATTTCTGCCTAATAGCTCACCTAAGTATACTTGCATTTATCACAAAACACTGAACAAGGCAATATGATTTTTTTAAAGAAGAAAAAACAATAACTTACTTGACATCCATCATTTCCAATAACTTCATATTGTTCATAACTTGGTGCATTAGGTGATAACTCTACATCTGATGTGGTCATGAGTCTCAGAGCCTGCTCTGTTGATTCAGTAGTCCTGTCATTTACAGCTACAGATTTCTTACAGTGATAGGTAACATTCTGGTGTGCTCTTGTGGATAACAGACGCAGGAAGGTAAGTTGAACTTCACTAGCATGGTATGAGAACTGTAGGGTGGAATAAAGGGCCGGAGCAAACAAAACATTAGTTTCAAACAAAAATAAGAACAAATCAGGAGCAAACAATTCAAAGGGCATTTGATAGAAGAACCAAGGGTCATTTTTTGACATTGTTGGGTACTGGTATTCCTTAAGATAAGGATCCTCCTAACTCTTTGTTGACACATTTAAATGCCACTTTAATTTCTGCATATAAATCCTACTTTTCCTCATTGCTCAAGTAAGCAACATTAGTATTTTCCTATCAAGTGTATTTTATCCTATTAATTTCTATACCCCAAATGATTAAAAAGTCATCATAAAAAATGTATTGGAAGTTAGAAATTCATCAATATGCTTTGAGAAACAGCGATTTTGATTTACCTTTCATGTTGTGAATCGACAGATTTATTCACAAATCAACAAAGTATGAGGCACACTGACACAAAGAAATCAAATTCAAAGGGAATTTCAAACACAAAACCCAAGAAGAGCAATTTTTATCAAGATGTTCTTAACTGAAATAAAATTATACTTGACATTAAAATAAAGATTACTAGAGAGAAACCCACCTTATCTAGACCCATTTCACTGATATATCTTGATCCGGCTGCGCCTTCATACCATTGTGCAGGTGCGATCTGTGAAAAAAATCGTGAGAATGATTAATACAACATAATAACCGTAATTATCGATAAACCACCCCTTTTCTTTTAATTCTACGATGGAGACAACTTAACAAGGGACTTGCAATATGCAGAATTCTAGGAAAAGTCCAATCATTTATTTACCTCTTTTATTATGACCCTTAAACCACCAGACAAGTGCATTATTTTAAGCACTCTTAATTGGGGTGTACACTCTTTTATTTTTAAGGGTGGTAATTTTTCAGCTGAATACTTTGAAAGCCAAATTTAATCTGGTTAACGTATTAGGTGTTTTATACAGCTTTCAATAATGTGTTATTTGATAAGGAAATTATTATTAGTGCAGCTATGTCTACACAACTCCATTCTCAATTCTTCTGACTTTTTCCAACAAAGTTTCAACTCTTCTTAGTTTGGTCCCTGTTGCATCAATTTCTATGTTTACCTTAGCAGAAAAAGCCTTTACAATAAGGGTGTCTTTAAAAAAAATGGTTTATTCACAATAATTCCTGGGTATTGCCCTATGATTAAAGATTTTTGGGTTTGTTTCTCTATATCTTTCTCTTTCTTTTGCTCTTCCAATTTACTTCCCAGCATTGCCATGCAATGTCTGCATGAAAGATTCAAAAAGTCAAACATACCGAATCAACTACAGGTGTAATGCAAGTCTCTGGGCCACCACTCTCTCCACGCTTCACACAATGAGCTAGGAAAGC
Organism: Lytechinus pictus; assembly: GCF_037042905.1. Taxonomy (NCBI): domain Eukaryota; kingdom Metazoa; phylum Echinodermata; class Echinoidea; order Temnopleuroida; family Toxopneustidae; genus Lytechinus; species Lytechinus pictus. The sequence goes on along the minus strand of NC_087247.1, from coordinate 43,809,341 downwards.
ATCCTTGACAGAGCCCTCATTGGAATCAATCCAGTAGTTGCCTGTTTGAGAAAATAAATAATCAATTAATTCTGGAAAATATGTAAAAGTCTAACTGTGTAATCCATCACAAGGATTTGTTTTTTGCTGAAAGCCATTTCTTTCTTAAAGAACTCTTTATTCAGCAAAAAAAAATTATATTCATTTCACAAGAAGGCAAAAATTCAAAATATTACTTTGAAAATGGTATCACTTCCAAAAGCAATAGCATGGTATAACTCTGTAAAATGGTCTTGTATCTAAAGGAATTTCTTAAGATCCAATAGATACCAGGTAAAAATTTAACTATGCAAAGGGTGTGGTTTCTTAATATTGCTTCATCGATACAGTATCACTTAAAAGTCACTTCAAAATGTCCAAAATAGTATACAATGTAATGTATTTAAAAATCCAATAAAGTGTATTCCCTCTTTTCATTTTGTTTAACCCTGCTCTGACCAGTCCTTTTTGGTGGCATTCACTTGGGATAGTCGAGTAACTCCCATATCCATTCTCTTACCTTCTTCAGCATCTGGGAAGCACTTGAAGAGATCCTTACAGCTACGGAGGGGTTGGTCGCGGCTTCCAAGAGGTTCAAAGAGGGAGCGAACTTCACTCTCAAACTTGGCAATGTATTCCTGGAATTTGGTTCTGTCGATCTCATCAACTGTCTTGGGAACCTCATCACGGTACTACAGCAAGGATTACAAATACAAGAATATCAGTATTCCAGAGCAAAATGGCTGCATATATGCAAACTTGCATTAACTTGTACTTATAAATCACATACAAGAAAGAGAGGATGAAAGAAAGGACAGGTGGATACATTACATTAGTTATATTCAAGAAGAATGTAATAATATGCTATATATATTTGTTTCATTTTCAGTGATGCAGAGTAACAGATAAATCCATAGAGACCTGACTACTTTCATTGTATGGTATTTTTTCTATACATTTAAATGAAACTGAAATTAAAGAAAATTAAATTGTATATATGGACTTACATAGTGAGAATACTGGCTGGGTCCCTTGGATTGTTGAACTGGCATACGTGGCATGGCAGCAGCCTGTAAAATAATCAAGATTAAATTCCAGGGGGATTAATCAAGAACTAAAATCAATTTTAAGAAGATGTAGACCTAGCTAATATCATAAAATGTAGACTAGTATATGATCACAGAAAGAATTATGCAAATGGTTCTGTCACAGACATTGATCTAAATCTGATAAACAGCTTTCTATCATTTCTTGGTGAATCTAAAGAGTATAATTTTAACACAATTTCTAGATATTTGCTACAAATGGATGCCAGGAAAATCCCACTGAATTAAACATCATCAAAACAACACAAAAAAACAGATACTTAGTTTTTTCATCTGCCTGGCAAAACATGATGAATCCTTGTCAATTTACCATTATTTCAAATAAATAATATTAATAAATGTTGCAAAATCATTTTTCAAAGAAAGGTACAGCAGTGTCTTTTAATTGATCAAAATACAAAATAAAAGATATTAAAAAGACTTACCATTGAGACTTCACCCTGTACAGAGACAGAAAATAAAAACATGATTTAATTATCATCTTCCAATTTTGCAAACACGGGTAATTTTAAGTGATATCTGCTTCAACCACTAATTCACATGGAATGTCTTAATCATTCTTTCCAACATGTTATTAATTACATCAAATGTAATAGTAACATTGAATTTGTTATACAGGTAACTATAAAAGTTCAAAAATATTTCCAAGTTCATGTTTTCATAGCATAGTTTATATGTATTTTTTTTCTTAAGCAAAAATACAAATGTAGATGAATAATGCACAAACAGCTACAAAATGATAATATCGATTTCATCTAGGACTTCTATTAATGGATTTAATTTCATATTTGTTATTGCCCCTCTTGAAACTAGTTCCTTAGTTCTACATCAATGTAGATAAACTAAGTCAAACTTACTGGTGGTCCAGGTGGTCCAGGGGGTCCTGGAGGTCCAGCAGGTCCAACACCTCCACGCTCTCCACGGGATCCCTACAAACAAACAAATAAACAATACCTCATTTACTGAATCAAATCATGTATTGATCTTGTGCAATTTTGCAAAAAAAGAAGATTTTCTCCTTGATAAAAGATTAGAAGATCCGTGATTAGTGAAAAAATGTGGGGATCAATTTATCCTTACAAGTTGCACATTGATGTATGATGTAAATAACTCCTATTATTGGATTTCAGAGCATCACAAAATTCAAATAATATAAGAACAATTAGTCTACTTATAGACCCCTATAATAGGTTGTTCGGTTATGTAAATATAAAAAACGGTACTTACTCCACCTCCACGAAGTCCTGGGGGTCCACGGGGTCCTGACCTTCCTGTCTTTCCACTCTCTCCAAGAACTCCCTAAAAAGGATAACAATTTGTTCAGAAACCACGTTTAATTGGAGCTGGTATGTCACATAAATATTTGCAATGAAGTGGAAACCAGAAATTATTATTTTTAATAAATTTAAATTACAATATACAATAATATAATTAGGAACTCATTCAGAATTGCTTTCACGAGGTAAAAAAATTAAAATACAAAAAGTCAATTTTATCAGATTTTTCCCCATTTTTCTCACTACTATTATTTTGCAAGATTTCATTACAACAAATTTGGGGGTAGAAACCATATAGTATGCATTGTATTCATATGCACCTTCTTGTTAAAAAACAAATTTATTTTGGAATACTAGTACTCTATACACATAATAATTTCAGGTGGTGTAATGTTTAAAAAAATTTAAAATATTTCATGTTATAATAAAAGTATACAGAGTGGAAGAAAAAACAATGATATCATAAAGAAAATTATTAAAACTCTTCCTTTTGACAGCAAAATTACAAAATGTTATGCACAAAAAATGTAAATATAATGGATATAAAGTAAGATACTTACGGGGATACCTCGGGTACCCTGTGGTCCACCCTCTCCATTAGGTCCTGGCTCACCCTAAAGAAATGAATTAAAAATGAGATATCATGAACATTTGATTGATTAGAAAGACATGGGCTAGTACTATCAAGCATGAGATATCCTCTGCAAAATAATAACAAAAAAGCAAATAGATATTCACAAAAAAATTTGAATCATAGTTAACATACACAAAAAACTAAGAATAGATATTTTCACTTCGTTTCAGGAAAAAATATAAATGTATTGGCTGTGTTTTCAGCAAAAAAGTAAATTTCTAGCATTCATGAAGCAGGTAAATCTAGAAGCCAAAGAAAAAGTTATCAGTAAAGATGTACTGCGCAGTTCCAGTTAAAATGTTGACATCCGTAAATCAAATAATGCACCCACCCCCCTGAAAATATTTATATGATAAATAAATAAAATGAATTAATAAGAGATAATACTTACTGCAACTCCAGGCATTCCCATCCTACCAGGCATTCCACCTTGTCCCTTATGTCCCTACAATGTGGGATAGAACAGAAACAAAACAAATAGTTTCAGGATAATTAACGAAAAATCAACTTATAATAAATTCAACTAGCTAGGTGAACAATCTGACACAAACCGTTTAAAACTTCATCTTCTTATCTTATAATTATCCAAACATATGTAGGAATATTTCTTTTAATTTTTTTTCAACAATGTTCTTCATTACTTACTTTCGAAAATCAGGAAATGTATTTCAGCATATAGATTCTCTTTAAAAGAACTACTGATTAAGTAGTGGCTAAATCTAGGGTGGTAGTAGTTTCATCCTCTGGCAAAAAACGCTATTCACCTTCAGCCATAACTGTTATTCATATTATATTTATATCTTTGAATCATACATACAACTACAGAAAAAAAACCAATAACTTTATGAATTATATACATTAAAATACTTGGATTTTTTTCTTTACATGATCATTTTCATCATTCCACCATTAATTTTCAATACATGTCATTGAATATACACACAACTCCAACATATCATTCTACTTTGGGTGAAATAATTTCTCTTTTTTGATGCGTATGTGCAGATATATATGTCTCCTCCTCACATAAAAGTGCAATTCAGAATCAAAATTCAAATTAAAGCAAAATTGATCCCAACATGATTTGACAATAATTTTAGATACCAGCTAATGCATCCTAGCATCTATTGCAGCAGAGGTATAAAAAATACATCAGAAAATGAAAGTCAAAGTGTGTACTCACATTAGGTCCTTGGTTACCAACGTCACCGCGGGGTCCAGCAGATCCCATGGGTCCCTTGAGAGAGTAAGAAAAAATGTGAACGTGTAAATATCACAGAAAATAATAAGAGTTTGTAACTATCTCATTATTATCACAAATCATGTTTGCTGCATCTATGAACAGGCTTATTCAATTCAGAAAAGTGTATCAATTTCTTTCCTTTCATTAGAATATTTTTTATTTATTACATGGTTGACATATTATCTGTCTATTCCTAAGAAATACTAAAATATTGTAATATCACTGCTTTCAATTGATAATGTTGTAAAACCTTAAAAATCTGTGTTTTGTCCATGCACACTGGCAAAATTCTCATCTTCAAAGGAAGAAAAAAAAACAGTGTTTTGCTCCCAGTTTGAAGGATAGAAATTGACCGAATAAGACTTTAAACAATCAATTATCTTGAATGAATTGAAACTAACCATTGGTCCAGTAGCTCCGGATTCTCCAACGCTGCCAACTGGACCTTGTGCTCCCTGCTTACCACGGTTTCCACGCTCACCCTGTGCTCCCATAGGTCCAACAGATCCCTGTTATAATAAACACACATAACATTATCAACAATATCTTCAACAGGCTCAATTCTAGCTCTAATATATCTTAGGAAATAAAAATCTACAGAATTAATAATTCACATCAAGAATGAATGTATATCAAGTCAAATCCTTCCCCTTGGATTAAGAGCAAGAAACAAAAATGGTGTCAACTATGAAACTTCTGGTAGTGTTAAGCAATGGGCAGGATTTAGCGAAGAAAGCTTGCACAGGTTAATTTGAGATGTTAAATCACAGGTCTAGAACACATAAAAGGTAATATTTCAAAAAGAAACTTTGTTTCAATCTAATTGTTTTACCAATCAACTTATCAGGCTCTATGAGTGAGACATTATCAATGGGTGTAGAAACCCATTACATATACTATTTGAATACAACATTGTAGATGAAAAGAGAAAGAAGCTAGCTACTCACACGTGGTCCCATTAGTCCATTCATGCCATTGTTACCCTTGGGTCCAGTGTCTCCACGTGCACCAACAGGTCCAACTGGTCCAGCTTTACCATCTTTACCATCACGGCCCTGTCAACAATGAAACAATTATATGAATTACTAGTGGCATTCTGCTTAATTATTCAATTTGAAAAAAAAAATAATTGACCAATGGCCTTGTTGAATATCTCAAAGAAACATATCACTTCAATCACAAATACATCTTCGTTGAATATAGGGATAGAGCGGTTAATAACAGAGCATGAATAATAGGAGAGCACATTTGCACAAAACTTACATCACTTCCTGGCATTCCACGAGATCCAGCAGGTCCAGCTGGTCCCATGCGTCCACGTTCTCCACGCTCACCATCAGGTCCAGTGGATCCTGCATCTCCATCAGTACCCTAGGTAACATAAACAATCAATTATTTAGTCAGTATGCAATAGGACTGAATAAACAGAATGTTCAGCAGTGTAGATGATGTCAACTGAACTAAATAGCATATGACAAGAAATCAACAAAGCGACTTGTGCTAAAACTGAGATTTGCAGCAAACTTCTGATCCATGAAAAGGAATGGGATTCGACAAGGAATATCAACATAAAGATATTAAGCAATATGCTAAAAGAGAAGAGCATCACTTCCATCACGAACCATTTCAGTGCAGCCATACATGTAGAATTGTATAATTGTGTTTTTATTCTGCATCATATTGCCCATGAGCATAACATTGCAAAGAAGCATAATGATACAAATATAATATCCTATCAAACAAAGACAAATGCATTTGGAATTTCATGACATTGTATACTTTGAAGTACGTTTGAAGCTTACGACCATTAATTGCACTTTCTTTGTTTTCCTGTTGATGCCCATGGATTGATTTAACTTTTGGAAAATTCTTTTTGGTATATGGAAGGTACATTATGCTGTGCAATACTCTTCTGTTTTACAAATACTTTTATTGGTTTGAAAGTTCATAGACACAAGTTAATATGGGGATACATACCCGTCTTCCAGGTGGTCCAGCAGGTCCAGGTGGTCCCATAAATCCAGCAGTTCCCTACAAAGCAAGAACACATTTTCCTCAATAAACTAAAGCTACAGTTTAACTTAAAATGGCAGCAAATAATGATTTTATGAGAGTCTTGAGAAAAAAAAATTGTCCTCATATCAGTGTAGACCTGCTCTACAAAAACCTATTTGACCTTGTGATACTGAAAAACAGTGACTGAAGATCTCCATTACAGATAAGTTCATGTGGAAGAGTATATTTTACTTATATCTCAGCAATTACACATTTTTACCAGAATAATATCTTTCCACTTAGGATTCTGTTTGAGCTCATTTTAAGATAGTACACAACTGGCATTTGATTTTTCAAAGAGTCACTTCTATACAATGTTCATTAAAAAACATTAAAAATAAAGAAACAATAGTGGAAATAACAAACTATTCATGAAAAAAAAAATGAATATACTACAACAAAATGTTGATTTTAAGAGAGGAAGTATACAAATCTTACCAATGCTCCCAAGCCTCCACTCAGTCCTTGAGGTCCCATTGGTCCCATAGGTCCCTGTTAGGTAATAAGAAAACAAACACACAAATTGAATGAATGGAAAAACAGACAAAATAATCGATGGATGAATGAATGATTGAATTGAATACTGATACAAGTACATGTATGGATAAATGAATGAATGAAAAAATAATAAATAATAAGAGGAATTTGCATGAAATAAATGACAAACTAGGGTACTCATAAATGTCTGAACAGACACTCTAAAAATGTCATTGACACATCATGTTATCATGCACTCTGTTCTCCAAAAGTAGAAAAAAAATTTAGAATATATTTTGGGCAGTTTGATTGAGGCTCAGTGATTGCAGCAACAAATGCCTAGAGAGATTTTTCCCAAATTTTCCAATCTCACATTACAAAGAAATAGTGCACTAGTATTTTATTTGAAGGTCAGCAGTTCCGCAATAATCCAATATTCAATTTCATTATCAATACACAATTTAAATTGACTATCAACAAATAATTCCTCCCCCAAATAATACCTCAACCCCTCAAATTTTCCACATCTATTTTCTCTTAACCCTATCTAGGCCAGGGTATTTTGGGAGTTCATATGAGACCTCGGCCGTAGACCGTGCGATCGCAACAACAATGGGCACGCGGGTTGTCTGGGACTAAAAAATTGCATAGTAATTTATATCATGCGAATTGCTATTTAGTGATTTGGCTAATTTATGCATAATTAGTATGCAAAATCATACTTTTTCGTCTAACTCCCTAAATAAAGCTCCAAATGTTCTAATTTTTGGTATAGAAACTCTTTGTGGGGTTCTTAGGAAGGGTACATGAACAAAATTGCGATATCAAATCATTTTCTTATATATCATATTGTTTTTTGCAATTTTTTTGTATTTCTTTGGTTTTTTTTCCTTTTATTTTTCACTGTTTTTTCAATGAAATTTGTTGGGGACTCTTCTGAGTTCATAAAAAGCATAAAATAAATACATTTAGACCAGCAAAACTAAAAATAATCATACATTTATGATTTTTGGTTGAAAAAACAATCATGTTTTCGAGCAATTTTTGGTCTGACATGCACTTACATAATGTTGCGGAATTTTGGAACCCCATACCCGGGTGACGCAAAATTGGTCTCAAAGGTTGCGCAAGACTTGAAAGTAAAAAGTCAGCGAGCGGCGCGGTTAAAAAAATTTGACCGGCAAAAATATTGCACGAATCGTTGAGGGGGGGCCTCTGAGGCCCCCCCCCCGCCTAGATAGGGCTAAACAATTGCCAAGTCTTGAAGAATGAATAAAGATGATACCTTACTCTTAACATTGCTATTAATTGCATAGCAAAATAATCCAGTTCTTGTTGTTTTTTTCTGATAGCATTATTACCCATTTATTAAGGTACCTTGTTAAAAAGTATCTGCTGCATCTTTAGCAGTAACCCTCCTATAAAAGCATAATGTACCTTTCAAAAGAGGCTTTCTTCAAATCCCTATTGTTTATCTATGATGAAGTGTGAGAATTGGTAATGAAAAAATAATTCAGGCAACCTTTTTTTGATATTGAAAGAAAAAGAAATCTCACTCACCGTTGGTCCATCACGTCCATCATCTCCAGTGCTACCCTGAGGTCCAGCCAATCCAACTGGTCCTGGAGGTCCACGTGGTCCTGAGTTTCCTTGTGGTCCACGAGTTCCCTAAACATAAAACCAAAACAATTTTTTCAAACATGCATTCATACTGATAGTGTTATCAAGATCTTAATAATAATAATAATAATAATAATGGTATACATGTATTTACCCAGGGTAGCCACTTCAGTTCCAAAAACTGTTCTCCCAGCTAATAATCATAATAATTATTATTGTTAGTAGTAGTAGTAGTAGTAGTAGTAGTAGTAATAGTAGTACATGTAGTAGTAGTACTTTCGAGAATCAAAATTTATTACTTTGCAAGAGTTAAGATTTCATTTCAGATATATCAATATACATGTATATATTCATACATAATACAGCAATCCATGAAAAGAACTTGAATCAAAGTTAATTATATACATACCATACGTCCGTCATCACCAGGGCGGCCATTATTTCCAACAGGTCCAGAAGGTCCCTGTCATCATAAAAGAAGAAACATTTCACAATATAATCAAACCCAATAACTCATTAAAAAATGGACTGACCTCTGAACAAAAAAGTAGAAAATGTTAAAATTAATTATTTACAAGATTTGAGGACTTGGGTTTTATCCCTAATTTATACGATACTTATTGACATCCAAGCAGGTATTGCATGACTTAATTCAGTGTCTTTTTTTAAGAAATTATAAAAATTGATCACTTTAAACAATAAAGCTGTAAACAATGAAATGAAAATTAATTACATATTTGTTTCAGAATACCAAGATATGCCTTGTATGATATTGGATAGTAGAAAACAAATTACAATTGATAAGCTCACTGCAGCGTAAATCTAAAATACAGAAAATGGATGCAATGATGTAGTATTACTTACTGGTTCACCAACAACTCCTGGAGGTCCATTCATTCCAGGTGATCCCATTGGTCCCTGTGGGAGGGGGGAAAGAGGGAGTAAGGAGAGCAATGGGGAGGGGTTAAGAATAGCACACAGAGGTAAGTTGGGAGGATAGGAGGAGTGAGAGCGGGAACACAAAAGAAAAATATATTGTATTATATCATATTTCTTCTTGAAAGACAAAAATTAAATAAAAATACCAAAAGTGCTTATCACGAAGAGCACTGAATATTGAAAGCTTCACTCTTACCACATCACATCAATAAACTTGAGATTTGGTCTCCATTATCAGTGACCATGCTTGGCAGTGAATTCAAGCATACAGGTAGCAATGTCAGTTATCATTCTCTTATTTGCAACTTCATAAGTAAAAAAAAAAAAAAAGAAGTAGAGAAATATACTTACAATTGCTCCTTGGTTGCCAACCTCACCACGGCTTCCACGGGATCCCATATTACCCTGCAATAATAAAAGTGAACTTGATCAAAATAACATTCTAATAATACACGTAGCATGTCAAAACTAGAATGAATGCTCATATATTACTAAAACCCCAGAGGCCTAATACTTTTCAAATTTAAAAGTACACAATTACATGTAGTGTTATAATCACCGTTTTTTCATTAATTACAGGACTGTCGCAAAATTGCACTGTTTCATGTATTCTGAAAATCTGCCTGAGGACAGTAAAATTCATTAGTATATTCTCATAATCTTATAAGGTTATCAATCTTTTAGTAAGGTTAAATTAAGAGGTTTTGACTCTGGTGGTTGTCTGGTTGAAAAAAAAAGTAATAACGACAACAAATAATAGGCACATATACAACTCATATTATATCTTACCCAGGATGCAACATTTTGATCATGTAGTATTTTACTATATACCAACTACAATGATTCATTATATTTCTGCTTCTTTTTTCACAATATTCATAAAGATAATTGCAAATCAACAAAATGCTTAGGGTATGCTTCTAAGTTTTTTCAATAAAGATGAATGGGTCATCATAATTGTGTAAACCAAAGTTCAGAATTATGAGAGAATTCATGTGTCAAGATTTTCCTATTATTTGCAGGAGGTATTACTATAAGACAGAGCTCCTTTGAGTTTATTTCCATTTTATTAAAGCACTTACCTGAGGTCCACTCCTTCCAGGTCTACCCTGGCTACCAGATGGTCCAGCTTCTCCCTTCTCTCCTTGTAAACCAGAAGGTCCACGTTCACCAGGAGGACCACCAGGTCCCTGAAAATTCATCAAAATTATTCATAATGGTTATAAAAAATAAATGTAAATATATATTTAAATCAGCCCTAACCATTATCGTTATCTAAAGCTTAGTGAACAATTTAAAAAAATACAACGGAATATTAAATATTCACCAAATATAAGAATATAAAATCTTCAATGTTCATTTGTGAATTAACTTTATATTATCCTTTCTATTCTACTTATGGATTTCACCAAAAAAATGAAATAAATTTCTTAGATCTCAAATCATTTTTTTTTTATTCCTCTCATGGGGTATCCTGTCATCATTATAACCAAGTCAAAATATACATGTAAATCAATAGTTAATCAAATAAAATCAGTTTTGTTTACTTACAGGGTTTCCAGGGATACCACGAGATCCCATCGATCCTTTCTCTCCACCAGCTCCCTGTATAAAATAATTGAAATCATTACTTTATAAATATACATTTTATATACTTCAAAAATTTTTGTTTTCTCTCTCTCTCTATTTCTCCTCATACTCTCTCACTGTCCTAAACATTTGTTTGATAATTATATAAACGCCCACTTCTAATATTCTTTTAAATAATTGAATGAATCTCAAAGAAAATTAAAAAAGCATTTAAGGGGATACAATCTTTTGATAATTCAACATATTTTCTAGAAAACATACAGCTTTCGAGAAGGCTGTTGCCAAAATTACACTTGGCAGTATCGAATTTGAACTGCAATATATTTTCAATTCATATTTGTTGGCTTTGAATATCATCAGAGCTGAATAATGTGATACATGCATGTTCTTTTGGAGGTTGTACTTACGCGTTGTCCCTTTGGTCCTGTTGGTCCATTTGGTCCTGGGTCACCAGGCAGGCCCTGAATTAGGAAAATCAAAACATTAATTTGTTTAGTAAGTTGCCACAATTTCACAAGGATCGTAGAGACTGAAATCCAATAAGTACTACTCAGATTTCTCAACATACAGAACTTTGTCTATCCTGCCCTTTCTCCCTCCCTAAAAAAAACATGGTGGTAGAATTGTGAAAATACATAATTCATCACAACAATAAACCAATTTTCTGACTGCGATCAAACAAAGCTCCCGTTAGTAAAATACATCACCACCTTAAGAGATGACAAAAGGGGCAATTGCCTACTAATTAATTTTTTCCAGTGTAAAAAAAAAACTTTAAAAAAAGAGTACAAAATGAAGAATTGCCAGGGTGATTTATGTGTAAAACCCTACTATTTAATCAGGAAAAATAACTTTATCCACCCCCCCCCTCCATCATAATACCCAATCATTTCAATCCCATAAAAGTATACCTTAAATCAACTGTATCAAAGACTACAGTGAGTTTATCAATGTATAAATCAGTCAGATGATTTCTCAACTGTTAATATTCCCAATAGAGGTGTCGATTCTCAATATGGGCACATATTACAGTCTGGGCAAGTAACACAGACATTTGTCCAATATTTACAATCGACTGTACTTTATAGATGGTTTGCCATAGACTAAGAGCTATTTCTCATTTATTGTATCTTTTACGTTAACATGGTCTCATTGATCATCATTCATAATGATCAAATCATAAAAAGAGTTACTTACACCGTCTCCTCGTGCTCCTGATACACCCATTGGTCCCATAGGTCCCATGCCACCCTAAGCAGAGAAACAGAAAGAACCATCAAAAACACACTTTATACAATGAATGATACTAAATTTGTCCTTTCACCAACTAGTATGATACAATAAGAGTATAAGGCCCATCCATAATACAGTACTACAAAATGGTTTTTATCAATTATAATAATAATAAATGAAAATTTGTATAGCACAGTTTTTATATGAATATATTCAGCTGCACTTCTTCAGAGCTCTTTTTACTTAGTTCTATGTGTACACAGCAAATTTCTTAATGAAAGACATATGTTTTCAATTATCATTCAATCTATGAACTGGAAATCCACATGCATATGTGACAGAAAATCAACTAACTATAGATGAGTTACTCTTTGGATATGTTGCAAAAGCCGAATTGAATTGACAATTCATACATGTACTGCAAACCAACAGATATGTAGCACTGTTTGACTGAACAGCTACTGTTTCTGAAGGTAACATATATATATATATATACATTTGTTCCTGAAATTAGCTTTCATAAAAGATCATTTCATCAAAGATCTCTAAAGATGGATAAAGCCAAACAGATGGCAGAAGGTGATGACATATTTATGTTCTGTATCTCAATGACAGAGTTTTTGCTAATACCAGACAGGATCCTGTTCTCTATTATTAGTCTTAAGGGTACTGTAAGGAATGGTTTATCCAAATGATTGCAAATATAATTCCTAAATCTATGAAGTCCAATTCAAACTCATGCATATCAATTCAATCGTGAAAGATTGAAAAAACAATATACATATATATATATATATATTCCATGACCTATGGTTGATTTTTAATCTAACATTGACTTGGCATTGATATCAAGGTTATGCAATATCCCAATGGTAAGAAGAGCATGAAGAGAATAAAAGATGATACATACAGCTTCACCAGTCCTTCCTGTAGGTCCAGTGGGTCCAGCAGGTCCACGGTCACCCTGAGCACCCATCTCACCACCTTGTCCAACACCACCACGGAGACCAGGGGGTCCCTGAATAACGTAATCATAAAAAGGCAGAGGGATCAACCTCACAGAAAGAAACATGCAGCTACCTCCCAACATTCTTGACATTGATCAAGTATGGATAAAAATTCCTCCCAATGGGAACAGGATTTTATGCTTCATTAGAAAACTGTTTCCTAATCAAATTCTGAGTATATAATAAATCTCAATCTAAAACTTTATATAGAATTTTAATAAGTTCCTGAAAGTAATCATTTACTTTAACCCTAATAGAGCCAGGTAATTGGACCCATCTCATTTTTGCAAAAAATGTCGAGGGGGCACATTTCACCCCTCCCCCCCCCCCCCCCCCCCCCCCCCCCCGGTTAAAAGCATTGCAGTTTTCATGAATTTACAGAAACAGCATTAAACCTTTTTCCTACCCATATTGATGACAATAACATAAAAGAAAATGTATTTTTCTAATCCAACAGATAATTTTACTCACAGGTAATCCGCGGAGACCAGGCTGTCCCATGCTTCCAGCAATTCCAGTAGGTCCCTGTAATTCAAAAAATAAAATTTTTTACATCATCATATGTACTAAGACATCTACCCTTAGCAAACAGCCTTACAAGCTAAGGGGATATTGACAAGAATATCCATGAGGTAAATTAAATGACGACAAGATTCTCCAGAATTTTTATCACTATGCCAACTGCACAAGTTAAAAAAATCAACAACCTTATGATTTTACATCACCGCTTATCATTACTGGTCAACATGTTTCAGGTGAAATAAAAAATGGTGAGACAGGTGATATATTTTGAAGCATACTTACAACTTCTCCATTTCGTCCTGATCGTCCTTCTGTTCCACGTTCTCCAGCAATACCTGAGGCTCCCTGGATTCCTGCAGCTCCTCTTAGACCTTGTTCACCCTGTAAATTATATTGGAAATTAGTATTCAACTCTTGATTATGGAGTAGAATAAAGTACATTACAACTCGGTTAATGTGGATGAGGTTGTGCAAATCAGGGAGCTCATCTCAAAGAGGGATGGAATGAATGCATCATGTTTAAATCACGGTGAATTAAAGGAACATTACTTTTCTGTGCCTGGGTTAATCCCAGACACATCTCTTTTTTTCTTCTTTTTTTTTGTATATGTTTTCAATTTTTTTTTAAATTATTGTTAAATAAATATAGTTCTTATATTTGTATATACTTTTTTTTTTCAAACAAAGAGAACCTTGAATTGAATTGAAGTACTTACAGAATCTCCAGTGACACCGACTCCTCCACGAGGTCCAGTGGATCCAGGGACTCCGCGTGCTCCACGTGTTCCAACAAGTCCAGGTGCGCCAGGGGGTCCCTGAATATGAGACAAAACATAACCATATTCAGGTTCAATGCACCATTGAACAAATGAATTGGAATAAGCACATATAGCTTATCTTAGAGCATATATGCTTGTTCAAAATCTATTCTATTATTCAATATTCTGTCAAACAGTAGTAATTTACATACTAAAAGAGTTCGATTTAGAAGGTCTTATTGCTAATTACTCCAAGTATTGTGATACATATCTATCATACTTAAGTGTTTCAAGTGGATGTAAATTAATCCTCCCTTGAAAATTTTTTGAAATGTTAATTTCGATCATTCAAAATTAACATGTTATTGAGCACAATACAAAATATGTCTGTACCTTACCTAACACAATTTGTGACAAAGTGAAATTTTCTACATAAAATTCGGTCTTTTTTGTTGAGCATGTCATGTTGTATCAAGATGTGACAAATCTATATTTTCTGTTTCACATTACAAGTGACAATAAGGACTCTTACCTGAGCTCCACCAACACCGACGGGTCCTTGGTTTCCACCATCACCACGGTTACCAGGAGCACCAGGAAGACCAGTAGGTCCATCTGCACCACGCTCTCCATCACCACCCTATGAATGAAAGAGAATATAATGAATAAAAAACAATCATTTACACTCAAGTGCATTTAGACAGATGGAAACATATTTCCATAATACTTCCCAATTAGCTCTTAGGAACTATTCCAATAAAATGTCAGCAACAGGGACATGTCTTCCATTTCCAACACATTACTATGAACAGAATTACAAGTGCAATAACTGCTGAAAACTGTCTTCATTAAAGAGGGACAGATGTCAAGCAGGTATTTGTATGTTAATTATAATTTGTAATAAGTTCATGGTCTGAAAAATCATAAATATAGAAATTCAAACAAAACAGAAAAACTGCAAAAAAGGAAATGATCCAATAAATGGTTTTCAATATGTATTCATAACTTCAAGAATTACAAAAAAATCTTCCAAGAATTTTCACATATTTGACCATCTGTGTTTACTTGCCCTCACTCTTTTCAGTCCATAGCGTAATGGCAAAGTTGAGGAGCAACCCTTCTTAATTCTCCAATATGAATCCATTACAATGTATTTGATTAATATTTCTTTAATGATTTATACAGTACTAAACCAAACACAAATAAAAAGTGCAAGGGAAAAGGTGGTGGGGAAGAACTGCCATGGTAAGCGTGCCCAATTTGGCAGTTCACCAGGGATTTGATTTATTCAAGGAAAGATTATATACTTACAGCATCACCACGAACTCCAGGGGGTCCTTGAATACCAGTGTTGCCATTGAATCCCTAAGGATTATTTAAAAAAAAACAAGATACATTTAAATGAAATCACATACCTCAATTTGAAACTGAAGACAGTCAGTGAGAATTGTATTTATATTAAAATATCAAATAAAAACCTACAAGGAATTATCATTGAGACGATGCAAATAAAATATCAGTGGATGCAATCACATTTCTGAAAAGAATGGTACACAAATCTGAACAATTTTAACTGTTGATATCCATAAGCTCAAACAACAAGGGTTGACTTATGTCACAATTTTAGAGATAAGATATGTGGATATTAAGCTCAAAAACTTTTCTAAATCTGATTATGCATTTCTAGCAATTTAAACCATGTACTTACAGCTTCTCCAGCGATTCCAGGTGGTCCCTGTGCTCCAGGTGGTCCAACTGCTCCCTAATGACAAAAGATAGTGAAAATATACTCTAGTGACAATGAAAAAAAGTAATTCCTATGTTAATTTTCTTAGTCAATGAGGGCACCATTCATCCAGGGGTATTTGTAACCAATGTACTTTTCAAGCGCACTCCCTCAGCATAGTAAACAAGTGTTGAAGATTGGCAGGCTTGATCACTGCTATTGACTGTACATGGATTATCTAATTATCCAAATAATTTGTTTACCGACAAATTTATATACACAAACATATTACAAGTTTTCTCTACAAAAGAAACAAAGATAGATCTATAAGTATTAAGAAGACTGTATAATTTTGAAGAAAAAAACATTTGAAAGATGCCAATGTAAATCTATAGAATAATCAAAATATAATTTACCCTGTCGCCAGAGGCTCCAGCAGGTCCATCCCTTCCTGGGCTACCCTGTAAAAGTAATTACAATGATAAAAAAATTAAAGCACAGTTTACGATAATAATACAGGACATAGTGTAACTTGAGAGTAACAATGCTAGTGCTACTGATATAGCTACAATGGCAAAAGATGAGTGCATATGAATCAGCACAATTCTTCTAAAACGAACTTAATTAGCCTTTGAAGAATATCTCCAGTAATAATCTGAAAATTTTGTGTAACATTATACACAATAGTCAATATTACCCTTCTTTCTCAGAGAAATACATTAAAACATCAATGTTTGATGAAAAGGTTTCAATTTTTTTTTATGTCAGACATGAAAGGAATTGTGAGTAATATATGAGTTTTATCATTATCAAATTGTCAATGGCACATGATATTCTTTCCCTTGCAATAGCGTTGATGTATGGATCTGGTTTATCTTATAATGAATAATTGTACTTACAGTGGGGCCAGTCTTTCCATCATTACCAGCAAGTCCATCATCACCAGGAGCACCCTATCAAAAAGAAAAGACATTATTTTCAAAATAGTTTCTCAATAGCACAGATGAACATGCAACCTAGATGACCTGTCAGTTTTCTTCAAGAAACATTACCAAGGGTTGATATGAAATATATATAATCATCTCAATGATGCAATCTGAATGGTTCAATGTTTTCACTTAAATAACGAATTCTACCCACCTCCCCCCCCCCCAAAAAAAAAAAAAAATAACTAATATATGAGAGAGAATAATTAAGTTGTCCACACTAAGTACCTAAAGGAAAATTATAACCCGCCTAGGGGAAAAACTAGTAACATGAAGAGTTATGCTTAATATTTATGATTGATTTCAACTTTGGTGCACAGTTCACCACAGACTAATAAACGATTATCTATTCAATGTTACAAGGCACCAAAGCAACCTCTAAGGAAGTTTAGACATTTACGGTGTGTATTATTAATTTGAGATGTAACGAGTGGATCCTTGTTATTTTATAAATCATACTCCTCTAAAAGTCTTTGTTTAGATTTCACTTGTGACAAGTCATTCAGTTTCAGATTCATTTTTTTTCATTTCCAACAGAACAATTAACAAAATCCATAGAAAAACAATTTTAACAATTGAAGTATAATAAACAAACATGTAATTACAATGGCATAAGTACATTAATTACAAGGGCATAAAGAAAATTTCACGCAAAGCAAATAAATGTTGGTAATGTGAATGATCTTGACTATTCATTTAATTAGGATCTTATACTTTAAAATAATCACTAAATAATTATATACACTGAAAAGAAATTATGATTTCTACTCACATTGGGTCCAGTCTGTCCAGGGGTACCAGGCTCACCATTTGTACCCTAAAAATAAAGAAAACACACAAAATGAATAATAATTATATTAATATATAGCATTTATGAGGTGCTGATTTATCTAGTTGGCTATTCAATGACACACTATATATGAAATGAAACATCTACAGTGCATATCAAAACGTATGGAATTATCTAGTAAAATTTATTTGAAGATATCTTATACCCATTTTAACTTGTTTCCTTGCCCAAAACACTTCGAAGAGTGCATTGCGCCCCACCCCACTCCCCCACACACCGAGGCCATCGTGACGATATTTGCTTCACATTGAGCTGTGATTTACATGAAATGGCTTAGGCTTGATTTTCATTATGTTATTCATTGTCAAGCTCAGGAAAAGTGTGGAGAAACAAGTATTAAATGAAAAATGAAATGTAAACCCACTTTAAATGATAAACACTTAGTGAAAAATGTTGGAGATGTCTGATATAAAATTTTTTTCAGATTCAGTTATGTCTTCAGATCCAGCTGGCACAAAAAGGGTAAAGGTTGCGCCTACTAAGTGTTGAAATTTCAATTTGGGTGGCAAAATTGTTACAAAATGCTTAAATATATCCGTTTTATTTCAATTGACTAAAAGTGCAAGGGAAATGTATGAGAAATGTTCCACAGGGTAAGTTTGATTTTGCCCTTTCCCCTTGACACAGCGTGAAAATGAGCATTTCTGCGCAAAAATGGAGAGTTCTCACTCAAGTGTAACATTCTGTCAAAACTTTTACTTTCATTGGATAAATGAGACCCAAACCCAAGATTATATGTGAAATAATTACCCACATGTTGTATATATTTTTAATTCCCAGGGCTTTTTCAAAGTGTGAACTTTTTTTTGATACGCACTGTAGAACAGAGGTATATAGTGATCAATAAAATACACTACACAGCTTTCAGAGAATATCCATGAAATAATTTTGAATTGCTATTTGTTTATCACATGAGGGGATGGCAGAGATAATGAAGTATTTGGTTACTTTAAAAACAAATTCAATACATTCACTCATTCTTTCAATTTGAAATATTAAATTGACACTAATACGACTTTGAACAGAACATGTCCACCACATATACAGTTCTTCTTAATACCTGAAACATATTTTTTTCAGTATACATTTCACAGTATATTACAAAGAATATACTTTTCAGCCCATTATTACAAACTTCATGATGATACAGTTGCAACTTGTAACATCAATAAAGAACAGGTGATATATTTATATTAACTTTCATAGGTTATTTTTTTCACAAAACTTACAATGATGATGTAATTAAAGGAATAGAGAGCACAAATCGCAGTGTCAAACATTAGAAAGTAAAGCAATATATTATAATCAGTAATATATAAAATACTTAGTTGAATGTATATTCTTGGACTCACCCTCGATCCAGGCTCACCAGAGCTTCCTTGTTCACCAGACTCTCCCATATCGCCCTGTAAATTAATAAAAATAAATATATGAATTTTTATTTCATTGTTCTTATCTTATCATATTTCATATCTAGAGGATGTCCATGTAATAGTAACTGTCTAAAACAAATAAACCAATAATATTCCATGAACCATTTAAATTATCTTTAGCTACTTGATTTTAATTTCCTGTAATATATTCATGCAGGAACCTGAGTGTTCATCCATGACATGAATTAAATCAAATTCAATCCAATGTTAAATGGTCTACATACACTCATGAAACTATTCTCTATTCAAAATGTATATATTGTATTATGAACTCATAATGTCTTGACAAAGTAAACCATCATCATTAAAACATTTCAAAGTGAATGAATAAGAAAAGTTATCTTTCTCACCATGAATCCTGGGTTTCCAGGAGCTCCAAGAAGTCCAGGTCCGCCATTAGGTCCCTAAAATCCAACAATGAATAATAGAATTAAATATAGATGTACACTCATTGAATAGCACTGGACACTATGAATTGACTTAACTGACTGATAACTGGATGACTGATGATAGAGCATAATTTAGTGTTGACTGACATTGAGCATCGTGGGTGCAAAATGCAATTTAATAACCTTAATTGATCTCAAGTTTCATCATTAAAAGTCAAGAAAAGTGAATGCAATTGAAAATGTAAATACATTTTTTAACTTCCTTCGTATAAAAATGATGTGGTGTCCATAGTGTAGTATTTGAAAGTCATTCAAGACATTCCTTCACAATGCATTTCATTAATCACATTATTGTGACAATATGTATTGGGAATGAAGAGGAACGTACCAGTTCTCCCATTGGTCCACGTGGTCCAGAAGGTCCGGCTGATCCAGTTTCTCCCTGTAAATGACATATGAAAATAAGATACAGTGTATATAAACATAATTAAGAATACCCTTCATTTTCTTTTCTCAATCTCCTTTTTCCCCTTTACTCATTCATTTGCTTTTCTAAACACAGAGTAAAGAAGAGCAAAAATTTCAGAATGCTAATCAACATTGATTTTCTAACATGAAACAGATTATCAGCAGTAACAAACAAATCTATTTCACTTCTTTTGAACAGCTTTTTACATTCAACAAAGGATATTTTAACAAAAAATCAAAAAGTTACATCCAGATCAAAACGTTACAAATTGTGGCCAGTATTGTACAATTGAAGAAAAACATTTGAGATTCATTTTTTTTCTTTTACATCTGTTTGTTCTTTCCTTTTTGATCAAACTTTAATATCATAAAGGATGACTTACCTCTGATCCACTTGGGCCA
The DNA here is from genome assembly GCF_037042905.1 of Lytechinus pictus. NCBI lineage: Eukaryota > Metazoa > Echinodermata > Echinoidea > Temnopleuroida > Toxopneustidae > Lytechinus > Lytechinus pictus. Next base: position 43,788,608 of record NC_087247.1, on the reverse strand, counting down.
GTTGGTCCTTGTTCTCCACCGATTCCACGGGCTCCCTGAAAAAAAAATTGCAATAAAATTGTTTAATTGTAGAAAGCTCAGAAAAGTTACAATTATCATTGATATGTGTGAATGCCAATAAAACAATAGAAATAAACAATAATCATTTTATTTCAGCCTGTGCATGAATACCAAGCACTTCAGTTATTTCTATCCAAAATATATTTGACCAAAAATGTCAAAAAATAATCAAATTATAGATCATAATGAAGATCATTATCTTGTTATCTAAAACAAAATATGTGTACAGTACAGAAAACAAAATGGGAAAAACTTTAAAGGACAAGTCCACCCAAACAAAAAGTTGATTTTGATAAAAAGAGAAAAATCTAACAAGCTTAACACTGAAAATTTCATCAAAATTGAATGTAAAATAAAAAAGTTATGACATTTTAAAGTTTCACTTAATTTCACAAAACAGTTATATGCACATCCTGGCTGGTATGCAAATGAGGAGACTATGACATCATCCACTCACTATTTCTTTTGTATTTTATTATATGAAATATGAAATATTCTAATTTTCTCCTCATTGTCAAGTGATACAACAATTAATTCCTCCCTGAACATGTGGAATTAGCATTGTTTAATACCATATGGTTCAGTCAAGTTGGTCCTTATTGTCAAATCTATTAAAAAAAAATGAAATATTGTATAATCATCAAACAATAAAAAACAATAGAAATAGTGAGCGATGGACATCATCGACTAACTCACCTAGTTGTGCGTATCACTGTTTTGTGAAAAATAAGCGAAACTTTAAAATGTCATAACTTTCATATTTTACATCCGATTTTGATGAAATTTTCAGCACTATGCTAGTTTGTTTTTTCTCTATTTATTCAAGTCAGCATTTTCCTGGGGTGAACTTAACCTTTAAACTAACAAATAAAGAAAGAAACAATCTATATAAAAATACAATTTTAATCGTATATGCTCCTTAATCAAATACCAATAATGTTATAATCCAGAAAGAGAAAGTAAGTGGATTCATTCATACACTTCTTTTCCATCTGGATTTTAAAACAGGTTGTGCAGTCCTTCAAAGCAGTGTCTTAATTAGCCTTAAGCAATATTAGCCCCAGAGACAAATTGAGTGTCTAACATTCTACCCCTAAATGAGAATACAGTAGTGATATTTGTCTAAATGGAGCAAGAAGAGCATTACACAATTTTAATAGATTAATTCACTTACACTTGGTCCTGCAGGTCCACGGCTTCCAGTCAATCCAACGTATCCTGGAAGACCCTGTCAGAAAAGAACAATATCATAAACAATGTCAGGTAATTGATTTAGTTATCATTTATGATGGTAAAAATAATAATAGGCATTCATAAAATGCTATCTATCACAAAATAATTTAGTCTTACAATTTTCTTACAATGCTTCCAGAAATGTATCAGAATATATTGAAAATCACGAGTATTCATTCTTTTTTTTTTTAGCTTAGATGCTGTACCAACCAAGCACATGGCCGATTCTTGGTATTAAGTCCCAAAACAAACATGGACCACAACAAAATAGGAAATCACCCATCAACTTCTTGACTCCTATATGCTCTGTTTCCCACATATCTAATAATTATGTTGATCCTGTTTCACTTAATTCAGCAAACAATAGGTAAATAGATTGATACTTACAGCATCTCCCCTTTCACCACTGATACCAACAGGTCCAATAGATCCCTGAAGTCCAGGAGCTCCATTCCTGCCAGGTGCTCCAACCTCTCCTTGTATTCCCTGAAATGGTTACAATACAAAGAGTAAACAAATAAACACATTTACAGCAACATTTTCCTTTGCATTTTAATTGGGGTTGCTATGACTTAGGGGAAGAGCAAACTTTACGTAATTAAGTCAAATATACTGGGACTTCTGATTTTGTTTTCATTATTTTAGAAAAAAATAAACTACATAAAAGAATAAAAAGCATAAAAGCAGAACTAGTGAATAACTTCAACAATGCAAGATTTGCATATTTGACCATACAGTGTACATGTATCTTTTGACATTTATGAAGCACTTTTTCTAAAGATACAGTGAAAACGGTATGCCACGGGTATCATATCCATGTGCATTGGCAAAAATACTGGAAAAATAAAATCTTTTTAAACAGTGCTCTTCATCAATCCATAATCAATTAAAATAGTAAGAGACAGAATTTGCATATACATGTACCATATGCATGATATTTTGTAGTGAGCAACGTAGTATGATACATAATCATGTTTTTCATATGCCTATTGAAGAATTCTTCCCAATGTGTAATTTTTCTTCCAGAGCTATGTATATATTGTTCACTATCATACAATAGGAAGAGTGAAATGCATGACTTACCATATCACCAATGGCTCCACTGTCTCCACTACTTCCGGGAACACCCTGTCAACAAGTGAGCAAATATGAAATAATGAATAACAACAAATGCATTCCAGATTCAAATAATAAATAATAGCTAATCAAGATATATCTACATGGGATAAGCTACTATAAAGGAACTGGATTCTGACATGAGATTCATTGCTTGAATTCAACAGATTTACATGTACCATACACAACAATCAAAATCAAACACTAATGATTTGTCAGGTTTTTTTAACATTTCAGTATGTATCTAAGCACTTTCAAAATTATCATCCTTATCTTGCTATAAATTTCACTATCATTATCATTCCAGCATTGAATGAAATCAGGTTTGCTGAAAAATGCACATTTTGAACTCCAGGGGGAGTGACTTACAGGGGCTCCAGCGGTACCAGGTTTGCCACGAGCACCAGATTCTCCTACAAGACCTACTGGTCCAGTTGATCCTTGGCCTCCTGTCAGACCGGTATCTCCCTGGATAAATAGAAATCATGAGATTTGTTCTAGAAATTATAAACATTGTACAATAACAATAATCACTTGTGATAATAACATATGGTAGTAGATACAAAAAAGTATTTTATTAAAGCACATCCATCGAGAATATAGTGTATTCTGAAGTACATAATCATCATTACCCAAGCTTTAAATCAAGCTGTTATTTCCATCACTCGATGCATTCAAGGGAATGAATGAACCAACCCAGGTACAAGTTCCAGGACTTACATTGCACTAGACTGTTGTTTTTTTCAATATTTTTTCCTGGAAATAGACTGTATAATAGATCATTCCATTGTAGTTGTCATTGGTTTACAATTTTCCTAATTGTACTTTCATTTACTACCCTTTCCTTGTTTCTAGGTTAGCTTTGTTATATGTTTAATGTACGTGTACATTGTACATAAATATCATTTACAAAACATGCATTAGATATGTAGTATTTAACATTTTGTAATATCACAAATGTGTGTAAAGAAATATTTAGTTCCTTACCGTTGCTCCAATTAATCCAGGTAGTCCAGCAGGTCCAATAGGTCCCATGTTTCCCTAACAGAAGAAAAATGAATAAATTCAATATTAATTATTACAAGCTACACACTAATTAATCATTATGAATTAAATATCACACATTACATACACAATTTAAGCATTCAGGTATCATGACAATCACAAGAGGAAAGCAACCAAAAGGCCACCAGAATTGAAAAAAAAAAATATGCTGCATTTAATTTATATATCACAACCTGGATGCTTTTGAGGTTGCTGGAAAAGTCTATGATTCAGCAAGATTGCAAAAATAATTTTGGGATATGTATGTACAATGCTAAAATCTGGCAAAGGACATAGTGTACATCATTTGCACCATCATTACCAAATCATTTGGCTATAAGAAGTTGACATTGTAATATTTTGAAATAAACCAAAGTAGATCAAATTCAGCAATCATTTAGACAAACACCAGCATCAACTTGCTTGTAACGTTTTTTTTTTTCATGCTTAGCTAAGCCATTATTGAACCAGGACAGTAAACATATTTTCATGTATTTCAGTTTTCTCATTTATTTCCCCTTGGTGTTCTATGTAGAGGTCCAGGAAAAGTATTCTTCATTTCCAGATCTAAAATAGTTTTATTAAGATTTACAAGTAAATTCATTCACAAACACTCACAGTTGGTCCTTGTTCTCCATTAGATCCCCTGGCTCCTGAATCTCCCTACAAAACAAAAACAAAATACAAAAATCATTATATACAACATTACAATGAAATCATATATATTGAAGTAAAAGTGTCATCAAATGCTTCATAAGATTAGAAAATGTCCCTGGAATAGCTAGGTGGGCTATTCCACCATAGGATGCAGTGATTTTCAAAGGAGCGACAAGACTATTCTACAAATAACACTATTCAGTCATAGATAGTTTGATCATTATAACATTCAATCAAAAACCTTCACATTTCCATCTGAATATGATACCCACATCCATCTGAATATAATCATATATAAAAAAATAATGGATTTTGACAAATTATTCAGGCAAAAGAGCGCTTGATTGACTGCAATTGCTTTTTTAGGTTTCAGTGAGCTGTTAAGTCTATAAAACATATTTAAATTTGCATCACCACCAGACTTGTTTTATTCAGATTATTAAACTTGAAGAAGGAATTTCAATATTAAAGTGATTAACACTGCTTCAACCTTCAGGCAAAGAGGCGATGTAAAATAGTGTCATAATGACTGAATGTAACATAGAATACTAAATTTCCTTCATTTGAATAAGTAGACTGTATCTGAGAGAGAAAAAACTTACAGAAGGTCCTTTAGGTCCAGAAGCACCACGAGATCCACTTGGTCCACGAGATCCCTTATAAATACATAAAGAAAATATGCAATTCAATTCAAATTCATAAGTGTTATATAGGATCACAATTTATCTATGAAGCAGTGAACGTGGAGACTGATTTATTTTTAATCTAAGAAAGCCTTTCCTTAGCTTCTTTCAAGAGATCAGAAAGATTATTTCCAATATAACCCATTGTATCACTCAAAATGAAGCTAAGCACAGTTTTATGATAGAATATATATTTGATAAATGATACCAACTGTAATTAAATTACAAAATATATTCAAAATAATACTACTTATCTATCTCCTCCCCTTTAATGTGGCAAAACTGAAGAATAGTGTGTCAACAATTTCTCTCCTAAATTCACAAATGTCAGCGCTTCAAAGAGATTCCTTTTTTTAAAGATCAAAATGCAAGTTAATACAATTTTCAATATTTTCCTCTCAAAATCAATTAAGCAGGCAAGGATGTTATCCATGGGTTCCAAATAATTTACTTGAGGATACTTACAGGGTTTCCTACAGCTCCAACCATTCCTGGGGCACCCATGCTTCCACTTTCACCAGCTTCTCCCCTCTCTCCAGCTGCTCCAGGAGCTCCATGGCGACCCTAAGCAAAAAAAAAAGGAGGGAAATATGGTGAAAAAACAAAGATTCACACGAGAATCATGAGGAATATATAAATATTGCTACTACCTTCACTCTCTTTAAAAGGATTTAGATATCATAACAAGAATAGTTTCTTCATTGGTATTTCTGATTAAATTGCAACCTCATTAGTTATTAATTCATTCAATGACAAAATAACTTACTACTACCAATGCAGAGGTGTATTCCTTGGCAAGTTTATAGCTTGCCAGTGGTAGCCAAACATACATATTTATAATGGGTGCAATTAATACATTCACTATCATGTGAACAGGTGCCTCAAACACTTTAACCAAAGTAAGAGCAAAGTCTTTCAGTGGGAATCAAAATCTAGTTCCAGCAAAACAATGGAGAGCAAGGGGAAAGCTACTGTGGAATATCATTATCACAGATTCTGCACAGACTTTTGAAAGGGTGTTAGATATACAGTTATGGTTACGAAAGTTAAAAAAATCAAAGTGAACAAAAATGTCTAGTGAAGTTTTAACACATTCCATTATGAATTAAGGAATGTATGATAGATCGGCATGAGGAAAATAAAAGTATTAAGAATAAAATCAATAAGAATAAGGAGTTATACATGAAGAACTTGCAAGATTTATCCTTAGCAGAATACTTACACCCCATCCTTTGTGTCCTTGTGCACCTGCCATTCCTGGCATTCCAGATAAACCCTGTTAACGAAAATATATATACATATATTTTTTTAAACTAGAATAAAAACCATTTGTTTACATTCAAGGTGGTAACAGCTCTACTTTCTCTTGCACACAGGTTGTTAAATCACAAACAGTGTAATATGTATATGTAAATATATATATATATATATGCAAATTTTTCACTGAACCTCTTCAATAAAAAATGTGTATTTACAAAGCAAATGTCAATATGATTTATACTTGTATTCATGTAGAGTTGGTGTTAACCGCTAGAGACTGAATTTAAAGAGCACAAATTCTTACGGGTCGGCCACTAGTTCCTTGAAGTCCAATTTCTCCTGGTCTTCCATTTTGACCCTAGGAAAGAATGAAATCAATATCAAATGATCATTCAAGTGTAAAGATAAGAAAGTAACAAAGAGTTAGTAAATTAGAAGAGTGATGACAAGTTCTGCCCCTTCAAACTTTTCAATCCAACCAATGTTATTGCCACATTCGTTCTTCATTCCTCAAGAGAACGAGATTTGACCATGACAAACACCAAGGTATATAGATAAAAACAATATTTTCTATCAATTAATTCAATCACAAACAGTTTTTTTTTTCCAGTTGGAAAAACCACTTGCCTCACGAAACCACAGCCCCATTTTAGAAATATCTTTTAACTGATTACAATCTTTCTGATTTCAGATCAATTTGAACTGGGCTCCTTTCTCTTCATTGCCCTTTGAGTTGAATATCTAAATATTAAAATTCAATCTGAGCTTGATATTGATCAAAAATGAATTCTTATTTTTTATCATTACACACTTGAGATTAATCTGTAACTTTGAAAGTCAATCTTGGATTGACATTGATCACAAATGAATTATTATCTCATCCTCAAATTTTATCAACCATGAATCTTTTCATTAACAGAGATGAACCTCCGGTTGATATTGTGGTTATTATGATATCATTCATTGCAAATCTTTTTTAGATGAGACTTGGGTGTCATTTAGCTATTCCCAAAGAAAGATCCCCATAGATCAAAAATAACTTTTGCAGCCCCCAACATATTTTGCAGCCACTACCCCCCCCCCTCAAAAAAAAAGGAAATAAACTTACATCTTTGCCATCTTCTCCATCTTCACCACGAGCTCCACGGGGTCCAGCCATTCCCTATATGAAGAAAAAACAGGGAATACAAATAATCTAATAGAACAATTCCGGAAGTTCCTCCATAGGGCTCTGTCATTTTTAAGAGTGATTCTTCAATTTTGGTAATCAGTCATTTAAAAATCCAAAGCAAAAAGTTGATTTCTTAAGTTAAGATAATGTTGTTATTCAAATCATTACAATCACTTGTAAAAAGCAGTATATTGTGATGCACATATTGTATAAAGCATTCTAACGTGGATACTTTCTCTCTCTTACTCCTCTTCAATGTCATTATCATCACAACCAAAATTATTACTGCCATTCCCATCATTTTTTTTTCATAATAACACTTGTACAACTACGTGTACAACTGAAGACTTGCAGGTCAATATGTGCAAATTCATAAAATCTGCCAATATGGTGGAGGCAGAGGATGGATGCTTCATCTATTTGGTTAAAGAAATATAGCATCAATGATTTTGGTGAAAGATATAGGGTTTTGGAATACTTACCATAGGTCCAGAGGGTCCTGGAGGTCCCATTGGTCCCATCAGTCCTTGTGGTCCCTGAAAGAATTAATATCATTTAAAATCTCTGTCAATAAATTTTAGGGAAAATGAAAAAAAGATATAAGCGTAAATAAATAACTTTACAGTATTGGGTTTTTGCCTCATATTTGAAACAAAATTGTACTCTGAATTATCATAAGTAAAATTAATATGAAGAATATTCCCATTCTGAAACTGAAAACGATGCCTTTTGTTCTTCAATTTAGCATGAGAACATATCCATACCAGAAAAACAAATGAAATAAAAATTCATTCAATATTAATAACATATACTGTATGATTAAGATAAGGAATGTGGAAGTAAATCAAAATCTACTTACTCGTGCACCACGGTGTCCACTGTAACCAGGGGATCCAGGGCGTCCCTGAAGATGAAAGAAAATAGTCTCTTATCACTATATTGTTTTATCATTCTTTAACAAGGACCCTTAAAACATTTTATGTTGTAAATTTTGTAATGGGATAACAAGAAGCTTAACTACAATACATCCTAGCATTTTTAGTCCTTATCATACTTCAGGAGTGGTTTTATATAAAAAAGAGTGTTCACACCATTCAAAATTTGCATATCACAGTATTACTCAAGTCAATTAAACATTCATTATAATGGGCAGAAATAATGTTTAAGATAAGAACATTATACAAGTACAAGATTAGCCAAATTTTGATACCAGTCCATGGTGACACCTTGAGTTAAATCAATTTTGATCACAAGAAATTACAACAATGCAATAACAAACAGGAGCATTTTTTTTCTTGGCATAGATGTTATCTAGAAACCACAAGAAAATGTGTTCATTTGTTCATACTCACTGGAGCAGTATTGTAGACAGGTGCTGTGTAAGCAGGTCCCTTTGACTGGAATGTGGCAGCAGCAGCAACCTGATCAGGAGAAACAAATTTGATGTAGTAACTTGAAAAACATAAATTCAAGTGAACTTCATTCCTGAACACTCAATATAGTATCACAGAATCAAGAAATAAAAAGAGATGACTATAACAACAATTATTTGTTACCTTGAAAAAATGGACTAGTGTTTACTGTATACAGAGCACAATTAAAAAATTTATCATCATATCATATTGTTGGATATTTAAACCAAAATAAGATCTTTGATTGACTAAGATTTACTTATCTACATGTGCAGGGATGCCACTAAAAATTAATCAAATCATCTACGATGGGCCTAGAATGCCATTTTCAATGGAAAAACACTTGCTGAAAAGTTAATATTCACTCGAGTTAACAGAGTGATACATCCAATTTCAGGAGTGAAATGCAATAATGGGAAGAAGCAGAGTGAGAGGAAGATGTTGTGTGTACTGTAATACAAATAGGTTCTGAAGATACATACCTCACCAGGTGGCCCAGGGGGTCCAGGTGGTCCAGGAACTCCACGATTTCCAGAGTTTCCATCACGTCCATCTTCTCCCTATAATAAGTATGATATGATAAAAATATTTAGCATTGACCGATCTACAGAAACAACTTATTTAATCCTTTCGAGGCCAGGGTATTTTGGTAATCATATGGCAAAGGGGGGGGGACCCCCCCCCCCCCCCTTGAGATCTCAGCCATCAACTGCGCGATCGCGCCAAATATTGGCACGCAGGTTGTCTGGGACATAATCTACAAGACTGTAAAGTTATTTATTCAAAAAGTCTGTGTTCTTAGCCAATGTATATGAAAAAAAATGCGATATCTTATGCATTATATTGTTTTTTGCAATTTCTTATATATTTCTTTGGTTTTTTTTACCTTTTGTTTTTCATTGTTTTATCGATGAACTTTGTCAGGGACTCTTTAAGATCAGCATAAAAAAGCATAAAATAAATCAATTCAGACCAGCAAAACTAAAAAATAATCATACATTTATGATTTTTGGTTGGAAACACAATTTGCATTGACTTTGTACGTTTTCAATCAATTTTTGGTCGACATGCACTCACAGTTGTAATATTTCGGAGCCGCGTAACCGGGCATCACAAATTTTGTCTCAAAAGATGCGCAGGACTTAAAAGTAAGAACTCAGTCAGTGGCACAGTCAAACAAATTGTTGAAGGGGGTTTCAGATTTTTAAAAATGTACCTTTTGGTAAGGTTGCAAACAAGATAAATGTTCTGCTGCCATCTGTTTTTTAACCAGAGTAGATATTCTCAATCTCTTGTCATGAAATTGATGTTATCTAACAAATCTCATACATTTAAACAACCAATGAATTATGCTTCAAGACAAAAGAAAAACTAGAATAGAATTATTTACAAGATCCTCATATCATGAAACAATCAATCAATCATATTAAATTGTTTTGAAATTCACTGACAATTTTTACAACGAGAATTTCAGAACAAAATATTGAACATACTAATAAAAAGGTCTATATGCAGATTAAATGCTTGCTGTAAGAGGCAGTTCATATATTCATCATTTTCATATCTGCTCTATCATTCCTACTATTTGCATATTTCAATGCAATACAATTGATATTCTCCTATCATTTGGATAATGGTATCCACAAAAGGCACTTAATTTCACTATCATATCATATAACCCATGTACAGGCAGACTGGTTCAGCTACACCAGGATTGATGTAAATCATCTTGATGATCTGAATCAGCTACACATCTAACCCATTGCTAATTTTTCAACATTTTTTTTTTGGGGGGAATTGACCCTCAAGCAAACAAGATTACATCAAATAGAGAGGAGCATTTCTTACCCGTCCTCCAGCAGGTCCTGAGTGTCCATTAGGTCCACGACGTCCATGATATCCCTGGATGAAAACAGAAATGGATATATAAATTGGAGCTCCTTAAATAAATAGCAATTATTTTCTGATTTCAATGAATTTGCACATGCAACATACTACAAAGGTTAATCTGAATTGGGAATTCCTAAGGGGCCTTCATGGTTGATGAAACTACTAAATATGTCAAAAATCAGCTTAACAGAACTCATAACGAATAGAAAAAATGAAAGAAAGAGTATCTGAAGCAACTCAAGCAAGTTTTAATTCCTCTTATATTAATATTTAAGATATATTCAATCAATTCTAGAGATTTGTCGGTGCACATTTTACATTAACATCAACCTGCTGACTACAGAATCATTTTTTAATGCAATACAAGGATAGTGTGGGGAGTGTTTCATGCAAAAAGTTATCAGTGATTTTCACTGACTAATTTGCTTTCAGCCAATCAGCTGCAAGGATTTGTGGTAGTTGATAACAATAGTCAGTCAAAATCACTTTTGTTGTTGCAAATATTGCTCCCCTAGTTTTCATGGTGCAAAGAAACACACGGGAGAAGTGAGGAAAAACTTACAGGGGGTCCAGCTAATCCAGGTCTTCCAGGGGGTCCAACCATACCAGGCTGTGGGAGACAAAAGATGAGAGAAAAATGATTACTCAAGCTTGTTTTCAAGCTAGATACTCTGCTGATACAACAGTCAGACTAATATATACAGCCATCTATTAATTACATTGATATGACAGATGGATACCAAAGCACTGCGAGGCTGCAGAGCATCAAAATATGATACCCTGGTATACAGGGGGTTTTATTTAAAGATTTTAATTAACATAAAATATGTAGCACTTGCATTTCCATTGAAGTATGGGTGAAAATGCTAGCTGACTGCCTGTGTCAGTTCCAGACTTTAATGATCAAGTTTTTCATCTACATGTACATCTTTTTCAGTCTGTAATAATCATGAGCATTTGATTTTATCAGTCAGCCCAAACAATTATAAGATTAATTTTTTTTTTCTCTACTTATCATCCCCATGATTTAATAATAACATGCAATATTTAGGTAGCGCTTAATACAATGTTTCTAAGCACTGCATACTATTTCCCTGGTTTTACCATGGCTACTCTGATCAGGCGATTGAGCATTCACGGAATTTCTTCCTACAGGGTATCCATTTACTACACCTGGGTAGAGAGTGGCAAATATAGATAAATATCAGCCAAAGGATGTGAATGCTGCAGTGGGATTTGAGCCTCACAAAGTCTCTACAATGACTTCCTTGCAGTAGTTATTAACCTCAAGCCTCTCTTCTCATACTATCCAGGCAAACATGATTTTTCCTTTCCTCAGAATTTTTAAGGAGGGGTCCACAAACAACATCAACCACTACTATAAATTACTATATCATTTGGAAATCTGTCAGTTCTAGGTATCCTGTTAAATATTCTTTTTAAAAAAAAATTGACTAATACAGCAAAACATGGAAAAGGAGAAGACTTACTGGGATGTCAAATGGTTCTCCCTTGGCTCCCTTTGGTCCTGGACGACCTTTCACCTAACGACAGAGAGATATAATCATTCATGATTAATAAACAATTTCACCCTAAGAAAATCATGATTTCACAATCTATTGGCATTACCTGATATTTTGTAATTAAAAAAAAAAGAAAAACATTTTAACATATATGATGACTGTCATAACAATCTTCTGAACCATTTTTTTTTCTTCAATATCAAATATTACTTTTTTCTGTTCTTCTTTTCAAAAGGTTTGTGTTTGAATCTTGTTTCTTGTTCTGTACACTATTGTGACATCATTGAATAAAAGTCATAAAATAAACAATTTCATGATTCTTTCAGATTGTGAATAGGAATCAATGGAGGTGGATAATTAGCAAACCTACTTGGTCACCAAAGTTGAGACATAAATTAACAACACAAATCATTTTTTACTTACCGCAGGTGGAGCTGGAGGGGTGAATCGTGGCACATAGATTCAGAAGCAGGAGGCGATTTGAAAAGAAAAATACATATAACACATTAGAAATAACCTATGTTTTAGGGCTCGCTCCCATACAAAACAGTAACACACCTCACTTACACTTTCGCTGCTGCAAAGTAAAATAAACTGCACTCTAATGTATGAGATATTACTTGCTACTGCCCTCAAGAAAAGCAAATTTGTATATGCTCATTGCATTCTGCATTGTTTAACAATATGGTACATATAGTAATCATGAAAGAAAAATGTGAGGTGAATTACTGATTTATACGAGAACAGCCATTGAGCATCCCAAAACTGCCCCTTTAATTTGCATCAATCATAACTGGTAATTTGGATATCTATGCTTAAAGAAAGCATAAGTTAATCCAATGCCACAGCAACTACAATATAATGCAACCTTTCATTCAAATTTATATTATTATAATGGGGCAAATGCTTATGTTTATTTTTCATACTTACTCTCTCCCTGAATCTGAAATGCAAGCTACATATATTCTCCTCAAATCAACATAAAAAGGACAAAACAAGGGATTCTCAAACATGCAAGGTAGATTTATATTAATCCAGGTAACAGACATCATCACAAACCACAGGGCAGACAAAAAGGGGAGGATTCGTGCAACAGGTCTCATGCATATTAGAGAGGGAGAAAAAGTAACAAATCTCCATTAATAAAAATAGGTAAAAAGATCATCTTCAGGTAATCACTGAATATGATTCTCTAAATAAAATGAAAATTTGAATCCATTCCCACTCAATAAATACACATCATCCATGATCAATACTGCTCTAAATGGGAATATATTCTAGTGTACCCCCTTGTTCATGAGGGTATTCCACAAGGAGTCCATGAAGCTGGACTTCAATTTACATTGTAATAAATTGTATTTAATGCTGATTCAAGTTGGAATGCAGTAGTGGTTTTTCTTTTTGGTTGGTTTGGGTTTTTTTTTTATTTCTTTCACACAATTAAAAGATTGTGCTGAAAAATGATTATACCTAAAATATCCCACACCTTTCACAGCATGTCAAGTTGACAACACATGCAAATGAAATAATTGCAATATGATTATTTTTTCATAAATCACATTTTCTTCTTTTTCAGTAAAAAGGAAAGAAAATAAATCACATACTAATAAAGAAAAAACTCAATGCGTTTGCTTTTGACTTACGAGCCTTGGCACAACGAATAAATCTACAATCAGTAAGGGCACCCTCTCTGGTGGCTCTCATTGAAAAATCTGAAGAGGCTGCAACATGCTTGAAAAGACTGGCACAGATATAGTAGTCTTCATCGCAGTTGATATCAGCAGAATCAACAAGGGCATCTAGGTTACGGAAGGTCATTGTATCTCCAGCACCCATGTCAGTGCTGGCATCAGCAGGATCCAGTGTCTGAGTACGCAGAATGTCGCGCCTACCAGAGCCATCGTTATTGGTGGAAGTATAGGTCTCAAGACGCCAGAGGTTGTTACCACGTGCATCTCCTCCAGTAGGGTTGGAGTTCACAGTGAAGTCGAATGATAGATCATTGGGTCCATCAGACAATTCAGGGTCAGAGTTGAGAATCAGTCGGGTGTTATCAATCAAAACTCCTGCATGATAAATAATAATCAATAATTAAGTAACCATTATAGTGACTTTAACTTTAATTTCATTTTACACCAGATTTATACAATCTATAACCAGGTACATTAACAAGCATGACTGGTCTTACTAGTGGGAAAATCAATAAGTCCTTTTATTCAATCCTTTAATTATATTATCTTTAATACACAACTTTGTTGTGTAATAATAGAAAAGTACAGCAGGATACTTAAACAATAGACAGGAAGTTGGAAGTATCCAGGGTATTATGAATAGATGAGATGTCTATTCAGAAAGATCAGTTACATATGAATAGTCAGGTCTATTCAGAAGTTCCCATAGTACATTTCAATAGGAGTTAAGGTTATTATTTTAATTATCTTTTGAAAGGCTCATTTCAATCCATAATTGCCAGGCTCAGTGATACCTTCAAGTCATGAATTTGGTAGGTAATCAAAACACAAGAATATATCTTTCTATTGAACTAACATAGAAAATAAACCTTCATTTTGGAATACCCTTCCAAATGCAAACTTGGATATAGAATGTAAACTTGACAGTCTCAGGATCTATGATAGTATCGACAGCGTTATTAATTTTGATTACAATAAACCAATTACGGCTTCCAAATGCGAATTAAAATGTAAAATTGAAAGTCTCAAAAGCTATGATACTATCGACAGCATTATTAATATTGATTACAATAAATCAATTACAATTGTGTGTATATGCAGAACCCTTTCAAAAGTGACACCATAATGTGGCACAGGAAGGATTGTGTACGTAGGGGGCAACAATGTTTTCACAATGATAGTGATACTGAATGAAAAGAATATCATACCTTCGCAGTTCATCTCAAAGCAAGAAGTCAAGACATCTTCAGTGGGGTTGGCAACCAATACAAAGTCTGGACTGGGTCTTTCTCCCTTGCGAAGCTCAGTACAGAAGTACCTTACTTCGTTGCAAGTCAATCCTGTCATATCCATGTTGGTGTCCACAGCTCCATAACGGATGTTCTCACCAGGGAATGCAGATTTGTCTTTCTGGTACTGGGTGAAGACATATGCACTTTGTGGGTTGTATCGCATACCACGGCCATCAGGGAAGGTGCTACCGTATGTTGTAACGTCCCAAAGTCCCTGACCTTGGGCCTTTCCACTAGAAGGATCAGCTATGGCTGTCATTTCATACAAGATTCGGTTGTTTCTGGTGCCCTCATTCACACGATTATTACCAAGTGGATCAGTTACGACATCATTGATCATAACAGCTAGAGAAAATAAGATCATGTTTTAAGATATGGATCAAAATCTCACAATTATTTCTGTTTAATCATATTAAAAGTAAATTACATCAAACTACAAGTATACATTCAGTATAGATCACAAAAAAAAAAAATAATAATTTCTTCAATGATTCAAGTCATTGATGAATAGAATAGACTGAAATTCTACAGATATATTTCTCTTACGTCTTCGGCAGGGCTGCTCCTTACAGCTGATGATAACATCACCACCTCCATTGATCTCAAATTCAAAGTCTGGGCTGGCACGTAGACCCTTGGCGAACTCTAGACAGAGCCAGCGGTACTCAGAATCACATCCAAGCTGTGACAGATCAAATTCAGTCTCCAGACGATTCAACTCAAGGGGCATGCCTTCTCCTTCAGCTGGGGTTGAGGACTGGCTACGGGTCAAGATCTGACGCTTGTAATCAAGACGAGGACCTGTTCCCTGTGGGTTCTGGGCTCCAAACACACCAATACGCCATAGACCATCACCATCAGCTGCACCACTCTCAGGCAGGGTGCTGACATCAACATTGAAGCGCACATCATCAGGACTATCTGGGGAAACGCGTCCATGGGT
Organism: Lytechinus pictus; assembly: GCF_037042905.1. Lineage (NCBI taxonomy): Eukaryota > Metazoa > Echinodermata > Echinoidea > Temnopleuroida > Toxopneustidae > Lytechinus > Lytechinus pictus. The sequence continues at coordinate 43,772,633 of NC_087247.1, read as the reverse complement.
CATGTCCCAATCCAGATCGGTGAAAACAACACCTGCAAACAGATTCATAACAGTGTAAATGTCACAGATGCAACAAGTTTAGTTTGGAAATAAGGTTCTGTTATTTTTTTTTTATTGGACCAAAACTGAAGATGAAGAAGACTTTAAGATGCTTACCTTTGCAAGCTCCATCAGGCACCTCAAAGCAACTCCTGAGTACAGATTCATCAGGAACGGCAGTAAACTCAAAGTCAGGTCTGGAAACTGGGTTTTTGCTGAGCTCATTACAGATGTATTTGACCTGAGGACAACGCAGGCCTGTCATATCGAAATTGGTGGCAAGAGGCACAAAATCTAGAGTGTCACCAGCAGTCAGGACAGGAAGAGAAGCATGATAGCCAGAGAGAACTTGCTCCTGGAAGTTATTCTGGGGTCCATTACCATTGGCACGCTCACTACCCCACTGGCTGAGGGTCCACAGGTCCACACCACGTACCACACCTGAATCAGGGGTTGTAGTTGCAACAGACTCATACTGGATAGGATTGGTTGCCTTGCCTTCATAGAGTATCAGGTCAGAGGGTGTATCAGTGGGGGTGGATGTAAGATCTTCAACCTCGACACCTGTGGTAACAGGAAAAGATTTGATTTGCACATGCAGAATTGATTCCACATTCAGACAGACTGTGAAATCTTGCAGCTCATGCAAGAAAGAAATTTGTTTCCCTTTTTTCCTCAAAATGTATTGTCCATGCCATCTAAATAGCCATGCAGTAAAGAGAAATCAACTACAATGCTATTATTCTTGTCCCAAAAGAAAAGGCCAAAATATCCTCAAAAGGAAAGAGAGTCATTCATGCGCTTAGAGTAGACGAAAGGTAAAGTGAGGAACAATAGCAGTTGGAAGAGAAACTAGCGAGTTACAAAAGTCATAGAAATTTTAAGTTTGTATATTCATTAAAAGAATTAACAGGTGTGAAAGACAAGTGAGCATAAAGAGCAAGATTGTAAAGAGGAGAGGGCCTGATCAAGACCATTTTGTCAAAAGTTTTTGTATAGCAATAGAAATTGAAGAGACAAGTTCATGCTTGGCTGGAGAACAAGAGAGATCAGAAGGAAAGGAAAAATTGACCATGCAATATTAAAAGAATCAATACGATTCCTTTCAGCAAACATGACCAAATACCACTCTTGTTTCTCCACTGCCAGCATCTTGCTCCTGTATCAGGGTTTTTCCCCATGTGGTAAGATCGCTATCACCTCTTCCTGGTCTACCTAACGATTTCCTTAGTTATCTAAACCTGTAAGGGAAAAGGGGGTTATTAAATATGCCCTAGCAGGTTCCTACTTACAAAAAAAAATATTAATATATTTTCACCAACATCTTTGCCTCAGGGCAAACTATGCTGGTGGCCAAGTACTCAAAAGGGTGAGAGATTGATAGTCATGCTATGATGATGGTACACAGAAATGACAAGTGTGATGATGGTGACAAATATGATAGTGTTAAGATTGAGAGTGAGAGTAATAGAGAGGTTGAAGTATCTTCACTCTCTCTAGACGTTACCTCTACATGGTTGCTCCCTGCAAGATATGATTGAATCAGTTCCAGCTTGGGTCTCGAATTTGAAGCCTGGGGCAGGGTTGACACCTTGCTTGAATTCCACACATAAGAAACGGTAGTCATCACAGCCAAGTTCGTCGATTGGGAAGTTGGTAACAATGTTGTCAAATTCAAGAGGTCCACCTTCTTCGAGAGGTCGAGCTTCATTGAAGGGGTCTAGGGTCTGGGAAATTTCGTCCCTACGAGGGCCATCACCATTTGGACGGGTAGCGGCGAATACGCCAAGCTGCCATAAGCCTTGACCATTGACATCTGGACTCTCTGGGTCAAAGTTGATGTTGGTGTCGAGGGTAAGAGGAGATGGCTGACCAAATGGAGCATCGCCAATTTCATAATTCCAGTCAATATCAATAGCAGTGACACCTATTAGGAATACAGAAATTAAACATTTGTTACAGTAAAAAAAACAATGATCAATCATTTATATTCTTCTTTCGCTAGACCCACATAGAAAATAATTTTACTGTGGTTCATTAAATTGTATTCATTTCTCCAAGAGTTCAAGCATACTATATTATGATAACATTTAGATACATCATAAAAAAAGGACCATGAATGGCTTGATCTTTAGACAAACAACACGAGAGATTCCACTCACCTTTGCAACGGTCCCTCATGTCAATACACTCAGTGATTACCGATTCATCTGGGCGAGCCTCGAATAAGTAGTTAACACTAGCCCTGTTGTTCTTGTCAAGATCAAAGCAGACCCATTCAGCATCCTCACAGCGAATGCCAGTCATGTCAAAGTCAAAGGTGACGCTGTTCATGTCAAGGTTCTGGTCATCCAACAGAGTAGTGCCTGCTTCAGAGGGATCCAGGATTTGCTCGTTGAGGCCAGCCTTAGGACCAGAGCCATCTGCTCTCCTGCTGCCATAGACACCAACCTTCCACAGCTGGTCTCCTCGGACATTGGTGGAATCGTCATGGGTGATACCAGAGAGGTCAACACTAAGAGGATTCCTCTTATTTTCATAGATGATCTGGTTTCCAAGATCAGCTTCCAAGTCTGTAAAAATGGCCCCTGTAAACGAAGGAGAAACCATGAAAGAAAAAGTATGATTACACAGAATTTTGTCATTAGACAATGATGTTCAAGTTGATTTAACACAGACTAAATACTATCGAATTGTCATTTTGAGAACAAATGACACATATTCATCTTGCACATGATATGATAACAGTGAACACATTTGTGTTTAAAGTAATATGAATTGCAAAGAATTGACAATAATTGTACTACAAAAAATATCTGGAAAACATTGGTTATACACATTCATGTAGAGCCAGTGATTCTTTACATCAATTTAATGGGAAGTGCAAATTAAATATCATCCACAGGTATAACAAGTAACATGAAATAACATTTCATAAATTATTTGACATAAATCTATGTAAACTCACTATATTATGGAAAAAGAGCCATAATAAATCCACCTTAATGTATGTGCATCAGATGACACAGGCTGACAGAATACAGTCAATTAGCATGCTACATATTTTTATTTTCTTCTTATCTCTTTTGATTTCTATTATCCCTCACTTTGCAAAATAAGGAAATGGTATTCATGATTTTAAAAAAATGAATTATGAATGAAGCCTGCATATAAATTCCCAGAAATATTATGAAAGAAGACAGCCTCTTTAACAAAGACAATTCCAAGCTAAAGACAAATTGCTCTGATATTTTTTAAAACTTACTTGAGAGACATTCTTGCTCTTTACAGGTGACAAGGGTGTTGGCTCTGGCACTATTGTCAACGGCACCCACCACTCGGAAGAAGAAATCAGGGTTTGGGTTATCTCCTCCAGTGAATTCTAGACAGAGGTAGTTAAAGTCATTGCATCCAATTGTTCCCATCTGGAAGTCGGTGATAGCGTCCTGGATTTCAAGAGGGCTATCTGCTATGAGGGTGGTACCTTGTTGGGGTCTATCAAGTGTCTGGCTCTGGTAGTCGAATCGCTCCCCACTACCATCCCTGTTCCTGCTACCAAAGAGACCCTGGCGCCACAGGCCACTGCCGACTAGCTCCCGGTTGCCATCGCGGAAGAGTACTGTACTGTCAATGCTGACAGAGCTCGCTTCGTCTGGGAAGACAGGCTCAACTGGTTCCACTGTCCACTGAAGTTCCTCAGCAAATACTCCTGTAAGGGTTGAAAAAGATGGCCAAATTATTACTTTCAGAATCAGAAACAGTTCTAGAGTCTTCAGAGGTATGTCCAAACATATTGTTGTATCACTGGAAAGGTGTTAACACCTATGACAGAGAATGCTCCATAATTCATTTTCTTATGACTTGTTTACATTCAAAATAACTGACTTAACAAGCTTTCAAGTCCTAAGAAAATATATACTTTGCATTTTCATAAATATATATTTTCAACAAACAATATGATTGATGCATCTATAATTGTTTTTAAAAATGATCAGTGTGTACATTGTAGTGTTGTATTTTTGGACATGTGTTTAAGTGATTGAGTAAAGAGTTGCAATCAGTTGAACTGGTATTACACTTCTCACAATAAACATATACTTCACATTCTCTCTCACAATGATGAAAAGGAGAAAAGGAGATATGAAACACATAAAGAAACAAATAAATTGGGAGCATGAACAGAAACAATAGATAACACATATTACATAAATAATGATCAAACTTTGCACGTCAATATTTGTCAACAAATATTAATTTATTTGATATACTGACTTACATACTAACTCATGCTGAAAAATCATTGATTCAAGGCCAAGTCTTAAGAATTGCGATGAATTAAGATCAAACTCAAACTTTGAGTCAAAATTTCAATCTCTTAACTACACTAATTTCAGATCAATCAGAGTTGTGACCAGTCACCCCAAAATAGGTCTCTGGGAAAGTTCTCTGTAAAAAGCCAAAACAGTAATATGGTCTTCAAACACTAAATAATCATAAATTGCCTTATCTGAAAGGGCAATTCTTTTTCATCATACTGTAAAAATTTGAAGTTGCAAAATTGAATAAAATAAAAGATAAAAGAATATTTAACATCATTTTTCGGAATGCTATGTTTCATCAAGATTGCAGTGTGCATATCACGTTTAATAATAATAATATACAGTTCTTGTATAGCGCATATCACAATTATGAATAATGTCTCTATGCCCTTCCAAAGGACTTGGATATTGTTACCCAAGCTGTAGCTTGGCAGCCGTAATTACTAAGATTACAGCGCACACGCATTTCAAGGAATAAATTCCTGCCAGGTACCCATTCACCTCACCTGGGTTGAGTGCAGCACAATGTGGATAAATTTCTTGCCGAAGGAAATTACGCCATGGCTGAGATTCGAACCCACGACCCTCTGTTTCAAAGTCCGGAGACTAATCCACTGGGCCACAACGCTCCACACATGTTTGAGTGAACCCCACATTTCAAACCTTGGTTTCTCCTAATTTTTTAAAGCTTTTGTTGCATTTTCTCAGCATTCAATTCCAAGTATTTGTTAGGGTTATTTTTGATAAATTTTGACAAGTAAATTATTATTTTAAAACGTAAGAAGTGCTTTATCAAGCTCAATAAAAAATCTCAGCACTCCTTTTGAGCAACTAATTGTTCTGGTTTTGGGGTAGCTGGTCACAATTTGAGTATGATATTACTCTATTGCAATTATTTGTAAGACAGGCACAGATCCAGCTTAGATTTGGGGTCAAATGATTTTAAGAGATGAATGCAGGATGAAAGAGGTGATTAAATCACAATACAGTGACCCTCAAATTTGAATCCTAATAAGATATAGTAATGAATATATAATAACCAAAAAATAATTATATGGGGTATTTCTATTGGGCACATATCCACCTTAATAAGTGCTGAGGGTGCTTCTATATTACCCTCGCTGGGCTAGGCTACTATTTCCAGTGCTCACAGCTTTTTGAGGAATTTCTTCTTGCCAGTACCAATACACTTTGTTATCTATCAAATTGTCAACAGTTCTTCTCCAAGATGTATGTCTGGTCATTCCATCAGACTGTTAATGAAACATGGATTCTTGTAAGGGTTTTTTTTCCTTGACTATTAGACTACATGGACTTGATTTCAACCAAACATTGCTGGATCCCGAAATCATTTCCCTACCACCTGAGCATTTTAAGATGCCTCCTCTCACATAAACTTACATCATTTAATCACTTATTCATAAGGGTAATAATTAGTCATTTCAATTCTGAAGGAAGGAGTAAACAGTTCTCTAACTTATCAAATTATTATGACATTTCATAACTTAATCAATAATCAATACTCTCTCTCCACCTAGCGTAAATATATTCTGCACTCTTACAAAATAGATTAATATGTGCAAGAATCTAATGACAGAATTCACTTCCTTTTCATCAATTTTATGAATCACACCCCAACCCCTTAATACAACCACCCCGGCCATCCACTTTATCTAATTGTCTGTCTATCATAATCCCCCACCTCACCCCTCTTGAATCCAACTTTACCCCTTTTATAAAATTTGATCAAATATTTTACAAACAGGGTGTGTACATGTACCATCTGGCTTTGATTACGTCTGTAAGCTGAAGAATTTCCTAATTGGGATAGCATGTAGTGTCCCCACAGTGAGGTAACCTATCATTTTATGATATGCTCTACAGGATCATTAACAACCATATTAAAGCGGCCTTTCATTGAAAAATCATGGGAAAGTTGAATCAATATGACATTTGCAAAAGGCCAATTGACATGCATAATATAATCCATCCGTCATGAGGGTCATCCGTCAGTCTAATGCAATAAAGTTTGGACAGCACAAATTTGACCGAACTAGTTATCGTATTTACTTCGGGTTGTCGCAGTTTCCAACAATCCCAGTTCCTAGACACTTAGCAGGTCTCTGGATTGCTAAAACAAAACAAATATCCTTTGTAAAAACATGTTTCAATGTGGAAACATGCAGTTTACCTCTGGTTGGTTAGTCTCTACCTATCGCTCTCCTATTACAACCTCCCAGACATACCGGCGTCTATTACATAACACCCCAGGCATGCAGTCTAGAAGCAGGCCTTATAATTGCTCTTCATATCATACGGTAAGCTGTTTTCTCATCGACCCAAACTTGAAACAGACTATCATTATAAAGTGAAAGTAAGCCGAGTGAAAGACTTAATTCCCTTATTTCCCCATGATTTGTCAATGGTAGGTCACTTTAAAAGTTGAAGTTTCCTCCAGCTCTTCCACAGCTTTCACATATTTTATAACATAAAAAAAAGTGTTTTCAAAGTTCTTTACAGGGAGGGTTGACCTATAGTACTTGATGTCCTTCGTGCTAAGCATACTCTCCATAGGATCTGAAACAAAAAGTAAACACTGTAAGTACAAAACATAACAATACCCAAGTAATACCGAAATAGAAGCAGCATAAACACAATTCTTATTGTGCAAGAACCCTAAGATTACCCTTGTTTTTATCCAATACTACATCTGATGAATAGTTTGTAAGATCAGCCTAGCTGCAGTTCTTACATATTTATCACGAATTTGATGGTTTCTTATGATCATGTTTTTGCAGATATCATTTTAATGACGAATCTAAAGAAATAAATGGATATATCATAAATTGAAGATAAAAAGGGGATGAGACCTTCACGAGGATGATAATATGGCAATCCTTGTCTCAAATAGGAGAGTATTTACTTTTCTTTTTTTCTTGGGGGGTAATACATTTTCTAAAATTGTAAGCTCTTATACCCTCTTGTAAGGGTCATAGTGGTGGAATAATAAAATACTTTGAGATTTAACTGAAAACAATGTGACTTTTTGTAAGTGGTTTTGTGGCATGTATAATATAAATCATTTGTTTTGCCTCCCTAATTAGACCTTACTAAATTTCCTTTCTAGGGTGATTTAATGTTCATAAAATATTGACAACTGAAAATTATTTGTATCATAATAACATTGTCAAATGCAATGCAAATTACTTCTTCTGATCTTGTCCAAAATATGTATTCTGATTCTGACCAAATGAATATTGTCAAAAAATCTTGAGAAATAATTTATATCAAATGAGACTAAGCAGTAAGAACAAAATCAGATAAAAATAACAAAGAAAAGTTTTTTGTAGGTTGGTTAACTATTTTATATTCCAAAATACATGTACAGCTTATTCTTATACCTAAAAAGGAGGTATAAATGGGATGTATTTTAAAAGTAACACTAAAAGTAGCCGACTGTAATATCCACAGGAAGATTAAAATAGTAACAAAATATGATCAAATATCTGAAAACAAATCCTCATTGAATTACAATCTGTGGGAAGGTGTTCTGAAAAGTGAAAATTAAAGCAAATTTTTCATAATGATATTAAGGGGCCACTCTAAAAATCATCTCTTGTTTAGAATTGTTGAATCTTGACTCTATTTATTAGAAGATGAAATTGATACCTTCCAAATTCTACAGGTCTTATTAACTAGTATCAGCTAATTTACTTTATAAAACTTTTAATAGCTACATTGAAATATATTTAAAACTTTGCCAAAGTTAAAATTGTAACTGTGCCCTTTCATTACTTCAGCTAATCTTAAGACAGAAATCTACCAAAGTTTTCAGTTATTGCAAACACACTAACCCAAAAAGGACAATATACAATTTCATGGTGTTTAAGGTTACACATTTGTCACAAGCATCTAAAGGTTATTCTGAACAGCTTTTATTTAGTCTATTGTGGTGTTCTTTAGATTTATTAACTGTTACATACTTAAAAAATAACTTGTCTTACTTTGATCACCTAACTTTAAAACTTTGATTGAATTTCCAAAAAACAGGATGTCCTTTATTTTTGTACCAACTTAAGAAGAATTGCATAATCTGTTCATACAAAGTTCTTTAGAGTTCTAATCCACCCATTAACACCTATGCTCAATACCTCTTGAAACACAGTGATTGAAAAGACTCCATAATTGAAACCAAATTTTCTTAATTTAAACAACATCTTGTTACTTTGCAAACTTGAAATCAAGTTTTCTTAAAAGCAACATCCTGATACTTTTACCATGCTTCTAGACACAACAGCCTCAAAAGGAATTATTGGAAGCTAGATAGGGATCTAACCAAGTTGATGGGGCATCAAAAAGTGGGAATAGAACTTAAAAGCTGTAGTAGATTAGGCCTACTTGTGTCAATGATAGGAGGAAATTTAGAGACAAAGGCCTGTATTCTGAAGTCAGGTTTAACTTTGTGCTAAAATTATGGGGAGCCAAAAATTCAAAAGATTTGTTCATATTCTATATTTCTAATGTTTACAATTTGGTTTCCTTTTGCTTTCATAATGAGGAAAAATACCCCCAAACACTTCAGTTATCATTCCCAGACAATTATGAACAATTTGGGTGTCATGTGAGTTAATGAGAATGTGTACTGGTTTTTTTTAACCAGGGTTTAATTTAAACCCAAGTTCAGAATATGGGCTTGAGAGAACATTGTGCAAGAGTAGGCATTGTATTTTTGAAATAATGGGTATCGTTTTGAAGCTGAAAATTTCATTTATCATTTTTTAGTCCGAATAAGATTATAGGATCAAATGATCCCTCCCTGTACAATGTATGCATTAATTGTATTGGTATTGCCTTGACAACATCTGTAATATCAAGTAACCAACACTAACATTTTAATCAAATTAGTTCTTTCATCTGCCTCATACTTCATTCCCATGATGATTTCTTTTACCTCTGACCTGAATCGACAACCCCATATCTAGCTTTTCAATTTCCCTGAGATATGCACTGTCATAATTTGAATTTCATAAATGACAAAGATGATATCAGTTTGTCAATGACAAGCATATCTAATTCCCCATACACTCTGACCCTCGGTCAATTGCATTTGATGACTTCTCACAGATGTGAACTATACATGCATCAACAAAAACAAACAGAATTTTGAGGGTCAATATCCACAGATTTAAATTTGAATATAATTGGGCAATTCCTCAGCTTTCCTTTAACACCTTACTTGCACCTCTGACACAGCGCATTAGCATGTACTTTGAAAATCAATGTTGAAGATAACCTGTGTTTTTCTGCGTTTTCATTTCTATTTTAAAAACTTCACAAACTTTCAAATTAAAAAAAAATCATGATGGGGAGATAATTCCTATCACATTAACATACATTCGGTAATCAATGCTTAGTGAGGATTATATATTTCCTTTTTTTCAAAATCAACTTATGTTTCATTGATTAATAGATTGCATGTCATTGCATGCCATTCTTAATGCCCCCTACCCACCCAACTCCCAAGAGTTGTACCAAAATTTCATGTTTTAATATTGCTATCATATTGATGATAACACCATAGAAAGACTGACTTATAAGACAATGCTATCTCTTGAATTGCTTAACACTAGGGCAACACTATATGTATATTTAAAAAAGAAATCTTTCCTTTGCATCATAATATATTCAAGAAATTTAGGAAATGCCAGAAACATATTTCTTGAATAGGAAATCCTTAATATTAATTTTCAAACTCTGAAAAAATGTTAAAGATAATTGGTAAACTTACCTAAATTGAATTCGAAACCGATCGCTTCTTTGCAATGCATTTCTGGAAACCTGCTGAGTGCGCAAGCCTTCAAAAAATAAACAATATCTCAAAACAGTTGTAATCATACAATGAAAGTACTCAATACACACAACAATGATCGAATGTATCATGAAATGGCAGAAGAGAAATGTTGAAAAGAAACATCATATCAACATAGCGAACAAGAAATAATGACACATGAACAATTAATATGAGAAATCAATAGAGTTTCATCAAATTGACAAACATGATATAAAATGGAAATTAGTAACAAGTGAGAAAAAACACATGAAAAGAAGGTGAAAACACCCATAATAAAAACTTGGCCACCAGCAAAATATACCCAACAATGGCAATAGAGTTTCATAAATGGTGAATAAGATACAATTTAGACATAAAACATTAACATGAATCATGATAAAGAATGCATTGAATATCAACTGAGGAATGAGTAAACATGGAAAAGAAAAGAAAGTTGAACAGAAAAATAACAAATACTAAAATCAAATCATAACAAACATTTACAGAATGTAAACAAATTATCAAAATAGCATTGTATGAAACAAAATATAAAAAGCAAAGAAAATCAAAATATTATTAATATATAATAACTTGACCATCCAGGAATTGAACCAATCCAATTATTTATGCTATTGAAAATATATAACATCTAAATTGTTCATTAAGCTTTTCGTCAGTGATATTCAAAAGGAAATTCAAAAGGTTACTGAAGTACTTCAGTTCAACCAAGTGTAAAATATATTTGTCAGGAAAAAAAAGCTATGAAATACTTGCTCTCCTGTATAATTATTAAGGAAGAATGTGATTCACTACTCATTAGTGAAATGAGTGCCAGGGGTGTCTTATCAGACGGGTGTGTGCATTCTGTAATTCCAATCATTATTGTTATCAATATTATTATCATGAGGAGTTTCTGAATAGATTTCAATTTTCAATGATCAGATTCAAATTAATCCCAGTTTCTGACTGGGAGCAATATAACAAGAAAAAATATATCCTTTGATTAAATACCAAACATTTCCCCTGATCTCCGTTAATTTTACCTCTAAAGAAGAAGTTCCCAGTGAATTCTATGAAAACAAACCTTCACAATCTGCAGGGGAACAACTGACTAGAATACTGGGGTCAGGTACAGGGATAAAGTTGAAATTGGTAGTGGGGAATCCCCCTTTTCTAAATTCCACACAAATATATTGGACCTGGTTGCATGTCAATCCACTCATGTTAAGGTCAAAATCTACACTGGCATAAAGCATGTCTTCAGTGACACGCATTGTCTTGTCTTGCTGTTCTTTAGTGAGCACCTGCAGTTGGAAAGCAGAAAGGGAGGAGGAAAGACAGAACAAAGGATAGAAAAACATAGGATGTATGATAAGGAATGGAAAGATGGATGGAAAGGTGGATGGACGAGTGGATAGAAATATTTTTTTTAAAATGGGTAGGTGGATGGGAAGATAAATGAATGGAATGATAGATGGGTGGATGGATGGTTGAATTGGTGTATTGAAGGAGATGGATGGATGGATGGATGGAAGGAAGGATGGATAAATGAATGGATAGATGGATGGATGGAAGATGTGTTGCCATGGTGATAAAAACATAAATGGAACCGATAGGAAACAAAGACATGAAAAATGAGCAATATGACAAAAATGAAAGATTTAATGGAAATATAACAACCAGAATTGAAAAAAAAATCAAAACAATGAGGGAGTGGTATGTTGATAAAAGGAGAAAACAACATGGAGATCAAGTGATGAAATGAAAACATTAACAAAACATTCATAATGGCCGTGACAAATGTGAATGATGAAATGAAAAAACAAAAAATAGGTTTATGACAAAACATATGTAAAGTATATAATGAATAAACAAACAATGAAACAGAATGATGAAGGAGATGGAAAAGATAGGAAGCATTGAAAGAGAAAAGAAGAAACAGAAAAATGTCATAAGTCATTGTGTTTATAAAGAGGAAAACATATTGCAGTCATATAAATAAAATCATGAATAGAAATAAATAAATTTGTAAGATTATTAATATAAATCTCAATAAGAGTTAACAAAACACACAAACATTGGTCAAGAAGAAAAAAGAAAGACATGATGCATAAAAAAAGAAAATACATACATGTATGATAGAACCATGTATACAAGTTGGGTATAGGTAAAACATTTTATCAATGGACATTTGATATCAAATATCTCAAGCATCGTCTTTGAAGATAGAGGCATGAAATATACACAATACTATTGACAAAATATAAGTATTAATACAAAGAATATAATCCATTGCAATACATTCATCTCAAATAGACAGAGAAGAAATCTGTTTGTGCCAAAACTGTAAAGCGAAAAGGTTTCTTAAAACTTTGGCACACAACACTCAAAACAAATCGATGACTATAAAATTAAAAGAGTGCAACACCTAGTTCCAGTTTGCAGCATATTCAGATCAATATGCAATGAAACTTGGGTTTGATGATGACAAAGCTCCCAGAGGGATTCAAAAATAGTAAGTTTGGACTTATAGTCACACCATGGAGACACATCAAAGGTATCAGACTCATAACAAATACCCTAAAGGATGCATCTAATGGGCACAGTCTGACTAACAAAGTCCAACTTTACTCTTTGTGATATCCTTTCATCATGGAATCTTTGATTTTTTCATCATCAATTATAAGAATAAATATGAAGACTTTTTTATTCAACCCACCTGATTCCTCTCACTATAGCGTTGTCCTAGACCATTGATGTTGGAGCTCCCAAATGCACTCATTTCCCACAATCCTTCTCCAGCCACGCCCACACCTTGACCACGGATAGCAACTTCCATGGAGATGGGGTTGAAGTAACGGTCAGTAAGGATACCCCCGGTCAAAATACGATTGCCAACATTTGTAATCTCCAAATCTAATGCATAAAAAGAGAGAGAGGATTAGCTAATGATGTTTGTTATATTCCATTCATATCTGCTAACCATAAAAGTTAAGAAAGAGGAACAAAGTCGTATATTTGTTTTCAATAAGAACTTTCCTGAATTTCCTAAATGGCTATTGTCCACTCCAAATTAGGACAACTTCTATTTAACCCGATATAGCCCATGCTAATTTGTTAAAAATTGAAGTCATTACATTTACATAATCATTCAACATGCAGATTTTTGTTGTTTTTTCTTGAATTTTCATTTATATTAATCTTGACATTTACAATTTTGTTTTTGTTTTTCCCTTTTGTAATATGTTCATTAAAGTATTCAAGGGAAAACTGTAACATAAAAGCGTTCAAAGCAGAGATCTGTACTTTATAATTTGTCATTGGCATGCTAAATAGTGTCAAATTATTTACTTGCTCTGCACGGACTCTCCTCGCAAACAGTGATAACATCACCCTCAGGAATCACCCCAAAGAAGAAATCATGATTTGAATTCTCATTCTTAGTAAATTCCATGCAAGCATATGTGAAAGGACCACATCCAATGGCAGCTACATCAAACATAGCCGAAGCATCCACAAACTCTAAAGGACCACCAGCTGCCAAGCTCTTAGAGACTTCCACATCGTTAAGGGTTTGGGTATTGTAGTTGAACCTCTCGCCACTACCATCAACATTTTTGCTTCCATAGAGTCCAAGTCTCCAAAGATTTGAGCCAGACACAGCTGGAGAAGTTGAAGTGAAGATCACTGAGGCAGTGATATCAAGCGGATTCTCAATACCAGCAATGATGCTTGATGCTGAGTAGCGCCAAGTCAAACCTCGGGCAAGCACACCTGTTGGATGACAGTTTTGGATATCAGCATTCGAAAAAACAGTGACACGACAACTATCGTAAACTTGTAAACTCCTTATGCTATTCTACCAAAATTACCATCAGATATCAAATTTAAATTCCCCTCCCACATCAGATGTACAGGATATTTCACAACTATTAACAAAAAACATATAAATATACATCTATTTCCTAAGGGCTTTTTAGGACTAAACATGTATTATATAAAACTCAAGTCTTCATCAATAAAATATTCCTTGATTTACACTAGACTAGATCTCAATACAGAAAATAAAGTACCTAAAGACTAATTCATGCCAATGTAAAAAATCAGAAAATAACTACCAAGAAAATTGATATCAGTCCTCTGGATAAAAAGACCTACTTTTTCAAATTATGGGGGGAAACATCTTTTTTGTTTGATGACTTTTTATCAAACAATTCCCCAAGACAATATCAGCTCTTTTTTTCAGATAATGAAGCCACTGCCCAAAGTCAAAGGGAATACTTATTCAAATGGATAAAGTTCAATGTTAACATTATTATCAACCATGCTTCTTGACATCCCTGAACATGCAGCTTTCTGAGATTTTCAAGGTTCTGTCACCATAGCAGTAACACACAAAAGGACAAGACAGATGTACACACTCAACATATCATGTTCTTAAAAAGCAATAAGTGCATTTGAAGGGTAAGTATTTGGACACATGCATGGAGAATTATCAGCAGAATTCTCTAGAATCTGGCATATGATTGTTGCAAAAAAATGAAATGCAGTAGTGAAACTCCAATGTTATCAACAACCAAAAAGTTGTTATCAAACAGGGTAATTTAAGTGCTGATTCACCTTTTCAATAATAAATTTGAGTTTACTCCAAAAAATCAAACAGTAATTTTACAAATTAAACTGCCCGCAAGACTCTATGAAATTATTATTAGAATGAAGGAGAAATATGGGTGAAAAATGGAAATGAGAAGTGAAGAATTTTCATGGAAATTGGCCCCTTTCCCTTTAGAGTGATTTATCAATGTAACTATGATTTACTGTCTATTACGGATCTTTGAATAGCAAAAGCTGAACCAAAGTAATGGGGAAAAATAATTGAATTTAATAAAGTTCTTTTATCAACAAGAAATATAATTCAAATAGTGTAAGACACAAATATTTACAACAGATATCACAATGTGGTGTGATCATTGACACAATGATTCTCAATAAACTTTTCTTAATAAGGTAAGTTTTCTATGAGATCATAATATGAAGAAGAAACTTGTAATTTGATACCGCAATATAGTCTCAAATTTCTCAAGAGTTTTAATAGAGTACACTTTTAGCACATACTGGTCTAAGATTCTGCTACAAAATAAAATATTCAACAAAGAATATTGCTGTTATGAAAGAAGGTATTATTGGGCATATTTCAAAGCAGCAGAAAAGATGTAGTTAGAGAATATAACTTCAGGAAAATAGCAGAAGTATATCAAAAGATTAAGAGAATAGCATTCCCATGCCTGTTAGTTGTTTAAAATACAATTTTCTAAATCATACCAGAAAATTTGGAACTTTTTTTTTCATGCTTGCATTAAAGATATTATCAAAGCTTCCAGAAGCAAGAAAAGTTGTTTATACATAGAGGGTATTTTGATCCTTTACAAAACATTCTGAAAAAAACCTTAATAATTAAAGTAAAGTTGCAAAGCATCCAATATGAGCATAAAAGATATAGTGCAAAGGCTGTCAGGAGGGTTGCTTCATTCATTTCAAGCTCTCAGGCAGAAGTATTTCAAATAACCAAAACCTACCTCCTCAATCAGGTTTGATGAACGCCACAGCTTTCTAATTGTCTGGTTGATTTCACTACGCGACTATTATACATTTCACTTATGCTTTTATCTTGGATATCTCTGCGACTACTAAATAATTCATTCATGCTTTTATCTTGGATGTCTTTGCGCTTCAAAATGCTGTTCATGGAATTTCAATGTTTTCTATCAATGTCCACCATGAAAAGTTTCTCTTACTCAGTTTAAATCCTCGTGAAGAATGTACGATGAGATGAGCGAATTTCGATGGGATGTAGATGAGACGCTGGTGACAGAATGTTCATGACACAATAGAAGACAAATCATGACAGAACAATACCACTGATGTACTCACAAATACACAACACAAACAAATGATACACACTCACAGGTTTCATCAACAATTTAAAATAAACTAATGAGAGGAAAAATTTTGGTTATTGATGCATTATCCAAATTAAAGAATCTACAAGAAATAGGAAGAAGCTTTTACCCCCCAAAATAATATAAACTTCATGACAGTGATAAAAGTTGTAGAAAATTATTTATTCCTAGAATGAACTCACACAACTTGAATGAAAGACAAGGATGAAATGACCACAATGGAATGACAGTAGTGCATTTGTTTGAAACATTGAATAAATATATTCACATTATCCACAAGGATGAAAGGCCAATAAATAAATGAATATATGAAGAATGAAGAGTTGAAATTTTAAATTTCACACAATATGGGATGAATGTTGGTGATTTAGTGACAAATGGATGTCAATTTGGACTACTTGGCCACCAGAAAACATATAGAACCGTACAATTATATTGCTATATCAGCAAAACAAATTATCTTATACAATTGAATGATACAAATTTAATACTTCTTCACATATTCAGTACTTTCCCATTTAACATTCATCATAATATCAATTAGACATAATAATAACTTAGACATGAATGCTCTCATGTATAAACGATTGCCTACAAAATCTTGAACATAAATCATGGAATGTCTCTTTAGTACCAGTTAAGGAAATTTCCTTGGTTACACACAATACAGAGAAATATACACAACTATCTAGTACAGGGAACACAAAACAAATAAGCAGGGGCGGATCTAGCTTTTTTCCAAGACTCATGAACAGAAAACCTCACCAATCAAATAATGCGAAGGTGAAGCTTGAGATGAAAATTTTTGAGATTCTGATTGAAAACTGGAAAGGTTAACCACTTCTTGCAATCATCAATAGTATGATTACCTATTCGAACAATTAAAGCAAACACGAAGTGCAAGCTGATTTAATCCTAAAACAGGACAATCAAATGTAACCATGAACAGGATGGGTATATATCTTAATAATTGACGCGAACGCGAAGAGCGAGACAAAAAATTTTGATTTTCAGACATGGAAAATTCTCAGCACGGTTTGCAATCATTAACAAGATGGGTATATAAATCAACAATCAATGCGCAACGCGCGAGCTTAAAATTTGTATTTTCTGACCTGAAAACTGGAAACTCTAAGCACCTTTGGTAATCATGCACATTAACTTCTTTTTAATTTGGCAGCCTAAGGGGGAGTTTAAACCCCCTTAACCCCCCTAGATCCGCCTCTGATTAGTGCCTCTGTAATGTTTGCATTGCACAAAATTGGTTAAGAAAATGCAATCAATGTTTGAAAGGGGTGATCATTCTATAAACAAGATTTTTCAAACCTTCGCATTCTGCTGGAGAACAGCTTGTCATTATAGTTTCATCAGGTACAGGGATGAGATTGAAAACAGTGCTAGGGTTTTCTCCCTTAGCAAATTCCACACAGACATACTGTACTTCATTGCACGTCAAACCACGCATGCTAAGATCAAAATCAACATTGGCAAAAGTCAGATCATCGGGGTGGCGGAAAGTCTGGTCTTGCTGACTACTTGTGAGCACCTGTACAGTAGGAAATTGTGAGTAGAAATGATAGAGAAGAGGGAAGCAGGACGGGAAGGAACCACCACAAGCATGGAACAGCAAAATGATACATGAAAAATTATGACAATTTTTTGGTGATGAATAATAAGAGGTTGGGGAAAATTAGAAAACATAACATGGGTAAATATGCAAAGAAATTGAAAATGAAGAGAAGGTTGATGATGAAAGGTATTAAATACAAACATGAATGGAATATCATGTGATTTTTTTTAAAGGGACAAAATGAATGAAGACAGAAAATCGATCAATTAGAAAAAAAGAATTCAACATACAGATGAATAGTTATTGGTAAAATAACATGTCATAAACACGAGGAAAAAAAGAGAAAATGTCAACATATTACGAACAAATGATGGAAATGAAATGCATAAGATGAAATTGAAAAGAAGAGATGAAGGCCAAAATGAATGCATATGTAATAGCAATTAGACAAATATTAGGCGAGATAACAAATGATTATGAGTAAAATGATAAACAATATAAATGAGAAAACCAAACATAAATGTCAATGATATGAACAAATGATGGGAATGAAGGACATATGATGGAAGAGGAGAAAACACAGTAAAAGAGAAGGATATGGGAGAAAATAGGAAACTGCATATCAATAACATGTCATCATATTTTTAATAGAAAATAGATCACACTGAGAAGAAAAAAAAATACAGTGCATCCCAGATAAAACAAGACTGAAATTTTTAAATGATTAATCATGACCTAATCGCAAATACATGTACAACAGAGAAATTACCCATCACAGTGGAAGCTTAGACATTCCACTTCACCTGGATGGTTTCTCATTCACGCATGCATGAGTAAAAACAATACCACAAACTCACTAGGGGGGCAATAGCTGAGTATCAACAAGAAAATCATGTCTTTAACAACAAAATATGCTCTTTATTTTGCTGTTGCAATCAGAGAAAATGGTCTAGAAATTACAAAGTTCTGTTTCTTTGAAATAATGCTTGTATTTTTATAATTCATTGTTAAACAAATATGCATTTTCACGGAATCCTTATTGTTGCTATCGCACAATTAACAAAACACTTGATGCATGGCTGATAGTCAACCAAACAAAAAAGTGTGGAGTAAGTCTGACAGCTAGCCTGTAAAATGTCTTGATTTTATCATTAATCATTTTATCATTATCAAAATCATTACAATTCACCTGTTATTGGGTTATTAGAACCTTGTTATTTCTTGACCATTTCCATTGACTGATATATAAAGTGCAAATATTAAACTTTTTGGACATGCGATTTTCTTTTTGAAATTCAGACACCCAACCAATTGACTTTTTCAAAACATTTTTACTCACTCATGCGTAACTAAATGTTTCATGAAAAATACATTTTATGTAGAATAAACATGAATTTATATAAATCACTCAACTATCAATAATGATTTTTTTTTTTAACTACTAATGTACACATCCATTGCTTTGGTATTTCAAGAGATAGCCCAAACTTATTTCAATCCTAATCATCATAAGGTTAATATTTGATGGGCTCTTACCTGTGAACTCTCACTGTAACGTGTTCCTGAACCATCTGGATTGGAGCTTCCAAAAGCATTCAATTTCCAGAGGCCACTGCCAGCTACACCGTATCCACCACCACTGATATCCACATCCATTGAATATGGATTGGATCCACGGCCATCAACGACTGTACCACTCAGGACAGTGTCCCGAACACTGAAGATATTTAGATCTGGGGATGTTACATAAAGAGATACATTTAATATTTCCAACTGTTTGCAACTTTTTGTGCACAGTTCGCCTCAGACTTAGTAAGTCTTGCTTTATCCTTTTTTTTTAAGTTATTTAATTTCATATTATCTTAATTGTATTTTTTTATCAAGGTTACAGTGTCGTAAAGAGACATTGCATAAAAAATATTGCTGGATCAGGGGGCTATTTAACCTTAATTCAACTGGGCTATTTCAGACAAGGATATACTGGGGAGGTCCAATTTGAACTGCCCCCTTTAGATCCCATGAAAATATACATATGCGTAGAGCAGGATAAAAACTACAAGACTATACATAAAACGTTCTTGCATGCTTTATCAGATTCTCAATCTTTTCAATGCCCAAGAGCTCCCGTTGAAGTTATTTATAGAAATTCTTATATTAAATACCTTTCCACTCATTTACAATTGAGAAAAAAAAATAATACAAAAGGTTTTTAGAATGAAATTCCTTAGCATGATGTACAGGGATAACATACCTGCCCTACAAGGACTTTCTTGACACAGAGTGAGGGTATCGCCCTCAGGAAGCACAGAGAAGGAAAAGAATGGATCAGCATTCTCATTCCTTGTGAAATCCATACAAGAATAGGTAAATGGACCACATCCAATGGCAGCCACATCAAACATGGCCCTGGCCTCTGTGAATTCTAGAGGACCACCATCTGGCAAGGTCTTGGAGACTTCCACATTGTTCAGTGTCTGCTCATTGTAGTTGAACTTCTCCCCACTTCCATCCTCATTCTTGCTGCCATACAGGCCAAGTCTCCAAAGATTATTTCCAGAGACGCCGGAAGAGGTAGAGGTAAACAGGACAGTGGCGTTGATGAAAAGCTCATTCTCCATTCCAGCTACAATGCTTCTTGCAGAGTAACGCCAACTCAAGCCTCTAGCTTGTACACCTATGAGAAAGATTAAATGGATGCATTAGAATGTGATTATTTATTACAAACTAAAGGAAATCTACAAAACTGTGCTGAAAAGCAACAACTAATTAGTGATGTAATATGAATTCTAATACTTTTCTTTCCAGTTACTCTAATATAAATCTATGTTCACATAGTTGAGCTTAGTTTCAATAACATTTTAGCATATACAGATCTATCTTCATCTTTATATCATCAAACTATGCTAATTTACAGTGTAGCCTAAGAGATATCACAGAACTATAAATTCTGTATTCTCTATATATCATCAAATTAAATTATTTGATGGATGCTTTGCACATATCACCATCAAATATAGACACAAGAATACTGAGGTTTCATTCTAATCTTATGGTCTCATTACTAATAGCAACTACCATACAGTGGAAACTCCTGTGCTGTATGGCAGGCCACATCTTAATTTCATCAAAATTTATCAAGGAAAATATGTTAAGCATGGGTACAAAGCTAGTTTATTAGCATGTTTTACAATTAAATGTTTTGGAAAACAAAAATAAATTTAGATTTGGGACAATAATTCACACATACTTGCAAGATGAGACCAAAAAGGAGATAAAAGTCTCACCTAAGTACAGTGTAATCATATAATTTTTTACTAAGAAAAAAACCTAGATATGACAATATTTGTGCTGTAACAAGGTCATCATCATAGTCTTTAACTTTTTCAATTCTGCTGTTTGCAATGATGATACATGGGCATTACTTTTATTTTAAACTACGCAATCATTTTAATAAGAAAGTTTTTTTTTGTCAGGGACCTTCATACTGAGTTTCCACTGTACATAAATCCAAGTCTAAGTTTCCAATACAAGAATTAATAAACAAAAAACAGAGGCAGTAAATTGCTGGACTAAAGTCACTAAACTAAAAGCTTATAATACATGTTTTATTTGATTTTAGTTGTATAATTTCTTTTATTTAAAACATCCAACCAATTGATATTTCAGTCTGAAATACGAGTGGTAAGAATGATTGGATAAGAAAATTTCCCAAACATTGAAGAAAGCGATTTGGGCATCTGATAATTCTTGCATTCTAAATCAATTTGATTAAATACCACAAAGAGGGCAAAATGTTATGTGAACAGTTGTTTGGCAATTATCACTACTGTCAAAAAGTTATTTTGTTTTCTGGAATAGATATAACAAAAACACCATTAATGTATCATTATTTTCAAACCTCAAACCCTTTAACATAATTAATCCATTGATTAAAGAAATTATATTTCTCTTTCCATCATTGATTAAAATTGTCAAAATTGTTATGTCTGCCTAAGACTTGCTCTTACACTTCTATACTAAAGTCCCCTCAATGACAACAAAGGGAAACTAGAAATATTAGATGTACATCAGTATGAAATGCTATCTATTGCACTGTCTATCTGCACAGTTTACCATTAGCTCTGTTTCTTTGCAATATCCCCTCCCCCCCCCCCCCCATATTTCATAGTCTATTGGAAATAATTTTTAATTACTTGTTTAATTTTTAATCTTGATACTTACCCAAGATTCTGTGGATTTTATCCCATGCAAAAATGAAGCAAATGATGATGATGATGCATGTGTAAAACAGAGTGTTAAAATGGAATGAAAGAGAATATGACATTGCAATCACAACAATGATATGTATGAACAACAAGATGAATGAAAAGATCGATGCATGTGAAACAACATTTTTGCAAAAATACCATGCTCTTCCATACAGCAGTGCAGTAGGCAGTAACAGATAAAAGCAAAGTAAAGAGAAAAGTTAAATTTCAGGCTACAGGTAAATTCTAATTGAACTCTTTTCAGCATACTTTTTTTAACATTTGAAATGAGAAATATTGCATTTATTGATAGTTTGAATTGTGTTGAAATAACCTCTCTCTCTCGTTTCATTATATCCATTATGTTACATGGGGAGAGTGCTTTCACCATGAAAGAAAACTCTACCTTTCTTGGTTCCAGTTTGATGTTGTTGTTTTTTTCAAAACATTTTAGGCATACTGTAGCTGATTTTTTTTTTAGGTTTGTAATTTACCTTAGTGTCTCTCACAATGGCTCTGACCTCAGTTTGTAATAATTTCAGGTATGATTCAGCAAAGGATCTTGACATCAGACATCCCATGTGAGAGGTGTTTAATCAAGCGTGCCAGAAACCACATGATGCATTCTCAAATCTCAAGCAATTAATTAGCAATTAGCATATATATATGCAGAGACAGAGAAATTAGTCATTTGGATAGTGCAAAAGAAAGCAATAATGCATTATTGGTGTTTCTTGTGAATCACCATTATTAGCTATGTAATCTGTATTTTTTACATCTTTTGGGGGAATTCTTTGACAGAAAAATCAACAAGATGCAGGCATGCCAGGAAACTATTATCAACAGGCAGCAAAATATAGCAACATTGCTCTATATACTATTCTTTTTGATGCAATTCTATGTCAAAGTGCACAAAAGATTTCAATTCAATAATAAACAATGCATATTTGACAAAGCAATCAGGAACAAAGTCAACCCACCTACTCTTTGCTTGACTTTCCAGGAGAGCTCCACAAGTCCAGCGTTAAGCGAGTGTTCATTTGTCCATTATTCAGCGATTAGAGCATTGTTTTATTGCTGTCCTTATCAATGCAGAGTTAATGCCAGTCAGGTATAACTCAAAATTTTGTGATCTGGCATTCAAGTTTCATATCACGGCATATTATGTTAGAATTCAAATGTACCTTGGAATTGTAGCTGCATTAAACAAGTGATAAGATACATTTGCATTAGTTTTCGCAAGTTCTTTCTGAAATAAAGTCTATAAAGTATCCACCCAGGGCTTCAGATTATACATAGCTTGGACTCATTCTCCTCTACTATCTTAAACCAGTTGAGTTTACTGGAAACCAGATTAACGTTTAATGGTCTTTTAGTGGCCTTGGAAGCAATCTAAAGTGGTCTAATAAACCAGTTTGTAAATCAACCTCACATTGTGAGTTACAAAACCACTTTGCAAAGATAAACTAGTTTAAGTGTAGATGAAAATACAGCTGGTCTATTTCGCCTCCTATCCTGCACTTTCAAACTTAACGCATTAGTTGGATAAGCTTTAGATATGCTATAATTGCTTTCAGTTGATCCATTATTGCTTACTAGAAGAAGGGCTGATAAAAATTTGGAAGTTAACTGAAGAAAATCCCTTCGTATGCTAAAAAACAATGAATAAATTTCACTCAAATATTGAAAATAATGTATTTTGAATAAAGATTTGGAGGTCGATTACAGGTAATCTAAATCCTAAGTGTCAGAATTATTGACCAAGACTTCTTTTGTTCCACTAACATCAATTGGATATTTTTTAATAACTATTTGCTATCCAGCAGAAGCTATCAGTCTGTTACTCTAAATGCTCACTCTCATTATCTCTTCAATACTCCATTATCAAAGCAAACTGTTTTACTGCACTCTACATGTATATATATCACTAAGTTATTAAATCCTAGTAAGCGTTTTTTTAAATTGATATTTCACACTCATTTGGGTTAACAATGTAACAGAAGTCCATCGTCAAAGTATCCGAGACATGGCTACATCCAAGATATTCGCAGCGCTACGAATGACAGGTCAAAGCACTGGTACACGAGGTGAATACACCATGTATGATACAAATACGAGTGTATGAGTCTTGAAAGAAATGGCATGTACATGTACATCACATTACTCGACACAGATGAAAACAACATGATGTATGATAATATTCATATTTTCACACGATAAACACAAAGCTTTCATAAGTCACACAAAACAGAAAAGCAACTCACAGATAATACATGTATGTATATGTATAAGATATTTTTCCTGTAGAGATTAGAATGTTCTTTGCATAAAAACAATGATTAATGAAGACAAAATGTTTATGTAGCATTTGATCAACAGGTGACTATGATTTTTAAAGAACAGAATGTAACAAATAAACTCCACTCTAGATAGCCAAAGCTCAACACTAGCATTTTGAAAAAGTTCTTTGGTGGTAATTCATTCGAAGCTGTTTTGTAAGTTAGGCATGGCTTTACTCATGGATGGTGACCTGTTCTTCTAATAGATAAGATGCATCCCACATTTTTCCAGTTTTAACAGAGTGAATTCCATTAGAATCAATAGTATACTTAAAATTCACTTTGCACTGAAATTCTTATTAAGAAGAACTACAAGGAATGGAATGATTGACAATATCTGACAGGAATTCAAATGATGACAAGATGTTCCAATGCTGCATAACTTATGCGTAACTTACAGCTGTAAGAAATCAAAATGTTCAATTATTTCCAAGATTCAAACTTTTATTTTGGATCAGGGATAATGCTAGTGTCAAGCCTGGCAAGTCTTGCTTCACAAATTTTACAAATGAACAGTGACTGAGTTTTGTGAATTATGCATCAATAAAGGATGAACCAATAAGTATACATGGCACAGAAACAAAAAACATATGAAATTGTGACAAGTTGGCCGGAGAGCACAACAAATTATCTACTCACAATGATTTTGATTTTCTTTTATTGTTTAATCAAATACACACACAATGTGTTAAACAAATAAAATATTAGAAAATATGAATGTTGAATTATATGATATTCATGTACATGAAAGTCCACATCGATGACAAAGAGAATATGACTGTTAACAGAGATGACACTGCTGATTATTACTGAGGATTCCTTTAGTAAAAATTCTTAATTTCAAAAAACCTTTCAAATTTTCAATGAAATAATGAATGCTTCTTCCAATGCATTACTATCTATTGGTAGTATGTTGTAATTCCTATCCATTACATAGTGCTGACTTATACAACACATAAACAGAGGGGCCCTCTTCCGTAATTTCTTTTTGGAATGTCCAGCACCCATCAACCTTAATTGTCAAATACGATTTGTTAACCCTAGCACATCTTCAAAGCTTAGGGCACTGCTAATGACTTTACCACACTTGAGCCTACGTTCCAAAACGTAATCAAAACGAACGTACTGCTTAACTGCATCAATTATATGCTTCAGGTCATCTCTTCCACTGATGCATCTGCTGATTATGCAATTTGCAAACTGTTCTGCCATGTTTACCTACATTTTTTTTGGTTTCATTTCACCTCCTTAAGTAATTCAAGTAATTAATTAATATAATCCTATGCTTTTTAATGCAAACAATATGCATTTGTCATTTCTGTTATAGTCATTAATACATTCTCTTTTAAGAATATCTTCATAGCTTATTCCCCTTACCTTTGCATTCTGGAGCAGTTGTACAGCCAACAAGAGCATTGTCATCAGGAAAGCCAGAGAACTCGTAGTCCAAACCTCCCTTTGTTCTTGGGCTGTCACCGCGATCCAATCGAGTACAGATATACATCATGTCTGTACACTGGGCAAAAGGGTCAGTGAGACGGAAGTCCACATCCTCAAATTTGAATGAGTCCTTCTTCTTATAGTGCTGTGCCTGTTGGGCCTCATCAAGGGTCTGACTTTGATAACCAAATCTTGAAGAAAAGAAAATTAATTTTAAAAACATGATCCGCATAGTAAGGATGATAATATGATAGTCTATTTGTTATTGTGAAAATAAAAACATGAGTAAAAAGAATATCATCTGCATTTCTGAAAAAAAAATACATATTCATTCATAAAAATCTTGAAAACCAGATGAGATCATTTTCATATATACAAACATACTTGTTCAAAGTCTGAAGTTTTCTAGTTTCATCATGGCTTATTGAAACACAAATAGATACATTAAGCATAACTGATTACAGAGGATGTGATTTTTTTTTTCTTTGTGATGGATTTTTTTTTAATGAAAGGAAATATGACAGGATAAATCACAGTAATCTGCCATTTTCAACATATCAAGAAATTCTCTTTTCCATACTTTTACTTGGATGTCTCTAAAAATTCCACTGACCCATTCCTGAAATGTTTAGATACTGACACCCCACACGTTTACCAGTGACTTCATACCTTTGTCCCCTGCCATCTGCAGTGGGTGAGGCCCATGCACTGAGTCTCCAAAGACCTTCTCCTTGGACACCTGTTGTATCTTGAGCTTCCTGAAACTTGATGGGTACTCGAAGACTTAGACGGTTCTCTCTGCCTTCTGATATACTGCCTGTACTGGTTATCACAGGAGATACCTTCTTCACCTTTACATCTGGGGAAAGTGATAAAATAAATTAAGTAATGATCAATCAATCTTTAAAAACATTATTTCATAACTACCTACTTCTTTTAATCCTCCTTCATATCTTCCTGCCCTTCTTCCTCCTTGTTTCTCTTCTCCCCTTCAGCTGTTCTCTTTTCTTCCCCTTCTTTCATCTTCCCTCTTTCTGACTACTACTGCTACCATTGCTACTACTACTGCTACTGCTGTTGCTGCTGCTATTACTACTATGACTATGATGACGTCTACTTCTACATATACTACCAGCACAATTTTTGAAGAAATATCAAGAATAAAAGCTGAAAATTATGGCAAATCCAAGTATGCTATAGAAATTGAGAGAACACTTACTGAAAGGACACAAGAAGCAACATTCTCCCTCAGGTTTTATAGGTTGAATACAGAAGGCAGGTTGACAACTCTCGATTACACAGGTCGTGGTAGCATTATCACAAGTACAAGTCGTACATTCATCAACACTCCAAGACTCTCCATGGAGATAAGGTTCTCCTCGATATACACATGGCAGTAGGGGGTCTCCCGAGCTGATGCTAAGTGAAAACGATGATTCTGGAAGAGAATTTTATAAGATACAATGAAATTAATTAGGAAAAATGTAGATTATACAAGGGACACTTACATTGTTGATAAGTGGCTCCCTACATCAAGTTACTGGCAGCATTACTATCATTTAATACTAACGTCATAGAAGTGAGAAAACTGAATCCATATTTCTTTTAATTGAATAATACACAGACCAAACTAGCTTTGTGTATTTAAAAAATGATAGTCTAACCACAATAAGAAATGATTATCTCAATTCCGCAACCAACTTACCATCCTGCAAGAATAAAAAACATATATCAAAATAACAGTAATGAATAGAGTATGCCTATTAAGTCAGACTTATGTCCTTAATTACACATGGTAATTGTCAAACGATATTATTTATCTAAAACAAATATTTATATGGTTAAAAAATAAAAGAATTGCAGCACCTTGGAAGGGCTAAAAAACAGTGAAGGGTGGTAGATAACCACATTTTTTTAAACCTTTTCTGCAATAAATGAAGTGTCATAAACAATATTGAAAATATATAATTCGACAAAACAAACATAACTCTTTTCTTTCAAAAAAACAGCTTAACAATATTGCCTCTCTTTTTCATTGTTTCATTTCTTATGTTCATTTTCATTAGTTTTCAAATTTGAACTTGGTGTCCATGCTGTCTCTTGCAAACATACAAAATTTCATCACATACACATACTCTAAAATAAGAAAACCTGCTTTCATGAAATGATTGTACACCTCTCCTCTTCTCTGTAGTCTTCATAGATCTCATATCTATGTAGTTCATCAATTCCATTCAATTTTGTCTCTTGACAAAATAAAAAGAAAAAAGTATGTAACTACCTTCTACCATACATCAATAATTCAACACATACAGTACTGGGCACTGCATACCTTTTTATGATTATCTAGACAATTAATGGCAATTATTTTTACATGGATGATCATGAATAGGAAGGAGTTAACTATCATGAAAACTGCATGTAGTGCTTCTCCATCTCATTTGATTTCTTTTTATAGATACAGTATGAATATAGTGAGTTACTGATTTCATAAATCATATCAAATGTAAAGTACACATGACAAATGCAAAGCTACTATAAGCAGTTCATAAAAATATAGAATAAATGCAATGATATTAATACATCAAACAAAAATAATGAATTAATTTCCAATCCTGTCGTAAATACTTTGATTTCTTTACTCCTGTGTTCACCTGAGATGAAATTGTGAATGCTATACTCACTCAGCCTCAGCTAAATCATGCTTGACTGTCACAAACCGAACCCTTTCAGCAAACTGAGTCCACTACTGCAAGACCATTATCTATATAGGTACCAGTAGTAGTAGGTCACACTGGTGTTGGTAGTGATAGGGATGGGAGGGTTTACGGAAATGCATGCAAACATGCAAATATGTTAAACATGCATTTTCTCACAACCTCACAAATACTTTTATATGGATATGTAAAAACATGTAAAATGCATGCATTACTGATGTCAGTGTAACTTTCTCCCTTATGAATTTATAATTTAACTGAAACCAACACATGTAGATGGATACATTCTACATGTATAAATCCCATTATTTTTTGATAAATTCCAAAATAAAATAAATTCACTTCAACAATCCTGGTTTTGCATCATTATAAATGTTAAGATATTTTTGCCTTTTCATCTGAATGTGTATAGGCCTGCAAGTCTTGTGAATTGGACAATTACAGGATAAGAGCTGAAAATTCACTTTTCTAGACTTCATCATTTACAGATTATATGCTATCCCCTCCTGAATTAACAAAAGACAAATACACCGTGAATAAAGATTGAATATACATGTATGGATGGAATAACACATATATACCATGCAATATGTTGCATGCAAATAAAAGGAATAAACAGATATAGTTGCAAACATGCTTGTAATTGGGTTAACAAACAATAACTACCACATACAACAATGTAAGCATGCAGGCTCACTAATTCTGAAATACAAGAGGAAATGTTTTAAAAATCAGTTACATGAATAAAGTCAATTCAATTTATGTCAAATAATGCAAATGAACCATTTATCAAATGAAAAATTAAGAAAATGGATTTATAAGAAAAACTTGAACAGTCCCCATGCATGAAAATGACCTTACAAATCAACCATAAGAGTAACAAGTTTGTACATATCTCACAAATACATCATGCTTGATCAATTTGCAGCAGGATGTAATCATGTTCTTTTTATGCTATTATGCAAGAGGCATATTTTGTCTTTCATTACATAATCAGCAAAATAGCCAAATCTTTCTGCTGATCATGTTTGGTTGATTTGAAGCTTACTTGTATGTCTGACTAATCAGCATGCATGCTCATGCAAATCTACAGTCATTTCAAGAAAGAATTCCAGAAAGAAATTCATGATGTATGGATCATTACACCTAGATTGGTTAGTGCTTAATATTGTTTGATGACTGAAGTCTGTATTATGAAAAGTCCTACCAGTTAGACATGTTTACCAGTTAAACTCTACATTCAATTAATATTTTTCCAAATAGGGGGGCACTCAACTATATAGGCCTATTATCATATTACTCTACATAAGTACTTTCTTTTCAAAATCTCCTCTAAAAAATATGTATTACTCACAGGCCAAAATAATATTTCTGGATTTTTTTCTATATCAATTTTCAAGGAATTTTAGGCACAACAAAACCAGACCAGTTTGAGAAAGGGTACATTAAGCACAAATCAATAGACTCCATAAACATCCCTTTAGTTTATGCCTTTAACATATTTGGCTTGAAATTAAAATTTTCGTTTTGTCAACTTTATTTTTTATTCTTAATTAAAAGAAACGATGTACATATCACATCATAAGAAGCAAATTATACTATTTAATGTGATTAATTTGTTACATGTATTTGCACCTACACCAATATAGAAGAGTGATCCTGCCCAAGTTACTTGCAGCCTAATTTAATTGAAGTGCATCCTAGATACAAGAATGTATCACTAAAAAGTAACATCCAACCTGAAATCCAACCTAAATTCAAACCAAAATTCAGCTTGGACAGGTGCTGATACATGGGTAATAAATTCAAGTCTGCACAGCAACCCCCCCCCCTTCCCCTGAAAAAAACTATAACATAGACTTATATTTAAAAATGACAATATCAATAACAATAAGTAAAACAAAATGAAATGGATAACAGAATAAATGAATAAAGATGGAAATGAGTTATCTCTATCAAATTAAAAGGGCTCATAATAAAGTATTTATGTCCAATTCACAAAATACATGAATAAAGTAAATACGAAGACAGAAGTGATGGTTGATGAAAGTTTGAAGTAGTCAGAAACAAATCATTAGACAGTTTCTTTTATGAAACAAAGATTTGTGCATGGGATAGGCCGGTTGGACCCTACGCTCTGTCCTTTATTTTTGTTTTGTTTCTTTTTCAAACACCAGTGTTTCACATTGTACCTATAATAATGCAATTTTCAATCATATTGCTTATGTATTATAGCTGATCACTTTTTGGTTGATTAAATATGAAAATTATAATTTGTACAAACAGTGTAGGCCCTACATGAAATATGCAACAAAAAATCTAAGAAATATATTGTATCAAGCAACAAGAAATTTTTTTTAAATTTGGGCACTTTTATTAAAGATTTAAGATTCAAAACTTTCAAATCAATTTATCAATTCTATCTTCTCTTCTTTCAGTTTTACTGCATTTTTAAAAAATCATGGCTTACGGCTTACACATTAATACTAATAGCAACAGCAGAAGAAAATATGAATTTAGCACTGAGTGAGAGTATAAATTGAGCACATTGCATTGATGATATGTGCATTCAAGAAATTGAAAGAAAGCAGACTAATGGGAACTTCAGTTGGGGAAATTGCTCTTCATTCACAAACTCCGAAGAACTGTTGATGGCCTAAGTACTGATGATGGACAGAAGTGGAGATGAGGAGTCTCTTCCAGTAATTACTACCACCCTCATGGGTCATGGAAAGGTACAGGCAGTACAAGGACGGTAGGTAGAGACAATGCAGGGCTACAAAGAGAACTGCCACGTTTGCACCTCTTCCACTGTCTGGTTGCGGTACATACTGTCATATTGGCAAAGCAGAGCGGATTGGATCCTTATCCTATGGCATTACTCAGCGTTGGTACAGGGAGGTGGGGCTTAGCTGGGCCAGTGGCCGCCAACCCCTCAGACTAACTGCTGAGTTGACAACTCTGGAGTTCACCAACATAACCTTCGACTGCTGGGATACAGACATAACTCAACTAAACATGTTCTTCATCGTGCAGGAATGGTCCACAATTACAATAGTGGTCAAACTTTTTTCCCTTTAATTATTCAGACATGATAATCCCCTACATGCTGAGAAAGTTATTTCCTAACTGTATACATGTAATTGCATTGTACCTTAACTTTGGAAGTTTCAGTAATGCACATTTACTAGGCCACATTTTGAAATTGGGAGGCCTATAGATGAATAACTTAATTGGTGGTAAATACATTATCTTGCAATTATTCCATGTTTCCTAACTATAGTCTTTCAAAATCAATTGTTAAATCCAGCATGTTGAAGATTCCCAGGTCCGGCAAATTAAAGGGAAAAGTTGTCATACATATATTGAAAGAACTCCATTCCTCCCTTGTTACAAATATTAAACTTATAAAAGATATTCTACTTTCCAATTTCAAATAGTGTCAAATTTTAATCAGGAAACAATTCGCAACAAATATCTTCCAAATGATAATGCACTTCTAATTCAAGAAACGTGAAAGTGAAACAGATAATAAACAGAAAAACTGAGGCATCTAGAAAAAAATGAAAGTTGTGGGTGGGTTGGCTTTTATTCTTATTTGTAACAGTTGGAGGCTTTCATAACAGGTAAAAAGTAAAAACTTGAAATATGCGACACCTGTTGTGTATGACCCCTGATGGCAAAAGGATCATGTACCAATAACTTTTTCATTTTAACCAACCTAGATCAGCTCAGTATTGCTAATATTTTAGTGTTCTTGTTTATATGGTGTGAATGTATTTGACATATACATGTAGCTACAAAAATATCCAGATCCAACTAAAGTGAATAGGAATATTAATAAACAAATCTTAAAATCAAAATGTCCAAAAATGTAAGGCTACATTAATAGGACCATTCGCAATGTTACCTTGTTATTTACATGTATTCAAAATGAATTGATTTGCTACATAAAATATTTATTTTTGAGTTTAAAACATCTCATCATTTTACGCAGAATCATCCAAAAACTTTGACAACACTGGATATACATTTGTAGATGAAATACATTGTTACATGGATTATGTTTAAGAGGCTTACTGTGCAGGTCATCATTCCAAAATATAATGAGCAAATACATTTCATTTTTAACTCCGTAAAAAATTCTGTAGAAATTTCAGTCTGTTGACATTTACACAATACCAGTAATGTAGGCTTATCACTTTAAGTGTCTAAGTTATATTAGCTTACAGTTATACAAGACAATCCTTCAACAAACAATCTTAGTAACCATGGTAACAGTAATTCTACAAATCTCTTTATTAGAATAACTGGAAATTGTTACTTAATAAAGAATTACAGCAAAAGGTTATATTTATATTTCTTAGGTATGAGAGAGCATGGACACACAAGCAAGCTTCAGCACATCATCTTAGTGCACATTAAAGATAAATCCCTAAACCTATCCAACAATATAATCATGCATGAGAACTGCCAAGGTAATCTAATATCATAATACATGTACATGTATTTATTCAAAAATGAGGCATTTATGAGATATAGGTGGTTATATCAAAAACAAATTTAGGAAAAGCAGTGTCCTACCTTGTCCCTGACATACTACAGCAAAAGCTGTTATTGCCGCAAAAATGAATAGCAGTGTCTGCCTATGCTGGCGAATCTGGTCCACAAAGCTATACATGGTGTACAATCTTTGTGGCGGACCAGTGAGCGAGCAATCAGGACTACAGTTAGTTTGAAGAGTGCTGCTGATAAAACTTTTCTCTCTGCCAGCTTGCTCCTGGCTCTTCACTGTTATTACTGGGAGGGTTTTATCCCACTATTATGGGATGGATGACACCAGCGGTCACCCTGCCAGCCAATAGGATGCCTTCCCTCAGCAGGGACCGCCCCAACCCAGCTCTGCATGGGAAGCTTACAGCAGCATGTGCACTGAGAGTAGGGCAGACTTCCTACCACTACCAGTCAGGCTCTGCTCTTCTAGCAGTGAAGGCAACCTGCCGCTAACTGTATTAACCTTTGCTGCTATGATTTGTCTCCCAGCCCCTCAAAGTATAGGGGAAGAGAGACCAGGGTCTTGAACTCTCTACACCCATCCAATTTCCTTCTATCTACCACCTCTTAGGACTGTAAGTACAACAAAATTACCTAAAATGATAAGTATTTTGACACACGCAGGGAATTTACTATCAAACATGTATTCAGAAGAAGAAAATACACTATCAAAATTACTTTCCAACTGAAAACTATTAATGTGTAAGTTAAAAAAATAAATACCTAAAAACAAACATTAATATCTCACTGTATAAATTAACAGTTTGGAATTGTCTGCCATATTAGTTTCACACTCTCCAATCAGGAAATTCTACTTCCCTGAAAATAACAATTGGTGACAAATAATGTATGAATAGGAAATGGACACCACTCAACTAAAAAAAATGTTCACTAAGCATAAAATTACTTCTTCATGTGTAAAGGGCTTACATGTGATGAAAGGAAAATTCGATATATTTCATAATATCAATTCTCTGACATTATGAATAAGAAAAAGAATATTCATCACAACTTGTTTTCATATTAATTTTTCTCTATCATCATTTTGAACCTAACTGGACAGATCCTTGTTGGAGTTTTTCTTCAAATTCAATGAACAATTAAAAAGTAGCTTCGCATGGCAATTCTAAGAGGGTGCTTTTGGAGGATGATCAAGCTCATGCATATATTATTTCTTATGAAACCACACATCTAATTGTTATGATCTGATTGGCTGGAGAATAAGATCTTTGCCAGGTAAGCAAATTTACAGATTCGTCAATCTTTAGGTCGGATATTCTATCAAATGGTATCAAGATAAAGCAACAGGAAAAGACATAGCACAGCAGAATTTCGCTATCTCTACTGGGAACAGTTTTGACATAAACATCTGTGGCAAAAAACTGCAATATTTAACCCCACTGCAACAGCTGTTGGGGGAAAACTCACAACAAATTCATATGGAAGAAGTGTTGTAAACGGGTCAGATAGGACCAGTCTGTCACAAATGGTCACTCCCCCTTCCAACATAAACCTTGAATATCATTATGGTAAAAAGCCAAGGTGCGCATAAATAGTTGCAGTCTGTGCAAAAACGGTCACATGTGCATAAAATCGGAACATAATGTAGATAATTCAAATTGATGACATTGACAAACTTTTCCATAATCTGCAACAAGAGGAGGTTACACAAAATGGAAAGGATATGATGGTTGCGATATCCTGGAGAAAGGATTAAAATCTATGCCCATAAAATTGTTTTGTAAAAAGGCATATTATTTTTAACATATAGATGAAGAAGTAAGAAGTAACAACAGGATCATTTTGGAACCAGTTACCTTTAAAATAAACACTCCTATATTAAATTTTGAAATAAAAGGGGAAAAAAGAAAGAAGTTTTTAAAATACAAGGAACAGTAAAGCTTGATGTTCAAGCTTATATCAAGTGTCAACAGGAAATAAAATATTGATATGTAATTGGTTAAATTTTCTGTCCAAAATCATGTGAGATTTAATTGATGATTTCTAGTGAATTCTGGTCTATTTCTGAATCAAAGCAATTGTGTTAAAGGGGAAATTCTGACAAAAAGTTTTTTGTAAAAAGAGCAGAGAAAAATAATAACAAATATTGCCGAAGGTTTGAGAAAATCCATCAAAGAATGAAAAAGTAATTAGAATTTAAATCATTTGATTAGTGACGTCTATGATTTGTGACGAGCAGCATTCCTACATGTACATAACGAATTGTAAAAAATCATGATTAAGTGTGATCTATAATAAGAGCATCTTTGTCATTAAAACTAATAAAAATAAAATATCTGATATGTCATAATAAAATGCTATCAAATAGTGTGTGATTGACTCCTTCATACTGCATACCACACATGTTGAGCAAAGTTTTTTTCTGAAATTACGCATAACTTGAAATATCATAAATCTTATTTTGTGTGCTACATCTGACATTGTGTTGTGCTTTTTTTCTCTCAAATTGTATCAACTGAATTGTGACCTAACCAATAGTAAATTAAGATCTCTTGTTGATTCTTTAACAGTGAATGCAAACCAGGTTTAAAATTTTACCTTTGTACAACTTAATTGTAACAAATCATGTTTTAATTTTTACCTCACAAACATTACCTTACTCATATTTTTCATCTTTCATAATTTCAGACAGTGCACAAGTGGACAAAAGTATAATTTACACTATATAATCCTACTGTTTGATAGCATATAGCCACTGTTACATAATGCACCCTGTTTACACATCCTTTTCAATCTTGGTTGAACCAACAAAAAAAATCTCATTATTGCTTGCATCATCATGTACCTTGATACCTTCAACAGATGTATGGAAACCCTACTTATAATATGAAAGTTACAAATGGTAGTACAAACATGAGGGCCTTGCTCCACATAACTAATCCAAATGATATCCATGCATTCAACTTGCATTATTAGCAAACTGCCAAATCTTCAGAAAATGTCCTGTTGAACTGGAGTTGCAACCAAGCATCCATGTGTTTTGCATCAATATTTCAAGTTCAGATTGACAACAATGAAAACAAGTTTATGTCTAAGTATCACTCGACTGATCCAGACATAGATAAACAAGGAAAAAAAGGCCTGCAAAGTTGGGGGTGATTGGAATAATACATGCAGTAACAATGCACAAAGTCACATCATACCATCTCATGTCATGTTAGATCAAATATAGGCCTACATGAACACCTAATACTTTGACT
Source organism: Lytechinus pictus (assembly GCF_037042905.1). Classification (NCBI taxonomy): domain Eukaryota; kingdom Metazoa; phylum Echinodermata; class Echinoidea; order Temnopleuroida; family Toxopneustidae; genus Lytechinus; species Lytechinus pictus. Next base: position 43,736,397 of record NC_087247.1, on the reverse strand, counting down.
CTTTGAATCCCTTGGCGAATATATAAAACAAAAGACAGAATCGCACCTGCCACCCAAAGAAAAGTAGCAAATAGTTTTCATAGTGAAGGTGACTTGCACAATTTCTAGTTCCTTATTTTAACAAACTAATTATTTTTTTATTAATTCTTTTATTCAACCATGAATATATACATGTACATGTATAGTGCAATTATAAACTAAGACAGTACATCATATATTAGGCCTGTGACAGGGGCCAGAATGCAATATCAAAATTGTGAAATAGGGAAATAAGTACAAACTAGAAGTTTAAATCATCATAAGGACAAACTATCGTAGGTAGTCTGTCATGTTTTTCATGGAATATTTCATGTAATAATGTATGATCCAATTATTAATAATGATTATTATGAGAATGACTACCGGTACAATGATGATGTTAACCATGACTGATTGTAATGAAGGTGAAAGTGATCATGAAAGTAAAATGATTAAAGTAAAATTATCAAGAGTCAGACTTTAATTAGGTTCAAAATTACCTGAAAAGTTTGACAAGAAGTCCCCCCCCCAAAAAAAAAAAAAAAGTTAGCATTCCAAAATGGTGGACATTTTGACCCTGACTCTGATAAGCAACAAAAACTTTTAAAGTCATCATTCATTTTACAGGCTGCACAATTAATGAGTGCTCTGTTTTTACATTTGTGCACTTAATGCATTCTATATGTTGCACCATTATATTTTCGAATTGCCTGCTAGAGATATCCCACTTTCAGGCGAGTACGAGAGATTGCAAGATCTAAGACATCAATGATGGAATAGTATGTATTCCATCATTAATGTCACGACATAGCAAATTTTCTTCATGGACAATCTGTTTCAACATCATAGTTAGAATATATTTGGTCACATGATGCTATCTGACTGAATACCTTTCGTAGGACATTAAAGTTCCCCAGATTATATATAAACAGAAAATGAGAATATCAAATCCAATTTTGCAAGTGAAATAATGACACTTGAACACATCTGGAAGCTAATAGTCTCAGCCTACAATATTGTAAAAGCTTAGCAAAAAGTGACAATAGTTTATGGAGATATTGAAACAAAAGACGGGAATGTACTAGAGTCCACTTTTAAGAAGAAAAGGTCAACAGGCAAAGGGACGATCAAAACATGTTTCTATAAAATCATTAGAAAATTTTATTCAAAATGGTGGGAAAATAATGAATTTAGGGCACTTCATGTGATCACCTCAAAATGTGAGTGGGTGTGCAGACATGGCGCACCAATTTTCATTCAATCTGAAAATGACTGGCCAAGGATTTTTTCAAAGAAAATCATATATTTCTTTCAAATTTTTGTGAGATTTTTGACACACTCACTCATAAATAAGTCATTATCCACTGATTTTTTTTGTGAAATAAAAAGAGATTTACGTTGAATCTTGAGTTAAATAGTTAGGTGCACAGACATGGGGGCCCTTTTCATACAACACTTATGGGGCAGGCTAGACAGGGGGCCCACTAAAGTGTAAAAATCATTCACATTCACATTAATGATTCTTACTCTCTAATGTTTGGAGCCTCCTGGAATAGGCAGGCTCCCAATGGCCGTTTGCTGCTTCATCATAACATTTCATAAATTTAACCTCATCAAACGCAGCATTTTCTCAGAATTCATCAAACTTCCACCATGAATATTAACAAATACGTAGAAAAAATAAATACATGTATACAATTTTTGCAGGGATCAATTTTCTTTTTTTACAATATCACCTTCCGATCGCACCCCTCTGCACATGTGAAATATTTTGGTAACTTGAAAATGGTATCGTATTACCGAGCGTGTCTGTCTGTGGGAAAAGTTAGAATTTAATCAACAAAATCACTGATCTGCTATTTTGACCATTAAGAATTTGAAAATGTGTTTTGAGCATTTTCATCATCTTTCTAAACAAATTACCTTTGAAACAATGAAAGGATGTTGCAAAGTTTTAAGAGTAGACCTATTGGCCCATATTCTGAAGTCTGGTTTAATCTAAACTCTGGTTTTAAGTTGTGGTTTAACTATGGAAAGCCATTTGTTACATGAATCTATAACAGTAGAGGTTCAATGTATCAGCTCATTTGATTCCCAAAACATAGTATGACAGTTGTCTTCACCATTAAAGAATTAGTAAAGAGCACAGTAAACATGTGAAGCATTCACTGTAAACAAAATTTTGAACCATTTGGCTTCCCATAATTTTAGCACAGAGTTAGACCATGGTCTAAGTTAAACCTGACTTCAAAATATGGGCCATTGAAATTATTTTGTGATGCGTAAATGCCAGTTAATGCGCACGTAGAGTAATACTTACATGGCTGGTCGGTAATAAAATTTCTCGCTAGTATATGTACCGTATAAGTTACCCAGTTGTTGTCCGTACAATCGATTTTAAGCCAGCCATTTGGAAAGTAAGAGTCTTAACTAAGACTTAAGTTAGACTGTAACTAACGTTAGGTGATAAAGTTCCATCAATTTTTAGTATAAACTGTTAGGCCTATTCAATATTATAGAGAACAAAATTGAAGGAGATTACATCTACATGTAGTATTGAATTAATATTTTTGTGTAATCTAAAGCCAAAAAGAAGGCCTCAAAATTTTTACGTGCCCGGAAAATTAGACTCTAACTAGCGTTAGTTAGCCGATTAAAGTTCCATCAATTTTTAGTATAAACTGTTAGGCCTATTCAATATTATAGACAACAAAACTGAAGGAGATTACATCTAGTATTGAATTAATATTTTGTGTAATCTAAAGCCAAAAAGAAGTCTTCAAAGTTTTAACGTGCCCGGACACCCCACCCCCGTCCTATTAGTATTTATATAGTCACGTACTGTATTGCCCGATACTACCATGATTCCAGATGCTCATATTACTGCGTAAGACCGTAAGACTTCCACAGTTCAATTTTACAGAGCAATACATAGAACAAGATTGTAAAAACAAGGTGAAAAAAATCTACTTTTTACCTTATCTAAAAAATGACAGAAAATGCTTAAAATATCATACAACATAGTTTTGCATCAAGAATTGATTTTCTGATGGAAATATGGGTCTGATTTACCGAATTTCAATCTCGTCCGCTCTATCAATCGAATGTTGATGTGTGGTGTATTGGTATTGTGGGTGACGGCGCCAGCTAGTTCAAGGTACATGTATACCGTGCCTGAGGTTTACCATAATTAGAGCCGTCGACGATCGACAGCGCATCGATAGAACTTGATACGAACGAGCATAATGTACATACATTTGCACACTGCACTTCACCAGTACGACAATACACCAGACGGTGGCCTGTACTGTTTCCAGAAAAAGAAGAAGCATAATCTTGGAAAGAACCATGGACATGCAGCTAAAAAGAAAAAATAAGATTAATAGCAAACACAAATTTATTGCCAACATCTGCTCAGATATGAAAAAATAAGAATTTACTCATGATATGATATATGAAGAAAAAATCACCCCAATTCTTAATTACATCATTATTAATCAAGAATATTTTCACCCCTCTGGCGCATGTCCGAAATCATGATGTACCATTTGTCACAAACGAAAATAATTGTTTTTCGCGGAGGGTATGCGGCTAGACAAAAAGCTTTAGTCTCTGTATTTTGGTTATTCCGCTGAACTCGTTGGCTCCACTCACCAATACATAGTGAAATGTCAGAAATTGTTAAGGAAATCCCCAGAAACAACGGTTATTCCTGTCTAGTAGTAGTATGCAGCAAGTGCAATGCAAAGAAAACGGTTGGTAAATATTATACAAACTAGAATTTAATTCGTCATGCGGACGAATTAGGTGGTCTGTCCTTATTCTCGGCATCATGATCACTATCACCATGTTCATGTAGATCAATATGATCATCATAATGACAACGGAATGTTCATTATGGATAGAATAGTTGTGAAAGACGGGAGATGAGGGGAGATGATAAAGCACTGTGAAAAAGGTCTCATTAATATATGACAATTGAAGTATGAAAAAAGTATAATCTGTTTTATCTTGCTAAATTTTAACTTTTATACCTTTTAATTGTCATAAAGGATCATGTACGAGGTGGTAAAAAGAAAAAAAAAAGGGGGAAAAAATCATCTTGTTCACCCCAGGACTCGAACCTGCGCCCCCGAGGACGCTAGTCAAGTGTGTTATCCATTGAGCCACAATATTCCCCATAGGAATTATACGTTCCCATAGAGATTACACGTAAGGAAATTTGAGAATTGCAAATCCAATTTTGCAAGCGAAAAACGGGCATGATCCCGGCATCTGATCAAAAAATGGAGGGAACACTCGCGAAAGCTTAGAATCTCAGCTACAACATACTAAATGCTCAGGGATAACTAACAAGAAAAAATGGAGATATAGCTCACGAAATAGAGGAATGTAGAATCTAGTTTTGAGAAAAAGTCATGTCCCATAGAGATTACACGCAAAATGAGGAAAAATGACATGCCTCTTTTCATCGCTGTGCTGTTTTACGCCATGATGCGTTTTTCAAAATGAAAATTTATGATACTAACGAGAAAGAGTACATTCTAAACTACAACATATCGAAATCTGGGCGAAAAACGATCAATATTTACGGAGTTATGATCAAATTTGCATAAATTTGATGACGTCATTTTTGAAAAAAATGAAATTTTCAGTTAAGGCGCAAATTTGATGACATCATGATCAAATTGAGGGACAATGGTGACATGAAATCAAATCTACAACTCATACTCTATCGATATATGAAAAAAAAAATTGGGGTCAATGGACTATTTAAAGAGCTACAGTGAATTTCAATAGACATGTTTTTGCCCATATATGGCCTGTAGTGAGAGCTCGCGCACACACGTGCTGCAAACTTTAACGGGTGTTAATTTCGTTATTAATGGTTGTAGAAGGTTAATCAAGGTATCAAATTGCTCAGAATTATATTATCAATGCAATGGTATAAAAAAACGGTGTTTCTGCGTTGCGTTAAGGAGTTACGCGCAGAAACTTTTTTGAAATGCTTAAAATGACCTGAAACGTGCTCAAAAATTTTTATAGGCCATTTGGAGAATTTTTTTGGCTTTGACGCCTGCGTACGCGCGCGTCATGACCTTTACATGACTTTTGATGACCTTGACAGATGACCTTCGACGTAAAGTTTATTTGATGTGAATATGGTTGATTATTGATGATCCGTTATGTTGATATGATCAAATTGAGAATTTTACAAAATGGCGCGTAGATGATGTCATCATGACCAGATGACCTTGAAAAGCTTAGTATGCCGTCTCTATGATAGACTCTATATATGACAAAAAAATCAGCCAAATTGATTCTGCCAATTCGGAGAAAAGTTAATATTGGCGACAAACATAGGTGCTAAAAATAAATAATAAAGAAATAATAAAGAAAATTCTGACGAAATTAAGAGGTGATCTGTCATACTCATAGACAGACCACCATGCATGCAGCCGAGTGCGTTAGTGGAAATGCAGAGCAAGCGAGGTTTCTTTAGATAGGTGCCGCACTGTGCACGAGCTGCTGGCGGCGAGTGCCCAGTGTGCACCATCTGAAGAAACTGAGCTTTCTCTGCATTTACTTTTACGCACGACAGAGCAAGTGCATTATTTGTTTTATAAAATAGCAACACAGAAACAAATTCTTGAAAAGTTAAAGTACAGTTTTGTTGGACTTCCCCCGGGACTTCTACCGCACTGGTTTGCTTGAGCGTGCAATGTCAATTTTCATTGCGCACCTTTTGCACTGCCGTGCAGTGCACCAAAAAAGTTCGATGTCATGTGACGCGTATTAGTTATTATTATAAAATAGCTGTATTATTTCAAGCATCGCGATTGGTCAATACGCGTCACATGACATCCAACTTTTTTTGTGCACTGCACGGTAGTGCAAAAGGTGTGCAACGAAAATTGACATTGCACGCTCGAGCAAACCAGTGCGGTAGAAGTCCAACAAAACTGTACTGTAACTTTTTTAAAAATTGTTTCTGTGTTGCTATTTTATAAAACAAATAATGCACTTGATCTGTCGTGCGTAAAAGTAAATGCAGAGAAAGCTCGGTTTCTTCAGATGGAGCACACTGGGCACTCGCCGCAAGCGGCTCGTGCATAGTGCGACTCCTATCTAAAGAAACCTCGCGTGCTCTGCATTTCCACTAACGCACTCGGCTGCATGCATTATTTGTATACTATTGGCCAATCGCGATGCTTGAAATAAAACACCTATTTTATAAAAAAATTTAGGGCCTACCATTATAACTTTCATAGTATTTGGAATAGCATGGACCTATGGTCCATGGAAATAGCAAGTGCGATTTTTATTGTTTTTCCTTTAATTGTCATTTTTAAAGCACTGAAATATAGGTGTCCGGCAATAGGATACACTGCCATACGTTTCCCCCTATCTCGCCCGCTGAGCTCCACCGGCTGGATGCGGACCCGGGGGGGGCACTCGACCAAAAAAGTAGTAGGTCTGTGCCGCGGGCGAGACAAAAAACGGGGGCCTTGGAGCGGGCTTATTGTAAAAAGGAGGGTCCTCGGAACGGGCTTCGGAACTACAAATGTTTGTGAAAACGGGGGTCCTTGGAACGGGTCGCCTTCGCGTGAGTGCGTATTCATCCCTATGGAACGGGCATACGTGCACCCGGCGGCGCGGGCGCCGGGTGCGCTAGCGCAGAGGCGATGGTCGGACAGCGCTTTGCGGCCGCTTTTCACCAAAATTGCGGCTTATCAATACGGCCGGAACGGCGTAACGCAAAATATGCGAGGCTTTGGAGCGGATTTCTTTCTTCTTTTTCCTCGATAAGAAGAAAATGCTATGCTTTGGAGCGGCTTTCTTTGTTCTTTGTCTCAATGAGACAAAAATGCTATGCCTTGGAACGGAAATTTGAGTGTAAAAATGGGGGTCCCCTCCGCGGCACATACCCACTATGCATTATATACTGAGTGCCCCCCCCGGGGATGCGGAGAGGGGGTGTGATGCCCGAGGGGATAGTCATACCGTATGGGTACTAGTATTCAACCCGGCATAATTCAAAGATTTTGACATATTCCCCAAAATATTTAGAAATAGGGAATTTATCTTAATTTCATACCTTTGTTATTTCCAGGGTAATCTGTTGTCGATATTTTCTTTGTCAATCTGTCGACTGTATGCGCGGAGGATCGAATTATGCGGCGATGGCCTTTTGCACTGAATGGTACTAGTATTCAACCTAGTGAGGATTGATAGCAAATCTCAAAAGGGTTTAGATTGCTAAATTAGATCTAGATCTATGTAAGTCTCTGGCTTTGATTAATTCCCTGTTTGGTCTCATCTCAAATGGTCTAGTCCATAGTCGGATGGGACAAGGGCAGATTGAGAGACAGGGCCATCTTTCATCGCTAGGTTGAATACTAGTGCCGACGGGTTGAATACTAGTACCAAAATCCGTCGCCGTATAATTCGATCGCCCGCGCACACAGTCAACTGGTTGAAGAAAAAAATAAAGAAAAAAGAATAACCAGCATTTGCTCTTGGAAATAAGATGGGTCTGAAATTCAGGTAAATTCTATATTTCTATATATTTGAGGAAACTCTCCAAACGGGTTGAATACTAGTGCCCTTACGGTACTCAGTCCTGGCAAAAGGCTAATTAACTCTCGCTCTACATAAATATCGAGGGAGAAATGAAACAAGGATAATGGGCCTAAATATTATTACAAACAGCTTCAAGTACACATATAGAAATATGTTTATTTTCGTTAATTACTGTACGCAACTTACGACTGGAGACACACTTTCCCCGGACACTTTCCAAATTTAATTTGATATCGATTGCACACTGCAGCGGTACACTGACTGACCTGCGCTGGATCCCTATACCGGTACCGCGTACCGTACCGTTACGTACGTAAGATCGGCTTTTGAAGACGCTCCGCGTCATTCAGAAGACGAAAATTATGACGAAAATGCTTATTCTATTTGTGCGTTAAAATACCGAGTGGATCAGAATAAAACCTTACACCTCACATAACATGAACTTAATGATAAAATAATACATGAATACATATTTCTCAACGGACTATTTTCTACCAAATAACTTGAGACCATATAAAAAGTTCAGCTTAAAAAAAAAACACCTTTTCAGAATTCTTTAACAAACACTTTTTATTATCAACTCCCAAGGTAATTTATTTGAAATGGTGGTTTGCAGTACGACAATAACTGTAATAACTCATATAGGATAATGATTTCATGGGCAACTGGATTAGCCAAAATTAGATTTCATATCACATCAAAGGATCGATACCTCGATTATATAAGCGTACGGGGCGGTCGAGCAAAGTCAAAAGTGAAGGGCACTATTTAAAAAAAAATGACTTATCTACAGTAGTGTAATGACTAATGAGCCAAAACTGTTGAGGGGCTAGATATGTCGCATCAGAGCTATTATTAACTCTGTGTCGCATCACATAAAATTGATAAGAAGCTACATGAGCGAGCAAAAATTTCGACATTTTTAAAATGAAAATTAAATTTGTGATAGATTTTGACGTAATATTCAGAAAATAATATAAATTTCACCCTTCTCTTCTTCCATTTAATTCTTTCCTTTTCTCTTTTTTTTCTTGTCTGTGAAACATTGGGGGGCAAGAGCCCCCCTCCCATCTATACGACACTGCTAATCTACCCCACTCACATGACTCGTGAACCTTAAGCCACGTAGGGTTATTCCTTCATAAGTAGTAACAGCTAAAAATTAGAATATTGTTTTCTCACGGTTTCAAAGGGGCACTCGTTAACACATAAAACGGGTCCTTCTCGGTGAAAGGGGCACAGAACACGTTCATGAAGGGCACTTTTCTTGGGTAAAAATGGGAACTGATTCGAAAAAGTGCACTTACACAGAATACGTTCGAGAGGGGTCATAAATTGTTGGTAAAAATTGACACTGATACGAGAAAGGGCATTTGAAAACCCTTGGTAACACCTAAAACGGGTCCTCCTTAGGTGAAAGGGGCAAAGTACACGTTCGTATGGGGGCATTATTGCTTGCGTAAAAAAGGGCACAATTTCAGGGCTTCAAAAAATGGGGGGGCACTATGTCCCCTGCCCCCCCCCCCCCCCAGGATCGCCAGCCCTAGGAAATATGATACGATTTAAAATAGTATCAAACACTTCGTGAGGATAAAATCTTTCAGGCAATATATATAATAATTTCGTGTTCATGGTATATTTTCCAGTAAATTTCCGATTTGTAATAGGTGCAAAAATTTGCCAACTCATTTGGTGTATATGGATGCCCAAGCCACAGAAATTAAAGCTGCATTCAGTGACCACCCCCCCCCCTCTCTCTCTCCCCCCCCCCCCTCTCTCTCTCTCTCTCTCTCTCTCTCTCTCTCTCTCTCTCCCTATCTCTCGAGACTAGCAACTTTTTTATAACTTTCTTCTGAAAGCATGGAAACCACAGAAGCTATAAAAATAAAACTTATTCAATATCCAACTTTTATATACTGCATCTTATGGATCAGACGAATTTCCCAATCTACTCCCCGGGATCTGATGGCAATCCACCTGCTCTTCAAATTCAACGGAATGAATCATGAGGCAGTAAATGTCACCAAATGACAAATGAAAACAATGGCAGAGAATAAATTAACAAACTTGGGTTTAATAAACATCCCGTGGTTTGCTTTATGAACCAATTATGGCAACCGCTCATGTGACCTTCAAATATCAGAGATTGGTCTTCGATTTTCTAAATTTGAAATCAAAATAATTCCCCGTGAAATTCATTTGAATTGAGGGAGGCTGCATGAAGCATTCGAGGGGATACACGTAGGGCAGTTGGTATAAAGAGAAATAGTAATCTCAGAAAATAATCTCAACATTTTGTTCAGATTTTTGTTTAAAGAGTAAGGAATAAGTCAATCAATCAATAAACCAATTAATGGACATAACATGACACGAGAATCTTACCAAATATAGAATTTGATAAAGAAAAAACGTAAACAATGAAACCCTAATATGATTTTTCAAATAATATAGAAAAGGAGACAGAATAAAAAGGGAAAAGGCAAAATAGCGAAAGAGGATTAGAAAAAAAGAGAGGTGATACTAGCGTAATTTTACACACAACAATCCCCATATTCTTTTTGAAAGGCTAAACATTGGATTATGCTCTGCGTGTGATTGGACACAAGCTAATAGATTATCGCTAAATTTTAAAAAGACAAATTATATAGTTTTCAGCAACTCATTAACACTTTGCCAAGTCTTGTTTTTTATGAATTTAGAACAAATTGAATCTACAAAATTCCTTGTTATCTTAATTGATTGTGAATTGTCCTAGAAAGTTCACATTGACCACCTATGCAAATTGCTATCAAGAAATCTCTAAGTCATTAATAAACTTAAACCACATTTTCTGCTTCATATTTTGAAACTACTGTATTTTACTTTATTATTACTATATCTAAATAATGGAATTTTAGCCTGGGGAAATGCCTCTGAGACAAAACTTGAATCAATACTTATATTTTTTTTAAAGTAGCAATGAGGACAATTCTTCTTATGTCTTTCTCGCTCATACTAATCCACTATTTCATTCAAACTAGTTATTAAAAGTAACCGATTTACATTATGACTTTTTTGGTATTTTATGTACCAATTAAATACAAATGATTTACAGAGTGTATTTTTTTATTAGTTTCTTCAAAATTAAGAAATCCTTTCCTACCCGACTCGACAAGTTCACGATTTACTCATTTCCCCAGTACGTACTGTTCTTGCTCTCAAATAATTTCCTTATACTAGGCCTTCTTTTTGGAACAATTTAGACCGCGATATAATTCAGTCGCCCTCATCGTATTTTAAACGTAGACTGAATTTTTTTTTTGTACAATCGTATGCTTGTATGTAGGTAATCGCTTTACTAGAGTGACTATCTGTAGAACTCTATATAATGTATATATATTTCTTCATTTTATTTATCTTCCTTCATTGCGTTAGGAGTTTTTAATCATTTTGGGGGGGAGCCTGTGATTACAAGCTATGCTTTTTATTAGGTTCCTCATATTTCACGTTACTCAATTCAATGACTTTGTTAAGCAGCGAATGTAATTATTTTCATTATGTTCTTATTTGACCAATATGTATGTATTTTGGTAAAATGTGAAACAAGAAATCAAATCAAATATCGAAATAACGCCTTCCAACATAAGAATATTAGTGTAACTAATGGTTCAATTAGAATACAGGGAGTATGTTTCAAAGTTCAGACTGTCTCTTCTTTATTGTTTCATTCATATCCATTCTCCTGAATTATTATTGTTAAATTTGTTCAACATTCCCATTTAAGGACGTTTCACAGTTAACATAAAATTCATGTCATTTTCCCTTAAGTTACTTTAGCATCTACATATTCCATATAATGCACAAAAGAAACTGAATGGGTCATGTGGTTGATTTTTTTTCTTGCTATCGAGCTTTGAAGTTCGGCCAATTAGAAATTCTCGAGAATTGCGCAATCAAAAGAACTGGGCCTTTTTTTAGACCTTACGAGATCACTACGTTAAAGGAAAATGAAACCCTTGAAACCAGCTGAATCCATATCAAAGAGAAAAATCAAAGAAACATATTGTTGAAAGTGTTGAGGAAGATTGAATGAATAATAAGAAAGTTATGAGCATTTGAATATTGAGATCACTAATGCCATGTAGATCCTCCCATTGGCAATGCGACCAAGATCTGTGATGTCACACACGTACAACTCCCTCATTACTTTAGTACTTATTTCACTTATATTCTCACTTTTATAGTCTATCACAAGGTGAGGTGTTCTCTTTATGAGAGGACAAGTACAGAGGTTTCACAGCATTATATCATTGATGAATTGTTTGTCATATGATTAGAATGAGCAAAAAGAGATGTTTTGGGGTATATTTTCAGTGTCCAAAAGGGGAGAGTTGTTCATCTGTGACATCATAGATCTTGGTCGCATTGCCAATGCGATGATCTCCATAGCATTAGTGATCTCGACCTTCAAATGCTCAGAACTCTTCTATTGCTAGTCCTATTTTACTCAAACTTTTGTTGATCTTATTCTTTGATTTTTCTGCTTTCACAAAAGCTAACTTGCTCCAAGAGTTTCATTCTCCTTTAAGTTTAAACCTCTATTAATCAGTCAAAATCCACATATATTTCATCAAAGTTCACAGGCTTGTTCAGAATTGTATACTTAAGATGGAAAATTTATTCATATTTTCAAACAAGTGAGGGAGAATAACTATATAATATTGTTTGATACGTGATCAATAGTACCAGGGCTTAACACTATTAGAATAAACGCCCCTTCCATTTTCCACGGTTCATCTTATTAATAATAATGATAATAATATTCCGCATTTATATAGCGCTTAACACATGACGTCTCTAAGCGCTTACAGATATATTATTACCCCGGTCATCAGATCCTTGCATGCCCGCATACAATGCATGGGCGGATCCAGGGGGGCCCGAGGGGCCCTCCCCCCCCCCCTCCCCTATAGGCGGAGCAAAAACAATGAAAAAAGGGGAAAGAAAGAAAAAAAGAAAAAGAAGGGGAAAGAAAGGAGGAAAATGAAGAGGAAAAATTAAAAGGAGGGAGACGAGTGAATAAAATAAGGTCAGTGGAAGTCTTGGAAAATGATTTTTTTAAATATTTAATGTCACTATATTAAATTTTCGCTCGCGCTTCGCGCTCGCATTACATGTTCGATGAGATACACATCTCGCTCAATAGGCTGATATGTAGCTTAAAATATCAAGTTTTGAAGTCAATATACAAAGCATATTTCAGCTCGGACATCAAACTTTTATTATTTTGTTTGATTTACAGATTGTTTTTTTTTAAGTGCTCTGTAAAATGTCCTTTTTATGTTGTGGATTTGATTTGCCAAGTAGGCCTACATATTGTCTTTGTTTATTACATAAGATTCTTTATACATTAATTATATAACAAACTATTTTAAATCCCCCTTTTATGACAGTTTATCAAAAATTTCGTTTCGTGATTTGCACTCGCATTAATTTTTACAAATATATCAACTCGTGAATCCTATTCATGATTACAAAAGTGTTTAACATATCCAGTTTTCAGGCCTCAATGTCAACAAATTTCACTCACTAATTAGGCTTATTACATTTATAAACATGATAATAATTTTTTTATGAATTCCTAATAACTAAATTGTCCCTTTTTCAGAGAGGAATATCGACAAGTTTCATATCGCGCTTAGGAAGAGGAATGGGAAGATAGTCATCATTTTCATATGATTACAAAATGTCCTTAGGCCTAGAATGTCCAGGTCCTAGGTCAAAATAATAATAAAAATTTTCAGCTCGCGCTTCGCGCTCGCATTATTTAATAGTTAAAATATGTATCGTGTTCAGGTTTACAAAGATTGCCCAGAATGTTCAATTATCAGGACAAAATCTCATGAAACTCCAAAAATGTTTAGCTCGCGTAACGCGCTCGCACTATCTAGGGCTTATGAGATTATTACACTTTTATGTTGCTTTATAAGAATAAAGCTAAGAAATGACTGTTAGGACATGGGCGTTTTGCCCCCCCCCCCCCCCATTTTTTACGACCAAGAAAAAAAAGAGAAAAGGAAAGGGATAAGAAAGAAATAAAGGCTTATTTGTTTCCAAGTGTTATGTAAAAATTTATCACAAACTTTGATTTTTGTGATAAAATGTCAAAATTTTTGCTCGCTCGCTTCGCTCGCTCACAACTTCTTTATAATTTTGCACAATACGCCGTATCGAGCCCCCCAAATATTTTAGCTCATTTCGCCACTGGGACAACCCCTTCAAAAAAACAAACAAAAATCAACTATGAGCGGCCGATCGGGGAAAATATGGGTGAAAAAAAATTCGGCCCCCCCCCCCTATTGGCGGGAGCTGGATCCGCCCCTGCAATGTATGCACCTTCTCCACTCCCTGGGGAGCATTCCAACAAGAGTTCCAAGACTCAATTGCTAGGCATACTACATAAGCTTTCGCATCCTCCCGGGTACCCATTTAACACCTGGGTGGAGAGTACGTGGCAAATTGTGGATTGACGCCTTGCCAAAGGACGCTAGGCCATGGTGGGATTCGAACACACGACCCTCTGATTACAAGGCGAGAGTCACAAATGCTACACCACGAAATAAATTACATGACCATTTTCTCTCAATCCATTTTTGTTGATCTTGCTCTTATGACATCCGGGACATGTTCCCTCTTATCCCTCCCTATATACACCACTGCATGTGATGAATATGCTATTATAGGAAGGTGGGTGGCGTGGAAGAGAAAGAGATGGGTAAACAAGAGGGTCTAAAATTAAGGTTTCTTATTTTAATCTTAACCGACAGGAGAGAATAGACAATATCATTAGCCTCTAAACTCACGTCAAATTCAAAAAGATATGGACAAGACAAGACAAGATTCCTTTTTTTTCGCTAACAAGCGGAAGATAGCAAAGCAGTTCAAAACTGTATTATGTTTTGAAAAATCTATATTTCAAGAGTTTAAATTCATTGTCGGATAATGTGAAAGTGTTCACCCAACACCACAAAAGATATAAAAGAAGCGATCTCAAAATTGAACTTTTATGAATAGGTCAAATTTAGACTCAACATTAAGAAAAATATAAGTTCTTGAACAATACGAGTATCTCATTATTTTACTTTTTTGTATTAAACCACTTGTCTGAAGTATAGAATATGAACAAAACAGGAAACAATCATGATCATCGCACAATCCTTTTCGATATGAAATAACGATAGGTTGTAAAGACGAAGATAACATTAGAGAAAGGGAGAGATTAATTCCTTTTCACATTTACCCTTACTAAAGGGGGAGGTGACCTCCCTCAATAAATTTGAACGTTTTGTCGGCTAACTCGCAAACTCCGTCGGTTAAATAAGAAGGGGAGAAGGGATGGGAAAGGAAGGACAATGGAAGAAGAACAGGAAAAGGGGAAAGAAAAGAAAGACAGGCGAAAGAAAAGGGGAGGAGATATGGAGATGGGAGGGAAAAACTTAAATATTTTATATCCTTTCTTCTTCCAAACTCATGAAATTATGGTAATAAAGTAAGAATTACCAGTGCCCCTTTCTCCGATATCACATTTCAGATCTACATAATCTGGAAAGAGTGTTATCTCAGTAAGCAAGCTCACTTGTTTTCTTTCTCTGAGAGTGGTGCCCGAATATTTACAAATATAGATTATATACCTATTGATATCTATTTTATTTTCAATGTCTTTTGGGTCTCCTATTAATCAAAACAGATAAACGAAAGCAGCAATCAAATCAAAATAAAGTGTAACTAGACAATATGCTTGTGGAGAAACAAACAATCTCGATATATTTCTTATAATAGAAGATGGTTCATAAGATTATTTTGAAGTGATATCAATTGAAAATGCGACATGATTTATTTGAAAAATCAATCTTGTGTGTGTGGGGGTGAGTGTGTTTTTAGTTTTCTGCACAATGGAGAATATTTATTGTGCAAAATTAGTTCCTACATCCCCATTCTAAATGTTTTATCGATGTCCCTGCATTGTTCAGAGATAAAATCTCTTTCACTCACCATGAACCATTACAATGAAATTAGGATTTACGGGGTTTATATTAGATATCAGGCACCTGTTAGCGAGTTACATCACAAATTGATGTAAGGTTTACTCCTATAAACTAAATTTGTCCCCACTCTCTCGCTCTCTAAAAAAGTTTTACTTCAATTAGTACTTATCTTTAATGAGAACATAAAGAAGTAGGTGCTTGCGAGATAACTTCCTACCAATTAACTACGCGGCCACTATGGGATATCGGTTGTCCCTTTAATACATAATTTACAACTAAAATGCTAGGGGCTACACAGTCTGAGTAATCTTATTATTTAAACAATCATAACGCTCTTAGCCCCAGTCTAATCTAGTCTTCAAAACTTTCCCTATTCCGTTTTTATTTTCTAATTTCTTACACACCATTCTATTGCCAAGGTTGAATAATATACCTTTGAAAATGTTTATCAGATTAAACTTTTCAGTGACTTTTCTTTGTAAATTTAGGGGACTAAATGTATTGCAAAGGTTCTCGCAATCAGTACCCTTTTCTCATCATCAGCTTAGGTATTATCATCTTGATGAATTCAATGTCTGACATTAATTTGAGGACATGAATTGTTTGGTTGTTTTTTTTAATACTATATCTGTATCACTAAAAAAGGTGTATTTCCATCATCATCATCATCATCATCACCACCACCACCACCACCACCACCATCATCATCATCATGATCATGATCATCAACATCACCACCACCACCACCACCTATGCCTATTTTCCTGTCAGTTATCCTGAAAATCTCATGAAAAGTGGATATAAAATTAGAAAGTTATGGCATTCTTTAATGAATCATAAAAGCACATCCTGGTCAACATGCAAATGAGTGTTCCAATAATGTCACAATTTATTTTATCAAGTAAAATATTAACCTTTAATTTCTTATGGGTTTGAGGTGAAAAGGATCTTCACTAAGTTATAACAATGTGAAATAATGACTTTCCTTTAGGAACCCAACCACATTCCTACTTATTGGAAGAAAAAATAAATGTTTGATATTTTGAATAATTAAGGATGACTCCCATGGAGTGTGTGACATCGGTTTCCTCATTTGCCTACCACTGAAGATGTTCAAATTGTTGTGATGTGTCATAACTTTCTCATTTTACATCCAAATTGTATGAAGTTTTTCACTCTGAACTTGACTTTTTGTGTTATTATAATTATTTCAATCAACTTTTCTTTGGGATGGGTGTGACCTTTAACCCGTCCATTATATTTTTTCACAAATGTCTTACAAAAATATATTTGCCTTGTTTCTTTACTTTCTTTTATCCAAAAATATGTGAATTGGCTTCCATTTGAATTCAATTTTGTAGCATTTTGTAACATTTTTCCTGACAAAATATGAATTTCTACCTCTTTTAGTTCATGGATGAAATCATGGCAATCTACCAGTTAGAGATAACAGTCTCTGCCGTCATTAATGGTTAAATGGATGAAATATAAAAAAAAACTGCTATCTAGGAAGAGTCTGTCATTTAGTTTGCCATTGGATGTTTCATTCTATGACATGAGTATTTTTTTTTCCAAAATGTAACAAATACAAATAATTGCAATGTTAATTGTGCAGGAAAAAAAAAATCAACACACAAGTACATCACAAGAGAACATTCAGATATTCTAACCAAACAAACCTCAAGCTCACACCACCACATACCTTAAGGGGACGAAAAAATACAGGCCACGTCCACCCTATAACAGCACTGAAAGTATCATGTGTGATACATAAACAAATTATGTTGGAAGTTTTATATAATGGTCATGTGCAAGACAAAGATGGTCTGCAAATGACAATATGAGCTCTCTGTTCTATCATTATTTGCATGAATCAAACCCAAAATATTGAACATTTTGTGGGATTCATAAGAAAACTCGCTTATTTCCAACATCTAAATTTTAGAATTTAGATGAAATTTTGAATTGCTATATCTTTCATATTTCTATTCAAATATGATGTTTCTTTCAGGACTGCTACGATATTGATTTAAATCTACTCGTAGTGAGGAAAGACTTGGCCTGTAACAATATTCAGCAGACAAAATGTTTACAATAAAAAGAAGACATACAGAAAAGTAAAATTTCCCGTAGCACACATGTGGTGTTTTCTTTAATTTGCAATAAAAACTTCTCACCTTACAATTTCTATAAAAATATAAGGCTCCTTCACGGTCATATGTTCATGGACTTTTAATTTTTGTTCCATTAAAAAAAGGTGTTGGCAAGACATGATTGAAAATATTCCTGAGGAATCACAAGATTACACCAAAACTTTCCCTACTATTCACAAACTTTGATATAGAATATTTATAGTTAAGAGCACCATGTGAAAAGGGCATGCAGTAAAACACTAATATACATATTGGTTTATTGGTGTAGTAACACAATTTTAGTGTCACTCATATCACTGATGAATTGCTAAGCTTATAAAAATATAAAACACAGAGCTAACTATCTAGGAAATGCTACTGAAGGCAAATTATGGCAGCTGACAACTGGTTGAGAAATTAGAAGAGAAAATAGATACTAGACACAACTATAGCTACATAATTAGGTCTAGCTAGTTGTGTACTAATCTGTACTTACAACAATCAATCTTCTATAATCATCCAAACACAAGAAAATTAACACACTGGTAATCAACATCGATTTGTTTTCTTTTTAAGACCCTATTTTGGAATACTGACATCAAAAGTACATGACTTTCCCATGAAGTATCAAATGCACATTAATAAAACAAACCTCTGGACAAGAATATTGTGGAGAGACTTGTTTCATTACATTTTCCATAAAAGAATTTGGCCAGCTCGGACTCCGCAGCAGCTTGTCATTTCTCCAGTCCAAAATATATTTCACATTTTCATTCCTCATTAAATATGAAAAAAAAGTAAGATGGTAGCTACGGGATTGAATGACAACCTGGAAACATTCACACAAAACTAGACCAGATGTCGACGGGAATCATTGTAATACTGGCACAAATAGGACACAATAAAAGAGTGAGAAGAGGAGAGACTTTCGGGAAGAGCTGCATTGGAGTCGTTCCTGGCATCAGTCAATTAGCTACGACTTAATAAGTTTAAGAACTAGGATTTTTATGAAAAGCACACAGGTCCCATCTCTAGGCCAAACATCTGTTCCATATTGCCAACTACACCAGGGGCGAAATCAACAATTGGCAGGCGTGTTGTCTTCTTGGTCTCATATGAGTAGACAGCCCTTCCACTTGGTGTTGCTTGCTGCAAGATAAAAAGGAAATAAAGTGATATCATGAGAAAATCATCATAGTGGAGCCACATTAAGAGAATGGAAGAAGGTACATATATTAAATCTTTCTACTAATATAAAAACCAAACCACACCCTACAAATTGTCATTTTTATATTTGTTTAAAAAATAAATGCCATAATCAACATGACTTATACAACTTTAGCGATCAATTTTCAGTTTTAGAATTTAAAAACTTAATTATATTTCTATTTTCTAAATTCGTCACATAAAGCAAATGCAATGGACTTACTGAGCAGCCATCCTCAAGTACAGTGTAGCTGAATTTGCTGTCAATGTCAGGAACAAGTTCTACATCAGAGCTAGTACGGAAGGTAGGGTTGCCTTGGATGTTATGGCAGTGGTAGGTGACGTTTTGACGGGCAGTGGTAGAGAGGAGACGAAGGAAGGTGAGCTGTGTGGTTTCCTCAACGTAAGAGAATTTCTCTCCAGAGTCCATGGTGGAGAAGTAAGCACGCTTTTCTGGCCCAACATACCATGAATGGGTGGTAATCTGTAGGTTTTAAAAATTGATCATATTTAAAAGTTTTGTATATTAACTTCATTAAGTTATGAGTCAGAAATACCCCAATAGGAATTTATTTCTATTTTGTTTCCATTTTCTCAAAGATATACATAGGTATATATATTTCCAATGAATCAAATCAACTGCCAGGCACAAAACCTCAAGAAATTGCAATCAGTAAAATATGAAAGAGTGGATTTAACCCAATATAACAGTTGTAAGTAACCCAGTGATACAAATATAAAGATTTTTATAAATTCAGTTTAGGAAAGGGTAAAGATTGATTGACAAATTGAAAAGTTGCATATAGTGCTTACCACATTTCGTAATGCAGGTACACAGGTAGCCTTAGTTTCTGCCTCACAGAATACCTGGATAGCATCCTTCTGACATCCAAGGTTGGGATCAACCCAGTAATATCCTATTAACAAAAACAGAAAACACGATTCATTTCCTATAGATATTGAAACCTATACAACTTTTTTTCCCTAAGAGAATTAAGACCTCATTAATTCATGCTGTGACTTAAGTGGGGTAAGGAGGGGGTGATTACTCACCATCAGTGGCTTCAGCATTGTTGAGGAAGATGTCTTTGCAGGACCTGGCAGGGTTGGTCTGGGTCTTGCCCTGTGGTGATTTGATCTGGTCGACTTGCTGGCTGAGAGAACTGATCACACCAACGAGTTCCTGATCACTGATCTTGATGGCATCATTCTTGCTGTCATCTCTGTACTGTAAGCCAAAATGGTAATTGGAAAAAAAAATATCATAACACTTCATCCTAAATTCAAGAAACATATCAAGATGTCAAGAATACAAAGTGCAGAAGGTAAGGAAGGGGGGGAGTGGGACTCAACTCCCACATCGAAACTTGGCCACTCGGCAGAATTCAATTTGTCAGTGCTCTTTGAGGATATTGCAAATTAATCAGTCCTGCAATGGCTTAGGGTGCTATATCTGACTCTGATTTACTTAAAACTCATGGATAACATGGTTTACCTATGGATAACAAATTGTGACAGGTTTTAAAACAGGTTTATTTAGAATCAGCTCATTTGACATGCAATTTATCAATAAGTGTCTTGTAGTAATAAATAAAATAGTTGTCATACGATGAAAGAACCCAGAGTAAGAACATGGTCTTAGAGGCTGTTCTCACTACGTTCCTAAAACTAGTTTACTGGGAACCGGTTCAGAAAGCCAGTTTGGAAGATCGCTTTGCTAGCGTTCTCACTTGATCACACGAAAGTGGTTTTCAAAATCACTTCACGTAAAGCGCTCTTGTTGCTATGGAAACGCTCTCAGTGGGGTGACACGTTTCGCGCGAAATTCGAAACCGCAGCATAGGCATTCTACACCTGTCGTGTGGAGTAGCGCGCTCAAAATGTGCGAAGATCGCTTCCCGAAGAACGGTTGTGTCCTCACTTACGCTAAAACCACTTTTCCGACGCGAAGCGATCTTGAAAACTACATCGCGAGGTGGTCTTCCAAACTGGTTTGGAAGAGCGCTTCCAAGAGCGCTTCGACCGTTCTCACTTAGCGTTAAACTAGTTTCCACTAAACTAGTTTCCAGTAAACTAGTTTAAGGAACTGAGTGAGAACAGCCTCTTTGCTTAAATCGGACGTCAAAATACGAGCCAAGATGTCTTGCGTGATGTAATACCAGCACAATGAAATTATTTGAGTGGATGCAAAGTTCCTCAATGTATATGTATATGTTTATTTTTGAAAAAGGAGAACCTTCCCGTTGAAAAACAATATCTTATGTCTGCGGCTATCCAAGTTAATATTTATCAAATTTCTAGTGGATTTTTATTGCTTTAAATTTTTTTTACATATTCTACAACACTGTTAAGGTTAGGAAACCAAACTGAAAATTGCAATGCAAGAATAATGCGACCATACAGTGTATATGCAAACTTCCAGTCCCCTATGATAGAGCTGGAATGATGGTAATGTTAAGATGTATTGATGGACCATATTTCCATTGACTTTTTATCACACAACTAGAAACTTACAGCGTAACCATAAGGAGAAGGTCCCTTGCCACCAGATTGGAAGGATGGGTATCTGACTCCATAGGATGACTGAACTTGGCCAGGGGGTCCAGGGGGTCCAGGAGGTCCAGGGGGTCCTGGGGGTCCAGATGATCCACCCTCTCCACGGGGTCCACGGGGTCCTTCTGGTCCATCAAATCCACGGGGTCCTGGGGGTCCATCATTTCCATTGGATCCACGTGCACCGGGCAATCCCTGAATGGAATACCACGAATAACAGTAAGATTAACACTGTTTATTTAACTCAACTTTTGGGAACACATACAAATGTAGAAGTATATCCCTAAAAAATATTAAGTCTTATCGAATGAAGAATAAACAAGAATAAAATAACACTATGTGAATGAAATGAAGGAGGTTCATTACAGGTTTTTTGATAGCTACGAATGGAATAGCACAAATATTAGACTTGATAGGACTGGAGATTGCAATGTACTTGACCAATGCTGACAATCTCTAAACATCAAAATTACCTTTATGAAGAACTCTCATGCACAAATGATTTACCTTTTGCTCGTAAGGTACATGTATAAATATATATTTTTTTTAATTCCCTATTCTTATGACATGACAAGGTGTTGGTAAGCCAAATATATTCCAAATGAAATGAATTATGGACTAACCCTAGTTCCTTGCTGTCCTTGTTCTCCGGGTGCACCAGGCTCTCCCAAGGGTCCAGGGGTTCCTTGAAGACCGGGAAGTCCAGGAACTCCAGGGTGTCCCTTGTGTCCAGCACTTCCAGTCTCTCCACGCTCTCCAGCAGGTCCAGAGGGTCCGGCAGGTCCCTAAAGGCAGTTAGATGTAACAAATTGATTTAATTAAAGGGCTTTAAAAATAACATACAAGAAAATAAACGAAGAAAAATGTTACAGGAAAATATAGCAGATGGTGAACTGCTGGCAAAAACTACAATAGCATACTTGCTTCAAGCTAAAATTGACATTTCATCACCAATAAGATATGCAGCACTTAATGAGACCAAATCCTTCTAAAATTTTAAGTATGAATAACTGGGAAAGTAGACATATTTTACTTAGTTAAAGATAACAACAGTAGTTATATACATCACTAATAATAGGTAATATTAGTACTGCATTTTAGATTGTAAATGGTAGAAATATTATAGCATGTTATTACTATGTAATATTTATATATTTACATATGACATGGTAATAACAGTGGAACTGTAGAATATCAATCAATATCCATGATATGAGATTTTACAGGGAACTGGACTAATAATCTAGATGTGAAAATGAGAAGTAAGAGAGGCTTACAGCAGGTCCAGTTGATCCACGGGCACCAGTGGGACCCTGAGGTCCTGGGGCACCAGCAGATCCAGTCTCACCACGTGGTCCAGCAGAACCAGCAGGTCCAGGGGCACCCTGAAAGAGGACAAAGGAAATAAAAAATTTTGCAGCCCTAGATAATATGACTTCTACTTCAAACATGCTATATCAATGTAGAGGGAACAGGGAGTAGGAGAAATCACATCATTATCATCATCATCATCATCATCCTCCTCCTCATTACCACCACCATCATCATTATCACCAACATCATCATCAATATTATTACTATCCTTAGTTCCAAAATAGTAATGATTCATTTATCACCTATTCATCTTGAAATAAAAATGACATATTTCTATGTTCATTAGTAAAATCTGTAGTTATTATTCAAAATTTCTATATTCTACTTATTCTTTTTCTGAAATTCGTAACTCCTTGATTATCTTTAGTGAGATATCTTACGGCAATGTGCAAATATGAAATAAACATGGCAAACAGCTTTTTGGCTTCAAAATTCGTTTCTTATTATTTAGGTCTTGGAGCACTATGATAATTGATTTCATTTGCATGTTGGCTGATTTAACAGACATGAGGTAATCATTTGATAATTGGTGAAACATTGCAATTCCTTGTGTTATATATATATTTCTTTTTTTTATTTTATTCAAAGGCTTCACATACATACATAGTATTACTAGGTATGCCAGCAATAATCTCTCTCTCTCTCTCGCTGGACAATTCAAGACAGAACGTCCTTACTCTCCGAAAAATCTCAACTATTGCATGAAATTGCGAGATTTAAGTCATGGCTGCTAACTGACTTTGACCAGGAACTAGAGTAGAGTAGAGTAGAATAGAGAGTAGAAAAGAGAAATGGAAATTGGGTCTTACGATTGGTCCTGGTGCTCCAGGTGATCCATTGGCTCCAGCAGCACCAGTGTCTCCCTTCTCTCCACGAGATCCTTGTGGTCCAGGTGCTCCATCATTTCCATCGCTTCCCTACAAAGATACCAAACTCTATAAATCACATAGTTGGGAATCACTGATCTAACCTTACACAAATGTCACCTGAAGGTATGTTTAGATTTCTAATGTGAGGAGGTAAGGATATCAGTATCAGTAGCAATAATTATTTTTTAAGGAATAGCTTAATGTACATATGTGCAAGAGTACTGAAAATTTTTATTTTTCACTGGCATTTCAAATATTTTCTATACGGATATTATTATTGTAAGAATTGTAATTGTATCTGAAGATATGTTTATTCACATTGGTGTAGATTAAACACATGTCAAGATTGAATATAAAAACACTTACAGTTAATGAAAAGCTGCTTTCGAATAGAGAATTTTACACAAAGAAAATAAATATTTGTCATTCAAAGTTTGTAGGTTCCAATTGTAGGTTTGTAATTACTTACAGGGATTCCATTCTCTCCTGCAGGTCCAGGGTTTCCTGGGGGTCCAACGGCTCCAGGTGATCCCCTATCTCCAGACTTTCCTGCGGGTCCACGGCTTCCAGATTCTCCCTGTCAAAACAATGATAACAACCCTCAATACAAGTGCAAGCACCAATTCTTATCTGTGCAAATACATGGGTGGTATTGTTTATATCTTTGCCAATTTTCCTTTTTTTCTAAAAAATGGTTACTCTATCCAAACTTCTTAAAATCGAATATGATGAAATGTTGTGAGGTACATGACAAATCAAATCAATGTAAACTCCCAACAAAATGACTAAGTCAACAAAGCTCTCATTGCAATTTAAAAAATTTTCACTGATTTCTAGTACTTACTGGTGCTCCAGGGGGTCCAGCAGCTCCACGGGGGCCAACACCTCCAGCAAGACCAAGGATTCCAGATTGTCCTGGAGGTCCAGGGGGTCCAGAAGATCCAGTAGCTCCCTTTCAGAAATGAATTTTAAAAAATCAGTTTCAAAAATCTAAATAAGACCATTAAACTGGCAAAAACAATTCAACACTTGGCAGCTTACTTTTCTTCCTTTTACATGTCTCTCAAGTTGACTATTACTGCTCAATTACAGTAGGTAGTAAGGAGTTTCTCACATGGAAAATTATTTACAATCAATTGCAAACAATCAATCCATACTTTCAGTTGCTAAAAAACAGATCAGCAGCCAATTACTATGATTTTGGACTTAAAATTGACTTGCTATTGATAAGAAGTTTCTTGTTTGCGTTATAACTCTACGTAGTAGAATTTGATGTTTGCAGGCTATCATACAAGAACTGAGAGTTTGCCAACAGACTTTGTCGTACTGTCTCAGACCCAGAGATTCAAGGAAGATCAATCATAGTTCTGAAAGTTGGGAGAACTTACAGCTTGTCCATCGTTTCCTTTGTCTCCACGCTCTCCAGGTGGTCCAGTGGCTCCAGAAAGACCAGCTTGTCCAGGAGGTCCAGTCTGACCTGGCTCTCCACGAGCACCAGGCTGGCCAGGGCTACCAGCATTGCCAGAAGGTCCAGGGGGTCCAGAAGGTCCCTGTCAAGGGTAATCAGAGAGTAAATTACAACATAAACACAAAAAAAAAACAGCAGCAATTGAGAACACAGCAGAGTATTCAAATTAGGTTGACATTTGAAATAATGAAGCACACGCTGGTAACATTTAAACCATACCCCAAATAGAAACATCAAATAATATCAATGGTGTACCTGTGCTCCAGGTGCTCCAAGGCTTCCAATTGGTCCTGGGGGTCCAGATGATCCTTGAGGTCCAGTCTCTCCACGTTCTCCTTGTGCTCCTGGGGCTCCGAGAGGTCCCTGAATATGAGTGAGAACAGAATAGATGTTTCCTTATTAGTATTTGTAAAGGAAACCTGATATACACTATAATCCAGACCTCCCTCCCCTTAAAAAAGTCATAAAATCATGCAGTCACATCTCGGATCCTATTTAGAATGGCACATTATTCAGAGGTTATTGTGTAACTAATAAAATCTTATTATCCTATGCTTTCTATCATTAAAAAATCAATCAAGTTTTACAAAGTTTTTGTTTGATCGTGGAATATATTTTTCTCAGGGAAAACAAAAATGATCCTGTAAGTTTACCTGTGGTCCTGGGTCTCCAGTAGGTCCAGAAGGTCCTGGTGGTCCAGTCTCTCCTCTAGCTCCAGTGGGTCCAACTTCTCCTTGAGGTCCAGAGTTTCCTGGGCGGCCCTACAAAATTTGAAGTATGGACAAATGTGAAAATATGATATCATGTGAACACTAGAAAATAAAGGAAAAACAAAAACAAATCAGATGAATGGGTTTTCAGAAAGCAGTAAATGTCAACAAGACACTGAAGTCTAATATTAGATAAGATTCAGTACCTGGTAATTTGTATTCATAATAATGGCAAAGTTTTTTTCATCTTATAACACTATAATATTAAAATTTTTGTTGACAATAAGCATCAAGATCAATAAACACCAAGATGATATAAATGAACCTCTACCTAAAATGGCTTTTATAAGTCATTCAACATCTGACCTAAAAAAACGAATGAAATCAATGTCAATAGTTATGCACTAAAATGAGTGCATAATTTGTGGTTTTCCAAAAACACATTGTCTTTCTACACAAGGACCTTTTTTAAAAACAGAGATTATGGACAGGGTATTATGATACAGGATTAGGTGATCTGAGATTGAAGAAAGGGAGGGGGGGAACTTACAGGTGGTCCAGCAAATCCGGGTGATCCAGGTGATCCCTGAGGTCCTTGATCTCCCTAAAGAAAAAAACAGGATACCGGTATATCAAAAAGTTATACCATACAGTTCATAGTTCTATTACATGTACAGATTCACTCATGCATATATTGACATTTTAATCTGTTTCTTTTTTGTGTAATAGGCATTGCCATATAAAATCATTTAAGCATTTTCACACAGCGCAGTCAAACCAACAATGACCCAACCACAAGGGTTAAAAGCAAATGCCATTATACCTTACCAACATAACTGTTCATTTGATATTTTGATACCCCATGAAGGTGTAAAAACTTGTACAACTATTTCCTAACTAAATGTGCTACATTTAGTTAAAAATCTTCATATGAAAATGGAATATGATCTTAACTGAACATACAAGTGCTGCACAGAGAAGATATGATATTCATTTTTCAAAATACACATTGTTTGTAAACGAAATGAACTTACAGGATCTCCACGCTGTCCAGGTGCTCCAGCAGGTCCAGACTCTCCATTGTCTCCCTATCAAAGAAACCAAACCATTCATCAAGTCTCATGGAAATACATGACATATCAAGAGGCAATATTGAAAGTGTAAAACTTCATAACCACCTACATGTCACAGACTTGCCCCTCAAAGTCTCATATACTTAGGCATGAGGCTTCCAGATGAGGGGTTCTGGACGATCACTCCAAATATGTTACTCAAGCCTACATCAAAGTCTATCCCCATAAACATTACACACAATGCTTTGCAATCTTTAGGCAAGTAACAGTTTTCTGCTTTTATAAAACTTATCCATTTTCATTTTTAAAACTAATATCTCAATTGCCATTATCTTAATGACAAACAATCCATGCTAACCTTTTCCATATATGTGAGAGGCTGACTGTATGTATTAAGCATGTTATTTGTACCACATTTAATGCAGAATACAGAAAGTCAAGAGGAAGACATGGTGAAAAGTTTGCAGTCAAAAGATTACCAAGTTCTACCAACTAAATCAATGTATAGATAATATTTCTCATGAGCTAACTCAATATAGAGGGACTGAAACTATCACTTACCCTTTCACCGGGTAGTCCAGAAGGTCCACTTGGTCCCATAGGTCCAACTGGTCCCTGTCAGGGGGAAAAAATACAACAACAAAAATTCGATTTTAGTGAAAGCAAAGTAGACTATTAGCTAGAATCCAAGATTTATTATTTCATTTGTTTCCTAATAAGAGACTTAAGTTGAGAGAAATGTTGTATATTGACTGAATCATATTGAACAAATATATTTTTCCTGAAATATGTTCTATTTATTTTTTTTTCCTAAAATTTCCATTAGATAATATAGGCAGCTTTTGTCATGAATGAGAACGGATTGCTAAAATATTACCTAAGATAAGCAACTACATTTGTGAAAAGACAAGCATGAAAATACTTTCAAGATGTCCTCTGATCATTGGTCCATATATCTATCTCATAACAAATATCTGAGTTTTCTCAGTCAAAAAATTAATTTGATTTAATGATGCCTTAGAATAATCTGTGAAATCTGTGCAAGACCTCATCCTTCATGAAAAAAAGATATATTTAGCTTGATATTTCATTTCTTGATAAAACTTACCCTATCTCCCTCAGCTCCAGCAGGTCCATCAGGTCCAGGGCTTCCACTAGGTCCCTGAAAGATAGTAAGATCAAATATCAAGTAGTTAGCTCCATAGTTGCCACATTGAAACGAGGGTGCTATCCACATCACTACATGTATACACACTGCTTGTCTTATCTAAATTTATTTACATCTTCATTTTGATACCGCATTTACAAGTATTCTTCACTGACTTCACACTTTATATATGAAACTCATTCCAATGGCAACCATGAACAGTTTTGGTGACCTTTCTCATTACTAAGATCCCATAAAAAAAGGGCTAGAAATCTCTTTCAAATAGCCAAGGGGCATTAACATTATTGTTGCATGCATGTAGTTTGTCCATCTCTGGATAACATGACCCTGGTGATATCCATATTAGACCAATGAAAATGAAAAGATGAAGTAAGGAGGGTTAAACTTACAGGTGGTCCACGGGCGCCTGGTGGTCCGGAGGGTCCAAGTTCTCCAGGAGGTCCCTGTTAACAGAACAATTAATTTTTTTAGAATTCAAGTTTCGTAGAAGTAAAATGTGTAGATTGTGATCAATATAATACAAAAGGTAATTCAATTTCATTAAAACTGTCATAGGTTTCAAATGTCTTCTACTTAAAAAAAAAATTCAGGGATTTTTTGTTATACATGCTAACCACTAAAATGCAACAACCATGAATTCAAATAGTGAATTTTCATTATTCTGTACACTTGCAAAGTAAAAGCATTTATCGAAAATATTACTAAGCAAATCTACTTTAGAGTAAACATTACATATATGATACATATGGTCCATGACATTACATATCACACAAAATAGTTGTGTGAGATTGCGTTTACACACCAGGAATGATATGGAAATTGCCTTACCTGAAGTCCAACATTACCAGGAGGTCCCATCTCTCCCTTCTGTCCTGGGGGTCCCTGAAATAGAAAAGATTACAAAATTTTGCAAAATTATACAAATCAACTCTTCAATGGGGGTGGGGTGGGGGAATGCAATGTTCAACTATCCCCATGATGTGATCATTTTCCCTACATTGTTTGTATAAGAATATGGTGAAATCTAGGGGAGCCTAATCATACGCCTCATCACAAATCTTATGTTCCTTTTGCTCTGAAGAGACAATAAATTTATCAGGAATTGTCCAAGTTGCAACAAAATTTTGTAATTTTCTCTTTTTAGTGAAATTGGTCAAAAAAGTGACTCAAATTACTGATACAACTCCTTTCAGACTATACTTACAGTAGCACCATCATTTCCAGAACGTCCACTGATTCCACGTCGTCCCTGAGGTCCAGTAAGTCCCTGTGGTCCACGTTCACCAGGGGCACCACGCTCTCCCTAATAACACAAGATTTAGAGAAAAAAAGTTCATATATTTTATAGGAAAAATCACTCAAATACATATGATGTTCATCCTTAAATGACAATATCCATTATCAAATGATATAAATATAGTAGCCGCTTTCATTTACTGTTAATTTGGCATAGGTTTCTGTGTAGAGAATGATAAACAAATTAAATGTTAGAAAACAAGACTTCTGACTTCTACATTTACTTACACGGGCTCCAGGTGGTCCCTGAGGTCCAGACTCTCCAGGGGATCCAACATCTCCTTGTGCTCCAGCATCACCAGTTGCTCCAGGAGGTCCTGGGGGTCCCATAGATCCAGCAGCTCCTTGAGGTCCCTGGTTTCCTCTCTCTCCAGCGGCTCCCTGAGGTCCAGGAGGTCCAGCAATACCAGGTTCTCCACGCTTTCCAGGCTCACCAGTCAAACCAGGGGCACCAGGAGCTCCTTGTCCACCATCTTCTCCACGTATTCCACGTTGTCCTTGAGGTCCTGGCAGACCAACAAGACCAGGAAGACCACGCTGGCCAGAAGCTCCAGCAGGTCCAGGGTTTCCGGGTTCTCCGGGTGCACCAGCGGGTCCGGGCTTTCCATCACGTCCTTGCTTGCCTGGAGGTCCAGTAAGTCCCCTCTGTCCTGGCATACCTGGTTCACCGGGACGGCCAGACTCTCCAGCAGATCCCTTAGCTCCAGCAGATCCACGTTCACCAGGCAATCCACGGTCTCCCTTTGCTCCTGGTGCTCCTGGGGCTCCAGACATACCTGGAGGTCCCATGGGTCCCTGTCAAAGAGAAATTAGAGAAATTGTTTTATGTTAACCCTAAATGATATGGAACATAAGGCATTCAAAACATTTTAATTTTTAAACAATTTCCTATAACTGTTTCATGCATTTCATTACAATTCCACATTATTTTTATATATTTTGGAAGGAGGTATTTCATCATCAACATGTAGGCCTATATTTGAATCATAAATGTCTCCATTCAGCACAATAAAAATCTTGATTTAAAATCCTGAAAAAAAAGGTTGAAAGATTGAAACAAACAAAATAAAAGAAACATCCCTTTCAGTATCTTTTATCTTCTCAATTGATAGTCGTACCAAATATATCATTAGAAACTCATGAAAACAAGACCTATTTGCAATTAAAGTTCTGGAACTGATCTTGAATGGCTACTTACACGCTCTCCAACACCACCTGGTGGTCCAGCAGGTCCAACACTTCCACGAGGTCCCTACGAAGTAAGGCAAATAAAGATATTCATCTTAAATTGATTATAACTTTTGAAGATGATTTCATCAACATATAACACTATCAAACCTTAGGGTAAGATAATAAAGAAATAGATCAAACAATCAATAAGAAATTTATATAACCTCAGCAAACAGAGTTCTAGGTATCATATATAAATTTCAAATTTGTCATCATTATTTACACACTGTTGACCAACTCTCTATTTTAAGAACTCAACTGAAGATGTATAAATCTTACTTGTTTTTCTACTTGTCCCTAATTTTGTGTTTTTTTTATACAATCACGGATGAATATTTCATGTGAGGTATTATTTTTTCAATTCTGATCAGCATATATGTCTACATTAGATACTTGTATGTCATTCATCCCTGTGTTGCAATGGGATTGATATAATTAAGTCATACAGGAAGATCTAATTAAAAAAATTATGAAGAGACTGACCCTCTCTCCGCTCTCTCCCTGTGATCCTGGGGGTCCACCAGGTCCAGTCTCTCCCTGTAATAGTAAAATGAGAAAGAAATCATAGTCAGAGAAGACAATCAAGGCAAACAATGATGATTGCAGATGATAGACCCGCAATCATGTAAGTCATTTCTCTCATAGAGTGACACTTTTCTACAAGTGTACATGGCATAATAATCCATTTCAATAAAACAAGGGTGCTATCCTGAGAAGAACTGCAGTATTTTGAGGGATGGATTTTGGATAGAAATACTTTTTCATTTTTTATCCAATAGACATTTCTACAAGATTAGCACAAGTGATTCTAATAAAAGCTTCAGTATATTCATTTAAAAAAAAAGGAAGGGAATAATACTCAGCAAAAAGGGATAATTATTTCATCTCTGTTTCATGCTTTGAAAGCTAGTAAGATTCTATACATATATATTTTAGACACAATTTATCATGATTGTAAATTACTATTCTTGCAGATAAAACAATATTCATCTACATGTTAACCATTCAAAAAGCATGAAACACAACACCAACTGGAATTGAATAGTATATGTAAATCATAAGCCAGCCTAAGAATAAATCAACTTACACGAGGTCCAGTAGGTCCAGTCTCTCCTTGAGCCCCAGGCTGTCCTGGGTTTCCTTGGTCTCCCTTTGAACCAGCAGGTCCTGGGCTACCAGCAGGTCCCTAAACAAAACACGAAGGAAATATGTTATTATCCAGAACAAAAAGCAGTACCTTGCGTGTATCTAAAATCTAGAGCTTCTCTAGGTAACGTTGAAATTAGTTTTCATGTTATAGGTCAGAAAAAAGAAAATCAGTTTAATCTTTTAAAATAGAGATCTGTATTTAACATACAGCATATCACAATTCAAGGGCCAACAAAATCGAATAGGAAAATCAATAATAATATTAATAGTAAGAATGTTCACATCAAGGGTCACTGCAATTAGAAATGGCATACAATTTTCATTATTGAATCAAGCCTCCAGTGGTTTCTTACCAATTAGGTCTTATAATCCCATGCATCATTCCCTTCTCCCTAAATCCAGAAAAACAATTCATGAAAGGAACTTAATCAACTTACTGGGGGTCCACGGGCTCCTGGGAAACCTGGAGTTCCCTGAGCACCTGAGGGTCCAGCAGATCCCTTGGCTCCATTTGATCCATCACGTCCGGGGACACCCTACATGAAAAAGAGGTAAAAATTATTTTGCAATTAATGACAGCTGAAATATATTAATCATAATATTTTTTTATATTTTAATCACTTGCTGAAAAACAAACATCAATACTCTATGTTGTATGAGAAGCATCATTTGAAAATGGTCAGTCATAAGCTTTCCATTACAATGCTCCAACACTATTGATCATGAAAATGAACTAAATGGTAAGACAGAAGGCTATATATGTATATAAAATGAACCATTTACTTTTATCTTTTAAAGCTAAAGATCAAGTTAATTGCAAGGAAGATTAAAATCAAATAAGCAAAACAACAAATATCAGAACTGAATGAAAATTTACAAAATTAAAGCATCAAGGGCTACTTACTGGAGGTCCAGTCTGTCCTTGTGATCCCTCAGATCCACGCTCTCCACGGGCTCCCTGGAGTCCAGGTGATCCACGGGCTCCTGGTGATCCAGCATCTCCCTATATATAAACAACAATCCATTACATTAAATTTTCCTGAACATTTATGGGAAATCAACAAAAATCTTTCATCAGCCCCATAAAATCATAAAAAAGGACCTTTCCAAGCATAAAACCAGATTCAGAAGACTGGTTCCTATCAAAGGATAAATATCTTCATCACTAATACTATAAATTAGTAGTCTTGTGATAAATAAGTCACATATCTTACAACATTTGACACTGTTAATGAAATATGGCATTATTACTGTAGATGCAGCAGAAAGTGTCTACTAAAGAAACTTTCCCTCCTTTTTTTTGTTAGAATGTCTACCAGCCCTCACATTTTCAAAGTATATTGTGTCAGGAATATAGAGAATAGAAGAAATGGTTTTATTGTATCACCTTAGCTCCAGCAATTCCAGGCATTCCTGGGGCTCCAGCAGGTCCAGTTGATCCTGGAGGTCCCTGAGATCCAGTGGCTCCATCTGCTCCACGGTCTCCCTGAGATCCAGCAGGTCCAGTTCGGCCACGTTCACCAGGTTGTCCAGATGGTCCCTGAAGGAAAATAATGAGACCAATGCATCATGACAGATCGTAAAGAAAGGTAAGATAGACTTAGATCTCATAGAGAAATACAACTTATACAAATAATGCAGTCTACAAAGAAAGATCACTCTATGAAGAACAGTTAAGGCAGGTGGTTTTTATGGGAATGTTATTACTATGTACAAATTACAATGTTCAAGGATATAACAACAGGAATTCTTTGCAGAAATGTGGTAGCTGAAGAAGATAAGATGCCATGACAATCGAATATATATTTTTTTATTTGATTTTTTTTGTACCAACGTGAAATACTTACAGCAGGTCCTGGAGCACCAACAGGTCCTGGGTTTCCATCACTTCCACGCTCTCCAGTCTCTCCACGCTCTCCCTTGCTTCCTGATAGACCAGGTAGACCCTGAAAGGTAAAGAAAAGACATCTTGATACTCAATGCTGCCTGGAGAAATAACTATCTCTCTCTATGAAATAAACTTGGTCAAGTAGATACACCAGTGATGGTGATCTCGGCATAACAAAGCTAAAACTTTTGCAACCAGATTACCAATCAATGTTCGACATGATTGGTGAATGTTTACCATTCCTATATTTTAATGCAATATACAATTGACCTCTAGAGGGTACTTTGTATTAAACTTGCCACCCACTTGCCTACCCCACAAAAAAGAACCATAAAGAATCTTCAAATGGTTATTATGAGCATTCAAAAACAGTTTCATTAGGATATCACATGATTTTTCATTCCATGTAACATTTTATGCATGTCTTCATTCCTTCATACCATCATCCAGAGAAACGATCTTTGATATTTATCTTTAGGGGGCAAAGGCAAATAAAAGTATACTTGAACTAGGAAAGGAGTTTTCCTGGAGCATTATACTAATTTTATTCACGCCATTAAGTGATAAAGGTTTACTAACCTGATGTCCCTTCATTCCGGGGGCTCCAGGCATTCCGGGGGTTCCACGGGATCCCTAGTGTTGAAAGGAAAACACATAGTTAGATATTACTCATCAATTTCTCCATCTTTGTGTTGATTTGTAAATCATTGTTACTCTTTTCCAAATGTTTCAATGTATATGTACTATTTTAGTTTGGACAACAGCTTGTGCTACATAATTTACATTGCTCACACTCCCATTACTATCTTCTTTATGAGATGATCGATAAGGAGTTACATATTTCAGAACAGAAATAGTAGTATTATCATCCAAATAGGATTAGAAGTTACTCTGAAATCTAATGCAGTAGTCTGCAAACCTAATGTGAAAACCACAGTACGGTGTCAAATGTCGGAAATTAGGTAAAGGATTTCTACTTACATGAGTACCAGCAGGTCCACGTTGTCCCTGAGATCCTGGGGCACCATCATCTCCCTAACATGAAGAGAAAATCATAATACATAATTTTAACTTTGGGCAGCAGTATCAAAATACCTTTAAACAAAAAGAGAGCATTTATTACGCAAATAAGAATAGAATGAATATAAATTGTAAAGTTGGAGCAAAGAGTTGTCTTTTAAAACATTGCTAATATACTTCTTCACATAGAATAATGAATGATTGAATCCAATGGGATATTTTGCTTACATCAGATCCAGAGCGTCCTGGGAGTCCAGGGGGTCCAGGTGGTCCAGAGTTGCCCTGAGATATAAATGAAGAAGAAAATTTAAATCATATAAACACCATCTTTAATCATTTATGCATTTTCCAAGCCTGTGCTTATAAATATTCAACAATATTTTTTTTTTTTTTCAAATTACGGGGAATGTAAAGCTTATGGAATATCTTTCTGCAACAGTGTAGGAAAACTAAATAAAAGCAAAGAAAGAAACCAATACTATCATTACCACCATCATCATTATCAACGTCAACACTACGATCTAACATTTATCATAAATAATTCTTTTCAATCGTTTTCATGATTGTCCTCCGAGATTCCACAAGACTCCCATGTTATCGTCACTAGGGAGTTGAATGCCAGTAAGAGTATATCATACCACGTGCAAGACACACAAAAGAAAGAAAAATGAAGATAGACTTACAGAAGGTCCAGTCTCTCCAGATGGTCCAGAAGGTCCAGTCAAACCTTGGGGTCCCTAGCGGGTGAAATTACAAAGCAATTAAATAAATGTTCATCTTGAACTGTGTAAAATGAAAAATCATTATCTTTAAATAAGAAACATCAGTTAAAATCAAGCATTATGCTCTGTGCATGCATTTTAATATTTTTTTTAGAAAACAAGACCTGTTTTTGTTTATGATGTCTGTTATTTATCCTCCCCACCAAGATTCACTACATCATGTGTACAAAATTACTTTCTTTCATTTAGGAATGGCTAAGGGTCAATACATACAAAAGTCATGGTTACTTCATCCAAAAGGGTATCAAGGTTGTCCGAGAAATTTGCACTTTCTCAGTTAGCAGGATAAAAAAAATCTGACAAAACTTACCCTTGATCCTGGAGGTCCTGGGGGTCCACGTGGTCCGGGTGTGCCCTGTATGACAAGTAGGAGGAGACGTAGATGTTTACCACAAAAAGAGTCTCACAAAAGAAAAGCTTTTCTGAACATGATTTTTTATCATAAATTCAAATTAATAAACATAATCAGGTTTAAACTTATATGTAAAAATTGTATGTTGCTGAAAAAGATGTGATTTTCATCTCCCTTAAAATGATATACATGTACAATGGTATTCATTTAAAAAAAAGAACAAGATTACACTACAGCATTTTCCCATTTTCAACAAGCCATTGCATTTCATACAGTTAGCCCCTTTATTCTTAGTATTTTTTTCAATAGAACACACAATATATGGATTTTGACTTTTTTATTCTGATATCTTTTTAAATAAAAAGACAATCATTATTTTGTAAGGCCTGATCAAAACCCAAGTACTGTCAGTGTATGGCTTTATCAAATTCAAGTACAAGACCTACATTGGGAATACCATCAATTTTGTCTCACATTGGGAAAACTCTTATAAGTAAATGACTATGCACAAAAAAACTTGTGTAGAGGTTTGAAGACTTACGGCAGCTTGTGCTTGTGGGTATTGGTATCCAGCAAGGCTGGGTCCCTTGTTGAAGGAGGTAGTCTGAGCGGATGCAACCAATGATCCTGACTTGCCTGGAGGTCCAGGAGGTCCAGGGATACCAGGTAAACCAGTTAATCCATCCATACCAGGGTTTCCCTAAAATATATTATTAACAGAATATGAATATACATGACAATCATAATGAAAATACATTCATTATCTTCAAAATATGACGACAAAATGCATAGAAAAACATAAAAGAATGAACTAGACATATATATTTTTTTATATTTTTGGTTAGTTCATTACTTCTTTTTCTATGAATAGTTTGATCCATAGGTGATGCAGTGTTCACTAGATTTTTCAGAGAGTACCAGGTTATCTTGTGCATGTTTATGAATCCATAACCATTTGGGATAAAAGACTGGAAAACTTACACGGGGTCCAGGGGGTCCTGGAGGTCCATTGTTACCAGCGGGTCCAGCAGGTCCCTATTTGGAAATAAGAAGAAAAAAAAATCATTTATGGAAAGATCTTGTCAAAGAAATAAAACATTTGTCTCAAGCCTTTAAACCAATAATAAGTACCTTTCACAAATCTTTCACAAAATTAGTAATTTATACACATACAAATTATATTTCATTTTTTTAAATACACAAACATCTAGAGAGAACAAAATAAATTTGTAACAGGAGAAAGGAGACCAACTTACAGAGGGTCCAGGGGGTCCAACTGGTCCTGGGATACCAGGGGGGAAATTCTGCAGGGAGAAAAGGTGAAAGAAACAAATTATTCAACTTAGCCATCAAATAAAAAACAATTTTATGTACCTTCAAATTAAATGTTAATTATTTTCCAGTCATCTTCAAATTAATGCATTTTAAATAAGAATGTTGAAACAGGAATGAAATGTTAATGTGAAAATACATGCACGCATCAGCATTTTGGTCTTTATATAGCCAGTTTCCTCATCCTGTCTTTACAAAAAAATATGATAAGCAGTGTCGCAAACTTACAGCACTATTTATATCGGCATCACCAGGTTCTCCTTTCGCGCCCTTGTCTCCGCGAGGGCCTTCTGACTGTTGAGTTTAAAAAAAAAAAATTATAAACTTTCATCACAGCTTCAATATGGTATGGAAGGGAATAAAGCACCTAAGTAGGTCAGTTGTCTATTTGCATATTTCCCTTTTCACATATAACTTTCAAAATGTTGCCTGGAATCTTTATCAGTTTAAAAGTCAATTCGATATTGCCCTTATTGTTATAATATCTGTCAATAATGTTCATTATATTGAGCAATAAAAGTCATCATCTTTGTTTCATTGCCAATTCTTTTTTCTCAATGAATTTGTTTATATATTGATCTTGCACAATAATATAGATTACCATGTAATTTAAAAGTATAGTTCAATGGAAAGTTACACTTACATACTGCCCGGCAGCTGATGAATATGAAGAATAGCGAGCAGAGGGATGACAAATCATGGAGAGGAAAATAGTAAACAAAAAAAAAAGATTAAACTTTTTTTCATTCAGTGGAAAGACACCATACCAAAACAGTTAATATTCTATCCAGTTGCCTCAAATTATACTTTCTCCAAAGTATAATTAGAACAGTATTCTTGACACATGCAAAACACACATAAGCATGCAACCTGATGTATTTCCATTTGAACCTGGATAAAATATGGCAGAGGAAAAACTTGGTTTAACAAACCAAGTTGCTTCTTATAGCTGATTGAACATGCAAATTTGTCCCCTATGAAATGACATGCAAGGGTGAACTGATCTAAAATGATAGGGGTTGCTATCTGGAACTAAGGCCCAGTCTCTGCTTCACGTTTCTGGTGCCACACCACTATAACACCACTTACGCTTTTTGGCACATTCCAGTCGCTCACAAGAAGAAAGTGAGTCTGACCGTGAGCCTGTGAAAGAGAATGTGTTAGGGGCGTTCTGTGCACGGGTCACCTCTACGCATAGGTAATTGCTGGCAGTGCAATCCAGGGTGTTTCGATCTACCCGTGCACGGAGATCATAGAAGCCGGTACGGGAGCCTGAGAAAAGGGCTTGACTGGACTCCCTGGCAGTGAGGATATCCTCGCCAAGAGGAACCTTTTTTCCGGATCCGTCTGGGGTGCTGGTCAAGTACGCTGACAACTGCCACATATTTTCTTCCCTAGCATCTGCACTCTGGTCTTGGGAACCCATGGTGACAGAGAAATAGACTTCCTCGCTACCATCTGCAAGGCTGTTACTAGACACTGAAAGGTCTGTATTGTCCACTACCACTCCTGCAGTTGCATTTGAAGAAGAAAAAAAACAAGAAACAAAAACAAATTACCAAATGTGTATTAAATCTTTTTTAAAAGGCAATATCAAATGTAATATCAACATTGTTCAATGAACTCTTTTCTTTTCTTTTAGTTTCTGGTGCAGCTATATTTATTCAAATTTGACCTTTTCTAATTCCTGAATTGAGATGACACTTAACCAGAACATGCTAGATATTCACTTTCAAATATGGCAAGTACTTAAGATTTCCCTTAATCTGAAAATGAATATTTATCTCGTAAAAAATATTGACTTGTATTTTTTATCTTCACACTAGATGGGAATAACAATTTTCACTCACCTGCACACCTGACATTGAAGCAATGAGTGAGAACCCTATTGTTGGGCACCCCAGACAACTGGAAATTTGGCACAGCTTCACTAGACTTTTGCAGACGTGCACAGATATACCTGACCTCATCACAGCCCAATCCTGTCATATCGAAAGTTGTCTCAACAGTTCCAAAGCGAAGAACATCCCCAGGATTAACAGCAACATTCCTCTGATAGTTGTTGAGGTTGTAGGCGGTGCGTTCATTGTGGCGTGGTCCTTCGCCAATAGGATTGTCACTACCCCAAAGGGCAAGTTCCCATAGGTTTACACCACGAAGGGGTGAAGTGTCAGGAGCAGGAGCTGCCATCATATCAAATTGAAGAATATTCTCCCCCTTCTGGCTTATCACTGTTTGGTAGTTGCTGTCTGGGATTGTCTCCAGATCCATAAGCTTCACACCTTGGAAAGAATTGGGAGAAAGAAAAATGAGTTTAACACCTATGTAGAGCTCTGTTAAAAGGTAGTCATGATTTAGTTATGATTTAATATATATATGTTCAAATTTCTATCTTTTCAGTGCTTATGGTTACATCATTATACTGCATGAGCCATTTAAAAAAATGAATAATTTGTGACTCACCTCTATCACATTCATGTTCTTTACATCGAATGATGGTATTCCCTCCTGTCGTTGTCATATACTCAAAATTTGGTAGAGGTCTCATGCTCTTAGCAAACTCCAAGCACAGGTATCTGTAACCACTGTCGCAGTTGATTTCATCTAGCTCAAACCTGGTGGAGATGCTGTCAAGCTCAAATCTCTGGCCTGCAACCAGTGGCTTCCGTGCCTGGTTGGTGTTCAGGATCTGATATTTTGTGTTCTGCCTTGGACCAGTTCCATCACTGCGCTTGCTGGCAAAGATGCCCACACGCCATAGCCTTCTCCCTTCTATACTTGAAGCAGTTTCAAGGGAGTCCACAGACATTGTGATGTCCAAATTATCAGGTAGAGTAGGGTTGGGTTTACTTGCTGTGTAAGACCACTCCATGTCTGTAATAATTACACCTGATTAAAGATCAATGAAATTGAAAACAATGTAATTTAGAACAAATCTTGCCACAACATTTTTTTGAGTAAATGGTAGTATATCATAAAATTTAACCCACAATTGATTGGCACAATTTTTTTTGTAATGACCTTATCCTATGTAATTTAATGAGGAAGACATATCTACATTGTTAAGTAGACCTCTGACATCACATGAGTCAAACATTTGTCTAATGAAAGTTTGCCAAATACTAAATTATCGTCAAAGCTCACCTCTACAAGCATTATCAGGGACTGAGAAACAACTTGTCAAAACATCATCATTTGGTCGTGTGCTAAGGGTGAAATCATCAGATGCTGCAGGGTTCTTGGAGAGAACTGTACAGAGGTGACTGACCTCGGAGCAAGCAATTCCAGTCATGTCAAAGTTCGCATTCAGGTTGGAGAAATCCAAGGTGTCTCCTGGAGTCCTCAAATCCTGATCAGCATCAGAGAAGGGAAGGATCTGCTCCTGGTAACCAACTCTTTGCCCTGTGCCATCAGGGTTTGTGCTGCCGTAGAAGCCAAGACGCCACAGCTGATCCCCGGTGACAGTACCACCTTCTCTTGATGTAGAAACTACAGTGTTCAAGTTGATTTCATTGACTGGTTCTCCCTCTCGTAGGCTTAAGGAAGATGGTGTCGTTTCTTGGTTTGTAATTATGACAGCTGGTGAAATAAAAGGTGAATTGAATGGTCAGATATCACAACTATTCAATCACAAACTGTTTCTCTTTTATTTCAGACATTAAGGCAACCCTTATTATGGTCAACAAATCCAATAACATTGAGAACAGTGTCCAAACTTCATCTTTCTCTACAAGGAATGAATAGATGGCTAGATTTGAAACTTACCTCTACATTCTCTCTGTTTACAGGAGATCAGAGAAGCGTCACCATCTATGGTTCGGAAAGAGAAATCTGGATTTGGGTCATCACCTCTAGAGAGCTCGAGACAGAGGAATTGATATTCGCTGCTACAACCCAACTGGTCAATATTGAACCTGCTTTCAATATTCCTAAAAGTGATAGCACTGGGTGGCCTCACAGTTCGCCCCTGATTGTATAAATTCAAGATCTGCTCCTGGTGGCCCACGCGGTTTCCGAGTCCACGTGCATTGGTACTACCAAATATGCCCATTTTCCACAAGCCTGACCCATCAAGGTTTCTGCTGTTCAATGTCACATCTGCAGAAGCTGCAATAGAGAGTCTCCTTGGCACAGACTCATCATAGCTCCAATCAATACCAGTGAGAATCACACCTGAAATGAAAATAACAATCTGTTTGTTATGGCAAAATTAAGGTTGATGTAGTGGTCATTCAATTAACAAGAAAAGGAAAATGAGTTTTCACAATTATAATATTTACAGAAAGAATGTGATGCTTTTCATTCGGATGTATTTAATTCTGTCTCCTATTTCACAGTTTTAGATTTCTACAAAATGATGAACATCAGAACTACAACACTGAAAGGAAAGTGACATACCTTGGCATTGCTGTGTCATGTCCTGACAGCTGGTAAGCACTGAATCATCTGGACTGCCCTGGAGGTTAAAGCTGACTGTTGCATCTGCATTCCTGTGCAGTCTGAAGCACAAGTAGCGTGCCTCAGCGCAAGACACATCCTGCATGTTCACGTCCACAAAGACTTGGCCATAATCAATGTCTATACCTGGTCTCAAAGGCCAAGCACTCTGCAATGGATTGAGGATATTTGTGTTCAGTGCCTCTTCTGGACCAGAACCATCTGGATTTCGGCTCAGGAAAGAATCAACCTGCCAGAGACGGTCTCCCAGGATTGGTGTGGATTCTGGACTAGTGACAGCACGCAAATCAACAGCAAGACCATTGCGTGGGTTACCCTCAATCAAAACAGCATCACTACCAAGAGTTGGTACTAGGTCAGACACAATTGCATCTGTAAAAAAATGAAAATCATAACAAAGATAAATTAACTTTCACCTCCATGATGTACAAAATGTGATTTAATAAACATAATTCACACAGAGGGTTGACAAATTTATCTAATTTGGCATGTAATACAAATCATTAAGAGCATGCATGAAGTGAAGGACTAAGAAACACAGTTCAAAAAGAACTAGCAGCCTTAACAAATCATCAAGGCAAAACCAAACCTAGAAAATTTCCCCTCCCTACTCCCTACAAATCTTTTCAAACAGAAACTGGTTGAAATTATTTACTTACTTGAGTCACAAGCCATTCGTTTACAGGATGTGATAGTGTCATCTCCTGTGTCTCCTATCTGGAACGTGAAGTCAGTGGATGGGTTTCTGCCCCTTCTGAAATCAATACACAGGTATCTGAAGTCTGTGCATCCCACAGAACCAACATCAAAGGTAGTGTCAATATTGTCAAGGAAAAATGGGCTGTCACCATCAAGAGATGTGCCTGCCTGTTCTGGATTGAGAATCTGGTTATCATAGTTAAACTTTTCTCCTGAACCATCCGGGTTCTTGCTGCCATACAGACCCATTTCCCACAGGTTGTCACCAGTAATATCACGACTGCTTGGGAATGGCACGAGGTTAGTTGTAATGGACAAAGGTGTCTGCCTTCCTGGTATAGAATCTTCAGCATTGAATGTCCAGTCAATGTTGTTTTGAAGATGTACCCCTGCAAATGAAGCAAAAAACAAAACCAAATGTAATGACAAATTAAATTCAGAAAAGAGAATCAAATCATATTAGGTAAAGAATAGATATCTCAACTTTAAAAATTCTGATTTTGAAAAAAAATCATTGAGCTCTTATACTGAAGTTTCATCTAAGTTTTTCTTCATAAGAAAAAAATACTAACCATTGCATTCAATTCTTTCACATGACTTCACAGCACTTTGGTCTGGTACCACCTGCAGATTGAAATCCACTCTAGGAGATGGACCTTTGCTGAGTCTTGTGCAAATGTAACCAGCCTGCTCACAAGTGGTCTGGCTAAGGTCCACATCAACAGAGACAGGACCAAAGTCAATGGGGCTTCCAGGGTTGAGTGCACTACTGGCCTGTTGCCTTGACAGTACCTGGCTCTGGATGTTATACTGCAGAGGAGAGTCAGGAGTGGGTGTCAGGTAGGCAGACAACCGCCACAAGCCGGGACTATTGTCTAGGGGACGAGATTCAGGGCTAGAGAAGACCGAGGTGTCGATGTCAACTGTATTTCTTACTCCTTCAGTGACTACAGGGCTCCCAACAATATTGGTGGTCATACCCTGAAGTATAACATCTGTGAAAATTTATAGAAAATGAAAATTGGAAACATTAACAAAGCACTGCATAGCTTAGATATAAAAAATGACAGAACAATACTGAAGACAAGTGTCAGATTCAATTTAAATATGTCTGCACATGAGAGTTAGCAATTATTATTTGAAATACAGTAGTCAATCATAGTATACATATGTCATGAGATATGAATGAATTCATCACTGTTCTAAACACACACCAAATCTGTTCTTGACTGTATTGTCTACTCTGAACTGAAAGTACTATTCCTCTCATGAATCAGTACTGTTGGAAAAGTTCTTAGAAAAGTATGTAGCTAATCAATTCACCTGCATTGCAAAGCAGCTGCTTGCAGTTCACAAGTCTGTTTC
This sequence comes from Lytechinus pictus, assembly GCF_037042905.1. Taxonomy (NCBI): domain Eukaryota; kingdom Metazoa; phylum Echinodermata; class Echinoidea; order Temnopleuroida; family Toxopneustidae; genus Lytechinus; species Lytechinus pictus. The sequence goes on along the minus strand of NC_087247.1, from coordinate 43,692,647 downwards.
CTCCACCAACGACATCAAACACGAAAGCTGGATCAGAATTATCTGCCCTGGTAAACTCCATACAGAAAAATTGGTATTCACCGCAACCAATTGCACCAATGTTGTACTCGGTGGGTACGGTGTTGAATGTAAGTGGAAACTGTGGGTTGAGAGGCTTGCGTTGATTTTGAGCATCAAGGACCTGATGAATAGGATCAAAGATTCTGCCATCACCTTCAGGACTGTCACTCCCAAAGAGCGACATCCTCCAGAGACGGCTTCCAGTGAGAGGAGAGCTGTTTTCATCAAAGCGAACACTTGCTTGGACGGTGATCGGGCTGCGCTGATTGGGCAGCACTTCGTCAGCCCGGAAATCCCAACTCAAAGATCTTGCAAGAACACCAGAGCAGGAGACTGGTTCACATCTCCTCATGTTTTCTCTCTCTGCAACAAGGGTAAACTCAACGTTGGCACCAGAGTTTTTATCCAGCTCTACACATATATAACTTATATCCCTGCATGTAACATCTTCCATGCTATAGTCAATGGCAACGTCTCTGAAGTCGATCATGCCTCCAGGAGTCAGGTTGATGCTGGTCTGTGCACCACTCAGGACCTCCCCTTCCACTGGGTTGATGCGCTTCCCACTTCCATCAGCATTTTGGCTGCCCCAGGCACTCACTGACCAAAGACTGATCCCATTGATGCCATTGGAGTTTGGTGCGCTGTTTGCAGTCATTGAAAGAACAATTTCATTGCTAGGAGTGCCCTCTATCAAAGAACCACTCACAAAGGCAGTATCAATATTTGTCAGTTCAACATCTGTAAACATAGAGATGAAAAAAGGAAATCATGACTTGCTATACTTAGTCTGAAATGTTTTTGATGTGTATTTATTTCAATAACATGGTTAAAATAATTTTTTTCTAATTCCTCTCAATTGGTCTGTATAGAGGTTAAATGAAATGCATGATGATATAAAATCATAATGAAATATTTTTTTAATATGAAAATGTCTTATAATCAAAACACTGATGTGTTTTGATTTTTTTTCTGGCAGGCACACTTTTTAAGTGATTAAAGACTACTTACTTCTTGGACAAGGTACCTTCTTGCAGCTAACAATATCATCATCTCCACTTGTTGTAAGTAACTTGAAGGGTGGCTTGGGATTTGCTCCTCGTCCAAAGGTGAGGCACAGGTATCCTTCATGCAGACATCCAATTCTGCTAAGATCTTTCTCACTTCTTACATTACTAAATATCAAACTGTCATCTCCAACAAGAAGGTTACGGCTAGCTGCCTTATTGCTTAGGATGTTGCCTTCCAAGATACCAATAATATCTCCTCGTCCACTCTCCAGGGTATTACCATAGAGTGTCAAAGCCCACAAGTTCCTTCCAGTAACATCAGCTGATACTGAACTAAAATCAACTTCAGCATCCAGTAGGATAGGAATGGGAGCACCAAGGGTGATACCTTCGGGCGCTTGGTAATTCCATCTCAGTTCTGAGGCTATGACTCCTTCACATGGCATGGGAACACAAGATATCCATGTATCTCCACTGATTGCTGTCAGCGTGAAAGACACCGACGTTTGATCATTTTTGGAAAATTCAACACACATGTATTTGATCCTGGCACATTCATAAGAACTCATGTCAAAATTCAGGTCAATATTTCCAAAGTCTAAATTTTCATTTGGCACATAGGGCTTGTTCCTCTGACGGGTATCAAGTATTTGGTCCATTTGGCCGAAACGAGGTCCAAGTCCATCAGGTTCACCACTTCCAAACAATGAGACTGTCCACAAGTCCCTCCCTTGCACACCTGGACCTGTTAGTACTCCCTCCAAAGAAAATATGAGTGGATTCTCTGGTCTTGCATCAAGAATTCTACCATCCTCCAGTGTCAAATGTAATTCATTCAGCATAACATCTAAAATAAGAAAACATAGATTAAAAGGTATAATGAATAAAGAGGGTAGAAGGAAAAAGTTATGGCATCTGCAATCTATGTTTACTGTTTTATACTGTATGCTGTAAGGAAAGCCATCTCAATCAACACTTTTATACAATAAATAAATGTATTTGTGAAAATAAAATGCAATACCAGGGGGGTGTTTCACAAAGAGTGTAGTATGACCTCATGTAGAGTTGCCCCTTGAAAGTCCAGTTGCTTGCTGAAGAAAAGGCATCAGCACATTGGTCATTTCATGCTTATAGGATATATGCTACTGCTTATTAAACAATAAGATTGTGCATTCAACTCTTTGTGAAACACCCCCCCCCCCCCTGGGCCAATCAGATAAAATAGGTGTTCCAGTACTCTACTTACCATTTTCGCATTGCAGCAGTTTACAGTTGACGACTGTGTCTGTTCCATCTTCAGTAGCAAACTCAAATGGGGGTCGTGGCCTATCAGCTTGTCCAAATTCCAAACAAAGGTATGGAAAATTACCACATCCAATAGAACTCATATCAAACATTGTTCTTATGTTGTTGATGTTGAGTCGATGTAAGCCATCTGCTGTACTAGGATCAAGGGATGTAGATGCTTCTGTTGATCTGAGAATCTGTCTCCTTTCTCCAATTCTTTGCCCTCTGCCGTTCGGGTTTCGACTACCAAATATTCCCAACTGCCAGAGATTTGATCCAACCACGGAAGCCTCATTGTCCACAAATGATACCTCGGTGTCAATGGTCAGCTCACTCTGCTGACCTATCACTACAGAAGGGGCATTGTATTCCCAAGATAGTGACCTGGCAGTTGCCACTGCAAACAAATGAGAGGTACAAGACATTTAGAATTTCATGCTGTATATTAAGCATATCAAATATTCTATACTTTAAACATGATAACATTTGAATTCTCAAATTGTGAGTAGATGAACACTGAATTTGATTATCAACAAGGTAATCTTGTAAAGATTTTGTTTTTTACATAGCACTGCTAAAATATTGTTTACACATGCTCTCCTTGATACTCCTTCAATCAAGCCACCTATGAATGCTTCATCTCTCTAAATGTGGAATTAGTAATATACTTCACTGAAGTGTTAAGCTTTTCTAGTTGCCAACAAAATGGAATACAGTTCTTTGAACACCTACCTGCACATTGGTATGGGATGCACTTGGTTAGAACATTTGAGTTGGGAACAGGAACAAGCGTGAAGACAGTGGTTGGAGATTGTCCTTTACTGAGGGTTAAACAGACATGGGTAATCTGACTGCAGTCATAGTTGGTCATGTCAATGTTCATGGACACCCTACCAAGCTCCATTGGGGAACCCAGAACAAGCATGGTATTCTGTTGATCTTGGGTAAGGATCTGTCTGGTCTGGGAGTATTTCTGGCCAGTTCCTCTGCTATTCTGACTTCCAAAAGATGAGAGCATCCACAGGCCCTCTCCTGCTACACCTACACTACCAGCTTCGGATGCATTCACTTTGACATACATCTCAATAGGATTGTCTGCTCGACCAGCTACCAGGCTGCCTCGTACTGGGATGGCACTAACAGCCTCAATGTTTGTAACTGAAAAGAACAGATGAAATCAGAAAAAAAAACAGTTAAAAAAAGCAGTCTTTAGAAGGTTAAGAAACAACATATCCATCAGCAAAGACATCTAATCTACTACATTTAATGGGTATATTTTACAATTTTTAAAGAAGGTTTAGTTGATCAAGAGCTAGATCAAATAAACATACAGGTGTTTAAATAAAAAAACATCAAATAGGGAATGAAATTCAGGATGTTATTTCAGTCTAGATTTTGTATACCCAATCACTGAATTTGTAAGATAAGTGTTGAAAAGGTTATTTGAAAATAAAGCTAGTGCTGAAGAAGGTTACTGCAAAAAAGTAAAATTAATGAACAAAGATTCAACAGCCATTTTACTTCCTTAATATTAGAATATACTTAAGAATAATACACATTTATTGACACTTTAACAAAGCTTAAAATAGGATTTAACCGCAATCAAAATACAGAAAAAAAGTTGTTTCTCACCAGCTCTACAAGGCCACCTTTCACAGGTTATCTTGGTATCTCCTCGTGGGTAGACAGAGAAGCTGAAGTCTGGATTGGGATTATCTGATTTGGTGAACTCTCCACAAATGTATTCATACTCGGTACATCCTATGGCAGCAATGTCAAAGTCGGCCCTAGCAAACTGGAAATTTATATCCCTTGAGTTCGTCAATGGATAGGATGCTTCAAACTCGTTCAGAGTCTGTCTAACATAATTGAACCTAGGTCCCGATCCATCTGAGTTGCGACTTCCGAACATTCCAAGCCGCCAGAGATTCTCTCCAGAAACATCACCAGCGCCTTCCACGAAATTCACCTCTGCGGTGATGTTGAGAGGATTGGGAATGCCAGCGACCACATTGCTGGCTTGGACCCACCATGTAAGTCCTCGCAATTGAACACCTGTAACACCAATATCAGTAATCAATCAGGTTAACTTTGGCAAGACCACAAGAGTATTATTCAGGATGATGCCTGAACCAGAGGTGAAGAAATGTATTTTTAGCAACTTAAGATTTGACCACAAACAAAATTGTGCAGACTATCATGGTCGGGCTAGGAAACCAGAATCATAATACATGGATGAATAATTCAACTGCTATATGAATGAGCACTGTGAAGCAGGTTATGAACTACTTCCTCTTTCAAAGGACAGGGCCGAGGTTGATGGAGGCTGTCTTGATCAGACAAGTTTTCCTTGAAAACTGACAGTAAGAAAATGAGACCTGTACAACACATCACCAGACACTATTCCATGAAGCATAGGTACATGTACTTGTTCTTGGCATACAAAATTTTGACGAAAACTTTTTTTTTCAATTTGAATCACAAGATTTCAAATATAACAGTATTATCCTATTTAAAGAACTTAACATCCATTTCTAATGGGGTATTTAGGGATCCTCTCTGAAGCAAATGAACGCTGAATCAATGGGATACAATTTCCCTCATGACATGAGCATGTTCTGTGATACATGTTAATGTGCCCCTTTTCGTGTGCATGGAGATGTCCTTATGAAATATACTTAGTGAACTCTCTGAAAATGAATTTGAGTTAAAAATCAGACATGACCTGATTTACAGCATTGCTTACATTGTGAAATGAGCCTGGAATGAAATCAATGAATGAAAACACCACAACTCTCATCCACACAATGTTAAAAACAAATTTATACACATTCCTTTAATAGTTTCTCACCTGAACATTCAGTGATGGGTGCACAGTCTGCAAATGTGGCAGCTTGGTTGGGCTTTCCTTTGAAGGTGAACTGTGGATCCGGATCGTTCCCCTTTCTAATGCGTGCACAAACGTAATTGATCTCAGAGCAACTGACCCCCCTCATGTCCAGGTTATACGGGACATTGCGAAAGAAGAATGGTGCCCCCCGTTCAACGGGTGAATTTTCTTGGTTCAATGAGAGGGCCTGCTCTGAGAATGAGATCTGGTTCCCGGCACCATCGGCACGTAGTGATCCCCATACATTGAGCTTCCACAGCCCCGTGCCAGACACATCTTGAGTCTTTCTGTTATTCAAGTCTATGTTCACATCAATGGGCACTCTGTTGACCATGCCCTCCGATATTGGAGCTGGATTGCTCAGCATCACATCCACACTTGTTATGGTCACAGCTGTGAGATAAATACGTATGTCCATTCAGTCAACATCCAAACCTAAGCGCTTTTCCCTACCTACCAAACTACTTACACGTACACTACTCTATACCACCTAACTCTCCTATGCTACACCCTTTCCATTATACTACCCTTTCACTCTACCATTAAGTATCCTACAAAAGTGAGTATATGATCAATATATGTATACATTACATTAATAATAATAATAATAATAATAGTAAGCATGTAAGTTTTGTTTGCATTTCTTTTCTAACAAATTTGTTGTCGTACATGCCTACTGAAAATTGACAACCCGCAGCAGTATGATGAACCCACCCAATTACAGGAATCAAAATATAAAATTCAACTACCCTAACAAGAACTAAGAAAATTGCATTTGGAGCCCAAGCTCAACTTACTCTGTAACCTGCCAACCTATCGTCAAAATAATTTACAAATGCAATTAGCATGCAAAACTAAATTAGTTTAATTAAGGGAAGGAAGTGGGGGATCGGGAAGTGGAAAGTGAGAAGGGAATGGGAGGTGAATATGTCGGGATAGGCATTGAAGATGTAAAATAGATGTGAAACTTCTAAACCCGCAACTATCTAGTGGCGTATATGACTTAACAAGACTGGAGAAACGAGACAATTAATACCATACGGTAGAAGGCAGAGAAATATATCCGGATTCTTTGTATAAATGAAGGATGTAAAGAGCAAAATCAAAGAAGCAACACAAAATGATAAAGGAATGGCTGTCTTCAAAGGTGGAGCTCCTGAAACAAAGCTACACCTAGCTACATCAATAAGCAGGAGAGAAAAGGTTGATAGAAGAAATTTTGATGCCTATCAACTATTTATGAAGAAAGAAGAAAGGAATGTTGAAGTCGTAGGGCAGGTAATACAAAATGAAAAGTAAAAAAGAAATCTGAAATAATAAAGGTGGATATAAATGTGAGAAGAATTGGATTTGAAAGAGAAAAGAGATGAAGAAAGTTCACAAAAAAGAGAGGATAATGTTTCAAGCCTAGTAAAGACGGTTCTTAGAGTGTAAGAAAATTGAAGTATGGTGAAAGAAAGAAAAGATTCATGAGTAAGTTCTGAGACAAAGCAATATGTCAGAATCTTAAAAGAAACCAATAGACCTATTGTACATCAGGAGTGAAAGCCAGGGGAGGAAAATGAAAGGTGTGATGATGGGCTGATTGAAGGATCATCAGGCTACTACAACTCCATTCTACAGGGTGATCAGAGAATATGAAAGGATAGGAAGGTCCGGTTAGCTAGAAAATGGGATGGAATTAAGATGAAGGAGGGACAATGAGAGGTCCAAGGCTGGTCACAGGTGATGAAGGGTTCTGGCTACTTCTATCAGGCAAGGATCTCAATCTGATCCAGACTCACCAATCGGGCAGCGGGGGCAACACTCTCCAGGAACAACTTTAGGGTTGGGGCATTTGGGCACTTTACATGTGTCAATCTGGCATGTGGTGGTTGCATTGTTGCAAGTGCAAGTGGTGCATTCATTAGCCTTCCACTTCTTGCCATGAGGTTGCAACAAACCACGGTACACACAGGGTAGGTTGTCGGCCTGGGCGTTGTTGAAATCATCAACATTGAGCATGCCTGTCAGGGTTGGTGCCCATGCACAAATTCATGCATCCAGAGGGTAGGGGGGAGGGGAACATTAAGCAGAGGTCAAGAGCATTGAATATCATTAAGAGAATAGAGTCATGCAGTATGTCATATCAAACACATTACTATCTTACAATATGAATAGTAATCACAAACCATTCACTTTTATTGTTTCTTTAAATGGGAGATTAAGAGGATAAAGGAGGGTTCGCAACAAGAAGTTGCTTAGGAATAGGAGAGAGATGCAGGTATATATTTAGTAATGCAGGTTAACGTTCAGTATATGTTTCATCCCTATTCAATCCACTTAATATGACTTAAATACTTCTTAATATTCTATTGATTCTTCTTATTAATGATGATTGTTGACTAAATGTTGATTAACCCAACATCATATCAGATGAAAAATTACTTTTTTTTCTTCTAAATTTAACAAAACATTTATTCCATTTGCAAAACCTTCATGATTTTGGCCCAATACATGTACATCTTTAGAAAATGTTTACTCTGCTATCACTTTTATTAAGTCTGTATCAATTAACTCATTAGATTAAGTTTACTCTCAACTTCTGTTAAAAGCTTAGATTAACAAGTTGCATATATTTCAACATCAGAAGGGTTGCCTGAGGAATAAAGAGAAAATTATGCAGAGATAATAAAGCATTAAAGATCAGTCTGTATTTGTCAAGATGGTTAAGGAATGCACTTTGACTCTGGAAATATTTCAAAGTTCAAATCAATAAATAGTACAGCAGATCTGAGACCTAGATATTGGCTTCTGTGAATTTACTTTTTGGTTGCAAGGAATTATTTTAAGATGAGAAATGAAAAATCAATTTCCTCAGTTTTAAAGTTTATTGAATGAACTGAAACTTTTAATGGAACTCATGTTCAAGGTTCAAGTCTTTCAAGACCTTTAAAATTCTCCAGATGACATGAGAAACAGATTTTTTCAAGCTTGAATAATCATTTTCTACAAAATGCGATTTTCAGATATCACTTTTGGGGCAAAGTAATTTTCTCTGTCACTTCATTGACAAACAACAGACTTATAATTTAGAGAAATAATGATTAAGCATCCAATTCTTTTAATATTGAAAATTTCAAGTACATTAATCTTCAGTGACTAGATGATCTTAATTAGTTATTCCCAAAACTCTGTCATCACATACTAGAACCGCATTCCTTTTCAAAATAAACATGAGATGGTAAAAGATGACATTATTTTTCATTATTATGGTATTGGTAATTTTTTTGACAGTTTAAATAATTGATATTCCAAGGGAAAGAATTGGATGCTCACATAACATGTCATAAGTGCATCATGCAGAAAAATACCTAGATGCAAAACATACAAAATAACACATGATAATTCAATCAGGTACTCACCTCAATGTTACAAAATGCATGATTCTCAAAGGGCGTTCAAAACCCAGCTGATAAAAAGATTCCAACTCTAAGAAACATTGTCAACAATTTCCATGGTTTCAAAAGTGAATACACAAGATAACAAACGGTTTAATTTTTTAAGTTATTAAATTTCTCTCATTCAAACTATGACAGCACACATGAATGACAGTGAACTGTGGGGTGGAGAAAAGGCCAAGCAAGCCTGCATGTGTTAGGTGTGTTGGATTCAAATTGGAATGGCGATATCATGATTGAGTGGTCAGTGAAATGGTTGCAAAATGGCAAGTATCTCACATAACCAACTCCTCAAAATCGAGTCAGATAAGAATTTGAGTTTGAAAAAGAAAGTGCTATGAAATTCATGTAGAATTACTGAAGGTGCTTATGAGTGAAGTTTACACAACATTGATTTACACAGATATGAAAACAAATGAAATCATATTACAAACTGTAACTAACAAATATTAAACAAAATGAAATCAGAAATACAATTAGAAATGAGAAAAAATATCAAAACAAAAAAAAATCAAGTAAAAAGTGGTAAAAATGTTTACGAGTGAAGAGAAATGTGCGCACGCAAAAACACTCATACTTGTTTCTGAATGTGAAGCACATTTAAGGGTCATGAGAGAAAATGTAATCATTATGATGGGTGCGAATGAGAAGGGAAAAAGTGCCATATTTTATCAGGTTCAAAAGTATGAAATATCTTGATTCAAATCATTGCTTTTAAAACGTTTTTTTCATGTAAAGAACACTGTTCAATGTATAACTTCAATGGAGAAAGAAATATTTGAGGCAAACAGGTAATATCAAGAACAAATTAAGCCAATACATCACTTTTAACTACTTTTCAAAAACAAATGTCATACACATAACAACTTTTTGTGAAGTCCATCTACTTCATCTGCATGCACTCTCTCCATGCAAGTTAGCATTCCTGGCATCTTTCCTTTGTGGTTGACATGCAGTTCAACATTCACTATTGATAAACTTCATGCAGACTCTACTGAGAAGAACTCCCTCCATCTCTGTGAGCCACAGAGCATTCTCATTCCAGGGCCTACAAGGCCATAATTAGTTTATTAGCTATTTAAATCCTATATTCCTACAGTGTAGGAGTTATACTGACATATACATGCTACAACTCTAAACTACAATACTACATCACAAAACAACACACAAAGACAAGAAACACCTTTATGCAATCAAGCAACATCTAAATGATTAGTTTTTACTTTTAAAAACTTAAAAGCCCTTTGCCCTTTTATCCCCCCCAACAAAAAAAAATGGAATTCATAGGCATATACAGGAGTTTATATGAGCCTCTTGCTTAGGGTTTCCATTTTGAAAACGTTATCCAAGATAAAGAAAAAAAAGATGTATGTTTGATACAATCAAAGCAACAAGAAAACTTGTTAACAATTTTGATAATAAACTGGAGGGCATTCTTGTTTCAGTCATTTCAAACCCCTACTTTAGATCCTACATATATCATGAACTTAATCTTACAGAATATCAAAGGGAAAAATAGATTTCAGAGATTGGTGTATAAACAAAAATCAATTCAGCAAGTCGATTCTTCAAAGATGTTGATTTACCCAAAAAATCATTGAAAAATCAAATATTAAATTAGGAACTATAATGATCAATATCTCGTGTTTTTTTAATGTTTTTGTTTTGTTTTGAAATTTGCAGAAATTGAAACACTTCCTCACTCAGTAAGGTAAAAAAATATATATTACACCAATAATTCAGGTTTGCTATTGAGAAATGCTGACACCTTGAAAGATCAGCATTTTAATAAGTGTATTAAGGATCCTACTCCATGCATCTACAAGTTAAGTCAAGATCCACTATTTTTCACTATATATTATCAGGTCTAATTTTCATGCACTAATTATTAGACATTCTTACTGTTTTATGAGTGTGTGTCTTTGTCAAAGAATTAAGGTGCAAAATCTAATGGAAAAAATCAAATGTCCTGTGTTTCAATTGTATTAGTGTGTGAGGAAAAGGAAGATTAACACGGCTGGCTCAATTGGCTCATAGAAGCCTGTTTAAAGGAAATTGGAAGATACCAATATCTTTTTGTAAAAACCATCCCCTACATGTAAATACTTTGGAAGCACTATGGAAATACTCCTTAAATAAAAAATCCTTGAGAATTACTTCACAAGAAAAAAAAAATGTTTCATTGATCCAATTTGGAATTCGGACTATATTTTTGTATGGCAAGGGGAAATAATATTGGGGATAAACACAACAGGGAAATGAAACAAGGAAAAAAATAATCAAGGAATAGATTAATACAATGCATTAGTAGCAAGAGCACATTCCATAACATGCTCACAAATTTAACAAGCAAACTATTACTTTAACAGACTGAATAAAATGGAATTCAGCACATAAATAATAGGGCCTAGAATTCAAGTAATAATAACAAATTCAAACAGTTTTCTTAAATTATTTTGAAAGACAAAATAATCACTGATTTTGGGGGCCTTTTCTTGCTGAATTCAATTCACAGTCATTAGTTTCATTCATAAATATTTTGAACCTTAGTTCCTACATGATAATCATGCTATAATAAAATTATTCGTGCAAAGGAAGAAAACATTTCACATGAAAAAGTGTAACATAATAACATGCTCATCCATAAATAATACATGCAAAATAATTTCTCAGTGAATTTACCTCGTGCAAAATAAAATAACATTTATAATGAATACAGTCGTGCCCAAAAAAATGAACACATTTATTTGAGGGAAATCTCCACTCCAAAATATTGGGACCACTCATGCATGATGGATAAAGCAATTGCAGATGAATTGAATAAATACTAATACTCAATGACTGGATTCCAGAGACATAATTTAATCATGCGATAGCATGCATGGACTACATATCTATATCTCGATCTTAAGCAAATGAAAATATGTATCAAACAAAATTTTGATGGAAAAAGAATGCAAGCTTGCATGGGAGTAATAATTCATGTATATTTTTTTATTACACTCATCAGGCAATATAATAAATAAAAATATATTTTGTAACTCAACTAATTCAGCCTTGGCAAGCAGGGAAGGAATAAAGAAATTTGAAAAATATGGTTGAAATAAAATATCGAGAGCAAATAAACATTGAGGGGGGAACACATGGGCTAGCTGCCTCAACCAGCAAGATCTGATCGGTAAATATTGAAGACAATGATGTTGTTTTAAGTAAGAAGTTCATCAAATTCATGGAGTACACAATGGCTTTGATTTATAAAACTTTCGATTTGATTCGGATATTCCAAAAGATGAAATTCTCAATGCCAAACAAGTATAAAGTAAAGTTATCTTATAAGTGAAAATGATGGCAATTAAGAAAGAAAGTAAAACAAATTGTGTTATTGAATTTACAAATTAAGCCTACACCCCTTTGCTGGGCAAAATGATACTAAAAAAAACATTCATCCTGTTATTAAGATATATATTCCTTATGGCATGTCAGTGTAATGACTCGGCCACCAAAAACACAAAAACAAAGAGGTAGACCTACATTTTGATTCATTTTTTAAACATCATTATAGTAAGATATGTTTTGATTTTAATGTAACTTCTGTCATTTCAACAGTGTTATCTATTATATATAATTGGCAAAATCAGCCATCAAGTAAAGTATGATTTGGGGAATATAATTATTCTTTTCACTCTACAGTAATGATTCATTCTAAATCCTTTTTCTACAAACTTGCGTGGATTTCTTACACATAGTCTATGTAAATGTCACTCATTAAACATAAAAAGAAAAATCAAAAATTAAGTTTTTCTTCTCTATATTTTCATTATATCACAATAAGATGCTTTGGAACAATATTTATCACATATATTGCCTAATTTCTGCATAAAATCTAATAAAAAATTAAGGCAATTTTAGGGATAAAACAGTCAGTTTTTCATCTATACTACACAAAAAAGATGTTTCTACAAGTAAATGCCTGTTGTATAATGACAGAGGTATATTAGAGGCATATCAAAAATGTTATCTGCTCAGAATTAAATCATATAGGGCATAGGGCCTATAATTTTCTTGGGGAGGGGGCTAGCTATCTCATAGCGAATGCTTGCAAATCTTTTGATCCAAAAAGTGGACCCACTTTAAGAATAATGGCAGATCGGAGTTTGCTTCTTTATGCCTACAAAACAACCAATGAATTGGCCAATCAGTATGAAAATAATGGCATGTATTGTAATTTAATGATTACGTAGAATTCTATGTTGAAGAACGTTTTTTCGCACACTCAATATTTCTTCACAACAATTTTGTGCAACTTTGTCTATACTTCTGTGGCCTCTTGGTGAAATCAAATTTCCTACATTAACACAAGCAATAGCCAGACGGTGAGAACCCCCTGAATTAGCCTATCCATAGGCAATCTAAACACTAGCCTATACTAAGGACTTTCGTGTTGTACATGCCTAATGACACTGGGTTTTCCACTACTGAAATTAAATCTTAAAAGAAACTGATGGACATGACAGCATTTCCTTGAGAGCTGATCTATAAAATCTTTATTCAAACTGAAATATACTGATAAAAAAATTGACTCAAAGAATCGCGAAAGGGGAAATGTAATAATAATTCAGACCAACTTCTTTGAAGAGAAACTGATATTACAGAAAACAATCTACGTTGCAAAGTTACAGTGATATAATGCACCTACAACTAGTGGCATGGAAAAGCAGTTTAAAACCACTATATGACACATGAACTAATCACAACCATCTGAATCTACAACTCAAGAGGAAGTTAAATTTGACCTAGGCCTACATGCAGAAGTATTTTTTCCTCAAATTTGTGAGGGGGATGGTGGAATGAGGCATTCTTCCAAAGTGTACAAATATAGACAAGCTACTTCATGTACCTGCTAAGTGTGTAGGCCTGCCTGAAATCATGGGGCATGCTGAAATAGTGTTAAGTTGTAATGCTCTTATCATCAATAAATTTTGAGTGCCGAATTCAAATAATTAAATTGGATTATATATCTCAGGTACAGGGATGGAATAGTATTTGACCCACCCGGACTAGTCTCCACTATTTACTACTTTGAGAGTAAGTTCATATAGGCTCTACATGCCCTTCTGCTTTGATGCTAAGTTATTTTGATTTATATCAGGATTAGCCAAGTAAAGAATAAAATTCTTGTATCAAGGGAAATTTTATGATTCCTAAAAGTAACAGGTGCAGAAAGTTGTTGAGGAAATATTTAATTCCATTGAAGTTTCAAAAAATCAATTAAGTCAATGATAATAGCAACTAAAAGCAAAAAGAATAGCCCTCATGATTTTTCTTTGTCTAAATCAATAACAAAAAAAATTGTATCTAGCTGTCAATGAAATCGTGAAAGCATCCCATATATCTGAAATACCCAATAATATAAAGGACACTAAAATAATATTTCAGTGAGAAAGTAAAAATTATGCCTCCTCGCGGAAATTAAGTTGAGAATTCAAGGCAAGGTCAGATACAGTCAGGTAACAATAAAAGTGGGTTAGCAATCGACCAACCACAGCCCTGCATCCCACCACTGAGAAATAACTCAGTCAGCAAATCGGTTGGGGTGCACCGCAATGATGCTGAGTTTGTGCTGGGTTGAAAGATGCAACAATATGAACTAGCCTACCTTAGCATAAAAAAGGGGAGGATAGAAAACTGTTGATGGTGAGAATACACAAACTGCACATGTGCAGATATCATTTCCCTATGAGGCCGATTGTCTGGCTGCGCCAAGGGCATAGACATGGCCAGTGATACAGGCAGGAAATGAGAGAGAATAGGACCGCCCCTCCTCCACGAAACTGCAACTGCAGCAATATGTATGACCCAGTGGCTCCCAAGGGCTGAAAAGCTGAAGGGATTACTTTTTTGAGGAGGTGGAAATATTGCTGGTCTAGGCATAAAGAGATAAAAGACAAAAGACACACGCAGGCAGAAATTTTATCAGGTGACCATTTCCTGAATCTTATCCTGTAGACTACTAATGTTGCTGAATGTAAATTTGTGGTTGTTGGACAAACTTGATGGATATACTTCATTTTGGGAAGAACCCAAACTTTCCAAAGAATCATCTCATAGGCCTATCCTTTCATGACATAACTGTTTTGACAATTTTATACTTCTCCATCATTCTAATGTCATATTGATCATGATGATTGAAATCAAGCTACACAAAACTTTCCAATCAAATTTTTTTTCTAGCACAGGTCCTACTCAGGAAGTATATTACTCACTGAACTGATAAATTTATACCAAAAGGAAGTAGATAAGTTTAGTGTATCCTGCAGGTAATTAGTACTAGTAATCAATATCTCTTTTTTTTACAGGTGTCCACTTTTTTTGTCATATATGAATAATTGATACAATTTCGGGAAGCTAGCTGATATGGATCTAAACTTTTCAAATTATTGTCTGGACCAATTTCATTCAATTTTGTCGGAAGAAAAATTTCCCCACAAAATATGCCTAGTTGCTAAGCTCAGCATAAAGATATTTTGTTTAGAATATCCTTTTATTTGGATATAGGCCTAAATAATTATGAACAGATGAAATGATGCTCATCCACAGTAATTTGACAATAATCCCTACAAATATTGAGAATAAAATTCTAATAGATTCACATAATGCAGACCATCAAATGAAGAAATTATCATTTAGAATTTTTAGATGCATGGAACAAGGGAAGTTGGAGAATATAATGCAACTTCCTTTCCAATATTAAGTTAGTTTCTTTGAAAAATATTCTCGATGTAGACCAACAATAGAGAGACACATTTAGTTACAAACAGCACATTCAGGTTTAGGGAGTGTGATATTTTTTTCCAAAACTGTCATGCCTGTCAGCAACGTCTGGATTGTAGATTGATTCATCCATTATCATGGAATGAGTGATATACAATGCTAGGAAAGGGTCACAGCCCAGCCTAGACATGCTAGACGCAGCAAGGAGTCGGATGCCAAATGGGACACACCGGCATTGAATACAAACATATCAGAGCTATCGGGGTACCGTATCCACTCTTGTAATATGTTCACCCCTGTCAAATTCCAAGGTAAAACATTTGAAAATTGTTGTCAGGAACTATTTGAGACTAATGATGGCTTTATCCTAAACCTAATGTTGTTAATTGTTGGAATATAAACATATAAAACTTAAAAAGGAACCAAAAGAAACAATATAAATAAATAAAACAGTTGTTGTGTAAACTCATACCCATTGATAAACAGAGTATTTTTAATTAAGGGGGCTCAACTGATCAAATTCAAAGATAGCTTTGCCAAGGCTGACTAAACTAACAACTTCTCAACTGGAAAGACAAAAAATATAGTAATAAAATATATATTATCATTGAGGGCAGCGGTGCAACGTTGGACAGCACCATAACTATTTTAAAAAGTCTATAGATAAATATTGAGAACAGAGCCAGTAATAGAGCTCAAATAATGCAGTAAAAGAAACATCCTTCCTGCAAATTTTGATAGAAAAAGCTTAAGGAGAAGCTTCTTCCTCAGGTATTATGAGATGAGAGAAGAAGACGGTCAATGTTTTAAAACACAAGCAAGCCTGCAAGACCATCATGCATGAGTGGTCCCACTTCACTGTACAAGACATGTAAACACAAAAACATATCACTTTTTTTTTAAGAATGAGAAGTAAAAAACAAGGTGAGCAAATTAAAAAAAAGAAAACATTCAAAAACTAGCAGTAGGAAATGTATTCCCTACTTACCTTGTCCATTTGAAAATGACTGTACAGCAAATAATACAAATAACGTCAGAAGGATTCTCCGCCTGTGGCAGATAGCGAGGTCCACAAAGCTATACATTGTGGTACAATCTTTGTGGGACCCCAAATTCAGTACTAGTAAAGTGGAGACTACTGCCAAACTAACTTTTCCTGGCTCAGGGTTCTCACTTTGCACTGAATGGCAGGAGAGCTTTATATCCCCTTATTATGGGATATATGACACAGGGTCACTCATTCAGCCAATCACAGTGGAAGTTGAGCAGTCCAGCTGGTTGAGGCAGCTAGCCCATGTGTTTCTCTCTTACTACCACAGACTCCAACCATGAAAATCAGACACCTCAATGCATACACAGTATATGTTGAGATAACATTTCTGCTATATCAAGGAGTTTTATCAAACTTTTTTATTCTTCTCTCAGCTGATTTATCAGTCAGAGAAAAAAAAACTGCTTGTGCACATAAAGTTGTTGAGTTTCTATGCTTATTGTTGCAGAAATTTGTAAGCTCCATGATATATTGGACAAACAAAATCTGTGCACATGAATTAACCTTTTCAACTTTTCTTACTCAGCAAGTTGTAAGAAAACAAGAATTGTTCCAATTCTTTCACCCTACCTCAAGAAAGAATGGTCAAAATACTTTATAACTAAACAACTTGATGACATTTACAAACATAAACGTATTGCCTAATTATGATAATAAATTGATTGAATATGAGAAAACATAAAATATTAAAAATAACTTTAACAATTACTTAAGTAATAACTGCTAGTTCATAATATTGAAACTTCAGGTAGTACAGCCTAACAAAAAAATGCTTTTTAAAAGTAGACCTATTACAATCAGGAGCATCTTATATTCAGCAGTATAACCTAAACAAAATTCTTTCTTAAAAAATCTGTTAGGTTGTGAAGTCCAACTATGACCCATATACACAGAATAGGGAAAAATCACACATTTCTTTATATATTTTTTTTTCAATCAGATCATTATTACTATTTTTTTTCTTAAAGAAATTTAAAGAAATTGTGGTAAGATAAAATAACA
The DNA here is from genome assembly GCF_037042905.1 of Lytechinus pictus. Classification (NCBI taxonomy): domain Eukaryota; kingdom Metazoa; phylum Echinodermata; class Echinoidea; order Temnopleuroida; family Toxopneustidae; genus Lytechinus; species Lytechinus pictus. The sequence goes on along the minus strand of NC_087247.1, from coordinate 43,675,136 downwards.
ATATGAAGTCTGCCAAAGTGTAAAACAGATGAACTTCATTAAAATAATCTGAGCTCATTACCACTGGAACATGAAATAATACCACTTCTTTTTCTGGAAGATGATTGTTAATCTTTCTACAAAATATTTTCAAGACTTTTCAAAGATAGCCATATTGCTGTTTTCTCATTACAGTCAACATAAAAACTATTGAGACTTTATACAACCTTGAATATATCAAGGATTTCTATAAACAACTTGAAATATTCAAGCTCATTTTAAATTTTCATCAAATTTTATATGACAATATCAAGGTTTTATAATTATTACTTATCAATAGTGAAATTTCACAATAAAAAATTTATATTCATAATCATATAAATACGGTCTCAAAATTCTACCCTGGTGTGTTTATATAAGTGAGTTCTACCTATCAACCATAAATATGAAAAATCCATGTAGGCCCTATTATCTTTTGAATAATAAATTTGGAGGCAAAATTTGAGGATTTACAGACAGGTCAATCAGTCAATCCAGACTTCATCTGTACAGAGGCTTAAAAATAGGATCAACTACTGTAGCACATTCAACAGCACATCAGAAAGGCCGAGTCCACCATAACAAAACTTTAAATTGAATAAGCATAGAAAAAAAAAAAAATTCAAAATGAAATTCTTAAGTTTCACTTAGTTTTAGAAAACAATATCAACATCCAGGTCATTATGCCAACATAAAACCAATGATGTCACATACTCACTGTTCCTTTTTTTGCATTTTTTAATATGAAATATGAAATTTTTAACTCATAATAAAGTGAAACAAGTTTAACTTCTCCCTGATCATGTGTAATTGCATTTTTTTTAATCTAATGAGATTTTATGAAGAGCTCACCTATTGTCAAATCCTTAAAACTTGGGAAATAGTAAGTGGCATCATTTAATGTCATACAGTAATTTCTATATTTTACATCCAATTTTGATGAAATTTGAAGTATAATGCTTGTTTGATTTTTCTCTATTGATTCCAATCAAAGTTATGTTGGGGCCGGCTTAACGAACCCTTTAAGTATCTTAACACCACCTTTTAACTATTAAAAAAAAAAACCATGCTGGTCTCATTCGATTTTTAAAAGGTAAGTACTGGTCAAGTCACCCAAAACAAGTTGATTTCTATGAAACTAGAGAAAAATATGAAAATTACTTTAAAAATTTGAGAAAAAAAGCTGGATGTAAAACAGGATGTAAAATAGAAATATTATGACTTTTCAAAGTTTCACCTATTTTCACAAAGCACTGGGTTATGCACAACACAGGTTAAGCAAACTAAGAGGTGTCGCACTCCCCATGTTCTTAATATATACAAGATCTCATTTTTTGTTTTAAAAAATACAATAATGACAATTACATATGCTCATGAAAATTGAAACATTGTTTACATTAAAATGAGGAAAAATGAACAATGAGTTGATGTATTTCATATAACAAAATACAAAGGAAATATGATTGTGACATCATCAGCTCCCTCATTTACATAACGACCAGTGTTTATACATCACTGTTTTGTGAATATACATTTAACCAAAGTTTTACCACTATATAACCAAAACTTTAAAATGCCATATCGTTCTTATTTCACAGACCATATTTGGCCTACAATTGAAAAATGGCCTAAATTATGAGATAAATACACTTAAATACATTGAGGGTCTGATTTCATTCAATCACACCCACCAAAAATGACATATTTATTGGTATTGCATGATGATTTAACACTTTATTGAAGTCTTTGCAGAGTGGTACACTAATTACTTACTGTCTGGGGAAGGGGTAGAGTTCAAGAAGACCTGCACAGCATCATGTAATAAAAGCAACAAACCTTATTGCACCAGCCTTTTGTATTACAGTAGCATATCGAGTGGGCAAGGGGGCATGTGCACCAAACGCCACCTTGACTAGGAATGGAAAACAAATGAAAAAAAAGAACAAGTTAACCTAATGAATAATCAAAGCAATCACAGACCTACAATGAACAGATTCTATGAGTAAGTTATCATGATTATCAAATTGATTATCTATTTCATGTTTTAGTACTCAAAGCTTTGGGTTCTTTCTTGTACTAAGCCCTAAAGATAGTTTTGCCATTTCTCCTTCTTATCAACAGATGGCAGCAATGCACATTTACTTACCCATGGGAAATTTAAAACTGAAAATGGGAATGAATGTTGACACATTATTTAGAAAATGGTGCATGATACAAAATCTAGGCTACATAATTAGAACTCACAGATCATTTTGCTGAATATGAGATTTGTATGCATAGTGAACCTAAATCCAGAAACCCATAATGATTTTACCAAAGCACTCAAACATTCAAAAATAAAATTGGTAAATGATGATATATCATCTGCAATCATGAGAATATAATCATGATAATGATAATACCCATTTACCGAATGTAGCCACTTCAGGTCACATAAACTGGTCTCCAAGGGGGTCCTGCATAATAAAACAAACATAATAAGAAATGAAATCATATTTAAAAAATTTTAACCACATATGACGATCACATTAATTCGCAAAAAAATTTGATAATTTAAAGATAAATGAAAGTAGTTGCAGTAAACACTGATTTCACGAGAAAGTCTGTAATATCAGGCTTAATTGTCACTATATCATTGAGGATCTAGATCTGGTACAGTTACATAAACTGAACTTTGTGAAATCACCAACACCAACACAGATAAGCGCACGTGGGACGGTGTATTATTATTGCTTTGAATGTTGGCCCGACGCTTGACCCGAATCCCATGCTTATTTGCTAATTTCTCAGCAATTACACAATTTGTTCCAGAATCCTTTGGCACATATCTTTTCTTTATTCAAACAGACACTTTGGTGGTCATTTTATAGGATTCTGTACGAACTCATATAGAAATCGTTACCACAACTGGCATTTATCTTTAACCCAAGGCAGACTGATTTGATGGTTTATATAAAGGCCGAAGATATGTCAAAAAAATTTATTATATGATACTCTAATAACAAAGTATTTCAATCATTGTATTATTAAATGGGTAAATTCGAGCCAAAGAGATAGAGATAGATTATTCAAACTTCTATAGAAGGCAATAAATTATTCATTCACATTATTATGCCCATTCCTTGCCATTATTCATGAAATTAAAATATTAAATGTAATTGACCTGGGAAACTTTCATATTGCGGTTCTTATGTTTCTATAATTTAATGGACAATTTCTGGCTTTTTTACCAAATTGTTTTATTCTTAACACCGATGTACATACAAGAAATTCATTGTTTTGAAAGGACCACCAATATGGCAAAATATACCCCTGATAAGTTTTTAAATAGATACAAAAAAATTTCATTCAACAAGTACCTTAATTGAAATTGTAAGTAATCTAGGCAATATGTTTATGTGTATGATTTGTTTTGTCTTATAGTATTCTTTTGTTTGTTTGTTATGTGTATCTATAACTTGTAATTTTATGATTTGTTGGGGTAGTGATTTTTAAAGGAATCTCCTCCTTTCTGCTACCCCTTACACTCTCATTATATTTATACCTTGCTTTTTGTCTTTTTCATTCTTGTATTAACCTCACTTGATGTAATACTTGTACAAATTTTGTAATGTGTTTTTTATGATGAGTGTTGAATAAATTTGAATTTGAATGGACAAACCAAACTAAAAATTTGTCTGACTAAACAATATATTTTTCAAATTCTTGTTTAATACATGAGAATTTGATTTCAAATTGATCCATTTTAAGATTCAATGAATTCCTAACATCTCTATGCAATTTGCCATTTTGCCACAGTGTATAATTTGAAATAAATGTTTTCTTATCAGGTATAAAGGATGTGCAAGTAGCATTCACATCAATAAATTAAATATTTTGTGCAATAAGAATTGTCTCCTTAAAAGATTTTAATCTACCAAGCCAAGAATCTCATCTTTTAAAAACTCAATTTTATTTCAATGACCACACCTCTGGAATTTTCTTTCTGTAGATATCAAGCAATCAGTTTTTAAGTCAAAGTCTAGGCAATTCATTTGAAACAGTCATTAATCAAGTTTGTTTCAATTTTATTTAGGCATTAATTATAGACACTTCCCTCCCCCTATATGTTGTAATTTAGTTATTTTGTTTTTTTCATTATGAAGTCTTTGTCAAATTATTCTGAAATGGGGTCAGCTAATCACAAGGCTTGCTCTTTTCTTGCTGTCCTATTCATATCCAATCCAATGTGGCTAGCTTTTTTTCTACTTTGTGAATATGACTCTCTCTTAGTAATAGTATATGTAATTTTCATGGATTTTATGGGCAAATAAATTGAAATTGAATTAAAAAATTGTTTTATCTAAAAATTTGTTTGCAGTGTATTTTTTATAATGTATCAAAAAACATGCATATCATTAGCAGCTTTATTTGTTAGCATTCAATGACCTTTTTTTAAATTCAATTTTATCCGGAAAGAAATTTATCTTTACATTTTAAGCCAGATATCTAGAGATGTATCTAATACTGAAATTGAAGGATTTGCATGTGGCTGAGATTTTCTCAGTCCACTAGATTCAGATAACAAGTTAAGAAAAGCCACAATATTGTTTGTCTTCATTGCCTCTTTAATCATTTAGTGCATTATGTAATAGTCATTAAAATGAGTCATGATTTATTCATTGTACCAGATGTTTCATTTGATAAAGTGGATTTTTTTGTTAGTTTACAATTGACACACAGAGAATAGAGAAACAATGTAACCATGGATTGAACTATGACATGTGTAAAATAAGAAATGAGAAATACTTAAACTATTCCTCCTGATTATCAGTCAGTAGTCCGATCCTCAAAAGGTAGCTTCTTTCATCCAAGTGATATTCATGCCCAGAGAGGTTTTGCATATTTAATGAGCTTGATGCAGACCAAAGCACCTCTTTTTAATACAGTCATTGCTGCTCAAAGTATCTATCAAATTTCATGATTTTGTTATCATTGTAAAAAAAATCATTGTTTCAGGTCATGTGTTTGAATTTACTTTTAAAAGATTTTACATCTAAAACATGCTAAAAAATAATTATTTTCACCTGACAAATGTTGTTATTTCTGCACTTTGTTTGAGCCCAAATGATTTTTTGTTAAATATGATTGATTTTTCTCTTTTTATTCAAAACCAATGCAATTTTGGGGTAGACTTGACCTATAAGTAGCAATCAAGGTGTGTCATCAAATTGGCATTTCAGCAAATTTGATCAGCTTCATAAAAACTAGAAATATCACCAAATGATTAGTGCCCCAACCTATGGCATTATTATGGTAATGTAGTTTTGAGCACATTTAGAAAAAAAGAATCTTGCATGTCTGTACCCCAAGATGAACATATATTCCAACCTTCATGAGCACTGGCTAAAAACTGGGGAAGAAGTATGATCTACGATGAGTTTTCCTGTATTTTGGCTATAATATGAGGTAGCATTGTCAGCACTATTCTGAAATGCAAAACAAAAAGTGTCTTGCACATCTTTACCTCTAGACAATGTGTCAGCCAAATTTCAAGAAAATTGGTTGAAAACTAATGAAGAAGTTCAAATCGCAAGATTTTTATGGAATTTTTGCCATATAAAATGTTGTTAACATGGCAACACAATTTCTAACACGAAAAAAATGTGACCTGCACATCTTCACCTTAAAGATAAATACCAGTTGTGGTAACAATCTCAAAATGAGTTCGAACAGAATCCAATAAAATGATCACCCAATATGTGCCAAATGGCTCTGGAAAAAATGTGTAATTGCTGAGAATTGAGCAAAATAAGCACAAATTTCCATAAAATGTCAGGTATTTTTCCTAACAATATTAATACACTATCTCACATATGCCTTTTTGTGTTAGTGGTCATCAGAATTACCGGTTTTCAGCTAAGATTTCACGAAGATAAGTTTATTTCAATGTACCAGAACTAGATCTATGATAATATGGTGGCATTTAACCTTGATTTTAAAGACTTTCTCATGAAAAAAATTGTTTGCTGCAACTACTTTCTTATACCTTTAAGACCAATCTGTACGCAAAATTTTAATGAGAATTTGTTGAACACCGATTAAGTGGGTCGAATCGCAACGGTTTACTTATTTTTTGCCATAAATATGTTGCTACCATAGTAACACTATTTCTGACACAGACAAAAAATTGTGTCTTGCACGTTGGACCTCAAATTGGTGTGTGCCAAATTTCATGAGAAGTAGTTAAAAACTGAGGAAGTAGTTTGAACCACAAGATTTTTACCTTCTTTTTGCCATAATATACCATTACCATGGCAACACAATATCAAACACATGTGAAAAATATGTCTTGCACATCTTTACCCCAATGTCCCAAATTTCATGAAAATTGGTTAAAAATGAAGGAAGAAGTGTGATGTGCAAGATTGCAACGGACCGACTGCCCGCCCGACCATACTGTGATTCCTATATACCCCCTGTCCCCCTTCAAACTTGGTTTGGCAGGGATATTAAAAAAATCAAATGAATACAGTGATAAACTTAAGCAAAATAGATATCATAAAATAATATTTGAAAATAAGCATAATAAAAATGACATAAAATAAATCAAAAGTGATTTAATATCAGTTATAAAAAGTTACAAGAATAGTTTACACTTAACATGCTTAAAATATAATAAACCTCAAGATCCAAACCTAATTCTCGAAGATTGTAAATAAAGGGGAACATAACCAAGGCAGGGATCAATATTTCAAAATTATTGTATTTGATAGTTTTCCTTTGAGTCAGAAGCAGATGTAAAAATGAACCTACTCACAAATTTGCAGTATCATAATAAGAGATAAATGCTTTATCAGCATGGTTTCTCAAGCAAGTATATTTCAAGTACTAAATATATATAACTAATATTAATATTTACGTATTTCACAATAAATTAATGAAAACAGACTAGATAAATATAAAAGGTAACAAGTGGAATGCCTCTGGCCGTCTCACCTGCATCACGCGATTCAATATAGCAGCAGTGCAGATTTTGAAAACTACTATAACTCGCACAAGATGTTCAGTGATACTTGGTTACTCTTATTTCCAAATTTTATGAACTAGACCAATACACTTATAGAGATATGATGGCAATTCAACAAATACCCCCAACGTGGCCAAAGTTCTTTGACCTTACATGACCTTTGACCTTGATCATGTGACCTGAAACTCGCACAGGATGTTCAGTGATACTTGATTACTATTATGTCCAAGTTTTATGAACTAGACCAACACACTTTCAAATTTATGGCTGTAATTCTACAAATACCCCAATTTGGCCAAAGTTCATTGACCCTAAATGACCTTTGACCTTGATCATGTGACCTGAAACTTGCACAGGATGTTCAGTAATACTTGATTACTATTATGTCCAAGTTTCATGAATCAGATCCATAATCTTTCAAAGTTATGATGGTAATTCAACAGATACCCCCAATTCGGCCAAAGTTCATTGACCCTAAATGACCTTTGACCTTGGTCATGTGACGTGAAACTCATGCAGGATGTTCAGTGATACTTGATTAACCTTATGTATAAGTTTCATGAACTAGGTCTATATATTTTCTAAGTTATGATGACATTTCAAAAACTTAACCTTAGGTTAAGATTTTGGTGTTGACGCCGCCGTCGCCGTCGCCGCCGCCGCCGTCGCCGTCGGAAAAGCGGCGCCTATAGTCTCACTCTGCTATGCAGGTGAGACAAAAAAGGAAGAAAAAACGAGGTAAAGAGGGAAAGTATGCATAAAAGGCTATAAGTCTAAGATATGAATTAAACTCATAATTCTTATATACCAAAGCTTTCAGTTGTCTTCTGCTTATTTTATTCATTTTGTTTATGCTAAAGTGAATTTGTTTATTTCTTAGTAATTTTTTGTAATTTTGTTTTATCTCCTTTTCTATCATTACTCATGTATCGCATTTTTCTATCTTTCCCCTACCTTTTCTTCTAAATCATTGTGTTTTTCTTTGTTTTTCTTGTTTTTTAAATCTACTCTTCCAACATTTATGTAAGTAATTCTTTGATATTTCCTGTATTTATCTCCTTGTCATCATTTTCTATCTTTGTTTTTTCCTTCCTTTATCTTTTCTTCCGTCAATAATTTTTCTCATGTATTTCTTTTTCTCTTTTTTTTCAATATCCTCTTCTGTCATTTCTTGTATTTCTTTGATTTTCCCTCTTTTTCTCCTTTTACCATTTCTCACATATTTCTTTTTTCTCTCTCTCTTCATTTATTAGTTCATATGTATTGCTTTGTTTTTCTCTTCCTTTTTTATATTCAATCACTTTTTATCAATTCTTCAGGTTACTTCCGTGTTCTTCATTAGCTAACATTGAGACTAGTTTGGATCTACACATACCTGATAACAGGACTGAGGCCAGTATCAAACTACATCAAGAGGTGCACTGAGATGGAGATGACCTCAGTCTTCCTTTTCAAGGAATACATTGAGCCACCTTCAAGTTTGCAGTTGATCCCTTGGTTAGAAGGGTTCTATAGTTGATACAAGAACAAGATATTTTCATGCATAATCATAATGGCACTCTGATCTTTACCCAGTAAAATGATCATCACTCAGAGTCCTATATACTAGGACTAATTTTGAAGGTGAATGGTTCTTTACTTATTGCTAAACCGATAAATGGGCGGATGGGCAACCCCAAAGCACAATGCCTGCATCAACCACCTACAGTGGGCAGAGGTGAATAAAAAAAAGACGTGGCATTTTATGTGTCCATAGTGACATGGGGACACCCGCTTATTTTGCGAAAACTCATACACATGTATTATGAGCTCTGAACATTGACCTGAACTATTGTATGTTCTACGGACTGTATAACCTAGAAAATATTAAATCTGTCAATCATTTAATCACACAAGTCACAATTTGGGGGTAGACAGACTGATATCTCCAACACACCATGCCCCTCCAGAAGTTTTCTGCAGGGGCATTTTAGAAAAAATGAATAGAACGGTAACTATTTGAGTAGAGTCTGATTAAAGATGATGATAAAAATATGAATTTCTAGAGTTTCACAGATTTATATTTTCAATTATGAATTTTTAAAGTCAGATGCATCGCATATGGGTGTTTCTTCATCAATGTCATAAGCAACAATCTCATGCTCAGGGCAAAACTACGAATAAGGGTGCTTAAAAGCACATTCCAATCTCTCTCTCTCTCTCTAGCTATATATGTTTTTTAAATTTATTATAAATCATAATTCATATAATTATTTCATTTTTGTGGATTTCCCCCTCCCTCCTTTCCCATTTCATGTTTTCTGGCATGTACTGTGGGAAATGTGCCCTCCTTAGCAAAGCCAGTACATCCTCTAGTGGGAGACCTAAATCAAACCTTCACATCAAACCATGGAGGCCAAGACATGATAACACCATCCAAAGGATCTGACAATCAGACAAAATATTGGAACATACATGTAGCAACATGTAACATAGATATAATTCTAAAGTTTTTAAATTGTTTCAAATCTGTATCATTTTGATATAATTTGGAAAAGTATCCCATCAGAAAGTGGGGAGAGGGAATAAAATATGAGATGATCTTGTACATTATTGACATTTGTATTCAGGACAGGGCAATTTAAGTTAAATATTGATATTATTACACTTAAAATCAGTGATGGGTCAACATTTTTCAAAATTAATAAAGTAATTATTCCTGAAAAAGGTACAAACATGATTTGACTGTTAGATGCAAAAGGCTAAAAAAAATACTAAATGTTCATAGTGTAAAAACCATGTGAAGAAAACAGCAAAAAATGCATTTATAACATATGATCTTTCTCCATTTCAAAATTTATTTTTCAATTGTATTCTATAACAACAGCAATGAAATGCTTTATATTTCCAAAGCCCGGGGGGGCCACTTACATTGACGAGTGGATACCATGCGCGACCAAAAAAACAAGTAAAAAGGATGTCCTTTTCAAGATAGGGCACGTTATGTACGTAACGTGATAAGGGTGTCAAAAACACAAAAATATTGAAAAAAGGGTATCTATTTCGCTTCGGAAAAATATACGTGTTTAGGGTCAAATAGGCGGGGATGATAAAACAAAATCAAAAGGTTTTATAAAAGATGTCCTTTTTGCCCCAACACTACGTGTTTAGAGTCCGATTTGCGCGAGGTGTGAAAGGTGGGGCCGTACTAAACCAAAATAATGGTGTGTAAAGGTAAAACCGACGACCGACGGACCCGTGACATAACAATAAAATATCGCTGTACTTGTTTAGGGGTTCATTTCAGGAAATACTTGCCAAGAGTATCGTTTTGTTTCTAATACTTGTTAAGGGGTGCATTTTCAGAATATGGAAAATACATCGCTGTACCTGTTTAGGGGCTCAATTCTGGGAATACTTGCCAATAGTATTTGTTTCCAATACGTGTTAAGGGTAGGGTTATACACGCCAATACTTGTTAAGGGGTGCATTTTCAGAATATGGAAAATACGTGTTTAGGGCGCTTTTCAAGACCCAGTGGTCGCGCATGGTATCCACTCGTCAATGGAAGTGCCCCCCCCCCCCCCCCCCGGGTTCCAAAGTTATACAGAGAGGAAGAACATAGAAAAAAACTATTGGTTTGGGATTTGAAAAGATAGCCAGATACTAATTCACAAGTAAAACCAGGGCTTCAAAATGGAATAAAAATGTTGTCATATGCCAAAAGAAAAATGAGATGAGTCTTCAAAAAGACTATCCTGTTATTTTAAGGTTGTACATTACTTCTGTGATCAGTGAAGCAGAAAATGTAAACAATACTTACCTTGATTGTATACCCTTGTGGTCTAGACACTCTCCTAATCTCATTACCTCTTACTGATTGACATTGTCTAGTGACAGGCTGTCTATCTTTAGTTACATTACTGAAAGAAAACACAAATATCTGGACTTAGTGGAACAACTGGTAGATCTTTATCTCTTTGAGTTTGGTTATCTACTGAAGACAGCAAGTGATGATTAGATGAATCTTGCCAAGGATCAAATAATGTTGCTGTCAAAGTGCCAATACACAGCTACATGTACATTTAACATATTATAATGTGTTCTCCCAATGCTAACAGGGTGGGGGTGTTGCATAAAGCTTTTCAGAAGTAATGTATGAGCGGTGATTTGATCTTGTGGTTATGAAAACTTGCAAAGTGTTTCAACAGAATTGAACTGAATTTACATGTACATATCCACGATTAAAGTTTTATAAATAGCAAACTTCATTCAGATGCCTGCTATCATTAAGAATTATCAAATATCATTCAGCTAATTGGAATTAAACAAGTGGAATGCCTCTGGCCGTCTCACCTGCATCACGCGATTCAATATAGCAGCAGTGCTGATTTTGAAAACTACTATAACTCGCACAAGATGTTCAGTGATACTTGGTTACTCTTATTTCCACGTTTTATGAACTAGACCAATACACTTATAGAGATATGATGGCAATTCAACAAATACCCCCAACGTGGCCAAAGTTCTTTGACCTTACATGACCTTTGACCTTGATCATGTGACCTGAAACTCGCACAGGATGTTCAGTGATACTTGATTACTATTATGTCCAAGTTTTATGAACTAGACCAACACACTTTCAAATTTATGGCTGTAATTCAACAAATACCCCAATTTGGCCAAAGTTCATTGACCCTAAATGACCTTTGACCTTGATCATGTGACCTGAAACTTGCACAGGATGTTCAGTAATACTTGATTACTATTATGGCCAAGTTTCATGAATCAGATCCATAAACTTTCAAAGTTATGATGGTAATTCAACAGATACCCCCAATTCGGCCAAAGTTCATTGACCCTAAATGACCTTTGACCTTGGTCATGTGACGTGAAACTCATGCAGGATGTTCAGTGATACTTGATTAACCTTATGTATAAGTTTCATGAACTAGGTCCATATATTTTCTAAGTTATGATGACATTTCAAAAACTTAACCTTAGGTTAAGATTTTGATGTTGATTCCCCCAACATGGTCTAAGTTCATTGACCCTAAATGACCTTTGACCTTGGTCATGTGACATGAAACTCAGGCAGGATATTCTGTAATACTTGATTAACCTTATGGCCAAGTTTCATGAACTAGGTCCATATACTTTCTAAGTTATGCTGTCATTTCAAAAACTTAACCTCAGGTTAAGATTTGGTGTTGACGCCGCCGCCGCCGCCGCCGCCGTCGCCGTCGGAAAAGCGGCGCCTATAGTCTCACTCTGCTATGCAGGTGAGACAAAAAACCATCTGGAATCTGATAAAGCATGCAAGAACAAGTCTACCCCTTCCCATTTTGAACAGTTATAAAGCCAAGAGAGGAAAGAATATCCAATTGAATTTGTACGTGTGACTTGACTAAAACATAACTTGGAAAAAATTGGACTTGGTCTTTATTCCATCTCAGCATGCATGTTAAATAAAACATCAGGTTTTTGATAAGATATCTATTTTTTGTTATTTTTAGCAAACAACTAAAGGAATATCAAACCTTGATGGCAAAGTTGTCTTTCAAGCTGAAAAACAAAGAGGTTTAATGATAAAGATAACTTTTAAATTGGAATGAGTTAGGAGCAAGACATCTTTCTTATTGGGATAATATTGCATTTATGTTACACTGTTACAACAAACTCTCTCCAAAAATAGAAACAATTTTCTTTGACAAAACTTTCACAATGTACTAGTTCTAAATTTTTTTTAGGCCACATAAATCATAATATTGGACGTGTTGGAAAGTCTCTTTTTAAGGGTGCATTCACAAATCAATGAAATATCCATCTGTTTATTTCCATCCAGTCTGGTTAACACTACAGCATAGTGTAACATACTGAGATTAATTTTTACTTTAGATAAAATTAAAAGGTAATTAGACCAAGTGCCAGATAGAAAAAATAAAATGGAAGATGAATTAAACCTATCTGGCATTATTTACACAAAGGTAAATTAGTTCAAGCAAACCTACATGTATAGGCCATTTTAAACAAAAAGGCCGGAGCAAAAAATTGAGATATGGTCCAATAGAGAAAGGAAACATTTTGTCTAAAACAACTTTATGAAAATACAATGTATAATTTACATTATTTTTTTTTATTTTCTTTTTTTTCAGTAGAAACATTTTCACATTTCTCACAAATCCTTATTCATATAGGAATCATGTAAACATAGTATAAAATCAATTTTGAGCACTGTAAATTTCCCTAAGTATATATTATATATATATATATATATATATATACTTTTCTCTCTCTCTCTCACACACACATCCTAAGTGCATGGCAGACCCTCAAAATACTTCATATTTCCTGCTTCTCAGCGTGGTATGATGCAGTTGCCTAGCAACATATTACCCATAGAATATTTGTATCCATTGGACAAAAATGGGGTCAGGCATTAGTATGGCTCCTTCTGGGCCAGTGGCTAAATAAGAATTAGTGCACATAAAATTACTTGTGCATTATGTACACTTTGAATACAATTCCAAAGCACACATTTAAAGTCGAAATTGAACTTGATATTAAAAAATTGTTTTCATAAGAGGTAAAAAGTTAATTGAAATATTAAATGTGTGAAGGAATATTGATCAGAATTATGAAATTTGTTAGGTTGCTGCAATAAACAATTAACTAATTTGCAGGTCTATGAAGTAGTGTATGTTAAGTCTCCCTCATTTTTGCCCTGTACAGAAATTTCATAAAGCTTTGACAATTTATTTTTTATGTAATTAAAAACATAGCTGTTTTAGTCACATAAAAGAGAAGGGCTTTTAGGTCCCTCTAAAAACACAGCGTGGATCATCTTAATCACATTAGTCTATAGAATGATGTAATTAACACGTCTCTGGCTGATTTATTTAGATATTTCTTCATAACATTATTTTTGCTAATTCAGATAAGAAATCACAGCTTTGACAACTTTTCTATAAATAATTAAATATAAAGATGTAGGAACCATTATTTTGGGTACAATTGTCTTTCAGAAATACTTTATTGGGGGATAGGTCCTTTTACAAGCTGCAGCTAAGTCGCGGAATCAACTTCCCCAGTCACTCCGCTGCATTAAAGTGCATCTTAAGAACTATTTGTTCATCCATTAATGCCTCAACAACTTAATCCACATTTAATAGAAATTTATTTTGGATACATGTACACTCTAAATTTTGTTTTGTCATTACTCACTTGTCTGACTCGGGCTTCCTATGGGGGTTGGTGCCCATTTAGGCTAGAGCTCCTGTTGAGTACTGAGCTGACTGGGCTTGCCCCTTAAATTGTCGGTGAACAGAGCAGCAAAAGGGCACCAGCCCCCACCAGGATGTAGCTAGGAATTCCTAGTGATGCAAAACTTTTTCACTTTTAAAATTATGTACCTTGTAGTATTTGTTGTTTGTCTATATATATATATATATATATACATGTATATATATATATCCAAAAGAACAGTTGCTGGGCTAGCGCCATGAGCATCTCTGGACGGTGTGTGCGCTCAATTAGATATCACAATTATTCTTTTTATTATTTATAAAGAAAATAGTAAAAATTTGGATTATAAAAATATTTGTGTTTTTCTCTCCAAATTTCTGGTGCATTTCTTTAATCATTGTTGGTTTACACATGTTCAAAAGTGTGTGTTGTATGTGTGGGTGTCTATGTGTGAGATAGAGCATTTGCTACTTATTTCAAATAATTGTGGAAAATATAAATATATTACTCCGGGTGGAATGTAATATGATTGGAAAGATTAAAGGTAAAATCAGAAGGAAAAAAAACAATTTTGTGTACGTCTTCATTAATATGCAACAAGCAAGCTATTATCCACACATTTTCTTTTGTATCTTATTATATGAAATTATATCTATGCAATTTTGTGCTCCTTGAATAAAAAAAATGGATCCATAACTGATTTAATGTGTAAAATGTTCATTGCTGCAATTTGTTTTATTACAAGGGAAACATATCATACACCCATGTATGAAAATTTGAAATAATTAGGATTTCATGTGATAACAAAGAAAAAGGAAATTTAGGACATGAATCATGAGCCTACTTATTGACTACTCATGATGGAATGCATAGGCCCTATAACTGTTTTCACAATATTACTAAACTCTATAACTTTGTTAGCTTTTATCAGACTTTGATGAAATTTTCAGCTTTTTTGCTCTGTGAATTGTACTCTTATTTATTCAGAAATAAATGTTTTCAGTCTGGAGTATAACCCCCTAACCTGGGGCGAATCCAGGATTTTCCAAAAAGGGGGGGGGGGACATTTTCCCGAGAAAACATTTGACAAGCAAAAAAAAAAAGGAGAGCTTTCATAAAAAATAAGGACATTTCGTAAACGGAAAAATTTTACAAGCCAAAAAAAAAATATTGTCTTCACTTTCAAAGGGGGGCACACTTCTGTTGTAACCGCATATTTATATTACAAATTTTAATTGTGCCTCTCAAAAGGGGGGGGGGCACGGGCCGCTTCCCCCCCTCGGATCCGCCAGTGCCTCTAACACTATCTGGGAAAGTTACCCGGGGGGGCCACTTGCATTGACGAGTGGATACCATGCGCGACCAAAAACACGTAAAAAGGATGTCTTTTTCAAGATAGGGCATGTTACGTACGTAATGTAATAAGGGTGTCAAAAACACTAAAATAATGAAAAAAGGGTATCTATTTCGCTCGGAAAGCTACGTGTTTAGGGTCAAATTTGCGAGGGTATGAAAGACTAAAATGTTTTATAAAGGATGTATTTTTGGCCCAACAGTCAACACTACGTGTTTAGAGTCCGATTTGCATGAGGTGGGGCTGTATTAATACACCCAATGATGTAGGTAAAGGTAAAACCGACGACCGAAGTCCATGACATATCGCTGTACTTGTTAAAGGGTTCAATAGAAAGAATACTTGCCAAGGGTATATCGTTTTGCTTCCAATACTTGTTAAAGGTAGGGTTTTATACATGCCAATGCTTGTTTAGGCCGGGGTGCATTTTCAGAATATGGAAAATACTTGTTTAGGGTGCTTTTCGAGACCCCATGGTCGCGCATGGTATCCACTCGTTAGTGGAAGTGCCCCCCCCCCCCCCGGGAAAGTTACTCATTTGGTCCATACGTATGGTCATATGTACAAATATTAGCTTTGTCTGTATTTATAAATCTTATAAGAAAAATGAAGTAGAAATATTCACAAATGATCACACTTTCATCAGGATATTTAGGTGCTGTAGTGTATCACCAAATTTGATAAAGGGCAGTAATACTCCCCTTCCCCTTCCCCTTCTGTAATTGTGGAATAAACATTACAGGGTTTGAGAAAAAATGAATTAATACTGCAAAGATGCAGTTGTGCTATTGGTCAAATATTTGAATTGGTAGCAATAAAACGTCTGGAATATCTGCTTTTAATGAAAAGGAATATCATCAGGTATGCTGGCCTTGTATAGACAGTAGGCCTTACTGCTGCATCTCAAGGACAGAAAATACTGTTTTAATGGAGAATATAAGTCTGCAATAATACAAGTGTAGTAAAATAATTTATATTTTGTGGAAAGTTGTAAATAATGGGCCTATGTTGCAACCATTCACATCCCTCATAATCATGAAATATATTTTAGTGTCAGGATTCTCTGGTCCTTGATTTCAGGTCTACTACATGTAAGACCCCATTCTCATTACCATCCTAAAACTAGTTTATTGGAAACCAGATTAGTGGAAACTAGTTTAAGGTGTAGGCTAATGAGAAAGAGCGCGGTCTTGGAAGCGATCTTCCAAACCCGTTCAGAAAACCACCATGCAAATGTAGTTTTCAAGATCGCTTTGCCTCGTTAACACAATTTTTTAAAACAATTTTAGATCATAATGTTGTTTCTCTGGGCCTCGTCTTCCACCCCACCATATCCTTCAAAGCCAGCATTCATGGCATTCATCATCCTGTTTACAAAACATGTGCCACTGGTGGAAACTCTGGACTTTCTACCACTTGTCTGATTCAATTTAGATGGAGGTAAATGCTGAGTAATCTAAACCATATGTACCGTCAGCAACTTATGAATGGAAAATGTAGCCCTTCATAGCACCTGTAAATTTCTCCTCCTCACATTGTTTGGAGGTGATATATATAAGGTTCCCCTGCAGATGAAATTCAATATACAAGCCGGAAAGTTATAATTGTTTTGTTATTGTTTCTAAAGATAGAATTAGTTTTCTTTACATCATTCATTCTTTTACATCATTAAGTGTATAAAATCTTCCTGTAGTACATAAGCTTAGGCAATACTCTGTTTTGCATCAACTTTGAAAAGGGCATCTTGGTTCATGCAAAATCATCACTCTTAGAAATTACATTATACAGTAGTCAGTATTGTCAGTAAGTACAATTTTTGCGAACAATATGGAGCAGAACATACAGAAGTTTGGATTTCTGTAAATTGTTTTAACTGTTTAATATTTCATAAAATCACATATAAATTCTTTAATGTTAATTTTTAGCATTAGCATTATATTCATCAAAAGCAAACATAATGAGGTAACACATCATGAGACTTTTGTGATTTCACTAAGTAGATCTATCTTATAGAACAGATTTGTTGCTTCTCATACCATGAATTTCATGAATTGCTACTCTGTAAAAAAAAAAAATCTTTATCAATCTACCTGGTAATGGAACATATTTTGAGAGACAATATTTATATACACCTCTAATGGAATAAGATCTTGTTATTAATTTATCTTCGGACAGCAGAATGCATATATAAGGCTACACAAACTAAAAATTAAAAAAAAGAAAAAATCTGTATAGGGATTTTTATTCGAACTTTCATTTGCAAGATTGTCTAAACTTCCTTTGTCTTGTTAAAATAAAGAAAATCAGTCCAAGGTTGATGTCCCCTTTCAATATCATAAACAAATAAAATATAAAGAAATAACATTTTTTTTCCGTTTTTTGTACTTTCACAAGCCCAAATCACCAAACTGCAACATTTTTTCTTAGAATCCCATTTGTCCATCTATACATTCTCTTTCACAGAATCATACAGTTGCCATAATCTATACAACACGTTCCATCAGAGGTATATATTTGTGAAGAACAGAGGAATTAGCATTGAACCCCCTACAAACCAGCAATATGCTTCCAATCATCATGGCTGAACTGGAAACGAGAGGTCTACAGGAAACATCGTTCAATAACACTCAGTTTGAACTATTCACATGTTTTGCAGGTTATCAAATAGGTTTTTGTCTCAATTTGCAAGGTTTACTTCTAAACAATGTGTTAATATATAATGGAATAGATAAATTGAGTATGAATAGGTTAATAGGTGGTAATTAAGTAAAGGAAAACAAGATAACAAGTGAAGATGGCATGGTGATTGATTGATTGAGAAAGATCAATAAACATAGAAGGTAAATGTAGATCAGGAGATTGAATTGACAGGCAGAAGGATTGATAGATAGATAGATAGTTAGATAGATAGATAGATAGACAAAATAAAATGTTGAATATGCATGTTTACACTTTTTTTTCTTGGTGAATTTAAGGGTGGGAGTTAAGAGCATTTTTGGGGAATGAGGGTTGGCAGTAGGTCCATGGTGTAACTATTACCGTGTTTACATGTGATCGGCTTTTGCATCGGCTTTTTCATAGCGTGTAAACGCAATTAACTTGCATCGGCTCTCGGTTCAGAATCGGCAATTTTGCACCACCAAAGTAGTAGGTTCAGAACCGCCAGCCGATGCAGAATCGGCTTTTTTACTACATGTAAACAGAAAGCCGATTTTGCATTGGCAATTGGTGTGCTTTTCACTTACTTTACCATTGTGACGTAATTGTAAGTGCACGGATCCAGCGTTGTCTTTATTATGACGTATATTGTTGGTGTGCGTATCATTTCAGGTTTTTGACACGCGAGCCGATTCTTAACAGCGAGCTGTAACAGCGTGTAAATGCGGTGCAAGATAAACCAAAAGCCGATCACATGAAAACACAGTATATAATAGTGGGATGAACAATTAAAGAAGCCACAAGCATCAAACATTGGAAGGAGCACAAACTAATGGCCTGCACTGGGTGCTCTCTTTCCAAGATAATTCATTCAAGTTTAACTTCATGTGGGCTGACAATATATTCATACACTAACGAAAGAAAAGTACTGAGTACTGCCTATCATAACATTTGGTTCAGACATTACTTCCATGTAATACATTAATGGCAGGCTTCCGTTGATCAGCAAATCATAATCCAAGTTTTAGGCAACTGGTAATTGAATGCAAAAGAAATTATTAGGTAGATTTTGTAGGTTAGATGGATCATATACAGCCTTTACATAAATTGAAAAAAACAATCACATTCCAAATAGTTATGCAAAGTGCTGTTTGGATTTTTTTATAATTCAAAGTACTTCTTAAATCAAATATGTCCCCATCCATTTTTCTACCAGTTCCATCCAAGGCCCAGATGGTTGCAACTCCCCAGAACTTTACCCCTCCCAAGCAAGGGTGGTGCCCCTCAAAGTTTCTCAAACATTTATTTTGTTTCTTAAAGGTATTTGCTAACATTAATTTGACTTTTAAAAAATCTGAGCTGCGAGGTCCCACTTGTCACCTGCACCTGTGATATGTTACAAAAATGAAGCCCAGAAAAAATCGCGTCCGAAAATTATTATTAAGTGCTTCAAAAAAGTGAAATATAAAGTGACCGGAAATACCATCTTAATTTCATCCATACACTTATGTGTTCTATTATTATCGGCACGATAGAAATTACACAAAACCATCAATTATAACGTATATCGAAAGGATTTCTTTCGATTATTTTTGTTGTTTTAGAGTTTTTAGGTTGACAGAAAGGCATTCATGTACATATTTCATCTCTCCTTTGATATTTTTTAAATTACATGTCTACAACGTTAGCATATGCCTTTAATCTAATGATAGTAAAACTCATTGTCCTTTATATATTACATGAAACCTCTATGTCCACCAATGAAAAAAGCCACCCAATCTATGAATAGATTTGATAAGAGTAACATTTTATGTAAAATATGTAGTAAAGTTATTGGGGAGTTGTTTATGAGTATGTGACATCACACATTTCGGATGCATTGCCAATTGGAGGATGTCCACATCATTAGTAATCTCAACACTGAAATTCTCATAACTCTCTTATAATTTGTTTGGCTTTTCTCAAACTTTCATGACTTTTTTTTCCATTTTTCTATTTTCATAAAACAACCCTGTCCCAAGGGTTTCATTCTCCTTTTATATTATGGCCAACCTTTTCCTTTTCACATGCCAAGCACCAGAAAAATAGGAATAAGCTAGGTCCTATTTTATAAGTCTTTGCTATGACTCGGCAAGGGATCGAACCCATGACCTTCAATTCATGAGACAGACACTCTACCACTGAGCCACCATCAGCTCTGAGGATCAAGAGATTTGATAGGATCAAGTTTACTAACTGGAAGTTTGATGTACCCCTTTAACTGATATAAATGGATCTACTGGTTTGATCACAAGTAACTCCAGGTTTTTCTCCCTTATGTATTTACCCGTGGGTACACTGCACAGCTGGAAGACCAACTACCAAGGCACAAAACGATCAGTACTAGAGGGGCAGTAGTGGTATACCAGAAGACAGCATCTGCTTTTTTTTCATGTGGATTTCCTTCCAGTCTGCAGTTGAACTTTTGACCTGTCTGAGGAGTGCATTGAAGAAGCTGTTTGGAGGGGTGTGGTCACTTTTTAAACACCCTGATCACCCTGACAATAACTTAGTTTTAATAAAAGCATATTACAAATTAGAGAAAAATATTTGTGAAGATTTGATGAAAATCCATCAATAAATAATAAAATTATATATTTTCAATTAGTGACATCATTATGTGAGCAGCTTCCCATATCTCATGTGAAATAACTTTCATAAAAAATAATTTTTTAAATGGAACATGATGAATACAAATATTTTTCTTACACAAGATGGTAAACTGATGTATCTGATATATTCACTGCATGAATAAAATCATTGTCAACTTATATGAGAAAAAGGCATTTTTTTTAGAATGATGACATACAGAGGAGCTACTCATCTGTCACGTCACAAATAAAAGCTTTAAAAATGCTTAACTCTGTTTAATTATTTTTAACTGATTTTCACCAAACCTTCACCAATATCTTGTTTATTATGCCCCCCACAGACGAAGTCCGGAGGGGGCATTAAACATTGACCCTGTCCGTCCGTCCCCCCACTTGGTTTCCGCGCAATACCTCAAAAAATATTCAATGGATTTAAAAAAATTGGGTTTGTAGGTAGATGACACCAAAATACAGGCTAAGTTAGCATTCGGAGTCTGCAGGTCAAAGGTCACAGCTCATTAAATATGTGAGTTGGTTTCCGCATGACAACTTATGAAATATTCAACAGATAAAAAAAAAATTGGGTGTAGGTAGATGACACCAAATTACAGGCTAAGTTCGAATTCGGAGTCCGCAAGTCATAGGTCACAGCTCATTATATATGCGAGTTGGTTCGATCATATTGAATGAATTTCTGATCGCGTTAAGCGGGGGCATCTGTGTTCTTTGGACACGTCAAATTTCTAGTTCTTTCTGCTTTTATTAGAACAAAATTATCATCAGGGGGAAGTTCCCCTAGAAAGACTTCATGTTACATATCTTTTTTTTATTTACTAGAACCATGCTCATTATTTACATAAACTTATTGATGCCCTTCTAGTATACATTCAAACATTTTCATATTTTATCTTTGTCAGTATTTACAAAATGGCCAATCAAACAATATCTTTACGCCCTACTTATTTTTACTTGTTCATGCATGACTATTCCCAAAGAGATATTACAAACCAATAGGCCCTACATGATTCTAATCACACTGCATTCCTTACTTTGTTTTCATATTTAAGAGATAGTAAAAAATGAAAATTACCCAATGCTACTAGCAATTTGGTCAGCTGCACCAAACTTTCAGATCAAATACATATGTACTAACTCTCTCCTCTTGTCTTATCTTGACATTATGTTTGCTTGAAATTATGAATACTTGAATTTTCTTTAAGTATTATCTGAGAAGTACAACATAAGTTTCACATCTTAGTTAGATAATAAGAACCTGTATAATATCATGGACCTACAGTGTATGTCTATGATAATATTCTACTACATAATTTCTGTGGCACATATTGTGATCAGTTCTAATATCAACTCTTGTGTATTGTAAAAAAAAACTACCGGTATTCAGACTGGATAAGAATGTCTGTAATTGTGTCACAAGGGGGCTCACTTCCTCTCCTAACTACAGTGATTTCCCAACACAACTCAAAAGAAAATACAAGCTGATCCCTTAGGATGATTTTCTTTGTTTTTAATGATTCTAATATTGGAAATGTAGTTTACAGTTTTAAGGATATTACTGTGGCAAAACTTCACTGGAATAAAAGTTCCAAAGTTACTTGGAAAAATGTAATGGAAACTTATTTCTTTACTAACAGCTAATATAAATAGGTTTGTTTGAACGGCTCTTACTACTAATACCAGTTTTAAATTTTCAAGAAGGTCCCTGCGAAACTCGGCTGTCTACGACACTTGGGGATTGGTGGAACCACTTTCTTGCAATTTTCACACTGTCAGCAAAAATTGAATCTATCAGCTGTTTACAGAATTTAGCTTTGAAATACATTTTTGACTGACTGCGAGCAATGTCAGAAAAGATGGGGTCAGGGATGAAACAAGGTTAGACAGAGGAAAGCAAAGAGAGCTCTTGTGCAATCTCAAGGGATGTTTTCGTGTTAAAGGGTGAATCTCGACGACAACGTGAAGTGAATTTCAATATTTAAAACATAGACAAGTGAGACTCATGGCAAAAATACATTAAATAATTTTTGTAAAGTTGTGGGTCTGTGACATCACAAGTAGTAAGGTTTTCCATGTCATGGAGAGGCCTACCATAATTAATGGTTTATGATTACTTTTGAATAGAAACAATATGCACAGAGAGGCCTATGATTTTAAATTTTCTAAGAAAATAGTACTTTACGAATTTTATATTACGTAATAAATTGGATGCCACAAAATTTGCGGCTTCAAAAACTTTTAATTCTTTGAATAATATCCATCAATTATTTGTTAAAGTATGCTTCCCATATTTTCCTTCATTTACTTTTAATTGACGTGATGTCTGAGGGGGGGGGGGGTGAATTCCCATTAATTAACTTATTTACTATGAACTCTTGTGAATTCATAGGCATTACACATTGTCCACATTGCACCTGATCAGGGAGTTTTTTTACCGCATACTTTCCTTTATCCAGAGTTTTTAAATAACTCAAGAACGATTATTTCCCCAAGGTAGCCCATATGGCAATGTAGGCCTGGCCCATATCAAATTTAGCCTCTTATGAGATTTCAATACTTTCAAAATCTATATAATATGGAATGTATTAAACATCAAGCCCAACTCCATCAAATATATTGTATCAATCAATCAATTAAAAGATAGGACATAAAGTGAGTACTTTCTATGTAACTTGCAGGTGCAAATTTGGGTACAAAGTTTGTACTCTGTACAATATTACAAGGTTTGTATGACAATTGTAAGACTACACTAGTCATGCTAGTGAGCTTGTATTATTACAAGCTGTATATTATTTGTGTATTTGTATGTTTCTGATCAGGTTATTCTTGCATTCTCCTTAATACTTCACAAGGTCGAGGGTTAATTGATCACAGCACCCTACCTAGCGCCTATCCACCCTCTCTCTAATTCTCTCTCTTCTGTCCATCCCTCCCTCCATTACTCCCCCTCTCTCTCTCTCCCTCTCTTCCTCTCTTCAAACCATAGTTTAATCATACCCTTTCCTGGTATCTCATTATCAGTAGATAAAACAAAACAGTAAATGTGAGCATGGACCTAGGTCCATGGTGTGAGGAAATATTATAACAGTACAAATAAAGGCAATTATATCTGATTCAACAGTGAAATCTTAAATTTCTTGAAGAATTAAATTTTGAAATATAACACATTGGTCACATTTCCTTTTTAATACTGGAGTTTTATAACAGTACAATAAAATTCACAATTAGAATCTTTATCAAAACTTAAGACTTGTTCTATCAAATACTATGCCTATATGTGGTCTAGTATATGAAACCAAAGAGCTTCTGTTTAAAGTTCCTTGACATGACTAAATTCTACCTCCATGCTAAAACTAAGCTACATTTCTCTCTTAAATGAAATCACCCACAGGAATTCCAAATGGCCTCTGACATACCATCACGTATTCAATCAAATTATCATATTTTCACACATATTTTGAATGAACTTACAAGAAAAAAAATCTTCTAATCTATAGTGTCAACTTTGGCTTGAAATCCTGTGGTTCCTACCTTACATCATGAAGATAGAATACATGAGTAGTCTTCCAAGATTTGTCAGTGAAGGTGATATGTATGGCTTCTTATATATTTTTCCCTTTAAAACATTACATTTTAGAATAGACATGTGCAGTTGAGGCCAAAAGTTTACATACACCCATGGAATTCAGTGAAATTTGTTCGCTTGCCAAACATTGTAAAATTTACTATACACTTTATTTTCAGAAATATAAATACTACCATGACAAATTTGGTATCAAATGAAAGAGCGTATTTAAGTTCTTTCACATGATTGGGATTAAATATTTCAGGTGGAATTTTCTTTGTACAAAAAAAAGGTAATATTTGTGCTATTGTTTTTCAATATATTTTCAAACGTTGTTTCATAGAAATATATAAATGTCAAATCTATTATTTAAATTACATTTTCTATCATGATATGCCACCACTGAATAAAAAAGTGTAATATGAAATGTTTGTGTTAAGAAGTAACTAGCACAAATATGAAATGTTTTTTGTCAAGTTTTAATTTTTAATTTATCTAAAATATGAAGATTTGGGGGGGAAAATGACATCTAAATATTTTTCAGCTCCTTATGACAAAGCAGTGTGATGAAGGGGCATGACATACTCATTTGTTTGATATCAAATTTGTCATGATAGCACAAACATTTTATAAGATACAGTAAATTTTAAGATGTTTGGCTAGTGTCAACTTTTATTTGAATTTCCTGGGTGTATGTAAACTTTTTGCCTCAACTGTACATGAAAAAAAAAAGAAAATTATGATTGTTATAAAAGTAACCTCAAACAGAGCAAAATGTATGTTGTAACTAAGAATCTTATTTTACAAATACCACCCCCTTATTGCTTTATTGAGAAGGCCTTTCCTCTCCAGTTTAGGTGTTATCCACTTTAAAATTGCTACTGTCCTACAAAGTAGGTCTATATCATCCTTAGTAAACTATGTCTGATACATATATACTTACATGTACTTACTCTGTACAATATTTGTTCAAGTGTATCATACTCATTCAGGAATACATGTCACTCTGTATGGATTAATTAATTTTCTTCATTATTTTTTTAAATCCTATGCATAGTTCTACTTTCATTATGGACCTTGTGTTTCCAGAGCCAGATCATGGCAACATCATGCCAGTGAATGGTTAGGGCATGTACCGATTGTAAGTAACAGTTTTAGCTGGCCCTGCACTTCCCTGTTGTCAAACCTTTTTTTTTTCAACAGATGGCAAGATTTTCTCCACATGCTCATCTGGAGAGTAGTTTGACTTTAATGAACTTGTAGGCAGGGAATCTATTACTAACCCCAGGGAATACCTACAAACCTTTGCAAAGAAAAAGTCAAAAAGTTAGTTGCGTATATACTGTACATTATGTTTTTGTCTGCATCCTCAGCACTTCTCATCCTCCGGATTTGGCTCTGTATACTATCCGTTGTTTCTTATCCAATTTTAATGCATTGTCTAGATTACTGATTCGCCACTTAACCTCACCCAGCATCGGAAATATTCCACAAACATGTCTAAACAATAGTTTCGTTTCTACAGAGATAATGTAATAAAAAGTGACATTGTCACACTAGTGGGCTTCAAATTGGAAGGAAAGTAATAAAGCATTTAAATTGTGACATCAAAATAAGAGGAAACCAATTAGGCCTAGTGTAATCAAGGATCCATGTTTAGTTCATTATCTTTCTTTTTCCTCTGAACCACTCTTTTATCACCCAATCCAGTTCATTTTAAAACTAGGTGATCAATGTTAATAATCAATGAGAATTTAAGTGTTTCAATTCTTTCATCCATCATTACAAATGCCTGGTCTTTTTTATTGGTTGTTTCACTTTTGAAATTGAATTTTAAATTAAATTCTGATGTAATTTATATCATTGAAGCTCAACCAAAGCATTAATAAATAGATCTTCAATTCATATTCATATTTCAAACTAAAAAAAAACTATTATCATGGTAAACTTCCTCTCAGAAATAATTACTACCCACATTTGTCATTCCACTATCAACTCCAAATCGAAACCATTAATAAATTAGTGAAGGTAAGGGTCACAGAGAGGGTCAAATCAAACTGGCTTAATTTGATAATTCTTGATAACCTTCAAAAAGGCATTTTGAGATTTCACTTCTTTCATTGGCAGAATTTATGATATATGGCTCCACAGGTGCTCTCATCAACAATAGATTTACTAAATATTGATTTATCTGAATTTTAAAAAAGGGAAAAAATCATCCTAACCTGAATTTAAGGGTACATGTATGTAGGCCCTACTGATAAATGCATGTTTGATCAACAAACTATTTCAAGTATTTATCATTAACGAAATAGTATCTAAAATGAACATGTTAAAAACTTGGTCACAAAATCAATTTGAAATATCATTATTTCAAGTCAGAAGTAAAATTGCAAAGCATGCTTAATAATAGTTTGTTTTAAAAAAAGTCAACTGCATCATGACATATTTCTTTTTTTTCTGAAAATACAGACAAAGAAAAAGAACTATGCACATTAGAGTGCAAGTTGACATAAAAATCGTTG
Source organism: Lytechinus pictus (assembly GCF_037042905.1). Taxonomy (NCBI): domain Eukaryota; kingdom Metazoa; phylum Echinodermata; class Echinoidea; order Temnopleuroida; family Toxopneustidae; genus Lytechinus; species Lytechinus pictus. Next base: position 43,648,138 of record NC_087247.1, on the reverse strand, counting down.
TTTTTTCTTTTGCCAGAAAACTGTATTTACTCAAAAAGGAATCCCATGTTTTTTTTATCTATTGGTCTGAAAATCTAAGGCACAATCCCTGCGTAATACTTGCCGATAGAAAAAAAAGTTTTATTTTAAAAATTATACCGGTAATCAGAAAATCAATACCCCTGTGTTTTCACAATCTACACAGTTGAGTGTAAGCTTTGAATTATATTTCAAGATAGGAAATTTGTAGTAGGAAGTCATCTTCTGACAATCAAGTACTGTCAGCACTAACAAGCAACTTCAAAACATATTTTTATGAGTGGGAGTATGTGTACTGGATGAGACCCCACTTTCATAAACATTCTTGAATGAATGTCAGCACGACAGGCTTCTATAATGAAAGTATTCACACCCTCGCAAGAATGTTTGTTGTATGTCAAACTATGGGAAATGTTGGTAATGAGATGGACCAATTTTTGGAGGTCAGGTGATGGATGATGTCATAATAATGAAGGCAGAGATTCATCGTATGGATGTGTTAAGTTTATACCACTTAAAGGGGTTGATCAACTTGGCATAAAATGGGTGTGAATAAAAGCAGAAAACAAAAGAAAGATATTGGTGAAGATTTAGTGAAAATCCATCAAAGATTAACAAAACAATTGATTTGGTTTTGTGACGTCATATGCGAGCAGCTCCCCCATTAGTTACGTGATTCCACTGAATGAAATTTCTCTGAAAATTGAGAATGAGTTTACTTGTCAACAGACACATCAATTCATTCATACCTGCCTCTAGCTTCAAGAAAAATATTTTCAGTCATCATGGAGCATTGCCGTTACAATAAGTGAACAGATGAGAAATAGTATCAGCTGATTTTTCCAGTCATCAGCACTCTAAGTAACAGCAGTTCTTGATGTGTTATTTTACAAGATATCTCGTGGGGTCTAAAAATGAAAGATTATTTTTATTGCGTATTTCTTGAAACCTTTCAAATGGGTGAACTTCAAAACTTGATAGCAAAAAATCAAGCAAATGAACCTATGTTAATTTTGGCAAATTTGAATATTTAGGTGCTAAAGTAACTCTGTGCAAAATTTTGTGAAAATGACATGGATTTCATTTTAACTGTGGAATGTCCTTAAAATGGGAAATCATGGAATTTATATCACTTGACATGTGGGGCTGGCTGTGAGCCAACAACATCACAAATTTAGATCTTCAAAAATGTATAACTCACTTATTTTACTTCTTGAGCTTTTATCAAATCCCTTTCATTAGGATTAGGCTGAAATTCCCCTTTGAATAAATTTCAATAATTTAAGTTATAAACACATTAATGGCATATCTAATATTATTCCCGTAGTTTTTACGCACACTTTACACACACACACACACCTGCAAGCACCCCCTCACACACACACCTGCATGCACCCCCTCACACACACCCAGATTAAGCTTGCCTTTTCAATGACCTGTTTGGTTACCCCATGCTAAGGAAAATAAAAATATACTGCACTCAAATATCCTTCATGTTGAGTATTTTATTCAGAATATGTTGCACACCTGGCAGATGACATGGAACTTGTTATTAGTTTGCCCAAGGTTTATCTCACATTCCATCATGTCCCTCTATTCATCCATCCTTTACATCTAATAAAGAAAACAAATTCTTTCCTACTGCCAATCTCATTCTGACACTGAATTTCTAAGCTTTTCATTTATGGGGATAAAAAAATAACATTTTGCATTTTGATCCCCCCAACCAAAAAAAGAAGAAGCTGAATAGACCTACTTACATTATTTTTATCATCATATTTTAAGTTTTAACCCTTTGCATACCTGAATATTTAACCATGGACCTATGGATTTGAAGAATGTGAATGGGTCAACTTTTTGTTTATAACATATGGTTAGTGATCAAGACACTGTGCAATTCCAAATTGCATGCCAGAACAGATGATGCCTAAGGTTTTGTGAGTTTGCCCTTCCTTGGGGAGGTTCAGACAGTGAATTTGGATTTCACTTTGACCATGGATGTTCCATAGCATGCCCCACAGCATCAGATTGAAACTTGGATAATGTATAGGGCATATGAAATAACTGGGTGCCACACCCACACAGTTCCAACCTCACTCCAGCCCCACCCCATCACTGTGTTCTCCCTTTTCCTTGTCTGCACCCCCACCTTTCCCCATCAGTTTGTTCTGTCCCTCCCCCTCTCTCCCCTCCCTCTCTGTCTCTCCCTCTCTATCTCTCTTCCCTCCCACTCCTGACACGATATTCCCAACTTCACACTGCTTGGTCCATCCCCTACAGACGAAGATCAGGGGTCAGCCAATCCGCCTATATCAATCAATTTACTCCAGCAATCCCAAAGTACAATCCCATCTGGGCAGGAATAAAATTTAAAAGCATAATCGACCATCAGAACTGGTTATAAGACAAGATAATACTCAATGGAAGATATCTCAATTCAGTCTACAGGGCATCAGAATTCACTGGAACTGGAAATTAAATTTTGAAAATTGAATAATCAGTTTTTCTGTGCAAGCAATAAAAAGAAGGAAAAAAAAATCATCCATTTCATCAGTGACTTTATGAAAACAATTTAATCGTGTTCAAAGTTTGGATGCTAATCTGATAACCTCAGGGACAGCAGAGCAATAATTTATACCAATATAAAGCATAAAATTTCCAATATTTTATAATATGCAAAACTGTGTTCACAATTCAAATTTATGTCAATATTTGATATAAAAAAAGGAGGTATAGAATACTTTTAAAAATTGTGCATATATCACAGGCATGGTTTTTCTCATTGTAAACCTTGGTTTATGGACGGTGTGGGGGGGGGGGCGGGGGTAGGAGATGTTATGGCACTTCAATCAACAAGTTGCATGGTCTTTAGAAAAGTTAAGCACAAGTTTTTAACCTTAACTACAGAACAAAGTTTCGATCTCATCAACTCCAGTAGGCAGAAAAATTAAACCACTCTACCATTTAGGCCTACATGTAGGGTGAAGGTTTGCATTTGCATGTAGGGTTAAGGCACAAGGGTGGGACAGGAGGTCGGGATATGGACAGATCGGGGAACACATACTGGTGGTTTGTCTGATATAGAACCGTTCTCACTTTGATCCTAAAAAACTAGTTTAACGTTTAACGAAGCGGTCTTGGAAGCTATCTTCCAAACCGGTTCAGAAAACCGCCTCGCGATGTAGTTTTCAAGATCGCTTTGCCTAGTTAAACTGGTTTTAGCGTGAGGACACAACCGTTCTTCGGGAAGCCATCTTTGCACATTTAAAGTGCGCTACTTCACTACACTGTACGTGGAATGCCTATATGCTGCGGTTTCTAATTTCATGCAAAACATGTCACCCACTGAGTGTTAAGACCGCTTTACATGAAGTGGTTTTGAAAACCACTTTCGGGTGATCAAATGGGAACGCTAGCAAAGCGATTTTCCAAACTGATTATCTGCACCAATTTCCAGTAAACTAGTTTTAGAATTCCTTCCAAAAACTAGTTAATTTACTGGAAATTAGTTTAGTGTAAACTAGTTATGAGAACAGTCGAATAAGCAATCTTCCAAACCGGTTCATAAAACCACCTCGCGATGTAGTTTTCAAGATCGCTTTGCCTCGTTAAACTGGTTTTAGCGTAAGCGAGGACACAACCGTTCTTCAGGAACTGATCTTCGCACATTTTGAGTGCGTTACTCTAAACACACTCTATGTAGAATGCCTATGATGCAGTTTTGAATTTCGCGCGAAACGTGTCTACCCACTGAGAGCGTTATTAGCAACAAGATCGCTTGACGTGAAGTGATTTTGAAAACCACTTTCGGGTGATCAAATGGGAACGCTAGGGAAGCGATCTTCCAAACTGGTTTCCTGAACCGGTTTCCAGTAAACTCGTTTTAGAAAGCGTAATGAGAACAGGGTCAAAGATTGTCTAGACATCACTATTTCTTTCATCATGTCTTGTTTATTTACCAGTGCTGATCCATCAGAATAATGTGGTAACCCCTATCATGTTTTAATGACGAAGAAAAAGGTCAGACCTATTTCATGGAATATCAAATCTCACCTGTATTTTACATTATTTATGTAGGTCTAGTATAAATCACTTTGCCGAAAATTGACATTTGTATCCTGGCATGTAACACCAAGGCAGTGTGGACAAGCTATAGCTCGCATATCTAAAAGTTGGTAATTTACAGTAATCATAGAATTAAACTATAGAACTTCCATCTAGCTGTCTGGTTGTCGGGGGACAAAGAAACATGTAAAAAGGACCTCTTTTAAGATAGAAAGGTTTTCGCTAGGAAACCTTCGTATTTACGGTCCAATATGTGAGGGTATAAAATACTTTATACAGGATGTCCTTTTTGTACCAACACTATGTATTTAGGGTCCTGTGGGAGATGAGGCGGTCCTCATTGGCCTGGAAACTTACCCATCAGTTGTTTGTTTGTTAATTTGCTTCTCTGATGTAATTGTAACTCAAATGTGCACAAACATACTAGAAAAGGGATTGCTACTAATGCTGGGGCTGTTAATGGACAAGTCCACCCCAACAAAAAGTTGATTTGAATAAAAAGAGAAAAATCCAACAAGCAAAACACTGAAAATTTCATCAAAATCGGATGCAACATAGGAAAGTTATGACATTTTTAAATTTTTGCTCTATTCCACAAAACAGTTATATGCACATCCTCGACGGATGATGGTACTGATGACGTCACTCACTATTTCTTTTGTATTTTGTTATATGAAATATGAAATATTCAAATTTTCTCCTTATTGTCCTGTATAACAAAGTTTTATTCCTCACTGAACATGTGGAATTACTATGGTGTTAACATTTTATGGTTCAGTCAAGTTGGTCATTATTGTCAAATCTGTAAAAATGGAAATATTGTATGATTCAAACAATAAAAACAAAAGAAATAGTGAGTGAGGGACATCATCAACTTTCCCATTTGCATGTCACTGAATTGTGCATAGAACTGTTTTGTAAAAAATAAGCAAAACTTTAAAATGTCATAACTTTCTTAGTTTTCATCCGATATTGATGAAATTTTCAGTGTTATGCTCGTTTGATTTTTATCTTTTGATTCTAGTCAACATTTTTTGGGGGATGGACTTGACATTAATTAAATTATCACTGAACTAATTAAGGAATGCCGTTTTGTTTCCGATACTTTTTAAGGTAAGGATTCACACGCCAATACTTGTTGAGGGGTGCATATTTAGAACACGCAAAATACTTGCTTAGGGTGCTTTTTAAAACCCCATGGTCACGCATGGTATCCAGTCGTCAATGGAAGTGCTTGTGATTCAAAACAATGCCACATATTGGACACCATACCTTTTTATTTGTTTTATTCATTATGCACTAGCAATTATTGTTGGGTCAGTATTTATAATGTCATGTTAACAACATTTGCGTCACTGTGTGGACAGAGCTAAATGTAAACACATATGCTTCATGAATGAAAGAAAATATTCAAGGTCAATGCCAGATCAACATACATCATTGTCTATGTAATCAATCTCCTAGTCATAAACTCATCTGTCTGCTACCCATTCATGCTAGAAAGACATGAGCACTGTATAGAATTGTATGCTATTAATTCATTATGACTATACAACTAAACCAACTGCCCGGGGGGGGGGGGGCACTTCCATTGACGAGTGGATACAATGCGCGACCATAGGGTCTCGAAAAGCACCCTAAACAACTATTTTCCATATTCGCAAATTTGACCCTACACACATAGCTTTCTTAAAAAAATAGATACCCTTTTTTCATTATTTTAGTGTTTTTGACACCCTTATTATGTTACATACGTAACGTGCCCTTTCTTGAAAAATACATCCTTTTTACATGTTTTTTTGGTCGCGCATGGTATCCACTCGTCAATGTAAGTGCCCCCCCGGGACCAAATATAATCAATCATGTTTGGCTCCGCCATCTCTCTGAAAGTGAAATTGAATTATTTAAGCTACATGTATATACGTTTCTACTGTCAGGGTCTTCCTACACTACAGGTTAAAACATACTTCAATTTATGATTCAAAGGCATTTTCATCTCTTTCATGGGTCTGAAAGGTAGGTCCTGAGTTGATCTTTTAAATCTTTTTAACTTATATTTGCAAGTCTTGGACCAAGATTGGAGGTCGGTGGGGCACTCGGTATGTTTCAAGATTGAGACTCATTTTCAGCTATTAATTTCAGTTGAGCATTATGATTTCAGAAAAAGAAATTTCTGTTCCATAGACAAAATTGCTGTATTTCCCTTCCTTGTCACCTAGCGCCAATCACAATAGAAATGCTTACTTTCAACTTATGTCGACAAGGGAATATGTATCATCAGGCAATTAATACCCCTTTCATAAACCCAATAAAACATATCCTCCAATTAGCCGCCTAAGAGTAATGCGGATAATTCAATAAAAATTGCGTTCACAAACTCCATAAATTATTTTTACGAGCGCCCGTCCTGAAAAAGGCGGATAATCGTCATGACAACTGGACACGCCCCCTCCAATGCGGTTGTGTTGGAAAAGGGTGACCTTGTGACTGCACCATGGCAATTATCCGCATTATTTGGAAATACGTTCATAAACTCAAAATCTTGTCCCGATGCCGCTATTATGCGGATAATAGCAGCATCAGAATAATGCGGATAACTCTTGTCCTCCTCTGATTTTACGACCAAATTATGCTGCTATTAGCCGCATAATTGTGTTTTATTGGGTTTATGAAAGGGGTATAAGGAGAACCCATTTTCCAGATCAAGGTTAAGTTTATAAGAGTCCTAAATGCATAGTAGCATATGCACACATGAAGGTATCATGGTTAATTTCAAATTATTTCAGTGCCCCTGCCCTGGCCCCCCCCCCTCCCCCGATATACCAAGAACATTTCTTGAACTCGAACCTACACCCCTAAGAAAAGTACAACAGTTCTCAAAGATGCTGTTTCAAACATTAGTCAGAACCCCCAATAACACCAACCCCATCCCTGTTGACAACATTCCATGTAACTGCCATGTACTAATGTGACAAGCAATTACCACCTTGACTAATCACATGCCTTTCAGAGATGACCCATTATTGAACCTTGTGCAATAGAAACAAGACACTCATCAAAGTTTAACAAGGTCAAAGTTATATCAAGTAACTGATATTATGTAACTTAATTAGCTCTTATCATTGAAAGTGAGTAGGCATTGGCACCATTAGCACAAAAGATGAGTTCCTGTTGCTTATAGCACTCACAAAATTGATTCTAACAGAACCAGATCTAACAAATCATCCACATATAAGCAAATGTTTTGGTATGTATAAAAAGAATATCATAGATCTACTATAATTCGAGTATAAAGCAAAAAAACTGATATGATCAATAAATGATCAATAAATTGCAAATAAGGCATGGAATCCTGCCAGTGAAAAAAAAAAATTTTGATCCTTACTTACAACCCCTCAAGTTTGGCTTTTAAGGTCATCTTTCAAGAAAAATTCAACTATTAACAGAATATTGAGAGACCGTGACTGTACAGTTTCCCAAAATTGAATGTAAATAGCGACAAACAATGTGCACATTCCAGCGCACAATTTCTTATTTTGAAATCTATTGTAAATGGCACAAGGCAAAACAAATGCAAAATTAAAATAAAATCTTCAGATTTTAAAATGTGTGGTTTGTAATTATACATGTTATCAAAATAAGGCATGGAATCCTGCCAGTGAAAAAAAAAAATTTTGATCCTTACTTACAACCCCTCAAGTTTGGCTTTTAAGGTCATCTTTCAAGAAAAATTCAACTATTAACAGAATATTGAGAGACCGTGACTGTACAGTTTCCCAAAATTGAATGTAAATAGCGACAAACAATGTGCACATTCCAGCGCACAATTTCTTATTTTGAAATCTATTGTAAATGGCACAAGGCAAAACAAATGCAAAATTAAAATAAAATCTTCAGATTTTAAAATGTGTGGTTTGTAATTATACATGTTATCAAAGACTTGTAGTGTAGTAGCAAGGAATTCAACAATTAAATTTAGCATGAAATACAATCAATATTTCATAAAATTAACCAATTGTCAAATGTTAAAATAACCTTGATCTTCTGAAGGTCATATTAAAAATCATTGGTAATGTTAATATTGGTTACACTTCGTAATTCTGAAGGTTCGTAATTCCGAAGGTTCTTTATTCCAAAGGATCGTAATTCAGAAACACTTAAATTGCCTATACCTCGATGTTCGTTAATCCGAAAGCGAAAAAGGGTTCGTTAATCCGAACATTTGTGGCATTATTCCGAAGGTTCGATAATCTGAAAACGAAATAAGGTTCGTTGTTCCGAAGTTTCGTTAATCCGAAAACGAAATAAGGTTCGTTGTTCCAAAGGTTCGATAATCCGCAAACTAAATAAGGTTCGTTGTTCCGAAGGTTCGTTAATCCGAAAACGAAATAAGGTTCGTTGTTCCGAAGGTTCGTTAATCCGAAAACGAAATAAGGTTCGTTGTTCCGAAGGTTTGTTAATCCGAAAACGAAATAAGGTTTGTTGTTCCGAAGGTTCGTTAATCCGAAAACGAAATAAGGTTCTTTATTCCGAAGGTTCGTTAATCTGAAAAATGAAAGCAGGAAGGGCAAGTGTGGTGGGGGGGGGGGGAGAAACACCGTTGCTGTTCAATTGTTATGAGGATGGGAAGGCAAGGGCGGCCGAACAAATTTTCATTTGGGGGGGGGAAGCCAAAAATGACACTCGTACGTCAAAATGGGCAGTTTGGTGATATTTTCACCATGAGATTATCATCTGCGTGAAGTCATTGTGTGTTTTATAGTAATTAAGTAGAGAAAAGCCTTTTTGAAGTGACTTCTGATTATGGAAAGATGTATATTTAGGCTTTGTTTTTCGCGAGAGAGTATAATTAGCGAGCGCTTTGGAAAAAAATTCAAAGCTGAAGTTGTAAAACTCGTTTTAGGGGTCAATTACTGTTAAAATGGCATTATTTCGAGGTGTTGCGAGCGTGAATCACTACAAGCTCAAACTTTAGGGCACTTCAATAAGAAATAAAAAATTCTGAGCAGGTTTCTGCTATCGTTAAAAAGATGTGCATCTAAACATGGACCCTAATGTCCATGATCTAACTAAAGAATTGACACTAGCGCAAAGTGCGAGCTAAAATATACCGACCAGAAAAGGAACCTTTTAAGGACTACATTCAGTGACCTCTTTAGGATACATATTTCACCAATCGAATAATACGAGTGCGAGCTGAAAAATTGTAATATTCCAGCCTGAAAATTAATCTAAAATGTATACTTTAAAAAGAGTATTTATTTTGAAAAAAGGGAATTTCAATTTTGGAAAAATAGCATTTCCCTGCCCCCCCCCCCCCCCCCGGCGGATCCAACATTCGCCAATGGGGGGGGGGGCGAAAAAATTTTAACCCATATTTTCCCCGATCGGCAGCTCAAAGTTGATTTTTGTTTCCTAACAGTCAATAATTAGCTTTATTCTTATAAAATAAAGTAAATATGTAATGATATCATAAGCCCTTTTTAAATAATTCGAGCGCGAAGCGCGAGTTATAATTTTTTTTTAATATGATGGGCAATATGTTTGCGATTTTTAAAACAAGATGCCTATGTAACTAGATAACAACTGCGAGCAAGAAGCGCGAGCAGAAATTTTAAATATAAGCTTTGACCTGATCTAAAAGGATTTTTGCAGTTAGCCATGAAGACGATACATGTTTCAACCAGGAGCGGCGGAACATATTTTGCTTGGGGGGGGGCAAAGTCAAAAAAGGTGCACTTATATGCCAAAAGTGGCATTTTGGTGCAAACGGATATTTTCACCATGAGATTATCATCTGTAAAAAAAAGTTGAGTGTTTTGTAGTAATTAAGTTGAGCAAAGTTACTTAGGTCCATGGATAAACTGATTTTATTTGGTTCTTGAACTCCCCAAATGACAACCCCATCCCCCTAAAAAAATAAAATAAAATAAAACTTGTCCATCATGGGGTAATTGGAGTTGTCAATGGGTAAGGTTATATCTTGGAAGACATACATGTACTCGATGGAGATTTTGATATGCATATTCCTTGGCATATTCAATTTGTTGGTTTCATTAACTTAAACCCTTGTTGGGGAGACGACCGCACTTCAGGCCCTGAACTGCGGTTTGATACCCCAATTACCAAAAAACTCGTTAGAGGATCCAATATATTTCGTTAGGCGGTGCTGCACCATCCCGAGTATGCTCAATCTCGAGATTTTAGCCCGATCGGCCCTCTTCGCGATTAATCTCGAGATTCAAGAAACCCCGTCTCCACCATCGCAAGAAGAGCGATTCCTGCTTGAGCGAGGCATCGATGCGTTATGGTGTGATGCCGTGAATAAATAATCCCGAGTGCGTCTGCACCTACGAATTAGCGCGATAATTCGTATAAAAATAGCGCGCTATTTTGCAAATAATCCCAAGTTGACTTGGGATTGCAATCTCGAGATTAAAGGTAAATGCTAGTTTTGGTAACGATATCAAAATGAGTTCGTACATAATCCAATGAAATGACCACCAGAGTGTCTGTTTGTATAAATAAAACGCATGCGCCAAAGGATTCTGGAAGAAATTTCGTAATTGCTGAGAAATCAGCAAATAAGCACAGGTTTCGGGTAGAGCGTCGGGCCCGACGCTCAAAGCAATAATTATACACTGTCCCACGTGCGCTTATCTGTGTTGGGGAAGTTCAGTCTGAACATTTTTCAGCGTAGATTTCAAGATTTCACAAAGTTCAGTTTATGTAACTGTACCAGATCTAGATCCTCGATGATATACTGACAATTAAACCTGGTTTTACAGACTTTCTCATGAAATCAGTGTTTACTGCAACTACTGGAATTTCTCTTTAATCCAACGAACTAGCGCGGTAATTACATCTCCATTGCAAATAATCTCGAGATTGTTCAGATCGGGATAATTTGCCGGATCAGAAATAGCGCGCTAATTTGAAAACTTGGGATGGTGCAGACGGCCCTATTTTGAAGCTATTTCATCCCTGCATGCATGACCAATTTAATCCCTCTTATCTAACTTTTCACCTCCGCAGGCAAGCCTGAGCGTTGAGCTTGGGTTCGACCATAAACAGCAGCTGTGATATTACGTAAGAGCAGCTCTGCCTATAGTAGGCCCTTCGGAATGAAATTATTGTATTTGATATTTATTTAAAGGCATATTGTATTTAGAAATCCAATTTTCATTTGTTTTCAATTTTGAACGAAGAAAATCGGCCCCGAAATAAGGAAACTATCAAAGAGAATAAAAATGAATGCATGCACTGGCCAGCGAGCTTGCTGGAATCGTCACACTGCATATGAAAACGTGGTTTAGTTCTTTTAGGACCCATTGATGTAAAAAAACACATGTTTAGATACTGGCCCATGGTTCGAAACTGGGATTTGTTTCCTCTAACGATAGTTTAGCCTCATGTATTACAGATAGGGTGTGTTTAATGTTGGTTTCTAAATATAAACAGCAACATGAAACATGATTACAAAACACAGATATAATGAGAAACAAAGGATGTGTTCCATGTTCTTCATTCCCGGTCGTAAAAGTAAACGTCTTTCAAATCATGATTCAAAGGAAAATTTAAACGTCGAAAAAGATGCATTTGTAAACGCGATCAGCTCAAATTTTACGACCTTGAGCATCGCGAATGCGACATTGAACACAATTGAGTTTTGAAACGTCTTTAAATTTGCTCTCGCAGTGGATGCCTACACAAACAGGTGTCAGAACTGACCTTTTTGTGATGGGTCAAACTGCGCACCAAATCTGCGCTAACGAAAGCAGGAATTTAAAGACGATCAACATCCGGCTTTACATTTTCGACACTGAATGGTGTACCGATGATCGTGTTTGCGTTCGGTATTTTGTAATTGAGTTTTCAATCATGATTCATGTTGCCGTTTAAATTTGAAAATCAACATTGAACACACCCTTCGTCTAGTACAACGTAGACTAAATCCATTTGGTCCATTACCAATTTGCTCTAATTCAGTTTGATCAACAATACACTTGGCCCTAAACTACTCTAATGACCAGGAACTCTAGTTTTCACTTTATCTTATCATTTTTTACTTTGTCAATGATTATTTATTCATAAACAGTTCATCTAACGATATACATCTAACTTTAGGCCATGGTCTAACTCTGCAAAAATTTTGGAAAGCAGAAAATGCCAAAATGTTGTTTCATTATATTCACTGTGCTCTTACATCATTCTATAATGGTGCAGAAACTAATTCAGTTGATATTCCCAGCTAGACAGTTATGACCTAACAGATGAGCTGATAAACTGAACCTGTTCTAATAAAGATTTGTGTTAATTCCAATTGGTTATCCATAGTGAATCCACAACTTTAGACAAGAGTTTTAAATAAACCCGAGTACGGAGTATAGACCTTTGTGTTTCACCCAGTAGTATAAGACGAAATGACATAGGGCGTGTATGCTTCCACTTTCCAGACCAGAATCAGCGTTTTCATACGTGATTAGTCCAAAACATGGTTGCGTTCACGTTTACTTTTATTTAAACAACGTTTCAGAACGCCGATTGTAAACTTACAAAAAGGTGCATTTCAAAACGTCATTTGACCAGAATCAGGGTTTCTAGGGAAGTATAAATAAAACCACGATTGTAAACGTGTTTAAATGACATGCTTCTGGTGAGATGAAAATCCACAGGCAAATACAGTCAGTAGCATGGTTCTAACAGAGAGTTACCTCCACGGAATTACCTCTCCATCTTCTGGTTCTAATCATGACCAATGTACATTTGCATATGTGATTACTAAGTTAGGTACTGATCACTATTACTACTCCTTTAATTGTCATCACAATGAATGTTGAGGGATTTACAAAAAACCTGGAACATGAGTTATGATGAGGATTTGCTGAGCCAGAAGCCCCAGTGGCATAATCAAATAGATGTCTTATTATTCTCTCATGTATATTTTAATATTCTTTATTTTGTCTTCTTATTATCCTCCTATTGCTATTGTCAAGTAGCTCCATGCATGTTACTAAAAGATCAAAAATTGTTCGAAGTTTGAATGATAGTCGACCATATCAACGCTCTGAAAAAAAAACTTTCGAAAAAGGGCGCGTCCAATTGACCTCGCTTTCCTGCTCAACGAAAATGACGATGCTAAGCCAGCTGCAGATCGCAACTTCGCCTCTGAAAAACTAATCATAAAAAGCACTCCCAAAACCACGTTTACGATCGGCGTTCTGAAACAACGTTTGAAAATGCTGATTCTGTCTCCGCAATGGAAGCATCCCGGGGGGGGGCACTCGACCAAAAAAGTAGTGGGTATGTGCCGCGGGCGAGACAAAAAACGGGGGCCTTGGAGCGGGCTTATTGTAAAAAGGAGGGTCCTCGGAAAGGGCTTCGGAACTACAAATGTTTGTGAAAACGGGGGTCCTTGGAACGGGTCCCTGCGTGTGAGTGCGTATGCACCCCTATGGAACGTGCATGCAGCTGCTTTGCAGCTAGCCCAGCGGCACGGGCGCCGGGTGCGCTAGCGCAGAGGCGATGGTCGGACAGTGCTCTGCGGCCGCTTTTCACCAAAATTGCGGCTCATTGTAGCAGAACAATGCGACCGGAATGGCGTAACGGAAAATATGCGAGGCCTTGGAGCGGATTTATTTCTTCTTTTTCTCGATAAGAAGAAAATGCTATGCTTTGGAGCGGCTTTCTTTGTTCTTTTTCTCAATAAGACAAAAAATGATATTCCTTGGAACGGAAATTTGAGTGTAAAAATGGGGGTCCCCTCCGCGGCACATACCCACTATATGCATTATATACTGAGTGCCCCCCCCCCCCCCCCCCCCCCGGGGGAAGCATAAACACACCCATAGCCTAATAGGCCAAATGGCAATTAGACAAAATGGTTAAAAGACAAACTGGTTCTAGATGAAGTAGGATGAGATCGATCAAACAGAATCGGGTACGTGTGTCAGCATAAGGAAAAATATCCGGGGAAGATGACCTATCAAGATTTTGTGCCGCTATTTATGAGGACATTAATGTTTTAAGGTAAATGTATATCAACTTCTCGAATTTATTTCTTTACATTCTTTCCACTATCTTTTTTAATGATTGACTGTCCCTTAGAAAAGTGAAATAAGCATCTATGCCTACATTGCAAAGAGTTTAGACTTTGTAAAACCTTTGTGAAGGTCCTAAAAAAAGAAAAAGGATAGAAAGCAATTATCACAAATGTTGTTATTAAAGTTTTTGTAGAATATATTGTCATACTGAATATACTGAATGTACTGTTATGGGAAGTTTGTTTACTTTGTTTAATGAAGACCTGCACAATATTTCACAGACCCTCACAAACATGAATTATGCTCATCTGTGTTCCCTCATTCACTCTAGACCTACAGAGCAATTGGAATAGATATGACATGATGTAATCTAAAACACAACTGTAAATATCAAGGTCCTTATTGGAAGTAAATAACTAATTTGATTTCCATGATGGACTTGCGATGGATAATCTATATGCAAGGCCTATGACCTGTAAACACAGAGCTTAGCGACTGATCATACAATCAATTTGTATGCTTGATTGCACATAATGATTAATGTAATCGAGCATAAAAATAAGGCATACATTTAAGCACTAGTCTTTGTGTTACAGGGGCTCTTGGGTCATCCACTCCAGCCAATTGATGCAGGACAAGTTATGTTATGAAAAGACATCTACGCCTAAAGATATGGATATTTCGATTGACTCCGATCAATATCATTTTGCAAACACTTACAAGTTACAGTAAACTTTAATATTTACATGAATTAATGTTTTGTGAAATTATTTTTGTGTGGCATAAAGATCATGAATTAAGTAACTGTAATGCAACCGGAAATTATGTTATCATTATCCACATAATAATGACCATCGTCATCACCACCACCACTGCTACCATTCTCAAAGTGTAACCATCATCTTGCTGCTGCTGCATCTTCTACTATTTGCTTTTCTTCAATTAAATTATGTTAAATGTGGACTGAACAGGGTGGGAAGGGCCACTTCCACTGACGAGTGGATACCATGCGTACGTGACCAAAAAGAACACGTAAAAAGGATCTCTTTTTCAATATAGGGCACGTTACGTATGTAACGTAATAAGGGTGTCAAAAACACTAAAATAATGAGAAAAGGGTATATATTTTGCTAGAAAAATGTGTTTATGGTCCAATTTGCAAGGGTATAAAGAGACTAAAATACTTTATAAGGGATGTATGACTTTTTGCGCCAACACTACGTGTTTAAGGTCCGATTTGAGCGAGGTGTGTGGGGTGGTACTAAACCCAATGAAAGTAAAGGTAAAGCCGACGTCCGTGATCAGGTCCGTGATGTAACAATTAAGATATTGTTGTACTTGTTTGAGGGTCAATTCAGGGAATACTTGTCAAGGGTACCGTGACCGTTTTGTTTCCAATACTTGTTAAGGGGTGCATTTTTAGAACATGGAAAATATTTATTCAGGGTGCTTTTCGAAACCCCGTGGTCACGCATGGTATCCACTCGTCAATGGAAGTGGCCCCCCTGGGGGATTGGAATTAAATTAATATACATAATTGCAGAAAACAGAAAATTTGAAAACTGAATTTGTAACATTTAGTCTTGCTGTATCAAAAAGTATGCAAAATTGCAAATAAGGCAACTATGACACTGTTCTCACTATACATGTTATCAAAAGAGACTGCTTCGACCATTCTCATTACACGTTAAACTAGTTTCCACTAAACTAAATGTAGGACGGTAATGAGAACGGGGTCTAAATGGAATGTCTACTGATTGTATTTGGAGGTGAAAAGGTTCAAGTTTGGGTCTTTAGTTCAAGATCAAGTTTATTCACTCCACATATGGAACGGAATCAAGCCCATCCTACTATGAATTAAAAGTGATTTTGAAAGTGACATATCCTCCTGAAATACATTTTCAATTACTTTTAAGAGCCAAAGTGGGAATGGAACCAGTGGCCTTAAATTTCAAAGGTTAGTACTTTCATCTCTATAAAGTTCCAACAAACCTATAACTAGTGTAAGTGAAATTATTTGTATGAAGGGAAGTCTTCAGACTAAAATGAAATACCTGTATAAACATTTTCCTGAAATATACATTTTCTTTATGCCGATCTCATTTAAACAGAAAAAAGCACGGTAAGAAACACCCGTAGTAAGCACCCTATGACTGCTTTGTATTACTATTATCATTACATAAAATTTTATTGTCAAATGACACAATAAAAGGTTCCATTGACCTTTCTATTTTAAAACATGACGAAAGAGCTCCGTTTGATAACACTATACCCCTCTTCTCCAAGTACGAAAACCCTACTGCCCCAGGCATGCAATGTAAGTATCAAAACACCTGTTTCTTGACCTCGGTCCGAAGATAACACAACAGCCCGAGTGCGGTCCGGGAAAACATGTCGCCATTTTTTATTCACTTACTTTCCTTATTTCGAGGTTGATTTTCTTTGTTCGAAATTGAAAATGGGCTAGCATTGAATTTCTGAATACAATATGCCTTTGAAAACGTGATTAAATATCGAATACAATAATTTAATTCCGAAGGTCCTTCTACATGCAGAGAAGACTTACGTAATAGCACAGCTGTTGTTATCATTTCGTCCTTGGCTCAACGCTCTTAATCTGGCCTGTGGGGATTACCTGGCCAAGCGGGGTTGATCAGGCGGGTGTTTCATAAAGCTGTTCGTAAGTTAAGAGCGACTGGTGATCATGTCTTGCGGTAAATGGTACAATTGGCGATGATCACCAGTCGTTGTTAAAGTCGCTCTTAACTTACGAACAGCTTTATGAAACGACCCCCAGGGCTTGGAAATGATGTTTTAGATTTTCAAACGCAAAATGGGGTGAAATACCGCAGTTTGCAATCCGAACTGCGGTCCGTTCCCAAACGGGGGTAAGACGTAATGAGGAAAAAGTAAAATTTGTAGATCTTACATCTTCTCCTCCTTTCAATGTACAGATTAAATATCAAAAGGGAATTTTATACAAGTGTAGACGGGAATAATACCTGCTGAAAATATTGTACATATTGATCAATAATGATAAGATCTGGTTATGATCTATCTACTAGTCTACATATTTCTGGGCCCTTTTCCAGAATTGATCCACTTCCCTACAGCACTATAAGCAGTTCAAAGAGATATCACCCATCGTCACCCCCACTTAGGCCTCTAAATACTTAACGCGTCGAAGGAAGATCGTATGAGCCAACGTTACAGTAAATTAATTGATGATATGACTCGCCTCATCATTCATAATCAGTTTCTCATCTGCACTCCCAACCAAGATGAGGAAATCCAGATGATATTTCTATATCAACAGATTATGTTTTTTCAGTCTGCCCTATTGAAATTTGACGACCACTTCCACCCAAAACAAACACCTTGTAACTTGAACTTGAAAGAGCTCTTTAGTCTCTCTCACTTTTCTTTTTTTTATATCCTTTTTACCCTTCTAATTTTAGCATGATATTTGACAATGATAATTTTAAAAAAAAATTTATTAAAAATTCAAAGGAATAGACATTGCGGAGTATTCAAGCTTTAAGTAAAGTACAAAATTATATGTCTCAAATCTTTGATAGGATGGCCATTTCCACAATTGTGTCGTCATAATTCGACAATGATTGAGGTAATGTAGAACTCCAAACTACCCCCCCCCCCCCCGATAAAAAAAAGAGAATGACATCTACTATAATTACAATGCAAAAGGTTATAGAAAGTGATCTATATATCAATTATTATCTGAATATTTCTGATAAAGCCATAATATTTCACATTGATCATCAATCAGACTTTGATGTTGATGACATAGGAGAGGAAATAAACAGAAGGGGGTTTATTATTAGTGACTAGTTTTGATTTTGTAGACATTGACTCACCAAGGATACAACCACTTCCACATCCTGCTGTCTGGTGGGAACCAGTCCTCGTTTTGTCAAAAGATGGGGCTATTTACTATTCATGAATAGACTGCAAGATTTAGAGAAAGGCAATGTCAATGATAATAATTATTTAGCCTTATCATTATTTCAAAATAATTTCAAGTTTTCATCAGCATATTATGAATAAAAAAACCTAATTTAATGTATCGACAACTCTTTCCACTTTTAAGGAAATTCAAGAATTCCAAGAAATCTAGATCATTCTCAGGAAATATACAGGGAAAGGAAAAATTCAAGGAAATTCTGTGAAAAAAACTGTGAATGTATCAAGTTTCACTACAAGATTTTTCTAGCTAAAAAAATATCCAAATATATTCTTGACTTTGTCTTTATTTCAGGAGGTTGATGGAAAAGAGGGGCCTTAGGAATTTCATGAGAAGACTTGTCAGATGTTTTATCTGAGAAAGTTTGTTTTATCTGACAATTACCAAAGGAAATAAACTTGCCAGCCATTCTGAGCCAAGATAGGTTGTCAGATCTGATAACTTCATAAGTTGACAGTTATTTATGAAAAAAATCTTCAATAAGGCTGGCTGAAAAAAATCCTTGAAACACCGATGAATTTCAGGAAATTTAGGATTCAGATTCAGGGGGACAATGTATATGAGTTGTGGAAAAACTTCTATCAACACACATTTTTTTCTGAAACTATTGTTGCTTACTACCAAACCACTGACTGGCCAGAAAGTTTACAAAAATTTGATATCATAACACATGAATTTCATTTAAACTCTTGTGCTAAATTTGATGTCTTCAATATGACACATCAAAGAATTATAAAAAGTATATTGCAATGACAAAACATCATATCATCTATCTTTTTTTTGGGGGGGGGTTGAATGCATACATTTTAAAGGTTTAGTCAATAGCAAATACTCCCTTTTTTCACATACTAATCGCACTGAATCAGTGATAAACTGTACAGGTATAGATTCATAAAATTGTTACTAGTACACAAGAGGCATTCTATTCATCTAATCTGGTTGGCACAGATACATACATATGCACATTTTCCACATCCTGGGTAGTAATCTAACCAAATGCTATGTAAAATGCTCACGATTATAAACAAACAATGGCTTTCATATACTGCAGGCTATCAAATCAGAGGCAGCTTTACATTTTGTCTAGATACATGATAGTGCTGAGGTGGGATTTGAAGCCAGGACCTGTTGACTAAAAATATGGGGACTAATCCATATATCCATGACAACTGTACTGAAAACATCAAAGAAAATCATTTAATCTTAGTAAATTTGATAACAAAGCTACATTTAGGCCTATTTAATTTCAACTAGAGCCTAGAATATTGAACTTTCATTTGCCATTTTAATATTGTTATCTACCAGTACTATTATTTTTCAAATATCAAGAGAAAACATTTCCTTTTTGGTCTCTCATACACATGTCATACATGAAACAAAAACCCATGTCAATATTTCTTTTATATAATATTTAATTTTTTTTTTACAGAACTAGATCAAATAATATAGCTTTTTAACTGTTTCAAATCTCCATTTTCTTTTAGTTTGATTCACGTTTTGTCAAAAGCCCTTCATATCAATTTCCTCAAAAACTTATTGAATTCCTGGATGAAATTCATTAATTTCTGAAAATGCATTCTTTGTTGCATATCTTTCTTTTGGTTTTAAACTAACATAATTCATGTACAAGTTTTCTCCTAAAAAATATCTACTTGGATTTAAAAAAAATGTTTATTTTAAATAAAAAATCAACAAATAATAGATTAAGTTTAATGACCTGTCGGTCCTTCTGGAAAACTTTTAAAACCACACTGATTTAACAATGCTCTAAATTTCCAGACTTTGCACAAAATCAAACTCAATGCAGTTATCCATTGGTTTCCTCTTACAAGGAAATCATGCAGACAAATGAATTTTTGATCTTTGGGGTATGAATCAATCTTTTAATAATAGTAATCATTTTATATACTGCATATTGCCTAGGGCTACACGGTTAAGAGAAAGAAAATATGAAGTGGAAAAGAAAAAAGGAATGGAAATACTTTGCACTACATAATGTATAAAAAACTAATAGTAATATTACAAATTACAGTGTTTTGGATGCGCTGGAGCTTTAAGGTCATTTTTGTGGAAAAACCAAAAAGAAGGCCTGAGCAAGATGTGACAAATGCATGAATAAGACAATGGGCTGTATTCTGGTCAAGAAACCTACAGATTTTACTTATTTTTCTTAAAGCTACAAAGGCAGACTTACATATAAAATTAACATTTTGAGACATGGAAAGGAATGAATCCATGACAACACATAGATTCCGCAATATATTTGAAGGCTTAATTACAGACTGCCCCATCCTAATTTGCGGAACATCAGAGCAATACTTAGAATCAGATTGATTAGAATATAAATGTACAAGTTCAGTCTTAAAATCATTTAAAGAGAGCTTATTCTGAAATGACCAAGCTCTAATATCCTTCAAACAATCTTCCATTTTTTGGACAGCACAAGAGCGATCCCTAGCACTAAAAGTTGTATATAATTGAAAATCATCAGCATTCATCATACATGAAATTGTTTCACTTTCAAAGCCTAATTTTTCATCTTCTTTTTATTATATATATTCTATTTATGTCTAAGTCGAAGTTTCTTCCATCATATTTCTTATCAAGGTTTGTCGGGGGGGGGGGGGGTCTTCCCACGGGGCCGAGGTTCCACAGGGCTGAGAGTCCACGAGGCCGAGGGTTCAGAACCAAAAGCAAATTAATTCAGAATCAAACGTAAATCAATCAAAAAATCAATGACAAATCTAATTAAAGGTGATCCACATACTTTAATTGTTCATACATCAAAATGAATCGCATTATTCTCCAGGGGCAGTGCCAGAGTATTTTTGTAATAGGAATATTTTGTTAGGAACGGTAAGCCATAGATTTTCCGTACTCTCTTCATTTCTTTTCTTCATCTTATTTTATATTAACTTTTTTTTTAAATTGTTTGTTTTATCTCTTAAAAATAATAGGAGGCAATCATCACCTTGCTGACACACCCCTCCCTGAAGTGTCACCCCTGTATATCTGAGTGTAATTTTGCAACTATCACATTGCTAAACCTGTGTTGTAAGTCAATCAAACACCTGTAATTGGGTTTTATTTGACGGATGTGTAAGGTATGTTTTAGCTTTGACTCAAAATCCCTTGTTCGATAATGAATTTCCTCCCCTACAAATCATAGTTTGTCTCTTCCTGCCTTGACAAATGCTGTAGGCCTATATCTCTGAAATTTAAAGCTCTGTTCCTGTCTGGTTTCTGGTTTGGACTAGATAGCCTTGTACTCTTTGTCAGAAAAAAATAAAATACTTTAAACAAGGACTTGATTTTCTCATCATTATTTACCTACAAAAGAAAAGCAGGTCAACCCCACCAGAAACAAAGAATAATTACTGTAATGACACAATATTTGCTTCATGGGATTGCAAATGACTGCTATAGACCAGGGGCATATGTATAGGGTCTATAGTTTATGATTAATGATAGAAC
This sequence comes from Lytechinus pictus, assembly GCF_037042905.1. Taxonomy (NCBI): domain Eukaryota; kingdom Metazoa; phylum Echinodermata; class Echinoidea; order Temnopleuroida; family Toxopneustidae; genus Lytechinus; species Lytechinus pictus. Next base: position 43,626,556 of record NC_087247.1, on the reverse strand, counting down.
CTCTAACTACTCAATCAATTCATTTCAATCAAGTGTTTTTGTTAACTGTTCTATCAATGAATCAAATCAGAATATATAAGCTGTGGAACAAAACAAATTATAAAATTAAAGACACAACTTGACCATATTTCTCAAAACATTTGTGTCACTCTGAAAACAATTTGTGTGAACATAATGCCTATCATTAAGGAGACTTAATATGTAGATAGAGATGATACATATCCTTATAGCATGTAATATGTTATTCCCCAAAATGTAACATAGTGTTACAGGTGTATGTTTCAATCTTATTTTTATACAAGATACATGTAAAGTCACACAAATACGACCTTAAAGTTAAAATTATTATAAAATTTAATACAATCACATTTAATCAATTTTAACTTTCTCCATGTATGCATGTTCATATACCAACTGACTAATACCTCTGTTATCTATTAAGTAATTATTTACATCTGCAAATTGTTTCCTTTTGCAAAAAGTGTGTTATGGTGAAGGCTTGTTTTAATCAGCACTGGGCATCAGACCCCTGGATAAAAGGATGCTAATTCAGAGCAGTTACCTCATGCAGGGGTGGTATTCTGAAAATCGTGTTAACTTTCGTGTTAAATATCGTGTTATCTCTCTGATTTAACACACCCCTAACATACCCCCAAATCGGTATTCTGAATACCGTGTTATCTGCGTGTTATCTCATTTCGTGTTTTCTTCAGCTCCTCCCACTCTGCATAGATTTAATCCAATCAAATGCGTTGTTAAAAAACATATCGCGCAGAATTTTCAGGGAAAAAAATAAAAATGAGTGCGCGCGCAGTGACGTGACACGAAGCCTGCATTATGACATCATTTTGTAGGCGCTTACAGCTAAATAAAAGTTAGAGCTAGATGTGGGGAGGGGTGATTGTGGCAATTAAGAATGGATTATTTCCCGGGATTATTTCAGACAGCATGGGTCCGAAATTATAATAGGAGATAGAGGCCTCGATCGATTGTGGAGGGTGCAGGGGCGATCAACCCAAGAAAATATGGGGGCAAACATATCTATTTGCTCCCAAATAATTTTGAAAACTTGAAATTGTTATGCAATGCAAAAATTCAAAAAGCATGAAAAGCATTTAAAAGAACATCAAACCTGACAGAAATATTATCAAACACACAAAATTATATTTTCTATCTATGCTTACCTCATGTAAAATTCTTTAGCATTATTTAGTGTGTAGAACCATATCAGCAAAAAAAGAAAGAAATATTTTGTTGACATTTACCCCCCCCCCCCCCGAAAGCGTACGATTGACGTCCCTGGTTGGGGGGGTAGGTTAAGGAAAACCTATAGTATAACCATAGAAAAGAGCAAAACAATATGAGATTATAGAAAAGTTCCCCAATCTCATGTTCTTAACAATTCCATTCTTATATAGTGACATGCTGTTTGTGCTTTTTAGACGTGTTTAATTATCTTTTGTACTTTTTACGATTGCAAAATGTAGCCAATTAAATATTTCATGAATGAGCACACATAATAATGATTTTTGAATAATCCGAATTAAAGATGCTTTCGAAGGGTATTTTCACAGGAATTAAGTTCCAAAATAATTGTTGTTTAATCATTGACATTAGAGAGAAAGGTAGAAGGAAAAGGGAAAAAGGTAGAAAACAAGTGGAATGCCTCTGGCCGTCTCACCTGCATCACGCGATTCAATATAGCAGCAGTGCTGATTTTGAAAACTACTATAACTCGCACAAGATGTTCAGTGATACTTGGTTACTCTTATTTCCACGTTTTATGAACTAGACCAATACACTTATAGAGATATGATGGCAATTCAACAAATACCCCCAACGTGGCCAAAGTTCTTTGACCTTACATGACCTTTGACCTTGATCATGTGACCTGAAACTCGCACAGGATGTTCAGTGATACTTGATTACTATTATGTCCAAGTTTTATGAACTAGACCAACACACTTTCAAATTTATGGCTGTAATTCAACAAATACCCCAATTTGGCCAAAGTTCATTGACCCTAAATGACCTTTGACCTTGATCATGTGACCTGAAACTTGCACAGGATGTTCAGTAATACTTGATTACTATTATGTCCAAGTTTCATGAATCAGATCCATAAACTTTCAAAGTTATGATGGTAATTCAACAGATACCCCCAATTCGGCCAAAGTTCATTGACCCTAAATGACCTTTGACCTTGGTCATGTGACGTGAAACTCATGCAGGATGTTCAGTGATACTTGATTAACCTTATGTATAAGTTTCATGAACTAGGTCCATATATTTTCTAAGTTATGATGACATTTCAAAAACTTAACCTTAGGTTAAGATTTTGATGTTGATTCCCCCAACATGGTCTAAGTTCATTGACCCTAAATGACCTTTGACCTTGGTCATGTGACATGAAACTCAGGCAGGATGTTCAGTAATACTTGATTAACCTTATGGCCAAGTTTCATGAACTAGGTCCATATACTTTCTAAGTTATGCTGTCATTTCAAAAACTTAACCTAAGGTTAAGATTTGGTGTTGACGCCGCCGCCGCCGCCGCCGTCGCCGTCGCCGTCGCCGCCGCCGTCGGAAAAGCGGCGCCTATAGTCTCACTCTGCTATGCAGGTGAGACAAAAAATTACAAGAAGTTCTCCCAGAAGATAACTAGTCCTATAATTATGTCGGTACTGTTGTTATCGACATTTGCGTCTGCTATAAGAAGTGCAACCATCGTCGTCCCCAACTTAGAGGCTGTTCTCACTACGTTCCTAAAACTAGTTTACTGGGAACCGGTTCAGAAAGCCAGTTTGGAAGATCGCTTTGCTAGCGTTCTCACTTGATCACACGAAAGTGGTTTTCAAAATCACTTCACGTATAGCGCTCTTGTTGCTATGGAAACGCTCTCAGTGGGGAGACACGTTTCGCGCGAAATTCGAAACCGCAGCATAGGCATTCTACACCTGTCGTGTGGAGTAGCGCGCTCAAAATGTGCGAAGATCGCTTCCCGAAGAACGGTTGTGTCCTCACTTACGCTAAAACCACTTTTCCGATGCGAAGCGATCTTGAAAACTACATCGCGAGGTGGTCTTCCAAACTGGTTTGGAAGAGCGCTTCCAAGAGCGCTTCGACCGTTCTCACTTAGCGTTAAACTAGTTTCCACTAAACTAGTTTCCACTAAACTAGTTTAAGGAACTGAGTGAGAACAGCCTCTTAACCTCTCATTAGCAGTGTTAAATGTTCGTGTTATCTTTTAACAAAATTCTTGCTAACACCATTTTCAGAATACCAAATTTTGTGTTATCTTCCTCCCTAACACCGCGTATGGGGGTTGTGCGTTGCGCACTGCGTATTTCATGACCGTGCGCGGTGTTACCGCTTGACCCACGTGTTTTTCATGCTAACGTGATTTTCAGAATACCAATCGTGTTAGCTAACACCGTTTCTGTGCTAACACGGTTTTCAGAATATCGCCCCAGGTGCTTACTGAGTAACAGGTGTTGCTCTGTAAAAACTCGATCAGATTGAAATTCACAGTACCTCCCATCCCCATGGTATTAAATGCAAGACCAGAAAAAACAGGTAAAATAAATGAAATTCACAGTACCTCCCATCCCCATGGTATTAAATGAAAGACCAGAAAAAACAGGTTAAATAGTGTTGATCCACAATTTTCCTGGTTTAGATTAAATATGAAAGCAAAGCATTATGTTTGTGAGCTTTATTGAGCAAACGTACAGTAAACCTTGATTATTATTTTGTTTTAAAAGTTGAATTGTAGGCCTAATCCTAATTATAACATTTGCTAGGCACATCATACTAATCGGTTTCTAAGCACTCATTTTTTTTACTGTAAATTAATTACTGGAATCTAAAAATAAGACTATATAAGTAATATCAATCAATAATTCTCAGAAATTTAACGAAATAAAACAAAGATTTGCACCCCATTTAGACAAGCCCACAACTAATAAGAGCACAGTGTAGAAATTCAAAAGTCTTAAACTGATCAAAGGCGCTGGCCTGGTGCAGAACAGCAAGCCTATGAGGCTTTTCTCATTACACTTTCTAAATCTAGTTTGCTGGAAACCGATTCAGGAAACCAGCCAGTTTGGAAGATCGCTTTGCTAGCATTCCCACTTGATCACACGAAAGTGGTTTTCAAAATCACTTCACGTAAAGCGATCTTGTTGCTATGGAAATGCTCCCGAAGAACGGTTGTGTCCTCACGCTAAAACCAGTTTAACGAGGCAAAGCGATCTTGAAAACTACATCGCAAGGTGGTTTTCTGAACCGGTTTGAAAGATCGCTTCCAAGATTGCTTTGACCGTTCTCACTACACGTTAAACTAGTTTCCACTAAACTAGTTACCAGTAAACTAGTTTTAGGAAGGTAGTGAGAATGGTGTCTCTGCTGGTAATTTATCAAGGACTTCCTTTTCGTCTAAAACTTTCAGGTATTATCAAAAGCTTTGTCTCCTTTTGACAATGTTAATTATTCATCCCTCTAATACCTGCTAATTATAGCTGATTAGTGCTGAATAGCAGGAAACAGTGGTATGGATGTCAACAACACTGTCTAGGTTATTATCAAGGTCAGGGATAGGGCACTGCTAATCATTATTAACATCTGGCCATAACATCAATCTAAAGTAGCAACAGTATAATTAGGCAATGCAAAAGTCCATTTCCTCATCAAATCAGGCGGCAAACAACATCTCTACTTATGAAATTTACTGTCCAACAAAGAAACGCAATATTTTCATGAAGGGGATTTTTAGCAGTTTAAATTTAGCTATGATTCTGATCATGTCAGTGTTGGGAAGTGAAAAGTGAATGTCATCTTCAGCTTGAATCCCCAATTTATTATAACTGAAATCATTTGCAAGGTCTTACAACTAGTTTACTGGAAAGGAAACAAACAACCGCCATGGTCATAAGCTTCAGGCATTTTGATGACAACACACTATATTAATACTACATAACATTTTGCCAGGCACTCCATACAAAAAATTCATGAACATTTTCTCCATTTAAACTTAAAGGTCATGTATACCTAAGAAAAAAAAAGGTTAATTTGAACTTATTGAGAAAAAAAAAGCATTATGCTGAATATTTCATCAAAATGGGAGGTAAAATAAGAAAGTTATGACATTTCAAAAATTTGCTTATTTTTCATGAAATAGTTAGACCCCTACATGCACAACTCAATCATATGCAAATGAGAGAGTCCATGATGTCACTCACTATTTTTTTTTTTTAAATTGTTTCAATTAAATAATATTTCAATTTTTATAGATTTTAATATAAGGACGCTCTTATTTGAACCACAAAATTTTAAAACAATGGTAATTACATACATTTAGGTTCTGGGAGGAATAAAACTTTGTTCCATATGACAATTAGGAGAAAATTAGAATATTTCATATAGGCCTAATGAAATAAAAGAATAATAATGAGTGGGTTATTTTACATCCGATTTAAATGAAATAATTTTAATCTTAATAGTGTTATGCTTCTGAAACCAACTTTTTGTTAGGGTAAACTTGCCCTTTCAATAATCAGTTTCAGAATCAAATGAAACAAGTTGAATTAATCAATTATCCTTCCACGATTTATATTTTGTTCTTACTTGAAAATAATGTTTTATTCATTTCAATGTCTGATTTATCACAATATATATTATACATGGCTTTTATTCTATTTTTTCATTTCTTATTTTATTATTATTTTCACTTTATTTTTTTTGAAGTTCATATAAGATGATGAATGAATGGTATTACTTCAATGTCATCTTGGGCCAGGAGTCTGTCAAGGGTCAACTGGTAAAGCTGCAAATCCCTGTGGCACAATGTAATACAGAACAGGAGAGAAAGAGATGGAGAGGTAGGAAGAGAGAGGGGGAAATGCAGTGAGGGCAGGAGAAAGAAAGGAAGAATGAAAGAATGAAAGAAAGAAAGAAAGAACGAACGAAAGAAAAAAAGAACGAAAGAAAGAAAGAACAAAAGAAAGAACGAAAGAAAGAACGAAAGAAAGAAAGAGTAAGGGGGAGATAAACAGGGAAAAGGAGAGTAATGAGTAACAGACAGATGGTGGAATGAGGAAGTAAACTTTTGGCCTTTGCAGATAACTGTTTGGAAATGAGCAGAAAGTTAAAATAAAATGGAAGGGCAAGCTGGAAATCATATAATAGCCCTGATCTTCTGACTTCGTAAATAACTGGCAGGGTCACTTCATCCTCTGGAGGGATGTAAGAAAAAAAGAAACAAGGGACAAGAGGTGATTTCACACTTGCCTCATCATGAAAAATACATGATATTTTGCTTGTGAGAGAGCAAATTAAAGTTCATGTATTGTCCCAAGATAAAACAGTACCAAAGTGGTAGTTACTTTTGCAATTTACAAGAAATTTTAAAGGAATTTGTAAAAGGTAGCTGGCATTTTTGCATATAGTGATAAGAACTTTTGATCGGAGGTAAGTAAAATGTGTATCATCTGTATTGGAATGTGAGGATCTTCTTGCTGGCCAATAACTATTAATGACTTAAAGTTATCTGGTTCAGGAAACTGTAGTGTAAAACACACATTAATGAAAAATCAGGTAATCATCAAGTCAGTTTAAACAAGTTCTTGAAATAAAAATTGTTGGTATTTTTACTATTTTATATATGGGCAGGTATAAAAGCATTTAATGAAAGACAAGGATAGAAAAATAAAAAAGAGAATGGTTTAAAGATTCATTGAATAAAAATGGTATGATATCAGAAAGAGTCTGTAAAAAAAATTGACTGTTTTCATAGCATTGACACAGAAAATGGTGACCTGTGCTAAATAGATCTTACAATAGCAATAAATGGAGATGGAAATCAACCAAAATGGCCACAAAGACCAGGACAAGACCCTTTTCAATATTTTTTTCTTTAGCTAATAAATAAAGGGTATTTGTCCTTTTATAGGCCTCCATTTGCCACTCCCCTCCAAACTGCCTACTATATCTAGGGAAGGATCCAGGTCCATGATTTCAGAAAAGGAGGGGATAGGCACCCAGGGTTGGCACGTTTTAAACGGTGTGTTTTAAAACATGTTTTTAAAACGCGTTTTAAAACACCCGGTTTTTTTACAAAAAAAACGTGTTTTAAAACACCTCATAGACCTGTGTGTTATAAATATGCATGGTCATGGATGTGATTTTAGATGAATATTTTTTTATACTTTTATTTCTTAAGTGGTATATTATTTTCTTCTAACAAGATCTCTTTCTCAACACTTGTTTGCATTCAATTTCAATGATTTAGTAATTTGGGGGAAAATATGAACTTTTCTATTGGAAATTCAGTAACAAAAAATGTACTTATCTCTTACGATACTTACTCTAAAAATGAATTTAAAACATCAACAGCTTAAATTGTACTGTATTAAGTGTATAGTTTAATTTATTTACTGAAAATTTCATCGTTCGTTGAAAAAAAAACATTTTAAAACGATTTAAAACGTTTTAAAACAATAAAAAACGTTTTATTTGTTTTTTTTTATAAAAAACGTTTTTTATTACAACCCTGTAGGCACCACATATAGGTCAAAGTTTTCAGAATATGGGGAGTTCGAGCCCTGGCCTGACAGACCAAAAGAAGGTAAAAGATGGAAGTTGCTGCTACCCTGGGAGAAAATGTGTGATTAAAAAAAAAAACGCACATAAAAAGACGAAATAGAATAGAAATGCATGAAAACAGGCGACTGCTTAAAACATGTTAATATCTTCTTAAGATAGCATTAAGTCAATTTTGGCTGATACTATTATTGTTATGAATTTAGAACAATCTAAGTTAGGGTTTATTCTGTTGAAAAATGGACCAAACATTATCACTGATGCTTCTACAGTACAGATATTAATTCAGTCCAGAGTACCCCTTTAACAGCTATGTAAGGGTTTGCACTGTTATTGTTTGCACATTGATTAAACGTTTTCATATTATTACACATGACTAGCCTAGTTATGTAATGAAGGGAGATGGGACTTCTGGGAAAGACTAGCTAGGCTACAGCCTATACAGCTATGGTTGTGTCTGAAGAGTTCTACTATTGAGAGTTATAGATCTATTTGTTGTTTATCTAAAACTATCCTGTTTGAAGTCTTGTTGTTCTCCTGGTTATTATTCTGGACCTTTTCAGCTATAGGACCAAACTGTTAGGACTAGATACCATGCCGAAGTCATGTAGTGTTACAGCCCCGGGAGGGGGGGGGGTCGCTCTCCACATGGCCTGCTACGCACCCGCGTCCAGTAAAAGCGTCGAAAAGGGTCCCGTTTCAGGCACTCTGGTGTCATCGACGTCTTTGGCAAAAAGGGTTGCATTTCAGCACCATTTCGCTGGTAAATCGCCTATAAGGGTAGCCTTTTCCTTCTCTTCACGCCATTTAGGGTTGCCAATTTGGTTATGAAGATTACGCCATTTAGCGGTGCAAATTTAAGGGTTGAAAATTTTGGGCAAAGTTGAGGAGACCCGGGAGCAGTCCTAAGCCATAAACACCATGAAGGGCTTAAGGGTGGCAAAATAATTCTCGCACACACCGGCCAGCGCAGCACTTATGAGAGTTAGCCCGTACAGTCCTCGCTAGTCTCTTACACCCAGCTCTTAGGCAGTACCCGTTTCCTATACTACATGCCCACAGGTCACAGAGGATGCTATGCTATTATGTTCCGGGCCTGTTTGAAGCTACTAAAGTACTAGGCTTGGCTTGCAAACAAATGAATATGATCATGGACCCAAGTCCATGATATGAATAATGTATTTTTCAACACTTAAACTGGTATGGATTCCATTTTTTCAAGTTTTGATAAAAATTAGTAAAACGAATGGTAAGTGATTGATGCATGTCAAGGCAAGCAACTTTTTTCACTTACTGTCATATTTTAGGCTAAAAGATGGGCATTCAAAGAGGCTAAGAGAGGTGTCCTTGAGAATGAGAGTATCATGTTGGCCTTACTTTCAATAACTTTGCAATTTATACCTGTTGTATGGCAGTGAGTCCAAACTTCGCGCGTGTCCATACTTCGCGGACGGTCATTATCTAAAAAACTAGCCAATATCCTTAAAATCTGACATCATCAACGTGAAAAGCGACCTAAAATTACCCTTTGGTGTAAATTTCTTTAGGATGAGTTCAGTATTCATGAAAATATTGGCAAAAGATCGGCAAATTTGTCACCGTTAGCGCCCGTTTTGAAGAAATCTGATATTCTCAACAAGCATCACGATATCACCATTTTGCAAGCAGAAATCATCAAAAATGTGAGTTAAATGTGGTACTAACCGATTCTATAACATTTTGCCATCAATCTGATATAAATATTTCACTTTTTGAGCTTGAGTTTTTGTTTAAATGTCCACAAAAACTTTGGTCCGCGAAGTTAGGTCACACTTTTTCTGAACGGTTTTCCAGCACAGCGCGCATTCGCCGATCGGAATAGATTTTTGAGATCGCGATACCGGCGAATCCCCTTGACCTACTTTAAATTTTCGTCCATGATTTTATAGTTTACGATCTTGCCGTCAATGTGGTAACTATTTCTTGAATTGGTTTTGTATAAATTATGAATATTTTGTGAAAAAATTTAAGCCTGATGAATATTTTTGAAAAGTGCGCGAAGTTTGGACACCCCATCATACTAATTTAACATCAGTCATCGATTATGGTATCAAATTAATTGATTTTGATGTTTATATGATGGGGGGACCTAAAGCTACGCACTTTGTTTTCAAACAATAAAAACTATCCCAATTTTAATATTTCAACAAATATCTTTCACTAATTTGTGGCAAACATTCTAAAGATCATTAACCAAGAAGAAAATATCGCAAAACTCACTAATACGAAAATCCCGCCGTGTTTTCCGAACACCTCTTGATTTCGCCACCCGATGTAGAAGGGGTCCTAAAGCTACACACTCGATTTATCATGCAAACAAATAGTATTTCCTGTGCCTCAATTTCTAAAATATATTCATATTATCATAGGATAAAATGAAATTTAAGCGAATATAACTCCAAAATTCCGAAACAGTTAATGGTTTTCTCTGCATTTAGAGATTTACTTCAGCCTCTGTAGAAAAAATTGAATAGGAATCGTTCGTCACTCTGCAGTCACAGTTCCACACACAGAGTGCGCATTTGCCATAAAAACTACATGCGCGATGAGTGGTGCGTAGCTTTAGGACCCGCGCAGCTTTAGGACCCCCTACCATACCACTTCGGCATTAACTTAGGGGATATCCCTGCTCACACCACGTCTTGGGGTGGCTTTTCTCATGGGTTACGCCATTTAGGGTTGCAATTCTGAGGTTGTTGGACACGGGTGGGTAGTAGTCCATGTGGAGAGTGACCCCCTCCCCCCCCCCCCCCCCCCCCCCCCCCCCCGTTACACCGCCAGTGGTTGTACGGCAAGTCGAAAAGAGCCATAAATTATTCAATTTTATTCGCCCCACTACCTATATGTAGCTGGTACAAAAATGTTTAAACGGTTGTTTTCGACTCGGCCGTAGAGCAAATATTACTGAGTTATCAGTCAAGGACATGGCAAAGAGCCACGTCGCGGAACTCCATTCTTATTCTTGACTAGCCCGACCAGACCCCAAGGCCATACATAGCACGAACACTTTCGCGTATTGCCCCCAGCGTACCGGGCTGCGTGATATGATCAGTGCAGAGCGACTGGACCTCAAATTAATGGAACTTGGTCTTGGAAGAGAACCACGCGACGTAAAATTGACCCGTTAATATTCCCCAAATATTTGAAAATAGTGCATGTGATTTACGTATTTTTTATAATCTCTGTATTTTCATTAATTACAGGTCTTCATCATCAACGATGGCTTACCTATGGTCTCTGTTTCCTATTTTGGAAAGTTGAATAAATCTTTCTTCAAGAGTTTATAATGTCTCGCCATTGCTCAGAATGCGGCAGACGACATTTTCTCGATATCACTGAAGAGGGAGACAATCTACTTTTGATAACGGTCATTTCACCCGACTACTGCTGCTCACAACGAAAACGAGGTCTATAATATTTATTTATGTTTAGTCTATAGGAAGAAATTAAATAACGACATTGACTTTGAAAAGAATTTTGAAAAAAAAAACGCTAATAAACTAAATAAAGGGAGATATTCTCCGACATTTTGTTAAAAGGGAGTGTAAGGGGATTTCCATTGTTCTAGTGATAATAATTTGAATTTTAAAACACAAAACGGTTATTCCCGAGCTGGACAGTCCGCCCCCCCCCCCCCCAAAAAAAAAAAAAAAAAATTACATGCCAATATTTTCATCTTTCTTTTCTCATAAACAGCGGTGGTATTTGACATCACATAACATCACTGGAACCAGTAATCTTTGTGAGCAAATAACACTGCCACGTAACATTTTCTCCACATGTTCATAGTTTTTCCCCTTGTGGTACCCGCATCATGCTGTAAATGTTATTCCATTTGAGGGTAAAACAACAGTCCTGTGGTTCTTATGATGATTAAAGGATCATGAAGCGTAATGTCAAAGAAGAAATTCTCTTTTGAGAGAAAGAGAGGATCGAGAGTAAACCCATACACACACAATTAAAATTCAATAAATTACCTACAGGTAGATGTCAGTGTTTTCTTTTTTTTATTCATCTGATTTTTTTTTTGCCCTTCTTGAAGTAAAATAAATCAATAAGAATAAAACAAACTATCCCCCCTCCTAGAAAGACCTTTTTATTTATCTATTCATGTACTTTGGTATCAACTAGTAAAATGGTTATTTCTTTTGTTGCGAAAAAACTTGAATATTCTAAATATTGAGACTCATTTTGTTTATTGAATATGTATTGAAATAAGCCCGCTCTCCTGCTGCTATATAGTCATAGTTTATCCAGTAAATCCTATTTTTGTGAACTGTGAGAAAAACGTATTTTACTGCCCAAAATGTTACAATGTTCATCATAACTACTTGAAAATCGATAGTCATTATTACGCAATTATTAAGATTCATTGTAATGAGAGATAAAACTTCATCATTCTTCAGAGAAAGGTCAATGGACAAGTTTTGCTTCATACCACAGTAAACCATCCTATCTAATATTTCATGAATTGATTTCATCGTATAATGTAGAATGATAGTAATAACGATGATGAAGGTGATGATTATAAATGAATAATAATAACGTTTTATTTAACCAGGGTAGCCACTTTAGTCAGGAAACTGCTCTACCAGCGGGCCCTGCATAACATGATATGTTATTATTACCCTTCTCCAATCTAAATGCTGAGCGCCCAGCAAGAAGGCAGAAGGTCCCATTTTGTCTTTGGTATGACTTGGCCGAGGATCGAACCCACGATTATTCACCGTTTGCATTTATACATGCCTAGATAATTATTATGCAGAATATCATTACATTAAAAAAAATACCTTGAAACTTAAATCCCGGGGGGATGGGGGATATATCCCCCCCCCCCCAATTTTCGAGGAGGGGGGGATGGCCTGTACAAACATCCCCCCACTTTTTACGAAAGAAATGAAGAAAAAAATCAAAGAGATAATTGTTTTATTGGTGAAAATTCTTCCTAAAATACCGCTTAACAAATAAAACAATATTATTGAATCATAAAATGCAAATAAAGAGCCAGTTCACCATTTCCAAACGAAATACTTATGACCTTATTATAACATTGAAGAGAAACCCCCGTTTCTTCCAATTCATCCATGTTGGGGTCTTTGGGAAGGAATTAAGATGGAATGTCAAAAAAAATTGAATGTAATCCTAATAAAACCATTAAACCATCATGGGGTAAAAAAGATAATAATACTGGAGGGGTATTTGCCCTATGGACATACAGTGACGTAACTACGGGGGGCATGGGGGCACATCCCCCCCCCCCCCATCGGCTGACCAAAAAAAAAAACGGGGAAAGGGGAAAAAGGAGAAAAGAGGGAGAAAGGAAGAGAAACGTAGTGGGAAAGAAGAAAATATTATTCATTATAATGTTATATTATATTATAATTATGTTATGTTACATTACATAAGAAACATTTTTATCATAACTTTATGAAACATAATTTGCCCAGGGCCTACGTCTTCATTGTTTCTGGTGCTCGCATTGTCTGTTTAACGTGATATATAATCCTGTTGTACTAAAACATCCCGTTTTCAAGTCAATATAAACCAAATATATTTCCTAGCACTTGAGTTATCATTGTTTTATGTAGTGACATATGCTTCTTTTTCATGACTCAAAAAGTGATTGCCCAATGTTAAGGTCTTCGTATGTCCGTGATTACGTTCGCATCAGTGGATTGGTGAGATATGTCTGCTTTTCATGAATTCCTAAAATCAGTCCTTAAAATGTCCCTTCTTCTGATCTGAATATCAAAATTTTTCAGCTCGCGCTTCGCTTGCATCATTTGGTTAATGAAATACGTATGGTCCTAGTTAATTCCTACAAAAAAAACCTTAGAATACCCCACTTCAGGTCTGAATTATTTAAATTTTCAGCTCGCGCTTCGCGCTCGCATTGTTTAGCGAGACAGGTACCTATCATGATTACACAAATTTGATTATAATGTCCCTTTTTAGGTGTGAATATAAAAAAATTTCAGCTCGCGCTTCGCGCTCGCATTATTTGATCAGTGAGATACATATCAGTTTAATGACATTGTCCTTAAAATGTCTCTATTAGGTCAGTAAAACTGGCAACTGAGCGCACTCACTCAGTGATTCAAAAATTTTGCTGGTGCCCCCCCCCCCCAATGCCGTGACCCACGGTACGCCACTGTGGACATATCAATGGCAATTGCTTGTATATTTAAAAACATGATTGCAAAAAAATGCCAAAATATTTCAGTCATCCATCCCACCCATCAACACGGATTTACGCCAGTGTATATATGTATATGTATTTTTGTGTTATTTAGTTTTTTTCTTTTTTTAAATCTTATTTATTTATTTTATCCCCTTTTAGGGTGGTTGTATACACCACTCCACTTGGAAATTTTTTGCAACCCCCCCCCCCCTCCCGCTGTATAAGCCCTTGTTTCATAAAAAAGGCGTTCGTCAGCATGGTCGACAACAATTTCATGTTTCAAATTCCGGTTCAATTTAATTCGGCAAATTAAACGAATGAAAATGACAAGAAACGCGTTATTGCAGTTCTAGCTTTAAAAAATAACTGTATTACCTTCATTGCATTTTCATATAATTTTATAGGGCCTTCTCTCCCTATTTCCACCTGGTTCCGATTTGGTGAGCTTTAAATATTTTGAATAAATCTGTCATTTTTAGTCTACGCTGAGGCTCCATCATCATTGGGCTGTGTGACATGCCGGGTCAGACAGGCCAAAGTCATTTTCTCGTAAATGAATGAATAAACCACCAGCATGAAGATCCACGGGTCCACAACAGTTCAGCATTGAGAGTGAGAAAAAAAGAAAAACATAACAACAACACGATTCAGCAAAATATAATCGTCACCGAATCGTCCCTGGCCAAAATATGTTTCTTCTTTCTTTCCAGTTTATTTTCAAGATCGATGCCGGGACCCTGCCCCGGCCAATGCAATTATATGGAGGTGTATTTACTGAGAATGATCAATTTCCGATGTATGTAATATTAATCATATCAACTGTGTTTTTCTCGGCTGTTTTGTCTTGTTTTTTTATTTAGATAATGTTGTACAATACTGATACATAGACCCAACGCTATTCATGCTCTGAACACAACCCCACAACTCATAAACTGCTTATTGTATTCCCTTTAATATAGCTTCCCTCCCTCCAATCACATTTATCATCAATAAGTTTAGATCTGGCACGGTTTCATTTCAACTTCTTCACAAACATATTTTTGTCCACTGGGCATTATTTTACTGGCTGCTCATCTTATATGGCAACCCTCCCCTTCATTTTCTTCAGAGGAAATGCACTTCTCCATCTGCTACGATAAAGATTAAATTGTCTAAATCCGATGTTTTCCTACATCTGCTTGCCCCTTGCAATGAACCGACAATAATGTCAAAATAGCTAAAGAGATGCTGTTTTCAAATTCCACCAATGCCCAAGGAAGATGAACACAGAATTACAATAAAACGTGCCGGTTCAAAGATTTTGAGTTTTTCAGCACATTGTAAGCTTATATTTCAGACTGTTTTCCTGTATATTATTTCCGAAACCAGCATCACAAGCTGTTCTTTGTATATATTTCTTCGAATTAATTTTCTCGTTTTTCTTCTTTCTCTCATTCTTTTTCTTTCTTTCACTTTCTTTTCCGTTTTCCCCTTTTCCTTCACTTTTGTTTCCAATGGCAAAAGGCACGCTTATGTTCATGACTCTTTTACTAATCGTTTAATAAGCATAAATCACCTGTCGTATCTGCATTGATCCTATAATGGTATCAGAGCCTCTTGCCAATGGGCAACGCTACTCTGGGCGCATTTTCTTGACTTATTCCGCTGGTTTCTTAAAAACCTGTCATGAGGTGCCGATATTCTGCTGGGCAAACCCTTCTCTCGAGTAAAGGGTCTGAATTGCAGCCTACTGATGCCTTGTTTACTGAAGGCCCTCTCGCTAGAAACAGCTAGTTTTGTATGTGCTAGTATTTGCGTGGAGACACACTTGTTGATCAAAGTTTCAATCAGGGTCTGTGCCTGCAGACTAAGAAGCCGAAGTCATCAGAATAATGTGTAAAGCAAACTGTGCCTTGTTTGTGTTGAAATTTTTTTTTTATTCTATTTGATATATTTTATAAGTTTTTGGTTTATTTTGTAGATAAAAAATGATGTAAAACTTCCATGCATACTTTCCACTTGAAAGTAAAGTCGATTTTCTACATTGATTTAAGTACCCTAATCTCGTCTCTTCAGGTTCTATGTATTCAAGCAGCGATATTTCTTGTCTTACTGTAAAATTCGATCTACTGACCTCTATTGTAAAAATAAAAATCTACATGTATAAGCAAAATAAGATTTTTATATTCTTAGAACTGTGTCTACTTCTCTGTCTGCATGATGCAGGTTACTCATGTTTTCTTAAAGGTCAAGTCCACCACAGTAAAATGTTGATTTGAATAAATAGAGAAAAATCAAACTAACATAACGCTGAAATTTTTATCAAAATCGGATGTAAAATAAGAAAGTTATGACATTTTAAAGTTTCGCTTATTTTTCAAAAAACAGTAATAATTATGCACAACTCAGTGACATGCAAATGAGACAGTCGATGATGTCCCTCACTCACTATTTCTTTTATTTTTTATTGTTTGAATTATACAATATTTCATTTTTTACAAATTTGACAATATGGACCAACTTTACTGAACCATATATTATTACACAATGCTAATTCCATATTTTCAGGGAAGAATTATTGTTGTTTCACTTGACAATGAGGAAAAAATTAGAATATTTCATATAATAAAATACAAAAGAAATAGTGAGTGGATGATGTCATCAGTCTCCTCATTTGCATACCGACCAGGATGTGCATAATTTATAACTCTTTTGTGAAATTAAGCGAAACTTGAAAATGTCATAACTTTCTTATTTTACATCCGATTTTGATTAAATTTTCAGTGCTTTGTTTGTTGGATTTTTCTCTTTTTATTCAAATAAACTTTTTGTTGGGGTGGACTTGTCCTTTAATTCCACCCTGCCGCCATTCGATATTCCCTTTATACCACGAAAATCCATCTCGATTTATTTTCTTTATCAGAATAGACAAAATTGTTTTTTTTTTTCAAATCCCTAAAATAGTAGTTTAAGATTAAGATTAGTCAAATGGAATCGATTAAAATGAAAGAAAATGTGAATCATAGTATACTTTATGATATTATGTAAAGATTGCCTGTTCGTTTGTTTATATATTACAACTTACATTTCGATACACTGTTCTTGTGTTTGGATAGATAGCGATTATTTAGTTTATAGAATGTTATGCAGTGGATACAACAGCATACTTATACAAATTCATTTAACGGAGTATGTAGAGTATATATTACGCTCTATTTATACTTATTAAATTTAGCCAATTTCACATCGAAGCACCAGCTTTGTCCCCTGATGAAGTCAAGTATCCAGAAATAGTTCTTCTTGGTCTGATGTATTGGTAATGTGCTGACGAAAGTTTTTGAAAAACACTATTTTAATACTTCCGCCTTACGACCTAAACAAGGCAACTTTCTCAAAGAATCTCTGTCATCAAAACTTATCAACCTATAGCATAACGGTTCTCTCGAAAGCAAATGTCCTGAGAGATTATGGTGGAGAGGAGGGCGCTAGGTTGAGGATATTGCAGGAGGGGCAAAGTTGTGCTCAAGTTTTGTTCTTATGGAAGCCAAGACGAGGAGGGTGTAACCATGGAGTTAATAGCTCTATGGTGTAACTATACTACATATAGGCCTACGTGATGTAATGGGGAAATATTCTTGTTCTTCTCTTCTTCTTCTTCTTCTCCTTCTTCTTCTTCTTCTTCTTCTTCTTCTGATGATGATGATGATGATGACGACGACGACGACGACTATGATGTATCGTTATATAACTTGTTACCAGTACAATCAATAAAATATGAGCATTTGAAACCTAGCAGTAATAAGTACCAACGCTTCATAATATCAACTTGTCAGAAGAGTGCAATAACCGTATTTTGTATGTTTTATGTCGGATATAACATTTTGTTTATATTTCCATAACTATGTTATCAGCTTAAAATACATGTAAAAAGGCTGAATTCCTTATGTTGCTGATGTAATGAAAGTGTATTGATTATTTCAAAGTTGAACAAACCATCCTGTCCTACTAACATGTTACACGCAAGATGTGCACTTTCAGGCAAGCAAAAATCTGGAACTGTATATTAGTATTATTTTCGATAGATGGAGATATGGACTCATGCGAACAGAAATAGCACAACTGATGAAGAAAGCGGATTTTTTTTCTGATTTCACATTTACTTTCCCAAATACGATGAACAAAATATACTATTACTACAA
Organism: Lytechinus pictus; assembly: GCF_037042905.1. Lineage (NCBI taxonomy): Eukaryota > Metazoa > Echinodermata > Echinoidea > Temnopleuroida > Toxopneustidae > Lytechinus > Lytechinus pictus. The sequence goes on along the minus strand of NC_087247.1, from coordinate 43,608,559 downwards.
CTACTTCTATATTATTATTACTACTACTACTACTACTACTATACTACTACTACTACTACTACTACTACTACTACTACTACTACTACTACTACTACTACTACTACTACTACTACTACTACTACTACTACTACTACTACTACTACTACTACTACTACTTCTGCTACCACTGGCGGATCCAGGGGGGCACAGCCGGCCCGTGCCCTCTTTTAAGAGGCACAATTAAAATTTGTAATGTAAAAATGCAGTTAAAACAGAAGTGTGTCTCCCCCCCCCCTTTCGAAAGTGAAGCCTTTTGTTTTTGCTTGTCAAATTTTTCCTCGGGAAAATGTGCCCCCCCCCCTTCGAAAAATCCTGGATCCACCCCTGCCTGACTACTACTACTACTACTACTACTACTACTACTACTACTACTACTACTACTACTACTACTACTACTACTACTACTTCTACTACTACTACTACTACTACTACTACTACTACTACTACTACTACTACTACTACTACTACTACTACTTCTACTACTACTACTACTACTACTACTACTACTACTACTTCTACTACTACTACTACTACTACTACTACTACTACTACTACTACTACTACTACTACTACTACTTCTACTACTACTACTACTTCTACTACTACTACTACTACTACTACTACTACTACTACTACTACTACTACTACTACTACTACTACCAGTTGCGTAACGTGGGTCACGGCATGGTGGGCACCAGCAATATTTTTTTGCTAAGTATACTGACCTAATAGAGACATCTTAAGGACAGTACCATTAAACGAGTGTCACTGATCAAATAATGCGAGCGCGAAGCACGAGCTGAACATTTTTTATATTAAGACCTAAAAAACGGACATTATAAGCAATTTTTTGTAATAATGATACGTAATTGTCTCGCTAAACAAACAATGTGTGCGCGAAGCGCGAGCTGATTTTTTTGTATATATTGACCCCAAACAGGGACATTTTAAGGACTATATTTTAGGAATCCATTAAGAGTAAACATATCTCACCAACGTCATATCTTAATGCGAGTGCCAAGCGCTTGCTGATTTTGTTAGAATTACATCTAAACACATGAAGCACTTGTAGTCATAGTGATTAACATACGCATGTCACATACACATCTCATTAATCAAATATGGCGAGCGCGAAGCGCGAGCTGAAAATTTAGGAAATTCAAATCCGAAGAGGGGCATCTTATGGCTTGTTTGTAGGAATTCACTAAGACCATACGTATTTTACTAACCAAATGATGCGAGCGCGAAGCGCGAGCTGAAATTTTTTTATATTCAGATTAGAAAAAGGGAAATTTTAAGGACTGATTTTCAGAATTCATGAAGAGCAGACGTATATCACCAATCCACTATTGCGAACGTTAGCACGGACAGGAAATGTTTTATATTAAGACCTTAAAATTTGGCAATCACTTTAAGTAGTCATGAAAAAGAAGCATATGTCACTACATAAAACAATAATAACTCTAAGTGCGAGGAAATATATTTGGTGTATATTGACTTGAAAACCGCAGGTTTTAGTACAACAGGATTATATATCTCGTAAAACAGACAATGCGAGCACCAGGAACAATGAAGACATAGGCCCTGAGCAAATTATGTTTCATAAAGTTATGAAAAAAACGTCTCTTATGTAATATAACATAACAATTATAACTATAATGAACAATAATTTCTTCTTTCCCATTACGTTTCTCTTCCTTTCTCCCTCTTTTTCTCCTTTCCCCCGTTTTTTTTTCGGGGGGGGGGGGTGGGGGGGCACGGGCCCCCCGTAGTTACGCCACTGACTACTACTACTACTACTACTAATACTACTGCTACTACTGCTACTACTGCTATACTGCTACTATACTGCTACTACTGCTACTACTACTACTACTAGCCCAGGCTAGGCTAGGGCAGTTCATCACAGGCATGCCATCGGGTAAGGTCGTCCATTTTATAATCATGGAGCTCCATGTTACAATCATGGAGCTCATAGCTGCATGTTACAATCATGTCTCTGTAAGTTAGAACATGGAGAACCGCGTCCTTTGCCTACCGCTCTGGCCACAAACAGTATACTACTTCCGATAAATATTTATAGTTCGATTTTTTTTTTCACTAACTCCAAACTCATACAAATACATCAATACGATCTGAAAAATATAGTTTAGAATAGTATAGAATAGTAGAATGGTATGTCGCCTTCTCAAGACGACGGGTCATAAGTCAGTCACGATGAGGGAATTGATGATTAGCCTTGACAGAGGAATGACTAAGGTCAAGGTTTCATTCATGGGGAGGGACAGCAGGAGAGAAGGCTGGAGGTGATTGACCATCTGGACATAGATTCTGGGAACTGCTAATCAATATTGTAATGATGCATCATCTTCGTTGTTAACCGTTATCACAAGCGAATGATTTATGGATATTGAAGGGAGTTCGTGCATTTCCTTGATCAATCGTATACAGTAGGGCGCCTATTCTGAACTCGGGTTTAAATCAAACCCTGGTTTAAAGTTGTGGTTTAACTATGGATAGCAAATTGGGGCACAAATCCCTAACAGTAAACATTCAATTTATTAACTCATTTGACACTCAAATTGCTCATAATTGTCTGGGAATGATAACTGAAGTATTTTGAAGTATTTTTCTTCATTATGAAAGCAAAAGCAAACAAAATAGTAAACATATTTATATATATAATTTTAGCACAGAGTTAAATCGTGGTCTATACCTGACTTCAAAATACGGGCCTAGGTATCGCAATTAGTCCAGCACGTATGTTGACGTCATTTACCCTTGACGTCATGTTATTTTTACCCTTCCAACACGTCTATAGAGAATTTACTGTATTCCATGTACTTCCGGCAAAAAAAACTATTGTTATTACATCTCAGAGTGTGGATCATCAAATCTTGTTTCAATAAGATTAGCAGTTGGTTACATCAGCACAATAAAATTATTTTAAAAAAGTAATTGGCATTTTACATTTCTTCTTTCTTTTATGAAGTTACACAGGTTTGAAAGTTTTCACCAAGATTTCGGCGGCAATATCAAACATAAGATTACAGGCATTGACAGTTTTGTATCCAATTAATAATATCGCAATGATTATCATTACCATTATGACTATCAAGGAAACGTTACAAATGGAATGACATTTTGCGGGGTTATATTATTGAACTTTTCTTTTGAAAGAAAATTGATATCATCCATTTCCTTTCCAAGAATATAAGATGAATTGAAACCACGTCTCGTGATCCGGGATACAGACCCGTTGTCATGGTAACCCTATCTAAGCACGTTCTTCTTCTCGACAGACAGACAGGATGGTGTCTCGTCAACAGTTTCCTCCGTTTCGAAACTGGTGTCCTCTTCCTCTTATTACATCTTTTGAAGTCCATCTGGTTACCATGGCAATCATTCTTCGAGGTCCTAGTTCAAGGACAGTTCTCTAAATCCCGGTTTCCTTTATTCCATTTCTTGACCAACACGTACAGAAGGTGCTCTTATCACCTGCATTTCACATATGAAAAAAAAGGGACTCTCAAGATTGAGACACGGCGGCGGGGGGGGGGGGGTACACTCCTCTGAATTTAATTGTAAATCTCAACACAAAAATCCGGAGACTAACAATGTGAGTTGACAAGTAAAACATAAGAATATAAATACAAGGAGGAGGAGCCGTGGTGTAGTGGTTCTGACTCTCGCCTTGTGAACAGAGGGTCGTGTGTCCGAATCCCACCGCGGTCTGGCGTCCTTTGTCAAGGCGTTAATCCACACTTTGCCACTCTCGACCCAGGTGCTAAATTGGTACCCGGTAGGATGTGAAAGTCATTGTAGCTTGTCCAGTACTGTGTGCGCCTCACAGGCGACTGACTGGAATACTCCCCAGGGAGTGGAGAAGTGCACATATTGTGTGTGGGAATGACTGATTGAATCCGATGACCGGGGTAATAATATATCTGTAAAGCGCTTAGACACGTCGTTCCGATGTATTAAGCGCTATATAAAAGCGGATTATTATTATTATACAGGAGACGAAATAATGCAGAAGGGTTCATTGATTTTAGTCAAAAATACATATAAACATAAAATTAATGATGAGTAGAAAAGTTATAGTAATAATTGATGGCATTTGATAAAAGTCTCAACAAATATTTTAATAGTTTTTTCATCGCAAATCTGTAGTATATTAAAAAATGATTTTAAAAGAATAAAAACACTGAGTTAAGATTAGAATTGAAACAACCTTAAATCTATCCATCTCCTTTAGGAATATAAAGTTAGTGAACCTATAGAAATATACGATTTGACAAATCAGTGTCATTTATTTTAACAATCATTGTAATTAGTTTACCGTTTGCCAAATGATGACCGTATGTACAAATATTTCAAATGCCTATGAAAAAGGTCAACGAGGAGAGTGAGGGAAAGAAGCGAACAAATTGTATTGGAATGGCGCTTTTCTTATTTTAAATCACAGAGATATATTTATCTAACAGTTAAGCTACAGAAATTGAAGGATCTCGTGCACATATTGTGAAATTTGGTAAAGTTTTGCAATGAAAGAAATAGTTTTTGGTTTAAATAAAAATTGGAGATGGGTAATTGCTCCCTATACCCACTCTGCATGCCGTTGTCCCACAAACCCATAAAAAAGTAGAGTTATCTTTAATATCACCAATAACCAGATTGTGTGAATTGGCAGAAGGATATTCCGGCTTCAGGTGTTGACCTCTTTGTTTTCTGTCAAGAATGCGAGTAATCTCTGTCAATTTCCCTTTCGTTTGGTTTCGTATCTGTATTAATCGGGGCGTCATGTTTGATGATGGGCAGAGGGGCGAATACATTACCCCCACCAGTGGCGTACCTAGGATTTTCCACAGGGGGGGGGGGCAAAACCGTCCGCCAAAAAATTTGACAAGCAAAAAAAAAAAGGTCTTCAATCACAAATAAAGGATTTCAAGCTAGTCAGGGGGGCAATAAAGGTCTTCAAGCTCGTCAGGGGGGGGCAAAAAGGTCTTTCAAGCTCGTCAGGGGGGCAGGAATACGTCTTTTGCATGGGTTGTGGCTCGTCAGGGGGGCAGACTGTCCCCCCCCCCCCCGTAGGTACGCTAGTGATCCCCACAAAGAAAGTCAATTTCATCGTAATAGTACGTGGAAATCAAATTCAGTTCTGTACCATGTTAAACTGTATTTCAATACGGAATGGTGGTGGGAAGTTATGAAAATTGAGGGTCATGAAGGAGAAGAGGTGGCCGTAACCCTTCCCCGAGCCCTAACGATTACTCCTTTCTGAACAAACTTATAAAGCACATCACAAGCGTTGGCTGAAAACGTTTGACTCTTTTTTTTTAAATGGGCGTGGTTTATTTGGGGGTTACAGTTGAATCGGATATGAAAGAGGCAATGTACGTGCCGGGACTGGCTTTGGGTTTTCAATTAAGATTTGTCAATTTATCAGAGATTTATCGACTATCGAAAACTCTTGGGAATGGATCTTAGATCTCTTGCAACTGTGCCCTTCCAGCTTTTTCTTTAAAGATGGAGAAGGAAGTTGCACTCCTCGTAAAATAATCGGATATATCAAAAAGACATTGCATGAAAACAATACTGGCCTACGACCTGCCCCGACCTGCATATAGTTATTTTGATTTTATTCAGCAACAAATGAAAATTAAGATTACCATTGTAGTTCCCATAATCGACGACAGATTTACAATAATACACGTAATGTTACATAATAAATTTATATAACATGACCAGATGGCGTCTGCCCTTACAGATTCCTCATCAGGAAATAAAGACACAACTCGAAACTAACGAAGCTGTTTAATTGTATAGGTCAGTGTCTTCTATCATGGAAAACTCTGATTACTTTGCCATCTTTTTATCTTTTTGATTTACTTAACCAGAATAAAGCGTGCATGAGATCTATGTAGTATATATATAATTGAAAACCAAAATCAATCATATACATTTTTTTACCTAATTAATGATGTTCAACTAAAAATATATATGGTCACAGGATACAACGATTCACCAACTAATTTTACGAATTCTTAATGTTGTGGACTTTTAGTCTGAAATTCAAATATCGTTTACTAGTAAGTTTACAGATAAATCCGGGAATTTCGTTCATTTTATTTGTTTTGAGCAATCAATATAGGGGCGGGACCACAGGGAGGGCAGGAGCGACAGCCTCCATATAATTTTCAAGTATAGTGAAACAAAATAAAGAAGAAAGAAGGGTGGAAAAAGAAGAAGAAGAAAGTGTATAAAAAAAGAGATCTAGACGATGTAACACTACCACTAAAACGACATCACACCGGTCAAATTTTTTTTTTTACACAGGCACAAGCGCACTTTTTTTCAGTATCAAATTCAATATATAATGTATATAATTACATCTAATTCTTTGTTAGTTTCTAATCTTTAATTTCTGATAGGGTATCTTTTAGTCTAATAACTTGGCCTTTATTTGAACTTCTTATACTCTTGATCACTGACCTATCAAAGGTTGAACTTCCGGTATTAAAGGGAAAGAGCTTAGCATCTGCGAAACCCATCCATTCTGAAAAAAAGAAAGAATACAACGATTTTGGTTCTTAAATGATTGTGAAGCTGTGGGTTCAAAAGGGAATCGTTAGTTGTTTGACTGGCAATGGGTGTATTATTCTTTCCTCGTTTTCTCAGGGCCATGACCCGAAATTCAAGTTCGAATTCGGATCAACGATCCTAATTACTACAAGTTGTATGGGGTGCTGAAACATAAAACAATAGAAATTTTACAAAATGCGTGATTAACTCTGTACAAAATGATATCCTTCTTATCAAAACTGAAATGAACGAAATATATCTATAACATGAAGTGGATTTTTGTTGTATAATTGAAACTTATTATCCTATTTTTGTCTGAATGCGATTGTTGTTATTTGTCGGATCCAGACCCCCTACTCTCAAGTCGACCTTTCTTTTCTCCGTTCTGATTGCTTTTCAAGAGAATATAGGGGCGTGGTCCCCTTGTGATTCAAAAGGTATCTGAATCATATTTTGCTTTAAATAATGCTAATGTAATAACTGCATTCACACTTTCACAAAAACACCCCTTCCTCCTCCTCCTCCTCTTCCTCATCATTAATTTGATTTCTTCTTCTTATTCTTCTTCTTTTTCTTCTTCTTCCTCCCGTTTCTTCTTCTTCCTCCTCCTCCTCCTCCCCTCCTCCTCTTCCTCCTCTTTTTCTTCCTCCCCTCCTCCTCTTCTTGTCCTTCCTCCTCTTCTTCTTCCTCCTCCCCTCCTCCTCTTATTCTTCCTCCTCCTTTTTTTCTTGTTCTTTTTTTCTAGTAGTCCCAGAACTCCCATATTCCTTTTATTGATCCTGCTTTATTTTCACAAATAATATAGCACCCAGATTTTTAGATTGTAGCATTTTTATTGTGAATTTTGAGACCAACTTGGCGAAATAATACTCAACCATTTCATCATGTTCATAATTCATACTCATCATAAAAGGAAATTGGGGTTCCATTTGAATAAATACCGAAACGGAATGATGTATTCCAGACGAATTTCACTGAAACTTCTTGCCTATGGTTGTTCACATTCTTTCAAATTTTAGAGTTCAACAAATGCGATTTTTTTAATGGTTTGGTCATGCATGCATGGAGCTATAGCTCCATAGTTTGATATTACAGGGACGTATTTAGGGCTATTCTCATACGCCTACTTGGATGCATTATGTTATAGCTCCATACTGAATGTTTGTAATTGATTTGACTATATCACTTACTATACACAATGTCCGTTGACACAAGATTCCTTTCTTTGGAAAACAGAAACACTGTAAAAATGATTCACAAGTGTTTTTAGGAATGAAATAAGAGATTTAACAGCTTCGCTATAATTCTGCCGAACTATAATGGACCGTAGGCATGGTCATGCTGATTGAAATGCCGAATCATGGAGATTCTTTCCCGGATCTTCCACATTTCCAATCCACTTTTGTCCAATCAGCAATAAACTACATTGTGGAGCAATTTTTTGTTCTATAATGAGTAAGGAATTGGGAAATAAAAGAAAGCCCCCCCCCCCTAATATACGGGGTGGGATACACGAAGGGGAGGTGACACTAGTTCCACTGGTCCCTAAATTTCGGGGGCTTGTGTAGGTCCCTCAAAGGTCCGCGCGCCCCTCATCCGAGTACAACCCAAATCAATAATTGAATGCAAAGGACGAGTACAAAACACTTTGAAACTATACTCGACGCATTCGTCGGCATCTAATGCCATCGCTTATTTATTTATCTATTTGTTTATTTATTTATTTATTTATTTATTCACTCATTTATATATTTGTTTATTCATTCACTTATTTATTCATTTATTTATTTATTTATCTATTTATTTATTTATTTATTTATTTATTTATTGAATGTGAATTTGTATTTTTATGTGTACTAGACATAAATTAAAACTATATCGCGAAAGGTGTGGGTTTGTTTCTGTTACAAGCCTTGAAGTAACTCTCTTTTTAGCGTTATTACCTGAATTTCTCAAAGTTTATTGCCCAGAAAGCCAAAAACGGGCATTTTGCCTAACTATATTGATTTACCACAGAGATCGAAGTTTAGAGAGGCTTCTCTAGCTCATTTGAATCATTATCAGTGTCAGTAATGACGACGACGATGATGAATAGAAACGGTGATATTAATCATGATAAAGAACTAAACGAAGCAAACCAACCAACCCCAATTTCTCTCCCTCTGCAGTATATATATTTTCTCTCTCCCGGGTTCTGCCCCCCCCCCCCCTCCAGTCCCCCCTTCACTCTCTCACTATATTTTTTTTTATTTCTCTCTCTCTCTCGCTCTCTCTCTATCTCTTATTTCTTTCTTTCTCCCCCATCTCTACCTCCTTCGTTCGTAATAATATAATCATGACCATTAGGAAAATTAAGAAAACACATACTATGTTGGCCTACTTTTAAGGGTTGCTTATTGTGTTCTGAATTTATGCTATATCCAAAAAGTGTCCATTCTACATAATACTGCTTACGTTATTTCCTTTTTTCACATGATTTTTTTTCAGTGAAGTGTTGGAATGCATCCTTGTTTCAATTTGTCTTTTTCTAAATGGAAAGGGGGATACAATAAGGCACGTTTTAGTGCTAAAGATCTTATTATCCAGAATCTCCTCAAAACCCGGTCTCAAAAGAAGTATGTGAGAACTAGGTGGTATAAAAACAAAACGACTGAAAGTGATGTTCATTTTTATTCAAATCAGATGTTTGTTAAGATAAAGTCCTTTTCTCATTAATAGCAATGTACGCAGCGCCTAATCAGTACCACGTGACGTCACGAAGGTGACATCGTCCTCATGTAATATGCTCATCAAAATATTTTCTCTAGAGGGTGTTGTTGAAGAGAAGTAGCAATTATTTTAGTGCCATATGACATTGTTGATATCTAGAATAGAATGCTAACACACCCCCTCCAAAAAAAGTAGGAAGAGGGTAATGTATTTCCTCAAATCTAACCATTATTTTCTCTTTGAATATCAGTATGCCAACAATTCACAAAGCCGTTTGCTCTCAAATGTAATTTGTGTCTAATTGTTTAACTTTATTAACATATCAGTCATAGTTTCATCAACCTCTAACATTAATATACCTGTATTATAGGCCTTATTTGATTTTTGCATTATCGACAGCTAAAGAGGTTTTCCATTTGCTTTCAAATAATGTCATCTAGTTTATATTATGCTGCAACGCATTGAAATAAGGATAGTCACTGATTTAAAAAAAATTACTAGGGGAACATACTGAAATTTCTGCAAACCTTTTTTCACTCTTATCTTATGTCCATCCTGGTACTTTCCATTACCTTGTATCTGCACTTTCAAGGTCATAGAAAACCACTCCCTTCTGGAATAGATTGTCTGCCAAAAAAAATGAAAAGAAAAGAAAAAACAAAAGAGAACGGCGAATAACAGCGATGCCACTTCCCATGACCTCTTGTAGAAAAAAATGTCTGCATCATGTCAGGAAGGTCGTCCGTGTTCATTTTCATGTCTGTGTTTGTGTTTTTTCTCTCGATATATAATTTTAAAATTATTTACGCACGAACATCTTTATTTACCTCCCCCCCCCCCCCCCCCCCCCGTCCCGGCCTTGCACAAAAAATAATAAATTGCACCCACGAGTCACGTACGTACAAAGACCTCATGTTTGAAACAACTGTGCACTTTATTGACGTACATAATAAAGTTAATGAACGGATTAGGATCACATGTTGACCTGGTGAGAATAAGCCTATTGCCACCCCACACACATACACATCGACTCGAAAAAGAAATACAGGTTACTATAGGGATGTGAGGGGAAGAGATGATGAGGGAATAGAACATTGCATGCCTGGGCGTAAAAGAGAGAGAGAGGGGGATAGACGAGAGAGGAGATAAGAGAGGAAGAGAGAGCGAGGAATGGATGGAGACAGTCAGACAGATATACAGACAGACAGAGAAGGAGAGGAGAGTGAGAGAGCGAAATAGAGAGAAAGAAAGAAAGAGAGATAAGCCGTAACTTACCGTTATACACGAAAAATAAATTATTTGGAGTCATGATATAGAGAGAAGAATACAAGGCTATTCTTTATTTTAGGAATTTAGTAAATGGACTCTTTACTTTTCTTTAAAACTTATAATGTTAAACCATAATAAACAGCAAAAACAGTAAGGGGAGGTTTTTCTTCACACATTAAGAATTTGATTTAATTGATTCATATTTATAAGTATGATATTAGGTCTACATATTGTAGGCCTATTTAGATGTGAATATTGTTACAAGAACAGTGTTTCATGCTTATCGATAAAAACATATTTCGAGGAATAAGTGCAGGGGATGTAGGAAAATAGGGGAGGGGCGGACGGACGTGAGGGGCGGATCAACCAAAGGACAGAATTCCAGCATTGTCAGCAATTAGCTTCCCGCTGTTTGTGGGTGCACCCCCTACCCACGCTAAGCCCGTTTATTTTCGACGAGAAATCCGACAAAATATTTGTGGCAAGTCTCGAAAATGTGCATTTTGTTATCATGGCAGTGAAATGCATAATATCATATACCACCTGGAAAAATTACTTTGAAGGAACAGGTGTTTTCATCGTATTTTGAAGTAAGCACGTCGAACGACACGGATACCAAATTTTCTTCGAATTTTGATACAATTTTGTAAAGATACATTATTTTAAGATAATTCGCTTTGATAGACCTATCACCATGGAGAAAACCAATGTATCAAAAATAAAAATGTTACAAGAAAAAATTTAATGTGTCAATATTTTTTTATGTAAAAAGGATATAGGCCTAAACTCTGATTATCCAATTGGTGCAACCATGAAGCTATATAGCTCCATGGTGTAACAACAGTGAGAGTGGTGTATGTATTACTGCTAGTCTTTCATTGAAAAAAAAAGAGAGATCAAAGGTAAAGTGCTGTGCTTGCAAGTGACAAAACATTCTAATAAAAATTACTTTAAATCGATACAGGCCTTGATTCTTGTTTGCTTATAATTCTACATCGGCTGTATGAAGCTTTGAAGTATATAGGGGCTATTATTTTTTTTTTTGCAAGAGTTTCTGCATTTTATTCATAAATCAATGATAAATTAACATGTTCACATAATACCAAACATATAAATGAATACAATTTAAATGTGACAATTGAAGAGATACATTGTAAATAATACAAAAAAGACTGATACGTAAGCATGTGATATAGTGAATTCGGTAAAATACAGGGGCCAGCTATTATAAGCACAGAGGTGCTTGAAGCAATAGCAATGTATTAAAAATACATACTTTAGGTGAAAAATGAAGTGCATTATTAAATGCACACGATGAAGCTGGCAAGTGACCTTCTGTATTTCCAATAATGTCTGAAAATGACCATGCCTAAATCCCATCAACCTTGTTGTTGAGTGTGGGTAGCCTGGGAAAAGTTAGTCTACCAACCAAAACTTTCTATTGAATATTCGAAGCCCCATCGAAACTTCAGTCGAGGAGCAATTTGAAAGCACTCATTTATTTAGCATCGTTTTCCTACCCCGAAGAATATCTAGTTTGTAACGTTTGATTATGATATCATTTACACATTTGGTTTATCAAAGTCCTCATGGCTTTTGATGTCATAATGTATGTCAATTTAAATACGGTGAATTGGTGAATAACAATGGAAATCAAATTTCTGCGCAATGCATCCGATTAATTTCTGTCATATTCAATTTACAATCAATATTCCCTGTGTCTACATTGTAGACTATAAACATAATTTTAACCATTCTTGACACGTCAGGTAGAATTATGCATGTTGGTATCTCACCTGTTTCCCATTAATCGAGCAATTTTGGAGGAGCAACATCACATCACCCATGCAGGCAAAGTGAATTACCGTCAAGCGATAAAACATAATAAGGTGGCGCTATTGCACATTAGAATCGACGTTCCGAATTGTCTCTGTCTGTCGATTTTTTGAGCGGATCGAAGTAACGATGCGATTCCCCATCGCACCCCCTCCCCCAATCTTGCCCAAGATACTGTCGATCAAGCAATTATGTATGGGGGGTGGAGCATATATCACTGGCTCTTCTTGTAGAACAAAACAAAACGAACTCCAAAATATTAGGCCTATAGTGGCTCTTCTTGTAGAACAAAACAAAACGAACTCAAAAATATTAGGCCTATAGTGGCTCTTCTTGTAGAACAAAACAAAACGAACTCAAAAATATTAGGCCTATAGTGGCTCTTCTTGTAGAACAAAACAAAACGAACTCAAAAATATTAGGCCTATAGTGGCTCTTCTTGTAGAACAAAACAAAACGAACTCAAAAATATTAGGCCTATAGTGGCTCTTCTTGTAGAACAAAACAAAACGAACTCAAAAATATTAGGCCTATAGTGGCTCTTCTTGTAGAACAAAACAAAACGAACTCAAAAATATTAGGCCTATAGTCATTATAGGATGGGATATGGTTTTGTGCCTGCGCCACCGGTGCTGTTTCTCTAATCATGCATTTTCATTTTAAAAGCATAAACAAAATTATTTAAAGAAGACTTCTCAGTTCAATCGAGCTTTGCGCTCTTACTGACTTCTTTATCAATTCATATTGACACAGGGCCCGGGGGCTTGTGGGGCTTCAGCCTTCGCCCACTTTTTTTTCCAAAACCGTGTACAAAAACCTAAAAATTACCATTTGATTGTGACTTTTTAATGGTTAGGCCCCTTTCAAAATCGTTCCGTGACCACTGAGACAGTCCTTTTCTGGGCAGTTTATATTAAATAAAAAAAAATCAGCATGCGCTTCGCGCTGGCGTTAGTTTGTTAGAGAGAGCCATGAATAACTTTCATTCATTGCTTGTCTACTCTGTTGGACTTTGCGCTTCAGACATCCTTTTTATTCTTATTTTCTTCTACATGTATTTTTATCTGCAAATGTTAACCTTTTTGCCGATGTGAATATTGTTTTACATGATGAAAAATAAAACAAACAAACAAATCCGTATCCTGATCATAGTTTAAAAAAAGAAAATGTTGTTTAAATTCCCCCTATTGAAAGATGCTGGCAAACGTCTATCATGTTCTTTAATGATAATAATACATGTATAATTGTCTTTAATGGCCATCAATACCTCCACTTATTTATATTTTTTATTTTGATGAAATAGGCACAAGGGAATGTATCTATGTATAAAATTTTACCCTTTTTGTTGGCTTTAGATGTAATAGGCCTTCTGGGTCACGGCAATGGGGGCACATAAAAAAAGGGTCTCATATTGAGCGCGCGAAGTGAACTCAATATAGCCAGCTGGGTAGGGGGCGAGGGAAATTCTTATCCCACTCTTTGAGAGGATAATTATTCCTCTGATATATAATATTGTTATAAAAACTTGTATTTTCATGTTTGCGAGCGAGTGATACAAGCAGGCCAATATATTTCACATTCAAGCGAGTGAAGTGAGCGAGCGACTGACAAAAAGATTTTTTCAAGCATTCGTCAACTCATTTTCAATATTCTTTTGACATTTAGATAGAAACAATCGCTGACTTATAACCAACTTGTAGGCTTATAGTTTTTATGAGAGAAATCAGCCAGCGAGCAATAAAAAAAAAGATTTTGAATATCAAGAACAGTGTAAATATTATTGCTATGAGTTATGACCACTGAATTATTTTTACTTCAAAAATTTTGATTCGTAACAATTTAGATTATTGTAATGCACATTATCCAATAATTTGATCATGCTGATATCCAATTTACAAATGATGGTTATTTGGGGGGAGGAGCTATTGCCCCCCCCCCCCACACACACACACACAACACTTTGTGGAAGAAGAAAATTTTTAGCATGTTTATCTGTTCTCTTCACAATTTCGCTTTCGCATAATGAAAAAACGTTAATATGTGCTAATGGGCATTCAAACATGGATAGGAATATTTTTCTTTCCTCTTCTATCTATCCTCTTAATTGTCAAAGCCCTGGCGGCTGATATCATATCCTAAGGCCTGGAGAGCGGAGCCAGGGTATCCCTTACTATTCGCTCGGGATCATAATCGACAAAAACTAGCCGCCAGGGCCTCGACAAACGAGACTTTCTTTTTTTTTGCTAGCCGAAGGGGGCTGGGTATATGTGCCCCCGTGTCTTCCAAAGTTATGCCATGTTACTCCATTAAGATATTTTTCATTTTCAATAGTATATTTTTTTGTTAATATTATTGTTCTCAACATTATTTTGATATCATCATCATCACTGATATTATTATTATTATTAACATTATCATTAATATTATTATCATAATTGTTATTATTATTATCATTATTTTTATCACTATCATTATAATAATAATAATAATAATTATCATTATTATTATTAATATTAATATTATTATCATCATCATCATAATCATCATCACAATTATCAAGGGCAGATCCAGTGAGTCAGAATTAGGTGGGTGGGCACAGAAAAAAGCCAAATAAGAGACCAATCGTCACCTCAAAAAAGGGGGAAGGGCACAAGAGGATGGACAAAACAAAACCTTCCATACCACAAGTCACATATTGTTCTTTAAGAACTGATTTTAGTATTAAAAAAAGGGCACGTTAGGCCCCCCCCCCTGGATCCGAATCTGTTTGTAATTCTCATTGCATCATTCAAATTTAATTCTCTTTGTAGGCCTACATATTTTAGGAGTACGACATATAATTTACTAATTTCTGAAGTGACGGAAAAGATAAAGTGTCATAGCGCCACCAACTTATTAACGGCTTGACGCCGTAGCCGTAGAAACGAAAAGAAGTTTATTGAGCGACAGGTGCATTGGTGGTGGGCTGTGTCGGATTGATCGGATTTACTGGTGGTGTATTGTGCGTACATGTACCGGTACATGATACTTCAAAACGACTGCAGAAAATCCTACATTTTCGAAAAAGATATCAACGCAGTTTTACTATTTCATTGAAAACCATTGAATACATTACTGAAGTACAGCAGTATTGCAGTGATGGAAATCTTGTGTTAACTTTATAATATAGATTCACAGATTGAAAGCAGGTTTTTATCGATTTTCATTGAAGGCCTCGGGGAAGAATGCCGTGATTTCAGTAACCATTCAGCCGTTGTGGTCGGGCTACAGATCTAACTGGAACCGCCGACAGCTCTATAGAGATCGTGTCCGTGGTTTGGGGGTTGAATGAGACGGGACTAAGTTGTAAGTATGGGACTGTTTGTCAAAAGATTCTACAGAAGTTACCGCACACCTTGCCACTGGTCTACGATCTGACTTTGGAACAAATCATTTTCCTCATTTTCTGAAAATGTGATTCACTGATTGTGAATGCATAAATCCCTGGCCTTAGTTGAATATTTTTATTTGAGGTTCAAATTAACTTTTAGCTTACTAATACCAAAATTTGTATTGATCATGTTGATTGCAAGCCTTCATTCTGGAGTAAAGGTCCAATTTGTTTTAAGTCGTAGCCTGTCGCACAATTGCTGTGACGTCATTTTGATTAGATATTTAATTCTTATTCTCCTAACTAAGAACAGTACTATTTTCATGGATCTGAACATAGTGTAATTTTATGATAATCTAGAAATTTACAGAGTAAGTTATTCCATATATATCTAGACATTCAGCACCAATTAACAATATTTTTATTTTTTGGGAAAATTTTGATTGGAAAGTATTATTTGTTCAATAATTTTAGTAGGCTACCCAACAGTTAGACCAAAAGCTTTGGTCTCTGTTATGTTGGTTGTTCAGCTGAACTCCGTTGGCTTCACTCACCAAATACAGAGACCGAAGTTCTAGCGCGATCTGTACAGGGGACTCAATGGCCATATGTTTATGTACTTAAGATCGGATAAAACGGGGAAGTGAATTTGCGCGACAGCCGAGGTAAGTCACTGTTTTTGTTCCTTTTAACTCGATTTTTCTCCGTTTCTTGGCAATTAATGGCAAGAGGGAATATCAATTTGCATTTTGGTCGCATTAATTTTCAAAATTTTTATTGATTAAAGACAAAAATTGAAGAGCCCCGACGGGGGGATTTTGCATTGCAAGTCCCCTGATGGTGGCTGCACGCTAGCGAGCCGTCTGTGTATGAGGAGAACTTTAAAAAAAAAATGTTAAAAAACTCCTCAAAACAGACGGCTGCCAGCTGTCTACCCAACAGTGTACTGTTACAACAGAGAAAAGGAAGATTTTTTTTTGTTCTCTGAGAGTTAGAAGCCGAGACTGTCTATATCTTGAAAACTTATTATGTTAGGAAACAGTGCTTTTACTGAGTACTGTTCGGTTGAAGGCTTTCCAAGTAATACTTGTATTTCTCATCCGACATCAGTTATGAAACTAATAGATTTGGGAGCTGCTCTGCCAAAAATCCTTAATGAACAATAATTCAAAGTAATTCTTTAGGGCATAAATAGTAGTTGGTTGGAAGAGTGATATCCTTCGGTTTGGATGGTGATGTTAAAGGTCAAGGCCAGATGTAATCATATGTTTAGACATTGTTATCGATAAATATCTGTAAAATGTCAATTAGACACACTCATGGGGGGGGGGGGGTTACAGGTACCAAAGCTAAAGACATGCTTTCAGATGAAGCCATTTAAAAGTGAAAATAAAAACTATATATTGATGGAGTTATGATATTAATTAGTCTGATTTTTTTACTTGATAGAAAACATGGAAATGGAGAGCACACCAGAAAATAAAAGTATCAAAAGCATAGATAGAGGATTACCTGAAGAGTAAGTATAATATTAAGATTCTTTTGTAATTAAGAGAATGATATGTCCTTCAAGCCAGGCGTTGGTGTATTAGAATGGGAAAGTTTAATGTAATGCTGATCAAGACCATGCAATAAAATCTTGGTGGCTACCTTGGCATAGTACATGTAGGTCATTGTCTTTTTTTTGCATATTAAATTATATAATCATAGATATTAGCAACATTTAATCATCAAATTGAGTAGCAAAAGTTTAAATTCATAAATTTTTACTCTACGATACAAATCACTATTTACTGTTACCTTAAAACGATACCTCTTTTTTTTAAATCTCAGGACCCCCGATTTTTCTTCTCTAAGTTCTAAATGCCTCATCAATTTTTTTTTTTTCTACCAACTCTCTTCATTACAGTACCAAATACACAACTCTGTCTGTGACTTATAATTGCTTTCCGGATTTACCATTGTGAATTGTAATTATTATCGTTATGTAAATTGGAATTTGTATTGTGAATTTGAATTATTGTAAATTTGAATGATGTCACTTTTATTGTGAATTCAATGACAATTCAACCTTTGGGCTGCAAAATGAATAAAACATCTTGAATCTTGCATATTGATAAAGTCAAGAATATCACCAAATTTGAAAATAAAAATCAAATAGAACATCAGTTAATTTTGAAAAAAATGAAAATCAAGCACAATTTTGCAGTTTGTTTCACAGTTTATCAAAATTGCCTCAAAATTAATGAATTTTACTCAATGTGCCTTGAGATAAACACTTGATGATATCTGTCATTTGGAGATGTTGCAAGAAGCAAATGAGTAAGCGTAATTTTATAATCAATTGCGAGAGAAATGCTTAGAAATCATATTCCTTTTTAACCTTAAGTTTATTTTTGATTGATTGCTAGATTCTGGCAAGTTGCAACACCTAGTTATGTAAGTTTATTCATTATGTTGTAGTTTTTGTGTCTGCATTCGTCTCTTCAGGAAAGTAGATTCCAGTCTTGCCAGTGCTTCAGGAGTAGTCACATTTGGAGTGAAGATTGAAAATACACTCAACATACAGGATCTACAAGCGATCAAAGATGAATTTATGGTAAGTAAATTAACCACAGCCATGCTGTGAGCAAGAAATTTCACACAAATATATCAAATATATCAACTATTTTCCTCAAAAGTTCTTAATACCAAAATCATGTTTTAGTGCTCAATTGTGCAAATTACTTGTTTTTATAATAGTCTGAAATTTTATTTTCAAAGCTAATATCAAGTTTTAAAAACAATTGCTAACACATGCTCTAATGTTCAATAACCCTGAAGGGGATGATTAAGATTGAGATGTGGTTACATTAGGTGTTGCTGCAAGAAAGAAACTAGAAACGATAGGAAATGGGTGATTATTTAATCGGTGTATCACATTTTGACTGCTGAAACCAATGAAGATTTGGAATTGGTGAAAATGATAAATAATCCTTACCATAGCCCTATCATTGAACACAATATGAAATATGGGACTGCACAGAAACACATTGTGTCAATCCCTCTATTTAAACCATACTATGTTGTAACTATTAATCGTAGAATACATATGTAGCATGATTATGATATATCTTGTAAACAAAACCAATTATAAATATATTCATAACTAGATTAATGAAAATGAGTGAACAAAAAAAATTAACTTTTTATTTCATTCAGAGATATGATGAGAAGGAAGGGGTAAATAAAGAGGAGTTCTGTAATCTCATGGATAACATCTTGACTAAAGGAACAAGAAATGAGGTAGGTTGAAAATAGGCTCTAGGAATGAAGACCTAATTTTACCTCTCAAGGATAATATTCTTATATTTTGAATACCTATATTTCATGCTATTGTGCAAGTGAAATAATAATTCCCAGTGCTGAAACTGAAGATGATCGACATGACAAATATACCTAAAACAACAAAAAATGTACTAAAAGAGCTTCACATTATGGCAAAAAATAAGGTTACTGTATAAATCTGTGGTCAAATATATTGTCTGTGATAAATCATTCTTTTGTGTTTTGTAGTTATTAATTATAAAATGCTTGGTATTACATCATGTAATTGAATATCAAAATATATCTGACCTATTTGCTGGAACGTATATTTTAGAATAAATATTCTGTGTTTGTTAAACAATGAACTGTTTGAATAATTTTATTTTAATTGTATTCCTAGGTCCACAATAAGTTGACAATCAACTCGATTATCTCTTTCAGTAAATATCTGTTCCATGCCAAGTTGTGAAATTTTTAATTACAAAGAGGGTCTTGCAAAATAGCGCTGCTTTTTAGAAGCAGACACTGACCAGAGGATAACTGAAAGGGGACAGTGCCAAACAAAAGAAATGCCCTTTGTGGACTAATAAATTACCTGTAGTCTAAATCTGGGCCAAAACTCTTAAGAACAGTAAAAAATCACTACATGGATGCACGTAAAATTGAACTTGGCCAAATACGCTTCCTGCTGTGGCTCCATTTCAGACTGATACTTTGAAAGGGTCCTCACAAAAGAAACATGGTTTTTCAAAGTGCTGAAACCAAATTTTACATTTTGGGCCAAGGAGAACTACTGAATGGGTATAAATTAACAATGAGATCATCAAACTCTCCTGACATTCTTTGAATAACCAAGAATTACTTTAATTTGGTTGAGGTATGACTTTACCTCAGGAATTGTTTTAAACACCAGTTTTCATTGACTTTTTTCAGGTTCATGAGCATTTCTTGGCTGATACCACTACTCATCCTAGTATTTTCTGATTTTGCCAAGATATAGATTGTATTCGTTTTATTGAAGAAAGAATTGTGAATCATTTCTAATTTTTAAAAAATTCTTTTGCAGTATGCTGAACTTTTTGACAACATTGATGTCACAAAAGAGGGCTATGTGAATTGGGTAAGATTATACTTTTTTGTGAATGTAAAGAAATGTGAATACAAACACACATGAACATTGTTTACTAACCACATCTTACCTTTATATCATGCTTAATATCCTTTATGATGTTGTATGATGGGGAATGTAAAGCTATAACACCAAGTTTTAGAATGAAATTACAACTTGAAGATTGTGCAACTGTAATTTGTGGTAAATATTCTAAAGATCATCACTCAAGATGAATATAATACAAAACTTAAAAGAAAATTCTGCTGTCTTTTACTAACACCTCTTGAATTTGCCAACAGATTTGGACTGGGTCCTAATGCTTTGCACATGATTTTCCATTCAAAGAAACACTATTCCTGCACGTTAGTTTCTTAGATCTTTTCTATTTATTTTGGAAAAGATGAAATTTAAAAGAATAGAACTAAAAAACTGTAAATGTTAATGTTTTTTCCTTTGTCTTTTATGTGATTCTTAGCAGCCTGTATGTAAATTTTGATTAGGAATCATTTAGCCTATTAGCCACAGTCCCATACATAGAGTGCAAATTTAGCTTTTGAAATTGATGTGAAAATGGGTGATGTATAATTTGGGACCCTCACATTCTATAATGTATCACCATTGAAAATGTTTCTACGCTTTCAATGAATTGAATTTAGTTATGAAAGAATATGTTTTTCATTCAAAATATATTTAATTGTTGTTATATAAACAAATTATTATTATATATACAAATTGATTATTTGGTAAGTGAGTTACTGTATTTTAATCTTCATGTAGGAGTGTAAGAAACCTGCCTTTTATAAGATTCCATTTTGAATTTTCCTGCTGACCAAATATTTATTTACAAGTTACCTGTCTACATTGTAAGTAAGTGGTAAAGTGACACATTAACATTTACCAGTATAGTTATAATTTATTGCATACGGTATATGCAATTTTCCACCCATTATTGTGTATAATTGTGTTATTTGCATAATTGCATCCATGAATGTTTGATTTATGTAAGCAAATATTTTGATTATCCAGATGATAATTGAAATTGGGATTTCTTTTTATCAAACTATCTCAGGATAAATTTACAGGACATTTATTACTGGAGTATGTGGAAAAGGATGACAGAGTCAAGTCAACTCAGGTATTACGTCAATATTGCAAAGAAATTATGAAAAGACAAATTATTTAATTGTACTATCACTCTAATACTTTATCTAAATGTAACCATTTTCAATATAATGCAATTGTATGGAAGAAACTAAACAAATATAAAAAATCACTAAGGAAACATAATAATTAAGGCTCATTTATGACATCAATTGTACCATCGATTGTGACTCTGGAACACAATGTGTGCCATGTAACGATTGTTAATCTGCCATAAAATTGATTTCACATTTTTTCAGGACTCATTGCAATATCTCTGAAAATAATTTTCTTATTGGGCTTCCGTTTGTCAAAATAAGAGGTTCTTGTTGATGTACATGTTTTTTGTTCCTTCTCTCACTCACACAGAGATATGAAGCTTACTGATAACTATTGTTTTGATAGGGCTCACTGTAAGCAATTATTCCGCATATTCATGTTTTTTCCTCATTTTTGCTTTTCTCACATAGGTTCCCCAATGGAAGGATATCAAACAACTTCCAAGGTAAAACTTATTAAATGTTTACATTGATCTCAGATCACATACAATAGAGAATGTGTAATTACAATTTCATTTGTTGTTTAACATTGAGAAGGTTTTTGATTCACCATATTATTAATCTAGAAAAAAAGTGTGAAAAGACTACTTGATGTTTTTTTTTTTTTTTTTTTCCATTTATGTTTCTAGACATTTTTTTTTTTTTTTTTAATTCCACATTAATATTGTCCTTGTTTAGTTGTACAATTTACACGATTGTGTGATTGATATTGATCTTATTGAACATTATTCGTACACTATTTTTCATTTAATTCATGTTCTTTTGTTCATTAATTATAGCTCTAATTTTCTGAAACTAAACTTTTGTAAACACGGAAAATGTATTGATTCACAGTGCCCACAAGGATATTGTTCAAAAGATTTCTTACATCAAGAATACATCTCGCTACATCATCATTAGTAAAGAAGGTTGCATCTCAACGTTTGACAGTCATCTCAGGACTCACAAATCAATTAAGGTGAGAAAGAAGAAAGATTCTAACAAAAATATATTCCTTCTCTTATTTCTTTCATATTAATCCATATATATGTATATACACTGTATATTTGTATTCTGCATGATGGTATGGCCTTATCTCTGTAACATGCAAAACATGATTACTAAAACTTCCCAACATTTTTATTTCTTTTTCTTTTTTTTAAGATCACAAATGACTCTGTCAAACCCAGGGATGTGTGGGTAACCACGTTTGTAGTACTTCAAAATATCAACAAGATTGCACTCTCCTTTACCAGCAAAGAAATCAGTAAGTTTTTATAGGAATTGATTACATCAGAAACAGAACAAATCTTTTTATTATTTCATTGAAATAACGTTTGACAAATGCTATTAGTAATTTAGTGTTAAAGCTGAGTATTTACTTTACAAATGTATTTGTTGCTATTGGATTTCTGAGACTAGATAAGTACTTATTGTTCAATATTTCCCATATTTTGTTTTGATATAGCACTTAACAATAAACTGATGGCCTGTTCATATGTACTTGCAAACCAGGTTTCTCAATATTGTGCTTCCTTAAATGTATTGAAATGCATTCTCTCACTATTATTTTACCAGTCTTCTATGATCTCAGCTCTAAACTTGAGTTCAATGTACAGTACAGGGTTTATGGATTGGAACATACACCACTCAGCATGGACCATTGGTAAGTTGAAAGAAAAAACACCTAAACACCCATGTTTGTTAATCTAATGTGCTATGAAAACACTACAATCATCTTGAATTCTGAAGGTCAAACCTATTCAATTTGTATATGATAAAGTATGTGTTTGTATCTTATATGTGTAAATTTGAAAGTTTCCTTTTATACCAACACCCACACCCATTCCCTTCCGCAGGGAGGCTTGGTTGCTTTTTTACTCATGTTCAAATTTCTTAGTCTGTTGTGTGATGTGTTGTCGATACTGATGTATTATTGAAACTTTTATACTTATAATTTTGTCATTTAAGGAGCAATCCAGACAACTCTAATGAGGCTATTCTGGTTATGGGAGATACTGGGGGTAATGTCAACGCCTTCCATTTCACCTCAACAAACATTGCCCTCTTTGACAGACCACAGCAACCCGGAGGAGAAGGGCAAGGTAATTGCATATTGTAACGTTATGCATATTGCCAATTATGGCATCTTACCAAGCTTAAGTATACAGTGCGTCCCAGAAAAAACGAAACCGAGATTTATTGATGATTTATCGTAACATAATCACAAATACAATAGACAAGTGGCCTATCATTGTAAAGCTCAGAATCTCCTCTTTCATCTGAAATTATTCAGATTATTTCTCATTCTTAAATTAACTATTTCAATATTTGTTTTTCAAAGTCAGCATTGCCTGCTTTAATGAATGGCGTAATGCAAGCGAGACTGCCAGAGGCGCTCCACTTGTTTGAAGTTTTTGTTCATCTTGTTCTTGTTTCTTTATTTCTGCATCAATTTTGATCACACTTGGTCCAAAGGATCCTTGGGTAATACCACATGTGTGTCCATGAACATGAAGTCGACATAGGTCATCTAGAGGTTTAAAGGTCAAATGATATGAGGTCATGTCCATCCTTTTTTGAAAAGTTTTTGTGCATTTTGTTCTCATTTCTTTATTTCTGCATCAATTAAATTCACATATAGTAAAAATCATCCTTGGGTAATATTGCAATGTGTCCATGATAATTTAGTCAAAGGTCATCTAGGGGTCAAAAGATCAAATAATATGAGGTCATGTCCTTCCTTTTTCAAGTTATGTTAAACTTGTTCTCATTTCTTTATATCTGCATCAATTGTGTTTATAATTTGTACAAGTAATCATAAGGTAATACCACAGGTGTGTTCATCAGGAAGATAAGGTCAAAGGTCACCTTGGGGTCAACAGATCATATTGCATATTTTATTGATTGCAAAATCAGGTGAAACTTGTGGTTTGTGAACCACCATGTTTTTTAAAAACAAATTATTTGTCGATTTTTACATATATCTATATAAAAAATATATATTTTGCTCATTTTGTCTTACGTTCTGTCACAAAAAAATAATTTTATGGTTCATTTTCATGTTTCCAGAACAAGTTGTCAATGTGAACTTCAAACATCTATTGAAGGATAGATTCAAGTACTGTCGGCTCATTAGACATAATGGACATACAGAGTGGGCTAAACAAGGTATGGCATCTCCATGTTTACATCATTTCAATCAAATATTATCCAATTCAGTTTAGACGCAAACGGCTTCTCCAGGATATGTATGTGTAACTGATACTAAAAACTGGAAAGAGGAAAACAAATTTGCATATTATATGATATCAAACACTATTCATCAATATTTTGCAATTCCCTTCTTATAAGTCCTAAACCATGAATGTTCATATTGCATATACATGTACTGTACCTTTTCACATGATATTATAAGTAAATTATTTTCATATCTGTAGTATATATGAATATTTAAATGCTTAAATAAAATCCAAGCATTGATATTTAACTTGTATCTGTCTTTCTTCTTTCTTGTGAGTTAAGATCAAAACCTGTATAACATGATGTTGAAAAAGCACTGATATTTATTTTCCTTCAATATTCCAGTCAAGTATGCTCAGCACCTAAATTGTTTCATCTCATGCTCCACTACGTATGAGAATGCCATGGTATTGGGATGGATAGAGAAGGCTAAATCAAAGATGAAAACGTAAGAAAAAGAATCGGTGATTCCACCAATATTTTTTATTATTTTGTCAGATATTAGCTTTCTTTGTCACTGTTCATGATATGGACAAAAAGATATGTTTTTAGTATTTATATAATTTCTTTATATCTATAAAATGACAACAAATGTCACTTGAGTCAAATATATTAATGCAACAAAATGCAACAAAAGCAACCAATACCCAACAAATAGATATTTGACAAGAAAGTATTTCTGTTAATAAAGATATTCATGTATTGTTGTCATTGTACAAACAAAACAGAGAGTAGGAAGTAACCTTATATTGTGATGATTAAGAATTTTCAGAGATCCATGGCTCAAAGAAAATATTTCCATCAATATATACGGGACAAAAATAAACATTATATGATCAAATGATTATATACAATATAACAATGTAACAATAATTAAACTTAACAATGCATGTAATACAAAATTATATATCACAGGGATAGACCTGTTTCAGATTGCCTATTAATATCCAACCTGTTCTTCCCCGGGGTCCCTAAAGATTTCCATGACACTTCTTTAGTTGGTTTATACAGACTTCCCATTATGTTGATTAAAGTTTTCTCTGTCTACTTCTTTGCCTTCAGAATCATTAATCATGATTTTAATTGATTGTTTTATGTTTGTAGGAATTCTTTCAATATCTCCCAAGGAGTGAATGCCTTTGCTTATCACAATGGTCTTAATCTGATCGGTAATACAATATTTCCTTTCCTCTTTCATCTTGTAATGTATTACATTCATTGCCCTTTCATTTCCTCTTTCAATGAAAATTTAGACAATATTGGATTGCCTCGTCTCGTATAGATACAGGGAAAAAATTTTGTTCACAGCTAGTACCAATGTTTTCCTGTATTCTTCCAAAAATAATTATTCAATGTTTTAATTGTTATTCAGATTGACTAGATCTATATCTTGATTAGATATTTAGATTTATATCTAGATTAGATGTAGACTTACTCCACATAAAAATGCACTTTTCCTTTATTATGAAAGTAAATTGTCTTTTAATCATAATATTAATTTAACAGTTTGTTAAAAAGGGAAGGTATTCTTTATTTCATGATCTGACAAAACAGATTTTGTAGTCTATCATGCATACGCTAGATATATGTCTTGAAATTTTCACTTCCTACAACTACACAATGTTTTGTATTAAAATGTTTCGTAATTGTATTTTATTTACATAAATTTTTAGCATTCTATGATAACTATCTTTTTTTTGCTGTTTAGAATTTTCTGTTGTTTAAAAGGAGAAATTTGAAGTTTCTATCTTCTGTATATTATAATTCATTTTGTTTTCATTTACTTTCAACAGCCACTGCAGGAGTAGACCACCATGTGTGTCTCTGGAACCCTTATGTTGTGTCAAAAGCAGTTGGAGTGAGTTCGTAGTTTTTTTAAAGACTTTTTTTTTTTTTTTTTACATTAGATATCAAATAAATTCTATTTAAAAAAAAAGAAAGTTAATCCTTATTCTGCATTCAGCATTTTCACAAAGAAAACATTTCAATTATCGATTAAATAAAAAGCTTTCACCAAGACAAGTCCTTTTTAATAAGAAATATGATTACATAATCTGTTTATGAAAATATGATTGTGACTCTTTCTTATTTTCTCAAAGTAAAGAACAAGTGAAATTTCTTTTTCTTAACTTAACAAATTGTCTATTGGCTACTCTCATCACTTACATGTACATGTATATTTATAATTAAATAGTCTCCTAGACCAATTTGATGAAGCTGTTTATAAACAACACAAGATTTCACGCACAACCTGTTAGCCAATCTTATGCTTTATGACATACTTCAAATTTTCAGCGTTTTAACGTAAAAGGCATTAATTTCCTATAACCCTAAGTAAACTTTAAAAATATCAATTTTCTGTTAATATGCACTAGAAATAAAAAGCTTTATATCAACTACATAGTTCATGGGAATGAAAGTGATCTAGAATGTAATATAGCACTCAAGAAAGTTTCACCAGGGGCCCGTTGCATAAAACTTTTGCCATAAAAAACTGGCAAACAAAATTATGCCGTTGAAAATAACACATTAAAAAACTTTTTTTGTGGCAAAAGTTGTATGTAATGGGCCCCAGGTGTTCATAGAGTCATACATATTAAAACACTATCCTGGTCCCTTGAGCCAAATTTCATCTCATATTTTCCCCTCATAGCTTTTGCGAGGTCACATGGCTCCGGTTGTGCATGTCCAGTTTAACTTTACCCGTGGTCAGCTGATCAGTTTCTCAAAGGACAAGGTCTTAAGAATATGGGATGTCCAGCTTCAAGTCTGTCTCCAGAGGATGGCCGGGATGTTTCCAAAAGGAACAGAGAGTGAGTTAAATATTTCAATAATTCAAGTACTGAATATGAAATAGTGTACTAAATTGTGATCATCGTGCTGTTACGGCCATGTTGTCCAGGTTTTTTTATCTTCATGGTCGACCCAAGTTGTTTCAATAGATGTACTTGATTCCAACCAGCATCAAAAATACTTTCAGGAATACCTTGTGCAATAGCTATCTCATTGAAAAAGAACTATGGAAGATGAGCATGGGTTATGTCAGCAATCTGTTCCTCAATCATTTAAATGGTCATTCTAATGATATCTCGATCTTTATCAAATTCAATTTTCAACTTATCATGACCAATTGGCTTGATGTTTTTGTCCTCCTTTTTACTTTCACTGCAGTTGATTTTAAACCTGTATCATACAATACTTATGAGTAAGCTTTTCTAAGAGAAATCAGAATGGGCTTTGAATAATAAAATATGGGAAATTAACATATGTAATTATCTGAGAATCTGCCAGTTAATCCCTTCTAAAAATTTTATTGTTACATTGCTATTCAATGTAATTAATTTATTTTGTGGGGAATGTTGCCGTGTTGATTAAGAAATCTTTGAGTATTTTTTTTTAGATCACTGTTCTTAATGAATGTATCAAGGTTATTTAATATTTATTTTTTGTAGCATTGTGATTTTGAATAAATCTTTCTATGAAAAAATGTTTGAAAAATCTTAGTAGACTTTTGAAATGACTTTATCCTTTTATTATTTGTTTTTGACAGTGTACACATCACTATTCTTTCATGAGGCCAGCAATCGTCTCCTCACATCCTTCAATTATCAGCTGACTATGCTTGAGATGAAACCAGAGGTCAAAGATCGGGTCATGAGTCATGACAAACCCATCAGCATGGCTCTTTACAACTCCACATTTAATCAAGTTAGTTTGCATGATACTTACTTTTAATATTTGTATTGACAATTTTGATTTTAGAAATGAAATGTTACAGATCATTTGAAATTATTAAATTACTTGATGATTAATTAACCAGTGAAAGTCAGTGGTCTATTAACTATGTTTAAATCAATAATTCATCATCATTTGATTTTGCTTTTGTTGGTACTTTTAGATTGATTTATTGGAAATCAAACTTGAATTTGAGGTTTCTTTTATGTGATCAAGGGAACTATATTAGTGTTATTTTTTAGATTTTTTTTAAATCACAAAGGCAAAGTGAAAAGGGAATATTTAAAATGAGAGTACATGCAAGAAAATGATATTATCCTTTTATGATGTTATAGGATTCTTAAAATGTCATATTTTTATGACTGGTTTCCATTATAACTAAATATAAAGTGAATCTCAGATTGAAAATGAATTTGATTAATCTGTGTGTGTTATCAGGTGGTAAGTGCTTGCCATGGCTCTACAGTCATTGTATGGATGTTAGACACAGGACAGAAAGCCAAGCAGTTTCTTAATTGCCATGGTAACGCTGAGATCACCTGCCTGGCATTTGATCACAATGAGACAAGGATTTTTACAGGAAGTTCAGATGGCACTGTCAAGGTATGTGTTATATATTTTGAAAAATGACTATCGATCTTTTTATGAATTTTATTGGCAGGGTAATATGATGTATTATAAACCTCTCTTTAAGAATGTCGAATAATCCGTTCCTCTGATTGGTCAAAACTGAG
This sequence comes from Lytechinus pictus, assembly GCF_037042905.1. Lineage (NCBI taxonomy): Eukaryota > Metazoa > Echinodermata > Echinoidea > Temnopleuroida > Toxopneustidae > Lytechinus > Lytechinus pictus. The sequence continues at coordinate 43,579,444 of NC_087247.1, read as the reverse complement.
GTCATGTAAACGACCATGCCTTCAAAACAACAAACTAAGGTGGTAACCAAGGGCAACGGGCATAGTTAACAAGATTTCTGCCCGTTGCCCCCTGATCCGCCCCTTAACGACGGGCATAGCAAAATTTGGCTGAAATCCCCATTTGATTGCATGCAAAATGTTGCTTTCTGCGGTGATTACGGATACCAGAAATATCCGCGCGATTTGATCGAAAGTTTTAGACAATTCGCGCATTTACGCGCTTATTGCGCAAGTGCGCGCAACGGATATGACATATCGATGGAACGATGCCGATCTTTGACTTTTGCTTGTTAATTCCTGTTAAAATATATGGCATTTATTGAAAATAAAACTAGCTTATTAAGGACATAACGGATGTATATCAATCATCAAGTCTTGGGGAAGTTCGCTCAAATGCATGCTCGCAAAAGGTGAGTCAGGTGAAAAGATTAGACGGTCACTGCACTTTCTAACAATAAACGTTTAACTCGTTCATGTCGTTACTTAACCTTAGCCTGGGACAGTTAGGTATTGACAAACGACAACGTTAGGACGGGTAGATCTAATGTTAATTGTCGTTAGCTTACAAGTTAAGAGTAGACTCTAGATCTAACGTTAGGACGTAGGTTTAGTCGACTAGATCTAACATTAGATTATACTCTAGTCTAAATTTTAAGACTGAACTTTAGATCTAGCTACACTGTAGGCCCTAGACCCTATTCAGAATCAGACCCTAATTTGGTTCCTAAAAATATCTAGCCTAGGCCTAGTAGGGCCTATCGGTATGAACTGCTCGGGAACTGCTTTGATATTCGATTTTGAGACCTAACTTCAGGGCAGGGCTAAGTAAGGGCCTAGACCTTACGTTAGCTTTGGGCCTAGGCCAGGGGCAGGCTTTTTTGTTTTAGTTTTACTAGATCTAAACCTAGACCAGGCCCTAACGTTTATGTTTAATAATTCGGTTCATAAAATATATATGGACTGCTTTTATATTCGAGACATGGTTGTTTCAATTCGGCTCGCGGGTACCGCATCGGCCAGACCATGCCCTCGGGCAAAGCCCTCGGGCATAGTCGCGTTGCGGTCCCCTTGAGCCTCTAGAAACAACCATGCCTCTCAAAGCAGTCCATATATCTATAATATGATGTAAATTGAGGGGGAATTGTGAGAAATTGAATATAATTTCATGTACACCAGTCTTATTCTTTTAAAGTCACAGTGGAGCCTTTGTGGGATCCCAATGATACATTTTGAAATATTGAGATGCTGTGTTTAATCATCATCCACCTTTTTCACGATTGTTTGAATAACATAAAATAACTGCCTTGATTACGCTATATATTGATTTTATTTCACCATGATTATATTTTTGTAATGTTTGGTATGACTTTTCTATTTTTAGGTATGGGATTTCAATGGTCACTGCCATCATCTACTGAATGCAGGAATGGGAAGTTCAGTAGATATCTCTCAGATTGCTGTGCTCAAAAGAAGTCTTGTAGTCATTGGGTGGGATAGGTGAGGCTTTGATAATGTGATAATGCTGAAAGTGGTGATGATTAGGGGTAGAGAAGATGATGATGGTTTTTTGTTTTCAACATGATGAAATCCTTTAAAAAGGGCTCTATGAACTATTATAATGATGATGGGTTAGATTATGTATATATGGGCGGAATTCTGTCCCCAAAGGTAGGGGGACCAGGGGCTAGAAAATTTGACAACCCTCCCCCCCAAAAAAAGGGTTATCACCCAAAATGTAAGGTCATTTTTTAACCCAAAAATATTTGACAAGCAAAAAAAAAAAGTTTTTATCTAAAATATAAGGTCATTTACTCCTAAATTCATGTAGTATTTCGATTGTGAATGATATATTTTTTCTCCATCATACAAGACGAAAAATAGTAGGGGGATATTTGATATTATGTCCCCCTACTATTTTTGATAGGGGGGACACATCCCCTCTGTCCCCCCTGGGATTTCCGCCCATGATAAAAGGCATACGTGCCTGACGTCAAATTGAAGTTTAATTTAGTTTGTCATAGAGATTCAATTTTTTAGTCGGGGGGGGGGGGGGGCTGCAACATATAAGGTTAGTTCTTGTTAGTAATCTGTAAACTGGTGGGTATTGTCCTCATCGGTTACATGCGCATAGATACCAGGAGCCCATTAACCAGCAAATTCTGCATTTGTATATGTAAATTAACACCTTTATTCATTGTATTTTGTTTGAAATATAGTCATGAAATGAGAGTGATGAAATATTAAATGTAGTTTTTATGCACATTCTTCCTTCAGGTACATCACACTGTTCCGTAATCAACAGATTAATCAGTATATGGTTGAACCATCTGAATGGAAAGGAGGAAAGGTAGGAATTTAATAACCCAAAAAAAAATGTTGTGCCATTTATTATTCCTCATTTGTATCTTTTTATTTAACTTTCTCTTGTAAGAACAATACATGTATCCAATATACAGTGATTGAACAAAATTTTGATTGTCAAAATTATTGACTGATACTATACAACACCAATTTGTCTTCAAGTTTATTAATGACTGACACTTGATTTAGTAAGACTATCAAGCCGAGTATTTAAAATGGATTGGCATTGAAGAAAGGTGATTACTTATTACTTTTCTTCTGGGACAATCGCAAAATTGAATGCGCAAGACATTTTGAAACAGAATATAAGTATTTCACAAAATTGTCCCACTGCTGCCATCTAAATGATATGTAGAGAGAGGGGGGTGTATAGAAATTATTTATGATTTTTACAGATATCACCACACCAAAACATGTCTTTTCACTTATTCTTGTCAGGCTATTTACTCCAGTGCTGAAAAGGGAAGGTTAGCACATGGTCATTAAAACAGTCTCACAAGAGGCTTATAAACTGAACATTACTTCTCCTTGTAATGAATTTGACAAAGTTTTTGATTAGTATTTTCTTGATGTCTTTAATGCCCTTGCTTTTCAAAATATTACCCATTACATTCCAGTGCAGCAACAAAACATGATTTGAAAATTTGTATTTTACACACAAAGTATTTGGAATTATGAAATCTAGAAATATGTGCATTTAACATTTTCATAAATCATTACATATCATGCTTAGATGTGATGTAAAGGGAATGATTTCTTTCCGGTTTCAAAGAGCAGACATGCAAAAGTTTAGTTTTCCCCAATGTAGGAACATCAAGATGACATTCTTGCTGCAGCTTTCATTGCACCACACACCCTTGCCACAGGCAGTTATGATGGAGAGATTGTCATCTGGAATACAGGGTCAGAGGTTTCATCAAGGCATCTCCAACAAAGGTTCCACAAGAAGGCAAAGAGCAGAGAAAAGACCAAACTGGTAAGATGAAACCAGAGTGATATGGAGACCCAATTCTCAAGAGTTTTTGTCTGTCGAGATAAAAGATATGGGACTTAATGCACTCAGCTTGATTTTGGGGATATTTTTACACTAAACCTGTGGAAGAGAGAATGTTTGATTGATGGTCTGAATGATTTATCTGAGAAAGATGAATTTTTCTTTTTTTAAATAAATTTCATTATTGTTAGAAGAAGTAGGTGTATTATCTGTTAGTAGCATTGACATTGAAAGAAGTGGTGGTGGTGATGCAAGGTTCAAGGACTGCGCAGGCACTTTTCAGATTCCGATGAATGCGCTGGCCGAAGGAAAAGTAGGTCAGCAAGTGCAAGTAAATGTATTCATATATTGTTGTTTACTTTGGAATACCTATTTGTCTATCTGTATATTGATCTAGTCTTGCTGTCTATATCTTTGCAGTCCCTTCATAATGAAAGCACAGCACCACCAGGTGTATCCCGTCAACGTAGCAGTATCCATTCAGTTCATAGTGCCCAACATCCCTGCAGAGCATCCGTGAGCACTGCCAGGCATGGCGTGAAGGGGACTGAGGCTGCCAAAAGACCCACCTCAGGATCAAGTCAGGGTAGTGAATCAGATGAGGTAATATAATAATAAACTTTTGCTTAGTGGCATAGCTGAAGTTCAGTTTAACATGCTCTTAGGAAATAGCTTTAAACAGTGCACATAGTTTGGTGCAGATTGAGACTTGATCCCTTTCAGTAAATCTCAGGTACGTGCCTGGTTTGGACTAGGCCTAATCTTGGGGTTTCTAAAAGCTGTCCCAAAATAGCGCAAACTAATTTGTCAGACCCTTTTGTGTGATTCTAAAATTTACTTTAGCATGGATCCCTTTCATAACAGGTGTGGACCAACAATTAGCTGAAAAGGGTTTAAGTTTGAAAAGAGCTCTTTTAAGTTACTTTTGAGTTCCATATCAGGTTTAGAATGAACAGAAAAAGCCAAAAGTTTTGTATTTATAGTTTGGAAGTAGATATAACAATATAAAATTAGCAAGGCCTGTAAAGTATTACTAAACAATTATTTAAGACTGCTTCACCATGTTACCTAAAGTTTAAGATGAAGGATTGGTTTTTGTTTTACCCAGAGATATTCAAATCAATCTTTATCATTCTAAACTTTCACCTGCAGTCCACCTTGTAAGTCACTTATCTTCATTTCCTAGAATATCTTCAAAACACTTCACTTCCAAGAACAAGTGCCAATTACTATGTCCATATTATACCATAAAACTAACAATAGAAGTTGATTAAGCTTCTAGATTCATTATAATACTCTGATCAGGATTTGTCATGTCAACTATGTAAGTACACATATGTAATTTTTTTTTATCTCTTTGTTATCTTCACCCCCCCCCCCACTTGCTCCCCCATCATTCTCTTACTTGTAACCTCTTTTTCTTTTCAACTCTGGCTGTTTCTCTGTATTTTATTGAAATTCCCCCCTTTTTGATATACTTTTATCTATATCTATATATCTCTATAGATGAATAATTTTGTGATCAAGCAGCTGTTGTTCTTAGAAGCGAGGAAGCACCTCTCTGCTTCGGGAGGTGCTAACCTGGTATCCTGTGGGGGTAATGGATGGGTACGCTTCTGGAATGCCAACAAGAATGCCCTCATGGCAGAATTCATTGCCCATCAACATGGTATGTCAATGTTAACTTGTGAATTCCTGGAACATCCAATGGGATACAAATTTCTGTAGGCAATGGATTGATATTGATTTTATGTGTCCTCAGGAATCATTTAGGAATAGAATAACATTGATTCAGGGATGTTAAGACATTCTATCTCTAATTTTGGAGAAGATGATTCTTTTGGCTGAATGATATTTTCTGTCTAAATACCAGCTTTATATCTCATCAAATGAAGTCACTATGCAGTATCAAAGGGATATCCAAACTGACACGAGAGTGGATTGGCAGCCATGTTTTTTCACTCTTAAGTTTTTAAAAGCACTTTTTTGTCTCACATGCATAGCAGAGTGAGACCAGAGGCGACAGCGGCGTCAACATTAAATCTTTACCGAATGTTAAGTTTTTGAAATGACAGCATAACTTACAAAGTATATGGACCTAGTTCATGAAACTTGGACATAAGGTTAATCAAGTAATACTAAACATCCTGCTAGAGTTTCAGGTCACATAGCCAATGTCAAAGGTCATTTAGGGTCAATGAACTTAGACCATGTTGGGGGGTCAATATCGAAATCTTAACCTAAGGTTAAGTTTTGAAATGTCGTCATAACTTAGAAAGTATATGGACCTAGTTCATGAAACTTTGCCATAAGGGTAATCAAATATTACTGAACATCCTACCTGGGTTTCAAGTTCAATGAATTTTGGCAAAGTTAGGGGTATTTGTTGAATTAAACCATCATAACTTTGAATGTTTATGGATCTGATTCATAAAACTTAAACATAAGAGTAATCAAGTATCACTGACCATCCTGTGTGAGTTTCAGCTCACATGACCATGGTCAAAGGTCATTTAAGGCTAATGAACTTTGGCCATTTTAGGGGTATTTGTTGAATTACCATCATAACTCTGAATTTGTATTGGTCTAGTTCATAAAACTTAGACATAAGAGTAATCAAGTATCACTTAACATCCTGCATGAGTTTCAGGTCACATGACCAAGGTCATTAAGGTCATTGAACATTGGCCATGTTGGAGGTAATTTATTAAATTGCTTTCATAACTTTCAATGTTTATGGATTAAATTAATGAATTGTGGACATAGGGGTAATGAAGTATCACTGACAATTCTTAGGTCACATGATCAAGGTCAAATGTCATTTAGGGTCAATGAACTTTGTATTGTATCATTATATGCATGGTGTTTTTTGTGAATAATTATTTTATAGTAGTTTTCAGAGTCAGCACTGCTGCTATATTGAATCGCGTAATGCAGGTGAGACTGCCAGAGGCACTCCACTTGTTATTTTTAGTACAATCCTAGCTGCAATATGAATCAAGGTAGATGGTGGAATAAATTGATGTAGCCATCCATGCTAAGGAAATATGGCGAATTGTCTTGGATGATTCTTACCATGCTACCAATTTGTCATGGTATATTTAGAAAATTTCATCATATCAAGGTTTATTACAAAAATAGGGTTATTATATCACTTTTGGTAACAATGTTATTCTTTTGTTTTCAGTTGGTTCTATTGTGATGGCAGTGAGCAGCAACAATCATTACCTTGTAACAGGAGACAGCGAAGGGGCTATCAAGGTCTGGAAGATTCAAGACTACTGTCTACACAAACCTGATAGACTAATGACTGAGCCTCCTGGTGAGTGGTGCAGGCACTGTAATGTAAAGATTGGCGGGGGGGGGGGCAGCCAAATGTATTGCTGTACACATGCGTGACCAAATTTTTTCCAAACACCCCCTAAACAAGTTTTTCTCTGTGTGCAAAATAACCCCCTAAACAAGTTTTTTTGCGGGCTTCATTTACACATTTTGGCCCCTAAACAAGTTGTCGCCAGAGTATGACCAGTTTTGTCTACTTGCTAACAATAAGCTTAAATAGATAAAACTATATTCATGAGTATTGCATGCCCCCCAGTGCAGTTAGGGTTACAATCGGGAAGAACCCTATCACTTTTCAGAAACAAGGAGGAAAAAGCCCTTGTATGGGAAAAAAGCTTGGGGAAAAAACATACCCTAAACACATTTGGCTTTTCCTTAAAAAAAAAAAGCTTTGGAAAAAAAAATTACCGTAAATACATTTGACCCGCGATTGACCATTGACCAGTCTTTCAAAACCATCTTTTTTTTAAATTGTGTTTTTTATACCCTAACGAGTGCACGCAGGGCCCGCGTCCAAAACTGAAAAAAACACCCCTTTTAGCATGTTTTTTTGGTCACGCATGTGTACAGCAATATATTTGACTGGCCCCCCGGGAAAGTTTGTCATTTCTTTTGTAAGCTGAGAAAGTGCCTGCATCAAAGGTTTTGAACTATATCCCCTTTTCCATAATGATAAACAAATGTATACTACATTCATTTGTTTCATTTTGCCTCTACCATTTCCATTGGTGGGCTGTTAAAACCTTGTAAATTAGAAGAAAGACAAGGAAAGCTAAGAAAACAGGTGTATTTTAAAACCATGGCAATGGCAGCAAATTCACATTGTCTGAAAAAAGTATCTTGATTCCTGTAGAGAACTTTTTTTGTAGTTATACTAAGTTTTGTTTTATTCCTACAGGTATGTAGTTTTCAATATTGTATTTCCTATTTTTTGATTACCAATTCTTACTATTATTTTTTTTAAAGCCATGCTATCATCTTGGCACCTTCATGCTGATGCAGTGAACCATCTGAGTATGTGTGAACGCAATGAACGTTGGCTCATCATCTCCGCTTCAGCAGATTCAAGCGTTCAGCTTGCTGATATCTATGGCAACCACATTGGAACTTTTGGGCAGGTCAGAAATTTTCAATATGTAGAAACTTTTTTGTTATATTTATTTTGATGTTTTGATAAACTTTGATTGAAGAAAGTGCATAATTTTTTTTTTTCTGATAACATCTTATTTGTAGGTCTTTGTAGATTGAGTAGACAATTGAGAGGCTGATATTAACATCAAAGAAGAATGCAATAGAGTGTGTGAATGAGAAATGGAGGCAGATAGAAAGACATACAAAAAGACAGGAACAGAGACAGAGACACAGGAAGAGAGAGAAAAAGAGGGGTGGAATATTGGAGAGATAGGGAGAGAAGTGTATTGACAGGAAGTAATTCATGTAATTACATCCCATTATGTTTCCTTCATCTTTATTATGCTTCAGTTAACTCTGATGTATTGGGCTTTTCCTTTTGAGATACAAAAGAGAAACTTATTGAAACTCATCTTTGGTAGATATTGGTAATAGCATGGATAGCACAATGGATATCGTTAATTGATTAAGTGTTATGTTTTATCAAGAATTGAAATTTGAATGGTATAAAACATATTTAACTTCATAAATAGACAGAAAGAGATAGAAAGATAAAAATGTCCTATGAATTTGGAACCTCTTTTTTAATTTCAACCTCCAGTCATTTGATAGGATCATTGTCACTATGGCTGATAATAATGTTTGTTTTGTTTCTTTGAAGGAGGATCATTGGAAGATTGAGCCTTACATTCCTCCCCCTGAGCCTACACCTAGCGAGATGGATGTAAGTAACTTGATAAGCTATTACCCTGCCATTTCCTTTTACTATTGAAAGAAAAGAATTTTTTGTATTATTTAACATTCCTTTGATATCTTCAGTTTAAAATTGGAGGTAAAAACACTGTAATAATTTTTAAATCTTAACATAAATATTGAGTATTTGATTATGAAAGCAAATGAGTATTTGTAATCATGACTTGATAATGCTTTTGTTCAATTCTATAAGATGCAGGGAGGGGGGGGGGCTTTTATATCGAGATAGTTGAATTGTATCCTTATAATAATCCTAGTTTTCTATCATATCATATTTGTAAGACAATTAATATTTATTTTTTTTTAAAGGAAATGAGTGATGACGAATCAAGTCAGGATGTTACAGATGTTGAAGACAAGAAATCAGAAGAGGAAATGGAGATAGATATCCATGTGAATTTTGACCCTCTAGAGAAGGTCAATACATGGGAAACTACTAGACTAGGTATAACATTGAAAACCATAATCATCCTTATGTCTTCATTTATTCCTAAATTCTGGCATCAGTAGGCTTTTAACGAGTAGAAAAATATTGATATAAATTGTTATAATGCATTTACAGTATCCATTTTATTCAAGTATTGTTGATGATTGTGTTAACGTGTCAAAAGATTGATTACTTTCAATATTTGCCCAGATTAGAATAGTGATATTGCACAAATTTTGCTTTACTTTGGTAGTAATCTGACAGTTTCGGCATAGCTACCAATGTGGTGTGATGGGGTTTCTTGAATGAATAATTCTGGCAGATACCAAACCTCTTTACCTGGATGCAGTTTCATAAAGCTGTTCGTAAGTGAAGAGCGACTTTAAGAACAACTGGTGATCCTTTCAACGCACTAAACCATCGCCAATGAACATTTAATGGTGAATGCCGTTTACCACGAGAAATGATCACCAGTCGTTCTTAAAGTCACTCTTGACTTACGAACAGCGTTATGAAACACCCACCTGGATTGCATGTGACAAATGTATATCAAATTTGCTTGCCAAATAACTTCAGCTCAGACTCAGCTGACCTCTGCTGTATACTTTGAAACCTCTACTCTTGATAAAAACAACATTTTAGGAAAGAAAGATGTAACAAAGAAAATTCAGTAGCACTTTCTTAAGTAGACAAAGAAATGGGTAATAAAGTCAGATAATATCTATTTATCATTTTACTTATGAAGAAGACGGGTAAGACTGGTGTATTCCATTTCTCTGCACAGGCAAACAGTATCAAGAAGTCAGAAAGAACAAAAGAGAAAGGAAACAACCTGGTACCATTCCTGATCTTCCTTACCTTACATGGGAAAAGACCAATCAGCCTCCTGCTGGACCTTACGCAGTAAGTTTGCTTTTTTTTAATTGTCATTGTAGAACTTTCATTTAGTATACTGTAAAATAAAAGATTGTCATGATATTCACACTGTAAAAATTGAAAGTTGATGAAATTACAATATGCAAAACACACAAAGGTTCACTGTTATTTGTCTAAATCAAAAACAAAGAATATATAATCAATTAGTATAATCATCAGAGTATAACATGGAGGGCTGACTGGTTTTCTTATTACACATGATTAGATAGAAATTCCATAAACATTTGCTATTAGTTAGATCCTGTAATTTTCTATAACCTGTATCATAAGATTTACTTCTATTTTGAAAGTCATTACATAAATACATTTTATTTTCTGCTGCTGTTTTGAAAACACATTTTATTCAATTTTTCAGAAAAGAATTACCCCAAAGGCCACATTTTTAAAAACATTGGTCTTTGCTTTCCCTTTTTACTTTAGAAACTATAAAAATTGATGTGCATCATGTTTCCCATTAAACTTGTCATTATAGAAAGAAACACAATATGCTCCTTATACCTGTGTTATAGCATCACAATGTCTCCTCTCATATATATATCTTCTTTAGAATAGAAATGCACTAAATGACCAAATTCAAAATATTTGTAATCGTCATAAAATTAATGTAATCATAGATTTAGTTAGTTTGATTAGTATACATGTATCTATTCCATTGCTTATTTGATATGTACAAGTACAATATACCTCCACTTCACCTAGTCTACAGACAAGCTGAGACCACCCATGTGGACACAGGTAACAAACTTCCTCTTTAGACATGCATGCCCCCCCCCCCACTTTTCCTTCTCTCCTCTTTGAGACTACCCTAGAGTTATGCAGAACATCCTTTGCTTAATCATTGTATAGCAAAATAGAGGTTTGAAGATAAAAGTGAAATTCACAAATCAAAATGCTATAAGGTACAAAGCACAACAAATCAAAGTTTTGTATTGAAGATTCAAATTTCTGGCTTGCACCCATTAAATAAAGATCATAATATACTTGATTTAAAAATAAGTCAATAAAAATTAGATATTAATAGAAAAGCAAGCATATAATTTAATTCCCCAAAATCATTTTTTTGAAAATAACAGATATTAGACTATCAAATGGAATTTTTTTATTCAGTCAATATGTATATTCACCCATTTTGCTATACAAGGAACATTTCTAAAATTCTAATGTTTCTTTGTCCTGCATTTGTGCTTCTCTTGTGTCTGTATCCCTTTACTTTCTTTGTGATTGTTTACATCTAACCTTTCCAAAATATTTGCATGCTGCAGACACAGTAATGTTTGGAGTGATAGCATCTTTCTGTGCGTCTTTTATTGGAGATCAATTCACGAATTGCTGTGATTTTATTACAGATTTTGAAGATTGAAATGAAGTATATCCAAAAAGTATATTTGGTATGGGTATATTGTTGAACATTGATGAAGGTCGATTTAGTTTGGTAACCATGCTTTCCTACCAAAAATTGTTTCTTTGTTTTTGCAGTATTGCTATCATTGTATTTATGATGCCAATCTAACTTTTGCACTTAACTAAACCGAAGTTAGAAATTTGAATTCTGATTTTTCTGGATAATTATTTTTAAGATAAAGCAACATGTTTGTCTTGGTTTAGTGATTGTTTGGTTCTGTTAGGTGTTATGTTGTAACAGATGAAGTGCATGCAAATTAACAAACAGTTTGGGGTTGTGCTTGTTGCTATTTAATTATTGTTTATATTCAAGTGTCTGTTTTTGTCTCACCTGCATAGCAGAGTGAGACTATAGGCGCCGCTTTTCCGACGGCGACGGCGGCGGCGACGGCGTCAACACCAAATCTTAACCTGAGGTTAAGTTTTTGAAATGACAGCATAACTTAGAAAGTATATGGACCTAGTTCATGAAACTTGGCCATAAGGTTAATCAAGTATTACTGAACATCCTGCCTGAGTTTCATGTCACATGACCAAGGTCAAAGGTCATTTAGGGTCAATGAACTTAGACCATGTTGGGGGAATCAACATCAAAATCTTAACCTAAGGTTAAGTTTTTGAAATGTCATCATAACTTAGAAAATATATGGACCTAGTTCATGAAACTTATACATAAGGTTAATCAAGTATCACTGAACATCCTGCATGAGTTTCACGTCACATGACCAAGGTCAAAGGTCATTTAGGGTCAATGAACTTTGGCCGAATTGGGGGTATCTGTTGAATTACCATCATAACTTTGAAAGTTTATGGATCTGATTCATGAAACTTGGACATAATAGTAATCAAGTATTACTGAACATCCTGTGCAAGTTTCAGGTCACATGATCAAGGTCAAAGGTCATTTAGGGTCAATGAACTTTGGCCAAATTGGGGTATTTGTTGAATTACAGCCATAAATTTGAAAGTGTGTTGGTCTAGTTCATAAAACTTGGACATAATAGTAATCAAGTATCACTGAACATCCTGTGCGAGTTTCAGGTCACATGATCAAGGTCAAAGGTCATGTAAGGTCAAAGAACTTTGGCCACGTTGGGGGTATTTGTTGAATTGCCATCATATCTCTATAAGTGTATTGGTCTAGTTCATAAAACGTGGAAATAAGAGTAACCAAGTATCACTGAACATCTTGTGCGAGTTATAGTAGTTTTCAAAATCAGCACTGCTGCTATATTGAATCGCGTGATGCAGGTGAGACGGCCAGAGGCATTCCACTTGTTATTTTATATCTGTTTATTTTGTTTGACTTTTAATTGGCTACAGTTGATGATTCACTTTGATTTTTTTTCTATCTTTCGTGTGTCATAATGATTATATTGTGATTGTGATACCATCGTAACTTCCTGTGGATAATGATAACAAAATGTTTCTTTCTCAAAATATCTCTCTGAATTTTTGAGTGTTTTGATTGTTTTAGTAATCCCTAAGTAGCCAAGGTAGAACAATGGCTAGTATGCAGGAAACAGGAAGAAAAAGTCTGGTTAATCATTTCCAGCTTACTAACTAAATAACCCTGATCATAAGGTTATCCTTAATTGACACCTGTTAAGGCCTGGCAGGTTTTAATTGTTATATCTGCACCATGTGTACTATTACCGGTACAATGTTCAACGTTCGATGTGTCTATTTAACTTTTAACAATGATCAAGTGACAATATTTGTGCCATTGAGAATATTCACTAACAAAACATGTAATAAAATATGTTGATCAAGAACTATATTGCTAATTTTATTGATCACCAACACTCTTTTTGCTATTAACTTTAGTCATAAGCCATTCCTAATCTTGTGTAGAAAGTTTGAAGCCAAATCTAAAAATCTCATTACAGTTCTTGCCGTAATGTTCAGATTATGTTCAATCAAATTATAATTATGTGACCATGTTTAGAGTGAGTGCAGGTTGTATCAAAATAGCAAGGATGGTTTTGCAAGAAACTTGCTTGCAATATAGATTGCAAATATCAATTATGAATATCAATTGGAAATATGCTTGTTATTAATTAGTTTTAGCTGGAGTGAAATAATTCATAAATAATAATTCAGTAACAAGAAGTAGACCATCATCAATTGTGATTGTCATAAATTACAAGACTTAAGATGATTGTAGACCTATAAGATTGACTTGAAATCGATTGCAAGTTCTAGTCTGAATTTGCACCCAGCTCTGGTAAACCACTCAGGTGACTTGTTACTCTCAATGCCAACCAGTCTCTTATGAAATATGCAATAATTTTTTAGTCTTCCTTAACAATGATCTCTCTGGAAAAAAAAAGTAAATCGAATTAATTTGAGATAATTATTTTGATTTTGTTTGGGAGACAAAAGTCAGATAGTGTGAGAGTAAACATTGTTATGGTTATTACATTTTGTTCATGTCAAAGTATGCCATCAGTTATTATTCTAAATCAAATCTGAGATAATTTTCTTTAAGGCAATGACAGTTGGCGTAATGACAGTACAGTATTGAAGCGATTACTTCATCCATAATAATAGAATACAGTAGCTTACAGTGTTAATTGAAATGTTGTATTTTTTTCTTCAATATTTCAGGCTCTTGATGTATCTGAACTTGATAAGGTTGGGACATTGCAGAAACCAGATTTCATCTCCCATCCTCACAAGTACTTCAGGACTCATGAAGAAGCAGAAGCTCTTGCCAGAAATCAACTGGAGAAAAATTCAAGCCCAGGTAGGTCAGCTTTACCCAAGGAACTAGAGAAAATGATTCTCAAGAAAAAGGCTTACGGTTTACTTTCTTTCTTCTGGAGTGGTGCTAATTAGTGTCATTGTTAGCTCTGGTTCCCACTTCTTAAATTTATACTTGATTTTGAGGCATAGGAAACATTCAAACATTGAGCGTTTTGATATGGGTAGGATCTCCTAAATCAAAGACATCCCCCTACGTTAAATTTATTAGCATTCATTTGTTTTTTTTTACATTGCCCGACTGAAATTAAGAGATCAATCTGTAATTTCTTCTTCCCAAAGTGTCTTTGTTAAAGAGATGTTGGCACATTCCATCTTCATTTGCTTTTCATATTCTTGTATTATCTTGATTTGACCAGAACTAAAGCAAAGATTTGATGAGCGTTCCCTTTTCCCCAAGTACATCCTGGATCATGAAGCCGAGATGAAACTAAGACATCGCTACCTCCTTGAGGGACAGAACTCCCACTCAAAGACCAAGAGAAGTAGCAGCAGGGTGTGGAATGCACTATCCTCTACCACCAGTGTTGGACAGAAGAATCCACGACCATTCAGACTATCCCCACTCCAGGAGATTGTAAGAAAGAGGAGTGCTGAGAAGCAAGCCCAGAACCAGAACAACGGGAACGCAACTTGAGGGAATATGCTCTTGCTTCTTTTAGAACACATACTGAATAAATTTTGAACATTTTTGTCTCGCCTGCATAGCAGAGCGACACTAAAGGCGCAGCTTTTCTGACGGCGGCGGCGTCAACATCAAATCTTAACCTAAGGTTAAGTTTTTAAAATGACATTATAACTTAGAAAGTATATGGACCTAGTTCATGAAATTGGACATAAGATTATTAAAGTATTACTGAATATTCTGCCTGAGTTTCAGGTCACATGATCAAGGTCAAATGTCATTTAGGGTCAATGAACTTAGACCATGTTGGGAGAATTATTTTCAAAATCTTAACCGAAGGTTAAGTTTTTGAAATGACATCATAGCTTGGAAAGTATATAGACCTAGTTCATGAAACTTGGGCATAAGGTTAATCAAGTATTAGTGAACATCCTGCTCAAGTTTCAGGTCACGTGACTAAGGTCAAAGGTCATTTAGGGTCAATGAACTTTGGTCAAGTTGGATGTATTTGTTGAATTACTATCATAACTTTGAAAATTTATGGATCTAGTTCATGAAACTTGGACATTAGATTAGTCAAGTACCACTGAATATCCTGTGCAAGTTTCAGGTCACATGACCATGGTCAATGGTCATTTAAGGTCAATGAACTTTGGCAGTGTTGGGAGTATTTGTTAAATTACCATCCTAACTCTGAAAGTTTATGGATCTAGTTCATAAAACTTGGACATAAGAGTAATCAAGTATCACTGAACATCCTGTATGAGTTTCAGGTCACATGACCATGGTCAAAGGTCATTAAAGGTCAATGAACTTTGGCTGTGTTGGGGGTATTTGTTGAATTACCATCCTAACTCTGAAAGTTTATGGATCTAGTTCATAAAACTTGGGATATAAGAGTAATCAAGTATCACTGAACATCCCCTGTGAGTTTCAGGTCACAAAACCAAGGTCAAAGGTCAGTTAAGGTCAATTAACTTAGGCCATGTTGGGGTAATTGTTGAATTGCCATCATAACTTTGTAAGTTTATGGATAGAGTGAATGAAATGTGGACATGGGTGTAGTTAACAAGTCTTAAGTCACTGTTCAAATGTCATTTATGGTCAATGAACGTGGTATTATGTCATTATATGAATGGTGTTTTTGTTAATGATTATTTTATAGTAGTTTTCAAAGTTAGCACTGCTGCTATATTAAATCGCGTATTGCAGGCGAGACTGCCAGAGGCGTTCCACTTGTTAGAATTAAGAAACAATCTAACATTGGCCATCCTTATTATGGAGTCCAGAGTGCATTCTCTTTCAAATGTGCTACTCATAGAAGGTGTTTCATAGAGTTACATGTGACTTAGGATTGCTCTTAAATTTGCAGTTGCGTTTGACAAATACTTCATTACTGCATTGAACAAATAATGCTGGGTGACCATATAATGCCATGTATTCAATTCATCAATGAGAGCATGTTTTATTATTCATGTGCACATTGGAGATTTGTAAGAATGACTTGTCACATGTAAGTCACATGCAACTCTTTTTGAAACAGCACTCTGTATTGAAAGTCCAATGGCTTCATGAGAAGAATAGACGATGGCTCACCAATTCATGTACATCATTCTTTGATTCCTTTCCATGGAGTTGAGTGTTTTCATGGTAATAAATATTTTGTCTACATAATGGGAGGAATACTTTCACCCACTTTGTGGACTTTGATCTTTATAATGGTAAGATTCTAACCCTTAACAGGCAGACGTTTTACCTATTGGGTTAGGTAACTTCATGAAAAAGGCATCAGGGGCTTTGTAAACATGTATAACTGGAGTTTTCCTCGAACCACCTTGGTTTTATTTATGCAGGATTAGAAAAAACTGAGGCAATGTATAACTCAGACTTTTTATAACTTACCTTAACTTACTCTCATATGGTTATTTAGTAATGGAATGAGAAATGCTCTTTAATAATTTGAATATTGGGAAGCACACTCTAATGATTTCAGAATTATGGAAGATACACTTTTTGTGACTTACTGCATGTATTAACATGTTAGAGTTTGGAGAGCCAATGTTTTAATTGAGTGAAAATCATGAACTTAACACGTCCATTATCCGCTATCATGAAAATTGCACTTATGAATGAATGACGATCAATCTGTGCTACATATAAATATTAATCTGGGGAAGCTGTCTGAATTTTACACTTTGAATAAACATTTCTCGGAACAAATGTGATCATCAGAAGAAATGTATCAATGTGGAGATCATAATAAATTAGAAAAATGTTTTGATTGAGGTGGATACTTTATGATCAGTATTAATACCAACTCAATCTGATGAAAAGGTGAAAAATATTATACGTGAGCAGAAAGATTTGATTTAAAAATAAATATCATTAAGCGTGTAAGAGTGACGGAACAACTCCATGGTAGTGAGGTAATCAAAGCTTGGGGGGTATGTATTGAGCTAATGACAATCAATATTTAATGCAAGAGGTAAGTGATGTATGTTTATTTTTTATATATTTATGTAGATATATTACAAATGTGATCAAATTGGAAATCTGGGCCCCACCTTACAAAGCGTTACAATTGATCCAATCAATGTCATATTTTTTTCTACAGGAAATTTGCAAAATGTACCTTGTAAACAAAGGAGAATGCACCAAATTGTCAAGAAATCAATGAATTTAAGGATGTACATTCATATCGAGAAAATCTTTTGAACAAACATGCATTTTATATGTTGACTTTGCTGGCTCTCCATAGTTTTGATTGATTGGGTCAATCGCAACTCTTTGTAAGACAGGGCCCTGGTAATGTGAAGGTGGTAAAAGAGGTATTGATTGAGTTTTTTGTGGATTATCCAAATAATGAAAGAAAAGTAAGTTTTAGATTAATTTAAATTCTTTTGGCCAATACTGGTGGCTTCCAAGAGTGAATCACGTGCATTGCTACGCTTGGTTTATTTTTTACTTGAAATATTCTCATCAGTTTACTAGTAAACATCATCTATACTTGCTTGCAAATTCATGGGGTATTTCAGCCACTTTCTTTCATATTACAACTGAAAATTCATTGAAGTATTTTAAAATTATTACCATTGTAAGAAATATCCACATCTCACATGAAAAATCAATTGTAATAAGCAAAGCAACTCATCTTTAATGCTCCAAACTCATTTCTACAGCTCACCACATACATCTCAGTGATATCTGTTTATCACATAAAGATGTACTTCAGTAGTGTTCATACGACATGTTTCTTGTAACTGGTGAAGATTATTTCATTTGTGGATTTCAGATATATATTTGTGAAACTTTTTAAAGTGATAAAGGGAATTTTTAATTACACTGCAATGCACCTACAAATAAGTGTCTGTAGTAAGATTGATTCTACAATCACCAAAATAAGCAAAAATAAAGGGTTTTAACAAGTCACATATGCAGTACTCAGAGATGCATGTATGGGACTACAAAATTGTTTGCTAAAGTATTTCAGCTGCTGTTTGGTCATATTCTTAAAGTGATGCCATCTAAATAGCTATTCTTTACAGGCAAAATTTCTACAATAATCTTCCTTAAATAACATGAAAGCCTTTGAATGTTATTAGCAATATTTGTTGTCCTTATTTTTGTTTTAACTTGACTTTGCATTAAAGGGTAGAAACTATTTTGACAAGTCAAGAAAGGGGTTATATAATTCAATGATGATCACTGATGCTGCTGCTGAAAATTATAAAGAAAATGATTCTGTTGGTCCCAAGGACCTTGGTAATGTTGTGTGTCCACATTTCACCATCATCATGGAGTACACCATACCAGTCTAGAACTCCTTACAAGAAGGGTCCTTTGTATGAGTCTATCTTTCAAAAATCAACATTTGTAAAGGAGTAGTACTTCAAGTATGTCTATACACCTTGAAAATGGCGATGTTGTGGATATGAGTGCTACACAACCTGCCGTTTATAATTATGTGTAAACTTTGTACAGGTAATCCGTCCACACTTCCATCCATGTATATGTTTTCAAATTGCTTGGTTATCTGTAAATATACAAATTTAATATCTATTTGTACCTCTATAATAAAATGTGTTATTAAGAAATTCGAAAAAGGTCTTTATTTTTTATTTTCAGAGATCTTCAACTTAAATGACTGAATAAAATCACTCCAACAAATAAACCATTGTACCTTGTCATTTTTTTGTAAAACTGTACATTTTATTATTATATTTACAGAATGTTCACAATTTCAAATTACTATGAAGAACCGATGTTTTTTTTATGCAGTGTTCCTCCTGATTTCTTTTGAAAATAACAAAGGTCACGATACATTTCTTTAATATCGACAAGTGAGTTCAAATAAATTGTCCTGAAAGTTTGTATGAGTAAATCAGGTATAAAAATTTGAAACGTATATCTTTACAATTCGAGCATGATGACTTTGATGTGACACATAGCTGCCTCCATTTCTTCATGGAACCCATTTAAGATGATATATCTTCATAAACAGGACCTGTTATCACAAAGCATGGCAATTGATTGTACAGATGATTTGTAAACTTCATTGCACATTATAATCAATGCTATCAAGCATAAAAATCAGCTCTATGATCAAGCACAAAGGTCGAGGGTCAGGATGCCCTTCTTTCTCCAAAATGGTTTATCAGGGGGTGTAGCATACAGCTGGTCTTAACACATAGCCTTATCTAAAATAGGAAGCCAAAATCAGAATCCACAGTTAAGGGATGGATTTTTGGAGAAAAGAAATCACACAAAGATTTTCTATTGGCAGTCAGATTTTGACTTGTGAAATTAAAACTGTTGAGGAAAATGAAAAGTTCACCTGGATGCTTAAGCTGCTCCGTGTCTTGTGATATAAATGCCATAAAATGTAATTCTTTTAAAACTTGAAAATGATTTATGATCTGTTCACTCACTGTATCATCAGACACATTATGTCATACATGGTTATAATAAAATGTTACTTTCAGTCATCTTGCAACATTAAAAAGCAGGAAATTATGACATTTGTATTACATGACATATTGGGCAGCTGCTTGCATGTGGCATCTCCAAAAATAAAAACTCTTATATTTCAATGGATTTTTTTTGTCCAACTGTAATTAAAAACAACTTAAATCAAGTTGGACTTCCCCTTTAATACACAAATTAAATAATGGTACTATGAAATGAGCAATGGTTATAATCAGATTAATTTGATGAAAAAGATATGGTTTTATATTTCATTGGGCTGAAGGGTTGAAAATGAAAACTGAGCACCTCAATCTGTTGTCACACTACAAGTGATTGGAAGGGGAATTACACCGCATCTTGCCCTGTGAGGTCCATGAAAGCAGGATTCCGATACACATCGGGAGTAGCGTCTGAAAAATGCTCAAGTATACAAAATTAGTTCTTATTTTCTATTTAATTTTAATGCACTGTATCTCAGTCGCTATCATCGTCATCTGATAATACTGCTACCCTTTTCTTCTTCTTTGTTGATGACCCCTCATCCCGGTCCTCATCCTCAGAGTCGTCTATTTTTCGCTTCTTGCCTTCATCGGAATCCTGGAAAAAAATAAAAGGTTAATTGAGTTGTTATTTTTGTCAGAAAAAAAAACCCAGTACAATATACATCTATGCATTATCTGGTTGATGGGATATGCAGTATAGAAACTACTATTCATATAAAAACAACAAATAATGACCACAGCAGGAGTATCTTCAATTTTAGCTTTATTTTCTTAGAAAATTGCTTTTTTTTTGTGATCAAAGTCATTCATTAGTACCATGTTATTTTTTTCTCCCTGATACATCAACAATTTCCAATGTACTTTGATATAAAGAGATCATTCAATGTGTTACAATCACAAATAATGTGAAAAGTGTCTTCATTAATGTTTCCAAAAATACAATAATTTCATAAATAAGCAACATGGGAAAGAGGAGCAGAAATCAGGTGCATGTAACTAATAACTAGAATTGTTCATTTATCTTTGTGAAAAATATGCAATTTTCATATTTGTTTCTCTGATTTTGTTAGTATTTCAAAGACAGTACTAATGCAAAACAATAATTAAACATTTTTAAAATGATAAACCAGCCTGCTTTGATGTTGTGGGGACTCAACTTACCTCATCGCTGTCACTGTAAAGTGCCTTGACCCTAGAAAGCTTCTCTGCTCTGTCGACCTCCTCTTCATCTGATGAATACAGGCCATGGTCTTGAACTAATAAAATGATACAAGGAATATCATCTTTGCATTATTATCACCATTCTATTCAATTCGAAATCGATGGTAGACCGGGGTTCATCTTGGTACTAGTTTCACCATTTCATCTATATGTTCAGATGTATCATTTTTATACATCTTCATTCAAGTAGTCCTGCATTGGCGAGCCTATTTTTTGTATTTCTGTTTGATTACTTTTCCCCCTGAAATTCTGATACCTGATCTAAGGTGTTTATGATCTACTGTTTCCTCTGTCCTTTTTGGAGTATGCTGTAAGGCTTTGACTATCAAAAGTCTTTTGGTAATAAAATATCCTTTGAAGATTGACTGCTATGAGAGCTTTCATTCAAGCCCTTGCAGAAATTATAGAAGGATGATTTTTAAGATTCAGCTCTACTTAAAATTTAGTAGATCCCTTCCTTACCTTTGGCAAGACTGCTCTTGAAGTTCTTTTTGATTGCTGAGAGACTGATGGCTGTATCATCTTCCTCCTCAAAACCATCCTCTCTGTCCGGCTCCAGGTAGCCTGCACTGAGACCTCGCTGGTGAGATCTCTCTCGTATCCTTCTCTGTTGATTCTGTCTCCTCAGTGATGCTCGTAATCTCTCCTCCTCTCTCTGTGGGAACACACAAAGTTTGAGCAAGAAATGCTTTACAGGGGTACTTTGGGCTGAAGGTAAATATATCTAAATAAATAGAGTAAAAAATTCACTGAGCAAAATGCTGAAAATTTCATCAAAATCTGATAACAAATAACAAGGTTATTTAATTGTAAAGCTTAGCAATATCTTGTGAAAACAGTCATATGCACATCGTCATGAATATTCATTAGGTGGGCTGATGATGTCACATCCCCACTTTCACTTTTCTTATGTTATCACATAGAATCACAATCATTTCATATTTTTACAAAAGTGTTCATGATAAGTTTCCCTTATATTAAAATAAGCTGCAGCAATGAATATCAAACACACTTAATCAGTTGTCAATCCAATTTTTTCAGTTCTTGGAGGACAAAATATGAATAATTATAATTTCATGTAATAAACTACAAAAGAAAGTGGCATTCCTGTAAATGATTTCAATGAATCCTGAGACAATTTCATATATACATGTATGTCCTGACAAGAATCGCTCAGTTGAAAACCCAATCCTAATCCACACAATTGTCTAAATCAATTCCCATTTAGACCTTTAATCTACCCCTATAGCTTCTGAGATTTTAAGATAACAGTATTTCTCACTGGAACACATGTCAGGTCAGTCTTCTGAGGAACTCACCTTGATCATTTCACCCCTCTGTGCCTCTGGGTCTTTACCAGCAATGGGAACCACTTTGATCTTCTGAGTCTTGGAGCATCGGTCTGCCATGGATAGGGTCATCTTCCTGTGAGTAGCACTGTCTGTAGAGTGTGGTCTAAACAACAACAAACAAGAGGAAGGAGGTATAATCAAACTGAATTTCAATATCAGAAGAAGATTTAAGGCATGTATAGGATGAATCAATACTTTCAATTTTCTGTAGAAATATGATAGAAGCTGGAAATTGTTTTCTAGAGGAAAGAAATTACTTTATAGACCAAGGTGAAAGAAGAAAGCAAATTTCACATTCTTTCCTTGTATTAATGCACAGATTAACAGAGTTCATTGAGTGCACAAAGAACAATAAAACAATTTCAATTTTGTAATTTCTAAATCAAATGAATGTTGTTCAAATTCAATACTTCTATTGGAACTGGTCTATCATCTTTTGTGTTCAATTCCTTCATACCCACAAACTGAAATGTTTGCATGTTGGACTTGAGAAAAATCAAATAAAACAGTGACATGGCAATCTAACATGACGTAGCAATGTCTTATCTATGGCTATGACAAAATGATGATTATTAGATATCCAATGACTGCATTGTGATGATACTTTTCTGGTGGAAACAAAGCAATTACCCATAGGGATTGTTATCATATCTACCTGAATGATAGCTTTGTTCTGAATACAGCTAGTCCTTGAAGACCAGTGCCTTGACGGATGAAGAAATGGTTGAAGTCGCCTTGTTGGGTCATCTTGTAAACATCAAATACTTCTTGACCAAGATGAAGAGACAAACTGTCCAAGATGAAAATATCAAAATTTTATCAATTTATCAAAACAAGCCCAGTGATTTCTCTGACTTCAAGACAAGTGTAATTTTACTTCACTTCAGTATTATTTTGAAGGCATAACTGTTTTATGGTAGAAAACAAAACAGAATAGAAATGAGTTATTATTACTAATCAATTTCTTAAATATCAAGATATTTCCATGTTTCCAAGATACAAAATACATTATTTATTACAACTTGTGGCAAAATGTGGTATCTTTGGACAGGTGATTTATTAGATACTGCTAACTAAAACAGGTTTGATTGAACATTTAACTTACCTTCCATCAGACCACCTGACTATTCTTGCATTGCTCTCTTTGCCAATCTCATTTCCTTCCTCATCAAAAACTTTTCTCCATCTGATTGTATTCTCCACCTGATTTTTTAAAACATTTTTAAAAACATTAATAAATGAACCATATATTGAATCCAGTTTCCTATCATGCAATATGGAATGGATTTTTTGAAAATATATGTTCTTGTGATGATGTTGTGCCTCGCCCACTTATGGAAATAACCAGAAATATCGCAATTTGCGATGGCACGCAACAGAATTGTATAAAAAGTTAATTGTGAAATAACTGGGATGGCATAACATTCGTCATAAGGGAAAGATTGCATACAAATTAAGTTTCAATTTGTTTATGCTTTTCTTTTGTAATTACAATGAGAAATCAAAGCAGTTGGAGAGCAATTATTTTCTTTTGCACTGAAATATCAATAGTTATTAAACCTACACAACCAGAAATATCACAATTTGCGATGGCACGCAACAGCATTGTATCTAAAGTTCATTGTGAAATAACTGGGATGGCATAATATTTGTCATAAGGAAGAGATTGCACGTAAACTTTAACATTGACCTCAAATAACCTTTCACCTTACCATGTGACCTCTGACTGCAGCATAACATGCAGGTCTCCCAAGTACATCTACAACCCAAGTTTGTTTCAAAAGTGACTTATAGTTTCAAAGTTATGTGTCATAATGTTTGTGATGGATGGACGGAAAATATTTGGATCCCTTAGTCTCGCCTTCACATCTGAGGGACAAGACAAGAACCAAATGTCATACCTTAAGTTTAAGCCTTGTTCTTCCTTCTTCATCTAAAACCTCATCTTCATCGGCATGGACTTCATCCTCATAAAACTGAGGGTCAAATGGCCTGGAGAGAGACAGAAATACAAAAAGGAAAAGAGAGTCAGATGAGATATAAGACTCTGCATTAACTCCTCTCAAAACCATTACACAACACAAACTAGCACATCAATAATGTGGAGCTCATCTGGCATCTCGCAACGGAATTTAACACAATTTTTTTTTTTCAGCCCAGTTGACACTGTAGTGAATTATATTGGTGACATAAATTGAGGAAACAGAATTGAAATTGATGAAGAAATGACATAGAACAAGCATTTTTGTGATTTCTGAATGAATTTTGTATAAATTAGCATAAATAATTTTCTGGTCAAAATTTCTAAATTCTGTGTACAACCTTGGTGAACCTCATGTAAGATCTCAGATGGAACAAAAAAAACAAAATCAGTCAACAAATAAGTATTTTTGTGAGTTTTGAAATATATGCATTAATTAGCACATTAAATGAGTTTCAAAATTCTGTGTTGAAATTTTGTATCCCCACCAAGAGCTTTCATATAAGGGAAACAAAATTAAAATTGATCAACAAATAAGGAGAAAAAGCATTTTTTGTGATTTATGAATAAATATTGAGTAAATTAGCATAAATAATTTTCTAGTCAAAATTTCAGAATTCTGTGTTGAAATTTGGTGACCCTCAGTTAGCTCTACCAGATGGATGAAAAAAAAAAGGTCAACAAATAAAGAAGAAGCATTTTTTGTGATTATGAATAAATTTTGCATAAATTAGCATAAATAATTTTCCACTCGAAATTTCAAAACTCTATGCCTTGGTGAACCTTGGTGAACCTCATGTAAGATCTCAGATGGAACAAAAAAAAACAAAATCAGTCAACAAATAAGTATTTTTGTGAGTTTTGAAATATATGCATTAATTAGCATATTAAATGAGTTTCAAAATTCTGTGTTGAAATTTTGTATCCCCACCAAGAGCTTTCATATAAGTGAAACAAAATTAAAACTGATCAACAAATGAAGGAGAAAAAGCATTTTTTGTGATTTATGAATAAATTTTGCGTAAATTAGCATAAATAATTTTCTAGTCAAAATTTCAGAATTCTGTGTTGAAATTTGGTGACCCTCAGTTAGCTCTACCAGATGGATGAAGAAAAAAATGGGTCAACAAATAAAGAAGAAGCATTTTTTGTGATTATGAATAAATTTTGCATAAATTAGCATAAATAATTTTCCACTCGAAATTTCAAAACTCTATGCCTTGGTGAACCTTGGTGAACCTCATGTAAGATCTCAGATGGAACAAAAAAAAACAAAATCAGTCAACAAATAAGTATTTTTGTGAGTTTTGAAATATATGCATTAATTAGCATATTAAATGAGTTTCAAAATTCTGTGTTGAAATTTTGTATCCCCACCAAGAGCTTTCATATAAGTGAAACAAAATTAAAACTGATCAACAAATGAAGGAGAAAAAGCATTTTTTGTGATTTATGAATAAATTTTGCGTAAATTAGCATAAATAATTTTCTAGTCAAAATTTCAGAATTCTGTGTTGAAATTTGGTGACCCTCAGTTAGCTCTACCAGATGGATGAAGAAAAAAATGGGTCAACAAATAAAGAAGAAGCATTTTTTGTGATTATGAATAAATTTTGCATAAATTAGCATAAATAATTTTCCACTCGAAATTTCAAAACTCTGTGCCTTGGTGAACCTTGGTGAACCTCATGTAAGATCTCAGATGGAACAAAAAAAACAAAATCAGTCAACAAATAAGTATTTTTGTGAGTTTTGAAATATATGCATTAATTAGCATATTAAATGAGTTTCAAAATTCTGTGTTGAAATTTTGTATCCCCACCAAGAGCTTTCATATAAGTGAAACAAAATTAAAATTGATCAACAAATGAAGGAGAAAAAGCATTTTTTGTGATTTATGAATAAATTTTGCGTAAATTAGCATAAATAATTTTCTAGTCAAAATTTCAGAATTCTGTGTTGAAATTTGGTGACCCTCAGTTAGCTCTACCAGATGGATGAAAAAAAAATTGGTCAACAAATAAAGAAGAAGCATTTTTTGTGATTATGAATAAATTTTGCATGAATTAGCATAAATAATTTTCCACTCAAAATTTCAAAACTCTGTGCAGAAGTTTGGTAAAACTCATGAAGCTCTACCAGATGGAAAAAAAATCAAAAACGGTCAACATATAAAGCATTTTTTGTGAATTTTGAAAAAATGTACATAAATTAGCATATTTAATGAGTTTCAAAATTGTGTGTAGAAGTTTGGAATCCCGAGCTTAATGCTATCATACAAAGCAAACAAAATTGCAATTGGACTTGAAATGAAGAAAAAGGAGCATTTTGAAATTCGGTCAACAAAAAAGAAGATGAGGCATTTTCTGTGATTTATGAATTTTGCATAAATTATCATAAATAATATTCTACACAAAATTTCAAAATTCTGTGTACAAGTTTGGTGAACCTCACAAAGCTCTACCAGATGGAAAAAAAATCAAAATCAGTCAACAAATAAAGAAGAAGCATTTTATGTCAATTTTTAAAAATATGCATAAATTAATTTTTCATAAATTAGCATAAAAATTGTTCTAGACAAAATTTCAAAATTCTGTGTAGAAGTTTGGTGAACCTCATAGAGCTCTACCAGATGGAAGCAAAAAAAAAAAATCAAAATCGGTCAACAAATAAAGAAGCATTTTTTTGTGAATTTTGAAAAATGCACATAAATTAGCATATTTAATGAATTTCAAAATTCTGTGTAGAAGTTTTGAATCCCCCACCTAGTGCTATCATATAAAGCAAACAGAATTGAAATCGGACATGAAATGACGAAGAAGAAGCATTTTGAAATTGTGGACGGACGACGGACGCCACGGCATAAGCTCATCTAGCTGGATGAGCTAAAAATTAAAAGCAATATAACACAGTCTTAGAACAGTCTTCATTCTAATTAAAGTAATTTCCAAATGGTCATGGTCCGAACCTCAACCTAGGATGTTCCCCATTAATTGGCCAAACTACCCCACCACAACACTTTCCCTCCTACGTTTCTAAACAGATTTTTGGTGGCTTATAGAGCCAGGACACCTTTCCAATTTTCAACCACATTTTAGACTTGAACCTTGAACATCCGTCAAAGAAAATACCACTATACTCACAGGTCTGTATTTTTCTTGTTTTGAAAATGCAGCTTTGCAAACTGATACTCCCTTCTCACATTCTGCCACATCCAAAGATCAATTATTTCCAAAAACGGGCTTTATAACCATCTTAGGGGAGTATTGTTGTCTCTTAATGAAATGAAGACTTTGACCTGAGTCTTCACCACTTAACCAAAGATGCTGTTTACCTTGTTTCCACACTGAGAAAGTTAGGAAGCTTTGCAAAGTGATACTCTTCTCCCAGGTCCACTCCCAGTTTGGGCAGCTCTACCTCAATCCTTGTCTCTGGTATCTCCTCTGGTTCTTTCTCCTCATCGTCATCTCTCTGGATGAGATCACCATCCTCGTTGATATCTGCTCCACGGATGACACGGTCTTCGTGTTCTTCATCTTCATCTCTTCCTTTCTCTTCCTAATGGTTGAATCAAATTAACCAAAACAATCATGATTCTCTACAATTGAAGATTGTGAAATTTATGAAATCTACTTTCAAAAATTTGCTACATGACTTTAATAAAATTATGAAATGCTTCCAGATTTGCTTGACTGAACAAGAGGGTTTCTACTTCAAATAAATATTGTATGTTTTTGAGGTTGTTTTAAAGGGCCCGAATAGTTAGTAATACATGTATTCACAAATATTCAAGAAATGAATGAATTTCCTCAATTAAAATGGTTTAAGTTTTGTAATCATGATCAATGTGAACTCCTCTAACTTCCACAGAAAATTTCATATTATCAGAAATACCCGTCCCCCTTGTAGTAATATTTTTGAATTCCCAAATACAAAAGATGAAAGGGATGACTCTACTTAAATTAGACACAAGCTCTAGAGCAAATCAACATTGGAAATGTAATTGTCTTGAAAACATTTTTTTTAGTTTGATAGCCTATTTCTGCGTTACTATTGTCTTCCTTTTTGCCTTTTAATACTAAATTTTAGTAAAATATGTCTGTTCCAATGTCCAAACTAACTTATTTTAACAATTTTCTTGCTCAGTCATGAAAATGTAGTATCCAACCATGGTTGCAAAATTGTTAGAAAACTGTGCACATTTCACAGAATGAAAATAACTTCCAAACATTTAACATGCATTATACCAAATCTTATCTGTATTAGCTTCATCCAACAATAGGAATTCAGTATTTTGGACCATCATGATTATGAAGTGAGCTTACCATGTTTTTTATGTGGAATTGGCTCATATTAGAAACATACAAAAAAGACTTACATCATCAGAGTCACGTTGCGTATCCCCAAGCTGATCTACAATATCATCAAGGTTGTCGTCATCATCATCATCAGACAACTCACCAAATAAATCTTCTTGAGTTGCTTCAACTGTTATCAATAAAAGAAATCAAATTATCAGGATATTAATTGCAAAACAATGTAGGTAAAATCTAGATCTTGTCAATTTCTCTTTACCAGCTACAAAAAAATATATTACAAGTAAAAAACTAACTGGGTGTTGCAAGAAAGATTATTTAGACTGAGAAAGCACACAAGTGTAGGGAATTTCAAAATTGTATCCATTTAAGAGTAGGACTGTATGGATATCTGAAATTGACAAGCCACCACTGTACTGGCAAAATCTTCATCTTTGATATTTTTATTTTCACTTAAAAATCAATTAAGGCTGAAATGTATATTCAGAAATGAAGAAATTATAACATACCACCTGGTGCATTTTCATCATCAGAATCCTTTGCTTGTTCAGCATCTTCATCATCACTGCCAACCACAACCTTCTTCTTTGGTTTCCTACCTATGTTGTCGTCACTGTCACTCCCTAAAACAAGGATTCAAACAGATACTTCAATGATCGTCTCGATGAATGCTCATCTAAACTGTGTCAATTCAATACCACCACAAGTGACCATTCGTTATCGAGTAAAGAAATTTATGCAAATTTTTTTTTAAACAAAACACATACTGTAATTAATATTTTATAGTACTTATATAAAGGCATTTTAATTAATGAACATTTTCACTCAAGATTTGCTCTCTACCAAGTGCTTCCTGAATCATACTGGTGTCCAAAACCCTAATCACAAACAAATGATGAAAAGGATGAAAAGAATTTAGCTAATTATTGAAACACAATGAAAAAAATATTCAGAGAAACGAGGTCCAAAATATTACCATCATCTGAATCCCGTTGCCTTGCGGTCTCTTCTTCTTCTTCATCCCTGTGCTCCTGCTCTCTTTCTCCATCATCTTCTTCCTCTTCATCTTGACTGATGACTAGTCTATCCCCATCTTCATCATCTTCTCTCTCTGATACCTCCTGTGATTGAACACCTTCCTCTTCACCTTCTCCATGAAAGTGTGCTTCCTCATCCATAGACTGCCTGCCTTCATTGTCCTCAGCTTCCATCTCTTCTTCATCTTCTTCTTGCTGCTCCTCAACTTCCTGTTCCGACCCTTCTTCTCTTTCTTCATGCTCCTCTCCCCCCTCTTCCTCCTCTTCTAACATCTCTTCTCCTTCCTCTCCTTCACCATCCACCATTTCTTCATATTCTCCTTCTTCTTCCTCCTCCTCCTGGACCTCGCCTTCCTCCTGCTCTTCTTCTAAAGGTAAAATACCAAGGGAATGAGGAACAAATTATAATCTTTGTTATATGGCTATATCACTAACTGTTATATATACAATTTATTTTATAAAACCCCTTTAATAACAATTCTCCTTGAGTAATATTGATTATTTTTGTACCATAGGAAAGACTAAATGTTACTCTTTTATATTGGTTATTTCTTTTGAATAAAATATTTTAATAAATAAGTGAAATTTTGACCTGAAAAGATGCCTCAAACAGAATTTTCTTCCTCTGTTTTCAATTTTTTGTTTTAGGCACAAACATTATTTATATCATCAGAAAGCTCAAACTCTATACTTTCTTACAATGTCATTCTTGATATGTGGCATCTTTTAGATGGGTCAGCAGCCAGCTTTTTTCATCAAGATGCAAGACGAGATTTCTGAAATTTCCGAGTAACATAAAATCCAGAGTTCTGATTGGCTGAATAATGTTTTCAAAACAACAGGCACAGGTAATTTGAAGAGATTACCACATGGTGAGTGTGACCTTGCAGACGCCCAATGTGGGGAACATTGGAATTTGCGTGGGTGTGTGGTCTCTGTGACCAATCAGAGTGCAGTATTCTTGTTTTTTAGCTGCTAAATGTACTTGGCCTATGAAAAACTGACTGCTGACCCATCTAAAATACCTCTTCTTATAAAACTTATATCATATTAAAGCTTAGATCTTCAGCTTTATCATGATATAAAAATCATTTGGGCTCAAACAGAAATTAAGTTATAAAATAACAACTTTTGTTGCATGAAAATAATTATTTTCTTTCATGGTTTAGATCAAAGGTTTCACCTATATTACACAATCTTTTAAAAAATCCAAACACATGACCTGAAAGAATGACTTTTCTTCTTTATAAAGATACCAAAAACAGGTAATTTGGTCAATATTTAGAGCAGCAATGGCCAAATAAAAAGAGGTGTTTTCGTCCGCACCAAGCTCATTAACAATGCAAAAACCCTCTGGTCATGAATATCACTTAGATAAAAGAAGCTACTTTTTCAGGGCTTGCCGTCTGACTGGGTAGGCCTACTCTTTATAACCAAAAATCATCATGAAAGGAAATGAAATCATTGAAGTAATAAAAGAAAGGAATTGAGAACACTTAAAAAAACCAGGGTTATACGATTAGGGTCCACTTTGTGTTGGGTGAATGACTTTAACATAAAATGAATAAGTTAACGAAAATAAATGACATTCAAATCAAAGAATAAGCCAGTTATCAAATACCTTCATATTCTTCCCTCTCATGTTCTTCAGCTTCATAGTGGCCATCTTCTTCCCCTGCTTCTTCTTTCCCTGCTTCTTCTTCCCCTGCTTCTTCTTCCCCTGCTTCTTCTCCCTCTGCTTCTTCTTGCTCTGAAACAGCCTCTTGCTCTGATTCATATTCTTCATCTGTGAAGCAATTTTCAGCTATAATTGATGAATACTTGCAATTTATACATGTGAAATGAAATGAGAGAATACTTGAGTAGCTTAAATAAAAATTCCTCCAGACTATCCTACCTTTTTGAAATGTTGTCAAGGTGAAAAAAAATGTGTCTGTTAAAAGTGTACAACAGCATTGGGAAAATAGGTTAAGCTTCACAAAAATTGTTCTCTCAATTTATTTCATATTTATAATGAAAGTTGTCAAAGCTGGTGTATAATTATTTCCCTTTTTTTTTAATTTCAATGGCTGAACTTATTCAATGGAACAGATCTATCCCTTTCAAAATATGTTAAAAATCAGCTTTTGATATTGTTCAAGGAATGAGAGCAAAAATGTACATTCCAGAAAATCATATAGTTTGTATGTCTACATCAACAGAAAATACTACTACTAGACTGTATTGAATGTCTAAAACTGCAGTAAAACCTAAACAAGTGGAACGCCTCTGGCAGTCTTGCCTGCATTACGCAATTTGATATAGCAGCAGTGCTTCCTTTGAAAAACAGCTAATGAATAATTATTCACAGAAGAAAACACTGATAATAAAATATGTCCATTGACCCAAAATTACCTTTGACCATGATCATGTGACCTAAGACATGTGCAAAACAATCATTCATACTTGATTACCCTTATGTCGATGTCTCATGAGCAAGTACCATAAAATTCTTAAGTTATAATGCCAAATCAACACATACTCCCAACACGGCCAGAGTTCATTGACCTTTAAATGACCTATGATTTTGGCCATGTTCCTGAAACACACACAGGGTATTCAGGGATACATTGCTGCTCTTATATCCAAGTTTCATGAACTAAATCCATAGACTTTTAAAGTTATGAAAATTCCGCAAATACCCCTGACATTACCAAAGTTTGCTGACCCTAAATGACCTTTGACCTTGATCATGTGACCTGAATTTACCACAGGATGTTCAAGAAAACTTGATTGCTCTTATGTCCAAGTTTCATGAACTAGATCCATAAAATGTCAAAGTTATGACAATTCCTCAAATACCCCCAATATGGCCAAAGTTCATTGACCCTAATTGACCTTTGGCCTTGGTCATGTGACCTGAAACTTGCGCATGATATTCAGAAATACATGGTTGCTTTTATGTCCAAGTTTCATAAACTAGATCCATAAACTTCTAAAGTCATGAGGACAATTCCTCGAATAACCCCAACATGGCCAAAGTTTGTTGACCCTAAGTGACCTTTGACCTTGATCATGAGACGTGAAACTCAGGCAGGATATTCAGTGATACACTACTACTCTTATGTCTAAGTTTTATGAAGTAGGTCCATATACTTTTGAAGTTATGACAACATTTCAAAAACTTAACCTTGGTTAAGATTTCGATATTGATTCCCCCAACATGGTCTAAGTTCATTGACCCTAAATTACCTTTGACCTCGGTCATGTGACCTGAAACTCAGACAGGATGTTTAGTAATACTTCATTACCCTTAGGTCCAAGTTTCATGAACTAGGTCCATATACTTTCTAAGTTATGATGACATTTCAAAAACTTAACCAAGGTTAAGATTTCAATGTTGACGACGCCTTCGTCGGAAAAGCGGCGCCTACTAACTTTTGAATCTTTTTTTACGCAGGAACATCTCAAAACAATGACTAATTTTTTTCAAAATGTGATTTCGTACTTTGAAAAGAATCATATTACAAGCACTTATAACAATGCCTACTTACACTCTTCTTGTTCTCCCTCTTGTTCTTGCTGAGCTTCATCTGGAGATTGAATCTCTTCTTCCTCTTCTAATATCTCTCCTTCATCTACTTCTTCTTCTTCATGTTCTATTTCCTCCATTTCTTCTTCCATCTCCCCATGTCCCTCATCCTCTTCAGATTGGACCTCTCCTTCACTGCCTGACCCAGCTGCTACATGTTCTTCTTCTTCAGACCCAAATTCCTCCTCTTCATTGTCAGATCCTGAATAAAAATGTTAACAAGGGAATTTAATCTTGGGCTTTCGACTGTACTTTTCTAAAATTGGTCTAGGGCCTAGTCGTTTGTTTGCTGATGACTGCATAATCTATGACCAAGTGTCTCACTTGGAAGATGCACACAAGGTGCAGAATGACCTTGACAGACTTGTAGTTTGGCAGACAAAATGGCAGATGGATTTCAATGCAAAGAAATGTCATGTACTGCACATAACCCACTCTAGAAATCCAGTTAAATATCAGTACACACTCTGATTCCCCTCTTTCAGAGTCTCACACATATTTAGGTGACAATATTTCAAATGACCTGACCTGGAATGCACATATCAGCAAAGTATGTGTAAAAGCTAACAGATCTCTAGGTTTTTATGCAGGAATCTCTTCGACTGTGCCAAGAAGATCAAAGACAATGGTCAGATAGACCCTAGACTATTGCTCAACTGTCTGGGACCCACATACGCAAACACTAACAAATCAAATTGAAGCTATACAAAAAAGAGGAGCTCGATTGGTAACTGGGGACTATTCTAGGCATAACAGTGTCTCAGCAAAAGCAGAGGCTTGACTGGGAACTGCTGCACTTGCACCAGAAGTTAGTCACGTAACAACCTTGCCTGATGCGCTTTCAGGTCGCCTAGCCATTCCAGTACAAAAAGTCCTGAGCCCAGTCCATACTCATATCGATCCAAAGCATTACGCGAAGTCGGCAAAGTGTCCATTCTTTTTAGAGCAGGCAAAAATTTTGACATTCTATTTAAAAAATCAAAGTTTGTGATAGATTTTGACATGTTCGGAAAAAATATATTTCACCCTTGTGTCTTTCCTCTTCTCTTTTTTTTTCTTAGTCATGAAAAATCCAAGCCCCCCTCCCCTACGCCCATGCATTGCTTCAAAAGCATATTTTTGGCATAATCTATGGCTATTACTAACGTTAGATCTAGTTAGGGTAGGCAATGGCACTAGATATGTGCTGTACACATGTGTCCAAAAAGTCAATAGGTGAGTTGGCCTCAAATTTTCTTTCTATATTGCACAATGTAGTTAAATGTAGCGACATCTTCACATTTTCTGGCAGCCAAGTTGATTATCTATCAATGTGACATATTTCCACGGCTCCTCACAGAGGAGTGTACTTCAGCATAAAGACTTTAAAATGCCTATTTTTAGCCACTAGCCCACACAGTATAGCCCATAGGGATGGACCAATACATGCATTTCCAGGCACATTTTATGGAGAATTTAAGCCTTATTTTTCACTATTTAGGAAATTTTGAAGTAAGTTTTGAGCAATGTCTGTGATAATAATGCTAATAAAGAATATATTAGGGTCATGTTTTGTAGTAGAAATGCTGTTTCGTTTTTTTTTGTCCTACCTAATCTAGTTTCTACAATTCTCAAGATTCTTGACAGAAAATTTGACATTTTTATGATTTTGAGCTCTCATCTGTCAAGAATATATTGTAGAAACATAGATTATGCAGAAAAATACTTTTGAAGCAAAGTTGGAAAACTCATTTCATTAAATTTTGAAGAAGAATTCAAGGCTCAAGCGGTCGAGTTGTGCGAACCGGAGCCAACCCTGGACCACTCCTAATACCAATGAGGTCCAAACATTAACATGTATGGATCTCATAGGTGACAATACCGCATATATGGGTTGGTCATTTCTGTTTTTATTCGCAACCCAGGACTTTGGTAAATGTACACCATAATACAAGTTGGGTGCATGAATTATTTGAAGCAATTTTAGGTACAAATTGCTGCAGACCTCCGCGCATGCGCAATTTGCCTTCGCCATTTTTGATTCAGCAGAGAATTTAATACGTGTGATGAATCGAGAACCTGCTCAAAATCACTGATTTTTAGATGTTTTCAAGAAAGGGCAAGGAGTGAGTCTGTGTCCGATGGTAAGTTTAGTAACTGTAGAGTAAGCTGATTGGATGTTTAGGTCTTCATATGTTGGCTTTGATACCATAAAGTTCAGATAGTTGGAGCGGAGGGTAGCGGTAGTGAAGTGTAGTGGAGCCTATACGAACCCTCGCCTGAGGTATGGACGAACCAGCC
This sequence comes from Lytechinus pictus, assembly GCF_037042905.1. NCBI lineage: Eukaryota > Metazoa > Echinodermata > Echinoidea > Temnopleuroida > Toxopneustidae > Lytechinus > Lytechinus pictus. The sequence goes on along the minus strand of NC_087247.1, from coordinate 43,543,962 downwards.
TGGCCCTGGTGTCTGGAAAACTCGACTTGGTCGACTCATTGAGTTGGCCAGGGCAGCGGGTTGGGCTGTCCGGCCCCCATCTTATACGTGCCATGAACAACTAACAAAATGAGTCATCGGTCTAATTTGTTCAGCCATTTATAAATTATTTTCTATGATGGTGTGACCTTAATTTGCGCTTTACCCATTTTACCTATACCCAGTCGAATATCTCTAGATCTATATCTAATTAATATCTTGAAAAACTGATATCACAAACAGAAAAAGCGACCCAAAATTACCCAGTATCTTCTCAACTAGCATCAAGAAATCGCTAGTTTGCAAGCAGAGGTCTCCAAATAAGTAAGTAAACTGATACCAATCGAGTTTATGGTATTTTATCCTCCATCTGATATAATTATCTTACCTTTGTCTGCTTGAATTTGTTTCTGAAGCTTTGCAAAACAATCATGTGCAAATTAAGGTCACACTTTTTTATAACACATTTTCAGCAGAGAGCGCACTAGTTGATAGCCATTGAATTTTTAGATCGCAATACCAACGAAACCCTTGACCAGTTGACCTACTTTATAATTCCATCTAGACAGCTGGCAGCCATCTGCTTCGAGGAGTTTTTTAACCTTCTTTTTTTCTCCTCGTACGCAGACGGCTCGTGATCGGGAAGCCGCCATTACGGGTTTAAAAATGCAATGGAGCTCATCGATTTTTCTCTTTAGTTCATAAAAATATATGAAAAGAACGGGACCAAAATAAAGATTATTATTCCGTTTTGGCCTGAAATGCACCAAAACGGGGAAAATAAACTTAAAAGGACAAACAGTGACTTACTTCGGCTGTCGCGCAACTTTATTTCCCTGGTTTATCCGAATTTTATACATAAACATATGGCATTGAGTCCCTGTACAGATTGAGTTAGAGCTTCAGTCTCTGTCATTGGTGAGTGGAGCCAAAGGAGTTCAGCGGAACAACCAATAAAACAGAGTCCGAAGCTTTTGGTCTAAATTCCGTCAAGCAAATTTGACTTTGGGATCTTGACTTCCGTCTGGTATTTATCATGATTTTTAAAAAATTTTGCGAGAACTAGGATAATTTTTTAATTAAAAATCAACTTCATGATAATTCTTAAAATGTAAGCAAATTATGGTCACCCCATCATATATACACATCAAAAAAGTAAGTCCCCCTAAATCAAATTGCTGTAACTTTTGAACGGAATTATTGTGAGATATGATATTTCGTAGGTGGTTTTCTACACTCATTAAGCAACTCCTGGGGAAAAATGAGATTGATCAGTTGAGTCATGCATGAGTAATTAAAGATTGAATTAAAAGTGACAATTTTTGAAAGTCACAAGAGTTGTTTTTCAGATTGTGCAAATACAAAGTTGGGCAAAAGTTCTTTTTGGGTGAATTTTATGGTGTTATGCTGTTTTACGTTTTACTATCCATCATTTAGCCACTCCACACACAATTTTGATATTGTATGTTCATAGTTGAGTGAGCACAATGTATTGCAGGGGCCGCGGAAGCGGGGGGGAGGGAGTTTCAGCCCCCCTCCACTTTTTTTTACCAAAAACATGTACATAAATGTAAAAATGACCAATACGATTGTGATTTTTTGCATGGTCAGCCCCCCCACACTTTTGGCTCAGCCCCCCCCCTCCCAGGGTGCGACATAAGCGCTTGCCCGATTGCCTGGGGCAAGTAAAAGTTAGAGTCGGGCAAGCGTTTTGAAGCAAAGACAAAAACTAATTGCCCAAATCGGGCAAGCAAAATTCTCATATAGAAATTATATTTTAGAAAGATTCCCCATATTTCACCATCAAAAATATAGAAAAGAAAAAGAGAGAAAAAAAAGCCATATCTTTAATTTCTTTCAAAAAAGTTTACAAGTCATGCATGATTCGAATTGCAAAATTTGCGCCATTTTCTGCAATAAACACACAGCTCAGACACGTACACACACACACAGAATCAATGGCAGTCTAGCATACCTAGCTAGTTAGCGCCTAGTCCACGCAGCCCATGGTTTCAACGGTGCTGCACGAACGAAGTTTGCTCTAGAAGAAATCTCCCACAGAACTGTCAAACTTCACATTTCTTACTAATGAAAACTCTTGTAATGTCCACATTTCCTAAAAATTGGGGTAGCTCTATCATTTGTAAGCAGTAAAAGGAGAAATTTTCACTTCTGTTATGCTTCAAAAAGATCGGGTTTCGAATGATCGTCTAGTATCGCACACACTGAAATACATTGTTTGACAGTCCCACATATGCATTTGTGTGTATGTTGTTAAACGTGGTTTCTTTCGTAACAATTTTTTTTTTGCCAAGGAAATTGATCAATTTTCTTCTTTATTTATGACTGGATAGTCTGAGCTTTCTTCCTTACTGTTTTCTTTCTTTCTGCCTATCTTTCCTTTTCTTTTCAATCTTTTGAATCTCTCATTTCTTTAAATTTCCTTCCTTATTTCGTTCATTTTTTCTGTTACTATAGCTGTCTTTCTTTTTGTCATTCTTTTCTTTCTATATCTTTTTTCTTTCTTCCTTCCATCCAACCTTTGTTTACCTCTTTGTTTAATCCTTCCTTCTTTTTCCCCTTCCTTTCATTCTTTCTTCCATCCATCCATTCTTTACCTTTTCTTCCTTTCTTTTTTTTCTTCCTTACTTTCTTCATCCTTTTCATTCTTTCTTTCCTTTCTTTCCTTCATTCCTTCCTTTCTTTTTGTCTTTTGTTCTTTCTTTCTCCTTCCTTCCTTTCTTTCAGTTTCTTTCTGATTTTCTTTATTTCTGTCTTTTGATCTTTCTTTTATTTTCCATCAATCCTTTTCTTTCTTCCTTATTTTTTTCTTTCTGCCTTCCTTCATTTCTTTCTGTCTTTCATTCTATCTTTTTATTTTCCTTCCTTCCATCTATCCTTTTACCTTTTCTTTCCTTTCTCTTGTTTTCTTTCTTTCCCTTTCTCTTCCTTCCATCCATCCTTTACCTTTTCCTTTCTTTCCTTTCACCTTTATCTTTCTTTATTCGTTCCTTTCTTTCCTTCTTTCCTTTCTTTCTCTTCCCCTCAATTTTTTTCTCTCAGTTTTGTTTTCTTTCTTTCTTTTTTCTTTCCTTCCTTATTTCCCTTCTTTCTTTCTTTCTTCCTTCCTTTTTTTCTTTCTTTCTTTCTTTCTCTTCCCAGCAGCCATTCTCTCTTTTTCTTTCTTTTTTTTTCTTTCTTCCTTCCTTTATTTCTTCCTCCTTTCTGTCTTTCTTCTTATTTTCTTTCTTTCATTCTCTCCCCCTCTCTTAATTTCTTTTTTTTTCTCTGGTTATTTTCAGTGAATTCCCCTTTTTTTAGTCCCCTCCAAAATATATGGAAAATATATGAGATTAGGAAATAGATTAAAGAGCACATTGACCATATATTTTGTCATGATGTACAAGATAAAAATCACTTTAAAAAAAGAAATACAAGGTACATGTACATCAGTAGTCATGTTGAAAAATATATTAAAGCCGTCAATGGTATGGTATGTAAAACAGTAAGCCTATAACTTGTTTTAAAGCAATAAAACTTTGTTTTGAAGGATTTTTTCGGGCAAGTGAAATCTATATTCGGGCAAGTATTTTCCAACTATTTGAAAATTTACTTGCCCGACTGGGCAAGTGCTTCAAAAAAGTTTTGTAGCACCCTGCCTCCCCTTTGAAAACCGTTCCGCGGCCCCTGTATTGTGACGTATCATCATAGGGTTTATGGTAGTATCCTCTACAACTTGTTAGATCATGTTAAAATTTGAAAATGTTGGTGGCTCCCCTGATTATAGGCCCCTCCCCCATTTCAAAATTCTGGATCCACCACTGATTTGTCCATAAATTAAACTGATCATGAGAAATTGTTAGGAAAAGAATACATTTATGTAGTATAAAGAGTATTAATTCCTAAGTTATCGAATGTGCTCGCTCAACAATGAAAATGTTTAAAGTTCGGAAAGTGTGTGGTGATAGAAATGATGGATGATAAAAACAACAGCAATTAAAGTCACATTTGAAACCGAATTTGCCCCCAATATTCACTTTATTACCCTTTAAAATGAGTATGTGACATTGCAAATACCAATTTTCCCACTTTGATGCGTGCTCACTCATCCATAAATAAACAAATCGATTTCATTTTTGTACAGAATTCTGCCCATAGGTTGATAAACATTACTGCCAAATGACATTGCTAAAGACAGCCTTGAAAAAAAAGTTCCACCATATTGAATAAGGGGTTACTTATTCTTAAACATATGCACCCATAATGTATACAAGTCTATGAGAGAGGAAGTCAAAATTTCAACAAATATGAAATGAGGGTTTGTTTCAAGGACGGTTTTAGTTAATTCTGCCAACAGTTATTTCATGAAACTTCGCACATGGCTTCAGAGTATTAAACACTATCCAAAAGGCGTGCACACCAAAATAACAATTCAATACGGCACAGAGTGGGGCCAAGGCCTTGAACTTTCTTCTCATTTGCATAATTTTCTAATATTGTGTGCTCACTGATGCATTAAACATCAGGATTTTCATAAAAATCAAATCAAATGAACTATGCAAGGAGGTTTGTGACAGATATCCATAGTTACAAATTGCATTTTTTCCAATATCGTAAAAAAAGAGCTAATCACATTCCATGTGATCATTAAAGCGTGAATGTTAAGTAAATGCCTTTGAATCATTAAAGCATGTTAATTGGTCATGAACATAACGAAAAAGTTGAGAAAATATCATGACATTATCAGTTACCAAAATGAAACAATACTTGCCTATGATATTTGAAAATCTTATTTTTGTTTTCAATAAATGTTCAATGAACCGTGAAACGATGAATGTTGTTGAAGATACTCTTCCCAAAAATATCTGTCATCATATTCTATCATTTTTATTGATAGAAATGTGTAAAAAATCTAATTATAAATTATAGCAAATTTGGACTTGTGTTTATTCAACCATGAATTTAGCCAAAAAAGTTGTATCGTCTTTTAGAAAGTACCTTTTACCACCCAAGGGTTCATTACATGCCGCCGCGCACAGAAAATTCAAGCCATAGAAGTCGTGTGTTGTGGACCCAAGAAGTGAGATCCCAGCACGCGCGACCCACTAGTTAGAAATCCACTGCCAAATGCGGTTCGTGGTGCGAGGTTAGTATACTAATACTAACCCAAGGCTCGACATTAGCGGTGGCCCGGTGGCCCGGGGCCACCAGAAATTCACCTCGGGCAACCATTATTGAAAAAATGTTAAGTTTTGGTGGCCCGAATCGGGCAACCAATAATTTTCAAAGTAGCGCAACTTTTCTCCCGATTTTGCACGCATTTATCAACTTTCTACAGTTCAAATTGAAAGCCAATTCGTCATGCGCCCTTTTTGTTAATCTACACACAAATACACACACACAAAGATTGCATAGTCACCTACCACTATAGCATACAGTAACTATTATCCAGCCGGCCGTACTGGCCGTCTGGCGTGAGCTTTGCATGCATGAAACCACTGCAGCTAGCTAGCTGTGCGCTAGCAGACTATTCAGACTTAGGGAGCTGAGATACGAAATGTTGCTGCTAAGAAATCATCCACAGAACTTTGAAAATCTACGTCAAAGTCACATTTTACACCAATGAAATGCCCTTCTACAGTCCATATTACTACAATCTGGTGTAACCTGTTTATTTGCAAGCATTAAAAAGAAGAATTATGACCTCTCTTTTGACTCAAAAAGACCGATTTCCAAATGCATTAATACACATAAAACACATAGGTGAGTACATCACAGTCCCACGTGTGCATCAACCAAAAAATTACTTTTTTTCTTTCCAGGGCTCTTTTTTGAGAAACTTAAAAATTTTCCAGGGCTACTTTTTCATTTTCCAGGGCTCTTTTTCCACTTTCCAGGGCTACAATTTCTGGAGCTATTTCGCGGCTTTTTTGCGTTTGTGTGTGTCTGTGTGTGTGTATGTGTGTGTGTGTATATATATACACGGTAGCTAGCATATACGGTGTAATCATACGCGTGTACTGTACATGCGATCGCGACGAAGCTTCGAAGCAGCGCGGCGCGAGCTATCGAGAAGTACGTACCGGTACCATCTCGAATTCATTGGCACATGTACCACATGCACTATTCACGCCCGTAAACAGAGATTCACAGGTAAGTTCTCTTAGCTGACACGATCCTATGATGGACTCGCGTGCGCTGAAATGAGCAATGTTATTGTGCCACTGTATCTTGTATTTGCTTGTGTGACTCTGCGGGCAGCTCCGCGGTGATTTACGTACATATATACGTGATGTTCGCAACTGCAGTCGGGCAATGAGTTTGGGATTTTGTAGCACAATTGGTGTGCGCGTAGGAAACAGTTCAAGATTGTATTATAAGCGGTCACACGCAAATGCAAACAAGTACACATTTAAATGCAATATAATGTATAATTTAAATGCAATCACGTACGTATGCATGAAATGCTACATAAATATACAGTGTTGACGGGGGCGATTATGAGTTTTGCAGTCGCCCTCGTGTGAATGTTTTTAGCCCTTTTCCGGGGCTCTTTTTGGACTTCCCAGGGCCAATTCGCCCGCCGCCCCCGTGTAATTTTTTGGTTGGTGTGCATTTGTATGTATGTTGATACTTGGTTTCTTTCGAAGCTGTGTCTTATCTAGCCAAAAATAAACAGACAGTTTCTTTCTTTCATGTTTATAAATGACTTCTTAAACCACTCTTGAGGAAGTAAATACTTTGGGAAGGCATTTCATTGATATGAAATGTGAATTTTCCAGCATTTTGGCAAATATAGGGAAGGACTTTTCTCACACTGTTTTTTCCCGATATAACTTTTGCCGTTTTCTTATTTTTTTCTTTCACTTTTTTTTTATAGTGGTTAAACCATTTATACCCCTTCCCATTGAATATGCCTGATTAAAGAATATATTTCTACTGAAAAATAATAGTAATAATAATAATAATTTTCCCCATTTTTATTAATTTTGTTTTATTAATTTTTCTTTCATTTTCTTTTGTTTTTGTTTTTCTCTACATTTTTTCTTTTCTTTTTTTTCCTCTGTTCTAAAAATTATTTTTGTTTGTTTCCCCCTTTTATGCATTGATCTAATTTTGCAGCATATTTTTCTGTGATTTTCTCCTGCTATAATATGCTGGAAAAGAGACAATAAACTGGATTTGGGGCCTGCATAGTCTACATGTAGGTTTTAGGATTCAAAAAAGAAAAAGGGGAAAATCATTGTTTTGTACATCTATCTGAGTTTGCTATGCACTATTTATTATGAGTGTGTGTCTATATGGAGATTTAATAAAAAGTCCACACAACCTGGGAACAATACAATTATTTTATTCTCTTTCAATCATTCCATATTTACAATGATAGAACAATTTATATATTACCACAAATCAATTAGCAAAGTAAAATAACAGCAAACAAGATTTACATACAAGATGTACAAAGTGAAAGTAACTTAGTGGTAGCGGCTGCAGAATTAATATTTCAGAAGTTTGTTTTATTCATTTTTAATTAATGTTTTTCTTTATATTTTTCGGGCCACCAAACTTTAATATCGGGCCACCAAAATAAATTATTTGAAGGTTTTGGTGGCCCGAACGGGCCACCACCAAAAAAAAGTTAATGTGGCCTGGAGCCTTGACTAACCTCGCAATACGTGTGAGTGACCTTTTACAAGCCTTCTGACTATTTTTCATGATGAGAAGGTGGAATTAGTTCCAATAAAATGGAATCAAAGTCATGATATTTCGCTTGTGACTTTTGAAAAGTGACATTTTTGCCTTCTGAAATCTGAATGAAGCACATAGAACTTTCCCCATAGGCACACAGTAGACGGATTCCCTGCACGCTGATTGGCTGATCGCGCGACCCTCTTCCCTTCCTCGCCCAGCGCTGTGTGTGAGAATCTTTACACCGCGCGATCGGCTGACTCACGGAGCACAACACTCTGTCTTGTAAAGATGCCAGCGTGTAGATTTCGGGCGCATGTTCGGATGATATCGGCACTTCGGCAGGCAGTGTCCGAAGTCTAAGCAAAACATGTGGTTTTCATCGGGTTACGCAAGGCCGAAGGCCGCTTGCATAAATTGTATTTGCATAGAGTACAGTGCACAGCGTATTTATAATGTACATGTATACTTGTCTGTACTGAATTCTGCGTTGCCCCCGCGATAGATGAATTTCCTGGTAGACTGCCTTATGATTAGATGCTTGGCGCAGACTTCATACATGTATATTAATGTCCTGTAAATTAACTTTGTTTTTTAATAGAATCATTTGATGTTCTAAAAGAGTGTATTTGTAGGATGTTTGAACCCTGAAAGGCAGTACATTTTATTAGAGCATATTATAAGTTGTATTTTCTGTGTGCTTACGAGAATTCATGTACTTGTGACACTTTGTCTGGAGTGTGGGAGTGCTTCTAGACTAGCATGAGTCTACCCAGTTGTATGGACAGGTTGTGTGTCCGGACGATCAATTTTAGAAAGTCATTTGGAAAAATTTACAAGCGAAGTTTCATCAATTTTTAATACAAGATATTAGGAAATATTATGGAGAACAAGATGATTACAACCATTGAATTCATACTTTTAGTGTAATGCAAAGACAAAAAAGAAGGCTTCAAAAATATAGTGTCTGGACGCCCGACCCCCCCCCCCCATCCTACAGCTACGAGAGTGAGAACGAATGTGACGTGATTGTGTGTTATAATTTTCATATTCTATTTGACTTAATTGTTGGTTTATAATTCAATTATTTTTCATTAACTATTTGACAATTTTCTGTTTTGCTGGACAATATCATTATAAGACTAGAGTTTGAGTATTCAATATCTTTGTATTATGCATTTTTACTCGAGCTAAGGTGTTTCATCAACTTTCAGACAGGAATCTTAGAAATCAATTTTAACAGAAAATATTTTTTTATCTAAAATTGATTTTACAGGAGATATCAAAGTGATTGTTTTCAGAAAGGTGGTTTAATCAACGATCTAAAATGGGATTATTTAAAATTCACAATAGTCATATAAAATATATTTTCTATATTAAAAAATTATTTTCATTGTCAATATATTGAGATTGATGAAACACATGTAATTACAATGACTGAAATGTTTTTAACAATATTAGAGCTAGTATTATTGTTCTACTGAACAATTCAATAAAGATATTGAGCTATTAACTTTTTGTTTATTTCGTTCATGTTCACGAAAATATTATACTTTTGCATTTTATTGGAAAATGAAATACTCTCCCTCCCCATACCCTCTCCCCCAATTCCCTCAGTCCTAAACGTTGTTTACAATAAATGGTTATCATTTAATACCAATATAGGGTTTTTGGTGGTTTTTCCTCACTTCGATGTGCTGAGAAAATAGAAATTCCAAAAAAAAGGGGTAGACTCCGATCTCCCTGGTCTAATCATGGACTAATTATCTGGATGCCGATGGTAATGTAATTTTCTTACCCATTTTGAAACATTGTGCATAATAATGGAATGTTTATATTAGATGACAAGAATATATCTGACCTCTATTATATCAAAGTGCAAACAATATCTTATGTAATAGCTTTCAGGCTTTAATAGCTGTCACAGCCACGGCAATGGTGACATTTCATGAAATAATTGTGAATGTATTTATGAAGATATCGTCAGTACCTAACAATGTAAATAAGATACCGTTTATGTAACCGTATGTTATCTATGGTGATTGGGAAATCTATACCTTGGATCGGGAGGGGTACGTGATTCAACAGATTCCAATAGAAGTTCACATTCAACAATCTGACTTCAAGAAGCATATTTCTGATGGAATTGAACAATTCATCGAAAGATATAGATATCAAGTTAATTGATTTGTCTGAACGTTTAGGAGCATGTATTTCGTCTGTTCACCCCTATAGATCTACACGAGTTGATACTATTTGTATTTGAATATCGTTGGAAATTTCGATGAATTGTTCAATTTCAATTGTCTTTATATATTTTATATCTGAATAACGCTTCAAAAATAGTTATCTTTACAACGGCATCGGCCTAATTTGTAAGAGTGCCTATTTATGAAATGATAGTTGGAATGTGAACGAGAACACTCGGCCCTAAAGCCGATGGCACGTGATCGTGTAGTATTGCTTGAAAATGGTGTTTCCCGAATTCCCGTCAGCGTCATTGGGTGAAATCCTCTTCTGTAACTTTAAAACTGCACTTCTATGGAAACTTACTGAATCACTCACCTCTCCCCACCCATGGTACAAGAAAACATTTCCAAAATCGCCAAAATTAAGATGTAAAGATTAATCAACCATCATCGTAATCAGCAGTGACAACATTCGCTTCGAACATCCCCCCCCCCAACACACACACATGATCTCAATTCTCAACATCCCCTCTTCATTTATGGACCACTTTCTCTTTTGCTCGATCGCTCTTTGCGACCATCCTACCCCCCCCCCTCTCGCACACTACACGCTGATGCAGAGTAGCAACAGTAGCTCCATGAGTGTGGTATGCAAAAAGAATTAGGCCTGTCGAACTATTTTCATAACATTTAGAATCGTATTTTAAAAAAAATCGTGAGGTACATGTATGCATTATGAAAACATTCGTGATCATGGGTGAACAAATGAAAGAACAATAAAAATCACTGGCGGATCCGGGGGGGGGGGGGGCACAGCCGGCCCGTGCCCCCCCCCCCCACCATTGAGAGGCACAAGTAAAATTTGTAATTTAAAAATGGTGTTAAAACAGAAGCGTGCCCCCCCCCCTTAGAAAGTGAAGACCAGATCCCCTTAATTATTTTTGGTTGAAACCCTTTTAAAAAAATCCTGGATCCGCCCCTGAAACAAATGAAAATACTTATAATTCATATTAAAAACGAAACAATTGGATACGAATTATAAACTTTAACAGAAAGCTATTAATTATGAAAGTTATATTAATTTTATCCGAAAATGAAAAACATTCAATTTATAAAGAGAAGTTTGGGACCCCGTCTAATGAATGCAGAAGTCCATTAATTATTTGGAAGCCTCGGAACAATTGATCTTGGGATTTCACGGACCGAGGGGCTATGTCCTTATACCTCGGTCACATTATTTTGCTCTACGGCGGCCGTACGGCGAGTCGAAAACAGTCGTTTTAATATTTTTTTGTACCAGCTACATATTGGTGGTTTGTCCATGTATAAAAATGCTGTTTTCGACTCGCCGTGCGGCAAATGTGACCGAGGTACGAGTCTGTCATAGACATGAAAAACAATGGTTGACAGAACCAAAACACCATTCAGAAATTAAATCACAATTTCAAAAGATGTAGAAAGTATGGGGTAAATTTATTGATCAATATGTGAATAAATCTGGCTTTAAGTAACTTCGTTGGACTTTATATCAATCCTTTCCAGTTTTCCATTAAAAGATGTTCTTTAAATTTTGACGTCCTTAGTACAGTAGTCACATTTGCTCTACGGCGGTCGTACGGCGAGTCGAAAACAGCCGTTTTATTCATTTTTATTCAAACCATGTATATGTACACTGGTACAAAATAATGTTAAACTGCTGTTTTCGACTTGCCGTACGGCCGCCGTAGGGGAAATGTGACTGGGGTATTATAGTGACATATAAAAATAATAAAGTTGATGCAGTTGCAAATTGTTAAATCTTTATTAAAAGAAATCATGATATAGGGGTTGGCTTACTCTTTACAGTTTGGCTTTAATTTATTTTTGATGATTTTCATTATACTTTTCATGAACAGTGTTTTACATGTATTCCGTGAAAGTGAATGTCATTCCAGAATTCCATGTTTTTTGTATAATTAATACTGAACTGGAAACTCTTATTGAAGGCAAATTTAATGCATAAGAATTTATTGAGCATATATATATATATATATACAGTGCGTCCCAAAAAAAACTATACACTTTTGAAATGGCTGCCAAATAAAAAATATATCACTTTGGGGGAAAACACTTACATATATGGAAGCCAATAAAGTCAACTTTCAAATGACACCAAAAAGTTGGAAAACTATTCATGCTTGAGCGAGCACTGCCCACTAAAACAAAGGGTATGAAAATTAGGGTGGGCAGGAATTAGCCTTCCAATTTCTTTCAGTTTTTGAGATGCGAGTCCCTTGGAACTTGCAAAGTTGAGGATGTTTTGATAAATCAATGATCAAGCATTATCAATTTAGGTTTTTAGAGCAAATTTTAAGAATTATTAAATTGAAATTTAATGTATGAGTGAACATGAAATACAATTTTTCACTTTTTAAGTGGATCTCAGCAATGTGTTCATGGAAGTCAGAATAGGGATAGGACTTAGGTGGGGGAAGTAGGTTGACGGGATATGGGTCAACAGAACACTTAACCCCCCCCCCTCTCTCTCTCTACCCCTTTCACCCCTCCTGAGAGACTAGCCTTTGCTAGGGTGAGCAGGAATTAGCCTTAATTCCTTTTTTTTTTTTTAGGTGAGTCCTTTGGAACTTGCAAAGTTAAGGGTGTTATGCTAAATTACTGATAAATGGAGATCCGTTTTGGTTTCTTAAGCAAATTTCACGAGTTACTAAATTGAAATGTAATGCATGAGTAAACAGGAATTGTAATTTTAGTGTAGCATTTTTCGTTTATTATGTGGATCTTAGCAAGTGTGCTTGTGAGAGTCAGAGTAATGTGATGGTACCTGTTACATGCAAGGGGATGAGATAGGGTAAGACTGGGTTAAAGGGGCATTCTTCTTTGTGTTCTCTTACAAATTACATGTCATGTACTCACCCCGCCCTCCACCCCTTTCTTTCTCTTGGTTGGTATTTAAAACTTAAAATGCCAAGTGACTGATGGTTGATGGGTCTTTCTTTTCCATCGAATGATTTATTAAGAACTTGACTAATTATGATAATTTATGAAATCATTTATTGAAAAAGCTGAATGTTTGATTGATAATTTATTGAAAAAGGTGAATATTTGATTGATGACATTGATTGAGTTTATTTACTAACAGATTGTTGATTGAATGATTGATAGATAAAAGTTGATGATCTAATTTTCAGAATTTATTATCAAATTGACAGTCCGCTTTGCACTTAATGCGTACATGTAATAGCAATCAGTCTCAATCTCAACAGGAGGGGGGAGGGACAGACCTGTAGGAGGGAGGCTAAACGTTCTGTTGACCCTTTTCCCATCAGCTTACTTCACACACTGAAGTCATTTCTTACCCCTATTCTCCTGACTCCAATAAACACACTGCTGAGACCCACATTGTAAGTTAAAATGCTTCACTAAAGATTGCAATTCATGCTCAGTCATGCATGGAATTTCAATTTGATAATTCATGAAATTTGCTCTAACAATTTAAACTGATAATGAATGACCATCAATTCATCAGAACACCCTCAAGTTTGCAAGTTCCAAGGGACTCGCCTCTCAAAAACTGAAAGAAACCGAAAGGCTAATTCCTGCCCACCCTAATTTTCATACCCTTTGTTTAAGCGGGTAGTGCTCACTCAAGCATGAATAGTTTTCCAACATTTTGGTGTCATTTGAAAGATGACTTTATCGGCTTTCCATATGTATAAGTCTTTCCCCCAAAAGTGATATACTTTTTATTTGGCAGCCATTTCAAAAGTGTATAGTTTTTTTTGGGACGCACTGTATAATTTATATATATATATGTTAAGAATAATTCAAACAATGGTGTTTACTGTGTGAATCCCATAGTAGTTTAAACATTTTAAACAAGTGTTCAAAATCTTTAACAACCATGCTTTATTTATTGATGATTAAATATTAGAGTTTAAACTTTGTTGTTTATAAAGTTCTTAAACACTTGTTTAAAAAGTTTAAACTACTATGCAATTCACATATTAAACATTGTTTGAATTATTTTCAACAGTGAAACAACATAATACATAAATTAATTACAAATAAATCACAAGAATATTATGACCATATACATAATAGCATTTTTACAGTGCATCATTGTTGACAGATAATGGTTTTCGATCCTTCTCAGCATCATATTCATAATTTTTAAAGATTATTCACTTCTTCAATTTTAAGTAAAAATAAAGTTGAAAGATTATCTCATAAAACAATAAAATTGTTTTTATATCCGAATATCGTCTTGATTTAGTGATCCCCAAATCCTTCACCTTCTTGAGCAGTTGTAAAATGCGATATGAACTTGTAGCTCTCGACCTTTGTCCTTCTTGTGAAATACAGTCTTTCAATCAGTGTCAGTCATCTTCGGATTATGCTGTAGATTATACAATGAAAATAGACCATAGTTTGAACTTTTGAGTTTGATTTATTGCTGTCATAATTGGTAATTCAAAGATAAAAAAAATAGATAAGAAAAAGAACAGGGCAGGAAAATATTTGATTTTTGCAAACAAAAAAATACTGAAGGAAACAAAATCAAAATCAATCTCCATCCATATAAATTTGGTACACATCCGCACTTCAGTGATTATAATTTGCATTATTTTTCAATTTAATTTCCTGTATTTCTATAGGGTCTATAATTATTGATATTATCATAGAGCTATAGCTCTATGGTATTATCATGTCTCAACAATTCCATTGATTGTCCCTGGCTTTACCGAAAAAAAAAACAATCAGTGTCCAGTTTTAGAAGTAAAATCAGTATCACGAAAGTTCCAACAAATAAAATGCCCAAACTTATATTCCTAAAACACTAGGATATTCGCCATGCCATAAATAGAAAGAGAGCTTCAATTTCAGAGGCATACAAACAACAGGTGCAGCTGCCATTCATTACATTCACGCCCCAAGGCCGAGCTCCACACGCATTCCACGGCCCTTCACGAACACCCGAGCGAAGCCCGATCACAACGCAACGCTGGCCATGCTTGAAATACACCAATGCGGGCTAGCACAAACACCACCGCAAAACAGTCCACAAAATCAACATCGGTGTAGACGGTTTTCCGTATGTCGCTTTGTACCCATACATGTCGCTAACATACACTTTGCACACATTGATACACAGTAAACAACGAACACAGTCATGCGATTTTCACTACTCGACGGTAAATATCTTCAAAAATATGACTTACCAAATGACGAGAAGTCCGCAAAATATCATCAGATTTTCCGAGGTAATGTAGCTACACCGTATGAAGAAAATGAGATTTTCAACTCGAAATCTTGAAGGAAATACGTCGTGTTTAGTATGAGGTTGATCGGTGGTTCGCAGAGAAACTTCTCGCACTACATAGGTTTTGTATTATGGGAAAATATGCAAATGAGAGCCAAAACACCCAATGAGATCACAGCTCAAGATTTGTGAATGAAACATGACGTCACGCACTACGCTGGCGATCGAACGAGCGTATCGCGCATGCGCGGGTTTCCTGTACAATTCTTCTTCGTGTGAAGCAGCATCACGTAAAAAAATACGTCCATAACATTTAATCGGAGGGTAGCTTATAAAATTACCTACATGCTCATGTTAAAATATATTAAAAACTCGCATTGGTTCAAAAATTATTGATGTTTGTTTAAGGGGGGACTTACTTTTTTTGTTGTGTATATTTTGAATTTCTTGAACTGACAGGTGACACGGAAATAATCATGTGGGACTAAAATTTAGCTTGCCTCTACCTCTTAATCAATGCTGGGAAAATCACAATGAACAAATACTTATCATATATACAATAAATATATATTCCATGAAAATCTAGAACAACCTTTTGCCATTGCTCTCGATAAACAAACATAGAGTAAACCTCAATGACCTACCCCGAATTTCACCATCGCTTTCCGCGTCACTTCTGTCAAAATCTCCAGCATCTGCCATGTTCACGATCGAATGTGCTGTACACGCTACAAGAGGGCGCACACGCGCTTTATCTTTGTTTCATACAAAAGTCATGTCCGACACGGTACAAAACTTTGATTTATATGAATTGAATAAACTTATTGATTTGAAAAAAGAAAAAAAAAATTTTTTTAATGGTGGTGTAGGGCTACAAATACACCCATAGGGTTTGATCGGAAGCAGAAAATAAAATTGATTAATTGAAAGTAACGCCCCGGCCCTAGAAACCCCTAGAAAGTAGCACCTGCGCGGGGCCCCCGCCTGCCCCCTATACGTCACTGACAAATGATTCATATTACATGAAATTTTGCCTCATACTGCTCTCCCCGGCCCCTACACCACCCAAATGTTGGCATGTTGCATGCACATGTACCCCTCCCCCTCAAAAATTAAATCCTGTCTAAGCGTTATAGTGTAAGGGATTTAGACGTTTTTGGAATAACGAAAGAAATAGAGATATCAAAATGATTTCAAGTTCAGTGTTGACCCTTTGGTGTTTTTTACACGATCATAACACCAAGCATAAAATGAAGATGGTCCCGAGAAGTCACTCACTGGTTGTTGGATGTCAATGATGTGATCTGGGCAGTTTTACAATAACTCTGAATAAGTTAGGGGAAGCAATCCAAATTTCATTAATACCAACACCGGCCACCACCAAGGCCAACTTGCACCGGACTTGAAATCACCAATTATGGCCAAGTCTCAGTTCCGTTCCATTACTTATTAATTTCTTTTATTCATCTTATGTTTTCTGTTGCTTCCTTTTCTCCCTGTGGTCTCCGACTTTGCCCCTTCTGAAAACTCATAGGCAGGGGCGTCGATCCATTTTTCAGATTGGGGGGGCAAAATCATGAATCAACTTTCCAAAGGCGCTCGATCACACAAAACAAACAGACTCAAACACACACACACACACACATATGCCTATATGTATATATATATATAGATTATATATATATATGTATATATATATATATATGTATATATATATATATATATATACACACACACACACACACACATCTCACCAACAAATTAAATTAAAAAAAAATAAAAAATAATAGATGCGAGCGCGAAGCGCGAGCTGAAAATGTTGATATTTTGATCTTAAAAAAAAAGAGTTTAATTGACGTTTTTAATAAAGAACAAGAAATATATCCAACAAAAGATTA
Source organism: Lytechinus pictus (assembly GCF_037042905.1). Lineage (NCBI taxonomy): Eukaryota > Metazoa > Echinodermata > Echinoidea > Temnopleuroida > Toxopneustidae > Lytechinus > Lytechinus pictus. The sequence continues at coordinate 43,526,908 of NC_087247.1, read as the reverse complement.
TTGCAAATCGAAGTGGGAGTTCTTTTGAGGTGTATAGAACTGAAAACGGGACATTCTATTCACCTATTCAATCATGAAAAGTATGGGTTTTTGCTACAGAAATGATGCGAGCGCGAAGCGCGAGCTGAAATTTTTTATATTCTAATCTGAAAACGGACATTTTGAACACGATTATAGATGAAGAACGAGTTGTGTATCTCAATCTCGCTTGCTGATTTCTGTGTAACGTTACAATCTTATTTTATTTTTTGCACATGCGGAATTATTGGGGGGGGCAAAACGATATGTTTGCCCCCCCCAATATTTTCATTGGTGGGGCGGTTGCCCCCCCTGCCCCCCATGATCGACGCCTCTGCTCATAGGCCATATTACGGCAAAAAGTCAGCAAATTATAAAAATTCCACTACAGAAATGGTCGATCCCTTAGTCCCCCGGTAAGACCATTTAGTCTGCCACTGGCGTAAATCCCGGGGGGGATGGGGGGGATATATCCCCCCCCCCCACTTTTCGAGGAGGGGGGGATGGCCTGTACAAACATCCCCCCCACTTTTTACGAAAGAAATAAAAAAAAAATCACAAGAGATAATTGTTTTATTGGTGAAAATTCTTCCTAAAATACCGCTTAACAAATAAAACAATATTATTGAATCATAAAATGCAAATAAAGAGCCAGTTCACCATTTCCAAACGAAATACTTATGTCCTTATTATAACATTGAAGAGAAATCCCTGTTTCTTCCAATTCATCAATGTTGGGGTCTTTGGGAGGGGATTAAGATGGAATGTCAATTTTTTTTCAATGTAATCTCTAATAAATAATTAAACCATCATGGGGTAAAAAGATAATAATATTGGAGGGGTATTTGCCATATGGACATACAGTGGCGTAACTACGGGGGGGGGGGGGGCATGGGGGGCACATGCTCCCCCCCCCCCCCATCGGCTGACCAAAACAAAAACGGGGAAATGGGGAAAAATAGAAAAGAGGGAGAAAGGAAGAGAAACGTAGTGGGAAAGAAGAAAATATTATTCATTATAATGTTGTATTATAATTATGTTATGTTACATTACATAAGAAATATTTTTATCATAACTTCATGAAACATAATTTGCCCAGGGCCTACGTCTTCATAGTTCCTGGTGCTCGCATTGTCTGTTCAACGAGATATATAATCCTGTTGTACTAAAACATCCCGTTTTCAAGTCAATATAAACTAAATATATTTCCTAGCACTTGAGTTATCATTGTTTTATGTAGTGACATGAGCTTCTTTTACATGATTAAAAAGGTGATTGCCCAATGTTAAGGTCTTCGTATATATAAAAACATTTCCTTCCGTGATTACGTTCGCATTAGTGGATTGGTGAGATATGTCTGCTCTTCATGAATTCCTAAAATCAGTCCTTGAAATGTCCCTTCTTCTGATCTGAATATCAAAAATTTTCAGCTCGCGCTTCGCGCTCGCATCATTTGGTTAATGAAATACGTATGGTCCTAGTTAATTCCTACAAAGAAACCTTAGAATGCCCCACTTCAGGTCTTAATTATCTAAATTATCTAAATTTTCAGCTCGCGCTTCACGCTCGCAATATCTGATTAGTGAGATGCGTATGATAATCATGATTGCAATGAGTACAAAAAGTGTTTCATGTGTTCAGATGTAATTCTAATAAAATCAGCAAGCGCTTGGCACTTGCATTAGATGACTATGGTGAGATATGCATACTCTTAATGGATTCCTAAAATATATTCCTTAAAATCTCGCTGTTTGGGGTCAAAATATACGAAAATTTCAGCTCGCGCTTCGCGCTCGCATTGTTTAGCGAGACAGGTACCTATCATGATTACACAAATTTGATTATAATGTCCCTTCTTAGGTGTGAATATAAAAAATTCAGCTCGCGCTTCGCGCTCGCATTATTTGATCAGTTTCAGAATATGGAAAATACGTGTTTAGGGTGCTTTTCGAGACCCCATGGTCGCGCATGGTATCCACTCGTCAATGGAAGTGGCCCCCCCGGGTGAGATACATATCCGTTCAATGATATTGTCCTTAAAATGTCTCTATTAGGTCAGAATAACTAGCAACCGAGCGCGCTTCGCGCGCTCACTCAGTGATTCGAAAATTTTGCTGGTGCCCCCACAATGCCGTGACCCACGGTATGCCACTGTGGACATATCAATTACAATTCCTTGCATATCTAAAAACATGATAACAAAAAAAAAAGCCAAAATATTTCAGTCATCCCCCCCACCCCTCAACACGGATTTACGCCAGTGTAGTCTGCATTCCGGTAATCGACGGGCGAATGTACTCAACACATAATATAAGATATAATAATGATGTCAAAGGGATATCCTTTTGAAAGGAAGAAGTAAAACAGGTTATATATGCAGATGATATGTCTATTTTTGTCCGAGATCTAGATTCAGTTAAAAAAGTAATACAAATTTTAGAAAAATTCAGAAAAGTATCAGGACTTAAAGTCAATAGCGATAAGACTTCTTCTTCTTCTTCTTCTTTCCTTGGTTGGCAACCAGTCAGGATTGACTATTTTTGCCACAGCTTTTGCCACAGACGAAGGTTTTATTATTAGGTTCCTCTCAAGGAAATCATATGATTTATCTTTTGACCAAAAAGTGGATTTCGTAAAGATTCTCGGTTTATTTTTTTCTTTAGACGTAGAAGTAAAAGAAAGATTAAATTACAAAGAAATGTTAAATAAAATAAAGAAGTTGTTAAACTGGTGGAAGCAAAGAGATTTAACCTTGATGGGCAAAATACAATCATTATTAAAGCAGTTTATCTTTTCAAAATTTATACAGTGCGTATCAAAAAAAAGTTTACACTTTGACAAAATCCTGTAAATTATACATTTGTAATATCCTGAATATTTTTCCACATTTTAACATTGGTACAGATCCATTTAAGCAAATGACGATTTAACTGTCGAAAAATATTTCCGCTTTCAGAGTGAGCACCACTTTTTGAAAAGTTAGTGAAAATGATTTGCGCAGAACTTTGAAATAGTTATGCAAATAAAAGTAGACCTTAATCATGAAGAAAACGTGGAATTTAGCTAGTAAAATTGATTTGAAGATATCTTTTACCTTTTTAAACTTGTTTCCTTGCCCAAAACACTTCGAAGAGTGCATTGCGCCCCACCCCACTCCCCCATGCACACACCGAGGCCATCGAGACGATATTTGATTTACACTGAGCTGTGATTTACATGAAATGGCTTAGGCTTGATTTTAAGTTTGTTAATCATTGTAAAGCTTGGGAAAAGTGTGGAGAAACAAGTATTAAATTAAAAATGAAATGTAAACCCATTTTAAATGATAAAAACTCAGTGAAAAAATGCTGGAGATATCTGATATAAACTTTTGTTCAGATTCAGTTATGTCCTCAGATCCAGCTGGCACAAAAAGGATAAAGGTTGTGCTTACTAAATGTTGAAATTTCAATTTGGGTGGCAACATTGTTACAAAATTCTTGAATGTATCCGTCTTATTTCAATTGACTAAAAGTGCAAGGGAAATGTGTGAGAAATGTTTCGCAGGGTAAGTTTGCTTTCCTCTTGACACAGCGTGAAAACGAGCACTTCTGCGCAAACAGATTTCTGCGAGCTTTACAAAAATGGACAGTGCTCACTCACGTGTAACATTCTGTCAAAACTTTTACTTTCATTGGATAGATGAGACACAAACCCAAGATTATATGTGAAAAAAATACCCACATGTATATTTTTGAATTCCCAGAGCTTTTTCAAAGTGTAAACTTTTTTTTGATACGCACTGTATATGTGGCATCTCTCACACTTATAATCCAAGGATGAGTTTATGATGAATTTGATCAGTTGGCTTTTACTTTTTTGTGGGGTGGCAGAAATAAGATTAACAAAAGTACGATGTATTTAGATTATCACCAAGGCGGCTTGAAATGAATTTTAAATGGTTAATAAAGGCACAGAGAGTTACGTGGATTAAAAGACTAAAACAAAATAATGCAATGAAATGGAAACAATATTTCAATTATGCCACAAAACACCTGTGAGGAAATGTTTATATTTTCTTGCGATTACTTGCTTGGATTGTTGGAGTTATCATTGCCGCAATTTTATATAGACTTGTTAGAAGTATGGATAGATACGAAGGACTTTCGATTTAAATCTGAAACAAATGAGATAATTTTTAGTAATGAATTTGTACGAATTGAAGGGAAATGCATATTTGACCAAAAATTATATGGAAAAAATATTCATAGATTGAAACATTATGGATTATGATGGAAACTTAAGGTCATTTTCATACTTCCAAAGACAGGGATTAAACATAAATGATTTTCATTTGATAGAGTCATTTATGAAACTATTCCAGTCAGCTGAAAACGAAATATGAAAATAGATAACAAAAAAGATTCTCTTAGGGAAGAAATGTCGTTTATATCTGGAAAAAGAATGTTGTCAATAAAGGAGTTAGTATCTAAAAATATTTATGCAAATTTTATGAAATGCAACTTCGCAATACATGATGTTTTCGAAAAGTTAAAAAACAAATATAGTTTTTCTTATGAAAAGATTGAACACATTTTTATGAGACCAAGGCAATATACTCTGAACATGCTGCACGGCATTCAGGGGCGGATGCACACTTCGCCAATAGGGGAGGGGGGCCCAGAATTTTTTTTTTTCAGTTACATTTTCCCCGATCGGTCTTTCGAAGTTAATTTTTGTTTGTTTCTTTGAAAGGGTAGTCCTAATATAGTCACTTCTAAGCTTTATATATATATATATATATATATATATATATATATATATATATATATATATATATATATATATATATATATATAGTATGATGATAAGTTTACTTCTACCAATCGCTGTTGAGTTGTGAATATTAAACATAATGAGATGAGGCGAGGCCAACTCAACAGATGACGCAGATGAAGCAAATAATGGTGTCCTAGCTGCGTCATCTGTTGAGTTGGCCTCGCCTCATCTCATTATATATATATATATATGTGTGTGTGTGTGTGTGAGATTATACATGTACAACGTACAGCTTTGGCAACTCTTTTATATAAATAGTTTGTGAAAGAAATGGATGAAGAGAATTAACAATGGTAGGCGTAGCTTAAATCAAGGTTCCCTAGAGCTATCTGCCCTCTTGGAAAAATTGGCGATGCCGAAAAAATGTCTCTGCCGGGAATCGAACCCGGGCCCCCAACTTTGAACGCTGATGCCTTAACCACTAGACCACAGAGACGGGTTAGTGGCTAGGGCGACCCCGATCCGGTTGACCGTCAGATAGACAGATTTTCGACACTATATATACCAATATTTCCTATGTCGGGTGTAGGTGGGTTTTGAACAATGACAAAATTCTTTTCCAAGTCTTAATTCCCCTCATCTTATTTTATTCACTCGCCTTCCTCTTATTTTCCCCTTCTTTTTTTCTCCTCTCTTTTCCCCGCTTTTTTTTCTTTCGATCTTTCCCCCTTTTTTTTTGCTCCGCCAATTAATAGGGGGCTCCACTGGATCCGCCTATGCATAACATTGCTTTATCATCAGGAGTTGAAAAATAGTTAGGTGTCATTTTCCCCAAAATCTTCATATTTTAGATAAATAAGAAATAAAAACTTATATCGATCTGTGCTAAACTGCTAGTTACTTCTCAACACAGACATTTCAGATTACAATTTTTTATTCAGTGGTGACATATCATGATAGAAAATATAATATGAATCATAGATTTGACATTCATATATTTCTATGAAACGATGTGTGAAAATAACAGACACTAGAATATATATTTGGCACGAATATTACTTTTTTCTTCAAAGAAATTTATACCTGAAATTCAATTAACCGCTCTGTTCGAAAATTATCCGCTCGACTAACTCGATCCGGATTATTATAATACAAATATCGATTGCTTTGGATTGGATGGAGTCCGGATAGTAAAGGTAATTTGAGTGTGGAAATCAGTGTATACAATTTGACGAATCATTTCAAATTTTGTAAAATAAGTTCTACATGCAAGATAAACGTTTTGGGGCACGTTTTGGGGTATAGCATTTTATGTAATGTGATCTAAAGTGTGATACCCATTTGAGAATAGCGTTAGAATTAATGTTAGATGCCTCTGCTCGTGTTGTGTGGTCCCGTTCATTTAGTTTTGTGTTTGATACCGCTGTCGATCGTCGATCTGTCATTGCATTGCTGCATATATAATCGGGGCATGGGCCGCATTAGACAGGAATAACCGTCGTTTCTGGGGATTTATTCAACGATTTCTGACATTTTACTATATCATCCCCATTCACCGACGGTAGTGTGTTCGTATATATACGAACCTCGTATTAGTGTGAGTGGTTAATGCGAGCCTGCATGTGTAATGAGGTCAGCAATTCGGAGGACGGGTTTTGTCCAGATTTTTATTTTTTTGAAATCTAAATGACATACCGTAAGGGCACTAGTATTCAACCCGTTTGGAGAGTTTCCTCAAATGTATAGAAATATAGAATTTACCTGAATTTCAGACCCGTCTTATTTCCAAGAGCAAATGCTGGTTATTCTTTTTCCGTTATTTTTTTCTTCAACCCGTCGACTGTGTGCATGGGCAGGCGATCGAATTATACGGCGATGGTTTTTGGCACTAGTATTCAATCCGTCGGCCCTGTCTTTCAATCTGCCCTTGTCCCATCCGACTATGGACTAGACCAATTGAGATGAGACCAAACAGGGAATTAATCAAAGCCAGAGACTTACATAAATCTAGATATAATTTAGCAATCTAAACCATTTTGAAATTAGCCATCTATCATCACTAGGTTGAATACTATTACTAGTGCATTTCAGTGCAAAAGGTCATCGCCGCATAATTCGATCCTCCGCGCATACAGTTGACAGATTGATAAAGAAAATACCGACAACAGATTACACTGGAAATAACAAAGGTATGAAAAATAAGATAAATTTCCTATTTCTAAATATTTGGGGGAATTTGTCAAAATCTTTGAATTATGCCGGGTTGAATACTAGTGCCCATACGGTATTATCTTGAACGAAGGCCCACTATTTTTGTTAGACTCTAATTTTTTTTTGGATACTTTATAAGTTCTAAGAAAATAACAAAAATATACGTTACCGATGATTTATTCCTTATTTTTTTAATTATGTATGGGTGAGTGGAGCCAACGCAGTTCAGTGGAACAACCAAACTACAGAGACTGAAATGAAGCTTTTGGTCTAGGGCCGCATTTGCCCCGGGGACGTCGACACGTCTTTAGACTGTGTTCGGGCTGCCGCAGTAAGGGCCGCATTTAGAGCAGAAGGCCAGCATCAGCCATCAAGGGAAGAGTAGACAGGAGGCAGAGAGCAAAAATCATTCACTAACGAACGTGTGCTTACTCTCCATGGAGCCAGGGATTGCGTCCCATTCATGTGCGTGTACCGCGAAAAAAAACTGAAACTTAGTTACGCCCCGAGATCGAGAATTATACCGTACTTCTAAACAAAAAAGATCTAAATCTATGATCTAACTTTTAGCCCTAATAATGTAAATCAAATCGGATACAACATCATTTCCCAAATTTCTACGATATTTATTTCATTTTAAAACAAGAATTAATAAAAAAAACAAGAAAAATATTATGAAAAGACGGGGAAACCTTGCCGCGATTTTTACCTCACCATCTTGTTCTCTTTGTTTTTCGCCAAGCTACAAAAAGATGCATAATACAATGACCATGCAATCCTTCAGCAAGATCTTGCAGCATTATCAAATTGGGCAAAACTGGGATCTGTTCCTAAGTCAACTTCCTATAAATACCTTGGGGTGACCATCACAGAAGATATCCTCCAAAGCTGCTCGTACTCTTGGGATCATATGTTGAGCCTTGGGTAAATGCACTCATCCTACGAACGAGGTTATAATGGGTAAATGCAGGGTTGTAATAAAAAACTTTTTTTTTAAACAAATAAAACGTTTTTATTGTTTAAAACATTTTAAAGCCCTTGGACTGCTTATTCTTTAAATCGAAAATACGGATTAATATGGATTGATGTGCACAATTGAACAGGGAGGAAAGGAACATGACAAAGCAATGGAGAAAGGGAGAATAAAGGGGAAAGAGAAAGAAGAGAAAAGGAGTGGTGTTGACTGTTCTAGAGTTTTAGTTACAGTAGTTAGAAGTAAATAAGACACCTCATAAGAAATAAAAGTATTTTTAAAAAATTCATCTAAAATCACATCCATGCGCGTGTTTTTTAAAACCCGTTTTAAAACATGTTTTAAAACATACCATTTTAAACGTGCCAACCCTGGGTAAATGTGATCTTACATTGACGAGTGGATACCATGCGCGACCAAAAAACACGTAAAAAGGATGTCTTTTTCAAAATAGGGCATGTTACGTACGTAATGTAATAAGGTTGTCAAAAACACTAAAATAATGAAAAAAGTGTATCCTTTTTCGCTAGGAAGCTACGTGTATAGGGTCATATTTGCGATGGTATAAAAAAATTAAGACTAAATTGTTTTATAAAGAATGTACTTTTTGCCCCAAGAGTCAACACTACATGTTTAGATTACGATTTGCACGAGGTGTAGCTGTACTAAACCCAACGATGTTGGTGGAGGTAAAACTGACGACTTACGTTCGTGACATAACAATTAAAATATTGCTGTACTTGTTTAGGGGTTCTATTCAGGGAATACTTGCCAAGAGTATCGTTTTATTTCCAATACTTGTTAAGGGTAGGGTTTCATCACACGCCAATACTTGTTAAAGGGTGCATTTTCAGAATATGGAAAATATGTGTTTAGGGTGCTTTTCGAGACCCCATGGTCGCGCATGGTATCCACTCGTCAATGGAAGTGCCCCCCCCCCCCCCAGGGCTACTTGGCTACTTAGAAACCTTTTATGAATTTCATGAACCGCTTCTTATTATACATGAGAGCTTCTTAAATTTGATGACATATCAGGAGAAAAAGCTGACAAGATATAGCTTTTGCTATTGTATATTAATCATAAAATTGCCTAGTTTTAAAAAGCAAATTTGATAAAACTGCAGTTATTGTGATATATTCGGAAATACATCTAATAAAAATGATAGCAGAGGCGAAATATGCATCATATATGTAAACCATGAAGACCAAAGGCAGAGCATTCACTTGAATAGAAAATGAAATTATGGGTACGTAATTTCATAACTTAGAAATCACATGTGGACGTTGTGATGGGTACATGTACCTTCGGGAATTGGGATATTAAATTTAATTATGTAATTTATGTAAGTATAAAACCATGGAATTTTTTCTTAATGAAATAATCAATTTTGTTTATGATTTAAAACTTCAAAATATGCAACAAAGAAGATTTGAATCTGTAGACACCAAAACATGATTTAACAAATTGTACAGTAGTGATTAATTCTATCAAAATATTGATAAGGATCTGAAACAAAGAATGCGAGTGTGGTTATAGATGGCCTGACTTGTCAGAATTCTTATCAATTTAGTAATTTAACTATTTGTAAATAAAAGTTTTTAATCACGTTTTACCAAGCATTTTTTTATCAGGGGACTTGTGGAGCTCTGATGCCTCTAACTCTATTCATTTTTTTTTCTTTCAGCACACTTGTCCTTCATCAGACTTCTTTTTGTGTGTTGAGTCTTGATATTCTCCAAGATGACAGCAGAAAGAGACCAGTCTGTGCTGGCAAGCAGTGCTCGGTCAGCATCTTACAACATGGTACTTCAGGTAATTCACTGGCCTGTTTATATATTTCAATTGAAACACCTCTTCAAGAATACATCAGAAAATGTTTGACAAATCAAATTTTACACCAAGTATGAATAAATGCAGATTGCAGCATATTGAAATGGTTAGATGTATGTATGCGGCATCATAAAAGATGAAAGAGAAGTGACTGCATTGTTTGTTGATTGTTTTACTTTGGTGAAACACTTTTGCTTTATATGGGTAAAAAGTCCAGTAATACTACAAGCATAATTACAAAAAATTATGTCAAAGCTGTTTAAAAGAGAAAAACATTTCAGGATAAGATACAGTTATGAAAAGTATGAGAATAATCTAATTTTCGATGCTTAATTTGATTTTGGGTTGTAATTTCAGGAAAGAAAGTCTCTGGGCAATATCAATTTAATCACTTAATTTCAAGCACTCCTATGTATTACAGGGACAAAGATAAATTTAATGGGGTTTTTTGTGTGTGTGTTTTGTTAAGTGTCCTATGCCACATCATCATGTTGCCAATTTAATCAGTGAGCACACCTCAGAATTATTGATCGATATTAACAGTACTACATGTGTCTTTGACTTTCTAGTTTCTGGATATGTTACAGTAATAAGAGATTGAGTAAACAAATCCTCTATACATGTAGAATGAAGTACAATGAAGTATATTCATGTAGAATGAAGTATATTCTCAAAGTCTCTTAGTCTTTGCCATTCTGTAAGTTGAAACTAGACAAAGCATATTCACACCAATGAGACCAAATGACACCATTTCGGGGTCAGAAAATTATCAGATTTAAGGATGTGACATATTTAAGAATTTTCTGAATTATCTTGGTGACTACCAAATTCTTCCTTCAAATAGAGTTACAGGTACTACTAGGCTCATATAGGGGAGACCAGGGAGAAATGGAACTTTTTTGTATTAATGGGAAAGATTCCTTGCAACTTTTTGATTTTTTTTTTCAAGCTAGGCCATTATCATACATACTGAAGTATATAATGAAGTATGTACGGTATTGCCACCCCTACATTATTCTATTTTGTGTGATTAATGATTTTGTAAACCCTTAATTTTGGGGTAACATGGGACACCCCAAGGTGCAATGGGACATCAAGAGGGACATATGAACATATTGGACAAAATTAGACATATATATGGGGTGAAATGGGACGATCACAAAAGAATCAGTAAATCCTCACTTAGGAGATTGATGATAAAGCAAACTATTTTTAATGAAGATATTAGGCAAAATGAGATGAATTTGTGTACAGAAGGCCCTTTACAAGCTCTATTAACAGTCACTCGGTTGAGGAAAAAAAACATAATCGCAGAATATTTTGAAATTTCCCCTCTTTACAAAGTGCATACACCATTTTCGCCTTTTCTTCCTGAAAGTTCCTTTTTACTAGTAACAGGTAGGCCTACACATTATTCTGGACTTCAAATTAAAGATATCATATTATAGATGATCTACATGTATTCTTAACGTCGTAACTCTGGGTCGTAACTTTGTAATTTAACACTGTCTTTTGAAGAACACAAACAACACTTAAACAACTGTTGCATGCAAAAACACTCAACAATAAGAACAAGTCAAAATATAACAATTTAACTATTTCATACCAATTCTCTCATAAAATCATTGTTTTCCTTGAATATAAAACCTGAATGTAAATTTGCTATGAGATGTGCCTGGATTGTATTAACAATTATACAAACCTTTAAGCGATAAGTTTTATTTAAAAATCTGTTAGTATTACAATTACAAAATGTTGTAAGCTTTCAGTCTAGTTGACACAAAGCTGCAAATCAGACTGACATTTTCCCTCCTTGAAAAAACATGATTATTTGTAAAACAATGGAAAAAAAAACTTCTGAATTTGGCATGTCTACTTTGTTTGCCTGTGCCATTTCATAGGCCATATTCTTTACACTTGCCAGTGTCAAACCGTAGAACATCTTCAAAGATTTTGCTTGATAGTTTACAGTGCATCCTCCAAATGTTTGGGTAACATGCATGGATGTTGGTAGCCAGGTACTAGATGAGCTTCATGATTCAATGTGCACTTTTTCATATATCTTGCCAATGTTGATTTTTTACTCCAATGCCATCCGCAGCATGGCGAAATGATTTTCCCTCCTCAATTACTACCATAACTGCGTCAAGCATTTGTTTGTAAAAAGGTTAGTCCTTTATTTGTTTTTCATTGGTATGTTCTAGGCATTTCGTCCACCTAAAAAATGTAAATAGAGAAAGTCTAGAGTAATGGGAACCAGGTCTACATCCATGACAATAACCATTTCGATTGTTTTTATCATTTTATAGGCTTTTACTCCAAAAACAAAAAGAAGTATATTGGGATAATTAATGAATTGCGGAAGATACTTGTCTATTATTTTAGGAAAAACAAAACAAAATAAAGTGTGGAAATAATTTATTGGTTTGCTCTTAAATTAGTTCTGGGAGAAAAATAAGGTCATCTCGAAGCACTATAGCTTGAGAAAGTCATTTAGTGTGCAATAAAGTTGTTAAGATAAGGATGTCTATTTCACAGTAATGGAATTTTAATTGCACAAGTAAAACTTACACGTGCTGGGGAGTAATGGGACAGTAGGGAGAAATGGGACAGTGTGTCCCATTTCTCCTCCTTAGTAACAAAAATAAATAAAATTGGCAGTCACTGTTTCTAACCTGTCTTTTATCAAACAATTTTATCTTCAGAAGTTTGCCCAATTATTAAGTTACTAAATAGCATAATATAGGACCTACCAGATCTATATATACTTGATATTTTACTCACAAGAAACGAAAAAGTATCTAAAAAGGGGTATAAAAAGAAACTCATTTATGACCTGTAGAGTAGCTGATATATCTCATTTGAGCTATGCCTAGGCACACATTTTTTTCTGATGTAACCGGCTTGCTGATTGGCTGATTATTTGTCAAGTTACATGAGTGTCCCATTTCTCCCCGTGTCCCATTAATGTCAATGTATTAGTAACCTTCTTACTCTTTGCAAAAACGATCATGTTGGTTCTATATTGAATAAGAAATTTATTTTATTATTTATTTATTGACCACTCGTGGGATGGAACATCCTATCAGCAAATATGCTGTTTTTCATACGGGTCCATTGCAGTTTGAAAATGTATGAGCTGATGATTTCAGACACAAACTATTTTTTACGCATTGCATAAAATTAAAAAAAAATATTTTAACTCTTTACTCCAATAATGTGAATACATGTATGGTTTAACTCAATAAGCAACATGTAAAATTATGTAAGAAGTAATAAGTTACTCTGATACATTAAACTCTCTTGTTTATCACAGCTTTAAATAAAGTATGTGAAGCTTTATAATAGAGAGTTGCAGCATTTTTCTATCTGAATGTTTGTATTCTATGTTAGGTGATGTTCCGTGTTGTCACATTCATGCTGAATGCCTTCATCATCAAGTATGGCTATGTGCATGAGGATATGTTAGGAGTCGTCAATGTTAGGTGAGTAACGCTGCACTCTACTGTTATTGATTTAATGTGTTTTTACTTAGCAATTTGGATTGACACATTGAAACCATATGAATAAATTCTTCTGAATATGGGAATGTTGCCCGGATTATTTTCAATTTGGTAAAAATTAAAATAAATGAACTAATGGTTGGCAACGAATATAGAAATCAATATATCTGTTCTAATTTTATCAGTCTGTGGGTAAATTTTAAGAAGAATTGGTCAACTTGAAAACATTGCATTTCTATACAATATGGTAGAGATATTTGTGTTTTTCCAATATTTTGAATAAGATCATTGAACTTTTTTCTCTTGACCCCTTCTAGTACATTGATGTACATGGTAACAATACTAAAATGATTAAACAGATGGCAAAAAATACTTGTTAAAGGCTATGCAATTCAGTACTAAAAAACCTGTTTGTAACTATTTCCCTCTTTATCGCAACAACTAATATTTTAACATATTTCTTTATTCTGCTACCTATTATTACATAAAGCTGTGTGATAGTAACTGGAACTTTTTTCTTTTCTTTTTAAAATTCAGATTGATGCTTCTATACTCCACCATACTTTTTATAGCTAGAGAGGCATTCCGCAGAGCTTGTCTTAGTCAGAGTAGTAAACACTACTGGCCACAAGTTATCAACCTTCTTTGGTGCTCGTGAGTATTTTTATTTCTCAACAAGGGAAATGAGTATTATGTAAAATGCAACTTCAAAACGTTTAAATTGTAAAAATGGACTGATGATCTTTCGCTTGTGTTTGTGTGTGTGTATTTGAGTTTTGTCAGACGTGTATCAATCAGATATGATTATTTACGTCTGGGACCGACCTTTAACGTCACCATCCGAAAGACGTGACCAGGGCTCGAACCTCTGCATCAATTTGTAACTTCCCCGCATAGCTTAGTTAACAGGCGCACGCCACAACGCCCAGTTGTGTTTGTGTTTGTGTTACAGTTGCCTGATTTATAGTTAATATGATGCATCATTTTTGGCGAATCTGAAAGTTTCATTTAGGTACCCCTTATTAATAATCAAATAACATAATTCTTTTGACATCAATTCTGCATCTTCAGTATAAAAACTCTGTAGGTGACATGATTATCGGTTTATCCTATTCATTATTGGAACTATATTTTCCTGTGCTTCTTTTTACGTTTGTCCTTCAGGTTTCCACTTGGTGTAGTATGTGCCACCGTGTTAAGTTATGTCTGGATAGCCTTATTGTCTCACCCAGACCCTGAGATTGTTCCACATTACAATACTTCTGTCCTGGTCTTTGCCTTCTCAGCTGTGATTGAACTTGTAGCTGAACCTTTCTGGGTGGTTGGCCAGGCCATGCTTTTTGTTCGTCTCAAGGTAAATTAAGATTATTTTTGTGTTGCGCAATTCAACAGACATGACACTTCAGAGAGCTTCAAAGCATCATACTTTAAAATTTACAGTAGTCAAACAGTTATTACTGAATATATCAGACACATTTAGTAAATTTCCAAAATGTTATTGAACAGTTTGAGGGAAACCTGATTGCCCTGTCCAGAATACTTGGGAATGTGAATGAATGCCCCCGCTAATGCTAATCACGCTGACAAAACCAAAGATACTACAAGGGGAAGATCGCACAGTACATAGACCGCGTAATGAAACGCTGAATTTCGTACGTGGGGAAGGGCGCCCCACAGTGTTGAGTAAGTAAACTTGCGCACGTATGTAGCTTCATAAAATAAAACATTTTTTACTATTACAATGCAGATCAAGGGAAATATCCACTGATACATATAGCTGATTAATCATCCTCTGTGTCGTTAAAGCGCATAGCATAAAATATGCGCAGATCATTAACTGCACAAACTGTGGAATGTCCTTAAATGTGGGAAATTTTGATTAACTTCCTATTTCTCTTTTTTTTTGTCCCTGATCATTCTTCACATTCAGCAAACTCTTATTATAGAAACTGACAGCTGCATGTAGTCGAAACCTAAAAAAAAAAAAACAAGATCATGCTCCCTTTCCATGCTGCATAGTCCAACGTGAAGATTCTTGATGTTGGTTGTCTGCTCTTTTCAGATACTCTCTTCGCTAATGACTTAATGTGAAAAAATCATTGAAATATCGAACAAAACTTGATCACAGACTTCTATGAATTACTATAAAAAAATTGTCACACGGTACAGTCAAACCACCAAAATCTGAATGATCTGAATGCCTTGTTATGCAACATTAGTTGTGATGGATCATCCATAAATGTGGTATGTTTTTGCAAGGCCTGCTTACAAGTCACGCAACTGTGTTTTGCAAGTACTTTTTTTGCAATGTACCCAGTGACATAAACTATCACATTCTTCTCACATTGATCTTCAATGATACCTACATCATTACAGAAATTAACAAACTCATCTTCATTTGGTTCTGTACCATCATCTAAACATACTGGATTTGAGATGATCTTTGAAGGTTTCCATGGTGGAGAGAATATTGAGAGGTTTTACGGTAAACACCATGTATGTAGTCCTGAAAAGGACTGTTTGTTATTCTTTCTTGAATATATATTAGCTCTGAAAAGAACTGTTATCGACGTTTAGACCAGCGTGTTCTGGTCGTCATCAGGAAAAACCTCTCAATATACTGGATTTGATTGTGTTTTCTTGTGTGTGGCCGATTAAAAAAAATCGTCCTCATCCACTTCACAATTCTGGTCACCCATAGGTGCCATCATTTTGGTGCACATTACCTGCTTCAGAGCTGCTCTGAACTCGTTTGCAGTTGGGTCGTCTCTGTGCTCTCCTCTGTTTCTAATGATAGAGAACAGATTCTCCGGGTGGGTGTTTCATAAAGCTGTTCGTAAGTTAAGAGCGACGTTAAGAACGACTGGTGATCATTTCTTGTGGTAAATGGTATATTCATTGGCGACGACATAGCGCGTAAGAAAGGATCACCAGTCGTTCTTAACTTACGAACAGCTTTATGAAACGGCCCCCAGGCAATCTTGTTTGAGCCTGTTAACAAAAATTTAAAGTTGTCAATGCTGGTTAACTCCTCAAATGGTTGAATAGTGCACACATAGTCAACACCCATCCATTCAAGCAGGCTATTCTTTCTTTAGAACCTTCTTTAAGTTGCCATTTCTTTCTCCACTCTATACAATCTTTCCAAAAATTAACATGCACTGAACATAGTTTGACACCTCTTCTGTGAATGTTGGTATCCTTCAAGCTTCTAGAGTTGAATGAATCAAATAACTTATCCATTTGTTCCAAAAATTCAGCAGTGTATACTGCCTCTGATGGCAACTTGCCAAGTGCAGAATATGTTAATATACCTGCTGCTACACTGTGAATCAAGACTTGGGAAACAAGACATACCCTCATAGCTGAAAAAGTTGGGAGCTCTATGTTGGGAGCTTAATTTCATGTCCATCTACAACAAATATATGTCTCATTAGATTGTTTCGAACACTCTTCAACAAATATATATTTTCTGAATATTGCCTGCATCTGTCTTCGACTCAAAATAGGGCTTGTTTGGATTTACACCCAACTCTGCAAACATCTTTTGATTATTTGACCCCTGATCACAGAGAACAATCTTAACTGTAAAACCTGCCCTTTTTTACACATTCAAGTAATAGCACCTTCTGTGTACTGGCAGGTGTAGTTGCATTAGATAATAAATACCCCACTGGTTGCTTCCATTTACTTGCTATCCCTCTCACCATGAAAACAAGTGCCTGTGTGGCAATATTTTTTGTTTGCTCTAAAGAACCAAAGTCCTCCATACCTTCAATGATATACTTGTGAAGGTCATAGTAAAGTCCTGCTTTCAGACTCATCTCATTAATAGTAATTACACAGATCTTGTCCCTTGCATTCATTGTTTTTGCTTTTTTGGCCAACACGTCAAATGTTGACCATAGTAGATTGCGAGACAAATGAATACCCTCTAGCGATTATTTCAGTCCGCAATAATGAACCTATTTAGTATGTCAAATGTGGTTTGTTTAAACCCAGGTTGAACTCTTACCTGCTCTAACCACCTCCTGAGGGACCGTTCATGGGGTAGAGCAAAAATCTTTCGGCAAACCTGTATGCACTGGGACTTTGATAATGAAGAGAAAATGCCATCAGTTTATCCTTCTCTGTATACCTTCTCCCCTTCAGACGTCGCTTCCCCATTCATAACTGGCTCGCAAAAAATCTAATGCTGTGTTATCTAGATATTTTTATTCAAGATTCAAGATTTATTAAACATATGATCGCAGTTTGTTACTGCTGAATTGGCAAAATGTTTTACAAAAAAGCATAAAAATATATTTTGAAGCATTTGAGATAATATCTTTGACTGATTTGAACTTTGATGATTTTTCAAGTGATACCTTCAATGAGTTCATTTTGGCTTTGAGATGGTGAATCTTGACTCGCTTTGTACTCTTCTTGCTTGACTCTGGAACCGTTTCTAAAAAAAAGAGAACAGTAGTAAACAATTAGAGGTACTTGTTCACTTTCTTTGTTAGATTAACTTTGTTGCTGACGTACATACACTGCAATTAATTACATTTCAGGAGTAGTGACATATACATGTAGCATGCATAGCTAATCAAATAACCAGAACCCTTAGTATCAAAATGACAGAGGCATGAACATGCAGTTACAAGGTCAATGTTATGAAATTCAAGGAATGATTGTTATATTGGAGGATTAGGAATGTCAAAAAGTGTAGGCACTGCATTCCAAACCAATCTTCCAGAAGTCAATATCATTGAAGGCTCAAAAAGAACAGAACAGAATCTGCAATTCTTGCTTAAGTAATCTGATGACTTATCGCGTAAATCATCTCTTCTGCAAAATTGAATCTATTGAGAACACCTGTAAATAATGCATAAAATAAATCAAACATGATTGATTCTGACATTTCCCACATCAGCTACAGGATGGTGCACATACTAGAAAAGATTGTTAAAAAAACTTTAAAAAATAGTCAAAAGGTATAACAGGTTTCCTGCTTATTTTTATTTGTCAAGTTGACTTTGAGATAATTGAATTTGTTCATATTGTTGGAGGCTAGGCCTGGGTAAATAATTTTCATTCAATACATTTTGACAGTTTAATATCAATTTTCTCACTTTGGTGTACCCCCCCCCCCCCCCCAGTTTTGGAAACCACTCAGTCTTAAAAAAAAGTATGAAAGTTATAAAAAAAAAATTTAAGAAACTGTTTCAAAACAATCCAATTTCGAAAAGAATTTCATTGATGATGATGATAGTGGTAGTCACCACTATCATCATCAGAGTATTAACAAGCATTGATGATGCCAACAATGATAATAATGATGAAATGACAGCAATGACAATGATAATGATAGTAGTCTGTATAATTCAATATAAAAAAAATGCCACCTGGGACAGTTTGCCAAAAACTTGAACATTAAATTGATCAATGAAAATCATGACAATTGCTATATTTTCAGCCTTATACTGTAAGTCTTACAGGTGAAGCGGTTACAGGCTAGATGAGATTGGAACATGTAATCATAATTATTATCAGTAATAAAGGTGCCATAAAAAGGATTTATATCACAGACCAAAATATAAACCTCATAAAACAAAGAATATTAAGACATTGATGCAAATTGAATTAAACTTTAAAAAGGAAAAATTGCTGAAAGGAATCATGCATATCCCAATTATTCAGAGAAATTACAACACGGGCAGATCCAGGATTTTACAAGGGAGGGGGGGCATTTTGGTATAGGAAAAAAATTGACGAGAAAAAAAAAGGGTTCTCAGTACAAAATGGAGATCATTTTGTTCCAGGAAAAAAATGTTCCTCACTTACATATGACATATAGGCTTATGCCCCTCAAGATTACTTGGTTTATGGGGGGGGGGGGGGGTAGGCATAGGCTCGATGTGCCCCTACCTGGATCTGCTGGTGATGCCACATTCATTCTAAAGTCCTAAATAAACTAAACTTAAGTACATGTAGAAGTCTAGATCTAACAGTTAGGTCTGAAGTAGAGACTAGAGTCAATTGTCATTGACTAGACCTAGACCTAGATCTATGTCAAGTTAGATCTAACATTTTAGTCCCTCCTTCAGTCCTTGTCCTGCTTGTCTTGACTCGAGTAGGCTCTAGTCTGATCTAATGCGACTCCCTTTCCTTCATTTCTTTTTTTTTTTTTGGGGGGGGGGGATGTTTCACCAAAACATCCATGGCACATCTAACGTAAGTTAGATCTAGATAAATTTCTAGATCTAACGTAACGTTAGACTTAAATCTCAACTCAAGGTTATAGGCCTACATGTAGGCTAGGCCCTAATCCGACTCTAACTAAAATGTCCAACACTAGTTCTACATAGATCTACATAAGTACGTTACACTTAAAACCAAAACAAAAGATCTATCTAGTTAGGCCTAACGCCAAAAAACTGTACAGTTGCAATACACTACACCATACACACGACAACAGACAATTAACACACACCAAATCTCTGGTAGGCCTACGTATGTAGACCCTGACTAACGTTAGATATCTACCTTAGATATGGACCGATTAAATTCTTGCAATGAATTCCACATTATGTTTTGCAGTTGTATAAGTCATCGACAAATATTGATAATCGTCAGTCCCAGATAAACATTCAAATTCAAATCCAGAACAATCCAATTATTAACAAAAATGTCAGCATACCTTTGCTTGTCTGTTGGAAATCTAAAGAACCGGCCTTTTCTGACAGTTGTTTGAGCAATTTACAGTAGAGCAAGCTGCTCCGGGCCCCCCTTTCGACGTGCTCGCTATTGTTTTTTAACTTGCTGCACACTGCGCCGCGCCAAAATAAACTCAACTTTGCTTACTCAAAGCTGTTGGGCGCGCTTCCCCATGAAGAAAATCGCCGAAGTGTCCAATCTTCCCCTTGTAGTATCTTTGACAAAACCGACTCCAGGCTGACCAAAGCTATTGCGTTATGACATACCATTGGTTGGTTTGGATTCAGTTGTGTGACTGTAGCATAAAGGACACTTTCCTGATATCACTTGTCTACAACATAACCACCATGCTGTATTTTCACTCTCCCATCAAGAAAAAGTAATCTGAATAGCAAATTAGATGCCAATCGAGTATTTGCAATGAGATCTTTTTTTTTACAAACACTTCAAAATCAAAGTAAATTGTTATCATATTATCACAGATGTTGATCTAGTAAGTTATGGTATAGTTAAGCAAGCCAAACATTGTGAAATAATGAGAATTTGCTGAAAACAGAAAATGTTAGAAATTGCCAATGCAGAGAAGGGCATGTTAGCTTGGTTATTCACTATAGCTTGGAAAATGACCCATTGATTGACAAATGCTTTGCTTATTTTTGCTTATTACTGAGTAATTTCTAATTTCTATCAGAATGATTTGGCAAATTCTAGTATTTACATCTTTACAAACACTTAGTTGGTCATGTTGTTAGATTTTGTCTTAACTCTTATTTGTGATTAATTCCACAAATAGTATGTTATTGTTGTTTATGTTTTATATAACAGGTTGTGATTGAAGGGATTGCTATAGCTTTCCGATGTTCATTGACTGTCTTTCTACTTCTTATTAACCCTCATATTGGTGTCACTGCTTTTTGTGTTGCTCAGGTAAGTTAAAAGCAAAGCTGTTTGGTACTCATTTTGCACTATGTATAAAGACAAATTAATTGATTCTTAAGTACACTTTGTACTATTTATTTATCTTTTTTTCAGAATCATGAAATACAAAGAGTCAATCAACTTAGCCCGCTCGTATTGAAATCGATATATCATGAAGCTTGACTTCTGGACATCAGTAAAATCAACATTACACACATGGAATTAAATTGGAAATCTGTGTCTCTAAAACCTTATCAACACTTTTTGAATTATTATTCAGTATTATTCAGTTTTACTCATCAAATATATTATCAAATGAAAACCAAAATAAGGCATGTCCATACATTATATCATTTATTAAATCTCTGAAGTTTTCTTTCGGAAAAAAGAAGTAGGCATACAGTAAATAAAAATCACATGTTTGAAATTTGTTATTTGTGTGAACTTTCCTGAAACAGAACATGGATATTTGTATTTACATGTAAATGATTGTAAGTCCAGTAACTCATTACACAGAGATGTGCAATCTTCTGCAAATTTGCAATGGCCAATAAGGATTACTGTTGCATCTTCATTTGTTCAAATGTCTGATCAGTTACCAATCAGAAATGATGTTTCAAATTTACACTTTTCACACATTTGTGTGTGGTAGGGCCCAACTGGAATCAAGTCCAGAAAGAAAAAATTTGGCAAATTTTGTCGTCTTTATTTCTATGTGTACATCTATTGCACTGGTCTCAGTTCATATACTGCTCCTATTTTATCATATTTCAGATTGTGTACAGCTATGTCTGTGTATTCCTATACTTCCTGTACTTCTCCAACTATGCCACATTCCTTTCCAAGAAAGATGATACATTTCCAATGAAAGAAGCCAGAGATTTCTTTCCCCGCCATCTTCCAGACAAGGTAAATAAGATAAAAAGATGGGGTAGGTTAAAACATTTTAGCTTGTGTGTAAGATGAGTTATTACTGCTATACTCTTTGAATACTAAGACTAAAGTTTTAAATAAGGTGCGAAATCTACACCAGAGGGGAGGGGAAGGGGAAATTGAGCTTTTGTTATAACAATATTGTATTGTATTATATACAATAATATGCACTGCATCACAGAAGAAAATATTTCTGTAAAATACAATATCTATTTTGTTCAAATAACATACATTAGAACATCACTGCAATTTATCAATACTAGTCATTAACTAATTATGAAATTATGCAGCACTAAACCTGCTGTACATTTCAATCAAATACTGCACCTCTCTTTTTTCAAGCACTTAATGTTGATAAATGATGAATTTTTCTATTGTTGTTCTTGTTGTTGATGGCAGCCTTGGACGAGTCCAGAGTTGGCCAGATTGACTTGGAGTTTCTTCAAGCAAGGATTCCTAAAGCAGCTTTTAACTGAAGGCAAGTATTTTTGATGATTCATATGTATGTGACCTGTTCTAGACAGTTCATTTGGAATTCTAAATGGTACCAGACAACACATTTGTTAATTTATGAAATGGTTTGCAGTAGGTAATTCCAAGTACATTTTTTTTCTTCACACTTCAAGAGAATCCTTAAAACCAAGCAAACAACAGCAACCCCTTCCCCGTAAAAATAATGATAAAGTGAAAATTGTGCTGAATAATGGAATCGGTGATTTAGTAATGTCTTTAACAGAGAAGAAATATCAGAAACTATGATTTATATCTTTGTTTATTGCATAGAGATTAGTAATAAAAATATTTTTAAAGGACAATGACTTTGGACTGTTTCATTTACCCCATATTTTTCTGTATGCATTGGTAATTTGTAGGTGAACGCTATGTGATGACCCTATTGAATGTGCTGAGTTTCAGTGATCAAGGAATCTATGATGCAGTAAACAATCTGGGTGCATTAGCTGCTAGGTTCATCTTCTTGCCCATAGAAGAGAGTGGTTACCTCTTCTTTGCACAAACACTGAAGAGGGGCCAGGGCTTCAAGCAACAAGATAAGGTACAAATATCTAGAGTTTGTTTAGGTATTCATAGATTTAGGATGTTGTGTTCATCTCCTTTCCTAAATTCAGGAGTAATCGCTATATCTTTGCATAAACCCTATTTATGATGAATTATAGTCCCTTATTCACTTGTTAAACAACAAAACAAATCACATGTTCGTTTTTCAGTAAGTGCTTTCAATGAAATTACAGTCAAACCTGTCTTAGCAGCCACCTGTCTATAGTGGCCACCTGCGTATAGTGGCCAATTCAAATTCCCCTGCAGGAAATTCATGTGTTGTAGACCCTGTCTATAATGGCCACCTGTCTAACGTGGCTAGTGGCCACTCATTTTGCATCCCTCGGTCTATATCCCACCCTCTATAGTGGCCACTAAAAATCAGCTTCACCGAAACTTATACCTTGCACTTGCAGCTTCATCTTAACACAAATGTTACTCTTAGAAATAACAATTATACAATCTACATAATTATTTGGTGGATTGAAATAGATACACGTATGCAATATTATATACAGGTCTATACAAAAAAATTAACTCATTAAAAATACATACTCTACATGTACATGTATGTCATTACATTGCACAGTATCTACAATACAATCAAAGATGGCGGCTGACCTGTCTATAGTGGCCTCTTTTGTTGATTCCCATTGTGGCCACTATACACAGGTTTGATTGTATTTGTGTTCTTGATTATGTAGTTTTTTGGTATACAGTATAGATCTAGTGATCATCATGGACTGATGCAGTTCTTTGATATTCTCTTTCTCTTCAGGATTCTATTCAGTTAGCCTCCAAAGTGTTACAGAGTCTGCTAAAGTTTGTTGTTCTTATTGGATCCATCGTCCTCATCTTTGGTTATGCCTATTCCTACCTCCTTCTAGACCTATATGCTGGTCCTGTTTTAAGTTCCCCACCAGGTAGGTCTAAATTCATGTTAGGAACAACAGGGGGGGGGGGGGTAGCAGACCTGTGCTAATTCTTGACTCAGAACAATGAGGCCAACAATATTTATTCCATTCTTACTTCACTGGCCATGATAAATTGAGAGCATTTCATTTTCTCATATATACTTAAAAAAACAGACAAATAATTTAGGAAGGTCCCATGTATAGGGGGCCAGACTTAACATATTTTTACTTTTTAGGAATTGCCCAGATATATGGTCATAGTGAACTCTCTTTACTTACATACATGCTAATGCATTTTGTAGACTTCACATCTGTCCCCATTCCAAGTTCCTTGCAAGATAGACCCAAATAGAAATAGAGTGGAAGTTTGATTATGAATGGCTGGCTATAAAAGTTAGTCATCACTGCTCAAAATAATTTTTATATCCAAAGATAATTTTGATTTTAGTATGACTAAATGTTTATTCACATAATCTTTTAAGGTCCCAAGCTCCTACGTTGGTTCTGCGTCTATGTTCTACTGATTGCTATTAATGGGACCACCGAGTGTTTTGTGTTTGCTGCTATGAGTCAACATGATGTAGACAGGTAAATAATGTTTTTGGGTGTTACACAAAAAGATACACTTAATGTGTACAATTAATTGTAACTTTGTGTGCATGGTTTGCCATAGACTTAATTGTAAAACTGATTGTATCTTTTTATGTAATAGGGCTCAGGTCACCTGTATTTGTAATTGGGAGTGTTGCAAGATACTTTTTTGCATATAATTGCAAATATCAATTACAAAGTTAATATTTACATTTTTTCCTGTTGCTTGAATCAGGCCAATGATCGATTGTAAATTAGAAATTCATTACAAGAATTATGATTGATTGCAATCTTCTTGTAATGCCCCTTTGGATGCATCCTATGTGATTGTTTGTTCAAATATTCATCCTACCTGTGAATTTTGTATACTTACAGATATAATACCAAGATGCTTGGGTTTTCACTCGTCTTTCTTTCATCTTCATGGTACCTTACCAAAACTATTGGTAGTGTAGGCTTCATCTTAGCTAACTGTCTCAACATGTTGGCAAGAATTATACACAGGTAAGTCCTAGTCCTGTAGTGCATCAACCCATGAAAGTTCTTTAGTTTGAAATATTTTACAACAATTTAAGCCTTAAACTTGCACAATATCAAGGTCTTTAAAATTTGTCATGTTGTTGTTTATGGTTAGATACCTGGTAAAATTGGTGTTGGACATTGTTTTTTTCTGAATATAAATTGAAAAATCATCACAGACTTATTACTGTTAATTGGATGATGATGATATTGATAATTAGCTGATTTCATGTTTGCATTCTAAATTATTTCCCAATACACTGTACAACAAGACTGTATCCTATCTAATTAATGTAAAGGTTATGAAAGTAAGTGCAAAATATATAAATATTATATGCATGTTAACACTTCTTTAATAGTTCAGCAGTCAGTTTCCTTTTGTAACATGAAATATACATTGTATTGCATAAGTTAGGGAAGAAGATTGAATGGAGTTACAAAAATATAAAATGATTTCAATTTTTTGAACAAAATCATAAACATCTTTGTTAGAAGATACATTATGAATGAAAAATTACATTACTAGACATAAACGAGTAAAGAAAGAATGTGAGGCTAACATAGATGTTTAAAAAATAATTCTTAAAATTTTGTTGAGGCATTACCGTACATGAAAAGGTAGCTTGTTCTAAAGGATGACTCAGAAATGTGCTGCTGTACAAATTGAGTATCAGTGCATGGGACTAGTACAAAGTTTTAGAATGATTTTGTCATTATCGACGTCATCCATCAATATATTTGTTCTTCAAATGTTGAATGTTGTGCTTCAAATTATATAAATCAACTAGGGTCTCAAAATGTTCGAGTTTGTTTGATTCCTTGACTCCTACTAAAATTGTTCAATTTCTGAATATTTTCTTTCACATTTTTTTTTCTACAGCCAGTCATACAATCATCCCTGATATTCTTAGAATTGTCCCAAAATAATGACAATTTAATCTGTATTTGAATGTTTATCAAATCAATAATCAGTAGTATGTTCATTCATTCTTTTAAAGTTCCATGTTCTTCTTTTTTTTCTGTGCAGTATATATTTCATTGCTAAATTCTACTCTGGGAGTCCATTCAAGCCCCTGAAAGGCTTGATACCATCAGTGTATGTTCTAATCACGCTAGCATTTTCCTGGCTAATCACAACCATGTCAGAAGTAAGTCCATATCACATCATCTACAAAATTGTTTGTACTTTTTTTGTTGAACAATTATTCTCTTTTATGATTTACAAAGTTATGCAAAACACACCCTGCATCACCTCAAAATACTCTCTCTTGTGGGTTTCATAAGTAATATGTAAAAATTTAGATTAGTAAGTTCATCTACCATTTTTTTTCTCTGTCTCTGCCTCTCTTTCTCTTCCTCCCCTCCCCCACCCTCTCTCTCTCTGTAATTCATTTCAGAAATAAATAAATGGTTTCTGACATGTTTTACTAATTATAGAAGAATTTGGTTTTCATGGCATCTTTTTATAGATCATGAAACCAATAGAGAAAGAATATTTTGTGAAGGGTATTAAGAATTTGTTATTGTGTGAAAGATTTATTATTTCTTTTCCTGTTGAAGATATATCAAGTGAATAATTTGTTAATCGATTTGTATATTCCCAGCTGAAGTATAAGCAGACGACATGGTCGCATCGATTCACCCATATAGGCATTGGTGGTGCCTGCCTCCTAGGTGTCTTGATAGTCATCATCTTCACAGAAACCCAACTTATCTCCTTCATCAGGGAGCAATGGAAAGAGAGAAGGAAAGCTATAGAAGTGAGGAGATCAAGACCTAAAGAAGAGGAGGCGAAGGAGCAAGATAGATATGAAGATGAAACTATACCTGGAAAGGAGAAGGTACAGTGAGTGCAGCTAGGACTCTTTAAAGTTGTGAAATTGGTCAGAGAATAGAGATGGAATGCTCAGAGAGAGACCAAAGAAACTGACAGAATGACATAGGAAAAAGAAGAGAGGACAAACAACATGATTGACTATAAATTATAAGTGGAAGGTACAATAAGCGTGGTTGAGAAGTCTGGAATTTATGAAAATGGAAGCATGTGAAAGGAATGCTCAACACAATTCCACTGTGGAAGAAAAGAGTGAAGAAAGAAAAGGTGAAGATAGACTCTGATGAGAGGAAGGTATAATGAATGAAGCAACTAATATGAGAAATCTAAGAACCAAAACAAAATTGAAATCCACTGGATCACCTGCCTAATCTATAATCAAATTTTGTTAAATACAACACATATAAACCTAGTAATTTGTATGTTTTTCCTCACTTTTTAAGAATTGCAAGGATATTGCTTGTGGTGATGGGATGACAATTTTGGGTGAAAGAACAAGTTTTTAGGAATTTTTTTAAATTGCATTACAGTTTGTGTAATTGTCCTTTCTTACTGGAATAATTCTTAAAAGAAATTGTGAAATAATGTAATCATGATGATCAAGAGTATTATTGATACGGCGTGTTTCATATTTTGATAATCATAATCTTCTCTTCTGGAATGACTTGTTCTCATCTGCATTCCATTTTGATACACACAATATTTATAATACAGAAGAGAAAACAAATCTAAAATAAAGACAATGACCTCATGACTTGTAGATATTTGGCTTTCGGCTTCATATTTCTAACTTATATAACTTGCTCATTTTAATCGATATGAGCCCTGTACTTTGTGTTTGGGTATTTGTTGAGTCTTCTATGGACTGATTCAATCTTCTTTCTGATGATTTGTAGTTGTTAGATATTCAGGCCCGTGTTCTGAAGTCAGGGTTAACTTAGACCATGGTCTAAGTCTGTGCTGAAATTATGGGAGACAAAATTTCTAACATTCTTTTTATACTGTATATTTCTTATGTTTGCTATTTTGTTTCCTTTTGCTTTCATAATGTAGAAAAATACTCCAAAATACTTCAGTTATCATTCCCAGACCATTGGGTGTCATATGAGTTATAAATTGGATGTGTACTGTTAGGGATTTGTGCCCCAATTGGCTCTCCATAGTCAATCCACAACTTTAAACCAGGGTTTAATTTAAACTTAGAGTTCAGAATACGGGCCTCAGTATTTAATCAATTTTGTCAAATATCTATTTCTATTGCTTTTGTAATACTTTCTGTTCAGGGTGTTCATGGGTTTCTAATTTTTTTGTTATATCAGATATCTGTCAGATTTTTGTTACAAGTTTTTATAGTTCTGCAGTCAATATTTATTCAGACTTTAAAACCAAATCCAGGGGTAAGCATTTTTGAGAAATGAAAATTACATTGTGCCAATTTTTAAAGAAGTTGTTAACCCAAACCTTTTTTGTTTAATGATTTAATGTCCCAGCTAATTATTGTTGTTCAATTCTGCTGCCAAGCCCTGTCTAACTAAGCATTTAGTCGTTATGTAAATATAAACTTTACAATCAGATAGTGAGATACTATTCTTGAAGTTAAGATTTACAGATAACAACTTTGTATTTTTTGTTCTAGAAATATTTTGCAGAAGTTCATTGTTCCAGATACTATGTTGAACTATCTGAATACTGGCATCTATCCAAATCTTACACATACCACCAAAATGTTGCTACTTGTTCCTATTGAATCATAGTTATGCAAATAAATTATGGTAGGTTTATATTAACTTCCTAATGCTTGCCACAGCCTTATATTCTCTGAAAGAACAAAGTACATGAGCAGAGACATGCTCAAGTTTATTTTGTTTGTTTTTTTATCATTAAGAGTGTTTGGAGCTCAATGCTCTGTGCAAAGGTTGTTTTTATTCTTTGTATTTTTATTCTAACTTTATTAACATGCATTTAATGCATTATCAAAGTTTGTTAATTCTCAAAGTACTTACATTAACATATTAATCTTTTGTGTGGAAACTTTTAAAATATTACCAATGTGCCTTCTTTACATAAATTATTCTAGATGATGAAGTAAATTCTTGTAGTAGAATATATAAAAGCATTTCAACTCATAGATTCTACATCAGATAAAACATTACAGAGTTTATTCCCATGTACGTTCATTATTTATTATTTTCTCTCACTAAGTTTTTGTTATCAAAGACCATGAGTGTTTGCATTTATTCGATTTTACCTGTATTATTTTGAAAGCTTCAAATTTGACTCTTTATACTCTTTTGCCTTAATGTTTATTTTATGCAAAAAATATTTGTTAATGTAAACTAAAGGCATCTTTTAAGTTCAGCTACTAACTTGGGTTGCAATGTGTTCTGTGATGTTTTGCTAAATCAGTGTAATATGAATAACATTTCAAAATGAAACCAATGTAGTTCAGAATAGAGCATTTCTATGAAAGACATGATGACTATTATTAATGCCATGATGAAAAGTTCAGGTGTTCATGTTTATGTATGTGTCAAAGATTTTTCATCTCATTTCAATTAATGTTGGCTGTTTATATCAATATTTACTTTACACATCCAAACAAAGAATGAAAAGGGATTCAAAATTGGAAGTGTATACAGACAGCAAAAAATACAAATGTTTTATTTATTGTCAGCAATTATTTTGGTGATTTGTTCTTCTATTCCTCTTATTGTTTGGCTTAAAATGTGATGAAAATTAAAGGATGAATGTCATATTTTGTTATGTTACTCTTTGAAGAGGATGTTTTTAAATCGATGAAAAACTCAGAATTCCTGTCTTGCATTGTTAAAAAATAGTTTGTCTGAAATGTTTAGATTTGACTTTGTAAAGCTTTGAAAGCTTGCTTTTTTTTTCTTTATTTAGTCACCAAGGAGTGGTGGCTAGAAATGGACTTCTATTTTTCTACATCCAAAATGTGCTGATTAAAATATTGCACCAGATAAATGTTATTGTGCAAGTGCCTTTCTCTTTCTCTCACCCTATCAGCCCCCACCCCCCCCCCCAAAAAAAAAAAGAAGCAAAGACGATAACTAGCTTTAATTCCAGTGGGGGAGTGTTTGGCTGGGTGGTCTGTTTTTTTTTTGTGTGTGTATTTGTGGGTTTTTTTTCAAGTGTAAGGAATTGTACAATTGTCCTTTGAGACAATAACCCAAGGATTTTGAACAAACTTCACGATTTCACAGTGTTGAATAAGCAGTGTGTATATCTCTCCACCTGCCTATTTATTTATTTATCTATCCATCCATTTATTTATCTATCTTTTTATCTATCTTTCGATCTATTTATCTTTTGATCTATCTATCTTTTGATCTATCTATCTTTCACTTTATCTATCCTTTGATCTATCTATCTTTCGATGTATCTATCCATCCATCCATTTGTTTATCTATCTTTTGATCTATTTATCTTTTGATGTATCTATCTATCCATTTATTTATCTAACTTTTTATCTGTCTTTCGATCTATTTATCTTTTGATGTATCTATCCATTTATTTATCTATCTATCTTTTGATCTATTTATCTTTTGATCTATCTATCTTTTGATCTATCTATCTTTCACTCTATCTATCCTTCGATCTATCTATCTTTTGATGTATCTATCCATCCATTTATTTATCTATCTTTGCATCTATCTATCCGTCTTTCGATCTATCTTTTGATCTAGTTATCCTTTGATCTATCTATCCTTCGATCTATCTATCTTTCGATGTATCTATCTATCCGTCCGTCTGTCTATCTATCTATTCCATCTATCTATCCATCCATCTATTTATCTATCTTGCGATCTATCTATCTTTTGATCTATTTATCTTTTGATCTATCTATCTTTCACTTTATCTATCCTTTGATCTATCTATCTTTCGATGTATCTATCCATCCATCCATTTGTTTATCTATCTTTTGATCTATTTATCTTTTGATGTATCTATCTATCCATTTATGTATCTATCTTTTTATCTGTCTTTCGATCTATTTATCTTTTGATCTATTTATCTTTTGATGTATCTATCTATCCATTTATTTATCTATCTATCTTTTGATCTATTTATCTTTTGATCTATCTATCTTTCACTCTATCTATCCTTCGATCTATCTATCTTTTGATGTATCTATCCATCCATCCATTTATTTATCTATCTATCTTTTTATCTTTTGATCATCTATCTTTCATTCCATCCATTTATTTATCTATCTTTTTAGCTATCTATCTTTCGATCTATCTGTCTTTCGATCTATCTATCTTTTGATTATCTATCTTTCAATCTATCCATCCATTTATTTATCTATCTTTTTAGCTATCTATCTTTCGATCTATCTATTTTTTGATCTATCCATCCATTTATTTATCTATCTTTTTATCTATCTTTCGATCTATCTATCTTTTGATCTATTCATCTTTTGATCTATTTATCTTTTGATCTATCTATCTTTTGATGTATCTATCCATCCATTTATTTATCTATCTTTGCATCTATCTATCCGTCTTTCGATCTATCTTTTGATCTAGTTATCCTTTGATCTATCTATCCTTCGATCTATCTATCTTTCGATGTATCTATCTATCCGTCCGTCTGTCTATCTATCTATTCCATCTATCTATCCATCCATCTATTTATCTATCTTGCGATCTATCTATCTTTCTATCCATCTTTTGATGTATCTATCTTTCTATTCCATCTATCTGTCTGTCTGTCTTTCTTTCTTTTAATTATCAAAAGTCAACCAATTTCTCAAAAATCATATTTATATTGTGAATCTGCACAATAGAAATTATTTGAAAAGAAAATTATTTCAGTTTTCCCCTCAAGTTTTCTTAATTTATATCAAAAGGAACACAATATTTAGATAAAGAGCAGAGTTATTTTTTATCTATTTTTGAAAAGAATAAGGACTAATTCCCCGAATGATTTTCAAGCTCACTTGCATTAAAAAAAAACTGATTGAATGAATAGATAAAAGAAGGGAGAAAGAGAGAGGGGGTGGGATTACTTCACAGAAATAGATATGTAGAAAATATGAAAAGAAAGTTATCTTCTATTCCATTTCAATTTCCGGCCCTATAAACATTTTAATCTCTCTTTCCAAACTTTACTGAGAATGTATAAAAAAAGAGTTTCACGTTTGATAGAAATCATTCCAATTCCCTTCTTTTTGATGAGTTTTTTTTATTTGAGCCAAATTCTTAACTTGCGTCTTTGGGCCTCAGGTGGAAATAGTAAATCTTGAGAAAATGAGCTTACATTTCAAATAACGTTCCCTCCTAAGTCGAGTTGTACCAGTAAAATCACATTCATGCTCTATGTTGCACAAATAGATCTCTCGGGACATATCAAGTTCATAATGTCATTGTGTTCTCGTCCAGTGGGAAGGGGGCGACCCGGCTTTCCGATATTCTGAAAGGCACTCCGATTTCATCAGCCATGGTATGGTCGTGTATTCTCCCATTGCAATTGTTTATTTTCGTTCCCCTTACTGCCACCGGGGAGCCCACTTAAGGGAACATGAAAATGTTTCAAATTATAACCTACTTCTCCGCGCTCGCGGTTACCTTATCCAGGAGTCTTGCTTAACCATTGTAAAGCAACTTGTTTTCAGGGGACACTTTGCTGCATTGAGGAATTTTCCTCCGAGTACCCCCCCCCCGCCCCTCCAAATAAAAGAGATATATTTGAATTAAAAAAAACATATCAAAAGTGTTTGTATTAAGAAGACAGAAAGTTGATGAGCTTTTTCAGAGACTTGTCATATCACTCAAATTTTCAAATTAAAAAAACATCCTTTTGATGCTCATGTAGGGGGAGTTGAGGATGAATTGGTTATTACATTTTATTTGTCTACATAGACTCTCTTGAATCCACTCATGGTTTGGGATTTCAGAGGCAACATGATTCGATTACAGTAGGAGGGTTGATAAGTGGGAGGAGAAATATGCTCATGTTATGTTCTAATTTTGGGAGCAATTATCTTGTACTCTCTCTCTCCCCCTCTCTCATCCATCTCCCCCTCTCTTCCCCTCTCTCTCCATTTCTCTCTCTATCTCTCTATATATCTCTGGTCAACATAGTAGTCTTCTGGGTAGATATGATATTTATAAACGTGGAAGTGTCTCCCACGAAGATGAATGTAATGCTCATGTAATGATGGTATATCGGGTAAAGTTCATACCGAATGTTCAAGGGATGAGGAAGAATGTGATGTAGCATGCAGAACCAATTTTAGATAAACGTTCGTCTGTCTGTACTGGAATAACCATAAGAAACTTCGCAAACTTGTAATGAAATAAATCTAGATTGTAACAACCCATAGGATATTTTGTCAAAAAATAATGACTGCTTTCCATTAACTTTCAAATGCCCGCAGACCTAATTTAGAGCCTGGATTATGGTCCTTTATGGTCCATCGTTTTCGATACATATATGACGTCTTTCAACTGGGCCTTACCGCCTCCTCTAACCCTTGGCGTATAACTGATGAAATCTCTAAAGTTCCACATGGTATGTTTCATCAAGAACATTTTTTGGGGAAAGTATTCCACGGTGATTATGATTATTGGGTGATTTTAAGCAAAATTGACAAGGTAATCAGTTGTGTAGGCCTATACTGCCAAAATAGACAAGCCACTTTCTAAATGTAAAGAATGGTTGATTGTGAACTCTTGCCAAATATATATCTGCTCGACGAATCGCTTTTCAATGTATTTAGGAATGTCACCCATTATTTGATAATTCTCCAAATAAGTTACTTAATTACGTCTTAAAACTACTTTATTATCTACCATTTATATAACGAGCTAATATCTTAATATCAAGAGTTGATTCTCTCCGTGTATTGACATATTTCCTATGTGTGATTTCCCTTCATTCTTGAGCAGTCGAGCACCGGCAAATGAAAAGTTAGAGATAATCAAGCAGGCGTATGGTTTCCAGGGCACAACATATGCAAACTTGCATATTCAATAAAACAAGACAGTGAACAGCGTCTGAGTAATTATTGAATTATTGGGCTATTGAAGCAAAAAAAAGGGGGATTATTGTAAGATTCATAAACGCGGGAGGTGGCACAGTTGCAGGGGGCCAGGGGGGGGGGGCGGTGGGGGCGGTCGCCCCCCAAAACGCCCCCGAAAAGAAATAAAAAGAAAGGGGAAAAGGAGAACAAGAAAAAGCGGAGAGAGAAAGGGGAAGAAGGGTATAGCTTTATTGTTTTTTTCTTTTTTTTCCCGAAAGAATAAGAAGCTATAAACGAGGCGTTGTTTTCTCTCTTCAAACAAATTTTGCTTCCGCAATATCTAAGATGCCTTTCCTCTTTGTTTCCCACACGTTCCCCCTCCCCCCCCGACCAAAGGACTCGTATATTCTTGTCAGGAATCATAAAGTATACATGGGTGAAAAGAATATGAACTTTTTTTTTTCAATCGCATTGACACAAAATTTCGGCTCTTCGATCTGTTCGGAGCGGGTTTACACTACCGTCACTCTCCGAGTCCCCAATGCTATTTCTTCCACTTTTCAGCAAGCAATTTTTGGCGAAGTATCTGCTCAAAGGGGGTGGCATTCCCGTGCTATATGAAAAAGTATTCACGATAAAACTTAAGTTTATTCTATATTGCTGCATATCCACCTCCCGTTTCGTTTTGCACCATTAATTTTAAATTTTGAATGTCACTGACATTTCTTAATAATACAAAAGGAAGCTCACAATATGAGCGAAATTATACAATTCTTTTTCTTACAAAATAAATCACAGAGGTTTCCGCGATTTGCGTGCATAGGAATGGAAAAGTTCCTCTTCCAGCATCATTCCTTTCACAATATGAGCCCCTTTTTTGTAAAAGAATTCTATGATCTAAGAAATATCAAAATTAGAGCAGGTTAAGGTTTCAGAGAAATTTCAAAAATTCAGAGCTTCAACGTCATTCGCGGAAAGGAATATAC
The DNA here is from genome assembly GCF_037042905.1 of Lytechinus pictus. Lineage (NCBI taxonomy): Eukaryota > Metazoa > Echinodermata > Echinoidea > Temnopleuroida > Toxopneustidae > Lytechinus > Lytechinus pictus. Next base: position 43,492,176 of record NC_087247.1, on the reverse strand, counting down.
TCGTCTTCTACTCTGTTTTGCGAGTTAAAGAATTTAATGTTTGTTTTTGCAAACAAATCTGATGTGACCAAAGTAGACATTTTATACTAATTCTGTTCTCATTTTTTATCAAACGTTTTAGCGTCCGCGCTTTGCGCGGTAAGAGAAATTATTTCAAATTCCTCAATCTTTTCCCATTTTTGGGGCGCTCATAATTTCTTTCGAAAACAAGATTTTTTAATCACAGTAAATCAATTTAATTCCAGTTGATAAGGGTAATAGAGACGCAAGAGACGTCTTCTTTTGATTTGAATTTGATGAGATATAAAACCCCCCCCCTCCCTGCACACTCCCCCCTAGGGAGCGCGCTTCGCGTGCATTTACCGCCCCCTCCAAAATCAAATCCTGGCTACGCGGTTGTGTTGCACAGTTGCCCTCTGAAATAGTTATTCTTATTGCAATTAAAAAAAATACACGTATAGAACATAGTAATAGCTCCACGTATAGAAGAAATCTTTCCTTTTCCATGCATGGAAAAAAAAACTTTCCCTCACCTATTACTTCGTCTTTGAAAATATATTTTTTCGTATCAATATCTCATCCTTTGATTAAACTTTATATTCTTTCCTCCACTTTCTTCCCCTTTTCCCGTATATACACTTTCCCTAAAGTGGCAGCCGGGGCACGTGGTTCCTTTGCACACTCAATCCTCTACCCGATACGATGTGCTCGTTTACATCTTTTCAAAACTCAAATCATTATCTCTTCGCTATTAATTAATACATGTTCAATTAATAGTCTCAGGTTCTCATATATTTTAAAATGCGTTATTGTCGTTATTGAATGTCAATTGAAAAAAATAGATAAGGCCCCGGGATAAGGCAAATTAAAATATTTCTTAAGGGGTGACATAACCCCCCTCCCATGCCCTCTCTATCCCTACTGACCCAGAAAAGAGGGTGATGAGGTTCCTTCACATTTGATAAAGGTTAAAGCAACATTCTAGGAGGGGCTTGGAATGGAGGGGTATTACGAGAAATTGGACACCAAAATCCCTATCCGTTCTATATATTGGAATTTACCTACCAGTAATAGAATCATTGATTGAACGGATTTCGAGAACCCTTGTGTGGGCCTCGTGAAGTAAAGTTAAAAAAAGACATGTTGAACTAGTTCGAGTTGTAAAGGTTGTGTTCTTCGGCTGTTCCAAAAAGAATGTTCAATTTATCTCTTTTCTCTATATTAGAAGAGTGTAATGTTTGATTTAGTCTGAACATGCAAGTCAGCACAGGGTGTCGAATCTTTATACTATAGGCCTATACAGCTACATCTTTATTTGTCTGAACGTGCAGGACAACCATGGACATTAAAAATGTGTGCGTGGAGATATTTTTATGTATGTTTGTGAGCAGAGACGGCGTCAGGGGAAGGGCAGGGGGCGATCACTCCTATGGATTTTCAAGTATTGGACAAAAAGAATAAAAAGGGAAAAGGGGAAGAAAGGGAATCAGCATAACATGTCTATCATCAATTGAGGAATATTGCGTCACATATGGGTCGTCTTGTCCACCCTCTATCAACCTCGGAGGCGTTCCTGAGTGTGCACATGGGGCTTATAAGCTAGTGGATAATGAAGATATTTATTTACTTCGTCTTTTAATTATTTCAATGCACTGCAACCGACGCAGGATTAGCATATTGTTTTTGTATTTATTTATTATTCTATTTATTTATTTATTTATTCATTTATTTATTTACCTATTTATTTATTATTCATTTATTTATTTAATCAATCAATTAAGATAATTATTAATTTATTCATTAATTTAGTATTTATTTGTTTATTAGTTTTTTATTCAATTATCTATTCATCTATTGATGTTCGTTTTGAGCGAAGTTGGATGGGAAGGGTGCTTAAAGCTTTTTCGGGAATTGGGTGATTCAGCTCCCAAGGACCCCTGTAGAACAGCGCCTGGATTTGCCCCTATTTGCTCCTTTCTTAAATAAATTCATCATTCACACCTATTCAATCATTGCACTAGGTAACGACTAACAAGTCGTATGGTCCAAAGCGAGAAATATTGCACTTTTACACCCTTTATCTTCTTTGCCAAATAATCTTGTTACGTGAACGTTCTATTAGGAAGATAAAACAAAAGAACATTTTCTTAGCATAATTTACGACGAATATCAACCGAGGAATACGTGCAGATACGACTTGTTCGACAAAATAGAATTATTGGTTTGCCGAGTGTCTTTTATATCTTCCGTTTTGAGAATCGGGTATGACACCAGGCAGTCAAAAAGTCTCTTGAGTAGAATGTTAGAATCAAGTTTTATGGCCGTGTAACATCATTGTCATGAGTTACTGCGCTTGGATTGTTTAAAGGCGCATGATATAATAGGAGTGCAATTTACAATAATAGTTGGTTGAGTATAATTTTTTAAAAATTGTAAAGGTTTAATCATGGAAAATAAATGTGTGAAAAATTATGAACTTAGAAAACGATTTTTTTTTAGTTAACACCTGGAAGGTTAGATTTTATCAACTCTCAGGAAGACAATATATTAGGGCCTATATAATTTGTCAAATATTATACGAATGAAAATTAGAGCAGCAATTTCACACAAAAAACCTCTTTTCTATCGCCTTTTACATCATTATCATAATTATGGCAGCATGGACTTGCGCTTTTCACAAATTCAACTACCTGTATTCAGTAGATGAAACATTCTCTTTAAAATGATCTTTACTCACACGAATGCTTTGATTTATGAATTCGTTTTGGCCTCCCTCAATCGGGAAAAGTTGAAGTCTGGGACTGTTTGTATAAAATGTGTCTTTTGAGCATCAATTTGCGATTGAATTGAGGGAAAAATTTGCTGGTGTTCATCAATATAATATACTCTCGATATTAAGGTGTTAATTAAAATTGAATTTTCAATAGGTATAAGATCCATGATTAAAAAAGTGTTAACGTGAACATTATACCCTTAAAGGGAATCGAACCCAAATAAAAACTTCTTTTAAGAGGAAGAAGACAAATTTGACAAGTTGATAGGTGAAAATTTGAACAGTATCGGACAAACAATAAGAAAGTTATGAAATTTTAAAAGTGGTAATCACTATACCTGGAGACTTCGATTTGACTGCACATGACTTGTGATGCCATAGTGATGTAAGGCAAAGACTACCCTTCCATGTACTCCAATACATTAAATGGCTATAATGTCTTTTTTCATAACTTTTACTTCAAATTATATTTTTCTTTTCATGAGGATATAAAACAATATACTACAACACTGTAAAAACGCTGTTTGAAATTACTTGGATTATATTTGGATAACTCCCCAAGGGAATGGATACCTATAGGACAAAATCACAAATCTCTGATAATTAAAGGGATGGTCCGGGCTGGAAGTATTCATAGCTTAATAAATAGAGTATAATTCACTGAGCAAAATGCCGAGACAAGTTTCATCAAAATCGGATAACAAATAACAAAGTTATTGAAGTTTAAAGTTTAGCAATATTTTGTGAAAACAGTCGTCATGAATATTCATTAGATGGGCTGATGATGTCACATCCCCACTTGTTCTTTTGTATTTTCTTATATGAAAATATTTATTGCTGCAACTTATTTCATTATAAGGGAGACATATTATTCACACAATTATGAAATAATGGAAAAAATATGATTTTATGTAATAACATAAGAAAACGGAAAGTGGAGATTTGACATCATCAGCCCACCTAATGAATATTCATGACGACTGTTTTCACAAAATATTGCTAAACTTTAAACTTCAATAACTTTGTTATTTGTTATCCGATTTTGATGAAATTTTCGGCATTTTGCTCAGTAAATTCTACTCTAAGTATTAATATATAAATATTTTCAGCCCGGACCATCCCTTTAAGTACATGGGAAAGTTGTCCTTGCATTATTGTCATAATTTTCTTACACAGTTGCCAATTTGAAATATACATAGTCTTAAGGCCACCGCACACCTTACGACTGTTTGCGATCCGATTTTGGAACAAATCGCATTTTTCTCATTTTCTGGAAATGTGAATGGAACGTAAAATTTTATTGAGGTTAAAATTAATTGAAAGAATAGTAATACAACCATTTTGAAAGATTGCAAGCCTTTATTTTGGAGTAAAGGCCAAATTAGTTTCATATCGTAGCCAATCGTACGACTGCTATGACTCCATTACGACTAGATATTAAATTTGCTTTTATTCTAAGAAGGAGGTTAGCATAGTCACAGATTTGAACATAGGTATTCGTAAGATGATTTCGAACATTACACAGTAAGATATTCCAAGTCTCAATATTAGCATCAAATTCTACTACGTTTTATTCCAAAATTGAGTCGCAGACCAATCGTAAGGTGTGCGGTCGCCTTAAGGGATCTCAATTCTAAAGCAGCCATAACTTTCCGATTTCTTCAAACTTTCACCATTCTGTTTTATTTACTTTTCTCATTTCCAACGCAATATAAATTTTATAACCAAGGCTGGATTCCCCTTCAAATGATACTTCATTGTCACATATTTCTGGAAGATGTCTTTTTTATTCTTAATTTTATAGATCTGTAGACTGTAAATACAATCATTCTTTTATTCTGTGTTGTGTAGTAAATGACGACCAAATGAGATGATACTCCAAATATGTCTAATAAAGCAAGTTGTGCATTTTCACATCCTGTAAGATTTTAAAGATAAAAACTAATGGTTTCAAATGTGATTTCATATTTTGCACAAACATGGCCATACGCAGAGGGTAAAAGTTGCCCCCATAAAAATTGTCAAAAGCTTTTTTTTAATATTTGGATTGCAGTTTTCAAATATACATTTAAGTGTGCATCAGATCCTTCTTCAACTTTGATTCACAAACCGTCGTCGTGGTAAGCTCGGTAGCCCCTCTCCCTCGTTAACGTATGTTTTCAAGTATTTTCATCCCACAAGAGCATAATTATAGAGTATTCTCTGTAGAGTACGTCATGTGCACAAAATGATACCCAGGCCATCGCTTTTGACTGTAACGAAATACGAAGATTAGGAGAAAAGATAAGCAAAACAAACAAGCGAATGTCATTTAATGTCTTGAATGTGATTATTAAAAGTACTTTTGATCTCTTCCAACAAAACAACTATTTGCTTAATTCACAATCATTCTCCTGAGACATAATATTGTTCTCAAAGGAGGGAAATATAGCTTGTTAGATTCGAAGAAAAACATCAAAATTTGAGCATTATTTTGTTCTACATTTTCATCTCAATTGTTCGTTTGGGATATCTTGGAGTGATTGTTATGGAATATTTACATGACATTCCTATATGGAAAGTTGCTCGCCGTGTAAGTGGGGCAAACTTTCCCACAAAAGTACAAATTTATAAGCAACCTTGACTGTGAACAAAGTTGGATTATTGTGAAATAATAATAGATTATGGAAGATTTTGTAATAAATAGGCCTATGCTACGATTATTATCTGTACGTGTATTCCCTTGTTAGGAAACAGAGAAAAGGGGAGAGCCAAGATTCTTTGTGCGTCATGCTTTGTGGACCAACGTAAACATGGTAAGGGCAGTGTACCAAAAGTTTTCTTTTCAAGGTATTTACAAAGATTCATCGAATCGCTCTAAAGAACACTTCAGAGGATCGACGATGAGAAAAGAACCTATTTCAATATTTGTGAAAGGATTTCCAACCGTTTGACACAGTCACATACATTTCGCTGAACAACTCTTGATTCGAATTTCTGGATTTGCCTTCATTGTCCATGACTGGTCTAATTGATAAAGTCATCACTAATCGGTGATGAATTAGGTGAAGTGTAGACTTAATTTGGAAGACTGAGTTGAGGTGATATCAACTAACACGAAACATACGACCGGACATTTCGGATAGCTCCTGCTCAATCATTCTTTTATCGATTTTATTTTGTTTTTGTTAAATCCTAAGGAGAAAACATACTTTCCCACAAAATAAAAAACAGCAGCAAACTTTCCTGAAAACTAGTACTTAGAAAATAATACACAAGGTATATAGCAGAGACTCCAACTCTCCCGCTTTCGACGGGAGATCTCCCGCCAAAAGCCCATTTTCGCAAAATCTCCCGTTCTCCTGTTTGATCTCCTGCCCAGGCCCGGTCAAGTTAATATGTTAAGTAATGCGTCAACACTGCGCGCGATCTCGTAAATTTAGCGGGCGCGAGCTGGTTAGATAGCACCATCCCTCCTAGGCCCTCCTACTGTTACTTTAATTGATAACTACTATACATCATTATATTTTTTTTAAATGAAGACTTTTCTTCATTTTGGTTTCTGGGAATACTATGTAAAATAATTGGAGAAAGCAGTTAAATTGCTGATAACCAACTTGGGGAGCAATCTTACCCCAGAGATCATCATCAAATAACGGATGAGACAAGATCGATGGATATGGAAATGTAAATTTTTAAGGTTATAGGTAGTATTCAATATGTCTTCACTGGTTGATACGAATAAAGGTATCGCAAAAATGTATGGTTTTGTAGATGCCTATCATTTTCACATGCACGCATTGAATAATGATATATGAAAAGAAATTCTATTAACCCAAAATATATGATTTGATTTATTGAATTGTTATTACCTAGTGACATCATAAGAAATTAAAAATTAACCTGGGATAACACGAGAGAGCATCTAGAACCCAGAGCTTCTTATCTGGAGATTCTCCCGCCTGGACCCCGGCCACACGGGACTTCGCGCTACGCGCTCGTGATGTGCGCGAAGCGCACATTAAGTTGGAGTCTCCAGTTTGCTAGGGGATCCAGGCAGGAGAATATCCAGATCAGAAGGTGTTTGGGCTTGGAGTCTCTGGTATATGTCATATACGATTGAAATAGATGGGTGAGTGGTGGTGGTCCTCTTTAAATTAAAATGAGTGATACGTGGTGGATTTGTTTAAAATGCCGGGGTCGGGAAGCATTTCCACATCTCCTCTCCATTCTGTCTATTTTCTTCCTCATTTTACCTCTTTATTTTTTTACAAAGGGGGTGTATCCGAGGTTTGGGAAAATGTTCCCGATTCCCATGCTGTTTCTGGACCGTTCATCTCCTCTGAATTATGTAGGTGAGAAAAGCAAAGTTCAAGACTACGTTTTTGGGAGACTTTCCTCTGTTATGTCTGTCTAGTACCTCTGAGTCGCACTTCTGCGCCTCTTGTTACGGAGCAACCACCATGCCTCCCCAAGAATGGCACTGATGTTGGCCCGACTAACCACCAATCGGCCGACCGAGTCGACACGCATTCGCTATTTCATTCATAATCCTCTCTCCGCACGCCTCATTTGGTGTTCACGTTCACGCTCGCTCACCTGGCAAACAAGTTATAATCAGTTGACGAGGTAAAAGGTGATTTTTCGAGGTGGCCCAAGCTCATTCTCAAGTACTCCTGGTAGACACCGGGGGTAGGCACCACTATCTATTGCTCGAGATATTATTGGTCCTGTTTGCCAAGAGACATATACCAATTAACAACACACTAAATAGTTGTTGGAATATTTTTATATACAGGTCGAGGCGTCATTACTCCATAGAAGGTTATTAGACGCTTTGGAACATTAACGTAACGTCTTTTTGATGGAGTTGAGATCTTAATCAAGTATTAGGAAGAAAACGGGGTAAGTGGACTCGGGGTTTTTTCGGGAGCATTAGATTTCTGGTTGTAGTATGTACATGTATATACTTTGAAGTGATTCAATAATCAGAAATAAAAAAACATATATATATATTCGTTCCAGAAATAGACACACAGATGGTCATTCACTTGGTTCAGTATTTTGAAATGATAAAAGAGCATTGAACAGACCATCTTTTACGAGATTTAATTTATGTTTGCAGTATGGCCAATTTATATGTAATCAATTTTGTATTTGATTTGTTTTTTATTTGAACGTTTCACGAATAACAACATCACCATATCATGTCATCATAGATCTAATGAATATATAAAAGGAGTATAATGTGTATGCGTATAAAGTTGTTTTCTCTCTAAAAAAAAACCCTCCGAAAATATCAACAATTGAAATTTTGGCGGAGTGATGACCTTTTCCAAAATTAATGTTACATCCAACCTTGCATTAAGCTGAATCCAGTGTTGTGTTGAACCATTTAAAGTAGTAAATGCAACATTTAGAAAAGGTTGCCACTCCTCCACAACCTTTTAATTGTTGATTTAACATTTCACTTTTTAGTTCAGTATAAGATGATTATGAACGAGTAAAGCTGCTCAGAAAGTCAAAGGCATTGGTTGTCATAGCCATCATTCTAATTGCACGTAAAGATGCAAGTTGCGTCTGCGTTAAATCGTGGAGATATCTGTGATGATATCGTAATCTATATGGTTAATGTCCTTTAGTCTTGAGGGAATACTGAAATTATTGTCCTAAACAGCAAATTATTCATATTTGTAAGTATATTCATGCAACTATTGTATTTGAAAGTTAACTGTAACATGTTTTTGAGCATTAAAAACACTAACAACTAAACTGAATGAATTTTACATTCATTCTCGTTCAAAATGATTTTCATATTTATACATGTTATAGGGCCAACTGCAGCGAAAACTTATATAGTGTTGATATGCCCTTGTAATCTAATGGATAAGTATTTGTCTTTTTTGTGTGTGTTATTTTCATTAAATCCTTCCGAAAAAAAACACTTTCGAGTTATGAATTATAGTAATAATAGGCACATCTTGGATCGTATTAAGTCTTTTTATTTTCTGAAGAAGTGGAATGAATGTACGCGAGGGGTTGGCATTTATTATTAAAATGAACGATGTACAATATATTGTTTCGAAATGCTCAAGTTTAACTTCTCAAGATAATGATCGAGTGAATTATTTCATTCAGAATTAGGATTTAATCTGAAATCGAGTGTTGATCTTAATTTCAATTCGTTTTGTAAAGGTTGTACAAAATTCTTATGGTAATGAACTCAGACTGGTTTACAAAATACACAATAATACGATTTTATATTACACATTAAGATATTAGCAAGTGATTTTGACTTTTGTGAGGAACCTTGCATTGAAAATGAACCGGATTGGGGCAAATGATTTCAAACCAAATTCACCAACTTCTTAAGAAGTTGGGATTGGATGGAGAAATCCGAATCTAGTTATTGATTATTAGTTTTGCCATCGGAGGTTGAAAACAAGGTCGAGAATTGCAAACAAGGTGTATATTGCAAAGGTCACTCATTGCCATGGTTACGTATATACTATGCTCAGTGAATTTCTCACTCCCAGGTGGATGGTGTTAAAACACAAGATGGAAGAATGACCGTTTTTTCTAATTATTATGTTTCATGTATTAAGACGTGGGTTAGATTATAAATATTTACAGCAAATATACCAAAGAACGTTTTGCATTTTACATTGGAATTAAAATGTTGCACTCTCTTGTGTATTTTTGTAAGTGCTGTCATTTGAGATGAAAACAAAAACAATTAACAATCAGGTTTAATAATGTCTTACCAACTTTAAATACTGACATGAGAAGGGGAATACATGGGAAGCCCCCTATACCCTGGATTCACTACAGAGCTATCAGCAGCCGAATTTCAAAGGTCTATCTGTTTGACGTTCGTGTCTTTCTTTCCAAACAAACATGAATGTCAAAATAAACTTTGTTCTAATAATACAATTTCAACTACAACCATGTATTTCAAGCAAGAAGCACAATTCATTATGATAACAAACCTGAGCTACTTTTGAAAATCAACCAATGCTCATGATGAGCAGTTAGCTACGCATAGGTTTTCTATTTTATAATAACTTCAAATTATTATGTTGGTGTTAAATAATGAAAAACTAAGCGAGATGGGACAAATAAAAAAAAAGAGTTTTCGTCAACAGATGATGAGCCATTTTCTCGTCCTAAAGCTATACTATTAACCCAACAGTAATCATACACAAAAAAATATTCTACAATTTAGAAGGAAAAATATCAATTTTGTTCATTTAAGTGTCGATTGAGGTTTTTCTAAGAATATTGATTAGAATGAGTATATTAATTTTATTCAATGATGTAAGTTTTTGACGAATTAATTCATTTTTATTATCTTTTTCATGTTATTGTATATTACTTGGTTTTAATTGTTTGTATCATTGGTGGCAGCATTTCATAAGACTTCAATGTTCTTTCAAGCTGTCTCCACATTCTATTTTATTGTATATATATTTTTACCTTGACATTGTTTTTGATTATGAATGAAATGAATTGAAATTGAATCGCATTGAAAGTTCTAAGCGGGAATATCAATTATCAACAATCCCTCAACAATTAGCGCTTAGCGGAACTAACTAGCAGTCGCCATTATCAATTGTGATGGAGAGAGTGTGATGTATGTTAATTTAAGTTATATATTTATTAATATTGGAAAAAAGTGATGTCCCTTGTTATGTTAGAATTAAAATTTGAGATAAAACCTGAAAATTTGAATTCATCGAGATAGACGAGATAGTGACTTTCATATCACAATATCGATCATGAAATTATATTAATATCATTACACAAACTAAAGTGTGTATGGTTCCAGTGTGAACTATTTTAGCTCAGTTTGTGATTGCTTTAAATCAGCTCAAAATAATGCAGATTTACAAGTAAGGAAATCTCGGAGACTTCAACAAATCCCTCTGTAATAGATTACGGCCTATAACAACGTCGCTCTTAATGGTCGGATCATAAATGCCTTCATCGTTTCCCATCTTCCCTCAGTTGGTCAATATTGACCCTCACCATCTATCAAGATCTTTTTAAAAGGTTTGCCAATCTATAAATCAAGCTTCCATCTCATTGTTCATAATTAATTTATTAACTTCCTATCTTTCCTCTATCCTTAGCAAACACTTGAGCGAGCCTGAAGGATATCGAACCAGATTGTTATGGCCTGTGTGGTTCATTATAGATTATTCTGAGCCTTTTTCTGAGACCCGTTTCATAAAGAGTTATAACTATGGTAACTTTGTCATGAAGGCAACTACCATGGATATCTTGATTGTGATTGGCTACAGAGGCCAGTTACCATGGTATTTGATATAATGGAAAAGTTCAACACTTGTATAAGACCTCAATGAAACGGGCCCCTGCATGGCTTGGTTGATAAAAATTGAATCGCGTTCTATACAGTGCGTATCAAAAAAAATTACACTTAGAAAAAGCCCTGGGAATTAAAAAATATACAACATGTGAGTAATTTTTTCACTTATAATCTTGAATTTGGGTCTCATCTACCCAATGAAAGTAAACGTTTTGACAGAGTGTTACACTTGAGTGAGCACTGTCCATTTTTGTAAAGCTCGCAGAAATCTGTTTGCGCAGAAATGCTAGTTTTCACGCTGTGTCAAGGGGAAAGGGTGAAATCAAACTTACCCTGCGAAACATTTCTAATACATTTCCCTTGCACTTTTAGTCAATAGAAATAAGACGGATACATTCAAGCATTTGGTAACAATTTTGCCACCCAAATTGAAATTTCAACACTTAGTAGCACAACCTTTACCCTTTTTGCCGTGATAGCTGGATCTGAGGACATAACTGAATCTGAACTAAGGTTTATATCAGACATCTCCAGCATTTTTTCACTAACTTTATATAATTTAAAAGTGGGTTTACATTTAATTTTTCATTTAATACTTGTTTCTCTACACCTTTCCCAAGCTTGACAATGATTAACAAAATGAAAATCAAGCCTAAGCCATTTCATGTAAATCACAGCTCAGTGTACAGCAAATATCGTCACAATGGCCTCCGTGTGTGGGGAGTGGGGTGGGGCGCAATGCACTCTTCAAAGTGTTTTGGGCAAGGAAACAAGTTAAAAAAATGTAAAAGATATCTTCAAATCAAATTTTCTAGCTAAATTCCACGTGTTCTTCATGATTAAGGTCTACTTTTATTCGCATAACTATTTCAAAGTTCTGCGCAAATCATTTTTCACTAATTTTTTCAAAAGTAAGCGCATGGTGCTCACTCAAGCGGAAATATTTTTCGACAGTTATATCGTCATTTGCTTAAATGGATCTGTACCAATGTTAGAATTAATGTGGAAAAATCTTCAGGATATTACAAATGTATAATTTTACAGGATTTTTTTCTACGTGTAAACTTTTTTGATACGCACTGTATAGCGATTTTGCATGAATTTTGTTTGGGCATGCATAACTGAGATGAACACATTCAATGTCACGATATTTTTGAAATAGAATTTCATACCATTGTAAGGTTTTCGTATATATTCCTTAAAAGGAAAATATAAAAGTTACATGTCGTGCGTGACTCTCATTTTGCAACGCACCAATTCCTATCATTTTAAGCGTATTTCGTCTTGTTCAAACAAAAGAGGTGAACTATTCTATTTTCCTATCATGAATATGATTATAGACCGGACTTACTGATTTAAAGATAAAGCTACGAGATGAAAAAAATATATATAAATGTGTGCATTCACGCTGACAAAAATCATTTTCATATATGACCTTCATTTTAATTGGAAGGTTTCTATATAGGCATTTCAGTGAGTTGGATTAATGAGCAGGGTTACGTGCATTTCACATTTCAGTCAAGAGTTCTTGTGGTAGACATTGAAAAAAGGGATTTTATCACAAACTTGTTCTAATTAGACCCAAGAGCTATCTACAATCATATGAGGCAAGAGATTGAGGCCAAAAGAGTATAGAAAAACGAGGTCATTATGAAAGTTTCTGAACTTGGCCATGAGGTAATGTCTAACATCAACTTGTATTTAAAACCATTTCTGTATTTATTTGTTCATTTTGACTTTGTATGGTGTTCCAGTTTACTTCTCTGTTCTTCTAAAACCCCCTGTTTCTAATTTCATCTCCTTGGATCACATTAATGTTCAAATATGTTTTCTATATCTGATAGACCCCCACGCGGGAAAACATTTTCAGAAAAAGATTATGTTCCTTGAAATTCTCAGATCTGAGATTTCCCTTAGAATCAAGAGCTTATAATAACAAAGGTGCTCATGGCAAAGGCTGGAAAGCAATGTTAAGATATAGAATCATCGTGAATTTAGAAGGCCGTATATACGCATTTTTGAAAATATTATCTATTTTCATAGGGTGTAGAGGAAGAAAAATGAGAATAAGAAAATGAAGAAAAGGACAAACACGACAAAGAAGGAGGAGGAGGAGGAAAATAAGAATAAGAAGAATAAGAAGAAAAAGGATAAGAGGAAGAAGAGAAGAAGAAGAAGAAGAAGAAGGCGGAGGAGGAGGAGGAGGAGGAGAAGAAGAAGAAGAAGAAGAAGAAGAAGAAGAAGAGAAAGAACTTTATTACTCATTTTAAATTTCAATTTTTAGCGTTAAGAAGAAAAAAATATTAAAAAAAACGAAATAATAAAGAATAAGAATAAGCAAAAAGAAATAAAAAGAACGAAATTGATATGCATATCGTGCTATTAAGAAAAGGAAGAAGAGGACAAACATGACAAAGAAGGAGGAGGAGGAGGAAAATAAGAATAAGAAGAAAAAGAAGAGGAAGAAGAGAAGAAGAAGAAGAAGAAGAAGGAGGAGGAGGAGGAGAAGAAGAAGATAAATAACTTTATTACTCATTTTAAATTTCAATTTTTAGCGTGAAGAAGAAAAAAATATTTAGAAAAACGAAATAATAAAGAATAAGCAAAAAGGAATAAAAAGAACGAAATGGATATGCATATCGTGCTATTATCGGAGCGTTTGAGAAACTAGAGATCCACGGGTGACTTTAATTTTACACAACCAGAGGAGGCTTGTCCAACTCCAATTTCGCTTTCAACATTGGCCAATCAAAGCACCCGCTTCAAGTTTATCCTTTCAGAATTTGCAGTGATTATGATGATTTTTAATATTAAGCACGCAATCATTGCAGACAAATGAGTGATTTATTTCTTAAAATAATCTTTGGAGTCTTGTTTAATTTGATCAGTTGGCTTATTTAGCATCAAATTTTATAACGTGATGAAAGTGAAGGTCGATTAGGAGATTTAGTTCTCCTTTTAAAGAAAAAAAATTTAAACATTATTATTTCATATTTTATAGTGCCAAACCTCTGTCTCTTTCCGCTGTATAAAATCTCTCATTTTATTCCGTTTTCGAATCTTCCACATGTTTAAGATCTATGGAGAAGTTACAGGCTATCAGATGACGAAAGTTCATTATTGAAATCATGAAATTTGTTCCTTTAATGTTCTCTATGATTCTTACCAGCTTTCGTTTTAAAGCCCTCTTGTTTGAATCCACAAAGATAATTAAAAAATACCCCTCTTTAAGACTACACCGTTGAATAATTTCATAAAGGGATACTCTTTATTATATGTTGCCCAGAGTAGGCTCACAATTATTAAGATGTTAGCTTACACCCATGGTCACGAGAAGGGGGAGGGTGCATGCAATTTTCCAATATGTTTTCAGAGTTTTATTAAGGTTCACGTCGCCAAGTGTGCATGAGACTATGTCGACATCGGTTCAGTTGCTTCGCTCCCACTATCGTAGACCCGAAATAATATTCGACATTATTTTGTACTCTCGCAACCTCTTAACGAAAAGAGGTGCTGCTAATGGTCGTGAACACATCTATTTAAAATCCTCCTGTCTTAATTCATAATATGTTCATGTTATAAGATCCTCAGATCTTGCAACAACAAAAAAAGTTTGAAAGAAAGTTTGGAGGTCTTGTCCCTTTAATGTTGTATCCGACCTCTCCCCAGGGTCTTGTTTAAAGGTGGACCATTCCGTCCGTCAGCGAGTATAACAACTCGGAGTTTGTCTATCTTCTGAGACAGAATTCTTTCAACAATTCGATTTGCTTACAACGGAGGGACTAGAATAACTCTGATGGATCTAACTGCAAATCAAACTTGGTTTCGAGTCCTAGAGCGATGACAGCCAACAGATGTAGATAAATCCCAATTTGGTTGCGCCATATGATCCCTAGCGAAGCTTCCGAATTATAGATAACCATGCCAACGGAAGTTGGGTACCTCCAATCATATACCAATATATTATAATTCATTTGGAGCTCATCATACTTTGGACGCTTGTAAACGCACGCGCAGGTTATAACCATGTATAACCAGCATGTATTTCTTTCATTTTAGCCTTTCATTTAGGTTATGATTCCGATAGTTATCAGGTGTCGGGCGGCTCCCCCTTGCTTTACCTCTGAAACATATCATATTATTGACAGGTTATAAGGTGTGATGTAAATCATGAATGTATGAGCATTGTAATATTTGTCAGGAAAGGCTTATGGTTAGGAAGGTTGGTATGCGTGAGGTTTGAACCCGACAAAGATGTAGAAAACTAAAAAGGTGTTCCCATACGATATCAATAATACGATCAAATTCGCCGGTAAATTTTGAAACGTCCGATTCATTCAGGTTACGACAATCATTTAAAATGACAAGTTGTCACATTTGACAATCAAGTTTAGGCCACTATAAACTATTTCACGAAAATGGTAAATGTTATTTCATCAATCCGAATTTGTTATTGCTTAGCCATTATGTGCGGCAAGATGGAAGAAAAATAGGTCTTGTTTCTTTTTCCTCCATTCCGTACGTGTACATTTTGCTCACAATCAATAGAAGTCCATGCCATGTTTTCCTACATGTTCGAAATCAGGAGATGTTCAAATTTCGAGAATTTTTTGTTGTTGTAATTTTGTATTTGTTGTCATATTGTTTATTTCTTAGGCATACTTTCTTTTTTTCTTCTTTTTTGTCTCCTGTTTTCTGTAAAATAATTCATAATAAAATTAAAATTGATTTCGAAAACGAAATAAAGACGTTATACCTGACTGAGAATAATAAAGGTATTCGGTTTAAAAAAATGTCCACGTGATTAGAATCATTCTGTATAAAGAACTCAGTTGTTGTTGCTTGATATCAGGCGTTCATTCATAATTTACGCCATAACATATCTTTATTGTGATTCTTGCTCTTTGTAAAGGATCATTTTGACTATATAGCCGTATAGAAACCAATTTGTTTAACGCTAAAAACTAGTGCAGTCTGAATTTAGTTATATTGCATGCGTTTTTATACCCCTCATCCTTTTTAGGGACCCCACCCCCTAAATGTAGGCTAATAAGTAATTTTCACTCATCATGTTCATGACAGACAACCAATGAGGACATTTCCTTTTTGTAGTCAATGACAATGACTTTGACAGTTTGTTGACCGAGTAGATGATTGATCAGCAAACTCTGCTTGACCGATATCGTGGGATTGATATTGTCCCCTTACCAACGGCACGACAAATATATCTTACATTCAAACTATATAGTATAGTCCTCCTAAATATCAATAGTATTCAATACCAATACAAAATATAAATTATGATTATTCATATCAATTATTCATTGTTTTCTCCCGAATGAAAAGTATGTAAATAGAAACAAAGTGATATATCAGATGTCCAAATTCGTCTATATTGTTTTGCTGATCCTCTTTCGAAGAAAAAAACATACTTGTGAAAAAGAATCCGTCCATGTAAGATACTAACATAATACTCAATATAATGACTTTTGCGTTTTGAGTCAATAGAACCCGATTATGAGTTGATCAAGATTCTCACAAATAATTGCTTCTAGCTGCCACTCTAACCAGGTTTTACCAAAGAAAGAGAGGATATATTGTCGTTTAACAATATTTTCATACAATACTGCCGTAATGTCGTTCAAATCGTAAGGTGTGAAAAATGCAGTTTAACAGCTCGTTAAACTCGTTTACGATATTCTTTGCTTGATAAATCAAGTTTAATGCGTCAGGGCTTAAAGGTACGTACGAAAATGAACTGTGTCGGTCTTCTTTAAAAAAATGCTCAAAATTTCTCCTTAAAACTGCATATGACTACATGAGAATCATTTCTTGTTTTCACTTCATCTATCGGAAATCTTCTTAAAAATATATTTTTGTCCCATTTAGATATATCTTGCAAGTATTGCTGATTTGCTTGATCGTGGTGGGTAAAAATGGAGCAATTGAAACGTTTATAATGAAAACAAAAATTACATGCTTTTATTAATGAATGAGTGCAACAAAGTACAAATCAGAACTGAGGTGTATAGAGTTGAGGACAGAGAATAAGTGCCAGGTCACAAAGATGGGTTAGGTGTATATCCCTCCATAGTGTAACATAGTTTTCAGACACAAATGAATATGAAATAAAACAATCAACAAATATGAAATATATCGAAATCGAATGTAATCTATAAATTATCATTAAATGAACCATTACTTTGCGCGCGCTAACTTCTGTCATACAGATCACATGTAAAACAAATTGTCATTGGACTTCAGTCAAAAGCCAAATGATTAGCAAACATACTACCTCTGATTTTCTATAAAAACACAACTGATCTATAATCTTCAATATGATTATTTGTTCTCAATGTGTGGTAAAATAAATAATATGTGGGACAGTTCGTCGTTTGATCCAGATTTTTGACAAAAATGCTCGCTCATTTTTCTCATTTCTCAAGAAGAAGAAGAATAAGAAGAAAAGGGAGGAGAAGAAGAAGAAAAGGAAAAAGAAGAAGAGAAGAAAAGAAAAAAGAAGAAGAAGAAGAGGAAGAGGAAGGAGAAAGAATGAGGGGGTTCCGTTTATGTAGTTCATTTCTATTAAGTTCATTTACAGCATTGCATTCAGTGGCGTACACAAAAATTACGACAAAAAAAAAGAGAAACAGAAAGAGAAAAGGGTGAGATATATCATTTTCTGAAAATTATGTAGAAATCTGTCACAGAATTTGATTTTTTAAATAAAAATGTCGAAATTTTGATCGTTCGCTTCGCTCGCTCGCACATTTTTGAAAAATAAATTTTGCCCGATACGCCATAACTGGCCACCTCAAAAATTTTTGTTCATTACGCCACTAATCTTATTTAATAATGTTTATTTTGTCAATGCAAACAAAACAAATAAAATGCATCTTAAAATAAACGAGGACTCGAAGAAAAAAAATATAAAAAGTTAGTTGGTGCAATAAAAGAGACATTCCAAAAAATGAGTAGTATGACGAGAATAAATAAATAACAGGGACCAGTACAAGAAAAGGAGGGGAAAGAGGAAAAGATGATCTTGATTATTAATAAGCAAATAACTTCTTTGTGATACACAGGCAACAGGCTACGGAAAACCAGTTAACTTTGGGCTTGCCTTTTAATTGAGCTTACGTTTTAATCGCATAAATCTATAAATGTTTTGTTTTTGTTTTGTATAGGTAGATGTGATGGCGCATAATTATGAGAAGGTTGTTGCTCTCATCTCGAAGGATCCTCATGAAAGGGATGATAGAAAGGTTGATCTCCTTATTCCATGGTTTCAAAACATGAGTGCACTCTTCAAAGCACAGAAAACAGGTTGGTTTTTTTATTCATTTTAAGTGAGTGTTATGTATAGCCCATAAGTTTTGGGTCCAACATGTCTAATCACGTTAGTCATTTCATTTGATTTTATTTCGACATCAATACGACTGTTTTATTCGGGCACCTCGGCCCCGGACCTCGCCGTCTTTATTGTGAACTAGCACATACATTTAAAGTTTTAACTGAGGTGATGGAGGGGAGGGGTGTCACATATTCACATCTCCTTATTACTTATCATGGAATATTATTTTATGCTTAGGTCACATGACCACTTACGGTAGCTGCGGATACTGATAGCTCGTTCAAACTGTCACGATTTACGCCATGATTTGCATTTCGTAACTGATGCTAATGATTATGCTTAGTTAGGTCACACGGCCATGTTACAGACCTGCGGATGCCTGCGTATACTTCGATTATAAAAATACATAATTGCTACCCAAATAACGGAAAATTTAGCAAAAGTTACCTATTATCTGCGTAATATTTACGGATATTACGTATGAATTACGGATGTTGCGTATGATTTACGCATTTAACGTAGGGATAACGTAAATTCTGTGGATGCCATTTCATCCGCAGCAAGATTTTGAGAATTTCAAAATTCCCGCTGTGGATCGGCGTATGCCTGCGTATCCTGCGGATTGAATTACGGATTGATACGTATAATAAGGATCCTAGCGGATGCTATACTGTCAGTGGCCGTGTGACTTAAACATGAATTTAACCCATTCAATAGTTTTCTACGATGAATACGACTGCCACGACTGATCTGATACGATATGAATAGATCTGATAAGATCACTACGATTACTCCACGATCAAGACCGCCGTTTTAATCGTGGCGCAAATGGTGACAGTGGGAACTAGCTATTAGCATCCACAGCTACCGTAAGTGGCCGTGTGACCTAAGCATTACCTACCAATTCTATATCTATAGGCTACTGGTGAGAATGTGATGTGATATGTATTTTTAAGAATTTCCGAAAGCATAGTAAGAGGTTAATAGGCGTTGGCATTGCTTGGAAAGTACACGCGCAAAATAGATGTTTTTCCTATCATTATATTCTGTACTGTTTCAATTTATATCTTGTTTCATAATGAAGACACTATATTTACCAACGCCGCAAGCGATATAGACCAAGTTGGAGATGAGAACATGATCTCCTACTTGGCAGTTATTGCACCGATAGATTATAAGACGAGGGAAGGGGTGGGGGGATAACTGATATTTCCCTTCTACCATGCACCCTCTATTTACAAGTATTTCATTCGGTCTCTAAAACGAACTGAAACTAAAATACATATATATCTTTTTATTTTGTTTGCTGCGAGGTATCTAGGCTTTATGCCATCACTCACGATTTTACAGTCCTTTGTCGCCCTATGTCATGAGATCATATTTTGTTCTGACCTTGAGGAATATTATCTTCACTCATACTAATCCTCGTCCAGATATAGTCAGATTCATCGAGGGATTTGGGAAGTGGAAAAAAAGAAGAGAAATATCATTTTCTCCATGAACGGTAACATCTGTGGCAAATTCACGGGGGTGTGATTTCAACATCATCATGATCACAAGCTTACAGATGAGTCTCGTACTCTCGTTTATATACAAGACTGTGTTCCCCTCTCCCCCCAAAAAATGTTTTGATGTGGATATGAATCACCCCAAATGGTAACGTTAAATTACTATGCATGAACAGTTATGTAACCATAACCCTATACATGGTTATAATATTCGGATATACTAGAAAGAACACTTACTTCGCAATTTGTAAAATATCAAAATATCAATCCTAGTTCTTCAAGTTTATTGTTACATAAATTCGTGAATTTAATCTATATATTATATTGCATACTTTTTACATATTTAATAACCTCTATAAGGTTCAGATGAGACTTGTGTGTATAGCTAAGATTTCCTGCTTGTAGTGGGAAGTACGGCGATTTGTCTTAACTTTGTGGATAATTGCCATTCAAACTTTTTTTTTGTGCCACTGAAATCCTTCCAATTTCAGTTTGCCATGGTAAAATGAAAGCATTTATCAAGCTTTAACTAGTAATTCTTTTGAAATAAAAAAAAAACTTATAAATTTGGCATCATACAGAGCAGATGAGATGAGGTATGAAAGATTCCGTCTTTGCTCGCAGTCGTGACTTTGGCCACGTCTCAGCTCTCTTTTACTAGAAAAAGAAATTAAAGTATCGCGGATTAGTGACCTGAATATTTCACCAAAAATATGATGTTTTTGAGTGTTCCATTGTATCATGAAATAAAAAAAAGTAGAATTCATTTTATTTGCTGCAAAGAAAGAAAAAAGGGAGACAGATTTGAGTGGACAGAATATTGGAAATTTTTCGATGTCCCGCAGGTGAGTTGACGAAGAGTCTCGAATTGCAAGGATTGTAAGCTGATCGAGGTCTCTCGGGTGTCGAGCCTGGTTAGGTTTGGATCACAGACTGGTTTACCTAATCTCATCTAATCCTATTTAATCCCACAGACATGCCGTCTCAAACCATGATTTAGAATCGACGACATGCATGAACAAAATTCACGTCAACATTCGAGATTTTTTTCTTTTAATATTTTCTAGAGGAAGGGGTGGGGTAGTTACAGTGAGGTCTGGAAACAAGTTCTTTGTAGGTGCTGAGGCTGAGTGGTCTGGAATCGACTTGTATATGTCTTGATGTCTCGAATTCGAAACTACACCAAGGCACTGACACCAACTAGTATTATCATCGTCTTGATATAGTTTGGAGTTGTGTGTTTACTCACATCGGACTAAAATCCACTGATTTATTAAAAGTATAGCTTATTCATTTTAGTACTGTTTTGTCAATTTTTTATTCAGACATTTTTACCAAATGTCTTCGTCACAATCAGAGTGGGGATATCATCTGCAACATATTAACCATCATTGCCTTTTTTTCGTACAAACATTGACACAATCAAGGAGACGGGTTTTTTTTAAAAACATTTTTGTCTGACAATCACCTTTTCCTCCGACAACTTGTCATTGTCAACTTGTCAAAAAATTGTCTGACAGACAGTGACATCTTGTCGGTGCCGACAAGCTTCTTGAAAACCACGAGACTCACTGTCATCGTCATAATGATATCATTATCATCATCATCAACAACGACAACACTATTGTAATTATTTTCCTCATCATCATCGTCGTCGTTTCCGTAATCACCATTATTATCTCCATCGTCATCTTCTTCCCCATCGACATCATAATTGTCATTCTCAATATTTGCTACATCACTGCAAATTTGCATCTGGTACACGGCTTAGGAAAATTTGCAGCCTATATTTAATTCAGAACTTATATTGGTATAATCTGAGTACTTATTTATTCAAAGTGGTCACAATTTTGAAGCACTTTGACCGGCGGAACAAATTCATGTGAGAGCAAAATGTCGGAGGAGCGATTGTCGGTGGAGAAATAATTAGCGGAGCATTTGTCGCATTTCCCATAGCAATTATCCGCGAAGCATCTCGATATATCGCATTTTATTGGACACAATCTGTCACATGCATGATGTCGGCATGATGACATATATGTGCCAATTCAGACTGGAAATAAAATATTGCTTGTCTTTAAGCGACAACTGAAAACGAATACCAAAGAGAACTCGCTAACTCATTTGGGATATAATCAATCGAAAAAGATACCGCAAGCAGGATTATGGGATAAATATCATGTCCACTATATCATCACCATCGTCATCAAAGGTGTCGCAACGTGACGCCAGAAATTGATATATTTTCCTTGTTTTATTTGATTGGCGTGTAACAATAAAAGATTGATGCAAACTCATTACACTCGAGTTTCGGTACTTACTTTGCTATTCAACCCGACCTATTGTATTCAAATTTTAAGAGGTATGCATTTAAAACAATATTTTTTTAGTATAGTGAAATGGTTAAAGCCTGTCACGGGGATAGCTAATGATTGACATGTTACTTGTTAACTATCAGGATCAATGTATTGGAACGACTTTTGTTTCTGAAAACATTACTCCACTAAATCGCTTGAGATGCAACAAAAAGAGATTACATTCGACTTTTACATTTGCATGCTTTGGATGCCATTTGTGAGTTTTCAAATTACAATGAACAAGTGAGCGGCCTTTGTTGAAAATTGGTGAACCTGGACAGCTGATCTTCGTGAGATTCTGAGCTTACGAACAATTGCAAATATGTCGTTTGTCCTGGACGACATTGCTATTTTGATTCATCGATTTTCGACAAAGACTGCACTGTCATGAAGGGTTTTTGACGAAAGATTTTTTTTACCAAAATGTAATAATAATCAAATCAATCATAAAAATCATCCCTACGATCAGTCGTTATTGTGTCACGGGGCCCTTGGCGACATGGCGGTGTTAAGAAAATGAATAACGTTCGCATAAGACTTTACGAACAACTGGAATAGGTTGTGAATTCAGTCGGGGGTAAATTCGATAAATGTTTTGATTTAAATTCTTGTTGTTAACAAACATCTGAATGCAAAGTTTACAATTAGCACAACTGAAAAGGGATTTTAGGAAATTAGAAAAGATGTACATATAGAACAGGAACCCGTCATCATCATTCTTGAGTAATGGCATAATTATACGTATACACGACGCCTTATGAAGCAACCCATGGTCATAATAAGGACACAATATTATAGTGAGCAGGTGTAGAACATGAGCTATATCAGTGTACAATTTGTTAGGATTTGTTACAAGCAAGGAAGAGGGTGAGGGTGGAGACGACACGCTATTATCTACAAATTTATGATGATAAGGTCACTCCTTGTGAAAACATATCCTACTTGTATCTGTCCGACCGAATGTGCATGGCGTGATAGTAATCAAAATGTTTGTGATTATAATTTCGATCATTGGTTATGGGTGTCTTTTGCAGAGCATCATAACCTACTTGGTGTGGGGATTAAAGGTATGAATGCTGTTGTCTTCAAGGGTTTTATTAAACTGGAATTCTATGCATGTATATGACAACTCTCACTGTAACTTATAATCTGTCTTCGTTTAAGTTGCCTAACTGGAGAGACGCTTACTTGGGGGAGGTTTGTATCTGAGAAGAGAAAAATATGATTTTGGTGGTAAACTTGAGAAATTCAATTGGTAACTTCTAGATATAGGTTGTGTTTAATCTATACTTTATACCTGTAAAATGTCGCGACCACTGGCATGATTGGTCGCCAAATTGACGACTTTTCCTTAGATCATAATGGCTGACGAATTTGTTGGTGAACATTAGGATTTTCAACCGGCTATCTGACGAGTTCAGTAGGAAACGACTCTTTGTCATTAAGCATGAGGGTTTAAAAACCGACAACCAAATTTGCTAAAAATAATAACGTCCGTCACTTTGACTGAAACGTCGATTTGTAGATCAGTTGCGGCGGATTGAGCACCACGGTGCGTAACCTCATGAGATGATAAAAGCGTCTGTTTCTTGAAGACTAGATTACGTATACCGGCACGATTTCTCCCATGTGTTTCGTTGAAAGATGAAAAAGAGTGCAGGGATCAAAATGGGATTAACATTAACCCAACTAGCTGTTGATGTACCGACCGCCCCCATTGCACTTCCCCCCAAAATGGAAAAAAAAGAGCTACAAAAAATAATAACACAGGAACATTTTTGCAGGAGTTATTGAAATATGCTAGCGACTCCTGTAAAAATGTTCGCATGTTGTTGTGTCAGGTGATGTGTGATGAGTAAAAACCATGTTCCCCATTCTAATCGATTTCTGCAGAAAGTTAAAGCGACTCATGGTTAATCTATAAATGAAATGAGGATGGGACACTGGCCGATCCAGGTAGGGGCACATCCAGCCCATGCCCCCCCCCCCCCTTGAGAGCCACAAAAAATACATTTTGAGTGGCACATGTCATGCATACGCAAGGTTTTTGCTTGTCAAATTTTTCCTGGAACAAACGATCTCAACTTTATACTGATAACCTTTTTTGGGGTCATTTTTTCTCTGTGCAAAAATGCCACCCTTTAGAAAATCCTGGATCCGCCCATGTTTTAGTCCCTATGGTTCACCTTCACGATCACCTTTCTATGTATCTTTGCTCATCAAACGTCATAGATATCATATCTGTCTTTTTTATTTTAAAATTCTTTCTATCTTTACAGTAAATAAGCGAATTTCTCAAAACAATGGGGGGCTTTACTACATTTTAATGTATCCCCAATCCAGCTAGAAATTTGATCATGATTCGAAATTTCCCCACAACCTCAGTGCGTGTCAATTTTATTTTTAATTTTATCTTCGTAGCTTTTATTGGTCAGAAAACAATGATTAATTAAACATGCGTTACATAATCTCGAAGGAAAAGTAATATTGATTTGCAATTACTATGACAATAAAAAAGTGAATAATCGTATTGTTCTTGACTTATGATAATATACTCCGGTCATACCTACAAAACGATCAATGCAAGTGAAACACCGCTCTCTCATACAGTCGAAAACTGGTCGCCTCCCAGCTGTCTAGGTCTACTTAAAATGTATTCTATAAAGTGATCTGGAACCCTGCCCAATTTGAATTAATAACCTGGTTATGCCCTACTTCACGGAAAAGTGAGTTGTTCGATGATGGGATCGAGAGGGTGGAATGTGAAGTGTGTACTTGTCGATTCTACCCCCATCAGCACGAATGTTTGTTGATGAATCAGGTCAAGTTGCAGACCAACATGAAGTCCAATCCCTACTGACAATATTTGGCGACTCCAGTTGAGGCTCTGATAGAATAATAACAAAGCTTTTAAGGAGATGGAGAGAGAGGAATTGAACACAAGCATGACGAGTACACTGTATTGTCATGAAAGAAAGTCAGTTAAGAAAATGAAAGAAAGCAAGAAAGTAGGAAGCTGATAGGATACGGGGAGTTGAAGAAATAAGTTTAGATGAAAATATTCGTGATAGGCAAAGGCATTCAATAGATACATCATAAATGAACAACTGAGTCATTAACATTTAGATGTGTGGCTAAGGGAAAGTCTCTTATTATATATAGATTTCACCCATTGTAACGTTTAATATATTGAATGAGTAGGGGCTATGAGGAGTTGTATCTGTAATCAAGTCAAGTTGCAAACGACCGCATCGCACATTCTTATTTGGATTTCAAAGCAAAACATGATAATGTTATTTGCTTTTGTTTTGCAGTGATGTTATTTACTTGTACATTAATTGCGTACTCAAACAAATATTTTTCACCCATTAGCCCAATTTGTATAAGCCCTTCCAATTCCTACCCAACACGTCCACAAAACTTCTCCCATCTCCATAGGCACAATCGATAAATATTTACACTTCGTGTAGATTCCAAGTTCAACTGAACTAATAGATCAAACATGAAACATAATAGGCCGAACAATTTTAAGTGTGATTCCACAGTAGACGCGAATTATAGCAGCTTACGATGGATGGTATCCATGTTTGGTATTTACCAGACACAACTGCCTTGGATTTGGATATTTGCACAACCATTTATCGTATGAAAGAGATCTTCCTCTCACTTGTTGACTGTGCTTATTAATGGTCAAGCATTAGCAGCCCCCCACCCGGTGACCCGGGGGGGGGGGGGCAGTCAATGTATTGCTGTACACATGCGTGGCCAAAAAAGGGGGCGTTTTCAGTTTTGGACGCGGGCCGCGCGTGCACTCGTTAAGGGTATCAAAAACACAGATTTTCCAAAAAAAAAGTGATTTTGAAAGACTGGTCACTGGCCAATGGTCAATCGCGGGGTCAAACGTATTTAAGGCATGTTTTTTTCCAAAGCTTTTTTTTAAGACGATCGAGCCAAACGTGGTATGTTTTTCCCCCAAGCTTTTTTCCCGTGGCTTTCCCCCCCCCCCTCATTTCTTAAAAGTTTTCGGGTTCTTCCGATTGCTCAACGATCCAGGGAACGGGCCTGGGAAACTGTCAAAACTTGGTTAGGGGTCATATTCTGGCGACAACTTGTTTAGGGGCCAAAATGTGTAAATGAAGCCCGCGAAAAACTTGTTTAGGGGATTATTTTGCACTCAGAGAAAAACCTGTTTAGGGGGTGTTTGGAAATAAAAGTGGTCACGCATGTATACAGCAATAGATTTGAGTACCCCCCCCCCGGGGCAGCCCCTGATGGCCATAATATAGTCTGTAAGTTTGCACTTCAAATGATTGAGGGGCAATTGAACAGAGGGAGAGACAGAGGTTTTACTTAGAGAATAAATAACATGAAATCTGAAATATACTTATGATTCTAATTCATATTCTCTGGCTTTTACCACTCGATTGAGAGACGGGGTACACGCGCCCCATTTCAATCAACATCTATGCTACTTTTCAATAAATTTGTTTGTCATTATGATCTCGTTTATTTACTAGGATACCATTATTTATTTGTAGACTTAATTTTCCACTCACTCACTTCGGTCACACACCAAAATGTCCCACTTTAACCCATGCACGTCTGTATTATCATCAACCATAATAAACATATAAACTGGACCACTTTTCCGGGCCACTTTTACGCTCGCCAATTTTGATTAATATACGTGCTCTTAAAGGTCAAGTCCACCCCAGCAAAATGTTGATTTGAATAAATAGAGAAAAATCAAACTAGCATAACACTGAAAATTTCATCAAAATCGGATGTAAAATAAGAAAGTTATGGCATTTTAAAGTTTCGCTTATTTTTCACAAAACAGTGATATGCACAACTCAGTTACGCACAACTCAGTTACATGCAAATGAGTCAGTCGATGATGTCCATCACTCACTATTTGTTTTGTTTTTTATTGTTTGAATTATACAATATTTCATTTTTTACAGATTTGACCATAGGGACCGACTTGACTGAATCATATAGTATTAAACAATGCTAATTCCACATGTTCAGGAAGGAATTAACTGTTGTTCCACTTGACAATTAAAATATTTCATATAACAAAAGAAATAGTGAGTGGATGATGCCATCAGTCTCCTCATTTGCATACCAACCAGGACGTGCATATAACTGTTTTGTGAAATTAAGCGAAACTTTAAAATGTCATAACTTTCTTATTTTACATCAGATTTTGATGAAATTTTCAATGTTATGCTTGTTGGATTTTTCTCTTTTTATTCAAATCAATTTTTTGTTGGGGTGGACTTGTCCTTTAACTGAATCACATTTCAGATCAAACAAATATAGTTTGCTGCCCCCAACAGTTCTACGACTGAGAAGAAAAAGAAAAGAAAATCTGAGGGGAGAGGACAAAATATGAAATCCTCTTATGGATATCACATGTATGTTAAAATCTGTCACAAGTCTTGATTTTCATTTTGAAAAGGTCAATTGTGTTGCTCTCTTGCGACTTATCAAAAATGTTTCTACATAAGCGATGTTCTGCCCCTCAACATTTTCATTAAACTCATGAAACCACTTTCAAATGCCATCCCATAATATATTTGATAGCTATTGATATTCTATGTGTATCTGTTATAGCAGAATAATCTCAACGAAATCAACATTTGAATAGACTGAAATATCAAACATCAGAATGATTCCACAAATCATAATACTTTTCTTATATCTTTACATTTTATTTTTGCAGATGTAGTAAAAGATATTGTGAGAAATTGTGACTTTTTACCAGTGACCACAGATACGGTCATTATCAAGCAAGGCGGAAAGGGTGATTGGTAAGTTTGTTGTTGATTCTACTGAGATGTGGCCATTACTGATACCCACTGTCTAAAATAGCAAAATGTCACTGGGTCTTTGCAGCAGAATATCAGTGCTAATTGTAACATTCTTGCATTCTCCAAGAAAAATATGAACAAACTTGTAGCCTGTTATTCTAAATCTGTAATATTGACTATGGCTCTATCTCAGATGCGGGGGCAGGAGTACGCCTGCCCCTAATTTTTTCAAGTGATCAAAGCAAACAAAGAAGGAAGAAAGGGGATGAACTAAGGGAAAGCAGAGAATATTGATAGAGGGGGACTGGGTACATTATAGTAGAAGTGACCCCTACTTCCCTATTGAGAAGAAAAATATGTTACCTTTATGTTCTCTCTCTTTCAAAATGATCAAAATACTGAGGTGCCACCCTTGGTATATCTCTTCATGGAACATCTGATGAATTTTTGTTTTGATATACCTCGCTTTTTTCTTTAATTTAAAACTGCCAAATTCTTACATTGCAATTTAATGTTTAAACGAAACTTTAGCGTTGGTATCCTTCTTCTACTTATTTACAGCTTTTACATCATCCTGTCAGGCTCTGTGTCAGTGTACATCAACCAAGCGCTGGAGGACCAGGACAATGTGGCTAAATCTCCACCACCCCGAGACAGGACGAGGAAATCTAGACCCAATACAAGATTAAGTACCAGACCAAGTTCTCGAGTAAGATCACCAGAAAAGACACATCAGTCACAAGAACATTCGTCAAATTCAAAGATTAGACTGTCAGCCAAAAATGACCATTCATCACTGAGTGCAAAGGAGGCTGGGAGATTTGATGAGAATACCAGAAAAAGTCAAGCCGAACACAATGAAAATCTGGCAGACGGGAGCGATCAAATTTCTAGTGACGAAATTGGCGGGAAAGCAGACGCGGGAACGGCGAATCAAATTGAAATCATCATTGACGATGTAAGCCAAGCGGATAGCGGGTTGTCATCAGAGAGAATGCTCTTGGATGAAAATGATAATGACATCTATAATAAAGGAAATGAAAGCAATGGTGAAGTGGAAGATGATGATGATGAAGATGACTATGACGACTTTGATAGCGACTTTGATTATTCTTCTGATGACGACACCAATGGTATTTTAAAACCAAATACAACCAAATTAGAAAGATCGCTCTTTGGAGTGCACATCCGCGAACTGGGTAGGTCCATTAGGAAAAACCCATTTCTCTATTTATCAAACAGTAGGCTATACCTTTTCTTTGACTCTTATACAATATCCTTTGGATCATTTGATTCCCACAATCAAGAGTAATAAAACATATAAAAAGGGCATTGAAAGTAGATGGATAAAGGCAAGAGAGAGAGATAAATGGTGAAAGGGGAAGAAAGAACCATTGTCAAAGCAGAAAGGCATAAAGAAGAAGAGACAGAGAAAGGGAGAGTTTGAGGAAAAAGATGCATTCTTAGATGTATGGAGAGAATTGAGAAAAGGTCAAGAAAAAAAGAGCTCTTTTTTTTTTTTTGGGGGGGGGGGGCGGAAGAGAGAGAGAAAGAAACGGTATGCACCTATGATGAAACACACTGGATATTTAACATCAATGAAGATATCTGTATGCTTGCCAGGTTGAACAATTAAAGGCATTACATTTTGTAAAGGATATGAATATATTCCTCTTCATCTTTTTTTTTCATATAGAGGCTGGGAAGTGCTTTGGAGAACTGGCCCTTGTCCAGAACAACCCTATCCGGACTGCATCTATCATAGCTAACCAACAGACAAACCTTATTGTCATCAACAGAGAACTCTACAACAGGTGCCTCAAGGCAGCTCAGCAACATGAGTTCAACCTCAAGAAGAACTTTGTCAATACCTTCCCGCTTTTCAGGTAGGTCTCTCTTACTTAGATTTATTGGTGTTCTTGGTTGATGCATCGGGAAGCAAGCAGATGCCTTCTATTTTGGTCATTGACAACCTCTTCTATCATAGATAGGTTCAAATTTAGATTCTGAACGTCCTGGAAAGTTCAGCCAGAAGTGTGTCTACTCAAGGGTTGTCTCTTTCACCAGGCCTGTGGTAGCCGGATCATCATAGTATAAGATGGATGGGAGGATGACATTCTCAGTATGCCTGTATGAATAGCAAATCTCACACTTGTTTCTTTTATTTCTAGGCCCACTAAATACATGAACCTCAAATTCTTTGTATTTGTGATACAGTCAATATAAGTGACCCATGCCTCTCGTGATGAAAAACAACAACACAATTCAGATTTAAAGATTAGTACATGGTATGCAAAAAATGCCACACTTTGTTCATTTACTTGGTATTTCAAAATATGTCAAAATTTAAATCAAATTTAAACAACAGTGGGGGAGAAAGCTACTTTACCTTTGATAGAATTGAATTTCCTCTTTGGTCTAGGAACTGGACCCCAAGACAGCGTAGTGTAATGACAATGAGCTTGACCCGATACCAATACCAGTATGGCAACACTATGGCTAGGCAAGGCTCTCCTGTAAAAGGACTTCATTTCATCCTTCAGGGAAGTGCTAAGGTTTCAACCGACACTGTACAACACATAACACAGTATCCAAACTTCTGCACTGAGACAGATGTCCAGTTTGCAAAAGATGTAAAGTAAGTTGGGGATACATGAATAACTATCAAAAAGGTATAATTTGATGTGCACTAGGTTATTTGATGTAAGAAAGCTGAGACTCACACGGACCTGGCACTAGTTATGAGAGTAATTTTACAAGGCTTTCTCATCCATAGCCATACAAAACAAATTCAAACCAAAGTTTTGAGTGTTTTCTGTATTATCACACTGCAAAAACGCCAGTGTTAATTTAACACAAGCCTGGTATCTATATCGGTCCACATCAGATAGGTTTTGAAACAACACTGGTTTGGCGTTAGGCTAACACCAATTTGGCATTTAAGCAACACCAATTAGCGTTAAACCAATATCAGTTTGATTCTTAACTGGTGTTGTTTCAACGCTTCTCTGGTGTGAACTGATATAGATACCAGGCTTTTTTGCAGCGCATCTTTCTAAAATTTTATCCATCTTAAACAGGGTGTCGGTATTCATCAGTTTTGAACCATATTTGAGGACAAAGATGACTTTCTGTTCAATAAAAAGCCAAAGAAAAAAGAAAATTAAAAGCAAAACTCAAAGTTTGTGGTGGTGCATTTTTTTTTATCACAGAACTGGGAGAGGAACACGGACAACCCATCCTGGATCTAGTTCTTGGGAGTCTGGTAGCACTCGGCGAGGAGTCCAACACTGCGTCAGACGCAAGGAGACTTATGCTGAGGCAGAAAAAGATATGAATTACAAGAACACTGATATGTGTGTCATCGGGGCTGGGGACTACATAGGTAAATGA
Source organism: Lytechinus pictus (assembly GCF_037042905.1). Classification (NCBI taxonomy): domain Eukaryota; kingdom Metazoa; phylum Echinodermata; class Echinoidea; order Temnopleuroida; family Toxopneustidae; genus Lytechinus; species Lytechinus pictus. The sequence goes on along the minus strand of NC_087247.1, from coordinate 43,460,667 downwards.
ATTAACACTATTTTATCAAGTAATACTTTTGTCCTACATGCACTTTTAAAAAGGAATGAAGGATAAACAAAGATTTAATTCAAGGTTGTATGTTTTAGTCTGAGCAGAAGAATACCGGTACTACATAAGCATTCACAGTCGACAAAATTGTTCCAATTAGCTAACTGGCATGATGTGAAGATCATTTCAATATAATCAGCAGCGAGTGCATCAGAAGAGAATGATGATGACTGGGCGGAAGATGAAGATGAATTCTGCAGAAAACTCTGAATCTGATTACTTCATCACAACTTCATAGACATATCATCTTTCAATGTACTGATATCACATCAAAAAATCTCTTGACTTGGTACAGGTGACTTTGAGGTTTTGTTGAGGCTACCTACCTACAGCTTCTCTGTGAAGTGTCTTCAGGGTGTAGACACCTTTGAGTTGGACCTCAATAACTTTGAGCGACAGATCGTCAAGAAGAGTCCAACTACATACGCATTACTCAAAGAAACAGCCGAAACCAAGCTGCGAGCAAGGGTCAAGCGACTTGTCAGGGACCAACAGGTATTCTGATATAATGTAACATTTATTTTACTTTGTAAAGAACTAGCTACAGGCTAAAGTAGTTAACCAAATCTTTCACACTCGTTTGAGTTTGCACAAGATCCATTTAAAGCTTTCATATTTTGCCAGATTCATTAATTCACAGCTGATCATTAAAGGACCTTGGCCCTGTTGCATAAAAATGTCATGATGACATAAATTTTCATGCAACAGGGCCCTGAACTGCCTAAAACAATTCTTAGGATTATTATTCATTATGGAATGGGCATTAATTTGTGATGTAAGACTGCATCAGAAATTGATATGGCCACTGAAAAAATGCTTTATGTGTTAAGAGATAGAAATTAAGTGATTACTGACAGAACCTTCATACCCATGAAAACTAATTTCCAGATGAATTTTCTCAATCCCCAGATCTATATGCCAGTCTTGGAGGCCATGCTGAATAGGCTGCAGATGCTAAACAAGCCAAACGGCTGGAAGAGCAAAACCAAATCAAAACTTGATGTTGCATCTACGTCATCCATTGGTAGTATCACAATTGGTTGTGGAGATGAAATCATTGGGGAATACCGTGAAAAACAGCGGCAATTCTTGCGACGCAGACAGCGAGAGAAGCGCCTGGAGGAGAAGCGGAACATTCAGATGGCACACGCTGCTAGTCTTGGGCTTCAGTTGCAGATGCAGAACATGACCAATATGGTTAATTATGATGGTATTCCTGATATTGAGATGTCTACAATTGAGCGCAAGGCATCAGATATCTTCCCAGATGTCCCTTCAAATGTTAAACTCAGGGTGGATCCCATCACTGGACTAATTCGTGCAACTGAAATTCGCGTTCCGCGGAACATGGTTTATCAGAGCAAGGGGAGCCAATCAGGTGTCATGAACACCAACGGGCAAGTTGTGGTTCCACGGTCGAAACGGCAACTCCTCAATGCGTTGGAAAACAAGGACAAAGCAAATTTAGATGTTACAAGAGATGAAAGCAAGAATGGATCGTTGAAGGATCGACGGATTAGAAGTCAAACATTTAGTCCAGGGATTTACCAGTCTGCACACCTAAAAACAACATCTTCATCACTCACCAGTTTAAATGGACCATCAAAGTCATCTGGGAGACCTTTCTCAGGCAAAAGCTCTAACTCACAGCAGGGACTTTCTCATGTGCATCGTCCCAAGTCTAGATCAGCAGGATCTCAAAGGACACACTCATCTTCCTTTTGAGAAAGGAGAGGTGGTCCTATCACATCCCCTCATGGTACAAATTTCCATCAGTATTCACTCTTGATCTTGTATGTGAAGCCTTGGTATTGAATCAATATAGACTGAGTAGGTTCTTTGATGCTTGTGCAGGTGGTCATCTGCCTAAGTATTATATTCATTAGTGAAAAAATATCTCTCAGCATGTATATATTCAGCTTGCCAAAAATAACAATTAAAACTGAAATACATTCTGAAATACTAATAATTATTATAAATATAGATAAAAGCATGCACAATGATGAAAGGAAGACAATAAGACAATGGCTATAGAAGTGCATCTGTCAAAACAAAACCCAAAATAAATGAAAACTATTTTCTTGCCTGTAACAGTCACAAATCACTTTTCCAAGATATCCCATTAGTTGTTCATGATCTACTGATTGTATTTACATAATACAATATTTTGACCATAAAAAAGGTGTTTTTTCTACAAATTTACAGTTTTGGAATGACAGCTTGATTGGTTTTCTATAATGGATCACATACCACCAATCTTCTAAAGGGCAAAATAGATCACTTTCACTGCACATGATGCGGCAAATTAGGAGTGCGAGCCTGCTCTAATAATATTGCTCCAAGGCATCATTTAATAACATCATTGATAAAATATTTTTCTTATAAAATACATGAAAGTTGTGCACCCTCTTTATGAAATACCATGCACATGTGACCCTTGGGAATCCTGACACTTTAACTGAAGTAATGCCTAATAATACATATGTTCAGTATCTTTTTTTTTCTAAGCAGCTCAGGAGAGCATACTCAGGAATTTATATTGATCAAATGCTTCTGATTTGAGACACTTGATTATATTGAATTTGTAAATATGTATCTGAACATGGAAGGGCATAACAGTCTACACGGACTTTGAAAATTATTGTACTGTCTTTTCAGATCATGTGAATATTGAAATATGATCCTCTCATAATAAAATATAATAATAATACCAACATGGGTATATCACTGCCAAATGCGCTCAATTGGATACTATTGTGCGCTCAATTGGATACTATTACCCTGGCTTTTAGCCCTGCGGCCTTTTACAGTGCGGTGGCATTTCAAGGCATACATTCCTGCCAGGTACCCATTTACCTTACCTGGGTCAAAGGCGGCACAATGTGGATAAATTTCTTGCCGAAGAAAATCATGCCATGGCTGGGATTCGAACCCATGACCCTCTGTTTCAATGTCAGAAGACTAATCCACTGGGCCACAACGCTCCACATATATGATTGCTCTTGCCGCATCAATAAGTCAATCATTATTACAGTTGATCGATCAACATCAATCAATCCATCCAACCACCTATTCAGTCAATCAATTCATCAATCTTCACGTCCCACTCATTCATACCAAAGATACTACAAGGGGAACATCGGACAGTACATAGAGCGTGCAATGAAACGCTCAGGAAGAGCACCCCACAGCTTTGAGTAACAACCTTTTTTTACCTTTGAGTATCGCGATAAGGTTGCGTACAAAACATAGGAGAGAAATGGTGAGTGGGTGAAGAAATAGACGATTTTTTACATTAAAAAAACAATTTACTTCAAATTTTGTTTTCTGTAATCAAAGATGAATATATTTCAGAGGTTTCTGAGTAAAATGTGGAATTATTCCCTTGCGCCGCCCTTGTACCCTTTCCAAATCCCCTCTCTCATTTTCCCCATGTTTCATGTGCGATGGTTTACTTACTCAACGCTAGTGGGCGCCCTTCCCCATGAGCACTGATCGAGTGTTTAAAAAAAATTGCCGAAGTGTCTGATCTTCCCCTTGTAGGTCTTTGTTCATACTATCAATTCATCAATTCATCAATCTGTCCTTCATATCCTCTCCTTCCTCACATTACTGTCCAGTGATTGACTTCTAGAGAGACAAATATATCATGTACCATGTATATTGTCTTGAAATTCAATTTGATGAATATGGAGTGTATATATTCAATATGTATATGTATGTGTATAAACAAAAGAGGGTATTTGCAGTAATCGAATTGGTAGTCAATGAGATGAAATATATTCTTTGGATGCACCATGTACAATGCAAATTGTAAATTCAGTAATGAAAAAAGTTAATGAGAAAAATGAAAAAGTACTGCCATATCAGTTTTACTAATTGTTTCTGTTTTTTTCTCCAAGTCATGATTTCTTTTAATTTTCTCTATAACTTGTCTTCACTGCAGATTTAAAGCTCATCTAGAATAAAATTTGAATTGTAATTTTATCATCATATAAAGAAAGCCCCCCCCCCCTAAAAATGTCTTTCATTATGAAAAATGTCAGTGGTAATAGACACTAACAAATGTAAAACCCCAATTTTCTCCCCAATACATGTATAAAATGTCAGGATATAATTAAAGATAGATACAAAGCTGGCAGTTTTCTTTACAAAATTATTTTATTTGTAATTGTCATGAAATAGTTGCTCATTGTATAACAATTAAAATCCTGTCCAAAAAAATCATTTCTATAAACCCCATAGCGATTTGTGATCAATCAGTGGACTTCCAATTCAGATCAATCACAGTTTTAGGGTTTTCAAAAGTCTCCAACCCTAATTTTGCATACAAATTGCAATAAAAGCATGGACCTTGATCGCTTTTGAATATTGGGTGATACATGAAATGTAAGTTACCAAACATAAGGTAATAGCAAAATATCTTCAGCAGGGAGTATGAAATATATTGAAAATTAGATCAATATCTCATTGGTATGTGTTACCAATAAATTTGCTTTTATTTACCAGTAATGAAAAGGCCTTTGAGCTATAAAGTTTTTTATTATAAAATGGGATGTGAAAGCTGAAAATAAAGAGGGATGCCCATGTTTGTCAATAATTTGCATATGCAAATAACAATTAATGTCCAGAGTCACAAATACAGCTGAAATGTACGGCTCAATGTGTTACATTACATAGGCAAGTAGATCTTTGACCAATTGGTGTGAGTAGGTTGGATTGAAGGGTGCAGCGTATCATGGTTTCTTGGACTTTGCAACCTGAGCTTGGGCTGCTTTCTTGGCTTTTACCATCTCAACAAGTTCCTATGAATGACAGAAGAAGAGAAACATTCAAACAAAATGATGATAATACACACCAAGAGAGAAGAAAGGCTTGCAGAAAGAGGAGAGGAGAGTGAGAAAAGAAAGAGTGAAGGAAGGAGATGAGGGAGAGGGAGAGGATGAGAAGTAAACAAAAAACAATGTAGAAAGAAGAAAAGGGAGGAGGAAGAAGAGTAGCAAGGAGAAGAGGGATAAAGACAGAGAAGGAAGATGGGAGAAGGAAAATGTTTGATTGATTGTTAAGTTTTTAATGACACTATCAACACTGTGTCATATGAGGGTCAAATGTCAGTTCTAAAGAGATTCAACTCTAAACGTTTCCTTTTACTTATCACAAGATTGTTTACAATTACAATAACTAAATAAATAATGATGATGATGATAATAATAATAACAATATGATAAATTTGTATAGTGCAGCCACTATATAGATATGCTCTACTGCGCTATTGCTTATACTACTTACTTAAAATGATGACATACTTTAAACGCTTCTCTACACAAATGTGTCTTCAATGTTTTGAAAACAGGTACAGATTGGGCCGTTCTAATTCTAAGGGGGAGTTGGTTCCACAGTTTCGGAGCTGCGTAGCTAAATGCACAGTCTCCAAGAGTTGCTTTGGTTTTAGAGTATATAATAATGACTGGCCTGAGGGGAACATCAAATATATTGCCCACAATAAAATCATATTGGCCTGAGTCATAAGATGAGGGCAATATGGTTCTTTTAAGGGCAATATATTCTATGTTCCCTAAAAGAAAAGCCAGTTGATATTTTTATTATTATCCAAATCAGACATCTAGAGCAAAAATCATGAAAATTTAGATATTTTACCCTTTAAGAATGGGAATCTATTTTGTCATGTTGAGCAGACTGGGCCTCTGAACTTTACCACTGTGACGTAATTGAGATAACGTGTCCCTGGCCTGGGGACGCAGTATCAAGCGTTGTCTTATCTTGATTAACATTATGATGTTTAGCACTGCATGGTTTAATAGGATGCATAGAATATGCAGATGTTAGCTCTGCTTTATTGCACGCTACATTTCCACGCATTTTCTCATTGACTTTCCTTAGCGGGCAATAATTTTGGTCTGTGAATAAACAATCGGAAACTTATTGACCAACCATTTGATCACAGTCCTCAGCAGGCAATAATGTATTAAAGTTGCCCTACTCAGATGTCTGATAAGGCTAATAATATAAAATATTCATTTTTCATCAGAATAACTCCCTGCTCTTTACAAAAGTTGAAGCAGAAGACCTTGTGGAGAAAATTGAAGGGAGCAATGGGAGAAAGGAAAGAGGAAGAAAAGAAGAAAAATAAGTGGAAGAAAAGGGAAGGTGGGGGGGGGGGGGGAAAGGAAGAATTTATTCATACCTTATATCTCTTCATACATTCTTTCTTAGTCCTTGTGGGTACAGCTTCTGCAATCTTATCCCATCTATCTGTAGCACTGGCAGGGAATGTCTTCAAGGCTTGTTCTAATCTCTTCTGTTCATCCGTTGTCCATGGTTTAGGACCTTCTGCAGCGGCACCAGCACCATCTCCACCTGAAATGACATGACAAAGACACAACATCATGCACCTACACAGCCAAGTGAACTCAATATTGCCATATGTAATTTGAATAGAAAATTTGTACAACTACTAGGATACTGAATTACTGCGAAACTTACTTTCCTCTCCAATTTCAATTCACCTCAATAAATAAATGTGAATAAAAATGAAACTATAATATTTAAGCATTATTGTTGTTGTTGTTGTAATTGTTCTTATGACTATGACCATCAATGAATCAATGTTCAATGAAACAAACATTATCTATCAGTTAAAATAAAATCTATCAGTTAAAAATTTCAAATCATTTTACAGAAATCAAGTGTCTTTTTTCATTAGAACCTTAGAATTCTATAATTTTGATATTTACCAGCTTGCTTACATGATAGCTGAAATATTTCTTTACCTTCAAATTTTTCTGAAGGTTGAGCTTCATCAGATTTCTTCATCTTGTTTCCAGTAGCCTGCTGAAACTTCTCAAATGCTTTCTCATTTGCTGCTTGTTTCATGCCTCCATCTAATGAATAAACACAATCACATGACAATTAACTGGTGAAAAAGTTGTGATGACCTTGACTGATAATATCTGATACTGGGCAGCTCAAAAAAACATTCATTTTTTGTACACCCAACCCCTATTTTTCTCAATGTTGTTCTCCACTTTACAACCTGCCCAAGCCAGGATAATTTAAGAGCATTACAACTTTTCATATGAAATAAAAAATAGACAAATCATTTCAGGAAGATCCCACCTGAAGTGGATAAGCTGTGCATACTTTATGGAATTCTGTATTAGGATTTGGAACCATAGAACCACTGTGCCAACCAGGTCCCTTCAGTTAACAACATTGGAGTAGGGGTCCTTCATCCAAATTTTGTAAGTAAAATCACAAATAAATCTACAGTTATGAATTTGTAAACACAAACTGGAAGTGGGAAGGGGGAAGGTGAAGTACTGACCTAATCTCTGTAGATTCTTAGTCTTACTGATGATATCCTTGGCTACTCTGTTGATACCCGATGTCGAATGATTGTTGATGTAGTTTGCAATCACTTCATATCTATCAAGAAAAACACATTCACCAGATAGAATCAATTGATAATTCATGGATGTCAACCTTGTAAATCAAATAGTAATTTTAGTGGAAAAACCACTATTTTCAACAATTCTTCAACAGACATGTATGTGTAGAATACAATTTTTTAAGGCATTTTTTCATGAAGCCTGCAATTTTGGTATAAAAGAGAAGTATAAATAATGTAAAAGGGAAGAGTTGAAATGGCTTAAAATTCTTATTTTAATGGTAACACTATCATCAATGGCAACAACCATGGTCATCACGCTCCACAGCCAATGAAAATCAAGTTTCAATGTAAGAAAAAAATTGATAGCAAATGTGCTGTCGCTATGAGTTTAAGCCGCAATGAGGTGATTTGTGAAATTAAAGATAAATTCCAGTAGTTGCAGTAAACACTGATTTCATGAGAAAGTCTGTAAAACCAGGCTTAATTGTCAGTATATCATCGAGGATCTAGATCTGGTACAGTTACATAAACTGAACTTTGTGAAATCTTGAAATCTATGCTGAAAAATGTTCAGACTGAACTTCCCCAACACAGATAAGCGCACGTGGGACTGTGTATAATTATTGCTTTGAGCGTCGGGCCCGACGCTCTACCCGAATCCTGTGCTTATTTGCTGATTTCTCAGCAATCACACAATTTCTTCCAGAATCCTTTGGCACATGGGTTTTATTTATGCAAACAGACACTTTGGTAGTCATTTCATTGGATTCTGTACGAACTCATTTTGGTATCGTTACCAAAACTAGCATTTACCTTTAAATTGTTGTGAAACCTGCATATTAAGAAATTTAGATAGCAATAGGAAGCAGGAGTTGTCTCATATACCACTGGACTTTCATTAGCAGGTTTCTCAATTTATAGTATGTTTTAACTTCATGCGGTATGATATTCATGAACTTTAGATTGCAGACAATATTTTCAGACAAATGCATAAAATATCTGCAATACCCCCCCCCCACCAAAAAAAAAATTCTTATCTAAAATATCTACAGCTGTAACTAACATGGAAAGCCAGAGTTCATGGGGCACTAACTGATACCTACCGAGAGCTTGTGCCTGGAGGAAAGATATTAGCTGCTTTGATGAGGAGCGCAGTATCTGCTTCGCTCCAGGCTTTACCTCCCTTAGCTCCACCTCCATCCCCTCCTTTTGAGCTGGAGAGGAGATCCTGCTGTTTACGTAGCTCCTCTTGGTGCTCCCTTTCAATCTCAGCTGTCAATGAAGCTACCTGAACAGAGAGAAGAAAGTGTCAGTATCCCAAAGTAATTCATGCATTTTTCAACTTTTCCCTAACTTAATCAGTGCAATTTCATCACTTTGTAAACATGCTAGAGAGGGCAAGATAAATTCTGATGATAATGAATCCTAAAATAATCCAACAAAATTAACACCAAAATGTTTGTAAGTTCATGTATAAAATTAAAATTTTTGCCAAATGACTATGGGGAATAATGAGTAATTGTTCAATAAGTCAGTTCGTAGTTCCTTTCTGCGCATGATCAAAAGATTCTATGCATGATCAGAGGAAGGTCATTTGTACTAAAGTGACATGGTGGTTTAAAATCTAATGAGATAAGCACCAACTTTGATGTCTTGATTATTCATATATTCTTTTGAATTGTGGTTTTCATTTACATCAACAAAAAACAACAACGCGTCCACGAACGACTGATTTTCACAGTTTGCCAAGTACATTGTGCAACATGCTATGATATGCATTCAAAGTAGGAATGCAACAAATACCTTCATAAAGTGTTCATTGGTGTGCTATTCTAGTCACTTGGTCTATTCAATTTCTTCATCCTGCTATGTAAGGCAAGCTTACGTAATATTTTGCTTTGAAATCTGCCTATCATAATGAAAGAAATGAAAGGTCATTTGACCGAAAATTGTCCATGAGTAACTACGAACTGGTCTATAATAAAAAAATTAAGCACATCATTCTGTCAGTTGGTGGATACTACAACTTAGTACTTATCAATCTATTACTGTTAAGGTAATAATTCACCTGGACTTTAAAGCAATCCTCTTGAAATGATTGCTAATCGCGACCACCAGTTTGCTTTAACTTAATAGGTCCTTATCTAAACCTAATCCTATGCATGAAATCATGGTTGCTTGAGAATGGTTATACTTGAAAAGCATTGAAAGTATTGTTGTAATTGCATACCTCTTCTTGAAAGATATCCTTTGATTTGTCTTGGTCTGCTCCACTGAATCTCGCATTAACCTCTTGTAACCTAGAGTGAAATAGAATAAATGGATGTGATGAAACCATATGCTTTTGAGAAAAAAAAAACTTAATTTGAAATTACTTACATCACAAAAGACTAATGCTTGAATTAGAGCCTGATTGGACAGGATGATGTTTCTCGTGATTGTTGTTGTTTTTTTTTAGCAGAAATGATATTGCCAAGGTTTTGACATTTGACTCATCCAAATATGCACTAATATCAATCAATTTTGATAAAGTGGGTAGCATAGATTACAGGGAAGTTTGGGGATATAGAGTTATGCATATGCTTAGTCTTGGCTTGAAGAATATTATCAGTTTGAAATTGGAAATATCACTGGAAATCTGGAAATTGCAGCATTTTAATTGTTAATGTCATCAAACTTGAGCAAGGAAAAGTACAAAATAATGCAGCATAATATTCCAAGCTCTGGAAACTTCACATACCTGACTAAGGATAATCTTTCACATAACTTTTCCATGTCTTCCATTGCTTTCACAAGACCATCCTCATCCGTGAAGTACCCATGTTTCTGTGACAGAGAGAGGGTGGAGGGGGTCAAAAGGTATCAATTAATTTTTACTTCATCTAGCAGTGGCATATCCAGGCAAGGGCACAAGGGACGTGCGTCATCTCTTTATTTGAGAACATACATTGAACATACATCTACATAATAAGAGAATTATCATCTGCGCCCCCTCTATTTCGAAATCGTGGTCCTGCAAGTGTCTAGCATATATTTCATTTGAAAGACTTACAACTGGCCACTGGGTGTATGTGCAAAATGTGTTCTTGAGAGTACATCTGCATCAATAATTTTTTTTGTATTATACCATGATGAAATCCGAACTACCATTATTTGACAGGGTAAATCTTTCATTATAATACTCACCTTGCAGGTCTCTCTCAATGCTTTTCTTTCTTTCCTCATTGCTTTCTTGAGTGCTTCTTTCTCCTTCTTGGCTGCTTGTGCCTAATATAGTAATCAAATTAACATACAACAATGAGTTCTACAGGATCATATACGTTTCAAACTCGTCTAAAAGTGTTTCCTTTGTTACTCCTTCTGACTCTTAATCTTTCCAACTGACCATTGGGCACACAATGTTGAAAGTTGTTAGGAAAAAGCCTGCTTGAGATATGTATTTGTATCATCAATTCCCTTTTTAATAAAAAAAAATAATAAAAAATTGTTTTCTTGAAAAAGACCTCTGGGTAAGTCTATGAAACAAAATTCATCTGTCAAAACTTGATTCTAAAACAGGTAATACAACAAAGGATCATACATTTTCAGAATTGTTGAAGTCAAAGTGCTGCAGCCATACTGAACAGCAGCAACGCAAGCCCTGAGATGCTGAAACTGTCACTAGTTCTTTACTCTGAATGCAACTTACAATATACAACCACTATATGCATTAATTTTACTCAATTTAACATGCACACTGCAAAACATGTAGCTAATGAACAAAGGATCATAAAATACAAGTAGCTCCAAATACTCCTCTTCTACTATAAAGATCAAATGCCATCTTAATCAAAAGGAATAATATAGAGACTAACCAATGGAACAGTGGTATCTCATCGAGCCGCTTCCGTGCAACATACTGGAGAAAAAGAAAATCCATTCATACATATCATCTTACCTTTGCTTTTGCTTCTTCCTCTTCTTTTTCTTTTGCTAACCTTTCTGCTTCAAGAACTGCCAGACGCTCCTGGAAATAAAATTAGAAATTGTTAACATCGTCTTTTATCACATATGCCCGGATTTATCTAGAGCATGTATTATTTCAATGTGAATTCATCAAATGCCATTAGTTGTACTCACTTATGGGTCTAGAAAAAAGATATTATTCCATCCAAATACATACATGTAACTCATACAACAATTTTTTTTTTTTAACTTTCATAAGAACCATAATTCTGGAGAAAAAATTATAAGTTTGAAAACATGTACTGAGGAAGGGTAAGTTTCACCAAAGAATAAAACAAGGGAGTTAATGTTCAAAATGCTCATCATAGATCAAGTTCTATTTCACTTATAATATTCTTTGTGAAAGAAAGAATCCAAGGATTCATTGAATTGAAAAGAAATCAACCTACCTTTTCTTTCTCTAAGGCTGCTGCTTTAACTGCCTCTTGTTTGGCTCGTTTCTCTCTTGCTTTGCGTTCCTTTTCCTCATCCTTGAATCGTTTGATGCGGGGATCACAGGCATAAGCATTATCTATATATATAAACGAGATTTATTTAAGATTATTGCCTGTTCACATGTGTATGTGAATATCAACATTAAAGGTAAAATATTTTAGAGTGAGAGCTTGCATCAGGTTTTTTATCACTAGTTCAGAAGATATTAAATGGGCCCCTTTTTAAGTAGCTGAAACCATCAAAAGACAATAATGAATTCTTTAGTCGAAATGCAATCTAGGTAATACTTGAAAGACTTAAAGATCTGAAAGCTAATAATTGTTGAAAGAAACATTCACTATAAAAAAAAAGAAACATACTCATTATCACATGGTCAAGATGACCATGTGGAAACTCATTTTAATTTCTAGATTGATCAGTAATTAATCAATCAACCAATTATTTGGCAATTGGGCAAGCAATTACTCCATAAATCGAAAGATGAAACTTACCAATAAGCGTTCTCATTCTTGCATTTTCTTCTTTCTTCCTCCTCTGTCTCTCAGCTCTGTTCTGTTTATCTATCCATCGCCTCTCTTCTCTACATTCTCCTTTCTCCTTCTCCTCTTCATCAAGGTAGGAAAACTCCCTCCATGACTGGAAGTCATACCTGAAAATATATATTGTTAATATGGCATTCATGACATACCAGCTTTCCTTTGTCTACAGAGATACAAATAGATGCAAGGTTGCATTTGTTTCCTTCTGTATATTGTGTTTGATTGGAACTCTTTTAGCAACAGGCCTAAGATCAAGCTCTTTTGATGACACTCATAATGGCCATATATCTATTGTAAAGTATACAAACTGACGCTATCTGTACTTCACCAAGAAAACAGGTTAGCTCTATCTGTGCTTCACCAAGAAAATAAGTTAGCTCCTATATTAGCTTACACAAAAACATTTTTTTTTCAAATCCAAAGAGTATTTTGTAAAGTAGTTTGTCAAAGGTTTTTCACTCAGCTATTCAGGATGCATGGATTTCAGTAACCTATACTATAAAGCTGTAAAGAAAGTTACAAACAAATCTCTTTACAAACACTCTGTTACCCAGATGGGTGGTTAGTAGTAAATTTAATGCTCTTTATGTCATCAAGGAATGTTCTTTTTGTCAAATATACTTGAGCTCTGTATACAGTTATCCACTTTGATGAGTGAACCTAAACCGAAATCGCAAAAGTCTATGAATAGTTAGGGATTATAACACAACTTTCGAGGTCAGGAAAAGAAAGAAGGAATATTGATCTGAAGAATTACTGAAAATAAAAGCAAACAACTGGAAGGTAACTGCACTGCCATGGAGACTTCCTCTGATGTTGAATAAAATATTGTGGTGACTTTCAAAATGTGATGATAGTTCCAGTTTTCATTGAAGACCAAAAGGTGCACTTGTGATAGGTTTTGGTTTACAATGATGCACTAATGATCCCTTATGCTGTGCACATAAATGGTCACTGTCATCTGTGCCTGAAGTTAAACTTTTAAATTTTGTTGTATTATATTTTTACAGTTTGTTGTGTTTTTCTATGACAATGTATTTTCAATCACTTGAATAATCAATTCAATTCACCCATGGAGCTGTGATATTGGATCTAGCAATAAAACATATTCAATCAAGGATGAGAATCGGGGGATAACATTAGATTTCAGCTTAAATTTCATATTTGACAACTTCATGACAGCTATTGCTGATAGAGATGCCATGGACGTGTACATCTCTCATGCAGAATAATTCCTTACCAGAAGTTGTAGAAATTATTCACTTCCTTAAAAGTTGATTTGTCATTGCCTAGATCGGGAACAGGTTTCTTGATAGACCATCTGAATACAATAAAATAAAAAAATAATTAATACCTGTATCTATTAGGGTGAACTGAAATAAAACATACATTACTATCATTTGAAGAGACGAAAAGAAACCAAACAAAATTTGTGTACTTTTAGTCCACAATCCCGGACAGGAGTTTCTCAAAGCATCAAACGCTTAATTTTCTTTAAAAAGGGTAAAACTGGTATTATACCTTTAATATAATTCATTATTTCATTGCTAGTTTTTCCTTTTATTGTATGGATTGGTGAGAATGTGCAAATATAACAAATTCCTTCTGTTTATCTTTGTTTTACCAATTTTAACAGAGAATGAAGAACACTTACAATTGGCAACAATCAATCTGAATATATCTCACCTTGCATTTCTCTTGAAAACATCAGAGAATGCTGCAAAGAACTTGTCCTTTGATTGCTGGTTATTTGATGGGACATCATTATCAAACTCAGGATCAACACTGTCAAAAGCTCTTCTTTTCACTGGGTTACCAAGAACCTCATACGCTGAAATAAATAATAAAATAATATAATATAGGATTTGTATAGCGCACGTATCCACCTTGCTAGGTGCTCAAGGCGCTCCTATATTACCACGGCTAAGCTAGTCGACCGATTCTGGTGCGCACAGCTTTTTTAGGAATTACTTCCTGTCGGTACCCATTTACCTTCACCTGGGTCGAGTGCAGCACAGTGTGGATAAATTTCTTGCTGAAGGAAAACACGCCATGGCTAGGATTCAAACCCACGACCCTCTGTTTGCAAGGCAAGAGTCAGAACCCACGACGCGCCCACTTTGCTTGAAAGACAAGCAAAATATAAAGACAAAAAAAGGCATATATGGGTATCATGAAAAGATCTTCAACAATAAAGCATTTCAACCTGCATATTATTATCACAAAGACAGAGACTAGCTGAAAACATACTTATAAATTTTCCAGTAAAAAAATTCTAGTAGGCGGCAATCAATCTGATTGATATATATATATTTCTGATGTGAAGTATAAAGGGTCCACCGTCCAGTCTCGTATGCATAATAAGAGCTCAATTTCTTAATACTTTTAATTGATAGCTTGAGTCTATATTTCTTCTTCACTAAAAATGAAACAACAAATTTTAACCTATTCCATATAGGAAGAACAAAAGCTCGTAGCACAAAACTTAACATCAACATCAAATGCTAAATATATCAATTTGGTTTCACCAATAAAATTACACCAGACTTTATATGCCAATAATAGTAACTTGTAATTTGCCATCAATATCAAGGTTTAATGAAACAAGGCCCTGATCCTGAAGCCCCTTCTAGAATCATGTATTAAGTCAAAAAAAAAAATCAGAATCTGTTAGAGAATTTTTAAGTAAGCTACTTAACTACAAAACAAGGAAAAATCTCACCTTTTGTAATACATGAGAAGTAATCATCATCACCAGATTTCCTTATTCTGGTTTTTCTGTCTTCTCTTTTGTCAGGATGATGCTTCAGAACCTTTTGTTTGTCTAACAAAGAAGAAAAGGCAACAAAATAAAGAATTTTCCCCCAAAAAAAATATTCCCAGAAGACCAGTATAAGAAGCCCCCCACAAAAAACAACAACAAAAACAATTTCAAACAAAACACAAACCAAATAAGATTGGGTTTTCAATATGTTCCCACCTATGTAGATAAAGTCAAATATATTTAGCTTTCAAGGAGTGGACAGGACTTATTGTAATTCTGTGACCATAAATCATGAAAAGAACAGAAATCACTATCATAATTTCTAAACTTGGAGCAAAGCTAACTGTCCTATCACGGACATTCTTTAAACTAAGCTTCAGATATTGTTAGTTAGGAAAAGTGAGAAGATAACTTGACTATATGATGCAATAATATGTCCACATGACTATTAAGAGGAACACCCCAGTCAGTCTGGCAAATTATGGATTACTGTTTTGTAAAATTTTGCAAAAACTTGTAAATTATGCCATACTTTATCATATTACATCCAATTTAAAAGAAATTTTCAGCAATATGCTTATTTGAATTTTCTCCATTAATTGAAATAACTTCTTCTTGGGATGGACATGGCCTTCAAGGTCAACTTTATCCTGTATATTTGTTACCTTTTGTATATTTGTTAACTTTACTAGAGGACAAAGTATTCAAAAAGCATGGAAGACACTTCCAATTGGTCAACTTACGAGCTCGTCTGATGTCATGCTGTGATGCCTTGTATCTCAGTTTAGAAAGCCCTAGGATTTTATAGTGGTCATGATCCTGTTAGAAAATAAGAAATGATATTTTACATTTTCTACAGGAATTATATTCACTATACATTAACTACACTGTAAAAGGAAAATGTGAACTAACATAGCATCTCATGAATAGTATATCATACTGTATAAGAGTAAAGTATGGTCTTCCATTCTAGTTGCAAATCTTGATCAGTGATGCATGAATGATTATCATGAATTTTTCTGTAGATCAGGCATATTTTTAGACCTAGCTGTGATCATTAAAAAGTAGCTCGCAATGCTTCAATGATCATGACTTATTTCTTTTCTTTTTCTTAGAAATGAGATGATGTTTTCATTTTATACAATTCTTAGTTCTTTTAATGGTATTATTCATTTTTAAAACAATTTTCGTTCTCTGTAAAAAGGAATAAAATCAAATAAAAGTATCAGAAATTTATTACAAATAAACACAAAATCTCATATCTCTAAAAAAAATAGAGAAATAAATCACAATCAATTATGTATTGGGAGTAATGATTTTATAAATATATATTCTTAAAGGTCTTGCAGTTTACCCTTATGTTAAATAAATACATTCTTGTTCATCAAGGACAAAAGTTCAAGATTTCATTAAATTCCAAATATTACTATAGTACCTTCCACTCCTTGGGATCCAACGTTTGAAGCATAGAATCATCTTCATCTTCATCAAAAATATCTTCCTCTCCTGAGTCTTCCTCATCATCATCACTTGGCAATGATTCTGTGTATGATGCTGACAGATGATTGCGTTGTCGGTGGAGCCTTACTTCAAACCATCGTCCAACAGGTTCAATTTGGACCGAAGTTGGAGCTAATGAAAAAAATGCCAAAGGGTGTGATAATCATATGAACAGGAGAATAAAACAACAAAAAATCCAAACCTGAAAGTGAAAATTGACAAATTTAAGAGCCAAATAAAACACAATTTCTGTAGAGGGTCCATATCCATTGACAATTTTCTTTGAAAAATGGGGCAAAAAAGGTAAAACAATTAATAAAAACAAACTTTGACAGGATCTAGTTTGATGGAATGTCTAAATTTGATGCAAATTAATTTTTGGATACATCTGAATTACTGAAATATTATTGTTGTCAAAAATGCAAAAAAGTGAAATGCTTGCTTACCTTTACTAGAGTTAACGTCGTTAGAGTTAGACCCCTACTTTTTATGACGATGAGGTTAGGCCCTATCACTTTAAATTACTATTTTGCATAGTTTAGACAGTACCATCCTAACACATTAAAGTCAGACTCGGACACATGGACAATTATTGCCTATTGGTTGTGGACCTGAGACAAAAGTGGAAAATCTGTCACCAACAAAGACAAAAACAGTAGAGAATTGGAAAATGGACAAGTCACGATTTCTTTGATGCCGACCTATGGCAATTTTCGCTAATAAGTTCATGTACTATTTGAATACCGATTTCACCGAAACGTGTGAGTCCTATGGGATTTAGCGTAGATAAGAAACTCGCACCCATATAGATGCATGATTGAGCAACTTGATTTTGAGTGTGCCGGATACATTTTATTGGAATAGTATAGTCGACGAAAATTGTCTTACCGGTCAAGGTGCCATGTATTTCTGTTTCATCTGCATCCGATATTGCTGGTGGGAGCAACAATAAAACCATGGCTAAATCCGGAGTTCGAAAACTGCTCAGGAATTTCAGGAAAGATAAAGAATTTTAATACCTTTTTGCCTTTACCAGTGCAGCAGAGCAGCGGTGCACATGCCTTCCGTTATGTATGGCAAGCCAAATCGCAAACTAAAATTTGTGATTGAATTCTCGTAGAGTCAGATACAATAGAAAAAAATGTATTGTTTTTGTCTGCCTACTAAATGAATTTATTTCTATTTTATTCTTTTTTTCTAATTTTGAATAGTTATAACCACGTAAAGATTATGTGTCACTGTTGCAGTTGTCAGACCATTGGTTTTCGCAATTCGAATGTGCATAATACAGAGTGTGAATTAGTGAGACTAGATTCATTATGTACTGTACTGTGGCCAGCTCTCACAGACATTATTTCCTTCTTTGTTTTGGCTGCGCTGGCAACCAAATGAATTTTTTTGAAATGACAGACTCTTTGTAGTCTAGTCTTCACTCTAGAGCTGTTATTGGTTGAAGCCCGGGTTGAAGTGTCGGTGTCAAATATGAGTCCGGACTCGCGGCAGAAACTTTCATCAACAAGTGGGTCCCCACGCAATGACTAGTACCGGCTGCACGTCATTTCAGCTAGACCCTTAAACCAAAAAATGTTAAGTTATCATATCAGAAATGCTCTGTATTCCCCCTGTATTCTTGCCTAATTTATTGTTATTCTTGACCAGGATGAAACATATTTTCAGCTCAAGTACCGCGGAACAGTTTTGAAAGGGGTAGCGGCTGACCAGGCAAACAAGAAAATCACAATCAGATGGTAATTAATTTATAACCTACGTTTATGTAAACAGTTTTGGGTATTGGGAAAAGGTTAGTGTTGGGGCTCAATCCCCCCCCCCCCCCCCGATTCCATGGCCCCTGCAGCTATCTTATCATTCCTTTTTAAATTACACGTGCGGTATAGATATGCTCAAAATGAATTATGTCAAAAAGTTCAGCGCTGATGAGCTGAACTCACATTAAAAAAAGAGAGAATATTTTGTATAAAAATGAAGTATATATATATGTTTGTTTATTATCCAAGCTAGGAAGACAACAAGACAGACCTGGAAACTTGACTGCAGGAACAACTGTATTTTTCCAGTAGATGCGGTATAAATAGGTATAAAATATTATTTTTACTTCCAATTACAATCTCTTTATGAATGTGCTACTTATGTATCGAATGAGTTTAATAAAAAATCTTGAAAACGAAAAAAAATAAATGCTAACCAAAATCACATCAGAAATGCCCTGTATTCTTGCCTAATTTATTCTTATTCTTGATCAGGATGAAACATATTTTTTCAGCTCAGGTACCACGGAACAGTTTTGAAAGTGGGGGAGGGGACCGGCTGACCATGTAAACAAGAAAATCACAATCAGATGGTAATTGATACGTTTCTGTAAACAGTTTTGGGAAAAGTCTTGGGGCTCAATTTACCCCCCCCCCCCCGAATCAATAGCCCCTGCAGCTATCCTATCCTTAAAGGGGTACTCCGGTCTGAAAATATTTATATCTAAATAAATAGAGTAAAATTCACAAAGCAAAATGCTGAAAGTTCCATCAAAATTGCATTACAAATAACGAAGTTATTGAATTTTAAAGTTCAGCAATATTTGTGAAAATAGATATATGCACGTCATCATGAATATTCATTATATAGGTGGACTGGTGATGTCATATCCCCACTTTCCTTTTTCTTAGTATATGAAATCATAATTGTTTCATTTTTCATACAGATATGAATAATGTGTCTCCCTTATAATGAAATAAGTTGCAGCAATGAATATCTAATGCCACTAAATCAGTTGTCAATCTAATTTTTTTCATTTCTTGGTAGTAAAAATTGAAATAAACCTAATTTCATGTAATAAAGTACAAAAGAACAAATGGGGATATGAAATCATCAATTTTCTCATTGAATATTCATGAAGACATGCCAAGAACTGTTTGACCGGAAAAGTGCAAATCTTTAAAATGCCATAACTTTGTTATTCCTTGTCCGATTTTAATGGAATTTTCAGTGTTTTGTTTGTCTGATTTGTCTTTATCTGTTTATATCACAGTATTTTCAGCCTGGAGCATCCCCTTAAAAGTGCGGTATAAAGATGCTTAGAAAATTAATTAATGTCACTGTGAATATTGTTCAGCGCTTATGAGATGATCATGTGGTAGTTAAAATAATCTTCTTATTATGGTACCTATCCCCTGATAGCCTACATCTGAAGTTTCACATTTTGCCCCCCCCCCCCTGGTAACGCGACATATTTTATCATCATAAATGCTCATGTGACAATTGCTCCGGTCTTGATATCTCAGAAGGCATAGCGTTATAGTTATAAAATTATTGTAATAGAGTTTTTGATTCAGAATAATGTAAAGATAAGGATTAGGGTTTATTTAATTTTGTTTGCCATAACGTGCAGATTTTCCATCGGAGCAATTAGTGCCGGCTGGAGAAAATGCCATGGAACTTTCCCCTTTCCCCCTTTTCATGTGCAGTAGTGTGTGTGGAGGATCGAATATAGTCGGAGTGGCATGTATATGGGGGCATATGCCCCTGGGCGACTGCCTCTAATGATTTTCAAGTAGTGAAGGGGGCTGGATATTTAGAAAAAAAAATGTCATTTTGACAGAGACTCCAACCCCAAGAAACTTCTGACCTGGAGATTCTCCCGCCTGGATCCCCTAGCAAACTGGAGACTCCAACTTGACGTGAGCGAAGCGCACATCTCACGAGCGCGAAGTCCCTTGCGGCAGGGCTTGATCCATGCAGGTCTCGCTATAAAAGGGCCCAGGAAGCTCTAGGGTTCTAGTCTTCTGGATGCTCTCTCATGCTAATTTTTCAATTATGATGGCACCAGAGGCGTAATGAGCCAACAATTTTGAGGGGGTTCGATATGGCGTATCGTGTAAAATTAATAAAAAGTTGCGAGTGAGCTAAGCGTGCAAGCAAAAATTCGACAGTTTTACTTTTGAAATCCAACTTTGTGATAGATTTTGACATCATAAAAAAAAATGATATCATATTTCACCCTTCTCTCTTTCCTTTTCTCTTTTGTTCTTGGTCGTGATTTTTTTTTTGGGGGGGTGTGCCTTAGGATGGTACAATTAAATGAATCAAATCACACACGTAGGCGCTAGACCATATAGGAGGACCTATATAAGGAGGGATGATGCTAGCTAGCTAGCTCGCGTCCCCTAAAAGTAAAATTTATGAGTAGGCCTACGAGATCGCGCGGAGCGTTGACCCCCCCCCCCGGGGGGAGGGTCAACGAGGGGGGGGGGGCCACTTACATTGACGATTGGATACCATGCGCGACCAAAAAAAAACCACGTAAAAATGATGGTCTTTTTCAAGATAGGGCACGTTACAAACGTAACGTAATAAGGGTGTCAAAAACACTAAAATAATGAAAAAAGAGTATCTATTTTTGCTAGGAAAGCTACGTGTTTAGGGTCAAATTTGCGAGGGTATAAAAAAATTAAGAACAAAATGTTTTATAAAGGATGTACTGTTTGCCCCAAGAGTCAACACTATACGTGTTTAGAGTGCGATTTGCGCGAGGTGTGGGAGGTGGGCTGTACTAAACCCATTGATAGGTAAAGGTATAAAGACCGACGATCTAAGTTCGTGACATAGGCCTAACAATTGAAATAATATCGCTGTACTTGTTTAGGAGTTCAATTCAGGGAATACTTGCCAAGAGTATCGTTTTGTTTTCAATACTTGTTAAGGGTAGGGTTTCACACGCCAATACTTGTTAAGGGGTGCATTTTCAGAATATGGAAAATACGTGTTTAGGGTGCTTTTCGAGACCCCATCGCACAGTGGGCCGGGGCGAAACAAAAGTGCGCCAAAAGTCATTTTTGGCAATTTCAGATTTTTAATTTTTGTCATGCCCAGCTGAAAGACAACACTTTGAAGAAAACTTCAGCAAAATATTTCATTCCGGAATTTGCATAAAGGTTGTTAATTTCCTACCTCAAATCGTAAAATGTGACATTTGGCGAAATCTCGCGTATATGACAACCTAGTTGAAAAACAGGCCATTTCACGGGAGGTTTTTCATGTAGGAATCTGAAATGGCTCCCACATAATCCTGATATATTCTTTTTTCGTGTGAAAGGGTTCAAAGTAGATAAAAGACACCTTTCAGGAGGTTTATAGGATGATTATTCCTCGAAATAGGCTGAAAATCCATGTTTTTTGCATTTACATTAGAAACGCAGGGACCTGGGAAGCGGGGGTGCTGGGGGTGCTGAAGCACCCTCAGAAATTATCCTGGGGGTGCTGCGTGTATTATTTTCCATAGGCAGCACCCCCACGAAATCGGGTTCCCCCTGTATTTTTTAAAATATGTTATAATGTACATAATTATCACATCCGACAATCGCAAATCATTTACATAGTCTTTCACATATTCCAATAACATCCCTCCTATAACGCGACTCAATCAAGCTCCAACGGGGCAGCACTCCGATACAGACGTGGTCGCGCGCAATACGTGATAAATTGGTGATAACCATACACACTCTTCGATAGCAGGGAGGGACATGGGGGTGGTTGGACTTGAAACTTCCAGGTTTTTTGTCGAATCAAGTGAGCGCGCGCCCGACCGCCCGTGTATTGTATACAAAATTACAAGTCAGACAATAGAAATCAAATTTCAGTCTTTTTCGCCCTGCCCCATGGCCCTGGGAAGCGGGGGTGCTGGGGGTGAAGCACCCCCAAAATTTGGGGGTGCTGCGTGTGTTATTTTCCATAGGCAGCGCACCTCCTGGAAATCTAGTGGTAGGTATGATAAAATGACAGAAATGTAATGAAAATGAACGACGTTTTGTAGAACCACCCCCTTCAGAATTTTCCGACACATTACTTGAAATAGTGTTTAAATTCACCCTCTTTCAGATCGAAATATCAAATATTTTCTGCTCGCGCTTCGCGCTCGCATTATTTATTTTTATTAAAAAAAAAAATGTATTTAGAATGCCCAGATACTAGGTCTAACTCTAAACACGCGCAGGCATGTTTATTCAGATACGCAGCTTGATAGGGGGGGGGGTACTCCGGGCTGAAAATATTTATATCAAATACATTTTATCAAAAATAAATACATTTTATCAAAATCTGATAACGATTAGTTAAATTATTCAATTCTAAAGTTTAGTAATATTTTATGAAAATGGTGATTGAATAAACCTCAATTTATATAATAAAATACAAAAGAACAAGTGGGGATATGACATCACCAGTTTGCTCATTGAATTTTAATGAAGACATGCCTAAAACTGTTTCACTGGAATAATGCTAATCTTTAAAATGCAATAACTGTAATATTCCTTGTCTGATTTTGATCAAATCTTTATTCTTATGTTCGTCTGAGTTTTCTTTATCTGTTCAAACCATTTTACATTCAATGTGGAGTTTCAGATCAGAATATCAAAAAATTTCTGCTCGCGCTTCGCGCTCACATTGATTTAAGAATATATCCAATTACCCATCATTTTCTTGATTTACAAAACATGAATAGAATGTCCCGTTTTCAGATCTGAAATCTCAATTTTGTTTCCGCTCGCGCTTTGCACTCGCATCAATTGTATAGTTATATACCTATCCTGTTCATGATTAGAAAAGTGCATTAGATGTCTCGTTTTAAGGTTTGAAATCTCATTTTTATTTCCGCTCGCACTTCGCGCTCGCATCAATTGTATAGTTTTATACCTATCCTTATTATGATTAGAAAAGTGCTGAGAATCTCTCGTTTTTTTGGTCTGTATGAAATCTCAATTTTGTTTCCGCTCGCGCTTCGCGCTCGCATCAATTGTATAGTTATATACCCATCCTGTTCATATTTACAAAACGTGCTTAGAATGTCCAGTATTTAGGTCGGAATGTCAAATTTTTAAGCTCGCGCTCGCATTATTTGATTGTTGATATATGTATCGTCTTCATGGGTAACTGCAGAACAGTCCTTATATACACGTCCCTTTCGATCAGGCCAGAGCGTATATAAAAAATATCTGCTCACGCTGATCGCGCTCACAATTATTATTTGTTACATACGTATCTTAATTGGACCACAAACATTGCTCAAAATGTTCAATTTTCAGGACAAAATACATGAAATTTCCACAAAAAATAGCTCGCGCTTCGCGCTCAAATTATCAAATTATATATTTATGTTCTTTTATAAGAAGAAAGCTAAGAAGTGACTGTCATATATATGTATATTTATATATGTGTGTGTGTGTGTGTGTGAGGGTGTGTGTGTGTGTAATTATGGAAAACTCAATTGTGTCTGTCCCCCTCACCTTTGAGGAGAGATTTCAGCACCCCCACTGAAAAAATCGTTCCCAGGTCCCTGTAGAAACGTTTGGATTTCCGTGGATTTCCGTCTAAATTCTATAAGCATCATTCTTCCCGATGTCTAAGCTTTAAGTCGATACCAAATTTAGCTGCCCGTTTTTGCCCGTTTTGATGTTAGAGCCGATTTTACTTGACACAACACCCCAAAAACCTGTTAAAAAACGGTCATTTTTATACCGCGCAGTCATGCTAGCGCACCGTATAATGGGTGTACATTGCCGTTCGCTTTTGTACAGTGAGGACGATTCCCCCCGTTTTACAATGAGCCCGCTCCAAGGCCCCCGTTTTTTGTCTCGCCCGCAGCACACCCCTCCCACTTTTTTGGTCGAGTGCCCCCCCCCCCCCCGGGCGATTCCCCTTCCATTTCATGAAAATGACATGAATTCCGGGCCTAATGTAAACAAAATAAAGGTTGCGAACGCAAATAAGGGCTATACCCACAACTCTTCTAGAGATAAAACTTAATTACTTGTAGAATAATTTCAGCCAAAAACCCTCCTCATAGTGATACATTCGTGGTGTTATATACTCTGCGTTTTACACAAGTCAACACAGCTTGATAAAGCACGGTTAATATTTTTCAGATTTTAAAGTTTTTTTTAAATAAATCTAATTAATGATCATTTTGATGCCATGAAATTATTTTCGGCATCTCATACAAACTTGTTAGGCATGTGAGAAGCATAAACCAACATTCACTCTGGTCAATCTGAAAGTATAGCACATAACACAAAGTTTATATACTACACATTGTTTAGCGTAATTTGTCTTTTCACAGATAGGTTTTAAGTAGCTTATCAAAATTTGGTATCAAGGTGACGTCACATCGACTTTAAATTATGTTCAGTCGATTCTACGCCCAAAATTACCCTTTAATAACATGTTAAAGTAAAAATATAACTCGGAATATAATTTTGGCGCACTTTCAACTCATTCTGGCCCACATGTGCATCGTCGCGCATGGTATGCACTCGTCAATGGAAGTGCCCCGCCCTCCCCCCCCCCCCCGGGGGCGTTGATGACGCCTTGAATATCGGCTTGGATATGAAAATTTGATTCCAGTTAGTTTAAAAAGGTGTTTGGGTTGGAGAAAGATAATTTCAAGCAGGAGAAAATACATCTTAATAAGCGGGAGACACAGGGCCTGGGCGGGAGATAAAACTCGAGCGGGAGAACGGGAGATTTTGTGAAAACTATGGGCTTTCGCTTTCGGCGGGAGCTCCCCGGGATCTCCCGCCGAAAGCTGGATAGTGGGAGCCCAGAGTTGGAGTCCCGGGGGGTCACTCTCCACATGGACTGCTACCGTGACCCGTGTCCGACAACCTCAGAAATGCACCCTAAAGCTAAATTCTCTGTTTTGAGAGAGGTACGGTGCATGCAACTGCACATGAGCGGAAGATTGCAGTTGATCACTGCCCATCCAGCTCCCATCCGGCCGGGTTGTCCAGAGCTAAGGGAGAGGCAATGCCAGAGTATTTTAACAATGAAGGGGTGGGAAAAGAAATCAATAATTTTTGTTATATTGAATAGTCCGAACTGGTTGTTTAAACAACTTGTGAAAATTTTATCTCAATTCCTAAAATTGTCATCTTCAACAATAAGAACAAGATAACAGGAAGGCGAAAGATTGCAGTTGATCACTGCCCATCCAGCTCCCATCCGGCCGGGTTGTCCAGAGCTAAGGGAGAGGCAATGCCAGAGTATTTTAACAATGAAGGGGTGTGAAAATAAATCAATAATTTTTGTTATATTGAATAGTCCGGACTGGTTGTTTGTCAGAAATTTTTGTAGTTGTTTCTTCGCTGTATATATATTTCTTTTATATATTTTTTTTAAAGTAATAAAACAATTGGTATCTACATCTGGCTTGCCATAGACAATAAAAATTTCAACATCAAGAACACGAATACAGGAATGCCGGCTAAAATTGTTCTATTTTCTTGATTCGTGGATCCAGTACAGGCAAAAGTAATTCTAAATGAATTTGTTGAAATGATTGGACTAAATGTGTCTATTTGAATAGAATTTGACTTATCAGCTGGTGAATTGTTTAGAATTATTATACGCGATCAATTTATCGACACCCCGAATTTTTGGAGAGAACTTGGAGTTGGAAGCAGCTCGCTCCATGTTACTGTTAGCATCGGCCGACCAAAAGCATTTCCGCCAGAACTTACCCGTTCCGTTGCTCTGGAGATGTACGTAGGATGATGTGAGATCTAGTACTTTTTGAACATTATCAACATGTTTTGATTTTACTTTATTATTAATATGCGGTACAGTACCTGGCTGTAGATCTGGATTACTGCAGGCAGTGCACTGCTGAGACAGATTAATTTAGACTGACATGACATGACTAAACTAAACTAAAGTCTAGTTAAGCTGATTAAAGAAAAAAAAATCTTGACTAATGACTGTCACTCCAGTTTGTGAACGTGATCATCAAATCAATCATGGCAACATCTGGGCCTGAGATGTCAACACTCGCAAATGAATCGTCCAGTGACCACTGCAAACCAGAAAATTTCACAGATCGGTTTGGAATGCTTGAGCAAGGGATTCTTGCATTTCTTGCCTTTAGCTTTTTGATAAGTAAGTGCAAATGACTTCTCTGAAAATATTGATTTCATTAGGGCAGGCTCACTCACACATGCGAGGTTAATACCATTGGAAGCTCCTTGTTAATACTAACAACAGGCTAGTTACAGTCAGGGCCAAAGGGCTTACAAGAGAGTCTTTGATAGTACCGTACCGTACCTTTTTTGTGACGCCCTTTTATTTTGATGTGCTGCTGTAACTTAGTGTATGAGATGCATTTCAATATTATGAATTCAAATTATTTACCTCACTTTTAAATCAATATTTACAATGTTATTAGTTTGCATAATCTAAAAAAGGTTTTCATTCACTTTGGCGAAAGAATTAAGTAGACCTACATGTAGGTTTTTGCAGGGATTTTTCCAGTGTTTCACAGGTGCATGCATTTGGCTTGCAAAGATCCTTTTGTGCAATTGTTCCCAAACAGGTAATTTGTTTTGTGGTAGATGTAAAGCCAGATTCGACATAGTGCAGGGCTCTACATTGCATATTTGCAAATCTCATAAAAGTGCAGTAATCTCATTATTCACCATTATTATTATTTTTTTATTAACTGACTTGATGACTTTGGGTATCGACTGATTAAGTGCCCTTTTTTATATAGAGATAACTATTGTATGTATATCTACATGTACATCTACAAAGTGCATTCTGACATGATTACACAAATCACCTCATTCGATTCCATGTGGGGAAAAGCATTTTGTACAAATAAGATAGAAAAGAAAAACAAAGTGTTCAACATTTCAGGCCTATTTTTTTCAGTTAAAATAAGTAGTTACATGTAGCCTGTATTTATTGTCCTCGTAAAATAACATTTTTGATGCTATATTTTATGATTACAGATTTACAGTATCTGTCATGTATGACCAAATTACTTAAACTGTATGAAATTTAATACATTGGATTTACTAAAAGTTTGTAAATGCTTTAATTTTTGACCCAGTTGAATATTTTACATGGTCTTGGTCAGTGTCAGTGGGGATGTCTTTATATTTCTACATGTACATGTAAGTACATGTACCACTGTTTTCAAAGATGGTCTAAACTCTTAAATAATATCTTACTAATGATTTAAAAAAACAGTTTTCTCTCATGTCAGGCAACATGCCTTCTCTTACAATAGATATACTGGCAAATTTAATTTCATCAAAATTGTTATTCTTATAGTGTAGGGAGATGTAGACTACTTTTCATGAATTATCTTGTTCTTACTCTTAGAACAAGGACCTTGTAAATACATGTACATTAACAAAATAGGCCTAAGTTGTCTCGCCTGAACAAAGTTCGGCAGAGACCTAGTAAACACTTCTCCTGTTGGTCTGTTAGTCTGTTGGAAAAATGTTGAAGTTTTTTGTTCAACTTGCTACCATTTCTTTATTTCTAATTTTCGGCATCAATTAAGTTTTAGACTTGGTTGATACTGCATGACCCTTGGGTAATACCACATGTGTGTCCATGAGGATAATGGGGTCAGGTCAAATGATATGAGGTCATGTCTGGACATCATTTTTGAGGTTTTTGTTTAAAGGTCAAGTCCACCCCAGAAAATTGTTGATTTAAATAAATAGAGAAAAATTAAACTAACATAACACTGAAAATTTCATCAAAATCGGATGTAAAATAAGAAAGTTATGACATTCTAAAGTTTCGCTTATTTTTCACAAAACAGTTGTATGCACAACTCAGTGTTATGCAAATAAGAGAGTCGATGATGTCCATCACTCACTATTTCTTTCGTTTTTTATTGTTTTGAATTATACAATATTTCAATTTTTACAGATTTGACATTAAGGAGCAACTTTACTGAACCATACCATTTTAAAGCAATGGAAATACCACATGTTCAGGGAAAAATAAAACTTTGTTTCATACAACAATGAGGAAAAATAAGAATATTTCATATAATAAAATAGAAAAAAAAAATAGTGAGTGGATGACGTTATCAGTCCCCTCATTTGCATACCGACCAGGATGTACATATAACTGTTTTGTGAAATTAAGCGAAACTTTGAGATGCCATACATTGTAACTTTCTTATTTTACATCTGATTTTGATAAAATGTTCACTGTTATGTTTGTTGGATTTTTCTCTTTTAAATTTTATTCAAATAAACTTTTATCAGGGGTGGACTTGTCTTTTAACTTGCTCTCATTTCTTTATTTCTACATCACTTGTGTTTACACTTGATACAAATTATCCTTGGGTAATACTACATGCAAGTTCATGAGGATGATAGGGTCAAAGGTCATCTTGGGGTCAAAAGATCATATTGCTTTTTTAATTGATCAAGAAATCAGGCAAGACTGTCCTGTGGTTCATGAATGACCTTGTAGAGTTAAAATGGGAAAAAAAAATATTGGCCTAAGTTATTGTCATAAAATTAAAAGAGGAAAAGACAATTCATACATTAAATATCTAAGCTAAATCTTCAGATTGCATAGCTTGACATGTATGTAGTAGCTGTTGTTAAACTTTGTGTATACAAGTATTAGGCACAATACAACCATTTTCTCAAATTTTCATGTTGGCCTACATGGTATGTTAATGTGAATGTAAACCTATATAGTTTCTGCTTCAGGGTGAAATCACATAACGTTATATACTGTAAATCTGGAGACATGAAAAATCACGTACATTTGTACATGAAGGAAGCGAGAAAGCATTGGTTTTCTTTTTCGCCATGCCATGACCTTTTCATACTAATTCATTAAAGTCCATTTATAATTTTGGATGACTTGGCATTTAGGTATGTAGGGGAAGGTGGGGTAAGTTGAGCATAGGGGCAAGTGGAGCCACCACCCCCAGGCTAATAATAAATGAGTCGGACATTGTGGTGGTGTCATTTATTGATGACCCATCGCATAACCCTCAACCCCACCACATTGTTTTCAACTTTGAAACAAAAAGTACTTTTTTAGAGGGAAAAATACAAATTTCAGCCAAAAAAGTAAAAAAGGGTGTGAAATAGATAAGTGCTTTTTACCCACACACGTCTTTAAATATATTATAGAAATAAGAACAATATTGTTAGTCCAGGTATGGATTCTCACTCTTGTCATAGTCTTTTACATGATGGATGCATAAGAAATGTGTGGATGTGAAATCATTGCAAAAAGTTCGGACGGGGCTAATTTAAGCCAACCAACATGGGGCAAGTTGAGCCATGGTAACTCTTATGGTAATATATAATTAAAAAAATTTAAAAAAATGTAAAAGCCATTGGTATGCAGGCAGAAAGGAGCAAATTCACATGACATTTCTTTTACTTTTAGAAGATGTTAGTATTTATAGAGAATTAGCAAGTGAAAAAAAATTAAAAGAAAAATTGACATCCTGGTTCTCCCGCATACATTTTGTACATAGTTTTTGTGGATCAACTTACCCCAGACGGTGGCACAACTTACCCCACAGATGGGGCAAGTTGAGCCATTTGACATCAGTTTTTTCAAAGGTCACAACGATTTTCATTGTGGGGGTAGAAAGTTACATGTATGTATAGGTGAAAAATATTTCCCAAGAATCAAATTTAAAGGCAAGGTACTTATTTCTACAATATTACTAGTCATATCAATTCTAACATGCAAAATGCAAAAAGTGTCACAACTTACCCGCCTTCCCCTACTCATTGTACTGTACCTCAAAAATTGCAAAGGAGACCAAAAAGTTTGATTTGAAATTCAAAACTGAATCAGTTCCTCTCATTGTGTCATAGAAGGTCTTAGAGAGGGAGGGAGAGAGAGGGGGGGAAGGTAATTGATCATTGCAGTTTATGATTCATTATTACATACCGGGGGGGGGGGGGGGCACTTCCATTGACGAGTGGATACCATGCGCGACCATGGGGTTTCAAAAAGTACCCTAAACAAGTATTTTCCATATTCTGAAAATGCACCCCTTAACAAGTATTGGAAACAAAACGATACTCTTGGCAAGTATTCCCTGAATTGAACCCCTAAACAAGTACAGCGATATTTTAATTGTTATGTTACGGATGTCGGTCGTCGGTTTTACCTTAACCTACATCATTGGGTTTAGTATAGCCCCACCTCCCACACCTCGCGCAAATCGTACTCTAAACACGTAGTGTTGACTGTTGGGGCATAAAGTACATCCTTTATTCCCTCGCAAATTTGACCCTAAAAACATAGCTTTCCTAGCGAAATAGATACAATTTTTTCATTATTTTAGTGTTTTTGACACCCTTATTATATTACGCTATGTACGTACCATGCCCTTTCTTGAAAAAGATGTCTTTTTACTTGTTTTTTTGGTCGCACATGGTATCCACTTGTCATTGTTAGTGCCCCCCCACCCCCCTGGATTACATATTACAGGGAGTTAACTTACATGTACATCTACATGTGTAAGCAAAAACTAGTACTATACATGTGTATACAGTTTGTGTTTGCTTTGTTTGATTCATACATATTTTGTGTGGTTGTTTTATAAATTATACTTCTTTTAAAAACTTTTACATATAGTTTCAATTGTTGAATTAAGTGGTTTCTGATGATCAAAATGATTGATGTAAATGTACTATAATTTACAAGAACATGATGTCCAACTTCATCTTAGTTTGAAATAAAAATATTTAATACAGTACATGTAGTTCTATTTTAAAAAAATATGTATCATAACATTTAGTTTAATTTAAGGAATTGCCTTCATGTAAATAAATTTAGGCATGATGATGACACAGCTCTGGGAAATTATACCCAAATACTGTTTCTGTTACAATTTTTTTCACATGGCAAATTATGACTGTATATGAGCAATAAATCTGAGCAATGATGATCCAAGAAAATGTGCATGGGGACAATATTGTACATGTACAATGTAATGAGTAACATTTCTTGATATTTTGATACTATTTTGGATCTATATTCTGTAGGCAAGGCCAGTTTCTATAGGACACACTGCTCTAGCTACATAGGGCCTAGCTACATGTACAATCTTTCAGAAAAAGGGGTGGTCCGGGCTGAAAATATTTATATCTGAATAAATAGAGTAAACTTCACAGAGCAATATGTTGAAAATTTCTTAAATTTTGATAACAAATAACGAAGTTATTGAATTTTTAACTTCATCAATATTTTGTGAAAACAGTTATATGCACATCGTCATGAATATTCATTAAGTGGGCTGATGATGTCACATCCCCACTTTTCCTTTTTCTTAAATGTTATTACATGAAATCATAACTGCTTCATTTTTTCATACATGTGTTAATGATATGTCTCCATTATGATGAAATATGTTGCGGCAATAAATAACTAATGCATTTAATCAGTTGTCAATTCAATTGTTATAGTTCTTGGTAGAAATTTTTTGAATAAACCTAATTTCATATAAAAAAATGATGACTTCATCAGCCCACCTAATGAATATTCATGAACACATCCCTAGAACTGTTTCACCGGAATTATGCAAATCTTAAATTCAATAACTTTGTTATTTGTTATCCGATTTTGATCAAATTTTCAGCAATATGCTCTTTGAATTTTACTCTTTTTATTGAGATATAAATATCTCCAGCCTGGACCATCCCTTTAAAATGTGAAACATTAAAAATGGCATAAGTGTACACATGACCAGTAAGAGGGGCGTGAAGGCCAATCGATAGGGCGTCCAATGTCTTGGTGGTTTGGATAGGCTATAATATCTACAAACTCTTGATTGAAGTCTTTACCAATGAGTTAATATCATCATTGTGGAATTGTAGAATTCATCAGTAATTTTCTTTTTGTTCCTTTGTTTGCCCTCCACTGTTTTCTACTGGAAATCCACTGAATGTTAATTGCGCCATTGACCTACTACATGAATCCACACATCTACATACAACATTCACATAAATAATGATAACATTCATGAGGATTTAACAGACTTCTCCAGCATTAAACCTATAGGCCTATGGCTTTGCTCATACACCCTGTATGACACTTTTTATCTGTGACAGCACAATGCACAGATGCAGTTTGTGGTTTGTGGTTTGCAAATGTCTATAAATACATGAAATATGTCTGTGTACATACATGTACCTGTATCCTGATTATGGGGAACTCCAGTTAATAAATTTATACTAGCCTGCACTGAGTAGTCTGCTGGGCAAACCCTTCACTCGAGTAAAGGGTCTGAATTGCAGCCTACTCATGCCATGTGTTCTGAAGGACCTCTCGCAAGTTTTTTATGTGCTAGTCTTTGCATGGAGACACACTTTTTGATCAAAGCATGGACCTACATGTACTACACTATGTAGTAGGTCCATGATCAAAGTTTCAATCAGGGTCTGTGCCTGCAGACTATGCCTGCAGTCTATGCACTGAGTGCATAGTATGTGTAAATATTAGTGTACAGTTGTTAAGTATCAAAGCCAACATTTTAAGTTTTGGTATATATGCTAAAAGTGCATGGATTTATTCAAGTTTATGATTGGGTCGTATGAATATTTATGTACTGTGTGGAGGGTATAAATTAAAAATATGTTTTGTTGAACAAATTTGGTGTTTGATCGGCACCCAATCAAAAATAAAATATATCGCTTTTTTCATATAAAACTGTTACTCAAGCAGAGCTTGAGCTGAAAATGTTAGGAGATATAACCAGTTGTCTGATATCCAATAACTAAATTTGTAAGATAAGTGCTCAAATTACTTACAGTATTAAAGAAAATACCATTTTTAATAAGGAAAAATGCAAACATTGCAGACTGCAGAGAGACAACGCTGGAGGTTTATGATTAATATTCAAATTGTCACAGAGAATTAACTGTCAAGAGATTCAATCTGCTTAAGTCAGTAAATTTACATGTATGTAAATGTTCATGTTCCACAACCTTTTCATCAGGCCTACACCATGCATGAAGCTTCTATCCTGATAATAAATCCATGCATTATTGTGCCGTTTAGTGTGAAGTATGGGTTAAAATGTTTACATGTACATGAATTTTTTTATATAGGAAATTTGTTGTAGTTTGGGTTTATCGTTGTTTATTCAGAAAGTTGTTTTGAGTGAACTGAACAGCCTTCTTAAAATATCTCATTGTTACTAAATATCATTTTTGTTACAACAATACCACTTTTCAAAAGGGCAATGTTTTATACAACACTAATGGGTAGAATTTAAAATAAGAAAACTTAAAGGCTGTTCAAGTGGGCATTTAGGCCATGTTGGATGACCTTGGGTTTATTTTAGCCCTTTATGTATCAATGTAATTAATAAATTCAACATGGAGGCGATGATACAAGTTTTTTTAAGTTCTTGTGAGTTGTGAAGCATTAATAAAGAATTTTCATATGGGCAATTCCATAGGTTGGTGGACATGAGCTTAAAAATTCAAATTCAATATTTTCTTGAATTTTTAAATACTTTAAGTCCTTCATACTTGATAGTTTCAGGAACAAGAAATAAAAAGATTATTTTCATATGTATACTTTGGATAAAAATGGTCAAAAGTTGTGTCTTCCATTCTGTACCAAAATACAAGAAATATAGTGAAAAATTAAATATGCCTTATTACCATTTTTTTATTGCAACATCATACCACTTTATATATTTCTGAAGTTTAGAAGAGTAAAATTACTTAAAATACACAACAGATTTTCAATTAAATTTGTAGTACTCGTTCAAAAATAAATATTGCAACCTGCTTAGGTGATGTAACGTGAGTAACCAAAAAAAATGACTTTGTTTTCTGAGAGAAAAATTCTTCAGTTAATTGGTGGGATTTTAAATTCTCTTCCTTCAAACAATCTTTGACATGGTGATGACTATCAAAATCATTAAAAAATACAAATTTTTATAAAAATGATGAAGAAAAACTGTAACGTGAGTAACTGTGTAACGTGAGTAACCATCATGTAACGTGAGTAACCAGTAAAAATTACGAAGTTAGGTAACATTTTCTGTGGGATATTAAGTTTTAAGTCTCATGGTTAGTTGTGAAGTTACTTTTGATTAATTAAAAGCAAAATGAGGGTACACCTCTTTGATGTGACTCTTTTTTCATCAAAATATCAGTGGTCATACAATCACACAAAAAATTGAATACTATAGTAGAAGTATTCTCAATGCGAGAGTGCATTAGTAAGACTCAAAGCTTAGCTTAACCAAACTTTAAAGAGTCTTTGAACAATACATTGAATGCCCTTAACCCTATCTAGGCAGGGGTATTTTGGGAGTTCATATGACTGGGGGGGGGGGGGGCTCCCAAGCCCCCCCCCCCCTTGAGATCTCGGCCATTGGCCACGCGATCGCGCCGAAAATTGGCACCCAGGTTGTCTTGGACATAATCTACAAAACTGTACAGTAATTTATTTCATGCAAATCGGTATTAAGCGATTTTGCTAATTTATGCGTAATTAGTAAGCGAAATCATACTTTTCCCTCTTACTCCCTAAATAAAGCTCCAATTGTTCCAATTTTTGGTATAAAAACTCTTTTTGGTGTTCCTAGCAAATGTACTTGAAAAAAAATTGCGATATCAGATCAATTTCTTATTTATTTTATTGTTTTTTACAATTTCTTATGTATTTCCATGTTTTTGGGGACCTTTTGTTTTTCATCGTTTTTTCAATGAAATTTGTTGGGTACTCTTCTGAGATCATAAATGGCATAAAATAAATACATTTAGACCAGCAGAACTAAAAATAATCATACATTTATGATTTTTGGTTGAAAACAGAATTTGCATTGACTTTGAAGAACCTGCTCCTTTTCTAAACCTGATATGACGGTGTGATTGGTTCAGTTTCTAGCTTTTTTTTCATTTACCAGTGTTGATGTACATGTATCGGGATCTAATTTTTTTTGGACAATCATTCTGCAAGGATCAATAATACTGACATTCTTCATGTCAAAGAAACTAGATCCACCGTCTATTGCTAATAATAGCGGACACTCTAAATTCACAGACACTTTTTTTTAATCAGCTGTATAGTACAGTCAAAATTATGCAGGTTAAAATGACACAGAGAGAAATGGAAGCTCAATGTATCTTTGTACTGTATAGCCCATCTGAACTGTACATTTTAATTGTGTTTGCCTATACTCATAGCTGGTTCTTTAATTGATGTTGAGGGTTTTCCATTTTTGGATTTACACAGCCCAAGCCAGATCTCGTACAGTTTAGTGAATACATTACCAATATACTGACCAATAAGTAAAAGAGAGAAGGAAACTTATTCAGAATGTTAACTTTAAACATAAACTGGTGTCTGAAATCCTACTCATATTATTACAGAAACAGAAACATGAATTTTACACACATTATTGAATTTTTAGTGACATTTATGTTGTTGAACATACATGGACAAAATGTAACGTGAGTAACCGTAACGTGAGTAACCACTTTATCTGAACCCCTATTAAAAACCATGTGTTCTTTATTTTTTTAATTATATACAAAGTTTGTCTCCCTAATATACTTCTTTGAAATGGATATAATCAACTTTCATAAAAGCCTTGTATGAGGACACTTTTCACTTATGTCGACTTTTCATTTTATGCATGTCCAAATCATGTAACGTGAGTAACTGACACATTTCAAAGATTTTCCAGGAGCATAATAAAATTTCCCAAGTTTTGTTTTATACAAAGGATAGTCAGACTGTGTACTTTGTTGTGATAAAGAGATGTTTAGTTCCTTTTAATAATAATGGAGTTACAGCTCCAAGTATGAGTCAAGGTGTCTCCAAATGTAACGTGAGTAACCGTGGAATAGCCCATATGTCTTTTCTTTGTTGGGCATTGCTTGCAAATCACTTTATGATTGCCTACAAAAATATAGTTGTCATTGCATATTGAAGCCCTTCTTTTTTCAGATGTGAAAATCAAATTGCCAATTTTAAGTTAATTTATCTTGACCTTATGAAAGCTGTGTACCTCAGCTCTATGAGGAGATGTACTCACTTCTGCTGGATACACAATTTTTTCATACTTAATGTAACTTCTTCAATTTCAATTTCTCAAAATTCATATATACTCTATCAAATGTCACAGATCAGTGCCCTTTTTTTTCTGACAAATTTGTAATGGGATATGCTCTAAACTTGTAAACACCATGTTTCATGAATTATTTTTCTTTAATCTTGCTCATCGTATTTTGAGACCATATTTGCGTGTCAAAAATGTAGTTATGAAATTAATAATTTTGTAGCTGGCTGTACAACAGACAAGAAAATTGCTGAAAACAGTTCGTAGACAAAACTATAAATACAACAAATTACATTTCAATTTATTTAAGGGTGAATTCATGAATGAAGTATTAATTTACCTTGAATTTACCAATTTTTGTTTACAGTTAAAAGACTCAGAGAACCCAAGGGCGAGAGAAGGCCATGGAAGATATGGTAAGTATGATAAAAATTAAAAATATTGACTGTTGTTATTGTGGGTACCTGAATCGTTGGCACAAGTGTATGAGGCGCCGAATGTACCAATATTATATAGAACAATTATTTGTTATATAATCATTATTTATTAAATAATAACTATTATTTATATATAATTTACATTTTATTTGTAAATAACTACTATTATATAAAATATCATTTCTAATTATTTATATATAATTCCAAGTAATACTTCATTATTTGTAAATAATAATAGTTCGACATTCCATTATTTATAAATAATGATTATTTGTTTTTCATTATTTATAAATAATGATTATTTGTTTTTCATTATTTACAAATAATGATTATTTGTTTTTCATTATTTATAAATAATGATTATTTGTTTGTCATTATTTATAAATAATGATAATTTGTTTTTCATTATTTACAAATAATGATTATTTGTTTTTCATTATTTATAAATAATGATTATTTGTTTTTCATTATTTATAAATAATGATTATTTGTTTTTCATTATTTATAAATAATGATTATTTGTTTTTCATTATTTACAAATAATGATTATTTGTTTTTCATTATTTATAAATAATTTGTTGAGTTTTCCATTATTTATAAATAATGATTATTTGTTAAATAATGAAAACGTCTACTTCATTATTTATAAATAATTTTTTCGAGTGCACCATTATTCTCATTATTTATAAATAATCATTATTTAATGTTCGAGTTTTCCATTATTTATAAATAAAGATTATTTGTTAAATAATGAAATATCTACTTCATTATTTATAAATAATAATTTTGTTTCAATATCCCATTAATCATTATTTATAAACAATTTTTACAGTTTGCCATTATATACAAATAATCATTATTTCAAATAACCATTATTTATTAAATAATGCCATTATTTATTAAATAATGCCATTATTTATTAAATAATGCCATTATTTATTAAATAATGCCATTATTTATTAAATAATGGAAAATTCGCTATAACATGCAAATGTGGGACCGCCCATGATATGAATATTCATGATGCGATTTCCTTTTTCGTGATTTTTCTTCACAAATTTTTGTCCATTTCCTCTTCATAATGACATTTCTTGAAGCAATTTTCTAGGGATATGGTCTGATTGTAATATTCTTCATTTTCTATATAACTTCGTCTTCGTAGAAATATCAAAAAGTGTAATTTTATACGATTTTTCCTACAGTTCACAATCCCCATAGGCGCGCGTGTACGGTAGGGACAACCGGTGAATCGACGGAGTGCTCTTCATCGAAATACTACGTTGGTTGGTCCCCGGAAGTGGCGGGCGGAATTTAGCCCGAATCCTCGATGGAAGTCGATCAAGTGCATATGAGCTGAGAGAGTGAAATATCAGTGTACTTGTACAGGCCCTTCTACTTTTTATAAATATTTCTTGTTGCTTTTTTTGTTAAGTTAATTTTTCCTGGTGTAGAGATAAGTTTCAGTTCTAATAATGCACTTCAAATACATTTTGGAGTGTCTGTTTGAGGCGTTTGGGGCGATTTCACCCTGGCCCCAAAATGCTCGCAACGACAATACGGGGGCATGATGACCCCTAAATTTTTAAAAACTTATTTTTCTATTGAAAATTATCTCAAAATTCACCAAAAGTGTGCACGAAAGCCTTCGTATTTCACTTTTAAAACTCCAAAAAGTGCCCAAATGACAAGCTTGGTCGCTTCGCTGTGTCGCTTTCAACTTGAGAACGTTTACGCGTCTGCTTCCCCCCCCCCCCCCCCCCTCCTCCGAAAGAAATTCTGTATACGGCCATGCTCTAAAGAGCCTGGCACATTGATTTATGTATACTTTCATTTTCATTATTTTTATCTCATTATCAACATGGCCTTACGCAGAATTTTTTCCAGGGGGGCCGGGGCCGGAGCATGACGCGCGTAAACTTTCTCAAAAAAATCTTGAAAGCGAGACAGCCACGGGACCAAGCCCAAATGACAAGCTTGGTCGCTTCGCTGTCTCGCTTTCAACTTGAGAACGTTTACGCGCGTCTGCCCGCACCCCCCGAAAGAAATTCTGTGAACGGCCATGCTCAAAAGAGCATATGGCACATTGATTTATATGTACTTTTCATTTTCATTATTTTTATCACATTATCATCATGGCCTTACACAGAATTTTTACCGGGGGGGGGGGGGGAGCAGCTAGGACGCGCGTAAAGTTTCTCAAAAAAATCTTGAAAGCGAGACAGCGACGCGACCAAGCTCAAATGACAAGCTTGGTCGCTTCGCTTTTTCAAGATTTTTATGAGAAAGTTTACGCGCGTCCTGCTCCCCCCACCCCCCCCCCGGAAAAAATTCTGCGTAAGGCCATGATGATAATGAGATAAAAATAATGAAAATGAAGTATACATAAATCAATGTGCCAGGCTCTTTAGAGCATGGCCGTATACATAATTTCTTTCGGAGGAGGGGGGGGGGGGAAGCAGACGCGTAAACGTTTTCAAGTTGAAAGCGACACAGCGAAGCGACCAAGCTTGTC
This sequence comes from Lytechinus pictus, assembly GCF_037042905.1. Lineage (NCBI taxonomy): Eukaryota > Metazoa > Echinodermata > Echinoidea > Temnopleuroida > Toxopneustidae > Lytechinus > Lytechinus pictus. The sequence continues at coordinate 43,421,128 of NC_087247.1, read as the reverse complement.
ATTTGGGCACTTTTTGGAGTTTTAAAAGTGAAATACGAAGGCTTTCGTGCACACTTTTGGTGAATTTTGTGATAATTTTCAATAGAAAAATAAGTTTTTAAAAATTTAGGGGTCATCATGCCCCCGTATTGTCGTTGCGAGCATTTTGGGGCCAGGGTGAAATCACCCCAAACGCCTCAAACAGACACTCCAAAATGTATTTGAAGTGCATTATTAGAACTGAAACTTATCTCTACACCAGGAAAAATTAACTAAACAAAAAAAGCAACAAGAAATATTTATAAAAAGTAGAAGGGCCTGTACAAGTACACTGATATTTCACTCTCTCAGCTCATATGCACTTGATCGACTTCCATCGAGGATTCGGGCTAAATTCCGCCCGCCACTTCCGGGGACCAACCAACGTAGTATTTCGATGAAGAGCACTCCGTCGATTCACCGGTTGTCCCTACCGTACACGCGCGCCTATGGGGATTGTGAACTGTAGGAAAAATCGTATAAAATTACACTTTTTGATATTTCTACGAAGACGAAGTTATATAGAAAATGAAGAATATTACAATCAGACCATATCCCTAGAAAATTGCTTCAAGAAATGTCATTATGAAGAGGAAATGGACAAAAATTTGTGAAGAAAAATCACGAAAAAGGAAATCGCATCATGAATATTCATATCATGGGCGGTCCCACATTTGCATGTTATAGCGAGTTTTCCATTATTTAATAAATAATGGCATTATTTAATAAATAATGGCATTATTTAATAAATAATGGCATTATTTAATAAATAATGGTTATTTGTATATAAATAATGATTATTTGTATATAATGGCAAACTGTAAAAATTGTTTATAAATAATGATTAATGGGATATTGAAACAAAATTATTATTTATAAATAATGAAGTAGATATTTCATTATTTAACAAATAATCTTTATTTATAAATAATGGAAAACTCGAACATTAAATAATGATTATTTATAAATAATGAGAATAATGGTGCACTCGAAAAAATTATTTATAAATAATGAAGTAGACGTTTTCATTATTTAACAAATAATCATTATTTATAAATAATGGAAAACTCAACAAATTATTTATAAATAATGAAAAACAAATAATCATTATTTATAAATAATGAAAAACAAATAATCATTATTTGTAAATAATGAAAAACAAATAATCATTATTTATAAATAATGAAAAACAAATAATCATTATTTGTAAATAATGAAAAACAAATAATCATTATTTATAAATAATGAAAAACAAATAATCATTATTTATAAATAATGAAAAACAAATAATCATTATTTGTAAATAATGAAAAACAAATAATCATTATTTATAAATAATGAAAAACAAATAATCATTATTTATAGATAATGAAAAACAAATAATCATTATTTATAAATAATGGAATGTCGAACTATTATTATTTACAAATAATGAAGTATTACTTGGAATTATATATAAATAATTAGAAATGATATTTTATATAATAGTAGTTATTTACAAATAAAATGTAAATTATATATAAATAATAGTTATTATTTAATAAATAATGAATATATAACAAATAATTGTTCTATATAATATTGGTACATTCGGCGCCTCATACAAGTGTATACAATGAATCGTATTTCAGACACTGCTTTGTTTTTCTTTCTGTACTTTTTTCTTGCAATGATAATAGAATTTATAATAGACTTTATATACATTTCAACAGGATACCTTTACTTGGTTAAGTTTATTAGCCCTTCCCCAAAATAAGGCTTGTGCCATCACCAGGGCCATCACATTGGGTTATTGTTTCTGATCGGGCAATCGCATAACGTTACCATTGAGAAAAGGTCGGGTCCAGTTTACGCAACCCTTTGGATGTTTGGCGTAGTTGAAAACTTCTTTCTAAATTGCCTGACTAATGTGACAAGTTACAGCTACAGTCTGCTTAATTAGAGCTTCTTGAAATTGAGTAATTGCCCAAGTCAAAATAAACTTTTTAGACTAGGTTGTGCAAAGCATGTTTTTGTTTTTTTACTTCTAAAAGTCAAATTTCAACTAATTCAAATGGATTTCTGTAGTCCTGAAAGATTTCTCTATGCACATGTACTGTACACAATAGTGTAAGACAAAAATAGACAAATAGTTTATATTGTACAACGCTAACTTAGCTTGTTGTACATGAGAAAATGGGAGGGTGATTGTCAAACATTCATACCGTTGCACACATGACGTATTATCCAAAATGTACCGTCCATAATGTACCATTGCACGGGTCAAGAAAAGGTGACATCACTATACAAAATTGAGATTCAACGCATTGCATGCGCTTAATTGCAGACGCGCAGGGTTTACTGGCTAAATTCGCATTGTCATTGCAAATCAGATGCGCGTTTGAGGGACTTTACTTTTGCTTTAAAAAAATTCTCTCTTTATTTTTGTCTCACCTGCATTGCAGAGTGAGACTATAGGCGCCGCTTTTCCGACGGCGGTGGCGGCGGCGTCAACACCAAATCTTAACCGAAGGTTAAGTTTTTGAGATGACGGTATAACTTAGAAAGTATATGGACCTAGTTCATGAAACTTGGCCATAAGGTTAATCAAGTATTACTGAACATTCTGCCTGAGTTTCAGGTCACATGACCAAGGTCAAAGGTCATTTAGGGTCAATGAACTTTGGCCAAATTGGGGGTATTTGTTGAATTACTATCATAACTTTGAAAGTTTATTGGTCTAGTTCATAAAACTTGGACATAAGGTTAAAGGACAAGTCCACCCCAACAAAAAGTTGATTTGAATAAGAAGAGAAAAATCCATCAAGCATAGCACTGAAAATTTCATCAAAATCGGATGTAAAATAAGAAAGTTATGACATTTTAAAGTTTCGCTTAATTTCACATAACAGTTATACGCACATCCAGGTCGGTATGCAAATGAGGGGACTGATGACATCACCCACTCACTATTTCTTTTGTATTTTATTATATGAAATATGAAATATTTCCATTTTCTCCTTATTGTCATGAGAAACAAGGTTTCATTTCTCCATGAAAACGTGGAATTACCATTGTTTGAACATATTGTGGTCCAACCAAGAGGGACCTTATTGTCAAATCTAAGAAAATTGAAATATTGTATAATTCAAATAATAAAAAAAAAAACAAAAGAAACAGTGAGTGAGTGACATCATCAACTCTCTCATTTGCATATCACTGAGTTGTGCATATCACTGTTTTGTGAAAACTTTAAAATGTCATAACTTTTTTATTTTACATCCGATTTTGATGAAATTTTCAGTGTTATGCTTGTTTAATTTATCTATATTGATTAAAAATCAAAATTTTTCTGGGGTGGACGTGCCCTTTAATCAAGTATCACTGAATATCCTGTGCAAATTTCAGGTCACACGACCAACGTCAAAGGTCAATGAACTTTGGCCATTGAATTACTATCATAACTTTGAAAGTTTATGGATCTGATTCATGAAACTTAGACATAAGAGTAATCAAGTATCTTTGAACATCCCGTCCGAGTTTCAGGTCACATGACCAAGGTCAAAGGTCATTTATTAAGGTCATAAGAGTAACCAAGTATCACTGAACATCTTGTGCGAGTTTCAGGTCACATGACCAAGGTCAAAGGTCAATGGACTTTGGCCGTATTGAGGGTATTTGTTGAATTACCATTATAACTCTGTAAGTATATTGGTCTTGTTCATAAAACTTGGACATAAGAGTCATCAAGTATCACTGAACATCTCATGCAAGTTTCAGGTCACATGACCAGAGTCAAAGGTCATTGAACTTTGGCCATTTTAGAGGTAATTATTAGACTGCTGTCATAACTTTCAAAGTTTATAGATATAGTGTATAAAATGTGGATATAGGGGTGATCAAGTATCACTGACAAGTTTTAGGTCACATGATCAAGGTCAAATGTCAATGAACGTAGTATTTTATCATTACATGAATGGTGTTATTTTGTGAATAATTATTTTGTAGTAGATTTCAAATTCAGCACTGCTGCTATAATGAATCGCGTGATGCAGGTGAGACCGCCAGAGGCATTCCACTTGTTATAGATTAGCAGAGGATAAACTTGATTATTATTTGTATTCTCGCAAACTTCCGTGGCGTTTTACAAAACAAATACTGTAGCAAATATTCTTATTCGCGCAATGATGCGATATTTCACATTTGGTGAAAGAAATAGACACTCTATTCAACTCATGCGAAATCTCGCTCCATCGCACTCATGTCTATTCGCTATTTGTATAGTTAGTTCATGCACGCTGTATACATGGATGAATTGATTGCAATCATTGTATGCCTGTAGCTTACCACTATTTATTGCATTGCCTAAAATTGGATTCCAAATGTCAGCAGACTGTCTACCATGATAGGATTATTGAACTGACAATCCAATTAACTGCTGTATCTCACAAACATCTTAATTGAAACTTGAGGCTGTCACTGCATACTGTTGAAGTTATTGAGCTGTATATGGATTGGTTACACTGTTGGGACACTGTCTGTCTGAATTAAGAAAAGTCTACATACGTACATAATCTCTTGGCATACATGTACATGTATATTGAATTTTTGTCAACTTGATGTGATTAATGAGGCTCTCACAGAGCAGTATAATTATGATATGCATTTATATTCACGCAGAAAAGCTTTAATATAATTCATAAAAACTTTATTGCAAATATTCTATTCATATTTCAAGTGTCCATAATGTTCATAATTTTACAACTCACATTACTAATTAACATTACACAGCTGTGCATATAACATATTTAAAATTCTGATGTATATATATGTACTTGCTCGGAACTACATGTATTTGCATCCAAAGTATCAATTGTGTGTATTTATATCAACTATATTTTTACAGCTGTATGCATCACACAAAATGATAAATGCACTTATTACATTGACATTTTTTTGAGAATATGACCACGTATCTAAGTTCTTGTAGAAATAAGATTTCAGTACCCTGAATCAGTTTCATATTTGTGTTTTTCTTCATTTCAAATGAAAGGTTTAATATAAAACACACATACATTTCATGTGTGCCTTCCAGTATGCTTGGTGCTTTATGCATACTTGTGATTTCCATTTTCTTGTATCAATTCAGTTACTGTAGATTTGTACATGTCAGGTCTATGTTACTATAAATTTTTGTTAGGCTACATGAAGCTGTTGTCACCAAAATCATGGAGTGCATTTTCACTACAAACTTGTCATGAGATAGATACTCTGTTTACAATATGTTATCCCAGAAGTCATATAAAATGTTCATTAAACCTTGAAATGTGTTTAATTTGACTTAACTTGTATTTCTTTATATTCATGCAGGTTCTTTGATACCTCAAAGCAAGCTCTTGGTGCTGGCTTGATTCATGTTATCAACATTCTTTTGTCAATGATTTCCTTAAGAGGTGATGCCTGTACTTGGTAAGATAATAAAATACAGAAATTAAATCATGTATAGTTGTGCCTCAAAGTTAGTGAACCTCACCACAAAATGCACTCCTTTATGTTGAATGTAGACAACATCACTACAATGTTCAGCGAGTCCAGAGAAACAAACTATTTAAGTTTGTTATATTTTATCACCTGACTTCGCAATTAAATATCTAAAACATGGCAGAAAGTGATGTGGTTCACCAACATTTGGGCACCACTGTATCTGCTCATCGTCTGTTTTCCAACACTTTTGTATCATCTTTTCTTGATGTACTGCACAACACATTTGATGGAACTTATCTAGTCATTGGTTTGGAAAGTAAATTGGAATAAAATCAGCCAATGTGTTTAATTGCAGTTCCCAATTAAAAGTAACACTAACAGAGTGATGAAGAAAAAAAATTTGCAAATGTTTGAATGAAAGAATATAAGATCTGACTTGGCAATGCTATTTACATGTACTTCCTGTATACCAGCTACTTTGTAGGACACAGTCAGTTCCTAGCAAAAGCAAATTGTTAAACTTTAAAAAGGCTCAAATTATTTATTTTTGTGATCACTTATTTCTACAAAATAATACCTTACATTGCTATTAGAAAAAAAGGATAATTGCGATATGTTTATCTTGTAATTATACTTTGCAATCTTAAGCTTATGATTATTTCATCATTTATATATCTGTTTTCTTGTTCCTCTGCTCATGTCACCCCTCCTGTTCCCCTCCTTTCCCTTTTGTACTTTAACACAGGTATGTGATATACTTTTTATTGGACTCAACGGCTGGGCTCTTGTTCATCTACTTACAAGTTAGAATTGTCCAAAAGATAGTGATAAGGTGTGCATGTAAATCGTTGATGTTCGGAGAGTATGGAGATCCTCCCAAATACGATGCTTGGATTGGACAATGCGGTGTCTTCATAATCATTGTTATCATCGAAAAAATTGGCATTACTCTACTTACAACTATTCCATTCTGGACAAAGGTGATGCATTATGATATCATATTTGTTTTGTAGTTTTCAGTAGAAAATAAATTATTAAGTATTTTAAGAATTAACTCTTGTAGCAGTCAGTAAGAAGTTTATAAATTCCAGTACCTTTGAGAATAAAAGCTGGAAGTTTCCATAGGTATAGTTGTTACATTGTCATTCACCGTTTCATATATGAAACAAAATGTTACATTTTTTATTCCAGTAGATTGATGTTGTATTCCAACACTGGTGTAAATCTAAGCAGTAAACTTATTGTTAGGGGGGATGAACTATTGTTCCATCTACCCCACTTGAATAGGATGACGTCATGTATTTACGCCCATGTATTCCAAAGCGAGCAATGTGCACCTTTTTTGTTTTTGAGGATTGAAAAAAGTAAGACATTTTATTTCTTCAGATAAACAGATACTAAATCATTGGCATAAGGTGCATACATTGGGATACGGAAGAGTAAAGCAATACAAAATTTCTTGCAAAATTTCAAGCAAACCAGCAATCTGCTATCTTCCAGCAGGCACTGGTATATCAAATGTGTGTTGTATCTTTGAAGAAGCCATAGTGTTTGTTATTTGTTATTTTTTAATTTGCTTTGCTTACAGGTTGCTGATGTGTTGTTGAGTCCTATACATAGTCCTAAAGTAGAATTAACATTGGTGATGCTTGTCATACCATTCATAGTCAATGTAAGTAAACCTCTTAGGTTGTTTATAAGTCACTTATGACTGTAATATGAAGAATTGGTGACATGTTCTTGTGCTAATGAGATTAGCAAAATTTTTTCTTATGTTTCAATAAATATGGAGTAAAAGTCGTATTACCCTAATCAAACTTTTGACTAATGATTTATAAGGAGAATTCAGATGCCGCTTAACACACACACAAAACCCCATCAGATTTCAGCTTTATCCGAAGGGAATAAATATTATTTAGAATCTGATTTAGTACCCAAAGACATGCTCCGATCATGCTTGAAGTTATGCATAAGTTACAAATACATGTAGCTTTATGAATCATTCCTTGTTTCTACCAGAGAGTGCAGTTATGATGTCAAGCTAAACAAAATTTAATGTTCTCTACTGGGCTAATTATAGAATGAATGAAAAAATAAATAAATTAGAAATGAATCTTAATGAGGATTAGGGTGATAAATTTGGCCTTAGTATTTGCTACAAGCCTCAAGGTGTCCCCAGCTGCCAAGGAGGAAAGGGAGAGTAAAGTGGCTCATTCTGTGAGTTAAAAAATGGTCTGTTTTCATTTCTTTAAAATATTACCATTATCCCACAGAAGATCAATTCAAAGCTTCCCTCATAATTACCTTGATTTTTTTCATGAAATTTTTAAATATATGTGACAACTTACATGATGAAGGATTGTAGGATTGACAAGACAATGTTTAATGATGATTATTTGTTTTCTTCACAGACGATAATGTTCTGGGTGGTAGATAACTTCTTAATGGGAAAGAGGTCAAAGTTGAAAGGTTACGGCAAGGAGGGTCATGGTTCAAATGGGAAAGACAGAAGGCCAAGAGTGCATTACTACCGGAGTGTGCCAGCAAAGTCATCAGATGGATCCGAGTCAGAGGTACTTGTGTCATGTGACGATGATGACACAAGGTCGTCAAACGGATCATTATTAGTCAGAGATTCAGAAGAAGAGAGATCGAGTATGAAGAGAATAAAAGAAAATTATTTATAGGGATTTAGGATACTGACTTCAATGATTTTTTATATATTGCATTGCATTACTCAGAAAAGTGTTAAGAAAACATGTAAAATGTCATTAATAATAATAGGCATTTATATAGCGCCATTTAACTAGAATTCTATTTTGAGGCGCGTTTTTTCCTGCGTGACAAGCAAATATCCAAAAAGTGCTGGATATGCAAAAAAGGAGTATGCTTTTTCTATTTTGTACTATGAAGATAAGCAACTGAGTATTACAAAACTGCTAAGAGTACTAGCAGGAAGTTGGTACTAGTATATGACTTATTAATAATGGTAATCCTGATATTTAAGAGGTAAATGTATTTAGGATCAGTAGCAAAGGGTAGTCTGTATCATTGGATATCATGTTACTTAATACATTGGCAATGTTTTCTCACTCTCCTCAGCATCTGGCTCTTTGGGATTAAGAGATTTATTGTCCCAGCAGACAGTAGCTTTATTTAAGAAAACAAGATGTCCAAAATTTGATTCATATACATATGAAATCATTTGTATTCTGATCTTGGCTATTACATAAATATCACTATCTTGGTAACTTTGCCATCCACGGAATCCTAGCTTGGTTATGATTGGCTGGCAAAGATAGTTACTTTGATAGTTAAGGGACTTATTACACCAGAACGTGGCTGTCACATCTGAACGTTTCAGCCAGCTTATTATGCTGGCATATCTCACAAATCTAAGTCAGCAAAATGTTATTCATAGTGTGAACTACATACATGGTATGAATAATTGTACATAGCATTTCGGGTTATATAACTTTCAACCTTTTTAAAAACACATTAAAAAGTTTCTCCACAGCTCTTGCATAGTTTTCTGTGCACAGCCGGTGACTAAAGGCATGATGTGACGTCACACGAACTGGCCCATTTAGGATGCAGAGATTTCGCGTTCATGGAAGAGGCTATTTGGGAGCATTTCAATTGAGGATTTTAAAAAGCCAGAAGATTTTAGTGATTTAATATGTTAATGAACATGTTATCAAGGATGCAGGCTTTGCTTAGATACCAAAGTTATGGATATTTATTTCCTTTTTATGTCAACTTGAAGCATCCATAAAGATCCATTTTTAGTTTTGATCTTCTGCTTCTGTGTAACAACCAGTGCCAGCCACACAGAAACGTTGTTAGCCTAACAGAAAGCTAACAGTAAGCCCAGTCACATCTTTCGGATTGTGAAGTGAAAACATTTGTTCCAATGTGTTAGTAATTCATTGTTGTAAGCATCGCTGCCATATAACCGGTTGTAACAGGGCCTTTGTTAGTGTATTGCTAGCGCAAACAATGTTTCTGTGCAGTCAGTCCTGATTTTTGGTGTAGACTTTCCCATTTCATATCTATGGGAGTTAGCAATTAATGGGCAGCCTGGTTTGTAAACATACTTCAAATATTTTCAAATGTGTGGCGATAACCACTCCCCTTTTATTGAAAGCTATAGAGTATAGCACTCATAAGACATCTGTGTATTTATATATGAAATTGGCTCTCAATTTTTGAGTAGTAATTAGCCTGTTTTGTTTGCTTGCCAAATATGGATGTTTGATGTTTGGAATTTGGTGCTGCAGTATACATCTCCAAGCACAATTATAAATATAATTGATATTTTGCCAATTTGTGTGAAGCAATACATGTTTTGTTGGTGATCATTCTGTATATGGAGCAAGCTAAAAATATAGAATTTAATTAAGATGTAGCTTATAGGGGGGGGGGGGGGGGGAGATAAAATGACCTCTCCTGTCCACAAGTCAATGAATTATACTGTGTGTATTTAATGAGTAGATTGTATTGTATCAGTGTATGAATGGAGAGGGGATACAATATTTAATTGCAGTACTAGCAATATTGTATTTTCTTTTTCAATGTTTTGTGCAATGGTGCACTGAAAATTTTAATGCTTCAGCATCAGCAAATGATGACATTCTATCAATCCATGCTTTCATATTTCTTGTTTATATATTATGTGCCATTTAACTCATTTTATCTTTCAATATATAGATATTAGGATGATTTTATTTATTGAATATACGTATTCCTTGATGGTCGGGATATTTTTGTAAAATGCCTTTCATATTCATTTGTATATATACCTTGGAATTTATACTAAAAGTGCTTTAATAAAAAAAAATTACTCCTACAAGAAATGAAAAACATCTCAAACAATTAAGAATAAAATAAGAGTTGTATATTTGACACTTTTTTTCTCTCTTCATATCAGTGATGTTTTATCAAAGTGATCTCTAAGTAATGAAATTAATTGATGATCTCACTATAAAAAGTAAAGCTATGTAATGCCATTTCTTACTTTTCATAGATTTCTTTAGTAATTTGATGGCATTAATTCCGTACATTGCGAATGAGAATCTTATTTTCCTCATACAGTTCCATATTTATACACACATTTACTTATGTGTACCGGGGTATGTACATGTATATACGTATACCTTCATAATTCACAAATTTACTATTTGTTTGTTTACTATATGAATCTAGATTATTTTATTCTGGGGAGCATTTTATGAAACAAACTGATTGATTTTCTCTGATAATTGTTATAAGCTTCTGCAAACCTTCCATCTGATTGGCAAAGTACAAATTGGTTAGTGAAAATAATTGACAATTTCAGATTACTCCCAGTATTTCTCTTTGTCTGCACTCCTGAAATATAATGACAGACAGTATGTTTTACTATTAATACATGGTGAAAAATGAATAAAGCTGGTCTATTTCAGAAATATGTTAACCATATAAATATCAAGAAATGGCATGACATAATGACAAACTCATTGTGGTGGACCATTATTTCAATGATATGTGTATAGTATATTATTAATTAAAGGATAATCCAACCCAAATGGAAAGATGATTTGATAGAAAAGAGCAAAGTCAGAGAAGCAGATACGTGAAATTTGAACAAAATCTGACAAAAAATAAGGAAGATACAAAGTTTAAAAGTGGTGTGAAGTTGTATTCTCTATACCAATGGAGATTTTGAATAGACTCTATGGGTGATATCACCATGAGGTAGGATAGGGTCAATTTCTCCATTTGTTACAATCCAAAACATTTAATGGAATCTCCTTTAAAATTTCTACTCAGAGTGATCTTTTTCTTTTATGTAGGCAGGCATATATAATTATGCTATCTATGTTTTAATCTTTGTGTTATCACCCTTAGTGTAAAGAGGCACGAAAGAAGACCACACATTTCTGGAAATGGGAGTTTCCCAGATAATTTCTTTTTGTTTTATCTACTAAAAAATTGACAATTCAAGATTTACAGTTACACAGTTTTTGTGATCTCATTTTCAAACACCCATCCCCTCCCCAACTTTCCTATTCCTTACCCGATTCCTTTTAAACTTCCTTTTAAGGTTTCATTCACCTTTGAAAAGTGTGTCTTGTCTGAGTTCTCTGACATACTAGTGACCTTTTTATTACCATTTTCTTTACCTATTTTTGTTGTTGTAATATGTATGCTATCCCAAATGTTCTGTATTATAACGTTTTGTACCAAAGAACATATTGTGATTCATGAATGATTTATATTTTTAACAAGTATGATACATTGAAGTGCAAGTTGAAGGCTGTAGATTTTATTTTAGGTACATATGGGGAATATTAGAACATTTGGATGATTCTCAGGGCAAACAAGAATTTGGGGTCTATTCTGCAGTAAATACAATTGGATGCCATTATAAGCAATGAATAAGTGTGATCTTAAATGGACTCTGTTATGGTAATATTGATAAAGATAATGATTATAATAAATGATGATAATAATGGTGGTGATAACAATGATAATAATGTTATTTGATGGGCACTGTATACATATGAAATTAAATCCTTAAAGTGCACATAGGTCGAGGGGGGGGGGGCAACAACCAACAATAAAAAGGCAAAAGGAAGATCAATTGATACAAATATTTGAAGAAATTTATTTTTTTTAAAATTTGGTTTTGGAAATTCCAACTAAATTAACAGAAATTAACTATTAAGAGTTTCTTGTCCAGGACCCTGTATGAGCGAAAGCTCCTTATCCCCAGTCCCCTAGACCCCCCTGTATGACATTTGGAGACAATAAAACAACTAGTATGTTGAGAACACAAGGGTCTCGGTGGCTTGTATACAAAACATTTTCTAAAGGAAATGTGATTTGAGAAGTAGACATTCTTTTCTCTGAAAAGTAGTATTCCTGATGTGTTGTATTTTATGAAGCCAACAGTATTCTAAAACATAAAACAGTACATAACCTGCAAAAAAGGAGAGAAAACTTAGCACCATTGCATTTAGGGAGCTGGTTACGTATGTGTTTCTGGTCTGAAAAAAAAATCGTAACAACATTCACAACTAGTATTGTTGCTTTACTAATAATTGGGTGGCTTTCTTAAGCCATTATCACATTTCACTTAATGGAATATTGATGATTAAGAATAATATACGAAAATAGAAACATTGGCCTTTTTAAAAGGTTATTTAAGGTTTTCTACACTCTAAATTCTCTCTTATTCTCATTCTCTTTAATACCATTTACCACCATAGCAACTATCAGTGATTAGTGCTTTTCAACAAATCAAAACCATTAATTTCACTAACATTGTCAGAGAATTGAAATTTTTAAGTGCCAACTAAGTTTCTAAAATGAATCCTTTAAAGTTTTGTTTCAGCATGATAATAATGGTCAAAAGCTTCATCTATTTTAATCTCAGGAATGGTCAATGTATTTAACCAATATTCTAGTTTACTCAGTCAGCTACATTTCTGCAACTCAATTTTAGTTCTTGCCTTATTAGTGAAATTTCTATTTGAATGTCTTTAAGTACGTAAATGATCATTTAAGATGGTTCACTAGGTTTGATCTTAATACTTGGCCTTCATAATTGTGTTTGGAAAATAATATTTCGTTACAAAATATATCCTATACTAATAATTCTAAAAAGGTGGTATATATATTTTGTTATGCTTTGATGATGGCAATGTGGAAAACCTTTTTTTTGGCAAAACTTTCACTTGCAGGAACAAGGTTAATTTATCAATTTTTTTTGTGGAGTGTGATTGTGTCATTGAAATGTGTTAATTATATTATATACTTTGTGGGTGTTTCATAAAGCCATTACGCATGACCTTAAGAACAACTGGAGCATGTTTTTATGTGCTAAGTCAGCTACATAGGGAAATATCATTAGCTCAAGATAGGGTCACCAGTCGTGCATGAAGTAATTCGTAACTTAAGAACAGCTGTATATTATCTACTAGATAAAAATGTATCTTTTTAACATGTCTGCAGTTTAATTTTAGGAATTATAAAGCAAATTGCAGGACTAATTGCTTGTATTCCCTCATACTCAATGTTTACAACAGTAATATGGTTAACATAAATTGATCCATCGGCACAAATGAGAAATGGCCCATTGTGTCCATGATAATCATACAATAATATACTGTGAGAAATATTGCTTTCTCAACAAGTTTTCAACCACTACTAGTCTTTATATAAAATTATTATCTTGTAACCTGATGATTAAGTCATTATTATGTTCATAGTATGGTTAAAACCAATAAAACATATTTTTGGAACAGAAAAGTTGTATTAGATTTTTCTTTCAGTTTTCCACTGGAGGTAGGAATTGAAGTAGGCCTGCTGTCCAGTTGAAAAGTATTTTCCAACACTCTATTGGCTTGATGGGAATTTGAAGTGGTTCATTGATAGCAGAATCTTTCCTAATGTTTTAATAAAGTCAGTCAATATTTCAAAGGTGAAATGATGAAAAGTCCAAGTCCCAGTCTTTTATAAAGTTATATGTAATTTTACATTGCCAGTCTCCAAAGAATTAGAAACCCAAATATAAAGTTTAAGAGCCATGAAAGTAATAGGAAAGTTTTTTTTTTTTAAAGTTTGAGGGGGACCAAAAGCTATATTCTTCCTACTTCCAAATGATCAAAGCTATTTACTATTTGGCCAGATTGTTTACATATTTAATTCAAATATTTTAAAGATCATTATACAATATTCCCAAAGCAAACATTACAACAAAAATCCTGCCAATAAACCTGATTTTGCGGCTAGTGAAAACCACGCTCTGTATTTCTCTTGCAGAAAAAACAGTATTTTATTATTTGTTTTTTTTTCTATTTTTTCATTTTAGGACCATTTAATATGTACATCATTTCAGTCAAACAGTTTACAAACACGTGTTCAGAAGCATTTTGGAAGTTGCTTGAAATGAAATTATTCCCCCCTCCCTTGTAGAATCAGATGCCAGTATCAACAAATCATGAGCTCTTATTTCTTTTACTTGTCACTGATTTCTTTTCTTTTAAAGGCATTGGTTAACATTGATTTGATTTTTCAAAAAATCTGAGCTGCAAGGTTCCATTTGTCACCTGTGTGTGTGACAGGTTGCAAAAAAATATGAAGCCCTCAAAAATTGTACCAGAAAATTAATATCTGGTTTTTCAAAAAGGTGAAAAACTGAAGTGACCAGAAACATATCCCAATTTTATTCCATACACGACATGTGTTACTATTAGACCCCCCAGGAGATAAATTAATTTTCAGTCACAGATATCTTGAAAATGAATGCTTGCACGGACTTATTATTTTTTTTCTCCTGGGCGTTTTTTTCTCCATATGGACTTCTATAAAGTACAACACACAATAAACATCAGGTTTAAAAAAAAAATACCTTTAAGACTGAAGAAGATCTCCTTTACTTCTTAAAAATTGTACTGGTGGAATAAACTATTATAAAAAAAAAGAGACAAGAGTAGAACATATCTTTCAGTTTCATATCCATGATTTAATAGTTTGGGTGAAATATGCATATCTTTTCTTTAATTCTTTCAAATCAAGAATATGTAATTTAAACACGTTATTGGAAAATTCTATATCCAAAATACTTAATAAAACGTGAATACAAATATGACAATATATTATGAAGAGCCACTGTCTCTCAAATTTATGATATTACTGTGATTACAGCAGGAACATGGATATTATTTTCTTCATTTTATTGTTTGAAAATCCCCCTCTCCATGTATATCTTATAGTACATAATTAATTTTTTTAAATGAATCATTCTAAACCAAAATGGATTATGATACTACATGTATCTAATATAATCAATGACAAAGTCCAATTCTCAAAGAATTAAGAGGAAACCTCATTCAGATATGTGTAGATCTGGTTCACGAGCCCATGAAAACTCAAGTCAGTATGGTTGTGACTTGTGAGTCTATAAGATAAATGACAGGGAAAAGTTGTTATCTTCTGTTGTCATTTTTTATTTTACACTGTATCAATTGGTAATAATGAAGTCATGGGCCTATGAGTCCCTATTTTTATACCAACATTCTGTATCTTAAAGGACAAGTCCAGCCCAACAAAAAGTTGATTTGAATAAAAAGAGAAAAATCAAACAAGCACAACACTGAAAATTTCATCAAAATTGGATGTAAAATAAGAAAGTTATGAAATTTTTAAATTTTGCTTAATTTCACAAAATAGTTTCATATGCACATCCCGGTCAGTATGCAAATGAGGGAACTGATGACATCACTCACTCATTATTTCTTTTGTATTTTATTATATGAAATATTCACATTTTTTCCTCATTGTCCTGTGAAACAAAGTTTTATTTTGCCTGGAACATGTGTAATTACCATTGTTTAACATTATATGGTTCAGTCAAGTTGGTCCTTATTGTCAAATCTGTAAAAATTGAAATATTGTATAATTCAAACAATAAAAAACAAAAGAAATAGTGAGGGACATCATTGATTTTCTCATTTGCATGTAACTAAATTGTGCATATAACTGTATTGTGAAAAATAAGCAAAATTTCTAAAATATCATAACTTTCTTATTTTACATCCGATTTGTCTGATTTTTCTCTATTGATTCAAATCAACATTTTTCTGAGGTGGACTTAACCTTAAAGGAGAAAACAAAACAATATGGTAAAATTCATCCCTGACTCTAAGGGCACTGATGATGATTTTGTTCCTGTGAAGTCTACAGTAAATTATACATATGGTACCATTGAGTCAGTACAAGTCAATCTTCCATTGTCTAAAGCAGAAAATTTATAACATCTTTACTTTTCAAAATGCATTATTTATCCCTGCTTCAATTCTTGAGTAGGATATGTATTTTGCTAAAAATATGGGATGAATAGAATCAACAAAAATAGTACTCCAGCAAATTTAGCAACCCAATTCATGTGGTATATTTAAAACTCAAAATCACACACAGGGCAAATGCCAAGTTAATATCTGAAATACATTTGAAATTAATAACGTCCAATCTTTTTATAATTCATATTTAAACAACATTCACTGATCAGAAAGATGACAAAGCATAGCTCAACTGACCATCCAATTCAAGGCAACATTTTCCAATTTGCCTGCAATACAAAATTGGTTTATGTATCTTTGAAGCTTGCTGGAAATGGCTTTAAGTAGATAATGGATTTATTGTATACTTAACAATAAATCATGACATGATCTGGTTCTTCAGGAAGATACATCCATGAGTGGGCTATATAAGCACACAGGTCTGTTCCAGGGTGACGTTTTCTACCTCTTCTTAAGCCATTGTGTAGGTTGCATCAAAATGACCAATGCTGAACTTTGAGAAAGTCAATAAATATCACTGAGAAATGTTCTGGAGATTTATCACCGGGTCACCTTTTCTGGAGGTAAAAGTCCTGCGGCTACCACTCTACTTTCCCTGGCAAGGTAATTGAATGTTGCACAAGCATGAGACTGTAGGGACAGAACAAAGGAAATGGTTTACAGTAAGACATTCTTCTAACAAACATCGCTATGAGATACATAAATGCCCATTACAAATGTAATCCACACAATAACCCTAATCCAGAAACTAATTGCTGATTTTTTAAATGAAGTCCCTGTATTAGGCCTATTATAGTTAAAATTAGAAACCTATTATATTCTGACAAACTAATGTAATAAATGTTTATGATGTTCCTTTGTGGTGCAGAGTGAGATGCACATACATTGAATCCTGTCTTTAAAGACCACTCAAGGTCTTTATGAACATATGTTTTTGTCGACAACAGGTATAATTATACAGGTGGTCGCCAAAGAAAAGGTATGTCAGTATTTCACAAAGAAAAATATTAAAGTTAATATATTTTCAATGAAATCCAGGTCAGGCGGTCACTGGTGTTTTATGCTTTTATCAATACTTTCCTATTGTAATGGTTATATTCATAGAATTTCTGACGGATTGCAAATGTATGTAGAGTATACATAATTTGGAACAGTATATTTGATAAAATAATTGTTCCACAGACATTTATTGAAATTGTCATCAACTCTTTTTTTTCATGGCTCTGTCGACTTATAAGCAGATGGTTTGAATGAACTCTAACATGAATTGCAGAAGAGGGTTTTCACCCACAATAACCAAATCCAATCCAGTTATTTCCAGAAAATTTTTGAAGTTGCTATCAGTGACTTGAGCTCAATCATTGATTTTTTTTCATACACAAAACAGCTTACAACTTGATACATCTTTATAAATTGAATAACACTTATTGTCTCCTCAGACAAGATGCCTGATTTTCAACAGCCTGTGACCCTGTCAACAAAAATGTGAGGAGTTTCCTCACCGTATCTTGAACTTCAAGTGCTATTCCTTTTAACCTCATGAATTTGTGTAATTCTGGAGTTAGCTTGTGATATGCTTCTCCTGTACCTATCACCAAGATTTCTATGGGGAAAAAGAGGAACAAAAATATTGACAAGTTTTCAAATACAAGGCCATCTGATGTCAATTTTAAAAACAAAATCAGAAATATTAGATTTACCTACAAAAATTTCAGTCTAACTGTATTGTATAATAGTGGTTATTGTAAAATTATATTTTTTTCAAAAAAAAAAAAAATTATGTTTCACTGGTCACTATCTCAAAACTACATAATTGTCCATAATAGAAATATTTGCTCAATTTTTCATTGACCTGTGCTTGTTGCATTCAAAAGTTACCTGAATTATACCAAGATGATGTTACCATGGCATTACAGTACCCAACACATTAAAAAATATCTCTGCAAGACCCCCCCCCCCTATTTACTGTCATGTCTTTACCACAGCAACACAGTACCTGCCAAGTCTTGTGTGTACTTGGCAAAAAGTGAAGAAGTAGTACGATTTGCAATAGACAGACCAACTACCAAACCATGATGTGCTTACTCCTATATGCCCCTAATCAAACTTCATTTGCAGGTTGGCAAGGTTATCAAAAGGGAAAAAAGAAAAGGGAAACAGAAAAGAAGAAATTATCTACTACAAAAAAGGACATAAAATAAACATGAGAAACAAAAATGTTTAAGAAATAGAAGAAAAAAAGACACATGCACTTACCAATACTAGGTTCTATCAGATGAAACAAAGACAAACTATCTTCATGAATATCATGCAATCCAGCAATCTAAAAGAAAAGAAAAAACATGGTGGAAGTTGAAATTAAATTTTATTTCTAAAGCTCTCTTTTCTATTAAAAATACAAGTGTATCTGATAGATTGCATTTTAGTCAAACAAAATCTTGTAATTACTGATACATAATAATATTTTTGTTGCTGTTGACATGCCCTGATTATCTTTCCCCTCTCTTTCAAAAACAAAGAAGAAAATTCAACCAAATTACACAAAACTTACATTCCATGACACCAAACTGCGGGGCAAGATGGCTACTGGCCCATAGACCTTATCTCCACTGATGGTAAAACCTTGGATGCTGTAGTTTGAGATAAAAGGAACATCTGAAGATTCTTTTGAGAGGAGACTGATGGTTGTTCTCGTGTAAATTTCATCGTCTGTAGGTTGGAGCTTGCCTGTGCATCTTGAAGCTGTACTCAGTAACCTGTACATACAGTAAAAACCAGGATGTTGACAAAGGGTCATCAATGTGTTTTCATGAATAAAGTACTATAGGTCACAACGGATGGAGACTGGTGATTTAAACATGTTTAAGTATATGTAATTGCAAAATCTTGGTACAAATCACGTCAAGTTTAAATTAACAGTTTCCAGAATCCAGAACTTTTTTTGTCCGTTTCGAAGGATAATTAAAAAAAAAAAGTTTTATTGAGTTTTATATGATTTTGTGTAACAAATCACAAATAACCAATACAAGTACTTAAAAAGAAATAAGAAAAAAAATAAAAGAGCAGCATACACATTATTAGTTTATATTAGAAATTAAAAAAAATAAGAAAAAAATAAAAGTACAGCATATCAACAAATAATAAGTGATTAAGTAGTAAAAGTAGTAAAAAGCAGTCACCTGGGGCCCGTTTCTCAACACATGGACAAGTTAGTCATATCTTTATCCACCAACCACGGAGTTAGTTCCAATCTTACTAAACCTGTTTCTCGAAAGGCTTCCTAACTAGAATACCTTGATATCGATACTATCGGTAAAAAGAGCAGACGAGACGTAGCCTTAGTCACAAAATAGCATAATTTTCAAAAAGAAAAATCATTACAAAATTGCAAATATTACGATGAATTGGGAAATAAATCTTTTCAAAATAATAGCACAGGTGAATTATGCATCATACATACTTAGACCATGAAGACTGGAGCATTCAATTGCAGAGAAAATTAGATTATGAATAATTCATTTCATGACTAAAAAATCACTTGTGGACGTTGAGATGGGTACCCCCGGGAGACCCAATTTTAATAGTTTACGAAAGTAAACCATAACGGTTTTCTTTGTAAAATGATGATAATTATACGGACTTTTACGATTCCAAACGTCATCAAAATATAGTTTAACAAAACATTTTTAATCATTGATACCGAAAGATACGATATTGGACAAATTATATGCATAAATTAGAGATAGAATTCATCCAACTGTTAATAGGGGTCTGAAAACAACAAATACGAGTTCAGTTATGGATGGCCTGACGTGGTAGAATCTTTATCGATTAAATCATTTTACTATTTCAAAATTAATGGTTTTGTGGCGTTTACCAACAGTTTTTATAGTTTCTTTGTATTACAATTATCATTGAATGCATTAACCCACTTGTTTTGTGATGTAATTTCAACCTATATGATTGATTACGTAAGTTTATAATTTTAAAATTTCTAGGCACTTTCGCATGTCATAGTCTACCCACGTGATGCCACTACGTCATTAAGAAAGAAGTTAAGACAGGTTCGGAGGTGTCATAAATATTTAGTGAGGTTGTTGTACCCGATCTTGGTAAAGAGGGCTTCGTGAAACGGTTAGCGGACAAGTAGCTCACTATCTCCGATTTAGTCAAGAAGTTAGACTTATGACGGTGTTGAGAAACGGGCCCTTGGTCTCTTCTAAGTACCAGTATTCCTCATCCCTTATAGTATAGTACAGGTAAAAATGTAAGAGAGGGATAAACATCAGCTGATTTAGCTATTATTAAAGATTAACGAAATTCCATCCTCAAAAGGCATATTAAGATATTCTTCAGTTACAAAATTAATAATGATAGAATATCTTACAACTTAAATCTCCATTTCCGAAAATGACTTGTAAGTTTATTATTTTTCTTGGCAATACGATATTCAATATCCTTGTTAGAGGTCAAATATGCTTTATAACATTTTTAAAGCAAAATAAACAAATAAGGGATTATCATTAATATATCCGAACATCTTTTTCAAATTTTGAAACATTTTGTAGATCAGGCTTTTTGGTTTCCTTACTAATAGCTTTCATAATTTCATCCCAAATGGGTTTTACAACAGGACATTCAATAAGAAGAACAATTAGGAGAGTCCTTCCTTTTAATTTTATACAAGAAACCTATTGCTTCATGAACTGGAAATAAAAAGGGCGCACACGTGTCATTATAGTGCACTTACAGTTTTTTACAAGAACTTTCTCCCAATTGACCCCATCCTTGTTATGGAGAACATTCCAAAAAGCTATACGTTTTTCTGGAACACATGGTTTAATTAGAATACTATATGCATATTGTCAAGAGTGTGGCTCTGATTTCATCAAGAATTTCATGTGGGGTTAAGTCAGAGGTACAATGTAACTAATCAATCAGCTAGAATATTTATCAAAAAATAGTATTTTCCTCCTGTCCTGAACATTTATACCAAAGTCTAGAATAATGTCTTCAAATAGTTAAATACCAGGGTGAGGATAATTTAGTAGATCACCATTATAAACTAGAGATGCTCGGCGGGTCGCGCAGCTGAGCACATGTATCCCCCGAACCCACCGCGTCATCCGTCATTGCGATATATAGAGCTCACACAGAAATTTGACAAATAAATACAATTATCATGGCGACAATGACCCTAGCATGCAGGTCCCCCAAGCCCATCTACCATCCAAGTTTGGTTGAAAAGTGACTTACGGTTGCGGAGTTAGGTGTCATAAGAAAGTCTTGCATGTAAACTTTAATGTTGACCTGAAAATGACCTTTGAACTTACCATGTGACCTCCGACTGCAACATAACATGCAGGTACCACAAATCCATCAACCATCCAAGTTTGGTTGAAAAGTGACTTACGGTTGCGGAGTTAGATGTCATAAGAGAGTCTTGCATGTAAACTATAATGTTGACCTGAAAATGACCTTACCATGTGACCTCCAACTGCAGCATAACATGCAGGTCCCCCAAGTCCATCTACCAACCAAGTTTGGTTGAAAAGTGACTTACGGTTGCGGAGTTAGGTGTCATAAGAGAGTCTTGCATGTAAACTATAATGTTGACCTGAAAATGACCTTACCATGTGACCTCCGACTGCAGCATAACATGCAGGTCCCCCAAGTCCATCTACCAACCAAGTTTGGTTGAAAAGTGACTTACGGTTGCGGAGTTAGGTGTCATAAGAGAGTCTTGCATGTAAACTATAATGTTGACCTGAAAATGACCTTACCATGTGACCTCCAACTGCAGCATAACATGCAGGTCCCCCAAGTCCATCTACCAACCAAGTTTGGTTGAAAAGTGACTTACGGTTGCGGAGTTAGGTGTCATAAGAGAGTCTTGCATGTAAACTATAATGTTGACCTGAAAATGACCTTACCATGTGACCTCCAACTGCAGCATAACATGCAGGTCCCCCAAGTCCATCTACCAACCAAGTTTGGTTGAAAAGTGACTTACGGTTGCGGAGTTAGGTGTCATAAGAGAGTCTTGCATGTAAACTATAATGTTGACCTGAAAATGACCTTACCATGTGACCTCCGACTGCAGCATAACATGCAGGTCCCCCAAGTCCATCTACCATCCAAGTTTGGTTGAAAAGTGACTTACGGTTGTGGAGTTATGTATCATAAGGTTTGTGACGGACGTTTGGATCCCTCAGTCTCGCCTTCACCTCTGGTGGGCTAGACAAACTCTTGTTACCATGGCAAAAATGTCTCCGCCCACACCAAAATCAATAGGCGGCTTTGCTTTACTATAATGGACCTTCATGCCACATAAAAAGATGATCGGAGAAGAAATGCAGCTGGTAGAGCGCTCACAAGGACATCTCTGCTATATTTCCACAAAAACTCTGGTTACCATGGCAATGATGTCTCCGCCCACACCAAAATCAATAGGCTTCTTCGCTATACCATACTCAACCTTCATGCCAAATTTGAAGATGATCGGAGAAGAAAAGCAGCTGATAGAGCGCTCACAAGAAAATCTCTGCGGCGGACGCGCGACGAGGCCAAATCCATAGTATCCTCCGAACTCTGTTCGGGGGATACAATAATACCTTTGTCTGGCCAATCCTGGTATGTGAAATTTTTTTACTTTGAACAAATGTTTCTAACTTTCTATAAACCAATTACACTGACAAGAACCAATTGAGGAAAAGTGTGTATCATATTCAGCTTTAGAGAATTTTTCCCTAAATATATACCATGTTCGGATAGACTCAGCCAATTGACTTGAGGTTAATTTATTCAGAATACTTTCCGGAGCACACATTTTCCATAAAATATCCTGTATAATACTAAAATCATCCAATATAAAAGTTTCAATAGATTTCCACATGCCTTTATAATCATCATCAAAAAGCATTTAACCCATTACATTTTTTTGTGCAAGAGAAAAAGTGTAGGGATCAACTATTCTTAAACCACACATAGAGAAATCGTTACACATGAGTAGTCTTTTGATGCTGTCATTGCCACCACTCCATATGAATTTAAACAACTTAGTATTCAGTTGTTTGAAAAAAACTTTGTGGTATTTTAACACATAAGACCGAAAAAATAAAGGAGATGCGGCAACAACAGGGTCTTAACGACACAGATCTTGCCTACCAGGGACAAGTTTTTTTGGAAGCCAGCGATTTTAAGTCTTTTCAATGGATTTGAGTTTGGTCTTATGATTGAGTTCATAAAGCTGACTTGTATTCAAAGAAAAATGGACTCTAAAAGTTTTGAAAGTAAAATTATTCCACTTTAAGGACGTTCCACAGTTATATTTGTGCGCATTATGATCTGCGCATAGTTTACACTCTGCGCGCTGACGTCACAATGGATGAACAGGTGATTAATTAGCTGGGGGTATGAGCTGATTTTTCTCATCTTCTGCACTTTAACTGCAGATCCGATGCGTTATTTCATGAAGCAAAAAAATTGAATTATTCCATGGACCATTCAAAAAAATATTCTCTACAATTTCAAAATACTTTACTCTGCAGTGCTGCCAAGAATCACGAATATTACCCCGAGTTTGAATAAATGGTAGAGTGGTTTTGATTTTTTCTTCACATAGATACTAAGCATTCGGCCCATTTTTGGTGTTTTAAAAAGCACATTTGCTCTAATAAAAATGCTGATAGTTTAAAAACAAGCACATGAACCCCTATTTTTTAATGTTTGTACCTCTTAGGTATACCTTCCTCTACAACTCTGCAAATTTTGGTGAAAATGACATGGATTTTGAATAAAGTGCAGCATTTATTGTACGTTTGTAGTTTGTTACTGAAATTTTACATTTTTTAGATTGGGATTTTGTTATCTTTTACGCCATTTTTAAGAACTGACAGTGCTGTTAAACTTAAAATTGCAAACAAATAGCACTATTAATAGATTCTCCATTCTAACGATACAATTATTAACTCTCTTGCGAAATTTGATGACTTTTTCATGTATTTTGACTGAGTAATGGAGGTTTAAACTCATTGTAGTAATCTTGGGCGGTCTAAAAATGCCAAATTCTTTTGAATGCGCAATTCTTAAGAACATCAAATTGGGTGAACTTTGAAGCTCTATAGCAAAAAATCAAGCACATGGACCTATGTTAATTTTTGCATATTTCGAATATTAAGGTTCTAAAGTATATATGTGCAAAGTTTGGTGAAAATGACATGGATTTCACTTTAACTGTGGAACGTCCTTAAACCATTATCAGAAAAAAGGAATAGAGAACCTTTCTTGGAGCCAATCCATATTGCTTCTGATTTGGATATATTGAGAATACAACCAGAGCAATTAGAAAAATTACTTACAGTCTCGAAAAAATATTTTAAAGAGGATTCTGAGCCATAAATAAAACATGTGGAATCATCTGCTAGCAAAGATATTTTTGGGAAATTGGACACCCTTGAAAAATTCCTCTTTCCATATTAATAGGTTTTGTCAAATTTCCATAATTATATACATAACTTTTTTGACTGGAATAAAACATCTTTATCCAATTAACAAACTTATTACTAAAATTAGAATGATGTAACACACTAATAAGAAATTTGTGAAAAACTCTATCAAAAGCTTTCTGAATATCTAGCAGAAGAATTGCAACAGGAATTTTCTTCAAGTCTGTATATTCAATAATATCTGTGATCAATCGAATATTGTCAGGGTGAATCAGGTTTGAAAGACATTTTTTCAAACGATTTGCTAAAGTTTTGGCTAAAATCTTATAGTCTACTGTTAGTAAAGAAATAGGTCTAAAAAATTTTAGATATAAGTTATCCTTGTCTTTTTTAGGTATCAGAGTAATAACCCCATTCCATTAAGAAGTAGACATTAGCCCATTTTGCAGAGAAAAATTAAATGATTTCAAAAGCATATCAGAAAGATCCTTCCAAAATACAATATAAAATTCCACAGGTAAGCCATCGTAGCCTGGTGATGAGTTATGACTCATTAAAGTAAGTGTCTCAAACAATTCTTGCTTTAATAGTACTGCAGTTTTCAAGAAACGCTTTGTCATTTGTCAACTTTATTTAATCGAGAAGTTTCAATAGAACTTTAAAAAATGATTCAAATTGTCCAAATTACATGTATCATCATTACAACACCTCTTATATAGGGCTTGATAAAAAAAGTGAATTTTTTTCCAATATGATTTGCTGATTTACGATGGTGTCATTACTATCATCCTCTAATCTACAAATATTCTTCTTCTCTCCAACCCTTTTTTTCTAAGTTACAGAAGTATCTGGAACTCTTTTCGCCTTCTTCAGTCCATTGAATTCGAGAGCGAATAATCAAACCTTGGGTTTCATCATTTAAGATGTCATTTAATGACTTTTAATAACAGTTCCCTTTCCTCAAGAAGTGTCAAGATTATTATCTGTATCAGTACTTAATTTATTATCTAAATTTTGAATATCTTTTAATAGCTGTTTCTTTACATTTTTTTTCTTTCTTGTTGCGTGTACAATAATCTATACAAGTACCAGTAATTGTGCACTTAAGAGTCCCATAAAATATTAGGGTTACATTCACTTTCTGAATGAGTTTGATGCGCAAGATTTGCAATGGACCGACCACACACTGATTCCTATATACCCCCTTCAAACTTTGTTTGGCGGAGGTATAATGCACTTTTCAATTATATTCCTGGCCCTGGGGGTCCCGGGACATAGCCGGGAATGTATAAGACTGTCCCTGGCCCACAATTTGAAACAAAATTTTGACAAACTTTACAAAATGGTCCCTTTTTTTTATACGCACTGTAGTTGCCGGTTCGACATATGATAGTTCTTATTTTATCCAAAAGATATTGAAATTTACCGTCATTTTGATATTAATTTTCTTAAACCCGGGCAATTGAATTTGAGAAATGCTTGCCCACACATCATTTCTAGTTGCCTCAGGCAAGCAGGTTTGTTGCACCCTGAGGACAAATTCTAAAGAATAGATCAATTAATGCAAGATAAATAAACGAATGAATGAATGGATAAACGAGGAAATATCTAAACATGAATAAATAATTTCATAAGTAAACACCTACAAAAGGCTACATGCAAGATTTATATCTAGATCTGAACTGGGTTCCAAAAGAATGATTTATATGTGTGAGGAACTCGATGCTGGCTCTAAATCACCAATTTTGAGGCTAACTGAAGGATGGATATGGTCTTATGGAGTGAAATCAGGATGGAAAGTAAGAAATTAAGCTTCTGATTTCTGGAATGGAACTAGACCAAAAGCTTCGGTCTCTGTTATGTTGGTTGTTCCGCTGAACTCCGTTGGCTCCACTCACCAAATACAGAGACCGAAGTTCTAGCTCAATCTGTACAGGGGACTCATGACAATGGCCATATGTTTATGTATTTAGTTTGGATAAAACAGGGAAGTGAAGTTGCGCGACAGCCGAAGTAAGTCACTGTTTTTTCCCCTTTTAAGTTTATTTTCCCCGTTTGGTGCATTTCAGGCCAAAACGGAATAATAATCTTGACTTTATTTTGGTACAGTTCTTTTTATATATTTTTATGAAATAAAGGCAAAAATCGATGAGCCCCGTCGGGGGGATTTTGCATTGTTAATCCCCTAATGGTGGCTGCACGATAGCGAGCCATCTGTGTATGAGGAGAAATAAAAAATAATAAAAATGTTAAAAAACTCCTCGAAACAGACGGCTGACAGCTGTCTAGAATGGAACCTGCACAAACATCAAGTTAAGACTTTTTGTAACGAGTCACAGACACAGGAATCAGGATGATTTTATAAATAAGACTGAGGATGAAAAAAATGTATTTGCAAATAAATATACCAATAAATGATTTAAAAAGACAACAAAAGACATCAGCAACATCAGCGCCTCAATCAAGCACACATGTCTTCCTTCAGTTAGGTGGCCACGCCAATTATATTATCGCGGTATGCAATTTCTGATCTACGCAAGTGAGCGGGTGATATCATCTTTCTGTGATAAATGTGTTCGAATTGTACATGGGCTAACTAACGTCATGGTCAATGAACAAAAATGTGGAAATAAATGTATTTACTCTTTCCTCCCGCTCCCGACTTTTCTACCAGCAAACAAGCAAATGATGGGGCCCAATATCAAACTTCAATACGAAATTGCAAATCACCTTTTGCCAGACGACAAGCTGGAAAGAAACTTCCAGTGGAAGAGCGCAGTCTTTTCGAGACTTCTGAACCCAGAGACAAAACTAGATGCCATGTTTAATGTTTAGCTGTCGAGTATACACCACAATACTATACCCATACTCGGAGATTGTTATGCAACGTCGATCAGGCGCGCGCGCGGGCCGCGCATAGGTGTGCTGCTCTGCGTTCTCATGTCAATTACCGGTATTCATTTTCTTTCTTTCTTTCATGTGCCTTGAAAATGTATCCACTAACAAAGTTAGATAAACAAGTCGCCGATGATTTTTTTCTTTGTTCTCCTGATCACTTCATAATCTTAATTTGTAAATATTAGTCAATTAAGTTGTTTATGCGATGCATAGTTTGTATGTTGATGATTTATTAATAAAAACATGACATGTTTATGTCGTAAAATATGAAAGTCATATTTAAGAGGTAAACAATCAAGTGGAATGACTATCTGCTGTCTCACCTGCATCACGCGATATAGTAGCAGTGCTGACTTTGAAAACTAATATAATTATTCACAAAAAACACCATTCATATATAATGATACAATACTATATACGATCATTGACATTTGAACTTGATCATGTGACCTAAAACTTGTCAGTGCACTTGATTACCCCTATATCCACATTTTATACATTATATGACAGCAAATATAGTAAGTTACCTCTAAAATAGCCAAAGTTCAATGACCTTAAATGACCTTTGACTTTGCGGTCATGTGACCTGAAACTCGCACAAGATGTTCAGTGATACATGGTTATACTCTTATATCCACGTTTTGAACTAGACCAACAGGCCTACACTTACAGAGAATTCAACAAATACGTCCAACATGGCCAAAGTTCATTGACCTTAAATGACCTTTGACCTTGGTCATGTGACCTGAAACTCGGACGGGATGTTCAAAGATACCTGATTACTCTCATGGCCAAGTTTCATGAATCAGATCCATATAAACTTTATTATGATGGTAATTCAACAGATACTAGCCAAAATTCATTGACCTTTGACGTTGGTCATGTGACCTGAAATTCGCACAGGATGTTCAGTGATACTTGATTACTCTTATGTCCAAGTTTTATGAACTAGACCAATAAACTTTCAAAGTTATGATGGTAATTCAACAAATTCCCCCATTATGGCCAAAGTTCATTGACCCTAAATGACCTTTGACCTTAATCATGTGACCTGAAACTTGCACATGGATGTTCAGTGATACTTGATTATATACTATTATGTCCAAGTTTCATGAATCAGATCCATAAACTTTCAAAGTTACGGATGGAAATTCAACAGATAGGCCTATATATAGGCCTACCCCCAATTTGGCCAAAGTTCATTGACCCTTAATGACCTTTGACCTTGGTCATGTGACGTGACACTCAATGATCAGGATCGATGTTCAGTAATACTTGATTAACTTATGTCCAAGTTTCATGAACTATAGGTCCATATATTTTCTAAGTTATCATGACGTTTAAAAAAATTAACCTTAGGTTAAGATTATGATGACATTTCAAAAACTTAACCTTAGTTTAAGATTTTGATGTTGATTCCCCCAACATGGTCTAAGTTCATTGACCCTAAATTACCTTTGACCTTAGTCATGTGACCTGAAACTCAGGCAAAATGTTCAGTAATACTTGATTAACCTTATGGCCAAGTTTCATGAACTAGGTCCATATACTTTCTAAGTTATGCTGTCATTTCAAAAACTAAAAATTATAGATTAAGATTTGGTGTTGACGCCGCCGCCTAAAGCGGCGCCTATAGTCTCACTCTGCTATGCAGGTGCCCGGTGCATGCAGGTGAGACAAAAATTGGGCGAGGCCTAGCTATATGACGTCAATTTAAAAAAAAATGCCCAAGTGGCACCCGTCGGATTCTTGAATTAGACACCATACACTACAACTTTCAGCAAAAAATTGTATATATACCGTACCCATAGAGATATATCTCTATGACCATACCCAACTTGACGGTTTTGCAATAATTTTGATCATATCTACCCGACTGTAATCTGGGCATTCTAGAAAGTACATTTTTTTCATAATGAAAACTAATATAATGCGAGCGCGAAGCACGAGCTGAAAATATTTGATATTCTGATCTGAAAAAGGGTTAATTTAAGCACTATTTCAAGCACTGTATAGGGAAATTCTGAAGGGGGAGTGTTCATACAAAACGTTCATTTTTATTAAATTTCTGTCATTTATCATACCTATCAGATTTCCAGGGGGTGCTGTCTATGGAAAATAACACACGTTTTGTATGACAATAAATTCCCGTTGTAATCGGCTTTCCATACTCGAGCTTCTCTCGATCTCGCGCGCTACCTCGAATTTTTCTCCAACTATCCACCGCGCCAGCGCCAGGTAAGGGGGGTTTTTCTCCGGCACACGCCGGGCCGGCCGGGGACGCAGGCTGGCAGCTAGCCCGCACCGTGCACCGTGTCCGTGACTGCATGCGCAAGTGCCACAACCAAGACACTTCTCTCTAGTCTCGATCTCCACTAGCATCTCAACTGTTCTATTCAATCAAAGTACTCTGACTCTGACCTGAAACCACCAAGGCGCAAGTCTTCATGAAACCATCTCTAACAGTACCGGTACGGTACCGTAATTAGTTTGTGCTGATCTTACACTTGGCCTTACTTTTCGCTCATTGAATTTGTAAGTTTTCTTCTATTTTTTTAACAGCAACTTTGTCTTGACTTTGCTTTGGCCTTTGGCTTGGGCCTGGCTTTGGACTGGCCGGGAAATCGGGCGCCCCTACGACTTTACGTTAATGATTTCAGTGCATGGGTGAGTGGACAATGAAATGTTTACTTAGTTTTAATGGATATGAGGTTCCGATGTTCAGGATGTTCGGATACTTAAAAATAAATTAAATTATAAATAAAGCCAAGGCGCAATTCGTTTGCCCTTGCTTGTCTGACTTTAACCCAGAGAGCTCCCGCCCGCACAGCGGGCAGGAGCCCAGAAGCTTACCGTGTATTTTACCATTGTCACCGGACTAGGGTGATTTATGGTCTAAATATTTCTCCAAATGAATTGTGAAAACAGAAAGTATACAATTACCATGATTATATGGATGAAGGTCTAACGAGTGGCAGATTCCTGACATCTGGGCACAGTCTGGAACCTCAAAAAAACGAAAAGTTCTCTCCTTCTACCCCGTCTCGATCGGCCATTTTTGTTAAAAATCGTAACAAAATGGCCGATCGAGACTGGGTAGAAGGAGAGAACTTTTCGTTTTTTTGAGGTTCCAGACTGTGCCCAGATGTCAGGAATCTGCCACTCGTTAGACCTTCATCCATATAATCGTGGTAATTGTATACTTTCCGTTTTCACAATTCATTTGGAGAAATATTTAGACCATAAATCACCCTAGTCCGGTGACAATGGTAAAATACACGGTAAGCTTCTGGGCTCCCGCCCGCTACGCGGGCGGGAGCTCTCTGGGTTAGTCTGACTTAAGACGATATCTAGAAAATTGGTGGCCCCGGCCCGGGGCCTGTCTCGCCCTCGGGTAGGAAAGAAATTAATTAGATGTAAACATCCCTAACAACCTCGGGCCACCTTGAGAGGTAGGTCTAGTCACGGCCAGGCCCGGCCCTGGGCCTGCCCTGGTCCACCGATTTGTAGATGGTAAACACAAATCTACCTCGAACCTGTCTCAGTCCATTTGCCAGCTGTCGCAAATTACGTCAAAGCGCAAAAATTTCCAGGTTCAAAAGAGAGGAAAAGTGTGACAAGCAAGAAGAAGAAAAAAAAAGAAATTAAAGAGAAAGCAGGAGGGGGAGAAGAAAAGGAAGAAGAAGAGAAATAAGGAAGAGAAGAAGAAGATGAAGAAGGACACAAAGAAGAAAAAAGGAGAAAGAGAGGAAAAAAGAAGAGAAAGGAGAAGAGGAAGAAGGGCAGAAGAAGAATTAGAAAAAAGATAGTAACAAGAGGAGAAAGAAGAAGAAAAAAGAACAAGGGAAGAAGGAGAATAAGAGGGGGAAGGAGAAGAAGAGGATAAAAGAAGAAGAGAAAGGAGAAGAAGAAGAATAAAGATAGGAGGAAGAAGAATAAAAGAAGAAGGGAAGAAAAAGTAGAAGGGGAAACAAGATGAGAAAGAAGAAGAGAAAAAGAAGAAGAGGAAGAAGGAGAATAAGAGGGGGAAGGAGAAGAAGAGGATAAAAGAAGAAGAGAAAGGAGAAGAAGAATAAAGATAGGAGGAAGAAGAATAAAAGAAGAAGGGAAGAAAAAGTAGAAGAGGAAACAAGAAGAGAAAGAAGAAGATGAAAAAGAAGGAGAAGAAGAAAGAAGAGGAAGGAGAATAAGAGGGGGAAGGAGAAGAAGGGAAAAAGAGAAGAGGAAGGAGAAGTCTTAAAAACAAAACCCTTGACAAGCATTCGTATCTGCGCGATTCTAATAAAAGATACGCAACGAGCACGAACTTTATGAATTTAGGGCATTTCATGTGACGGCCTCAAAATGCAGCCTTTCTCATCAAAATCCCCGAATCGTGTGCAAAGTGAATGCGTGCGCAGACATGGGGTATCATTTTTTTTCAATCTGAAAATGACTGCCCAAGGTTTTTTCAAGAAAATCCTATATTTTCTTTCATTTTTTAATGAGAAATTTGGTACATTTACTCTTAATAATGTAAGGAACATTATTAATTGAAAGATTTTGTGAAAT
Organism: Lytechinus pictus; assembly: GCF_037042905.1. Taxonomy (NCBI): domain Eukaryota; kingdom Metazoa; phylum Echinodermata; class Echinoidea; order Temnopleuroida; family Toxopneustidae; genus Lytechinus; species Lytechinus pictus. Next base: position 43,388,904 of record NC_087247.1, on the reverse strand, counting down.
AAGAAGAAATTCATGTTAAATCTTAACTCAAATTGTTAGGTGCGCAGACTTGGGGCCCACCATCATACATGTATGGCAAGTTCCCCCAAGTCTGCGCACACGCGTATCTGCGCGATTCTAGTAAAAGAAGATACGCAACGAACACAAACTTTACACATGCAATACATAGAAAGATATTCATTAAAGAATCCAACTCAAAATGGTGGAAAAATAATGAATTTGGGGCATTCCATGTGACGGCCTTGAAATGCAGCCTTTCCCATCAAAATCCTCATATTGTGTGCAAAGTGAATTGGTGCGCAGATATGGGTACCATTTTCTTTTTCAATCTGAAAATGAGTGCCCAAGGTCTTTTCCAAGAAAATCCAAGATTTCTTCCAAATTTTTATGAGATATTTTGTACACTTACTCATAATAATATAAGAAACATCTGAAAGATTTTGTGTAATAAAAAATAATTATGGTAAATCTTAACTCAAATTGTTAGGTTCGCAGACTTGGGTACCACCATCATACAGTGATAGTTAAACAGCCCAGCATTCCTCTTTTAGCATGTGTATACACATTTGAGTTACAATTACATCAGAGAAGCAAATCAACAAACAAACAACTAATGGAGTGATGAGAAAGTTTGCAATTAAAGGACAAGTCCACCCCAACAAAAAGTTGATTTGAATAAAAAGAGAAAAATCCAACAAGCATAACACTGACAATTTCATAAAAATCGGATGTAAAATAAGAAAGTTATGACATTTTAAAGTTTCGCTTAAAGGGGAATCCAGCCTTGGCCGTAAAATGGTGTGTTGGGAAGGAGAAAAATAAATTAAACTAAATGGTGAAAGTTTGAAAGAAATCGGACAAGCGATAAGAAAGTTATAGCTGCTTTAAAATTAAGATCACTAATAGTATGTAGATTTCAAATTGGCAACTGGGTAAGTAAATTATGACAAGGGGCGAGGACAACTTTCCCATTGGCCATGTACTTTATTATCAGGGATTTGTGGTTTTCTCCTAAGTACCCATTCCCCTGGGGCAGTAATCTAAATATAACCCAGGTAGAATATTGTTTAATGTCCTCATGAAAGGAAATATAATTTGAAATAAAACTTTTGGGAAAAATGACATTTTAGCCATAATATGTATTGGAGTACATGGAAGAGTAGTCCTTGCCTGACATCACTATGACATCCCATATGCGGCCAATTTGAAGTCTCCATGAGTATAGTGATTACCAATATTTACAACTTTTAAAAATTCATAACTTTTTTGTTGTTTGTCCAATATTGTTCAAACTTTCACCTATCAATTTGTCTGATTTTTCTTTTTCTTATGAAAACAAGTTTTTATTTGGGTTGGATTCCCCTTTAATTTCACAAAACAGTTATATGCACATCCTGTTCGGTATGCAAACGAGGAGACTGATGACGTCATCCACTCACTATTTCTTTTGTATTTTATTATATGAAATATTCAAATTTTCCCCTCATTGTCAAGTGAAACAACGATTAATTCCTCCCTGAACATGTGGAATCAGCATTGTTTAATACTATATGGTTAAGTCAAGTTGGTCCTTGTCAAATCTGTAAAAAATGAAATATTGTATAATTCAAACAATAAAAAACAAAAGAAATAGTGAGTGATGGACATCAACTAAATCATCTGCATGTCACTGAGTTCTGCATATCACTGTTTTGTGAAAAATAAGGGAAACTTGAAAATGCCATAACTTTCTTATTCTTCATCCGATTTTGACGAAATTTTCAGCGTTCTGTTAGTTTGATTTTTCTCTATTTATTCAAATCAACATTTTTATGGGGTGGACTTGGCCTTTAACTTTGTATATGATTTGATTCCATGAAGATGAGATGAAAATATCAAATTAATCTCTTACAAAAATTTCATGACTGACTTGCAGGTAAAATTCAAATCGCGTACGTTGCGTCGCAGGCGGGCGCGACCGGATGTACGTCGGCTTTACCTTTATACATTGGGGTTTAGTACCGCCCACCTCCATAACCTCGCTCAAATCGGACCCTAAACGTAGTTTTAGAGCAAAAAGTACATCCTTTATATACCATTTCAGTGCCTTTATACCCTCGCAAATTGGACCGTAAACACGTAGCTTTCCTCGCGAAATATATACCCTTTCAGTATTTTAGTGTTTATGACACCCTTATTTCATTACATACGTAACGTGCCCAATCTTGAAAAAGATACCCTTTTTACGTGTTTCTTTGGTTGTGGATGGTATCCACTCGTCAATGGAAGTGCCCCCCCCCCCCCCGGCTAACAGCGCCTTGAGTTCTAGAAGTTGTGCCAAAACCAAAGATCACAAAAACCTAATCTAGACTAAAGCCGGGGGGGGGGGGGCACTCAGGTTATAATGCATGGTGGGTATGTGCCGCGGAGAGGACCTTCATTTTTAGCTCATCTGGTTCGATTTCAATTCTGTTTGCTTTTTATGATAGCACTAGGTGGGGGATTCAAAACTTCTACACATAATTTTGAAACTCATTAAATATGCTTATTTATGCGCATTTTTCAAAATTGAAAAAAAATGCTTTATTTATTGACCAATTTTGATTTTTTTTCTTCCATCTGGTAGAGCTTCATAAGGTTCACCAAACTTCTACACAGAATTCTGAAATTTTGTCTAGAACAATTTTTATGCTAATTTATGCATATTTTTAAACATTGACATAAAATGCTTCTTTTTCTTTATTTGTTGACCGATTTTGATTTTTTTTCTTCCATCTGTTAGAGCTTTGTGAGGTTCACCAAACTTGTACACGGAATTTTGAAATTTTGTGTAGAAAATTATGATAATTCATGCGAAATTCATAAATGCCTCATCTTCTTTATTTGTTGACCGAATTTCAAAATGCTCCTTCTTCGTAATTCAAATTCTGATTTCAAATCTGTTTGCTTTATATGATAGCATTAGGCAGGGGATTCAAAACTTCTACACCTAATTTTGAAACTCATTAAATATGCTAATTCATGCACATTTTTTCAAAATTCTTAAAAATGCTTCTTTATTTGTTGACCGATTTTGATTTTTTTTCTTCCATCTGGTAGAGCTTCATGAGTTTTACCAAAATTCTACATAGAGTTTTGAAATTTTGAGTAGAAAATTATTTATGCTAATTTATGCAAAATTTATTCATAAATCACAAAAAATGCTTTTTCTCCTTCATTTGTTGATCAATTTCAATTTTGATTCCTTTATATGAAAGTTCATGGTAGGGATACAAAATTTCAACACAGAATTTTGAAACTCATTAAATATGCTAATTTATGCATATATTTGAAATCAAACTCACAAAAATACTTATTTGTTGACTGATTTTGATTGTTTTTTGTTCCATTTGAGAGCTACATGAGGTTCACCAAGGTTCTACACAGAATTTAGAAATTTTGACCAGAAAATTATTTATGCTAATTTATACAAAATTTATTCAGAAATCACAAAAATGCTTGAACATTCTAGGTCATTTCTTCATCTTCATTTCTTCAACTGGGCTGAAATTAAATATTGTGTTAAATTCTGTTGCGAGATGCGGGATGAGCTCCACATCATTGATGTGCTAGTTACACTCAAATTTCCTTTCCAAGCAGAGCTTCACCATTCTAAGAGGATTTTCTCGAAGAAGAGGTAACAAAAACACCCCCAAAATTAAGGGGAAAAAAGAAGTCATGCACCCACCTCAATTCTATTGATGTTTGTCTAATAAGTTTGAGACTCCTAGATGGTTGCAGTAGCTAGGCCCTGAAAAAAAAAAATTCACCGGCATCTGTTCTCTCCCTTTAAAAAATGCACACAAAAGGCCAACCAATACCGAGGGTGCATGTGCAAATTCTTACGCAAGTTAGCGATCAAAAGATCAGCCCTCTGCAGCTTATCCATTTGTTTGCATGATTTTTAGTCATAACTTCTGTCCATACCAAGATTCGTAATTTTGATATGGACAGAAGTTAGTGGGCGGCGCTCATCTGGGTTATATATTTGGTTGTTGCGAAGAAAGTATTTGGGCTGAAGTTGACCTTCAAAATAATGATAGACTTCCGATAGGAGTTGTTTATAGAAGTAGTAGCGATGGACTGGATAATGATCAGAAGTTATTTGATATGTTTAGATCACTATCTACTTTATCATATTCACATATCTTATTGATGGGCGATTTCAATATGCCTGGTATAAACTGGAAATGATTTTCAGGGCATAACCACCTCAAAGAATCCTTCTTGGATGCTGTCATGGACAGCTTTTTTCATTAAAATATTTGCTTGGTATTCTGAGCCAATTTTATCTTTAAAGTACCATATTTTAGTTTATCTCATAACTGAGATGACATTTTATCTCTTAGATGAAATTTGAAATTTGTTCTGCAATAAAATTTATCCTGTGTATCTAAAAATGATACGTGACAGAGTAGTGCCTGCGTGGATATGTCCATTGGGTATAACTACTGCCATGCAAATGATGTGCTTGCGCCCATGTCACTTTGCGGAAAAAATGAAATAACCTTAAAATAGGATGGGAGCTATTTTATCCCCGCAACGTTCATTTAAGCAATTTATTTCTTAGATCTAAATGTTGAAATAAATGTGAATAAAAATTATATAGTTATTTAGAGTAATACCTCAGACTTAACATTATTCATGTAGAGTAAAAAATTATTTCATAAGACTTTTGACTAATATTTTCTTCGAAATGATTCTTGTAAGTTGTAACGATGCGATATTGACATCAACAAAAAGATGAGAGTTTCATCATTTTCAAATAGAAATCTCTGTAAAGATGCACTAGCGTATAGTGCAAGCGTATTTGAAGTCAATGAATTGACGCAATCTCACTCCTTTGCCACACCTCCTGGCAAATTGATTTTCATTGATTGAAGGAGATGAGAGAGCTATAAAACTATTTCTCATCAGATATTGCTTCAAAAATAGGTGTCTTACATAGATGAAATGAAGATAAAATTATTCTCAAAATACCAATTCGGAGAGATTTTAAGGGTGTTTTAATGGAGATGAAATATTTTATTGCATTTGCATCTGAGATAAAAATGAATCTCAGAATATCAACCCAGGTCTTTTTCAGCGTAAGAAATAAACCTAAATGCATACAAAGACCTATATTGTATGAAAAATTGTTGCTTTACGTTTAAATCAGAGTGGAAGATAGACTTCAGTCTATGGGGGAGGTGTAATGAAGCAAGACATAGTCCAACAGAAGAATCAAACAAACATGAGTGTTATTTTCATATCATGATTGTTACATGTACATTTTTTATATGTGGACTTTACTTTTCCAAAATGATCTAATCATCATCATCATCCCTGATCTGGCTGTCCAAGTCATGATGTGCAGTGAGACCACTTAATCAGTCTACATGATAAATTAAAGTTTGTCTGAAGCTGTAGGGAATGACTTCACATACATCAGCCATTTTCATATCTTTCAATATCAGGACTTGAATAATCAAGAATTATTCCAAGATGCCCCGTGGTGGACCAGGACCAAGTAGTAGAAGGCATGATGAGGAAGAGGAAGAAATGGATTACACCATGTCTCAGGCAACTCAACAGACACAATCACTTACACAAGCACAGAGAGCAGCAGATAGTTTACCAAAGGAAGTAATTGATCAAAAGGTATAAAGGATATGTGTGTGCCAGGAGTATAAGATAAGGCAATTTCGTCCAAAAAGTTAAAATTTTGTCTTTTATAAGTCTTCATATTAGTCATTTAAGATCAAAATCATTCCCTGTATATTGCTATTTGATTCAATACAATTTTTTTTTTTTTTGTAATTAACTGACGAGAGGGAAGTCAGATATTCCTTGTTTTTGTGTGGTATTGGATTTTTCTTGTCTTTTCCATTTAGATATATTTTGAATTTTGGAACCAACATTGAATTGGACATCATTAAAGAAGCTTATTGTGGGATGATTCAGTTTATACAGACCTAATCCTATCACAGAGTACTAAATATTTTAAGGAAAATTATAGATTATAAATATTTATCCCAGTTTCTGCAGATTTTATTTGTGTCTTTGATAACAGGTGAGCAATCTTGTGCAGTACATGCTGATCATGGAAGCGAAGAAAAACCCAGTAAAAAGATCAGGTATGCCATATTCCCATTTAAAATGTTACTTTGTATTAGGAAGTCATCGTTTTGAAATACTGGTACATCTATTATTTTCATTTGTAATGATTGCATCAGACTTGACGTAGGATCCGTTGGGGGGGGGGTACCAAAACTTTAAAAAATAAATAAACAGGCAAATACACACTACGAAATGAAAATGAAGTGGACTTTGTGGCTGAGTAAAAAAACATTGAATGTTCTTGCAAAATTAACAAAAATATTGGTGATATATTTTAAGAAATTTTAAGAAATGGTTTAAACCAATTGAAAAAAATATGGAAAATATTGAAGAAAAAAAATCTAATCATCCCCTTCATGATTTTGGCGGTGTAATTTCAATTTAATTACAACTAATGATGACCTCATCATTAAAGTAACCTTGAATAATTTCAAAAGATTTAATGCAACTTACTTTCTGATCCTTTCCTTTGACATTTGGGTGATTTGCGAGGTGAAATTGTGACCGATGTGTCGTCTTGAAACGTCCAAAAATACTAATAATAATTGAGTGATCGTCCAGTTCCTCTTCTTTGTTAAATTGTCACCATGAACAGACTTGCTCAAAGAACAAGAATTCCCTAGAAAAAATGATAGTTTATGTCCCATTGACCTTTGTCTTGTATCCTTATGTTCTATTGGGCTTGCCTGTGATCGGTAATACTGATACTTAAAGGGATGGTCCGGGCTTTTTATTTATAGCTTAATAAATAGAGTAGAATTCACTGAGCAAAATGTCGAAAATTTCATCAAAATCGGATAACAAATAACAAAGTTATTGAATTTTAAAGATGAGCAATATTTTGTGAAAACAGTCGTCATGAATATTCATTAGGTGGGCTGATGATGTCACATCTCCACTTGTTCTTTTGTATTTTATTATATGAAATTAGGTTTATTCAAATTTTTTCCTCCAAGAACTAGAAAAATTGGATTGACAACTGATTTAGTGCATTGGATATTTATTGCTGCAACTTATTTCATTATGAGGGAGACATATTATTCACACAAGTATGAAATAATAAAAAACACATGATTTTATGTAATAACATAAGAAAACGGAAAGTGGAGATGTGACATCATCAGCCCACCTACTGAATATTCATGACGACTGTTTTCACAAAATATTGCCAAACTTAAACTTCAATAACTTTATTATTTGTTATCCGATTTTGATGAAACTTTTGGCATTTTGCTCAGTGAATTCTACTCTATGTATTAAGATATAAATATTTTCAGCCCGGACCATCCCTTTAAGTTAGTCAGATGGGGACGGTTATTCGGAATAATAGGAAATGTTGCATTGATAAGATTGTTCTAACGGATCAAGTAAAATTAAATATCATTGCACCATTTGACAGTAAATGTTTCTCTTTTATATTGGTCATTTATTTTGTAATGACTATTTGTATTGATTTTTTTATTTGGTTATGTGTAAAAATAAACTGAATTTCAGGCCTGAAAATGTGCCTCAAAACTGAGTTTCCTCCTTCTGTTTTCTTTTCCAAATTATGCAAAACTTTTTAGTTTACGATGATATCCATCACCACAAAGCTGGAACTGTATTTTCTTACAATGTCACTCTTGGTATGTGACACCTTTTAATCAGGTCAAGATCACACTTTTCACACCAAGGGACAAGACAAGATTTTCTAAAATTTAGGAGTAGCATGAAATCCAGAGTTCTGATTGGCTGGATAAGGTTCACGAAACAACAGACGTGGGTATTTTGAAGAGATTACCACATGGGGTGTGACATTGGAGGGGCCCCAGTGTGGGAACGGTTGGAATTTAGGAAGTGTGTGGTCTCCTTTCTCTTTTACCAATCAGAGTGCAGTATTCTTGTTTTCAAGCTGCTTATTTTACATGAGAAATGAAAAGTGTGATCTTGACCCGATTAAACCAACTCTTATTTAGAAACCTTTACCATACATTTTCAGCTTTATCATGATATAAAACAAACATTTGGGCTCAAATAAAAATAAAGTATAATAATTATAACTTTTGTCAGGTGAAAAAAATCATTTTGTAGCATATTTTAGATAAAAATTTCACCTACATTACCAAAGCTTTAAATAAATTCAAAATGCATGAACTGAAAGAATGATTCTTCTTTACAATGACACCAAAATTATGAAATTTGATATACATGTATATGTAGAGCAGCAATGACAGATTTAAAAGAGGTGTTTTGGTCCGCATCAAGCTCATTAAATATGCAAAACCTCTCAGGTCATGAATATCACTTGGATGAAAGAAGCTATCTTTTGAGGACCTGCCTACTGACTGCAATGGGATTTGCCTATTTTATTAAACATTTGTATGGCATCACCTTAAAAACCCCTTATATCTCAAAAACCAAAATAAATTGCTGCCTAGAAATTTACTTATGGACAGAGTAGGAATTGTATTTTTATTTTCTGCAAAATTCTCAAAACAGATTTTTTGACCAATATTGACAGATATACGATGGTTCGGATGAACACTGACAAATTATGTTCATACACCTGTACTTGTACACATGATCCTTGGGTAATACCACATGTAAGCCCAAGAGAATGATGGGGTCAAAGATCAAACAATAAGAGGTCATGTTCATTCTTTTTTGAAGTTTTTGTTCAACTACCGCTCATTTCTTTATTTCTGCATCATTTTTATCACACATGGTTCAAAGGATCCTTGGGTAATACCACATGTGTGTTGTTGAGGATGATGTGTCAAAGGTCATCTAGGGGTCAAAAGATCAAGTTTTTGTTCAATTTCCTCTCATTTCTTTATTTATCCATCAATTATGTTTATACTTGGTACATATGATACCACATGTTTGCCCATGAGGATGATGGGGACAGAGTTCATCTAGGGGTCAAAGGTCATATAAGTGTCAAAAGGTCAATTTTTTTCTCACCTGCATAGCAGAGTGAGACTATAGGCGCCGCTTTTCCGACAGTAGTGGCGGCAGCGTCAACATCAACCGAAGGTTAAGATTTTATAAAATGACAGCATTTGATGAAATGACAGCATAACTTAGAAAGTATATGGACCTAGTATATGAAACTTGGATATAAGGTCAATCAAATATTACTTTACATCCTGCCTGAGTTTCAGGTCACATGAGTAAGGTCAAAGGTCATTTAGGGTAAATGAACTTGACCATGTTGGGGGAGTCAATATTAAAATCTTAACCTAAGGCTAAGTTTTTGAAATGTCATCATAACTTAGACAGTATATGGACCTAGTTCATGAAACTTGGCCATAAGGGTAATGAAATATTACTGAACATCCTGCCAGAGTTTCAAGTCACATGACCAAGGTTAAAGGTCATTTAGGGTCAATAAACTTTGGCCAAGTTGCGGGTATTTGTTGAATTACCATGATAACTGTAAAAGTTTATGGATCTGATTCATTAAACTTGGACATAAGATTAATCAATTATCACTGAACATCCTGTGCGAGTTTTAGGTTACATGACCAAGGTCAAATGTCATTTAAGGTCAATGAACTTTGGCCATTTTGGGGGTATTTGTTGAATTACCATCATAACTCTGAAATGTATTGGTCTAGTTCATAAAACTTAGACATAAGAGTAATCAATTATCACTGAGCATCCTGTGCGAGTTTCAGGTCACATGACCAAGGCCAAAGGTCAGTTACGTCAATTAATTTATAATTATTTTTTAGAAGTTTTCAAAGTCGGCACTGGCACTGCTATATTGAATCGCGTAATGCAGGTGAGACTGCCAGAGGCGTTCCACTTGTTTGTTCAAATTGCTCTATTTCCTCATTTATGCATCAATTATGAGTTCAAAAGATCGTATTGCATATTTTATTGAATGCGAAATCAGGCAAGATTGTGGTTTGCAAAGCACTTGTTATTTGAATGGAGTATTTTTTTTAAGAATTGGAGACTTCCAAGATCTTCAAGCAAGTTTATGGATTTCAATTCAGCAAAAGTGATAAACTTTTTGGTTGGTTTGTTGGTCACATTAAGTGAGTTTTTTTTTTTTTTCAGATTTGTATAAGAATGTATTCAAGGAGCACAAGAATATTCTACCAGAAGTACTACGAAGGGCTAAGGTCAAATTAAATGAGGTAAGATTAGACAAGTGAAAAATATAACGATTCATAGGAAACAGATGCAAATTATAGCTCATAAGTACTGTGTTGCTGGAACCATTTCTTGCAGATTGATAGATTGTTTAACTGCTTTATCACAGCTTATTTTAAGTATATTGTGAATTCTATATCTGTAATTTCCTTCAACTAATTAATATCAACCCCCGGGGGTGGGGGTACTCGAATTATAACATAATACCTATGTGCCGCGCCAAAGTCGAGATTAGGGGGCTCTGAAACTATATCTTGGACTTAAAACGGGCCTACGGAACGGCTTTTGGATCAACGATTGCTAAAAATTCAATGCTCTGGAACTGACCTCATAAAAAAGGGGGTCTCCGGAACTCATTAGATCGTAGGTGTAATTGATAGTGGCTATGTAAAAAAATTCTAGTAGCTAGCTGCAGGGTCCGCCGCTATGGCTCTGCGCCGATCAAGCTCGCTGCTCCGACAGGTTCAGTAGTTCATGATGGGCGTGCATTGGAACGAAAAATCACAAATTTGAGGGTGTTTGGAACAGGTAAATATAGGAATATCTATGGCTTTGTGAATTGGTGATGCTCTGGAACAAAAATATAGGCTGAAATTGGGGTCTCAACCATGGCACATACGTGTCATACATTCATAATAAGTACCTCCCCGGTATCAACCTGGTGTAAGTGATGGCTCCCCTGTTTTTTCTTATTTCATCACCAAAGTAATGTACAGCTTGAACACTTAGAGTAAAGGAATGGAATGTCGCCCTCTCTTGTCAGTCTATGGAACTATTGTTATCTTTGTTCATACTGTTGAGGCACAATTTCCTAGACGCTCTTCATGTTTATGCAGGGCTCCACACTAACCCATTTTTTCTACTGGTCCAACCTATTCATGTCGGACCAGTAGATACCCAGGTTTTCAAATTATTACTGTTCCGAACCTAAAATCTACTGGTCCCAAAAAATAAAGAAAACATTAAAAAAGGCGCAATTTTATTTTTCTAGCGTTTTGTTACCCCCCCCCCCAAATAAAATGAAGGAATGAAGGACAAAAAGAAAGCAAGACAGAAACGAAGAAAGAAAGGAAAGAAAGAATAAAAGAAAGGAAGGAAGGAAGGAAGGAAGAAGAAAAAAGAAAAGGTAAAGAAAGGATAGATGTGAAGGAAGGGAAAAAAGAAAGAACTAAAGAAGGAAAGGAAGGAAGGAGCAAAGAAGGAACAAAAATAAGAAAGAAAGAAAAGAAAAAAGAAATGAAGGAAAGAAATGAAGCAAGCAATACAGAAAGAAAGAACAAATCCAGAAAGTAGTAAAGGAAAGAAAGAAGCAATAAAAAAGAAAGGGTAAAAGGAGAGATGGAAAGAAGGACAAAAGAAAGAAAGAGAGGAAGGAAGGATTGAAAGAAGGAAGAAAGGAATTAAGGAAGAAATAAAGGAAAGGTAAAATGATAGACAGAAGGAAAGAAATAAAGGAAGGAAAGGAAGGAAGGGAAGGAAAGAAGCAAGCAATATAAAAAAGAAAAGATGAAAGGGAGAAAAAAGAAGGACTGAGAGACAAAGAAAGGAAGGAATGAAAGAATAAAGGAGAGAAAGGAAGCAAGCAGTCAAAAAAAAGGAAAGGTAAAAGGATAGATTTAACAAAGGGAAAAAGGAAAGAACAAGACCGATAGATGAAAGGAAGGAATGAATTTAAGAGAGAGAGGGCTGAAAGAAGGAAGAAAAAAAAAAAAAAAAAAACAAAGGGTAAATAAATGATGGATGGATGGAAGGAAGAAAGAAAGAAACAAAGAAAGTAACAAAGAATGAAGGAAAGAAAAGAGTAAAAAGAAGGAAGGAAAGAAAGGAAGAAGAGAAGAGATGAATATAGGATGGATGGACTCAAGAATTAAAGAAAGGAAAATATCACCCAAAAAAAAGAAAGAAAGAAAGAGAGAGAGAAAAAAGAAATAGAGAAAAATATTTTTAAAAAGGATAGAAAGAATGAAAGAACAAATTAAAGAAAAAAAAGAAAGACAGTAACAAAAAATTGAAAGAAGAGAGGGAAGAAACAAAGAAAGATTTAAAAGAAATAAGGAAAGAAAGATAGGAAGAAAACAAGAAGAAAGCTAAAACTATCAAATAATTTATCAGTTTCTTTTGGCTCAATTAAAATAGCTACGAAAGAAAGAAAGAAACCAAGTGTATCAACACACACACATAAATGCATATGTGGGGCTATTATGTATTCAGACGATATCACCCGAAACCCGATCTGTTTGAACCAAAACAGAAGTGAAAATTTCTCCTTTTACTGCTTACAAATGACAGAGTTACTCCAAATTTTAGGAAATATGGACATTATAAGAGCCTTTCATGAGTATGAATCGTGAATTATGACAGTTCTGTGAGAGATTTCTGCCAGAGTTTAGCCAAGCTTCGTTCGCGCAGCCAGTAGAGAATTTACCACGTGGGTTGTGTGGCTGGCTACATGTACACTGTATGCTACTTTAGTAACACTTGCGTGCGATTCATTCTGTGTGTATTCTGTGTGTGAATGACAGAATTTAACTGGGGGAAATGGTTTGCAGTGAATTTGACCATTTCTAGAAAAGTTATTGGCCCAACAATGGTTTTTATTACTGGTCATGTCGAACCCTTAAATCTTGCTATTTTTGGAAAAATTACTGTCCCGACAATGATATTTTTTACTGGTCATGTCGGACCAGTATATCTTCCTATTTCTGAAAATCTACTGGCCCGACAGCGATTTTTACCGGTCTGGGACCGTCGGACCAGCGCTAGTGTCGAGCCCTGGTTTATGAAATAGGGGAAACCTTAGTTGAATGTTTTTTTCACTTTTGGATGTAGGGTTGGTTATTTTTAGGGATATGATAAATTGTAACAGTTTGCAGCATACATGCTTAAGTGTTATTTTTCTCACAAATTCAGGTAAAAAAGTCTGACAATGAAAAAAATTAATATTAGAGAAATCACATATTTGACATTTATCTCTTTGGATGTAAAAGCTACATAAAACCACCAATAAGTCAAACAAGAGATCTAGATGCCATTCTTGGTTTTTAATATTTGTGAAATGAATTTCTACTTTTCCCCCTTAAAAGGTTAAGAATAAGTTCAAGGGCCGTATATTGTATGTACATGTTGTTGTTTTCTCTTTTTTTTAAGTTAGCCACCCCAACATTTTTTTTTGCAAAATTTGTTTGTAATTATACCCAGCTGCCAAGTAAAGTTTGAAGGGAGTTCCGATGCCCACGGGAGTACGGGACACGATACACTCATTGGTTTTGAAATAAAGACCAGCAAGACAATATTTTTTAATTTGTTGGATACTGCGTCGCCATTTTAACTAAACATTATGGCAATAAATGGTGGAATAAATGTATATCATGTATAAGTTTTATTTCTTAAGACCACAATGATAAGGGGGTGTTCAGTATTGCTGTATTTTACATGCAAGTGCTTATATATTTTAGTTCTGTCAAGAAATGGTTATCCTTGGTTCTAATCCACTCAGTCTTTAGATAATCTATTTTAATCTCTTATGTTCTTCATTTATGAATAAGAATGAATTAAATACTAACTCATTTATTGTGAATAAACAATATATTTTTCATCAATATGTTGTAAATCATGATCATTCTTACCCACTTATATGAAGTTTTAAGTTTATCATTAAAAAAAAAATTATCCTTGCCCCTATGGAGGTGGATATTTGTTGTGAACCTGTGTCTAATGGATATAAAATGACACTGAATTTTTAATTAATGTTTCGTGGAAAGAGAAAGAAAGAGAGAGATAGAGAATCAATTCCTTTACATGTAAGTCCTCTCTTACTAAACCTTAAAATCAAGTCCAAGTGCATTGATGTGCTGAAGGAATTTGTTATTGTTACTTAGATACAGCTACCTCAGGACTGAATTCATCCCAGATGTGAACCCTGCACAAATACAATTGAAGTAGATATATCATGGGACAGGATTATGGTGGATTGGAAAAGAATTAAGCAAATCTCATCAGTTTCCTTATAAAGTTGATCAATCAGGATTACTCTTGCCCAATGCCATCCTTTTGTCCATGTTTTTAAAAGAGTTCTTAGAACTTTGTTACAATTGAGTTGTTTTAGGATTTTGTTCTATTTGCCTGTACATGTATGCGTGGAAGACTGTTGCAGAGAATTAAATGTTTCTCCTAAGACAGCATGGAAATCCTGTAATGGTTAGGGCTTGTAGCTCATTTATCCATGCCTTATCTTTTGCTATCAACCCATTGATATTATTTTTCTTCTGTATTCCTTGACTAAAAAAGGGAATAAAAACTGTTATTGTATGGAATTTTTTTGTTCTTTATGTTGCAATTTGTCTTTAATAAAAAAAAGCTTGTTGCAACTTGTCCATCCAGCGGTCAAGACTCGAACAACATAATCATTGGAAATGGTATTGACACTAGGCCAGGGACTAAAACCCGGGTACCCGGGAAGGTATAATGTACATGTATTTGATTTGTATTGCATAGTGCAAGACATGATACCCCTTCTGTCTGGACATGGACGTTACTCTTAGCGACATCGAAATAAGGCAATTGCATAATTCAAAAATGTGACTTGAATATCCCTGTATTTGACAAATATCCCCGATATTTGATCAAATACCAGTTTATAAAAGACAGAAGCATCAAATTTGTGCAGCAATCCTTTGCAATGGCAAAGACAATTAGCCTGTCAGTGGTTGAGAGTTTGAGATGTTACAGTGCCAATGAAGGAACAAATTATCAAATAAAACAAAAAAGGAAATTTTCTCGGTTTTACGAAAATGTGACTGTTTTTTGGCTCGTTTATACTATAAAAAATGTTCACGACAAGTTTCTTCACTTTATATTATCTAGATCTAAATGATCTTTTCAATGAACAAAAGTATTGTGTTTTTAATAGTGTTAGATTAGCATTATCTTCTTAGTATTTCTAGCCAATTATGAAGTTGTTCCACCAATCATATTTCATGCGACATGATTTTCGCGCCCCGGGTACCCGCCTGAAAATTACAGCGGGTACCTGAAGACAAAAAATACAAAGTCCCAGGCCTAATTGACACATTTTGAATTTACAAAATTTAATCAAATATCTGGGCTCTTCCTCTCTATTCAGGAAGCTTTTAACAGTATGTAAACCATTTTTTTGTTCAGAGTAATGGAACAAGTTATTTTGGATTACAAAAATACTGAATGAAAAGTACACTTTGTTTGGAAAAAAAATATACATTACGTCAAACCCCCGTTTGGAGAAAGACCGCAGTTCAGATTGCAAACTGCGGTTCTATACCCCATTTTGCGTTTGTAAATCCCAAAATCATTTCCAAGCCCAGGGGGCCGTTTCATAAAGCTGCTCGTAAGTTAAGAGCGACTTTAAGAACGACTGGTGATCCTTTCTCGCGCGCTAGATCTTCGCCAATGGTGTGTACCATTTACCGCAAGACAGGATCACCAGTCGCTCTTTATTTACGAACAGCTTTATGAAACACCCGCCTGATCAATCCCGCTAGGCCAGGTAATCCCCGCTGTCTCAATTTTACCTCCACAGGCCAGATTATGAGCGTTGAGCCAAGGACGAAATGATAAACAACAGCTGTGCTATTACGTAAGACTTCTCTGCCTGTAGTAGGACCTTCGGAATGAAATTATTGTATTCGATACTTAATCACGTTTTCAAATGCATATTGTATTCAGAAATTCAATGTTAGTCCATTTTCAAGTTCGAACGAAGAAAATCGACCTCGAAATAAGGAAAGTAAGTGAATTAAAATGACGGCATGCTTTGCTCGGGCTGTTGTGTTATCTTCGGACCGAGGTCAAGAAACAGGTGTTTTGATACTTAAATTGCTTGCTTGGGGCAGTTATGGTTTGTCGTACTTGGAGAAGAGAATTGATTGAGGGAAACTGGGGTATAGTGTTTTCAAATGAAAGGTTTTCGTCATGTTATTCGAAAACTGGTTATTTAACCTGCATAATGTACTGGGCAATTTTAGTATTCCACTCCTTTTTACCTTGTAACATACATACAAAGTTAATCAACCCTCTGCAAAAAAAAAAAAAAACGTAACAAAATAAATAATGTGTTGAAATACTGACCTCTAGAATTTGTTTTGTTTCAAGTAATTTCTAGTCCTTTTTCTTATCTCTCTTTCTTGTAGCAAGATCAGTCACTGACATGATTTTCCCCCTTCCTCTTGGTTTCATGAGTCTCATACAACAATGATTGTACCATTGTCTGGTTTTTATGATCAATTGCACAAATGCAACCAATTTTACAACTATATCCTATGATTATTTGTTAAGCTTTGTGTTTTGGGACCACGTTCTTTTTAAAAAGAATTTTATCGTACTTTTATCATTACCTGAATTAATTTGCTATATTTGAATATACATGTATGTAGCATATTCTTTTGAAATTATTTGAAACTCCTCAAATTCAAAATCTTATCATCAAATGATTTTCTGAAGCCTTATTATCGTCAATTTAATTTGTGATCTGCTTGGGTTGACTTCCCTGTATGATCTATCTTCAAGTTTTGTTACCCCCTTTTTGTTCTCCTTCCCCATGTCTTGTGACTTGGATTTAAAAGGAGGAAGAAGATTTAATAGAGGTTAGAAGAGTTTGTCCTTGTGGTTAGTATTGTGAGTGGATTAGGGTTCTCTTTGTTGCATATTAGTCACCAGATTAAAATACACTTTCTTTCTCTAGCCATTATAACAAACAAGAACTCAACATTTCTTTGCTCTGGTCATAGAAAGCTTATGAATATCAAGTTTATATTCCTCGTTAATTTGATAAGCTCCCCATTCATGGTCACATTCACATCTGAGGTAATTCCAAAAGTGAGGTTGAAAAAAGACAAATGTTAGCGAAAATTGGGTGTACTTTTAATGTAAAGTGTTTTCTGTGCAGGAAATTCTGTGCATTTCTAAAAGTGGCAAAAAGAAGCTACTGAAAACTGCTTATCTAATAAAAGTAATAGATTTTCTATCCTACTATCGGACTGGAGTCTTTAGGATGCAATATGTTCATATTAAAGGGGAGGGGATGATAAGATGAAAAGTGAAATTGTTTGCATTTCACTCATAGTAATGTGAATTTCTTAATGTATTCTGCGAAGATGAAATTCTGGATAATACATGTAGATAAAACAAGGTAATGTTAGGAAATTTAGAGTAGACAATCTTTATTGTTGGACTGGAACTGTGCCTAGTAGGAGGCACCTTACTCAAAGCTAGATACATAATGCATTTGAATCCAGCTATAACTTTAGGTGCTTTCGGTATTTCACAGCCCTTTCTCATATTCCTTATTTTGTTTATGATTAATGTTAGGGTCCCTGCATGAAAGAATTGACTCTGTTTTTTTCATTAGGATGACTTGTTAATTGAAAAAGCCCCAACAACTTAAAATATTAAAGAGTATCAATATATTTCCCAGGCAATGCTCCTCCATCCAGTGATTTTCTATTGGAAAGTGATATGACTTAGGAAAGCTGAATAGCATACAATATGATAATTCTGCATGTTCTTTTTTTTTAATTATTATTTCAGTCACCCCTTTGAAAACTTCTACTTACTACAGTTACAGCCCTTTTGAGTATCTCTTTGAGACCTGATCGAATTTCATATTAGTGTACCTCACTTTTAATATGAACACAATGTAAACAAACTTTGACAAATATATGGCTAATTGTACCCTTCAAACTTGTCCCAATAGACTATATACCATCCCTTTAATACTTTCATGTAAAATAAGTAGGACAGGTGCTACTTGATCACCTGTTCTGGTAACAAAGGATGTTCCTTTTGTCTACCAGTTCAATGGTGGGAGGTTCAAGGAGCTTTATATAATTTGTCTACTTCTTTGTTAGCCTATTCACCAAGTTCTTAGGGCGTATGCAGACTTGGTCTAAACCCACTGAGTCTAACCTCTAGATGAGCTATTTTCAATTGGGCTATATTTCATTTCGGTCCATATTCAATTTTGTTTAACTTGCACTTTGTCTTTAGAATTGCCAGGAGGTGTAATAACCACTTGGGCTAAATATCATTTGGTCTTATGTCTGTTCCTTCAGTGCCGAAATGAAAATTGCTAAAGTACATTAGACTATGGAATATAGCCAAACTGGATATTAGACAAACTGGTTACCTTATTATTAAAATTGAAAATTAGACAGAGTTATTATACACAAAATAGAGTTCGTTCCTGTGGAGTCTGACTATTATAAGTGTTTATTGATCAAACAAGAGTGTACAGTACCATTTGTAGATTTGATGATCATTATTGTCTTTGCAGATATTTGGATATGAACTAGTGGAGGCAGAACAAGGTGGAAAGACAAAGACAAAGTGTTATTTCTTACTCAATTCACTGAGCAGTGATCTCACACAAGATCTTGTGAGGTATGAGTCTATGATATAATCAAGGAGTTACTGGTATAACTTATTTAATTCTAAAATCTTATTTATATTTTTTTTCAATTTGATTTAATCAGTTCATGAAAGTATTTTGGTGCTCACTGCTTTTTGAGCAATTACTTCCTGCCAGTACTCATTTTCCTCACCTGGGTTGAGTGCAGCACAATGTGGGTAAATTTTTTGGTGAAGGAAAACGCACCATGGTTAGGAATGGAAGCCACGTTCGTCAGATTGAAAGACGAGAGTCTACAACACCATGACACCCCCACCAAGATAATAGTTTTCAGAAGAGTGACATCATCAATTTTCCAACTTCGCATTTCAGCTTTTTTTATATCATTCTTGTAGAGCATGATGAAAATATGAAATACCTCCACAACTCAAATATGATGGGAATTGGTCTATGGGGGCCCAAGATAAGTCCTCATTAATAAATGTAAATAATAGTTTTATTGAAGTATGTATTATTGGCCTGGTTCTAAATGTTATGGACCAGGTGAATAAAATATTGACATCAATGGAACTAATGATGAGGTCATATCTTGGGAGCCCCCATGGACCAATTTCCACCAAATTTTGGTTGTGGAGCCATTTTATCACACTCTTCAGAAATATGGTATCAAAAAGCTGAAATGCTGAATTTTTCTCACCTTGTTACTCTATGTAAAGAGATGTAAGCAATACCTGTGCAGTTTGTCGTCCTATGCAATTATGATTACACTGTACTTCTATTTAGGTAGAAAATAAAAAAATATAAAAAAAGTAATTTCTGAATGTGAACATGTTTCTTTAGGAATAATGATGAAGTGAAGTTTGGACTGCTCTACATCATCCTTGCCTTAATCTTCATGAATGAAGGACAAATGTCTGATGGTAGGCTGAAAGCATTCTTTATTTTGTGCATTTAGTGATAAACACAGTGACAAGATTTCAGTCATATAGATTATGATATTTTATGATAGCTATTAATTTACATGTATGTACAATCATCAACATAATGATATTTCTCTACTGCTTTATCAGATGTCATTGAATTTACTATGAGTTGGATACTAGTATTAAATTTGAGTAAGAAAGAATTACATGAAAATATGAATTTGTTTAAAATGTTGACAATATTTTTTGTATGTTTTCCTAAGAATCTTTCCTCAATAAAGTATTGAGACTTGGAATTATAGATATAGATAATAGGTAGTTTCTCTGTTGTATTGTGTAAGAGATAATTAGGATTGCAGTGCAACTACATGTATACTAATCTACATAGATAGTGATCAATGAGTATTAAGAAAACACCCATTTCTTGTTTTATACATGTAGTACTAAGGTACCTGCGCTATACATTTTTTATTGTTTCATTTATATTTTTCTTCATGTTTCAGTTCAAATGTGGCTTCTACTCCAAAAGCTTGAGCTTAATCCAGAAGAGTAAGTACTGTTTAGCAAAGATTTTTTTTTCAAGTATTAACAAGTTTTTAATAAGCATATTTTTCATTTGACTGAACAAACGATTGTTGCAAGAAATTTGAAGATGCTCTGAATTTTATTGAATTACATGCGAGTTTGTGTCTGTGCCCTGTTGGATCAATCTCACGACTTATTTGCATTTATATGACACCTAGATAGATCCTTGTCATTTGATTGGTTGGTTGATATCAATCATTCAGCCCATTTTACAATGACGTCATCAACCATGCAATTTTAGATCCATTCATCGTGCAATTTTGGATCCATACGATTTTGTCCATTGCACGCGCACACCCAGATCGCAGGCACTCGTGTTTGCATTGCGCATGTTGTATGTATGCGATAATCAACAGACCGAGCTCGCACTGCATGATCATATTTTGCCTCGAAATTCACAAATTTCATATGAAAAAAAAAAAAGAAGAAAAAAAAAAAATTGATTTTTAGGTGTCATATATTTATAAACCAAATAATGAATGTCCTTTTCATTTGTGCAATGGACAAAATACTTCATTTGGTAAAAGATGAAATGAATGATCCATTCAACTCGGCTACGCCTCGCTGAATGGATCATGTCATCTTTCACCTCATGCAGTATTCTGTCCATTGCACTCATAAACATTCATTATTTGTATAATAGCCAATAGCCTGGATTACCCAGCATGCAATGCATTTTTGGTAACCCCTTTTTTTTCGGTCCTACCACTAGCAAATCCAGTGTAGCATATCACATGTATTTTTTTGTTTATAAACCGATATACTTCATAAATATTATCTTTGAAGTTAATTCACTGTTTTGGTTTCAAGAAGAATTCAGGTTTCAAGAAGAATTCAGAGCATCCATTGCATCTTATAATTCTTGTTATTTTTGAAAGTTTACCCAACCAATGCCTTTATAGTGGCATTTACCTAATGTGGCATTGTGTGGACCAGGGGGCCGTTTCATAAAGCTGTTCGTAAGTTAAGAGTGACTTTAAGAACGATTGGTGAACCTTTCTTACTCACTATACCATCGCCAATGAACCTTATGGTGTAGGTATACAATTTACAAGAAAGGATCACAAGCCGTTCTTAAAGTAGCTCTTAACTTTATACAAACAGCTTTATGAAACACACACCAGATATAATACTGGCTAGGTTGTGACATTTTACAAATTTGGGGCTATAATTGGGTGATTCTACTGATGGTGTTACCATTGATAGTGTCTATCAATTTATACATTTATTTATATGAATTGGATCCTCTATATTTATGGTTTGACATAGATTTATATGTTTGTAGATGGTTTTTTGTCTCACCTGCATAGCAGAGTGAGACTATAGGCGCCGCTTTTCCGACGGCGGCGGCGGCGTCAACACCAAATCTTAACCGAAGGTTAAGTTTTTGAAATGACAGCATAACTTAGAAAGTATATGGACCTAGTTCATGAAACTTGGCCATAAGGTTAATCAAGTATTACTGAACATCCTGCCTGAGTTTCATGTCACATGACCAAGGTCAAAGGTCATTTAGGGTCAATGAACTTAGACCATGTTGGGAGAATCAACATCAAAATCTTAACCTAAGGTTAAGTTTTTGAAATGTCATCATAACTTATACCCCCGTCACACTTATTCGGAATCAGCAGGAATCGACCAGAACCAGCCGGAATGAAGAACTTTCACAATTCGTGCCACATTCGGGAGGGAATTTGAAATTTTCACTACTTTTGCAAAAATGTTGTTCGAATACTTAGAACGTCCTTTGATCCCGCCTCTAATGATTATTGCACATTCCGGGTGTATTGACTGTCGAATGCAGCTCGAATACAGTCGGAACACAGGAAGAATATTAAGAATGCTGTTAGAATGCAGCAAGAATATTTAGAATGCAGTCAGAGAGCAGTCAGAATGCACTTCGAATGTTGTTCGATATTTCTCCACTTCGAATGCACTTCGAAAGTTTTGAACATGAGCAAAACATTCGGGCCGGTCACAAGAATAGACCCGACTGTCTCGAATGCACTCAGAATGCAGTCAGAATTTTTAGAATGCGCTTCGAATATCCAGGAATGTACCAAGAATTTTCATTCCGACGGCATTCCGGCTCATTCCGCCTCTAGTGTGACGGGGGTTTTAGAAAATATATGGACCTAGTTCATGAAACTTGGACATAAGGTTAATCAAGTATTACTGAACATCCTGCATGAGTTTCACGTCACATGACCAAGGTAAAAGGTCATTTAGGGTCAATTAACTTTGGCTAAATTGGGGGTATCTGTTGAATTACCATCATAACTTTGAAAGTTTATGGATCTGATTCATGAAACTAGGACATAATAGTAATCAAGTATCACTTAACATCCTGTGCGCATTTCAGGTCACATGACCAAGGTCAAAGGTCAATGAACCTTGTCCATAATGGGGGTATCTGTTGAATTACCATCATAACTTTGAAAGTTTATGGATCTGACTAATGAAACTTGGACATAATAGTAATCAAGTATCACTGAACATCCTGTGCGAGTTTCAGGTCACATGATGAAGGTCAAAGGTCATGTAGGGTCAATGAACTTTGGCCAAATTGGGAGTGTTTGTTGAATTACCATCATATCTCTGTAAGTGTATTGGTCTAGATCATAAAACGTGGACATAAGAGTAACCAAGTATCACTGAACATCTTGTGCGCATTTCAGGTCACATGACCAAGGTCAAAGGTCAATGAACCTTGTCCATAATGGGGGTATCTGTTGAATTACCATCATAACTTGGAAAGTTTATGGATCTGACTAATGAAACTTGGACATAATAGTAATCAAGTATCACTGAACATCCTGTGCGAGTTTCAGGTCACATGATGAAGGTCAAAGGTCATGTAGGGTCAATGAACTTTGGCCAAATTGGGAGTGTTTGTTGAATTACCATCATATCTCTGTAAGTGTATTGGTCTAGATCATAAAACGTGGACATAAGAGTCGTCAAGTTTCACTGAACATCTCATGCGAGTTTCAGGTCACATGACCAAAGTCAAAGGTCATTTAAAGTCATTGAACTTTGGCCATTTTAGAGGTAATTATTAGATTGCTGTCATAACTTTCAAAGTTTATAGATATAGTGTATAAAATGTGGATATAGGAGTAATCAAGTATCACTGACAAGTTTTAGGTCACATTATCAAGGTCTAATGTCAATGAACGTAGTATTGTATCATATGAATGGTTTTTTTTGGTGAATAATTATTAAAAGGTTGTTTTTCAAAGTCAGCGCTGCTGCTATATTGAATTGCGTGATGCAGGTGAGACCGCCAGAGGCATTCCACTTGTTTATGTTACAATACACTACAGGCTAATATATATTGCTGTCCATTGCCAGTTAAGGGGAAATATTCCCCATCTATAAATGCAACAGCTTTATTAAGGAAATGAAAGATTACCTATAAACTGAATGAATAAGGCCAATCTGTGTATATGGGCAAAATTGATCATGTGAGAAGGAGTTTTAAACGATATTTTCCACCGTAAAACTACCCACAGTTTGATTTGGTTTAGCTTTTAAGGACGTGCTAATTACCAATTTAAAGTCTATTTTTGTCCTGATTATGACCAAAATTGGACAAAATAAGGGAAAGGAAATGTGAGAGGCTCTAATCAGGATTTTGAATTTCAATGGAAAACAAATGATTGCTAGCATTAATTTAGAAAGAAATTCCAAGAAAACTATTTGAATCCTGAAGAAAGTGCTTTATTTTCTTTCTTTTCAATGACATATGCCACTTAGGGCATTTACCAAACAGTTTGCAGTAACATGAGTTGCATTAATTAAAAATAAACAACAAATAATTGCTATTATTGTTTCTTTTTCAATTCTATATTTATGTTTTTAATATCATTTGCATATCGTATAAACTTTTGCTATTATCCTGTCGATTGCTTGATATTATCACGATCCCTTATAGTCTCTGTGTCGCAACCTTGTCGCCTTCTCCTTCTTCCCCCTTTTCTTCTGCTTTCCTTTTTCGTTGACCTGGTCCCTTATGAATGTTGTGTTTATACTGTATATATGCACAAAGGTGTCCCCATTACACGCTATTTTGTCTTTCAGTGTATAGGCTTATGGCTTCTTACCTGTATGAAATGATTGTAAATATCATTATTCCCGGGATTCTTCCCTATTCTCATTTTACCCATTCGATGTTCAGTAAGTTAAATTGTGGAAGGGAAACAATATTTATTTGAACTTGCTTTATTTGAACTTGTAACTTGTAACATAGGAAGCATCCGGTCTATGGAGACGTGCGAAAACTGGTCACTCAGGACTTTACCAAACAACTGTAAGTCTATATTATGTCAAGTGTTGTGCGCATGTTGTGATGTATGTGTGATGTATGTAAGTCTTGCGTCAATGATGGATTGATTGCCGAGCAGGTGTTGTTTTGTCAGTGTTTTTCGTTGATTTCATGTTTTTACCCCTTTGCACACTGAACGTTCTAGGTGGGGGTGATTAAATTAAATTGGCCATGCTCAGGATTGAACGCATTATCCAACCAATGGCAATGAAAGACACCCGGCCTGTGGATGTACAAGTAATGAGCGGCCTCATTACCGTCCTAAAAGGGAAACTTTTCTGGATATTAG
The DNA here is from genome assembly GCF_037042905.1 of Lytechinus pictus. Classification (NCBI taxonomy): domain Eukaryota; kingdom Metazoa; phylum Echinodermata; class Echinoidea; order Temnopleuroida; family Toxopneustidae; genus Lytechinus; species Lytechinus pictus. Next base: position 43,364,140 of record NC_087247.1, on the reverse strand, counting down.
GAATGTTATTTGTTAGCGTTCATGTTCTTTTCATATCATTTTATAAACAGAGTATTGTAAAATTGTCAACCTCTAATGAAGCTCATGAAATGAGAAAATGCCTCTTTTTCTTTATTTGTGGACCGAATTTCAAAATACTTCTTCGTCATTTTAAATCCGATTTCAATTCTGTTTGCTTTATATGATAGCACTAGGTGGGGGACTGAAAACTTCTACACAGCATTTTAAAACTCATTAAATATGCTAATTTATGCACATTTCACAAAAAATGCTTCTTTATTTATTGACCGATTTTGATTTTTTTTTGCTTCCTTCTGGTAGAGCTTCATGAGGTTCACCAAACTTCTACACAGAGTTTCAAAATTTTGACGAGAAAAATTTGTACGCTAATTTATGCGAAATTAATTTGTGTATTTTTAAAAATTCACATAAAATGCTTCTTTATTTGTTGACCGATTTTTTGGGGGGATTTTTTTGCTTCTGGTAGAGCTTCATGAGGTTCACCAAACTTCACAGAATTTAGAAATTTTGAGTAGAAAATTATTTATGCTAATTTATGCAAAATTTATCCATAAATTACAGAAAATGCCTCTTCTTTATTTGTTGATCAATTTCAATTTTGTTTGCTTTAATTATAGCTCTAGGTGGGAATACTAAATTTCTACACAAAACTTTGAAACTCAATACATATATTATGATAATTTATGCATATTTTTCAAAACTCACAAAAAATGCTGATTTATTTGTTGGCTGATTTTTATTTATTTTTGGTCCATCTGATAGCCTCATGAGGTTCACCAATTCCAATTTTGTTTCCTCAATTTACAGTCAGACGGCAGGTCCCAAGAAAGTGGCTTCTTTCATCCAAGTGATATTCATGACTTGAGATGTTTTGCATATTTAATGAGCTTGATGCGGACCAAAACACCTCTTTTCATTCGGTCATTGCTGCTCTAATTGTGCATCGAATTTCATGAATTTGGTATCATTGTAAAGAAGAAGAATCATTCTTTCAGTTCATGTGTTTGAATTTATTCAAAGATTTTGTAATATAGGTTAAAATTTTGATCTAAAATATGCTACAAAATAATTATTTTCACCTGACAAAAGCTGCTATTTTCACACTTTATTTTTGTTTGAGCCCAATTGATTTTTAGATCATGATAATGCTGAATATGTATGCTTTAAAATGATATAGGTTTCAAAATAAGAATTGGTTTAATCGGGTCAAGATCACACTTTTCATTTGCCAAGTACATAAAGCAGCTTGAAAACAAGAATACTGCACTCTGATTGGTCAAAGAGACCACACACTGGCAAATTCAACGGTTCCAGTGCCTGGGTTCATGGGAAGGTCACACTTCCCATGTGGTAATCTCCTCAAATACCCCGCGCCTGTTGTTCTGTGAACCTTATCCAGCCAATCAGAACTCTGGATTTCATGCAAGTACAAAATTTCAGAAATCTCGTCTTGTACCTTTATGGGAAAAGTGTGATCTTGACCCGATTAAAAGGTGCCGCATATCAAGAGTGGCATTGTGAGAAAGTACAGAAGTTCAGCTTTATGGTGATATAGATATCATTGAGGCTCAAAATAAACAGTTTTGCACAATTTGCAAAAGAAAACAGAGGAAGAAAATTCAGTTTTGAGGCACATTTTCAGGCCAGAAATTTACTCATTTAACAAAATATTGCACACAAAATAAATGACCAATATGAAAGAGTAACATTTACTCTATCTGATGGTGCAATACTATTTTATTTAACTTGAGGTTAAAACAGGTAAATTCTTAGAGAAAGAAAATCTCACGAATCACGAGATTTTGCAAGGAGGAGGATTCAGCCACGAGATGATTTGGATGAATCTGGCCTTTTTGCTCATTAGCATAGGGACCTGCAGTCTGACTGATTTATGTCACCAATATAATTCACTACAGTATCAACTGAGCTCCATATCATTGATGTGCTAGTCATGTATGTGTAGTGTAACTACTTTTTTTGGGGGGGGGGGATAGCGAGTTGATTTCTGATTATTTCAGAGATCTTGATTTCTGGTATAATAAATTATGTAAATTTTGAAATTTCTTTGTTCAGTTATGTTTATATTTGGATATAAGTCATTGATCTAATCAATCTCACATATGAGATACATACATGTATATTTATATTAATTTAGAAGATAATTCATGTTCCCATATAAAACAAAAAAAGAAAGTAATGATAGATCAAAACAATGATGCATGCACAAATACAATTTGAATATGAATATTTGATGATGTCACTGGCCATAGTTGCGTTTAATTTGGATCGATCATAAGTCTTTGTAAGATGAGGCCCAAAACACATTTCAATGCCTTAACAATCACAAGTCCCCTAGTTTTCTGTTGTGGAAATGGCACCGAGTGGAAAGGGTACATCTAGGTGATTAAATGACGGTGTGCACATCTGTTGCCCCTGTGATTATAACCCTGCTAATTCCTGTTTTGTGACCTCTTCATAATACAGTAAACAGTTTTCAGTCAGTCTGAGTTTGCTCAGTCTGGAGATTCTAGCCTGATATTCAGCCACAGGTGTTTTTATCTTGAGTTTCAATTGTTTTATCGACTGAAATACCTGCATCTGATTGGCTGAGGGCAGAACTTTCATATCAGAACTGGATCATACTCAGAGCAAGCTTCAAGTATGAATAGGGTATTTCTCATGATTTTTGAAAATGTCTTTTCTTTTTCATGGTTCATAACAACTAATTAGAAAACGCTCTTCATACTCTAAATGTAACCCCGCCTTGCTAATTAATTGCAATTTCCTAAGCAGTAACCTGTAGATGAAAAGGTTTCCTGGCCAGTAGGGTGGTGAAGTGAAGAGGAAGAGATCGGAGGTCAAAAAAATAGTACTGAGGAGTTGATTTAATGGAAACAAGGAATTGAAAGGAAAAGGCTTTCTTGGTTTTTTCTCTTACTCTTACAGTTGCAAAGGTTAAAAAGGTCTGGGAAGAGAAGAGTAAATATCACGAAGAAAATTTGAGAGAAGAAAAGCAGTGCTTCCAGCAGATATGGATTAGAATGAGTGATATATATACCCGTACTCATCATGCTGCATGCTGTATATATGCTGGAGTTGTTCAAATCAATTCTTTGAAAAGAGGACCAATCAGCACTAGCTTAAAATTACTTGTGAAATCAAATTAGAAATTTTCAATGTAAAACTCTTCAGAGATACAGATGATTTTTGGGTGATGAAATGGAATTGTGGAAGAGATTTTTTTTTCAAACTGATTGAGAAATGTTGATGCACAGTAAGAATCAGTGTAGAGATTTTTTGAATCACCAATGTGATACGAGATCATTTCCTTTACTGTGACTCACATACACTGTACCCAGAGGTGTATGTATGGGACTATATGCTAATACTCACATCCAACATTTGATCCTTTTTTGTTTTGTATATTTCAGTCGTCGGGTCTCATGAAAAGCAATCGTTGTAAAGTGGATCAGTTTTGCAATGATCATTCTACATGAATAACATGAAAAGAACTCGAAAATTCATAATTGTTTTTACCATATTCTTTTTCACCAAAAAAGTTTTTCCTTGTTTATGAGAGATTGAAATGATGATCTTTCAAACATGATCATTTCTCTTATTTGCTGTTGGAAGTTTTCTTCCTTAAAATAGAAGTATTATCTCCTCTTTTTTTTAGCTCATGAGCATTGAAACAAACTTGTTTTGTAAGACTTCTGTCATTAGGGAATCCTTACAGAATTGAAACTAGCCTCATCTTAAGAATCAGACCTGAGACTCCCAAGTCAGAACACAGGAATTCATCGGATGTGATCAGATTCCGGTTATGTTGTCCCAACTGTATCTCAAAGTATGACAAACGCTTGTCATTCTTGTACCAGCTTCCTCACAATATTGAAATTTAAAATTAAACCTTATATCAATGATATTGAAGATAGCATGTACTAGTTCATTATCTTGTCCTATGTAAATGGTTGCCAACTAACAATACATGTATGTGCAAACTGATTTTATGCGAATTGCATGTTTAAGATTCCGCACCAGCCTCTCAGCAGAACTGCCAATTAAATAATAATGATAATTACTTTTTATAAAGTGTTTTTTCAAAAGTTACAAAGTAGTACTAATTTTCAGTAATTATTACAGTTCAAGTATGATTCACATTATTGACTCTTTACCGAAGCTTTAGATAGACTTTAACATGATAGTTTGTAGGTGAATACAGAAGACTGTATGGTTAAAGCTTGTCTGTCAGATCAGACTCTAATTAGAATTCAATCAACAAGTTGGTCTTGAAACAAATCTTAGCACAAATATATATCCTAACAATTATTTATGATGAATAAATTGTTTTGCTTTCAAGATTGCAGTGCCAGAGTGCAAATCCGAGAACCTGTCCTGTCTGTCGGGCGGACAGGTTCGAACTCAGCTTGGGTGTATGCATGGGATAGTACGATATGACGGAGAATAGAATTCAGTTAAAATCGTCTAGAACTAGACTAAGCAATAGCGTGCACTGTAATTACAGTACCACGATCCTGTTTCGTAGACCCTGTTTTTCACACTGCCCAGTATATATTTAGTTCCCAAGACCCCGTATTTTACCCTTGTAGTCAGTCCCGTAGACCCCCATCCGAGGCTTGAGCCTTCTAGCTAGGTTACAGTTAAGCATTCATCGGAAGCAGCCAGTATTAAAGTAATGATGCTTTATGTGAATCGTAATAAAGAAGATGCCTAAAGCCCTTTCTGCAGGAAATGTCAATGGAAACCATAAATTCTGAGAAGCAGTGTCCATGTCCAGGTAAATCCTATATGGAGGTGGCTTTATTACCTGAATGTAGGATTTATAAAATCTATATAATATTACATGACATGCATGTAATGAGCAGCTGAATGCATGTGACATTACAAATCAATACTTTGAAAATTAATTTCTCCATTCTGAACTTTCATCAAACCCTCAAGTGTTTTTCTCTCATTTGTTTTTCTTTTATTATTAAAAATTAACTAGTTGTCAAGATGAACTTCCCCTCTAATATTGTAACAAACAAGGAAAATAGCAGCTCCATTAGATTCATGAAGAGGGTATGATTTATAAGATGTCAATTAACGCAGTATCAGTGTCCTGTTGAAAATAATTTGATCATGATAAATTTGACGAATGTATTTGTTATGAATATTCTCATTGTATACAGGTTATACCGTTTATATTAATTTTGATTATGCATGGATAAAAAATCCTGTATCCATCTATTTAGGCAAGTTTCTTTTTAAATATTTCAATTTCTTTAATAAGCACTGTGTCATCATGCAATTGATTATATATTCTTGTACTTGTTTTGTAAAATATTCTGCAATTCAGCCTTTGGCTGCGAATTAATTTTCACTAAACCATTACTCTACTTTACTCTTATTTGTACATCAAAGCAGGAAAGGGGGAAGTCACCCTGTCATGATGGCAAAGAATCAGAGATGAAATATGAAGGGGAGAAAAGCCCATGACCATTTCCTTTCAGTAATTACTTTCATCTCGTCTCCTGTCACATGCAGATTATTTAACCCATGAAAGAGGCTCTTCAAATCAACCATAAAATGTGTTATTGCATAGTGCAGTGTCTTGCTGTTCTTAAAAGTTTAGATTTCAGTTAATAATATTTTAAATGAAAAATTTAAACCTTGTCATGTGCCCTCTTTTCTAGAGAAAGGAAAATGGTTTTGAAAGTCTGTGGTTATCACAGTAGCATTACCTATGTGTTTTCAGTTCATACATGTAGTACATTTCCCCATGTTAAAGGAAAGATTGCTGAGAATTATTCAGGAATTACTGTAAAATCTGACCTGTTATCTTCTGTCCAAAGAAGTACAAAAATACAGAATAAAGATTATTGCTCAGATTTACATGTATCATCTTAATCCTAGGGAAATGCCAATGATTTAACATGAGGCCCGTTCACAAACACAAGATTAATCTATTATTCCTCATGTCATCTCTTGTTTGCACATCAATTATCAGTTACTAATTTGCCACATAAAGAAATTTGTTCTTTTGATTTTATATGAATAAGAATTCATGAAAAAATAGTATTTTTATTAATAGCAGCAACAGTTGCTGCACAAAGTTATATGCACATTATCTGCAGTGTTCATTTTCAAGTTGAAGCATTTTTTATCTCATTGTTGTATTATCGTAATAATCTGAAAGTATACAATTGAAGTCTGTGAATTGATTTGTGAATATGCCACTGGGGAATAAAGGGGTGATTGAATTATTAATTGCAATGACGTATTAAGCAGTTCATGGGAAAATGAGATCACCTATTCCCCATTGTCATGTGGTTTATGAGAGCCCTCCATTTGTTTTAACCTTTTCAAAACTCATCAAGTAAAAGCTTCTATAATCCTTACAGGGCACTTCAGTTTATTAATTATCATCATTCTTCATCTCTTCGCATTAGAATTTAATTGGTTTTGGTTTCATCATGCTATCTGTAAACATGCTCTATTTGCTATGGTCAATGTTGTAGCATACCGGTAATCATATCATTGAATGATAGGGCAATTCCAGTTTTTTTCAACTGTCATGAACACAAGGAACTGTACATCTCTTTTGAAAGTGAAACCGGAAGGGAATCTTTATTGTTTTAATGTTACATAACTTTACATCTCATATGTCATGCAAAGGGGAATACAAAAGGATATTGGGGAAAGTGGGGAATCTTTATATGTTTAAACAAAACACTTCAATTTTATCAGAGTTAAAGAGAAAAATAACAGAGTCATGACTCATGACATTAAAAATAATGATATTATTTCTGTGAAATGGTTGCACATGCATGTCAGAAATAGGAAATGATTAAACCTGAGGTTGTTAGCGCCCCTCTTTGTTATTTGATTATGAGAAACATTTTTTTTTTCAAATGGTCCTCTTGTCAATATGGAAACAGGATTGATTGACTCAGTGCTAATGTGGATCATTTTTGCTACACCTTGTTTATTATAAGGGAAATATTTTTGGGCACACTTAAGAAAGAAAAAAAGAATTTTTTTTCTTAACAAGCTCACTCACTGCATAGATGTGTTTCACCAAAACATTGCAAAACTTACCATAACACTTGTCACTTAAAAAAACTCTTTTGAGTTTGAAGAATTTTTCAGTGGTTTAGTTTACTTGTTAAGACTGGAATACCTTTCAGTTTGCAAATGATGAGAACAACAGAGTCGCATATTAGATGATCCAGAAAAAGCACTGTCATGCATTCCGTGAGGATTGATTCAATAGGGTTATATTTTCGTTGTGTGAATATTCTTAATTTTTCCTTCATGCTATTGAGAAAAAATAAGTGATAAGTACCGTTTCATCCCCCATTGTTCTTTGCTTGGGACCCGTGATACTACATAATCCAAACCAAACTATACAATTGACAAAAAGTGTTATATTGTGGACAGTATTGTTATTCAATTAATTATTGATAAAGCATTTGTTTTTTAGGTACTTGGATTGTCAGAAGATCCCAAATACTGATCCTGTAGAATCTGAGTTCAAGTGGGGTCTGAGAGCTGAGAAGGAGATGGATAAAGAACAAATACTTAACCTTGTAGCTCAGGTAAGCTAGTCATCTTTGATTATTAAAATATTAGTTTCCCTACCTCAAATTCAGTTGATTTTCAGTCACATATTCCCTATTGCAAGATATGATTTTCATCTGGTCTGCGTTAATTTCCAAGAATTAAACGGCCAAGTGGTCAGCTACAAGTTATGTATTAATATGCCTGTATTAATCATTGTCTTTGAAAATGTAATTGAACAATAAAAACTTTTCATCAGTTGATATTAGTAATGATCAATTTACACATTTGTCTGAACTTTTTACCAATGCATTGGTGTTTGAGAGAAGACATGCAAGGCATGTTTTTTTATTGGTAACAAGACATGGCAATAAATCAGGGAAAAATGATATCATCCTAAAATAAGACTATTGTGATCTGTCAGGGAATAAATCAATTTTAATTATGTCTCTAGTGCTTGCGAATTTTGCAAAGTCCAAACTCATTAAAATTTCACTTTGGCATCTGCATTGCAGCATATAGTACCAAAATTATAAAATGATGACTTATCCTGAATAGGGAGAATTTTAAGAATATCTGTGCTAAAATATTGGTTTGTATATTAAAGAAATATGTCACCTTTTAAGATTGATATATTTATTTTAGGCCTGATCACCCACTACTGTTTACATAAGTAGTTTAATGAATAATACACGAATTTTAAAGGTCAAGTCCACCCCATGAAATGTTGATTTGAATCAATAGAGAAAAATCCAACAAGTATAATGCTGATAATTTCATTAAAATCAGATATAAAATGAGAAAGTTGTGACATTTTAAAGTTTCGCTTATAATTCACAAAATAGTTATATGACCAAGTCAGTGACATGCAAATGAGAGAGTCGATGATGTCCCTCTCTATTTTTTTGTTTTTTTAATTGTTTGAAATATACAATATTTGAATTTTTACAAATTTGACAATGTGAACCAATTTGACTAAACCATAAAATGTTTTAAAGATTGTAGTTCCACATGTTCAGAAAGGAATATAACTTTCTTTCACATGACAATGAGGGAAAAATTAGAATATTTCATATGATAAAATACAAAAGAATAGTGAATGGGTAATGTCATTGGTCCCCTCATTTGCTTACAGACCAGGATGACATGCATATTACTGTTTTGTGAAATTAAGCAAAACTTTAAAATGTCATAACTTTCTTATTTTACATCCGATTTTCATGAAATTTTCAGTGTTATGCTTGTTGGATTTTTCTCTTTTTATTCAAAAGAACTATTTGTTGGGGTGGACTTTTCATTTAACTATTCTTATATCAAAGATATAAACTATAGGATATATTATCTCCTACATGGAATAACATACAAAGTAGAGGAAACTGACCAAGGAACAAAGGAAAGGGGTTGGCGACTTTGGTGTGGCCTAGATATACCGGGGTATATGACCTTTTGATCCTCATATGGCTTTATTGGACTTTGATCTAAATATTTAGTCTCTCTTCATACAGACACTTTAGTAAAAGAGAGCTGGGGCCTGTTGCATAAAACTTATTACCTGAGAAAACTCAGGTATTTTTTACCTGAGTTTTTGCCCTGTGTTAAAGTCAATGGCAGAAATCAGACTAACCTTAGTTTTCAGTTTTTACCTGAGTTTTCTCAGGTAAAAAGATTTATGCAACAGGCTGCAGGAGGTTTTGGGCATTATCCAAATATGAAAATTGTAACCTTTAAAACAGATTAAAGATGACCAGCCTCTTTTCCTTCTGCCCACTCATGCTTATGTACAGTCACAATCTGTGTAGTGTGTGGTCATTTTATTTTATTTTTTTTCATTTTGATTTCCAAACTATAGAAAGATATACTCTATTAAAAAGTGTAAGTCATATTACATATATTTTCACAGTACTTCTTTTTACAGAATGTTCTTGAAAAAAAGAGAGAGAGAGAGAGAAAAAACCCTACCTGACAAAATTTATATAAGATTTTCCTTTAAAGGGGTACTCCGGGCTGGAAATATTTATATCTACATAAAAAGAGTAAAATTCACAGAGCAAAATGCTGAAATTTTCATCAAAATCCTATAACAAATAGCAAAGTTATTGAATTTTGAAGTTTAGCAATATATTGTGAAAACAGTTATATATGCACGTCGTCATGAATTTTCATTCGGTGGGCTGACTATGTCACATCCACATATTATTACATGGAATCATGATTGCTTCATTTTTTCATACATGTGTGAACAATATGTCTCCCTTGTAATGAAATAAGTTGCAGCAATGAATATCTAATGCACTAAATCAGTTGTCAATCCATTTTTCTTATTCTTGAAGAAAAAAAATGTGAATGAAACTAATTTCATATAATAAAATACAAAAGAACAAGTGGGGATATGACATGATCAGTTTTGCTCATTGAATATTCATGTAGACATGCCTAGAACTATTTCACTGGAATTATGGAAATATTAAATAAAGGCCCATAACTCTGTTATTCCTTGTCTGATTTTGTTTAAATTTTTTAGTAATTTTTTCTCTGATTTTTCTTTATCTGTTTAAATCATTTTTTTTTTCAGCCTTGAGTACCCCTTTATATGTATCTCTTCTGGTATAGAATAAATTGTGGTTAGCAGAATGACTGTTTCTAACCACATTTGATGTAAGCTAAACCACATGTTGAGGGGTTTTAAGGTAAAGAAACCTCAAATGTATGCCTCTTCCCTTCAGTCTTCATCAATATGATGATTACAGGTGTAATTTCTGAAAATTTGCCTTAGTTTGTACAACTTTCTGCTGAACTAGCATGGTGTCTTATTTACTTACATATTTGTTGCCTCTTTACTTCTTACTCCCTTCAACATTTTCTTTTCTGTGCTACTATGTTTCTTTTTTATCCTACTTTATTTCTTTTAACTTTTAACTTCATTGTTACTTACCTCGTCCTTTTTGTTCCTTTCTTTCTGTTTATCTCTCTCTTTTACTCTCCCTCCCACTGACTTATTCTCTTACCTCTCTGTATTTCCGCTTTTCTTTTCGATTTCCTCCTCTGTTGCTCACTTCCTATCCCAGTCTTTCACGAGTTTTCACTCTTTATTTTCATCTCGTTCATCAATCACTTTCTCAACACCTCGCCAGCTTTCAAATTTTCATCCAGTATGCCGCCTTCTCAATAACCCCCCCCCCCCTCTCCTTTTTGTCCTCTCTTTTTCTCTTTATGTCTGCTTTTGTTTTGGAATCATACTCTGATTATTAAGTGATATGTCAGTAGGTGGTTTCAAACCGCCTCGATCACAAGAATCCCCGTTAAATTACGAGAACTTTTTTAGGCTGAAAAATACCCATTAATTATTCCTGCATTCACACCGCCCTGAAACATACCCTTCGGGATAAGTTCCTGAAGTTACGAGCATGCGCAGTATGGTCTGATAAGCAGCAAGGCGCGAAATTCAAAATCACTAGCCCAGCAGCAACCCATGCACGGCGCCGCACCCAACGACACGCTGGGCTAAAAGTTCCCGTAATTTGCTTTCAGACCGCCAAAATACCCACGACCTTGGAAAAATCCCCGCGAAAGTTCTCGTAATTTCGCCAAGTACCTACTATTTATCGGGTATTTTCTTTCGGGGATATCATGCGTAGTTTGCTTTCACACCGCCAAAATACCTGGTATTTTCTGATCGGGGTAAATTTCCCGATCAGAGAATACCTGGAACTGGCGAACTTCGAGGCGGTCTGAAACCACCTACTATGTCAGGTTAACTAGTCGACCCCAAACCCAGACCCCTCAGTGGCTGAGATACGCTTTGCAGTTGCTTAAAAACTTGAAAGTTTTAACAAGACCCCTCAGTGGCTGAGATACGCTTTGCAGTTGCTTAAAAACTTGAAAGTTTTAACAAGCTAGTCCACCTGTATTTTCACATTCAAGAGGATACCAAACCCCTCCCACCTTTTCACACAATTGATTCCTGTCGTTTTATTCTTAGATGTACAATTGTAAGTAGTGATTTATTGATCTATTCATGTAATCAGATCATGGGTGAACAGAACCCCAGCATTTGGAAGACACAGTACAGAGAGGTCCTCATCGCCAAGGGTATCAATCCAGACGAAGCAGCCGAGAATGGAGAGGACAACGAGGAGGATGATGAAGACATGGATGATGACTAGAAAGGCAGACAATAATAGGATAGCTATCAGTGTAGCCTTATGTTGTGACCATGGCTCAGAATGAAGTTGATGGGCTTGTGCCTTTTGGTAAGACAATGAATGCAAATGATCTCTTGGATGACATAAAACACCAGCCATCCAGTCACTTATTTACCATTTATAGTTTTAAAAAGCTTTATAGCTAAACAAATCATTAACCATACTGGAAAAAAAATGTATGATTTGCAACAAACTTTGCCCATTGGCTCTTCAGATCTTACATTATTTAAGGAGAAGTGCAGACAGAAGCAGAGAAAAAAACTTCACTCTTGTGCAATCATTTCCGAAGAGCTTTGTAAATTTGATCTTCACAACTTTACTGAAATTTGGCAAAATAGAATAGAGGAGCAGAGATTCATGCTCTCACTGTTGATTTGATGAGATCTATATATACAAAAGACAAAAGACCTTGGAGCATTTCATGAACAAAAAAATAATCAGTGAAAATTGATGTGGTTATAAGTTTCCCAAATCCTTGCATCTGATTTGCTCAGAGTAAAGTTGGCAGTGAAAGTCACTATTTGTTTTGTGAAACACAGTGCCTAATACCTCAGTCACACTTCCCCTTCAGCGGCTGTATGGCAATTCGAAAACAGCAGTTTTATTCATCTTATTCATCTTTTTTTAAACCATGCATATGTAGCTGGTACAAAAAATGTTAAAAATTACTGTTCTTGACTTCCCGTATGGCCGCCGTAGGAGAAATGTGACCAAGGCATAAGTTCCCTGAATCATATCTCAGTGAGAAATGATGTAGACCTCTTGAGATAACCAAGAAATTTTATTCTTTCAATTAAGTTTAAATAGGCTTCTTATTTGTATTGTGTGATCATTTTGACAGGACTTGCCTATATTTTCATATTGGAATCGAACAAATGAATTCTGTATGAACTATGAAATGCATTTAATACCCTTTTCATTGGTTGATAAATTACCTTTGGCTCAAATTCTTGGTTCAAAGTGAAGTGCTATTTAGAAACATTTATGATATGCAGTCATCTAATTATGCATCTGTTTTGAATTGTTCTTTAAAGGACAAGTCCACCCTAACAAAAAGTCAATTTGAATAACAAGAGAAAAATCCAACGAGCATAGCACTGAAAATTTTGTCAAAATCGGATGTAAAATAAGAAAGTTATGATATTTTAAAGTTTCGCTTCATTTCACAAAACAGTTATATGCACATCCTGGCTGGTATGCAAATGAGGAGACTGATGACATCATCCACTCACTATTTCTTTTTTATTTTATTATATGAAATACTGAATATTCTAATGTTCACCTCATTGTCAAGTGAAACAACGATTAATTCCTCCCTGAACATGTGGAATTAACATTAATTTAATACTACATGGGTCAGTCAAGTTGGCTCTTGTTGTCAAATCTGTAAAAAAATAAAAAATTGTATAATTCAGACAATAAAAAACAAAAGAAATAGTGAGTGACATCATCGACCCCCTCATTTTCATGTAAATAAGTTGTGCATAAAACTGTTTTATGAAAAATAAGCGAAACTTTAAAATGCCATAACTTTCTTATTTTACATCCGATTTTGATCAAATTTTCAGCATTATGCTAGTTTGATTTTTCTCTATTTATTCAAATCAACATTCTTCTGGGATGGACTTGACCTTTAATACTGGAAATTGGTTGTTGCCATGCATTTTATTTCTGATAGAAAAACGGCATTTAGGAAGTGGGTCCAGGTTCATAAAGATTTGCCATAATTAACACCCAGTTCCTTTAACAAGCCTACCATCTTTCAATCAGATTGAATGGTTTCAGGAGCTTAAAACTTATTGCAAATATGCTATTATGAAACATTTGTTGAATTTCCTGTCTTTTTACGGTTTCAGCAAGTACCCCATCTAGTGTTGAAACCAGAGAGAATTGCCTACATGAATTGCTATTTCTAGCATTTATGTCATAGTGACTTTTTGTATATATCTTGAAGGGTGTAACCCCTATGTGAAATAATGAGAAGCCCTGTGCAGTTGATATTGTATGGTTAAGTTACATGTTTGGCATGAACATACATCTACTAGTATGTGCCAGTAGTGCCTTGTACAAAACATTATAGATTGTTCATTTATATCACTTGTTGAAAACGATATATATTTTTTTGATGCATGTGGAGGGGGTGCAGGGGGTCCTGTTTTCAGGCTGAAGATATGGTCACACTATCATGATCCTTTTTCAGACATGGTTTCTTGAAAATGAGGATTTTGTTCATGAGATTCCTGCTTACGTAGCATGTGCCAGTAGTCATTATCTGTGTGAATGTGTGCACATGCATGTAGCCTTTGCCTTGGTATGATAAGGTACTGTACTGTGCAAATATATGCTATGAATTTAAGTCTTGACTTTGATAATGACTCATTCAGCTGTATAATATCCCAGAACATGGATGAATATGAATATTGAGTTCGATGTTTAGTCAGGTGAGAATCTATTTTAATCTCTAAAGAGAAATTTGCAAAAGAAAGAAGGAACAAGTATGACTCCCAATACACCTATATCATACACATGATGTGAAATTGTTCAGTACTAGTAAAAAATTTGAGAATAGCAATGAAAAAATGCCCCAAAACACTCATCATGGAATTTTTTTTTTTCAGACATCCACAAAAATGTAAAGATGGACCAAATCAGATGTTTGCAGTACTTAGTAAAATTAATGGCTAAAAGTCACATTGATTTTTTGTTTAAATTTGTGGTCTGAAATCATTTTTTAATGCAGATTCCATGCCTTAACTTTATGCTGAATTTGGTGAGTGTATTGAGATAGAGTGATAGAGTCCAATATTTAATCTTTAATGCATGCTTTCATAACAGAGTGCAAAATTAGTGCTTGTTACTAAGGTTTAATACTGCATCAGCATTGTTTATACGTACAGTGAGCTTATTAATTCAAAACGATAGGCTCATTATTATGCTGTAACCCTGGAGCAATTGTGAATTTCGCACCCAGCGCAAAAAACCACAATTATCATAGGATGCTTTCTCAATTTATACACCCTGAATGAAGTTGAATTAATACATGTAATCTGCATAACCAATGGTATCAAAGCATGTGTTCAAAACCACATTTGTGAATTCATGCAATTTAGATTCAGTCTGAATTGTTTGGTTTGGGTCTTTGGGATTTCTGTTCATTTTTTTTTATGGGGGGGGGGGGGTGTTTAATGAGAGTGGGATACAAAAAATCTTCAGTTCAGTATGATATTTCTTTTCTCAAAGATACAAGGGGAAGATCAGACACTTTGGTGATTTTTTGAAACGCTTGATAAATGCGCGTGGGGAAGGACGCCCACTAGCGTTGAGTAAGTAAACATCGGCACGCTGCTGTGTATAAAACATATGGGGAAAATGAGAGAAGGAATTTGGGAGAGGGCACAAGGGCCACGCATGTAGATAATTCCACCTTTTATTACCCAGAAACCTCTAATTTAAGATTTAAAAAATCTTTAAATAAATTAAAAAAATCTTAAAATGTAGAAATCATCTATTCCTTCACCCTTTCACCATTTCTCTCATATGTTTTGTACACAACCATCTCGTAATACGCAAAGGTAAAAAAAGTTGTTACTTACTCAATGTTGTAGGCCGCTCTTCCCGAGCATTTCATTGCGTGCTCTATGTACTGTCCGATCTTTCCCTTGTAGTATCTTTGCTTTTCATCGGTGCTAAATTCTGGAATGGTGATATGATAATGATATTGATGTATCATGTTTTGTTATCCTGTGATCTCTTCTTTTGTTTAGTGTTTTCCAATTTATGGAAAATTAAGAAAATTTATTGCCACCTTGCTTTTCACAAAATCCCAATACAAGATTGTTCACATACTTTACCTTTCCATTAAGTCATGAAATCTACCGTGCTCCCCCTTTTTTTTTTTTGGGGGGGGGGTGACATGTGCCTTTCCCATTCCATTGTTCTATCTATCTGACTGATCAGCTAAGTCTTTGTCAGTGGTACAATGTAACATGTCTCTTGTTTTACTGTTTGTAAATATGTTAAAAGATATTTATATTAAACAAGATCAACTTTTATAGAGTTAATGCTGTATTGTCTGTGTTTTTTGTTGTTGAAATGTCAAGAAATATGGCCTCTTTCTAAATTTTGATAGTGAATGATATGCTTTTCACACTGCATTTCCTCAACCCCATACTATCCTTAACCCTGGACTATCCTTAACCCCATACTATCTTTTTTTCGATTCACACTGTCTTTCTTAACCCCATACTATCTGCTCAGCCGGGGATAATGCATTAACCCCCGGACTATCCCTCAGCTCATGAATATTGATGATTTTACCATACAGAGCGTGATTAACGTGCAATTCGACTTAGCCCCACTTTCCTTAGCCCTGTTCCTTTTCACACTGCATTCTCTTAGCACTGCAATTGTGGTGCTAGCACCACAATAAGCCGGCTAACCCTGCTTTTTTGCAGGGCCAGATAGTACCGTACTATTTACCGTGCTAGCCCACTTTGCTAAAACGTAGTGTGAAAACGAAGTGGGCTAAGCTTAACCCCGGGAAATTGGTGGGGCTAAGACCCCCCTTAGCCCCACCAATTTCCCGGGTTAAGGAAAAAAAGTGCAGTATGAAAAGCATATTAGATGTCCAACTCAGAAGGTTTGAGGGGAAGGCTGGAAAAATATTAAAAATGGGTTTGAGTTGTGTGCAAAGATGACAATATATACCAACAAAAGGTAAACATAAAGTGACATTTGTATTTATTCTAAAATGGGAGACTAGTCTTTGCATGCATTTTACTGCATGGGAAAACAATTCAATTTGAGATGTGTATCTGTTGATAGAAATATCATAGTTGGAATTAGAAAAAAAATACCAGACTATCTTGTTATTGCTTTGGTATATTTCAACTTTTCATCATTCTTGGTTCTAAAACAATCAATTGTTTTACATTGAATGGTGTAGAATTATTACCTTTTGAATTCTACAGGGACCTACCTAGCTCTGCAATAGTTTTCATACAGATTCCAAAGTAGTTTGGATTAGCTTTCAAAATTTGCACAATGTGCAGAGTAACAAACAAAAAGTTGACCCATTGTATTGAAAAAACACACACAATCTTTTGCAGATTTTCTTTCTAAATAACTTTTTTTAACCAGTTGGCTATAATTTTGATTGTTTATCAAGTTACATTATAGACTGATGAATGAAGTATGTATTCCTAGATCATGGAGGATTTTCCTCTGGCATATGTGGTAATCCCGGGGGGGGGCACTCGACCAAAAAAGTGGTAGGGGTGTGCCGCGGGCGAGGCAAAAAACGGGGGCCTTGGAGCGGGCTTATTGTAAAAAGGAGGGTCCTCGGAACGGGCTTCGGAACTACAAATGTTTGTGAAAACGGGGGTCCTCGGAACGGATCTCCGTATCTCTGTGAGTGCATATGCATCCCTATGGAACGGGCAATCGTGCATGACGCAGCTAGCGCGGCCTCCGCCGGCTGCGCTCTCGCTTAGGCGATGGTCGAAAAGCGCTCTACGGCCGCTTTTCACCAAATTGCAGCTCCTTGTAGCAAATCAATGCGACCGGAACGGCGTAACGAAAAATATGCGAAGCTTTGGAACGGATTTCTTTCTTCTTTTTTCTCGATAAGAAGGAAATGCTATGCCTTGGAGCGGCTTTCTTTGTTCTTTTTCTCAAAAAGACAAAAATGCTATGCCTTGGAACGGAAATTTGAGTGTAAAAATGGGGGTCCCCTCCGCGGCACATACCCACTATGCATTATATACTGAGTGCCCCCCCCCGGGGTGGTAATGTACATGCAATTACTTTAATTTTTTTTTTAGATGTGAACATGAATTCTGATCGAGTTACTCTTTGAAATAAAAATTAAAAAGTTTGACAATATACAAGATGAAAAGCATTGCACACCACACCCCAGAATGTACGCAAGTGAAAGGTCAATGTATAAGGTCTTACACAGCTAATGGTACTCCATCATGGCTGAGCAAGCAAA
This sequence comes from Lytechinus pictus, assembly GCF_037042905.1. NCBI lineage: Eukaryota > Metazoa > Echinodermata > Echinoidea > Temnopleuroida > Toxopneustidae > Lytechinus > Lytechinus pictus. The sequence goes on along the minus strand of NC_087247.1, from coordinate 43,346,362 downwards.
TATGGACTTTGATCAAGGTGTGCATAGTCAATATAGGGCATGCTATTATAGAGTAAATGCCCTGTGTTACAACAGCTGGCATGGGGATACCTTATATACCGATTATCCTCAGTTCACAATTCTATAAGGCCATCTTAGATAAATTTCTTCTATTTCAGAAAGCCCGTGGGGAAATTATATGAACTTGTATCTATGGCAGGTCTATGAAGGAGAAGAGGGGGGGGGGATCACAGACAGACTCTGCCTTTATGCAAGCAAATATGCAGAGATACAACAATAACAGATAACCATTGATATATTTCATCCAATCACAGTGTAGAATCTTATATTGTAAGGTTTCTCTATACTTCACATGTACATATTATGTCACTGCAATAATAACGCAACTAGTGGGAGAGTTGTCTTAGGTCTAACCCCCGAATCACAACCACCTCACCAAGGTTTCAACTTGAGATTTACATACATGTAATTGTAGTGATCTTATTTTTCAAACTGCCATGCATAGCTTTATTTCCTTTCCAACTTTTTGCAAACTTTTACCAATCTGTTTATTATTGTATTATCATTTCACACAATTCTTTTTATTACCAAGAATAGATTCCCAATTAACAAGCAGCACCGTTCGAGGAGTTTCTAACTAGGTTTTTAAACATGTCATAGATAACAGGAATTTCTTTGCAATCTGTAGTTCATTGCATCAGCTGCCCTAAATCTACTCATGATAACAAGGGTAATAGGATCCTCAAAGTTACCTTGTTTGTTATATAGTGAGGATTATCATACATCAGATTGAATAAATGTTAAGAAATAGGATATCTTTTTCAGGATTTAGGAATACTGTGTCTCATTACGTCACAAAATATTTTATATCTGGCCATACATTGTTTCCAATTAGTTTACAGATTTTTTCCCTTTCCCTGTCAGCACAATTAGATGCAAATGTGTGCAGTTTCACACTAAAGTTAGGACACCTACCAACGGAAGGATTGTTATATGTGTGATGTGATGATGGCCTTGCAAAAACAATTAATTTCCGTTATTGATTTTTTTTTGTATTCTAAGATAATTATGACCTACATACATCTCTGTTATATGATGAAAATGCTCTTGGTGTGTCGTGCACTGGAAATATAGGTGGAAGAGGTCTGATCTGTAACAGTATCACTGATATAACAAATTGATATTTCTGGCACTTTTTTATCCCAAGATAATTATGGCATATTGTATGTTTATGTTATGGAGTAGAGTTTTGGCATTCACCAAAAATTGACAAGATATCAGAACTGTAGACCCTCAAGTCTGAGTAATAGGTTCATGATGTTCCTAGGTCCAGGTACTTCATGTTCTTGTTTTGAAAGCAGATATAGACTTGATTCCTGCTAAAAATTAGGAACCTGTAATTTGATAACCCTATCGCCCAATCATTGGTTAGCTATACCTCTGGGGTGTAGTACCCTCTTTTGCTCTGTATTGGAGGACACAGTCTGTAAGGTTTAACCTTTCATCATTGATGTAAACAAGCCAATTCCTATACCAGGAAGAATATCCTGAATATATACCAAGGCCATTACCAGCATAAATTGCAGAGGAAATCCTGCTTTGTATACTTCGTTACACCAGAACTTCCCAAATACAAAGCACACAGAAACCTCAACTACATGTAACTAAAGAGCTAAGTAAGAATCAATAGCAGGATATATGTTAATTGGCCTTTCTTGTTCTTGTTTGGTTTGGGGTTGACTTTGTTCCTTTGCTCATGAGATTAAGCATTGTTGTAAGAAAACTGTAATACTGATTTCAACTTTTCAAGCCTAATTTGTGTAAGATTTCCCTCTACATAAGTATAGCTTTTGCAATTCAGCTCTTATTTCTAGTCATATCACTGAAAAACACATTTCAACCTAAGGCCCAATCTAAAGTCTTGTTTAAAGGGCATGTTCACCCTTCAAAAAAATTAAGAAATAAATTGAAGGAGGTTTGATGAAATCCATTAAGGAATAAGAAGGTTGTGATTAGTTTTGAAATAGTGACATCTCAGGTCAGCAGCTCATGTATTATGAATTCCATAAATTCCCATGTTTTCAATGGTTTGTACTGACAGAAAATATTTTACTTGCAGAAGCGGATATGAAATGATTTGTCTTGTGAATACCGGTAATGATTTCCCAAATTAAATCATTTTCAATTTCCCGAGAATTTACATCACATGATACATGGGGGAGCTGCTTGTGTGTGATGTCATAAAATCAGAGCTTGAAATTATTTAACACTTCAATTTTTGATGGATATCATCAAATCTAAAAATTTATTTTCTGCTTGTAATATAATTAACTCCACATCAGGGTGAACCCTCCCTTTAGTCTGGTCCCTGGTTAAAATCAACCTTGATGTAGTATTCACCCCTGTATCATGGCCAAATTTCATAAAATCATTCATATAGGAGGCTGTTCTCACTACGTTCCTTAAACTAGTTTACTGGAAACCGATTCAGGAAACCACTTTGGAAGATCGCTTTGCTAGCGTTCCAACTTGATCACACGAAAGTGGTTTTCAAAATCACTTCACGTGAAGCGCTCTTGTTGCTATGGAAACGCTCTCAGTGGGGTGACACGTTTCGCACGAAATTCAAAACCGCAGCATAGGCATTCTACACCTGTCGTGTGGAGTAGCACGCTCAAAATGTGCGAAGATCGCTTCCCGAAGAACGGTTGTGTCCTCACTTACGCTAAAACCAGTTTAACGAGGCGAAGCGATCTTGAAAACTACATCGCGAGGTGGTTTTCCAAACTGGTTTGGAAGATCGCTTCCAAGACCGCTTTGATCGTTCTCACTACGTGTTAAACTAGTTTCCACTAAACTAGTTTCCAGTAAACTAGTTTAAGGAACGTAGTGAGAACAGCCTCCTATTAGGGCTCTATACAAGTTTGCCTATCATGTCCACTGAATTTTGCAAAATAAATGTAAGGCCAAATCTTTACTTTTATATCATTCCTGTAGAATTTTTTTTTGTTCAGTCCAAACCCACCCCAGTTCTAGCAGCTTTGAATAGTAGGGCAATTCTGACTGTACAACTTCATAATGAATGTGGAATAAGAAGTTCATGATGCTTTATCTCCATTTCAGTCAGATTATGAATTAACAATTCTTTTAAATTTCTTATCAGTTTTATGATATTCAAATTCTTTCAATTTTCCGCTCAAAACTGGATTGACTGCCAAGTTAATAAGTAAGATCATCTTTACTGCAGCTTATATTTTCATAAATGTATTCAAATTAATGAAATTTACATTTCATTAATAAAATAGATAAAAAGTTTGAAAGTTTCACTGTGAAAACACTGAGAAAATGGGATACAAGTCAGCATCAGCTCAATCATTGCATATTAATAAAGGAAGATATGTATACACTTACGAATAATACATAGCTTTTAAATTTCTTCATTACTTTTCATCTGTTATTAGAAAAAAACATTATAATTGCATTAATCTTAAATGATACCAGATGACCAAACTCTTACTCTTGTCACACAATCATAACTTATCTTTTTCAGTAGGACATGGAAGGAGTTTCAGCCTTCAGGGGGGGGGGGGGGGAATCAAGATTCAATGTAGCAAATTAAAACATATAAATGTTCTAATTTAATCGAAAATGTGAGGGGAAAAATGTCATGGTCTTTCACACAGTCACACTCCCAATAAGAATATTCAAGAAAAAATGTGCCCAAATGATCATCACCATTCAAATCCATTTACCCATTTGAAATCAAATTTCTATGAAGCAGATTTTAACAGACTTAAATTACTTTAAAAATCCACAATAACTCTGTAAAATTCTGATGCATGAACAAAATAGTCTTTTTTATTTGAAGTTTTTCATTCAAAAAACAAAGTCATCTTTTCACAAAGCTGTACAAGGTCATTTTCAATATACAAATCCAACTATTTTTATTACAGAACTGTAAAAAATATAGGTCACGCATTAATCTCACTTTAATAGTAACACGTCATTGCACAATACATGTGACCTTTCATGATCCTCCAACCATAGGGTGGATAAAAATCTTAAAGATCTACAAAATATACAGTACATGTCCAGTTAAACATTACATATTACTGCTTCATGTCATAGTCAAGGAAAAAATGCAGGTCAAAATGCCTCAGTCTCGCTCAATTTACAGCACCATAGCAACTTGAATACAACGTAAGGTACATGCGTGATTTTTTTTTCAGATGTCTTTTACTGTTTTGATATAAAAAAAACGATTGTGCATGTTAAAATAAAATGAACATATTTCAATATACATGTAGATGTAAATGCAGTCAAAGATTGAGCACAAATAAGACAAGTGTATATTGAAGCTAAAATCCAATGTGATGGCTCTGAATAGATGGGGGGGGGGGGGGGGCACAACAAAACAAGGTACATGTATGCTCAGTATGGTTCAATAGCCAATAATACCACACTCTATACTACAGTAAGATGTTTGGGGTATCATGGTGAGAACACACCTATTCTTTATAGAAAGGGGTGGGGGCAGCAAAAAAAAAAGATCTGCATACTTAGTGTGTATGGTGCAATACCTGTTTTGGGTTAGGAGTGAGGGCACACACATATCAATTGTGTGTAGAGAGAGAGATAATGGGGTACAAAGGGTATGTAGAATACAATAGTCCTCAAGATTATGTATTTTGTACATGTACTAACTTGCTCAGAATTCACAATTAGACAGGAGTTAGATTTCAACACTAAATTAAAATAAGCCCCAAAAGTTCGACCAATGGGTTTGTGTCCACATTTCCTTTGGTACCATGGAAAATGTAATATGTAGCACTTGAGACACTATAGATTCCGTTTTCCAACAGGCAGGAACAATTAAAACCAGGATATGATTGAAGAGGAAACACCCTTTGGTTTTACTAGTTAAAACAACCCTCATTGAAAACTTTAACAAATACATGTCATGTATGGTTGGCTTTTCTAACACTGAATTATACAGGTCTTGCAATCAGATTTCATATTTTTAAATTAAATCCTTGAACAAAAATTACACATTGAAAATTAGCATAATTTAGGAGATCAGTCCTTAGAACAGATTAAGTACATATACATGAATATATGTTGTACTTTCTGTATTTCCTTGTTTGTACACATTGTAATGTAGTCCTGTTCCTTAAAGATTAATAAAATCATTGAATACATTATAAAATTAACAAGATATTGATGGTCAAGAAGTACTGATAAGTGATAACTTGTCAAACTAATTTCAGAACAAATATGTCATAACCTAAGAAACTAAAAACAATTTATGTCCAGCTGCTTAAATGGCCAATCCAATACAATGTACCATGTACAATTGTTCCACTTTGGCAAAATAAAAGCAAACAAATTCGTAGAAGGGCAATTGTCTTACAGTTACAATCAATTGGATAAAAATATAATCTGATCAATTATTGATCGATACAATTGTCAATCAAGAGGGCATTCATAAAATGACATCCAGTGCATTGCACATTACCTACTGGTATTTAAAAATGTATGACAAATGGCACATTTTCCTTCTACAGGTATATGGATATATTATTATACCAAACAAAAATTGTGAAGTCAGTGAGTGTCAAATAAGACATTAAAAATAACATTCCACTTATTGGACAACCTAAGCTATTAAAAATATTGTACCCAGAGCCAAAACTTGCTCATATTTATGCTTTAATACTGATCTTGTTCATAAAACCACTTGACAGGCACGTAGTGACATGAAAGTTCAGAGTTCTTGCACATAGTTCAAATTGCCATCTGGATCAAGATAAGCTTGTATGAAGACACAGTATTGTCTTTCCTTCACTTCAGCAACACATTGATAAATAACCATCTACATTCAATATATATTTTTCAGATAATCCGTACAAATGCAAGACCAGCTTGCAAATGACAATTTTTTTTCTTTCTATTTTTACTTCTTTTTGTATATATCATGAATGAGAATGGCAATTTTAAAATACAGTTAGACTGTATACATCAATGTTGTTGGCATGAAGTTTCCAAAATACAGGACTTCATTTGATGGGCATTGAATTTGATGGAAGCTCAAAACTGTGCAGTTCCATGTGAATTGTACTCAAAATCAAAACAAGACCTTAAAAGATGTTTTGCTGACATCGACATCCTAAATATCTCTTCCAATTCTGAAAATTCACTGACATTCAATCTAAAAAGTACCAGCATTACACCAATGTGGAAATTCTAACAAGGCACAAAATTAGATCAAGCATTATTTCAGCACTTTCCTTTAATTCCATCTCCCTTCCCCCAAAACAGAAACCATGTGTAAACAGAAGTGGACGGAGTACATTATGTACTTAAAACACGACACACACTAAATTGAAATTCATTAACGAGTTGACACAGAATATGTTACTAATGCACAGTAGTTTGTTTCATCACACATGTTTGATCTTGTTTGGAATATGAAATAAATCAAGGAATGTGGCTCAAAACACAATCTTAAAAGGAACTTTTAAAGACTGAAGAAAAGACAACTAAAAGCCAATGGTTTAGAACTATAGAAGGCATGTCTATGTTGCTGTAGGTTAAATGAGTTTTGCAATTTCCTTCATCGTATTCAAGGTGGTTGCTAACTGCTATCGCCGAAAGTCTGTTCGGAAGTTCTTGAGGTCGAGATGTCAATGGAAGGCAGGTATCGGGCTATTGAAATTGAAATCAAAATCAGTTGCACTTGTGCTGAAGAGTTCCTGAGAGTACTGTGGAGGAGACGAAGATAAGTCACTCATGTTGGATGAAGACGACGACGAATCCTCATCGTCGCTGCCATCATACAGTACGCAGATGGAACCTTCCTCACCAATCCGGTACGAGACCTCCGCAGGATCAATCCACACGGTGAGTTCATGGGGGAGAAGGTTGTAGAGTACTTCAGTGGACATGCCTACTGCTTCACCAGCTTTTACTAGGACAGGGTCCATACCAAGTTGGGTGATCCTCACACACCTGTAAGCACTGCCTTTGAAGGGCTTTTCTGGAAACCAGTGAGTGTCGAACCTCTCACAGAGACAGTTCACAAGAACACGGCTGAAATTGTCCACTAGACCAGGGTCGACATTTCTGTTGGTGGTCTGTAGTAGTTTCGCCACAAAGTTAACTGCACTGTATACTTCTCTTTTCATTGTAGGTGGAAGCCCTAAGCCGAGATACATAATAGTCCGCCACTTAGGATTTGTGTCGAGATTGCAGAGGAAAAGTACCGTCTAAAGAACAAATATTTCCTCGATTGCTCCTCAGGGGGCGTTGATTCGAGTTGCTGGATTGTTCCCGATAAAGTTAAATGGAACTTGGAAGTATGATTCAGAACAGAAGAGTAATTTTATTGCGACATAACCAACTCACAAATTCCCCGATCAATAGACGATACGACCGTTTTCTCCTGAGCGCGATAAACAAGCGGAGTCATATATGTTGCAAAATATGTCTCTCTTTTGGAATATATTTCTTTTTATTAATACTGAGGATGTTGATTTCTCAGGATAGACAATTTTGGAAGACCATCAGTCATGCCAGTCAATAAAGTTGTGTAAAATAATGTATAAATCTGGAAAACAGGAGATCTTGGTGCCTCCCGTCGCTATGTTGCTGGAAAATGGCGACAGCGTAGGAAGCGAAACGGGCTTTATTATGATTGACTATACTAGCGCAAGGTCCCCCAGCGAGTTATTTTTTGCTCTCGTCTATGCAGGATTGTATGCTAAATAATAGGGGTACTTAAGTGACGTCACCCGCGTCGGATTCTTGTAGCCAATCAGAAGTCTGTTGTGCAGGTCTCCTTCTCGGTACTCACACCCCATAAATAGGCATATTTACTTGAGCCTATAGAAAGCGACGACGTCACGCAAGGTTGATACCAAAGCAAAGGCCACTCATTCATGGCAAACGCGAACGTCAGCTGATAGGCCCAATGAAGCAGACATCATCACTGTATACACGGTGTATGCAATTTATTCATGTAGCCTTTGTATGCTTGTAGTGCTTGGAAAAAAGCATCCCGAGTTTGGAGACGCGATGGATTCTCGTTTTTCGAGGTTGGACAGGTCTGAAGTTATTTCAAGGAAAAAAGTTTTTTGTTCCCTTCCTTGATCTGCATTTTGGATTGTTTACATTCGGGCTGCATGTGTGGATGAACCGATGTCTGATCCATACAAAGGCCGATATGGCCATGTTAAAAAACCTGTTGTAGAATTTGTATATACAGGGTGCTACGTACATAAGCACTTGCCCGATTGTCCGGGCAAGTAAAAGTAAGAGTCGGGCAAGTGTTTTGAAGTAAAGACTATAAGCAAAATTTTCACAGTAGAATGACCAAAATTAGGGTCGATATGATATATTGACCCTAATTTTGGTCATGGCAGGCAAAAGAGAGAAAAGGGTCAATGGTTTATAAAACCGCAAAACTTCTTTTGAAGAGATAGCTTTTTTCAAGATTTTTTTGGCAAGTATATTCCAACTATTTAAAAATATACTTGCCCGACCGGGCAAGTGCTTCTTAAAAGTTATGTAGCACCCTGATATAGTCTGAAAAGTACAAGGACACAAGGTGCATACGGGCTAAATCAAATGATCAATTATAACGATGTGTTTGTTAGAATAAACACATTCCGTCACACGAAAAAAAAAAAGAGTTTGGGAATGGTAGAACACCTGTCATATTTCTTTGAGCAATCGGCTGATCAATGATAGATAATTGTTTTGCGACGATGGATACGCATATCCGTCAAGAAGAATAATGATGATCGATGATCGTGATGATGATGATAATAATTAAATAATAATGATAACAAAAATATTAACAACAACAACAACAATAATAACAAATGATGAGGAGGAGGAAGATAAAATTGATAATAATTTTGTATAGCGCAAATTATATCCACCTAGTTATGTGCTAAATGTATAGGCCTACCACGGTATATCCAGTCAATATGACTTCGGATTTACTAAACAAGTACAGAGACTGGACGTCCGGGTTGGACGTACGTTTGGTCTACTGCACTTCCTTGGTTTGTGTTCATTTGCTAATTTTCCTCTTCGACACAATTTTGTGGGTAATCAGCCCCTAACCCAGTGGTAAACAACAAGTGGGATATAAAACCACTATAAAACTTTACGACAAGGGTAAATGAGAGGTCTGGAGGAACGCTGTGCATGATAACAACAAAAGTTCCCCTCGATTGATCTTCACCCTACGCCCACCCCCATGACGCAAACGAGGCAGCATAGAGCAGACATAATCATATTCCACATAAACGACACTTATTTACGCCTCCTATCGACCTGTAATAGGATATTGGAGGCTTTGTCGATCTGCACGAAACATATATCCTGATAAAATAGTAGACTCGATAATATCATATGTCTGACTCGTAATGACTACCAGCCAGATTTGAAGATATTTCAAAGAAGAAAAAATACACCTAAATCAAAACAAGATAAATTGTGTTTTTGGTTTGTTGTTTTAATTTAACATGCCTGAGCCTGCATGGTTGTGAGTATACACGCATTTTTGCTGGCATTTTGGTTCGTTTACATTTGAGAATATCTCCCTCTAAAGATTGTGAGATTATCCCCTACTCTCTCTAAAAAATCAATGCCCTGACGCCAACTCCAACTTTTTTTGCTTAAAAAAAAATAAGAGTATACAATTTTGTTAAAATAATATTTTTAAACACGCACACAATTATGGAGGACTACTGGTCCCCCTGGTCCAAGAAACCAAACGAAACTAAAAAAAACACAGCTGGGTCACACGTTCAGTTATTAAATGAACATTTCGACAAATTTTATAATTTAATGAAGTCATGATGAGGGGCCCGGGATTAGGGGTTTGTGGATTGTAACCAATTAAAGGGAACATTTCCATCTCCATATTAACCTTGATTTTGTTAGTTGAATTGCGTAGAATATTTGCTTATTTTTTTAAAGTTACAGATTCCTTTTATGTTGTTTGCTAGCTGTTCAAACAAAATCCCAACAATTAAAATGCTCTTTTGCAATTCCCTTGTGGGCGATTCCATGCAAGAAAAATCAGCCATTTTCACATTTTTCAACATGCTGTCCAAACGAACGAAGAACTTCACTTTGCTTTGTGGTAATATTACAGTACTACTGGGTAGACATGCAAAAAAACTGACAACCAACAAAAATATGTTGTCCATAGGTGAATTAGAGCTTAAAATGTTGCGTCCCGTACGACACACAACATTTTCACCTATAATTTACCCATAATCATTTTTTTTTGTGTGTTTGTTATTAGTTTTTCACATGACTACCTACCACACTAGCTTTATCATTTACAAAAAAGAATACGTTATTGCTCAAGCATTCGGCTAGGAAACTAGAAATTGTTGTCAAAATGTCCCGTACGACACCCGCAAAAAATTACACCGAGGAGGCATAATAGTTGCCATGCCGACGAAGTGGTGACCTGTATGAAGCCTTGGCTATGGGCCAAAATTTATCAGCCGAAATGGGACTATGACGTCGAAGTACGTGACCCGGAATGACTGTTTATCCTATTATACTTGTGTCTTGTACAAAAAAAAATCGAAACAAACAAACAAAACAGAAAAGCACACACAAAAAACATAGCTTTTTTATCACAGCAAGTCTATTCGAGTTGATAAGGGTACTAGAGATGCAAGAGACGCCTTCTTTTGATTTGAATTTGATGAGATATCAAAAAAACGCGGGAGGGGGGAAACTCCCCCTCCCCCTAGAGAGTGTTGACACGCTTTGCGTGCACTTACCGCCCCCTCCAAAATTAAATCCTGGCTACGCGGTTGTATAAAGCTAAATTCAGTTTACGTTCCATTTTCTGGTCTTGTAAATAATAACAAACAAAAAAGTTCAAATCGGTAATTCTCAGTTGGCTCTATCTACAAGCCTAGCTATGGTTGTGTAATTTCATTTGCAAATATAAACCAGTTGGGTAGAACTTAAATCGAGACTGCTCTGAGAAATCTTTAGTACCCCCGCCCCGAACATAATTAAGGTTTCAACACGGATATTACATAGTGCAGTCATTTTGCCCATCAACATAAATTAACAAACCAGGGTTCTTCCCTAGTTTCCCGTTAATACCACGGTCACATTTGCTCTACGGCGGCCGTACGGCGAGTCGAAAACAGCCGTTTTATCAATTTTTACTAATACCACCTATTATGTAGCTGGTACAAACAAATGTTAAAACGGCTGTTTTCGACTCGCCGTACGGCCGCCGTAGAACAAATGTGACCAAGGTATTACTCCCCCGCCAATTTAGCGAGAAATCACAGCCATCCCTTCTCAGAATACTTGATACAACAAGTAACATCACCGAACTTTGTAAATAAGGCGGACTTTGGACATACAAGCGTACTTACTGGTATAGTGAAGATGACAACCTGGAATGTTTTGCAATACTTTGTACAGTTTATTTTTTCTTCTAAAGAATGGGAGAATGACATGTACTTCATTTTTTCTTTCATGTTTTACTGCCCCTCTCCCCCTCAAAAAAGGATATCAAAGTGAAACCCTGTTTTTTTTTCCCAATAATTTTGTTTACACTATAAAAATCAAGGGCTATTAAAAACGCTCAGACAAAACTTTTCAGAGTATATAAAACGTTATATTTAAAAAAAAATAGTATGTGACGCCGACGATTTCCACATTCGCATATTCATTCAATTTTTGATGAAATTTTCAGCGTTATTCTCGTTTGATTTTTTCTCCACTAGTTCAAGTTAACCTGTTCTAGGAGATCGAAGACTGCCTTTAATTATTTCTCTTTGTTGCCTTCTTCACAATTATCACTAATTAAATCATGATCACAGTACTGATTTCAGTATTAGATCTTAACGAACTTATCTACATTTTGTGCCAATACACCTGGGAGAGCAAATGAAATAGATTTTTCGAGGTAAAAGGAAGCGATGAAACCTGGGAAAATATATCTCTGCCTATTGTTATCTAGAGTTCATCGCTATTCAGTACTATCGTTTTGGTACTGGAATACATGATGCTGATGAAAGAACCAATCAGAACCTTGTTGATAGGGGGAGCCCTGGGACTGCCCACGGATACAATTATCCTTTTATCCACCATTCACACCCCCTCCTCTTTGTGCCAATTTTCACAGAGAGAAATCGCCTAAAACTTGATACAGTTGAGCGCACCCCCCCCCCTCCTACAATGCAATGACTCCGATGGAGTAACCGAATGTGAATGTTTAATAGCCTACAAGCACTTAACTGACAAACAATAGACGTTCATCAATGCCAGATCTTTACAATAAACTCAATAGTCACTACACCCATCGCTTATATAAAAGGTAAAAAGACAATTATGCTCACAATCAAACCAAAATACCGAGCTTGAAAGAGTTTTATTCCTAAGCGTTATCAATATAGCACTGCATTGGTTTTATATGGGTAACAAAGAGTTTTCATCCCATCCCTCCCAGATTATATAATACTAATACACTTATTTTGGGGGAAAATGGGCCACTTTTCAAATTCCCCTAAGTTGCAGGAATTATTTTCAAATAAAATGTCCCCCTGAAGACTACTCTTTGCAGTCAAAATCATTCAGGAATGGCAAACCGGTTAGTGGTGTGACTGCTTACAACCGTTGCGATTGAATGCAACGCATATTGTGACCAAATGATCGCAAACATCTCTGCGAAACCCCACCCCCAATAGACCACACACAACTCCCACATGAACAATCTACCAATGTGCTTTTAGGTAAGTACATACTACAGTTTGTGATTAATTTCTTTCTGGATATTAAAAGTAATTTGCATTCTCACTGGCAAAATACGGGTAATTTTTTTCTCCAATAATTTGGGTAGAATTTCTGATCAGAAAACACCAATTACTTTTTGTGATTTGCTGGATATGGAAGAACTTAACAATTTCACCCATTCATACCTTGCAAATCTCAGGGAGATTTGTCTTCAACCCTCAAACTCATTCACATACACTCACATCTGTTCCTTCTCTCAAATTATGATAAAAAATAGACAAAGTAGTCTCCATCTTTTTGTACTTTATTCACATTCATTCAAAATTTCATACGTTCAAGTTCATAATTCAAGAAACATATATGAACGCTGTTGAGAAATACTCCAAAAATAACCAAGATAGATCTTTAAAATGTAGTACAGAAATACAGTATTGGGCTTTGCCACATTTGAATTCTAAAATCAGGCATTTGATGTATGAGTATCCTCTCTCCAATCAAGTGGTAATGTGATACTCGCCTTCTAAATAAAACAATTCAGATATGTTTCCATTCACAACAATTATTGAAATCTCAAGTTTATATACACATTCATAATTTTTAACCAACAAACTTTTCTGAAGCAAAGATAATACTCTTTCGAAAAGTATGAAGTTATCATGAGAGGAAGGAAAAAAATACAGCAGCAAAATGGAGGATATTGACAAGATAAAAATAACCACACAGTAAAGCATGTTACAAAAAAAATATTCAAAGTGGATCATATCATTTAGCGCCTTATTCCTAGATAATAAAATCCTGAAGAGATAGAAATCATTCTATGCAAGGACCAGTGTTTTTCCTAAAGGACAGATGTATTCATAACCTAAATACTGTAAACAATGCCATGAAAACTCATTTTCATCTTGAATATTCCTCACTAAAATGCAAATATACTAGATAACTAATATTTTCAAAGCACAATCATCCTTGAAGGAAGAAAATGTAAAAAAAAATGCAGAAAAATAGAACATCATCATGATTAAGTAACACGTTTTAACTCTTTACCTGATTTGAGATTTGTATTGAGAAACACTAAGACCATCAAAAAGCAAGATTGGAATAGTTTTTTTCATATGGAATCAGACAGATGAAGAACTGGATTCTTACAGCCTGAAAGCATAAACATTATTTTTATGAACTTTGCTCCAATGTCTTTACTTAGGAATGATTTTTTTAAATAGAAAATATCCATTCACAACAATAGTTCCAGGGGACTGTTACAAAAAGAGTTGAGCTTAAAAACAAAACTCAGAAAATCAATCAACCAATCACAGGTGGGCCTGGATCACTGTATACCAAGTTTCAGCTAAATTAACTACATGTATTATGTTATTAAAAAAATCAAGAATCTCACATTTCACAGCGCATAGAGACGTTATTCATAATGTGTTATGCGCTATACAAGAACTGACTATTAGTATTATTTTTAAATATTATTGCAAGTATTGTCATACATTGTTAATGGTTGCATTTAAAGAAAATATGACAATTAAAAAAAATGGTCTACAGGCATCAAATATGATATATGCTATATATTAAAAAAAAGGGATTTATCGTAAAGCCATTTATCAAAGCTAAAAATACACAAGATTATAATTTTTCTTGGAATCAGTAAAGCAAAGTTTGAGAATGTGCAGGGAAATCGGGGGAACAAGGCTGCAAGTTTTTCAAATGTTTTTTGATATACAAAATAGGAATATTATTTTTGTTTAACCTATATTAGAAATTAATCAACATTGTGCTACACTGAACCAAGGTGAGGCAAATGGGGCTTTATATATTCTATTCTTTGAAATGAAGAGCAAATAAACAACTACACTGGTAAAACCTAGGCAATCATGTTATATTATTGAAGAGCGCTTAGTCTAAGAAAATAAATGAGAATCATATTATTTCTTTAGGTTTGTAAGAAATCAAATACAGATTGTGCTGTCACATCATCTCAGATATTTATGTTAAAATAAAATCTCATTTTTCCATGTATCCTCAATATATAAATTAAAAATACTTTGTTTTTACCATTTAATTTTTGCATGGAGAGGTATTTGATCAATTACAATATAATATTGAATATAATGAAGATTAAATGAGGATGAGTGAGGTTGCATGAAATGTCATAAACTTACAACTTTATAAAAGATCATCTTCAATAAACTCTGTAACTTTAGAAGTTTCCTAAATTTTAATAAACTGTTCTCTCCATATCTGCTTCTATTAAAACAAATAAGATTTTGGAGGGCATTCCTTTGAATAATTCAAATTCAAAATTTCTAATAGAAGAGATTAACAGATACTATGGAAGGGAAGGTTAATCTAGTCTAATATATTCCGTGAATCTAATGTCTTACTTGCATACATCATGTCGTGAAGTGTAAATGAAAATGCATTGCATATGATTCAGATGACGTACCTGTCTAATATATTGAGATAACTTTTCATTTCAATTTTTTTTTTGCAAATCCTCATTATGAAGTTTGAATGATGTCAAAATTCTAAGTAAAGCTATGCCTAAGATTTTAATGGGTACATCTCATCAAATCTAACCTGGATCCAATTTGATATTTTTATATAAAACTAACTTTACTTCTCTAATGGAAATTAAAAACCACATGACCTTAAAAAAAACCCATAAAATAGATACCACTCATTTATATTCTCTTTATAAGACAGATTACAATCAATAAAATTCACAATATCTTAATTTTTACTACAAGGATTTTATCAACATGGTTCATTGTATTCAAAATGAGTCTGTTTGAAGATGAATTTAATGTGCAGTTACTTGGCTATGCCATAGTGATAACATTACATACAGAGGGAGCATTTCAAAGAAACTTCAACAACAGTATTAATACAGTCAACTAAATGCTTGTCTAAATCTTAGTAAAATAATATGAATTACATAAAAATATAATTCTTTCATTCCAATCTTTCGAAGTTAGTAAGGACCATTTTATCTAACTCTTCAAATACCAATTTGTAAAAATTTGAGTTTTTCAATTTCTCTGATTTAGTGCCATCTCTCTCGGAAATATTTTTATGTGTCTGAATAAAGGCAATTCAAACACTTTCCTTACAACTTTGGTAATTGCATATGATCAGGAAGCTTTATACAAATATTGAATACTCACATTTTCACCATGTTCCATGATTGGGAAATGGTTTTAAGCTAAAAAAAAAATACAACAGATTTTTCATGTTTTGGGGGATCCCGACAAAATAAATCTAGACAATATTGTATTTTCTCCTAAAATGTCATATTTTTAGTCTGAATCTTTCACACATGTGTTTTATGGTATCCATTCCAATTCATTTTATTTGAAGCTGAATTCAAACTTTGAAAATGAATATATTTTACCAAAACTTTATAAACAGACTTTAAAATGAAAGGATAATAAAAAATTTTGAGACTCAAAATCTCAAGAAAGCATGGAAAAAACATAGATACTCATATCATAGTGAAAAGCAAAGTGAAAATATAAAATGCTACACCTTTGGATACTCCATGCTCTCGCAAAAGATTTTTGAAATAACTTGATCTCATAGAAAGGTGTTAATCTGATGCATTCCCAAGCTCATCTTCTAAGAGGGATGAAAACTTATTGGCATCTGACCAGTCCTGCATAAAAATGAACATGAATAAATCATTTCACATCCATCATTTTCCCCCCTCAAATCTCAGAATCAGCTTGGGTATAAACTGAAGTAATATTTGCAATACGGTAAATACCCTAGCAGTCTTTGCTGCATTGCACTACTCCATTTCGAAGCAGTATTTTCAGGGCTACCAATTGAATTTTGCATTTTCAGTTTTCAGTAGCATCCAAAATACATATTTACAAAAAGTCAGTATTTTTCTGTGTGAAAAAATAAGAATGCACATTGACTAAGTCTGATCACTGATTACATTTCTGTTCCACACATAATTCTTTAAAAGGTGTGCATAAGATTTGAATTTGACTTTTATATTTGGAATCCACTTTGCATGCTGTTACTATGCCCGTCAAGCTTCCGGCAAACGACCAGTATCCAGTATCGGCCGCACAGAAATGCTGTTAGCGTAACATTGCCCAATGTTAATATTTCATTTAACAGTCTATACACTACAATACTTTAATCACTGTGAATATGCTGCATGTTGCTGTGTCTGTCAAGTCTCTACAAAGCTTTCAATTTGTCATGAACAACTATTGTTCAAAGAGTATTAAAAGCCTTTGCTTATATGTAACTTATAACTTCATTGAACTACATGTATTTGTTTTGAACGTTTGTTATCATTTTTTAAATGGAAATCCTCTACAATACTATTCAGAAAATAAATGTCAATTTGCTTTAAAAACAAAATTATGATATATTTAAGAATTGGACAGAAGCAGAATTTGAAAATGAAAATTTTGATTTGTAAATGAAGTAATTTTGGGTCTGACATGCACTGTACTAAAAATTATGTAAAACATTTTGATGGTATTTTCTATTCCCATTTCCCTATTGATGCTATTATAATCATGAAGTTTGACTTACCCTAGCTTTTGGTTCCTCATACTTGGGCATAGGACCGGGGGGTTTATTTCGTCCATCATCTCTTGATTTTCTCTCACCATCAGGCTGTCCTCTTCCTCCTCCTCCTCCTCGTCCACCACCTTCTGACATAAAATAAAGCAAAATATATAATAGCAGCAAGATTTGAATATAGAAGTACATTAGTATATGGAGCCATGACAAGATATCTTATTTTTATTCATTTTTAATTCATTAGAAATATATTTCAAAGCCATTTTCAAGTTTTAGAAACTGAATGCTCTCCCCCACCAAAACATATAGTTTGATTCTCAATGAGCTGAACACACACTACCCCCCCCCCCCCAAAAAAAAAAAAAAAGTAAAAAAAAAAATCACTTTTGATTTCTATTCATTTCATTTTCTTTTCTTCAGTTATTGAAGAAAAGGTTTTTTCCCCCAAACACCAATAATTTTGCATCCAAGAAAAGATCAACGTACATAAAATCCCATGAACAAAGGACACAGCTTTAAAAGCTGAATTGTGACATATTTACTTTCTGAGGACATCTCAAAAGAAAATTATAACTGATTCCAGCTTAAGGAAAAGAAACACATTATCTTCTAATGCAAACACTCAATGAACAAGATATAAACTCTACTTCATCATTCAATTCAAACAAATACCTTATCCAATCCACTACAGGGATTTGTAGAGCAGAGCACCAGTATCCAGTTATGTAATGAAATGCACTGATGAGACTGTGAAATCCCCCAAAATGTCTGCTCATTGAAAGACTACAATAATGAGCTAAAACTATTACCTCTCCCTCTCGCAGATGGCCCTCCTCCCCTTGGTTTATCACCGTCCCTCCATGCACCAGAGTCACTATATGATCGGTCTGATGGTGGGGCATGTGAAGATTTGCCTACTGTAGAGCTGGCTGGAGGTGATGCTACTGTCTCACTGCGCTTTGCCCATGCATTCTCCTGTCACATCAAAAAATATTCAGCATTTCAAATTGAGAAAATTGCTTACATGTGAAAAATTCTTCTACAGAAGATATATTTGGCACAACACAGACCAATCATTACCAGTCAAGTCAACAGATACCTCAACAAGCAAACTGCAGTCTACTAAATAGGGCGATGCATTTTGGTTACATTTATAGATGTTCAAAACATCATTGGCTTGAGCTTGCCAAATGCTTGCTAGTTGAGGCATCGAAGATTAACTGTGATTTTAATGACAGCATCATTTTTCCCATCTATGTCATAAGAATAATTGGATTTAATTTAAATAAAAAAATTTTTTATATGGTGATGAAATCATAGTTAACTGATTTTGGACTAACCTTTGGAGGCGGGGCTGGTATTAACTTAACATCTTCTTGCCTAGGTGAGGTAGGAGTCTTGGGTGGAGGCGGAGAAGTAGGAGTAGGCGAGACTGGTGCTTGATCGTCTTTATGAAATACCTCTTCATCATTAGACCTTTCACTTTCTCTTCTCATTATTACTACATTATGAACCAAAAGAAAATCGGATTGATAGATGATTTCTTTTTTCACTCATGCCTATTTCTTTGTCATTGTATTTCTCACATTCTCTTCTCATTATCACCACAGTATATGTGTCTTTGAAACAAATAAACTGCAAATACCTTTACAAAGTTTACATCATGATTACACTGTGCCAATTCCAATATATAGATAATAATTACAGTGAAACCTGTATAAAGAGCACCCAAAAGAGACAAAAGCAATCTCTATAATCAGATGGTCTTTATTGTAAACAGGGGAGTGCATTATGAAAGGACTTGGATGTTTCATCCAACACATCCTGTTTTATCTGACAGCTACCATAGTAACAATATTTCTCAGTTAATCAAAATGAAGTTGTCCCATCTGACAACTTGTGGGTTGACAAATTTTGATGCAACACTCCTGTGGTTCATAGAATACATGTTTCATTACCAAATACTATTCAAGGTAAACCATACTTAGTCTTTGGACAACTAGTCCTATATAAGTTTTGAATGCATCCTCACTGTACCGTTATCATGTTAAGCTATTTGTAATAGTTTGGATTCAATTTATTTGAATTCTTCATGTCAGTCCTGCTATCCATCCCTTCATATTGGAAAAAAAAAATTCAAACTGGTGGCATCAATGTCTAAACCATCTTATAAACTATGTACTTTGTTAAAACAATTTAGCCATGAACTAAAAAAAAACAAAAAAACTGTGGATGTAGGCATAATCCATGAAAAGTATTCACCATAAATTCTTTTAGTTTCTTTAAAATCTCATGAACCTATAATATAAGACCGTATTACTGACGACCTGCAATAAGGCGGTAAAACATGTTGTCTTGCATATCACACCAAAACCCTAACAAATGATTTCAGATGTAATTCAATTTAAAATCAAATTATCACTCAAGATTGCAGATTTCCCTCCCCGTTTTATTGATCAGACAAGAGTACAAATTTCATCTAACCTGGTCTTGGACCTCCCCTTCCTGAGCCTGAGCTACTGTGACGTGTTCTTCCTTCCCTTCCTTCTGATCTTTCACTGTCTCTCCTTACACGGGCAGTGGTATGCTCTGGGCTATCACCAACAAATACACAAATAAAAAACCTTTTATCATATTGTCTATTAAAAATAATAAACCATAGAATAGATCATTCCTAGATAGACCATGCTATATAAATTCCTAAAGGAACATATCTCCCAATAAACTGTCTAATTCAACAAAGTAGTCTACTTGGGTGTTGCAAGAACTTTGCAATCGATTTCAAGTCAATTTTAGGTCCTGAAACCAATCATAAGTCTAACAATTAATTGCAAATTTACTATTGATCACTATTCTGCTTCTTACATCAACAAGAATAAATTTATTTAACCCTAATAACCCCGTGAGAGTGGTCCAAATAACCCGGCTCTTTTAGGGTTAAAATCAATCTGCAACTGAAATTTGCAATTGATTGCAAATATTTCTTGCAATACCCCCTAACACTAGTTATAAAGCTGCATTGCAAAAAAGAATTTTTGCATTTTGGATACCATATCTCAAAGATTGGAGTATGATTACAACCATCCACAGCCAAGTTTTATGGGTATATGTTAGTTGTATCTAAAAAAAAAATTGGATCAGAGCTACAGCAAGCATTCCGAGAATAATAATAAAGCAATATGATAAATGCAGATTGATTTTATTGTATGAATAATAAAATACCCTTTGACCTCTCTTATCTGGACACATTGGGACCAGCACCAATCTGGATTAGGGATTTATCCGGAACTAGGAGACCCAATATTATATATACACGTTGCTGCCTCCCCAATGGTAGCTACATATTATCTATTGTAGTGGGTGCACACAGACATTATATCACTGCTGTGTCAGTGCAAATTATAGGCGTTTTTTACGGAAATTAACTGAACTCAAATGTACCTTTTAAAATGCCACGTCTCTTTTATTGCACATAGAAATTAGATGAAATTTTCAGAATGGATTTATTTGACATTTCTCTCTTTATCAAAATCAAATTTCTGTTGGGGTGGACTTGCCCTTTAATGGTCCAAGAATGGTATGTTTAGTTTCCTGTGTATGTTATCTTGTGATCTTACCCGTCTTTCCTAGGGACTTCTTTATCCAAATTCTGCGTGTGTTTCTGTTGTTCAAACTGTCTCTTTTCCCTCTCAAGTCTCTCTGCTATCTCCCTTTCTCTAGCAGCAGTGTCTACAGGTTTAGCCCCTCCAAAGATGGAAGCAGCACTTGCTGCTTTGGTAGGATTCTCTTCAATGGGTTGAGTTCTTTTCTGTAGAACCAGCTTCTTCCTCTCACGAGGTGCTTCTGTATTATGACCAAAAAAAAATTACTTCCAAGACTTCTGTTATTTGTAATGTAACTACACTGAGCATGACATTCATCATCAGCATTTAAAGTATTTGTTTACAAATTATAATTTCTCCTACTAAAGCCCCTTTATTTACTATATATTTTTCTTACTTTGTGGGGATGGACAGTTCAATTCCTTGATAGCTCTCCTCAAAACCGTCCTGATATTTGGGCCAAAAGTGGGTAATGTTTAAGACTTTTCTGTCTTCCTTGATTGTTCCCTACATCTTGTGAGGTCTCCCATGCAGATTCCTCCTAACAACTGTGAAATTTAGTATTCTCTGGAGCCTGTGGGTCTCCTAGCCACAGGAATGACCATACCATGTCAGCCAACTATTTCTCATCACTTGTACTATCCTTACCAGGCCAATTGACTGGAAGTCGTCTTTGTTTTGTTTCGACATAGACACAAAAACATCTTTTGAATAATTGAGTCTTCATTGCAATGGAATTATTTTGATATCCAAGCCTTCTAATAGTTTTGTTACAAAGAGGACTCTATTCTCATTCGTTACATTACCTCTTTCAGGAGGTCCATAGTCATCTTCATCTCCTCTCCTTGCAGGCCCACTGCTATCGTTTCTCCTCCACTGATCTGCAAATAAATTTCTGTACACGTTACAAACTCAACAATGGAACTGATAAACATGATTTTCAAAAAGAAATTAAAGGGGAATCCAGCCTTGGCCATAAAATGTTGTGTTGGGAAGGAGAAAAATAATTAAACAGAATGGTGAAAGATTGAAAGAAATCGGACAAGCAATAAGAAAGTTATAGCTGCTTTAAAATTGAGATCACTAATAGCATGTAGATTTCAAATTGGCAACTGGGTAAGTAAATTATGACAAGGGGCAAGGACAACTTTCCCATAGGCCATGTACTTTATTATCAGGGATATGTGGTTTTCTCCTAAGTACCCATTCCCCTGGGCAGTAATCTAAATATAACCCAGGTAGTATATTGTTTAATGTCCTCATGAAAGAAAAATATAATTTGAAATCAAACTTTTGGGAAAAATGATATTTTAGGCATAATATGTATTGGAGTACATGGAAGAGTAGTCCTTGCCTTACATCACTATGACATCCCATATGCAGCCAATTTGAAGTCTCCATGAGTATGGTGATTACCAATATTTACAACTTTTAAAAATTCATAACTTTCTTGTTGTTTGTCCAATATTGTTCAAATTTTCACCTATCAACTTGTCTGATTTTTCCTTTTCTTATAAAAACAAGTTTTTATTTGGGTTGGATTCCCCTTTAAACACTTCACTGAAGCTATATTTAACTACAACACCCCTTTTCTCATTTCTACTAGGGAAAATTGAAAAGGAATAAATCTATGAATCTATCCAATTAAAAAAAAAAAAACAGATTTTTGTACCCTTATCTATAGAGTATAATTAAGCAATTATTCATTTCACACTTCAGAATAATATTACATGACTGATTTTATACAATAATTTCTGACTTTGCACAGTATTTTTGCTCATTGGTAATATTTTTTCAGACAATATGACTTCATTTACCTCTTTCTTCATCTCTGCCTGGGCCAAATCCACCTCTCTCATAGCCCCTGTCCATTCCACCTCTATCTGGTCCTCCCCGTTCATATCCCCTGTCAGGGCCCCTATCAGGGCCGCCGCCTCTACCATAGCTGCTATCAGGACCACCTCTGTCATAACCCCTATCAGGGCCACCACCACGATTATAGCCCCTATCGGGACCTCTATCGTTCCGTCTATCAGAACCATAATCTTGCTGGGATCCACCACCACGAGAGTAGCCGCCACTACCACCCCCACGATCCCATTCCCTACCAAAGCCACCTCCCCTGTCTCTGTCAAGGTTCCTTTCGAATCCTCCTCCTCCTCCTCCACGATCATAGTTCCTTTCATATCCACCTCCACGGTCTCTGTTATAACTTCTATCCCCTTCATATCCCCTGCTGCCAGCATTATCAGAACTTCCTCTATCCCGCCATCTATCTCTATCACTCTCGCTAGGTCCACTAGGTCTGTTAGAGCTACCATATCTATCTCCACCTGTGAAAACCAGATCGAAAGCCAATTAAACTTCATTCAGTTTCACATCAATTACCCATGCAATGAATAACAAATAAAATGTCAATCCCTTCTTATAAAACCTATAAATCATTCACATGAATTATCAAGCATGTGTGATACTGTTATCAAAGTCAATCCAAATGTAAATCTGGAGTAAATAGAAATTCAAATTCACACTTCTACTGAATGCTAGATTTTGCATTCCTTGTTCAATATCTATGACTAAATAATATGAACAATGAATTCAGGATGCTATTAGTTACACATTCACGTAATACAGGAAATATCTACGTTCTGGTTCCATATTCCATGAGGCCAGAGGCCGAATGGAATATGGAACCAGAAAGTAGATATTTCCCGTATTTCGTAAGAACAAGCAGGGCGTAACGATTTTATCTCTTTAAGTGTATCCTTATATTATTGCAGAATAGGGGAAATGAATAGAACTAAACACAGCGCAAAACCCTGCATTTTGAGAGTGATTTTGGAAAGAAAGTCATTCATGACATCACAATGATCACATTAAAAAGAATGAACATTTTGCCATTGAAATTGATGCATAAATAGTAGTGCTTGGTTGAAATCAGCACTAGGCATGCACGTAACAATGAAAACAAAATTAAACCAACAGCCACACACAAAACAGATAATACAGGCTCATATTACCTGTTTGATCTTTGTGACCCAGTAAAAGAGGTAAATACAGGTTTGTCTCACAATAAAAATCAACCAATCAGATTACAGAATCCATGAGAAATATAGCCTACTAGGAGATATACTCATTATTTTTTCTGTCATAGCAATATCATTTTATAAAATATTTTCTACAGAAGGACAAAAATAATCTTTACCTGTTTAAAGAATCAACAAACTGGTACTCAAAGAAAGTGTGGTTTAAGTTAACTAGTGTTAACCCAAAAGAGACTGAGCCTGCATTGATGCGGGTTGGAGTCTATGCAAAATGTATTATAGCAAAATCATTCAGTCTCCAATAGGTTAACTGGACCTCTAACAAGAGAATTCTACCTTTATGAACAAATTAACAATTGAAAAGCGTTTTAAAAGATAGCTAATGGAGGAATCCCCCCCCCCCCCCCCCCCCGGAACATAAGCAAAGATTATACTTACAGAAATGAAATGACATAAATATAACCAAACCTTTCTTTAAGGTCATTTTCTTTTTTGCCTGCTGACTGTAGAGCTTCAATAATCTAGCACATTATAAACTTAACTACTTCCCCCTTGTTCTTCGAATCTATCACTAAAATTTGTCTACATTTTATATATTCATCATTTTATAGAATTGGATCTGCCTTAAAAAATACAAGCTGTATATGAAACTCATAAGTAATCAGGTTGATTAATTGGCCTTGATTCCATTCACTTCTATTCAAGTTATCAGTGGGGGGGGGGGGGGGGGGGCATGTACAATAGTAAGACCATACCCTGATTCCATTCACTTCTATTTGAGTTATCAGATCTCCTCCAATCACCAGGGGTTTTGTCAAAGAAGCCTCTGTCACCACCTTTGCCATCTGAGAATATGCAAAAGCAGAGAAAAGGGACATAATAACAATGATATAGAACAAAATATGATACCTTGATTCAATTTCAGACGACTGTCCCTCTCCTGAAGATGGACAGTCAACCTCCCTGAAGCGTCAAGTCTTCTCTCCTGTTCTACAACTCCACTCGCCGACTAAAGATAACCCTTCTCTCAACTCTCCAACTACTCAATCCTCTTAACTTCTTTCTGGTTTAAAGTCATTCTTAAGTTTAAATAAATACACTCATTTCCTAAAGATACTCTACTTTCTAACCTATCACTTTCTAAATTCTCCATTTCAATCTTCCTTCTGGGCCCATTGCAAACAACTTTTGCCTTAAAAAAACTCTGGATAATTTTTTTGCCAGAGTTTTTTAATGTGTAATTTTCAATGGCATTATTTTGTTTGCCAGATTTTTGGTTTATTTACTAGTTTTTTTATGGCAAAAGTTTTATGCAACAGGTCCATGGTGTATCATAAACCACTTCCACAATATCCAAAACCAATAATATAATTAATTGAGTGAAGATGAAAAACAGTGTTGATATCAGGTCCAGGATGTAATGTGACCCCCTGTCTGATGTAACAGTTCTCAAATTAATCTATTAAGACCGTAACCTGGCAGAAGAAAAAGTCTGGCCACATTCAATTATGAATTTTATGCTGCAAAATCTTTCATTTAAAACATGAATCATGTTTACCTCTTAATACATTTTCAAATTATGCATATTAAGGAATATAGGTATTGTTTTGCCTGCATTTCACCAATGGGGGTTCAGACCCCCCCCCCCCCCCTTTTAATATTGTCATTGTTGCTCAATATTTTTTTCCATCTTTACTATACCCACCCAAAGAACTAGAGATACAGACCTGTCAATCTTATTCAATTTATCTCCTCTTAGGATTACCAGTCATCATACTAACCTGTTTGAGCCTGACTCGCCAGATCAACACGAATCCGTCTGCTTTTTAATTGCTGCAAGGGAAATAGAGATAAATTCTCTGAAATCCTCAAAAAAATAGAAAAGCAGGAGTGCAAGAAAACATTTTTGCGGAACTCTGGAAAATAAATATTCAAAAATTCATCTATCAACTCAACAGAAACAATATTCAGATCTAACCTGATGATGCGGGAATTACAATTCAGTATTATGTATTTTAGGTGCTCAGCCTTTTACTTCCACTAGTTTTGAAAGGAACTCTTTTGATCTATGTAAATGTTGAAATATTGATGATGAAATTAGATGCAAAAATTACTCACTGCATTGTTGAGGGATAGTGCCTTGTACAATGATTCCATATCATCAACCTCTGCATATCCAAAGCCTTTAAGCCGCTGGGTGTCCCCCTCTGTTGGTAACCTAACATCACTCACCTACAGCAAAAAGACAAACAATAAAAAAATTATAACAGCTCATTTTTTGAAAGTGTACAACAGTCAGTCATTCTTTTTTACATAAGATAGGAATATCATTATGTCATATATTACCTGAGATTTTACTCAAGCAGCCCGAGCATGAACAATAAAGGCAAATTACCAGCAAGACCCCTAGAACTACCCACAAATCGAGGATCAAACAATTGTTTCATTTAATGTTGCAACACCATGAAAGTCTACGTGTGGGACTTTAATATTTACCAAGTGTAACATCATAAACAATCTTTCAGAGGCAAATATTATTCCTTTTTTTTTGTAGTTTCAAACTAAATCAGAAGAATTTCCAGGAAAAATTAGAAAATAGAGGGCCATTTCATGAATATAAAAAGAAATTGTGAAATTTCAGCAACTTTTTGGGAACCCCCCCCCCCGCCCTAGATCTACAGTATATGGTTAAAGATTGGCAAATTGTTCATGCTTTTAAAGGTCATTTGAATGACAATACTCAGCCCATGTAATATTTTTCAAACATACTATAGGCTACTTATCATTCTATATTCTATGAAGGTGCTATTGATGGGGAAAAGTTGCTTTGCATTTTATTGATGACTAATATTGATAATTAAGACTTACATTACAGTTAGCTCCATTGAGAAACTTCATGATATCTTCTGTTGCACAGTCAAAAGGTAGGTTGCCAAGGTAGATAGTGTAAGGAGGATTTGGTGGAAGCTTGCTCTTGTCTATCTCCACTTGCTGGGCACTCTTCGGTGCAGTGGGCAGGGATATACGCTCAGGGAGAGATGCGCTGGAATTTCCCCATGGTGTTGAAGAGGAATCTGTCAAAAAGTCAAACCATTCTTAGTAAAACAATGTCTAATACTGAAGTACGGTTTAAATCCACAAAGGTAATTTTGAATCTGTTTAAATCAATTAGACTCAATTCAGCACATTTATTTCAGCATAGTAAATTAATCCTGTTCAAGGATACATCATTAATGAAACCCACTATGTTATGTTAATAATAACAATAACACAGTTCTTGTATAGCGCATATCACATTATGACATAACGCCCCTATGCGCTTCCAAAGGCCTTGGATATTATTACCCTGGCTTTAGCCCAGCAGCCTTTTTACAGCATGGATGCATTTCAAGGGATAAATTCCTGACAGATACCCATTCACCTCACCTGGGTTCAGTGCAGCACAATTTGCATCAATTCATTGCTGATGGAAATTACTGTCTTGTGTGAGCAAAAATGTTGAACTTTATTGCACCATGTAATAATAAGTCTTTATGGGTAATATTGGTAGCTTTTTCATGCCACTTGTTGCATTAATTATTTCAAGGAATGCGATTTAATATCTAAAAAAAAGCAGGAGACTGATACAGAAAATGGTGAAATAAATTATTAAACATTTTACTCAGTCTCCTTTGATGTGCAATTGATGTATACATTCTAACAAGCTGTTGGCATAGCTCATTATTTCCAGCAGGAACACTACAGTAATTCTATTTGAGTGATATCATTTACTTAATTCCTCCTTTTTAGAACCACTTTTTGTAAACTATGAAATCCTTTTGTAAAGGATGCATAAGATACTTACAATCCCCATCTGCATCTGCTGCTTCATCTGCCCATGATGATTTTGAAGAATAAACAAAGCTGGTACCAGGAGCAGGAGTATTATCACCTGTTGACAGGAACTCATTTAGATTCAGAGTCTTCCCTTTCTTCTTCTTGCCTTTCTTCTGTCCTGCAATAACAAACAAAAATCAATGTTTAGTGAAACAGCTATGGAGGAGGCACAAGAATTTTCCACTATGTAATCCATAAATAATTCATTTGATGATTACATACAATACCTTGCATTTTGTTGTTGGAGAGGAGGGAGTTACTATTAAGCAAATAATATTGCAATGGGAAATAATTGGGCTGTAGTAAACCTAGCATTGGCCCTCCAAGATCAATTTAAATAATTGTCAAACCTGAAGGCATACATGCATATTTGTCAAAAAGAAAAAAAATTGTGCATATACATGTAAGATTAGTGACCTCTGCTATGAATTTGTATCCTGGACAGACTAAATCAGCTTTCTATAAAAAACCATTACCTTAAGTTTTTCTTTGAAATAAAAAATCTGTTGTCAAGCGGTTTGTATGCATATTTTAGCTTTACATGTACATACTATGTTGTCCTATGCACATTCCCATTTGTTCACTTTTAGCTCTGGTCAGGCCTTTAACCTGTACATTTTCTTGTGTATTCTGGCTCCTATTTAGTGACTATAATTGAGTTGAAATGATCCTCAATGATGCCTCACTGTAAATGTCTGCCCAGCAAAGTTTCTCATTTTCATATTTGGATCATTCCACGGTATTAGCAGGGGGTATCATCTTGCTACATTGCTCACTTGTCCGTCCGTGATCATTTTTGATTGAGTTTATGATATGGATAAAATGTATGGATTTAAACTATGTTCAAATAAAATGATGTACAGTGTCTAGTGAGATACCTCTACAGTTTTATTTTTTTATTTCTATTCTGATAAAGAACAAAAAAAAACTTTTCATATTTTTTTTCATCAAGGATGGAAATTTAAAAATGGAAATGTTAACACAACACCTACCGAAAAAATTACTTCCCAATATTTTTGTCTACTTATTTATGTTGGATGATTTATTAATGTTCAGTGTGCAAACAGCCAGCTATGTTAGGTATGATAACTTGCATTGTCTAAATTTACACCAATACTTCATGAACTGATGATTACAATACTCATATTTTTTTTCCATTGATTTTTCTTTCTTATAAGCAAATATAAAGTGTTGAAAAATGACTGTAGATTGCTTTGTTTTTATAAAATCGACAATCTCACTCGAAAGTTTGTGCAGGAGATCGTTGACATTGACATTACCGCCACTCGATCGCTTTCAAGGCATGGACACTGCAAACAGTGTACACTCCTATTACAGAAGCTCAATTTGATTGTACCATGAATTTATTGCGCAATCCACAACTGGAGTTGAATGACATGCACTTCGATCATTGGCCCCTAATTGAACCGTTTTCTGGAATGTTGATAATAAAGGGAGGGGGGCAACAATGGAGAGAGAGAGGGAAGACAGTTGATCGAGAAACGGGAGAGACGGAAAGAGACAAGTATAGGGGAGGGGGGTGGGCTAGATTGAAAGAGTTCGAGAAAATCAGGCCAACTCAATTATTTCAATCCTTTCATTTTATTCTTTCATTTATATTCATTCATGTAATGTATATGTTCACAACCAGAATAATTTCATTTTAATCATCCATACTGCATTATTTGCCCACATTATTTTGCAGTAACTACGCATATGGGATAGTAAACCAACAGCCACTTTTCTTTCTACCTCTATGCTTCGAGTTATAACATAGGAAACATGCATGTCTTTGATTGCACAATCCACAGGAGTTGACCTCTTACTAAACCCACTCCGAACAAAATGCGGTTCTACAGACCGTACCTTGTGCTTTCTGGGCCAGTTCATCAGGAGGGTGAGAGAGTGAAAGAGAAATGGGGAGAGAGAGGGGGTACTGACAGACAATATATAGAGACACAGTCAGAGGGTGGAAAGAAAAACAACTTGGGGGCCGTTTCATAAAGCTGTTCGAAAGATAAGAGCGACTTTAAGAACCACTGGTGAACCTTTCTTACACGCTCAACCATCACTGTGGCTTCTTAAACAACAAGTGGAATGCCTCTGGCAGTCTCGCCTGCATTACGCGATTTAATATAGCAGCAGTGCTAACTTTGAAAACTACTATAAAATAATCATTTACAAAAACATCATTCATATAATGACATAACACCACGTTCATTGACCATAGATGACATTTGAACGGTGACTTAAAACTTGTCAACTACACCCATGTCCACATTTCATTCACTCTATCCATAAACTTTCAAAGTTATGATGGCAATTTAACAATTACCCCAACATGGCCAAAGTTGCATATGGTGCGCGAGCTTTCTCTGCCTCAGCACCTTCTCTCTGGAATAATTTGCCCATATATTTAAGAATGATACCATCACTGGAGACCTTCAAATCTAAACTGAAGTCTTATCTTTTCTAACAGTATTGGTTATTGGCACTTTGACACTCATCCAAACTTTCTTTCTTTCTTTTCTTGTGCACCTCGGAATAGAATATTTCTAGATAGATGGCGCTATATAAATGCCTATTATTATTATTGACCTTAAATGACCTTTGACCATGGTCATGTGACCTGAAACTCGTACAGGATGTTCAGTGATACTCGATTACTCTTATGTCCAAGTTTTATGAACTAGATCCATAACCCTTCAGAGTTATGATAGTAATTCAACAAATACCCCCAACTTGACCAAAGTTCATTGACCCTAAATGACCTTTGACCTTGGTCATGTGACCTGAAACTCGGGCAGCATGTTCACTAATACTTGATTAACCTTATGCCTAAAGTTTCATGAACTAGGTCCATATACTTTCTAAGTTAAGATGTCATTTCAAAAACTTAACCTTCGGTTAAGATTTTGAAAATAATTCCCCCAACATGGTCTAAGTTCATTGACCCTAAATGACCTTTGACCTTAGTCATGTGACCTGAAACTCAGGCAGGATGTTCAGTACTACTTGATTAACCTTATGATAAAGTTTCATGAACTAGGTCCATATACTTTCTAAGTTATGATGTAATTTCAAAAACTTAACCTTAGGTTAAGATTTGATGTTGACGCCGCCGCCGTCGGAAAAGCGGCGCCTATAGTCTCGCTCTGACAAAAACATAACTTCAAGGGTGGGTATGACAGTCAAATTTTAGTGATTAAAATTTGCACAGCGTATGGGATCCGTGCGTGTACTCAAAACGGGCCTAGTTTTCAGGCCATAATATTAACAGATTTCGTGCTCTCATTAGGCTTATTAGATTAATAAATTAATTTAAAATTGTCCCTTTTTTAGAATGGAATATCGACAAGTTTCATCTCGCACTTAGAAAAAGAAGATAGTCATCATTTTCATATGACATAATGTTCTTAGAATGTCCTGGTCCCATGTCAAAACTCAAAGTAATAATAATGAAACATATAAGCTCTTTTTAACGGTGATCCATATCCACCTCACAATTTTCCTACGAAGTGCTGCTTGAATACAGAGCTTAGATTGACCCTTTTCAGATCGGAATATTAAATATTTTAAGCTCGCACTTCGCTTGCTTTATCGTTTTTCATGATAAAAAAGGGCATTTATAATGCCGAGATTCTAGGTCGAAATCTGAAAAACGCACGCGCATGTTTATTCAAATATGCAAATTATTCTATCATTATCCAGTTTCAGATCACAATATCATGTGAAAGAAAGGGGCAGGGCATGGGGGGGAGGCATGAGATTTTGACAGCTTTGAAGGGTGGATCCATGGAATTGAGATAGCATATTTGAAGAACGAAATAAATGTTTTAATATATTTTTGATGATGTAAAAAAGAGAGTTATAGAGGAAAATGGATGTCAATTGATAGGCTTTGCTGTGATAGATAGTGCGATCACAAACAAATTGACGAAAATATCAGATATTGTTATTTTGAATATATATATATATATATTACTCTTACAGAAAAATCCTAAAAAAACACCTTTCTAGCTATGTGAATTATGGACCAGAAAGCATTGAAGAAGTGATGCGGTTGGTGACAAAGAGATGCTCCATCCGAAAGGCTGCGGTCAGATGTGGGGTTCCAGAGGCTACCTTGAGGAACACTGTCAGAGGATTGCCCGATACTACCAAGAACTGGACAAGATCTTGATAAAGTATGATCTTAAGAACAAACCTAGGTTCATATACAATGTTGATGAAACAGGTTTTAACCAGGAGCATTCACCATTGAGGGTGGCGAGTGGTAGTAGATCGCTGTCGATTGTTTCCTACCGCTCAGCAACCACAACACTCCTTGCCTGCGGATAAGCTGAGAGATCCTCATTGCCACCCTATATTGTATTTAAAGGCAAGAATTGGATGGCAGAGCTGACTCTGGGATCATTACCAGGCAGCAGGCTCGAGATGACGGACAGTGGGTGGAGTAATGGTGATGTCTTCAGACAGTTCCTGAGCAAGAATTTCATCCCATCCTTGCCAGACCGGGAAGCTGAGCAACGAGTTCTCCTACTGTATGATGGACACAAAAGCCACATAACTGTTCCCCTCATAGAAGAAGAACGGCAGCACAACGTGATACTCTTCCTCCTTATCCCTCACACAAGCCACATTCTCCAGCCTCTCGACGTCGGCTGCTTCGTTCCGATGAAGGCACATATCAACAGGCAGTGAACAGATTTCCTCTCCAAGCATTCTGGGAGGTCAATCTCCAGATTTGACATGACAAGCCTAATCAGTCAGGCATACCTACAGGCGATGAGAGAGGACAACCTCAAGGCGGCATTTAGGAAGTCTGGAATCTGCCCATTTGACCCCGAAGCAGTAGAGATCGAGAGGACGACAAGACCAAGTACAGTCACCAATGCCAAAACCCCTCATCTGGTTCATCCCCCATTAACAAGCTCTGTGAAGGCATTTAGAGCAGGAGGGGTAGCCATCACAGAAAACGGAATCTTCCTGAAGATCTACCGTTCTTCTACCACAGAGCAGACGACCCAGACTCATATTTCTAAGGATAGATCAGATGATGAAGAACGTTGTTGCCAGTACCATTTGGACGAACCACCATCAGCCTCTGACATGGGCAGTCATTAACTGGGTGGCATGTGACTCCTGCAAACACTGGGTCCATCTTGGTTGCGCCGGACAAGTTCAAGTTGGCGACAATGATTTTTTCAAGTACCCTTGCTGTGAGAAGGAACAGTGAGTATATGTTGATATGTTAATATGTATACATATATGAATAAGTAATTATGTGAATATGTAACTATGTAAATATATGAATGTATAAATATGTAGATATGTAAATATGTGAATATATGAATATGTAAACAATTTTTATTTCTGAAAAATATGAGATTTGTAAATGGAAAATGAAAACAAGAAATTTAGTTGAATATACAAATCATAAATTAGTATCTTTTCTTCATTCTCCTTTTGCTAAAACTGTGTTCATGTGGCGATGAATTAAGTGTGCTGATGAGAGAAAATTTTCATTTTCCCTTAAATTTCATTCCCCAATAAACAAAACAATAAGAATGGGGGTCTAATGATTTTGCCCTGAAAGATGGTAAAAATGATGTTAATTTTTGTGAGAAATGTTGATAATGATATAATGAATAGATCCTGTAGACATATTATACAATGGAAATCGTGGTTATGATGATAAATCTAGTGATAGTGGTGATAATTGTGGGGGCACGCCTTTTGTGAAAAAAAATAGCTTTTACTTATAGAGGCCTAAATATATAATCTTAGAAGCAAGTAAAAAAATAATAATGAAATGATTTGTATGGTGAAATTGAATATAATGATGAAAATGATAAGTAAATTTTTGGCATAATTTTGAGAAAAATTTCTCAAATTTTAAAATCAATAATTTGGCCCCCACCAGGCACCTACCTCCTCCCAATCATGCCAGAATTCCTTAAAGTTTCAGCAATGTATTACGAGTATTGATAAGACAGTCATTGATGTGTATATAGATGGGAAAATCCATTATATTGCAAAAGACTATTCTTAACCTAAAAAAAATCAATAAATATTACCAATTTTGAAGTATTTACTCAAATGGCTGGTTTCGACTGTTTCATGACAATAGTTGTCGACCACAAGGGGGCAGCAAACTTACTGTGCAAAATTAGGTCACACATGTGAGCAGACGACAGAGTCGGTAAGGGTTACAAATTTCTTGAAATTACATTAATTTTAATCTGAAATTTATATTCCAAGCCATGAAATGTGATTATGTAAGATATTCTCGTTCTTTTGAGGTATTGGACGTATATGCGTAATAATTTAGGTGTCTTGGAATTGTCAAGAAAACCAAAATGTGTGCAAAATATGGTCACCCCATCATACAAAACATGAACAGTATCCAATTTTTAGGTGTAAATCTCGAATTTTTCTGCGAGCGAAAATTGTTTATTTATATCCTTATCTTTTTCATGATTACAAAAAGTGCTTTCCATTCTTCAGGTAGAAATGTCAGCTCGCGTTTCGCGCTCGCATTATTTGATTGTTGAAATATGTAACGTCTTCATTGCTAACTGCAAGCAGTCGTTAACAGATCTTTTTTTATCAGATCAAAACGTATATTAAAAATTTCTGCACGCGCGAATTGCAGTAATTATTTAGTTGGCTACACATCTTGTTTAGGATCACAAACATTACCCAGAATGTTAAAATTTTATGACAAAACACATGAAAAAAAAAGCTCGCGCTCGCACTATGTTAATGAGGCTCATGAGATTATTATATATTCATATTGATTTATAAGAATAAAGCCAAGAAGTGACTATTAGGACGAGGTCTAACCCTTCAAACAAACGAAAATCAACTTTGAGTCACCGATTGGGGAAAATGTGGTTGAAAAAAAAATCTGGCCCAGGGTTACCAGACGTCCCGTATTTCCCAGAATCGTCTCGTATTTTGCTCCTTTATCCCGGTGTCCCGACAAACCCTTCCCGGGACGCCTATTTGTCTCGTATTTCAGATGATTGAAAAAAATATAGACCTAGAAAGTGATGAATTTTCATCAAATAACCAACAGATGATGAAGCAGAGACAACAATGAAATCGACATCTGTAAACTTTTGCAAGTTCTGCAGTGATTTTCTTGCTAGCCCAATACAATGCAAATGAACTGGCCTCCTTCCTGTGTGTGGCAGGCTACTAGCTAGGCATGTAGGTTCGGAGCAGATTCTCAGTGGTGCAAACAATCTCACATGATAAACAGTTTTTCCACCAAAATAATCAGAAAATCAGCAGGAAATTTTTATAATTATATTATGGATTCTCAGATAACTGATTTGGTGATGTAATTGGAGGAACAAGTTTGTTTTCATAACTAGATCTAGTTGTTGCAGCTTTCCTTTAGAGTATTGTTGTGATCGGTGCGAACTTGTAATGGGATGGGAGAGATGCGTGTATTATGCCGCGATGTTTCTTCTAATTTTTAAGTTTTGCCTCCGACGAAGATTCTGTTAGGATCGAAAGCTTAGGCCCCTTTTTGACTTTATAATTTACTCCATTGGCTCTCTTTTATTAGATAAGCAGTTTTCAGCAGCTTCTTTTTGCCAATTTTTAAGTTTGACAATGTTTCACTGTTAAATTTTATTCATTTAAAAAAATCAATATTTATTTATAAATGTATTAAAAAACACCAAATATCATTATGATTTTGTTAGCTGATTGGATTTTTTTGTTTGAATTTTTTTCTTCTTACTTTCTTTTCTATCCTTCATTTTTCATCTGTATATCCTTCCTGTTTGCCCCTTTATTGTTCCATCTATTTTTCCTATCTTTCTTTCCTGATCCTTTCTCTCTCTCTCTGTTCATTTTTCTTTCTTTCCTTCTTTTTTTAATTTCTTTTTTATTTCCTTCATTCTTTCTTTCCTTAAACTTTTCTTTGCTTCCTTCTCCCTTCCTCTCCTTTTTCTTTTTGTTCTTTCTCTCCTTCCATCATTTTTTTTCATTCTCTCCTCCCTTCATTCTTTCCTCCCTCTCTTCCATCCTTTCTTTAATTCTATATTTTATTTTTTTTGTTCTTATATTTTTTCCCTTCCTTCCTGATTTCGTCCGTTTCTTTCTTTCTTTCCTCTTCTTTTTTCTTCCTTCCTCTCCCTTATTTTTTCTTTCACACATTTATTCATCTTTTTTCACCTTTTTCCCCCCTTCCTTTCTTTTTCTTTCCTTCTTTATTCATTTCAAAGAATGACGGAAACCTTTATTCTTTCTTTTATCCTCTTTTTATTCTTACATTCTAATTTTTTTCTATTTTTCCTTCATTTTTTCTTTCTTTCTTCTCAATTCATCTCTTTTCTTTTCTTTTCATTCTTTCTTTCGTTCACCCTCCCTTCCAATTCTTTATTTTTTTCACAAGTCTAACACTATGTAGCCTTCTTTTTTTATTAAGACCTGACTCAGTCGATTCGCTCATGCAGCGTACTTTGTGGATTGTCCCTATTTCATTTTGTGAAATTTGGTCACCCTGTTCTGGCCCCTCCCCCATTGGCGAAGGCTGGATCCGCCCCTGTTGTTTCTTTTGTCCTTATTTGCAAAGCAAGTCTCCGATATGGGAGATTGTTTCCCATATTGGAGAAAGTCTCCCATATTACCATTGGCCGTGCTTCTCAAACATTACATGTAATTGTAAAGTTATACGATGGAACTGGCTTTGTTTTACTTTCTTTTTCTTGTAAAGTTGTAAATAAGAGTCCAGCCTCATTTTAGTTACACTTACAGCTCGGCCAGAGAGGCAGAGCTGAACATAACATCTGGTGTGGCAATACTGATTGCAGAAAACAGCAAATTAATCCACTTGTCATGCATGGTCTGTTTGCACACACTCAAGTCTCAAATTCCATATGGTCAAGTACGATCGCGAGGCTCCAGCTAGCTAGCTCAGACGAAATCGCGATATGCCGCCCTTCAAGGCTTCACACGCATACGGAAATGTACACATCACATGCCCACGTTTCTTCCTTTGGCCACCACAGAAATCAAGCGCGCGCTAGGAATTCCGACACAACTTCACACAAATTTACTCTACCTACAGCCACAGAGTAGCATTCATATAAACAGGTATTAATTGAATAAATGATTCAAACACCACAATATACTTCTAACATTATATCAACGATGCAGATTCATAAATTCACAAATAGAAGCTTGTAAGAAGTACTTCAATCGCTTACCAGAGGCCGCCATGTTGATAGAAGTGCGCAGGAAAAAGAAGTTAGAAGCCTAGAATTTATATTGCCAATTTGATGACGGTACGGTCGACGTTGGTGAATTTTATGTCTAGCTTCAGTATTTTTATTTGATGAAATGGAATCGGGATACTAGTATTTTCTTTTAATAGCAGTGAGCATTTACTCACCCTCCCAAGTTATCAAAATCATATCCGCTATGACAGAAATGAGTGTCATTAAAGATTTTCCCTATAAGCAATAATTGCAATATACTGTAGAAAAACATTTATTCATACATTTTTTTTGGTATTTATTGATGTAATTATTATCATTTTGAATACTAGTACCATATTCTTCTTTATTAAATGCATCCTCTGACATGATACACCAAATATAGTAATATTCTTCTAACTATATCTCCATGCTACTAGTCTCCTTAGAATCAAGGAGAGAAATTAGAGTTTGTTTGTTTGTTTGTTTTATTTTATTTCTGCGTTCACAATACATTATCACAAATATTTACATTGTTTGTAATATACAAAATGATTCATAATGCATACAATATAAACATAATGCATACAATATAAACATTATACATAATTTGAAGGAAAAAATGGTGTGGGCATATACTTCACATTTTGATAATAAAAAAGGAACATTAACAAAATTTAATGAACGCAGGAGACCGCCATCGTGAGCGGTTAAGCTTGTAATTGGTGGCGGCCTCATAAAAAGGGTTCGTGACTATGATTGGTAATTACTAAACAAATGGGTGCAATGCAGGTGCAGGTGCGGGTGCAGAAGATAGCTGTAGATTTTATATTTTTTATTTAAAGGTCAAGTCCACCCCAGTTAACTATTGATTTGAATAAATAGAGAAAAATCTAACTAGCATAACACT
The DNA here is from genome assembly GCF_037042905.1 of Lytechinus pictus. NCBI lineage: Eukaryota > Metazoa > Echinodermata > Echinoidea > Temnopleuroida > Toxopneustidae > Lytechinus > Lytechinus pictus. Next base: position 43,308,369 of record NC_087247.1, on the reverse strand, counting down.
AAAAATTTCATCAAAATCGGATGTAAAATAAGAAAGTTATGGCATTTTAAAGTTTCGCTTATTTTTCACAAAACAGTGATATGCACAATTCCGTGACATGAAAATGATTCAGTCGATGATGTCCATCACTCACTATTTCTTTTATTTTTTATTGTTTGAATTATACAATATTTCATTTTTTAGAGATTAATTGACCATAGGGACCGAATTGACTGAATCATATAGTATTAACCAATGCTAATTCCACATGTTCAGAGAGGAATTGATCACCGTTTCACTTGACAATGAGGAGAAAATTAGAATATTTCATATTTCATATAATGAAATACAAAAGAAATAGTGAGTGGATGACGTCATCAGTGTCCTCATTTGCATACCGACCAGGATGTGCATATTGTTTTGAGAAATTAAGCGAAACTTTAAAATGTCATAACTTTCTTATTTTACATCCGATTTTGATGAAATTTTCAGTGTTACGCTTGTTGGATTTTTCTCTTTTTATTCAAATCAATTTTTTGTTGGGATGGACTTGTCCTTTAATTTATAGTGGTAAATGAGGATTAATTTGAAGGTTGGGATGAATAAGATCGAATGATATTTCTTTTACAGTTGATTTTAAAGAGTATAAAGTGGAACAAGATTTAATATTTTCTGCAAGATTATTCCAAATGTCTGGACCATGATGTCGAATTGATTTAGAGGTAATTAACAGTCTGGGGTTTGTGAGATGAAAGTTTCCAGATGTACGAGTTGGGTAGGTATGGACAGAACTATTGAACTTAAAAATATCATCAAAATACGAAGGGAGTAGGTTATTAATATACTTAAACATAATGATAGCTACTTGAAGAGTATACAAGTCGGCAACTTTTAGTGTTTTCTGCTTGAAAAATAATGGATCAGTGTGAGCCAAGTAATGAGATCCTGTACAAATGCGAATAACTCTCTTTTGTAATTTGAAAATAGAAGTCAGCTTTGTTGAGCCACAAATAGCCCAAACAACCGTACAATAAGTAATATACGGGAGTACTAAGGAATTGTACAATAGGAATAAAGTTTTAAGAGGTAAAATAAATTTTAACTTAGAAATAATTCCAATGCTTCTCGAAATACACATTGTAATATGGTGCAGATGCTCATTCCAAGATAAAGCTTCATCTATGATAACCCCTAAAAATTTAGAGTGAGTTTTCCGTTCTAATGACTTGCCATCAATCTGTAGGTGAAATTGAGTGTTAGAAATATGAGAGTGATGTTTAAAATATATGTAATGAGTTTTTTGTGTGTTCAAAGATAATTTGTTAGCTTTGAACCACCCTGATACTTTGTTTATTTCATGATTTAAAATATTGTATAAGGAAGTGGGATTTTTATGAGAAAAAAAAAATTTGTGTCGTCAGCGAATAATACAAAAGATAAAATGGATGATGTATTAATAATGTCATTGATATATAGTAAAAATAAAAGTGGGCCTAATATGGAGCCTTGAGGGACACCACAACGAACTAAAAGTGAGTCAGAGTCATAACCATTAAATGCGACGTATTGTTTTCGATTTCTTAAGTAATCTTTAAACCAAAGGAGGGATTGACCTCGTACGCCATAATAATTAAGTTTTGAGAGTAGAATATCGTGATTAAGTGTATCAAATGCCTTACTAAGGTCACAAAATATGCCAATGACATGTTCTTGCTCATTCTCCTGAGGACGACAAGAACACTCTTGTCGAAACGTCGAGATTGGGTGGTCCTTTTCAGGACCAACATCTGCCCAAGAAAGATAAATGGTGTACCGTGTAACCTACTACACTATTCTTCTTCGCCATGGAAACCTTCAGAAGTTATGACATGTTCTTTGTTAGCAATGGCGTTTGTAATTTTATCATAGATTTGGATTAAAGCCAAGTTTGTTGAGTAATTTTTCCTAAAGCCATATTGATTAGAATTTAGCAGATTGTGTTTGCTGATGAATTTATAAAGTCTGTTATATACTATTTTTTCGAAGATTTTTGATATAGTTAATTGGGAGAAGAGAAATGGGGCGATAATTATTAATTTCATGAGGATTGTCTTTTTCGAAAATTGGATTGACTTTGGCGATTTTGAATAAGTCAGGAAAAACTCCTTGTGATAATGATTTATTAAAAATGTTACTATAAGAGGATTAGCAAGTGGGTGAATTATTTCTTTTAAAAGAGACATACTAATTCTATCATGTCCATGCGATTTTGAACTGTTAAGAGACCGTGTAATATTGATAATTTCAGTTGGGTCCGTAGGGTTAAAAAATATAGAGTGTGGATTAGGTTCGGGGAGATAGTAGGTAAAACGCGCCTATAGGGCTATTAATTTTGCTTGAAAGTTCGGGTCCGATATTTGTGAAAAATGAATTAAATGAATTTGCATGAAGGGAAGAGTCAATTTTAAAACCGTTAAGAGTCATATCATCAGTAAGAGGGGAATCTGTCTTTGTTCCCATTACCTCTTTAATGATTTTCCAAGTTGCATTAGTGTTTGAACTGGCATTCTTTATTCTATTAGCGTAATACATTTTGCGTGATATACGAATTAATTTTGTCAATTTGTTTCGATATACTTTATATGTTTTTAAGTTAGCTTCGGACGGTTTGTGTAAATGTGACTTGTAAAGGCGATTACGTGTATGTATTGATTTCAATATACCTTTTGTTATCCAGGTATGTTTGGGGGTCTTTTTTCGATTATTTTTCATTCTATCTATGGGGATATTCTTATCGTAATAATGTTGTAATTTATCATTAAAGCGATTATAAGATGTGTTTGCTCCAACTTCATTATAGACATCCTCCCATTCCTCAATTGCTAAGTCTTGTTTCAATAATTCAATATTACGTTTAGATTCTCTTCTATATGTATGTTGGTTAAATGTTTTGAGGTGTGGTAGTTTTAAATCACAAGTTAGAAATATTGGTCAGTGGTCTGAAACTTCAGAGCATATAGAATTCCTCCTATCATTTTGTTGTTCATGTTATGTACGTTGGAAAAAATGTTGTCGATTTGAGTTGATGAATTTTGGTTGATTCTAGTGGGATTATTTATGAATGAATTGAAGCCGAATGAGTACATTAGTTTCATGTAATTGTTTGATTTATTATTGTCGATTGAGGGTAAGAAATTGATATTAAAATCACCAATAATAAAACAGTTTCTATTTTCATTACTTATTATATGGAGATATTGCTCTGTTTCCTCATAAAATGAATCAAAATTAAAACCTGGTGGTCTATAAATTAAACCTATATGACGACATTTTAAATTCTGTGTTTTCAATTTCAATAAATAAAGATTCAGCATGTAAAAGTTTCACGTCGGAACGGATCTTAAATTTCAGTTTTTCCAAGTTACAGATGATCCTCAGATGTAAGGAAGGTAAGATCATAAGGATCAGGAAAAGGGTCATCTCTTCCTCATACTAACTACACAGGCAGTCGGCAAGCCCTGAAAAAGTAGCTTCTTTTATCCAAGTGATATTCGTGACTAGAGGGTTTTTGCATTGTTAATGAGCTTGGTGCAGTCTAAAACATTTTTTATTCGGCCATTGCTGCTCTAAATATTGACCAAATTTAATGTTTTTGATAACTTAATAAAGAAGAAGAGTCATTCTTTCAGGTCATGTGTTTGGATTTTAAAAAGATTGTGTAATATAGGTAAATTTTTTGATCAAAAACATAAAAGAAAATAATTATTTTCATGCAACAAAAGTTATTTTTCCACTTAATTTCGGTTTGAGCCCAAATGATTTTTAGATTGGTATAAAATTAAGCTGAAGATCTAAGCTTTAATATGATATAATTTTATAAGAGGTATTTTAGATGGGTCAGCAGCCAGCTTTTCATCAGTCAGTCGGCAAGCCCTGAAAAAGTAGCTTCTTTTATCCAAGTGATATTCATGACTAGTGTTTTTGCATTGTTAATGAGCTTGGTGCGGACCAAAAACACCTCTTTTTATTCTGCCATTGCTGCTCAAAATATTGACCAAATTTCTATGTTTTGGGTATCTTTATAAAGAAGAAAAATCATTCTTTCTGGTCATGTGTTTAGATTTTTTTTAAATGTTGTAATAATAGGGGAAATTTTTTATCTAAAACATGAAACAAAATAATTATTTTCATGCAACAAAAGTTGTTGTTTTTATACTTAATTTCTGTTTGAGCCCAAATGATTTTTAGATTATGATAAAGCTGAAGATCTAAGCTTTAATATGATATAATTCTTATAACAGGAGATATTTTAGATGGGTCAGCAGCCAGCTCTGCATAGGCCAAGTACCTTTATCACCTCAAAAACAGAAATACTGCACTCTGATTGGTCATAGAGACCACACACCCACGCAAATTCCAATGTTCCCCACACTGGGCCTCTGCAAGGTCACATTCACCATGTGGTAATCTCTTCAAATTACCCATGCCTGTTGTTTTGAAAACCTTATTCAGCCAATCAGAACTCTGGATTTTATGTTTCTCAGATATTTCAGAAATCTCATCTTGCATCTTGACGGAAAAAGCTGGCTAATGACCCATATAAAAGATGCCACATATCAAGAGTGACATTGTAAAAAAGTACAAAGTTTTAGTTTTCTGATGATATAAAGAATGTTTGTGTGAAAACAGAGGAAGAAAATTCTGTTTGAGGCATCTTTTCAGGTAAAAAAAAATCACTTATTCATCAAAATGTTTTATTCAAAAGAAATAACCAATATAAAAGAATAACATTTACTCTTTCCTATGGTACAAAATAATCAATATTAATCAAGAAGTGGTTAAATTCTTTAAAGAAAGTCTCACAATTCACGAGATTTTGCAGGGACATGAATTCAGCCATGTGAGGACTTGGATAAATCTTGCTCATTTGCTCATTAACATGGGGACTTGCTGACTGAGTGTACAGCAAATCATTTGTAGCTACACCCTAGCTAATGAAACATGAAATTAACATCCCCAAAACCAGATTATTTTGTGTTCAGTCAATTGTTCATAGAAATTATGACCTCCAAAACAAGTTAAATTTGAGTAGAAGAAATAACCAGTTGTCTCACAATGTATCAAACGCAGTAGGAGTTGCTCTCCTACTGCGTTTGATACATCATGTGACAACTGGTTGTTTCTTCTACTCAATCCTTTACCACGATGAACCTCTTCCACATCAAGTTAAATTTGTTTTCACTAAATTGTTCTCCAAAACAAGATAATTTTTTGTTCACTAAATTGTACATATATGAACAATTTAGTAAACAAGATATAATCTCTTTTGGAGGGAAGATAAATTTAAAGATTTTTTTTATCAGGCAAAAAAAAAAATTATTAGTACAGCATCTAGCTTCCCTGCTACATACATATCTTACTTCTACATCTACTACTGATTGCATATCAGTAGTCGATGTACATGTAGAAGTAGGATATGTACATATGTAACAGGGAAGCTATATGCTGTACTACTAATAATAGTAAAATGATGATAAATGTAGATTATAATCATAATCGTTATAAAAATATTAGTAATAATACAATTATAATGAATAAAAAAAAGAAGTAGGATAAGGGGGAAAAATGATGATGAAAAAATCAGGAAATATAGCCTTTACATCTTTATTAGCATTTTTATCAGACTGCTCAAAACTTAGCTCAAAATTTCCTAAATAGTGAAAAAATAAGGCCTAAAGGGATGCTCCGGGCTGAAGATATTTAAATATCTAAATAAATAAAGTAAAATTCACACAGCAAAATTCTGAATATTTCATCAAAACCAGATAACAAATAACGAAGTTATTGAATTTCAAAGTTAAGCAACATTTTGTGAAAACAGTTATGCACGTCGTCATGAATATTCATTAGATGAGCTGATGGTGTCACATCTCCACTTTCCCTTTTCTTATGTTATTACATGAAACCTTGATTGTTTTATTTTTTCATACATGTGCAAATGATGTGTCTCCTTTATGATGAAATAAGTTGCAGCAATGCATAACTTATGCACTAACGAACGTAGAGGGCAGTGTGTGTTGCTGCCCTCTACGTTCGTTGGTGCACTTAATCAGTTGTCAATCCACCTGTTATAGTTCTTGGTAGAAATTTTTTGAATAAACCTAATTTCATATAATGAAATACAAAAGATTTTTTTTTCCATTTTTGGCGGTCTATAGCACAACCCCTGGCCTCATTCCAACTCTTCAATCCATTGGTATCTCTCTCCTTCTCTACAGTTCTCTGCCATGTTCTTTTAGGTCTATCCCTTTTTCGTTTTCCTTCTGGGTGAAAAGTTATACCCAAATTAATACATGACTGATACATATTCTTTTGCTAAATGGGGTAGACCAGTTTTTGCCAAATGTATAGTGGGAATTAATTTCATATAACCCTTATCAAATATTGACAAAATATGAACTTTCCATTCATATGCTTTACAGGGCTCTCTTGAAAAACAGCTTTCCTGTGCTGAAGAGACCATAATAATAATAATAATAAACTAATACTTAAAGATTTGTATAGCGCACATATCTGTCGATGACACTCAAGGCGCACAATTAACTACTTATATAAAACAGAAATAAAATTAATAAATACACAAAAATTGAACAAATTGACAAGAAAAAAAAATACACAATCAGTTAAAGTTGGTAGTCAAAATAACAAGTAGGCCACCATGATTAAAGGAAAAATATATAAATATCAGGGTGTTATACTTCAAAACTGGGATTCCAACTTTAACTGAGAAAAATCAAGATGATTGAGAATCTGATTTAACACCCAAGAACAGGTTGATATTTCATAAACTGTTTGTAAGTTACATGTGACTTTCAACACAATTACCATATGTAATGAGAGAGCCAATGATGGTATATATCTACCTTTTGTTTAGTATTTCATTACATGAAAGTGATATCAGAGGAGAAATGCGCATCAACTGATGAAAATGAGGGGAAACAAAAGAAAAAGGAAAGGTGGGATGAGACACTGTCAGCTCACTCATTGCACATTAGTAATAGACATAAATAAATGTTTCATCAAAGTAATGCATAACCTTGCTAAGTTATTTTCATCATATTTAATGAAATCTTTAATTTTTTGGCCTGAATTAAATTAACCACAGGTTTGTTTTCAAATCAGCTTGGAGTACCTCTCTAAATTATACATAGATTACATGATAATTTACTCAATCATAAATTCATGCGCTGGCACTCTCAGACTATAAAGCATTTTTATTACCGTGATAGGAATGCCATGATGGAATCTGCTTCTATTTCAGCCAAAACATAATGATTCATTCATGTGATAATCTGGGCATTCACAATCTACAAACAAATTGGCTTGTCTAGGCTGCACGTAGATGGGTAAACTCAATCCACTCTATTTCTTGTTGGGGTGAACTTGGCTTTTATATACCAAAGTCAGAGTTGTTTACTGTCTGTCTGTTGTCTCTTTTTTTGAACCTCTCCATTTGCAACACTTCACAGAATACACATGTAGTCCTTATCAAAAAAATCCAATGGGTTAACCGGCTCCATGATTCACCTTGGTGCTATCTCCTCAGCCTTAAGAAGAAAGCATGTCTACATTCCTGACTATCCTCAGGGTAATATTTATCATAAAAGTCCAAAAAGAGTTCTTCCTGCTTGAATCCAAACTTCTGATAGAGCAACATGGCGTGGTTACTGGCCGATACATGCAGTGTCACATCTTTGCCCATACACGTCTATACAACAGAATTAGTATAAAGAAAAAAAATGGTGTCAATACAGAGAATAATTTTTAAGTTTTGATTTATTTCCACAATAACAGCAACAATTGGGTTTGACATTTCAAAATCATACATTACAACAAACAATAAAATTTACCTCTTCCAAACGAATCATTTCAGCACAAATATTAAGAGAATGTAGATTAAAAAACAAACAAACCAACAAACAAGTATCTTAACTGCTGAATTGTGGAGGATACCTTGAATAAGCATTGCTTTTGAGGAAGGAATATTTCCTCTATTATGTGGTATTACATTTACTGGTGATAAAGTCATTGTAAAAGCAATTACCTGACAACAGACCTAAGGATAGATTGTAGTGTATTGTCATTGAAAATTTGATCTTTGCCAATAGGATTCAAGGACTACATTAACTTATGGAGTTTGTAAGGAAAAACGTCTGATAAAAAGCTTCATAAAATCAGCCTCCCCTCCAACAACACTTACTTGAATAAGATGGTAGACCATGAAAGTACCAATGCCTGCATTTCTCCATTCCGGATGGACAAAGAGAAATGATATATAGGCTTCGTTGTATTTGACATCAGGAACCATGAATCCAAAACCAATCACAACCTTACGATAGAGAACTACCACACTGAAGTCCGGATAATGAAGGCATTCCGATACTGGAAAATCAATTAACAAAATTAACATAAATGTACATGGATGAATGAATTTACTCAGTTGTAATTCAAATTTTTCATAAGCTAAAAACCTTCTCATTGATGTTGTTAATAACTTCATAACCTCCAATCATTTTTTGTGTTTTTCAGATATACATAAAAATTGACTGTAAAGATAAAAATGTGGAATATATTAAGAAGTGGTAGCTAGATACAGACATGTGATAAACAAATGAAAGGTTATTATGGTGAAACTGAAAAACAAAATTTAGCTAGCAGTTATGATGATAATATCATTTCCACTTCCAAATGCTTGAAATTGGTTAATATCACATTCAACTTGCATTTTGCTATCTTTTTTACATTTCTAATGTATTAATAAATCAATGGACATTAAATTGTAAATATCTTGAAAAGATCATTATTACAAACCTCAACTTTCCTACACAGTCAAATTTGCTAAAACAATCATCATTCTGTACAAGAAGCATGCATGAAGAGGGTGAATTAAGGCCATATTCTCTTGACTTTTTCATAAAGATTATTCTATATTAAATGGGAAGTCCATGCAAAAAAAAGTTTATTTAAATCAAATAGAAAAACCTAACCAGCCAAAATGATAAATTTTCTTCCAAATCAAATATGATATAAGAAAGTTCACAAATTATCTCATTTCATTTCTTTTTCACAAAATGATTGATTTTCTGTTGAAATCAACTTTTTGTTGTTGTGAAGTTGCCCCTTATTAAGCTGTGTAGACTTACAGTCAATGCCTGGCCAGAAGAACTCTCGGCAGAGAGCATTGATGGAGGGGATGTGCTGAGGGCGAACATAGCAGTAGTCGATCGGTGCAACAGGAGGTGCCTGAAATGATGGATCTACTCTGCGATGGTGCTCCACAATCTCCTGGAGTAGACAAAGCTTGAGAGGTTTGGACTCTGCATCACGCCGTATGAAAGGCTTCAGAACCCTGTCAATTGTAATCACTCCATTGTTATATCACATATCACACATTCTTAAAGGTACAATTAAAAGCCTCAAAACTGTCCTAAGTACCTTGAGGTTATATCACAAATAATAATTTTTCAAGTTAAAAATAACTGAAGAACGATTAAAAAAAAGCACAGGAAGTCCTGAGTAACTTTACAGTTTCATGGACATGGGACACTCATCGGGTTTAAAAGAAAAAAGGTGTGTAGAGTTTGGACCATAAAAAATACTGTGCCTTAGCAAGGTGGTATTTTATCTAACTGCTTGTTATCATGCATGAGTTTATAAATGACTGCATTATCAGTGCCAAATCAGATTCTCAGTAATTATCATTCCAATAAACTCAAGATGAAATGCAATCTTTGTAGATGAACATCCTTGTTTTAAGACGCACCTGAATGCCAAGTTTATAATTTGTCAATATATGATCACGATTATATGATATTCACTCCCACTATGTTGAAATATGATAACAAAATCATATCCACTCTTTAAGCTGCAAGAAATGAGATAAGTGAATGTTTGTTCATTGACAGATGAATTACATATTGGGATTGAATAACAGACATACTCATGAGAATATTAGTTGGATTGTTATCTTACCTAGCTGTATATGGACTGACGATACTCTGCATCATAGCAGACTCATTGCAACCAACAAGACGAGCTTTGAATGAAGTCTGAGGCTGATGGACAGTTGGAGCAGAGTAGTGAGACATCTAAAGAAATCATAAAAAGACAAATTTGCCAAATGAAAAAAGAGCTAAAAATGCCAAAGGTAGTTGAAAAAAACCCATTTTTGTCCATATCCTAAGATTTTAAAATCAATCACCAAAGAAAAGTTTAATCCTGCAACCGCATGATACAATTACTTAAATCTGTTGACGTTTGGTTTCAGGTTGTCTAACCTCCATGCAGTGAACCCTGATAACTGCATATCTGCAGGTGAAAGTATTGGCATCATGACATAATTATTTGCAATCAAAAACAAAATGACAGAGACTGACCAAGATGCTTGTTGTATAAACTTTTTTATTCAAAACACTGACTAGTGACACACAATTGTCTTTTCCGATTTGCAATTGATCACAACCTTTGTTATAGAGGGACCTATCACTGTTCTGAACAATGTCATTTATGTAATCATACTTTATAGAATAAAAAGACAAGTTTGAGTCACAACCATTCCTTTTGAGATACTGGTTAGTATACATTACTCATATTAACTAGAAGCTCACAGAATAGAAACTGAAAGCAATACTAAATATACAAATTCAGAAGACAAAGTTTAGTTTCCTACTTGAAAGCGATCTAGAATCCTGTAATCTCCTTCTTGTTGACCCGATGACACATACTGCATCCCCACACCCTGGGGATTGACCCCTCCCCTACGAGGACTCTGGGTAAAGACGGACCGTGCCATCTTGGACGGTGTCATGTGACACCGATGTTGTAACATCTGCTGCAAGGAGGCATCAAGGTCAAAAAGTGGCTGACCCCTTGCTCGTTTCTCCTGGAAAAAAAAGTTGAACAAGATGTACATGCTATAGAGGATATAAACTCAAAGCTTTAGTGTCACAGCCACATTCAGTATTATCACCTTGATTACTGCTCATGAAGTTCATCGATATTACCCAGAATGCAACAATTTGTTCACATAGTATTATAATTTACCCACTAGAATGATAACAAATTTTTCACCTTCACTCCTTCACAAAGTGATCAATGTTCAATGTCCACATATTCCCATTTTGAAATGGCTGAAAAGTGATACCATACTTCACAATAAATTTTCAATTGATTTATGAAAATAATAATAAGAATAATGCAACTTATAAAGCGCTAAATCCACTCTGTAGATTGCTCAAGGCACATACAGAGTAATGAGCTAAAAAGAAAAGTTTTGAGAAGGATTTTTAAAAAATTCAACATAGATGTATACATCATAGATATATATCAAGACTTATCTACAGTACATGAGCCTATTAGATGACCCCACTGTGTAATTTATCTCCTTGAAGGACAGTCCCTTTAACACATACAGTGTATAACAGACTAAAAAAAAAAATTGATAACTTAAAGGTCAAGTCCAACCCAGAAAATTGTTGAATCGAATCGATAGAGAAAAATCAAACAAACATAACGCTGCAAATTTCATCGAAATTGGATGTAAAATAAGAAAGTTATGACATTTTAAAGTTTTGCTTATTTTTCACAAAACAGTTAAATGCACAACTCAGCGATATGCAAATGAGTCGATGATGTCCATCACTCACTATTTCTTTTGTTTTTTATTGTTTGAATAATACAATATTTCAATTTTTACAAATTTGACAATAAGGACCAACTTATGGTAATTCCACATGTTCAGGGAGAAATAAAACTTTGTTTCACTTGACAAGGAGGAAATTAGAATATTTCATATCATAAAATACAAAAGAAATAGTGAGTGGGTGACGTCATCAGTCTGCCAATTTGCATACTGACCAGAATGTGCATATAACTGTTTTGTAAAATTAAGCCAAACTTTAAAATGTCATAACTTTCTTATTTTACATCTGATTTTGATAAAATTTTAAGTGTTTTGCTTGTTGGATTTTTCTCCTTTTTTTCAAATCAACTTTTTGTTGGGGTGGACTTGTCCTTTAATCAGTACAGGCTTGATCCAGAATTTTAAGCTAAAATAAAATACCAATAAAAGTTTTAAGTAATAAATGCATCCTTCATCAAAGAAACTTGTCCAAAGTCAAATGATCATGCATATTTCCAAAGTTGACATTAAACCATGTTTTACCTAAAATCTACAGCAAGTCAAAGTGCAAGCTAAAATCCCTTATAGAAAATTTGTCCGTAAAAAAAAGCTGATAAAAACGAGCCACAGGAAGATAAAGTTACAATATTCAATGCTTTTACCAGGGTCCAAATGCATAAAACCAACTTTGTCATCATGGTTACCTCCATGGTGACATGGATCAGCAGCCAGTAGTAATTAAATAACTTAATGGTATAATTTATTATGGTAAATTCATCATTATAATAGTATTGAAGCAGTTAGCTCCTGGATTAGACAAGCAGATGAAAGCACAGGTGACATTGATGACTTACCTGTCTAATAAGAAGCTTTCTCCTCAGTCTCCTAGCAACTGGATCTGCATCTACTGCATCAGAACATGATTCTAAGAGTTTCAGAAGCTGTCTTTCCTCATACACACTCATTGGAAGAAACCTGACAAAGAAGATGTATACATTAATATCTTCATACTCAACACTCTTTGATCACTTAATAAGCAATTTTAAGATGGACAACACTGTGTGTATAATAACTTAAGAAGGTATTTAAGGCAGAAATGATATTTACTTTTTGTTTACCAATAATATCTGTACGGGTTATACAGGAAATCAAGATTACTAGTAAGAACAATGTTTCAACACAACCATGCAGATGATATGTCTTGGATTGAAGGAGTTAATATATTTGATTGAGCAAAACTTAGGCTCCTAAATAATAATCTAATAATTCAATTGCAAGACAGTGAGTGTGGTTGTTTATAATCATGTGGTATTTTCAAAAGCAAAATTGTTTCTCCATAACAAATATCAAATGAAGTAGAAAATAGAAGAACAAATTACTGGATCCATATTAAATTGAATACTAAGTCTCCATAATGTTAACCTGTCGAGCAATGATGAAATATTTTGCACAATGTCTCAATTTCATGCTTACTTTGGTTTAAATGAGTCTTCTTCCCCCTCCTCTGCTGCATCCTTGCCCTTAATCTCAGTTTGACCTTTGACCCTATGTTTTCTTGACTTGTTCTCCTTGCCACTGTTTGCCGAACTATCCAGAGATCTGAGAGATCCTGCAAAAGATGGGGCTTCACTAAAACCTTCCATCAGAGAATCTTGAGAGGACTCGTTGCTAATTTGCCGACTCACAATGATGGGTGGGGGTGGTGTTGATAAGTCAGATAGGCCTTTGCTCCCACCATGACATAGTGCATCTTCCTCATCACCAGCCATCAGCATGATGGGAAGGTTAACTGTTGTAAAAAGAAAAGGTGTTAAGGCTGAATTGGTAAGTTTCATTGTAAATTTTGTAACAGTATTTTTTTTTTCAGTCTTAAACTTAAAAAAAGGCATTTCTTCCCCTCACAGGGGGAAAGTCCATATAAATATGCATTATAATATCTCTGTTATCGCAAGATCATAAATAAATTACAACTTTCTTCTAAAATTTTCAAATAATGAACTCTGTGAGCTTGTGAAATTTCATAGCTCCTCATGTGTGTTGCCACAAACTAAAATAGAGTTAAGATATCCAATATATTATCATTTATTGATAGAATTTTGCCAATCCAAACAATATGTTTCTTTTATTTTTCTCCTGTTATCAAAATCAAGTTGACATCAGGGTGAATATACCCTTTAAATAAATATTGAGTGCATCCTGTCAGGATTGGAAAGTCTGCAGAACTGGAAATGCATAATGTTGTTACCTTCTGGTGTAAGATCACTCTCGTTGAGCAGGTTAGATGTGAATGAATCTGAACTATTATCTCCTCCAAGAAGGCTGAGAATTGATGGGGAATCAGGTACCGCAGTCGGCTGACCCAGATTCTACACATCAGAACAAAACAAATTATATCAAGTTTAATTTTAAACAACGGCAATGCTATTTTATTATCACAATTTCTTTGTAATGAGTTTGATCAGCAAAACAAACATCACTGCAATTATGATAACTTGTCAATATAAACTATTTGCAGGCATATAACTATCAGATTATAGATCCTGTCAGAAACTGTTCAAACTAGATGTTCAGATAACAAATGTCTATTTCATGATTGTCATTGATGTAGCATTTCTTTATCCAGCACAGTGAATGTCTGAATATGGTGCATTATCAAAGACCTGAAAATCATCTAGAAGGAGCACTTTTATTGCAGAAACTATCTTTTAAAGCCTGAAAAGGCATTCGTGTGTATTATTTTTCAAGTACTCCCATTATACTTCAAATAATGTTAAGAAAATGGCTGTATCAATTAATCATTCACAGTGAATGAAAAGCAATTTTACATTAGAATATCAATTAAAAAGAGATTTCGGTGGGGTAAAAATACTTTGTCTTTAGTCTATTCTATGTAATTAAGAAGTGTTCCAAACTTTGCTCAGATAAATTGCAAAACAGATCTTTGCAGAAAAAATGCAATACCATATTTCATTGATTTACTAAATTCTGAATAAATTTTACTTTCATAGCCTTGAAATCAACTCAAATTTTGCCATTGTTTTAGTCTCCATTTCAATCCAATTACTATTTGAATTTTTAATTGTCTAATATTCATCATTGATTAATATTATATTTACATAGTTTTTCCATTCTGTTTTATAATATATTTAATGAATTTTTATGTACACTTCCTCTTTAAAAAATATTTATTATCTATGTACATCACAAATCCTTACATGTACCTGTTCAAATTGTAATGTTGTTTTTACCCATGTATGACTTGTCAACATTTTATTTTAAACATGCTAATTCCAGCCTTTTGGCTGTGTATCATGTATTGTTTTTATACAAAATAAATCATGATTGAATTGAAAACATGATTGAATAAAAACAAATTTTGCATTAGCAAATTATGTCTTCAAATGTCATTTTTATTTGTTATTTGTTTAACTGTATTTTAATGTTAGTGTTCTTTTTTTAGCACCAGCTAATGAGGAGAGTCTTTTAACAGAAACTTGATTTCTTTTGATAATCCCCAGGCATTAGCTGGTGTTCTTTCCTCTCTTTTTTTAGTTTTTTTTTTTTTTTTGATTGATATTGTATATTGGATGTTGTATGATGATTATTTTCATTGTAATGAATTTGACTATTGTTATGAGTATGTGTACCTGGAAATGAAATAAAATAAAATAAAAATAAAAATAAATTTACAACAATTTACCTCACTCCCAGTAAAGCTATCTAGACTACTCTCATCGTCCTTGCTGTCTTTCTGATGTTTCTTCTTATATTCCTCTTCTGAAGCTTGCTTTGCTCGTCGTATATCCTTAGCTTCCTATTATAAAAAAGAATATATTTTTAATACTTATAAGACAATGGTCGTGCGGTACAGTGGTTAGAGCATTGGACTCATAATCGCAAGGTTGTGAGTTCGAATCTCCACTCTGCCATTGTATCCACTTTGATAAAAAGGCCCGAGAGTAATATCTGTCGTCTATAAGGTCAGCCACTATGACTGATTAACCTAGATGTAACCTGTTTCCTAGGTAATTGGCTATATACCAGCTTGGCGTTTACCAGCAAAACGCTGTTCCTATGGGAGTTACCATAAACAGAACAGAAATAGACAAATGAAATAAGCATTCTTGTTGTGAAAATTTAAGCATAGAGGTTTATGGTTCATTATGTGGATCATCCTGAACAGGATGGTTTTGATTGTGGGATGAAGAGAAATTAGAAATTAAATCTAAAGAGGAGTAGAAATTGCAAAGCATTAAATCAATAGATAAAGAAAGAAGAAATACAATTACAATTACTCAAAAAATGTACTTTATTACGTAATTGATCAGTTACCTTATAATTGAGCCCAACCCTGAGCAATGCAGTACATCTCTTTAAACTAAACATGCATGGGAATTATCATTCTAATTCCATTTATCAAATACAAATAGGATTTTCACACAAACAAACCTGTGTTCTTGATCGCTTTTCCTTGAGTTCTATTGCTGACTCAGCTGAAGTGCCCCTCTTTCGATTCCGTAAACCTTCGACTTTGATGGTAGGCTCGAACACCGTTCGCACTTTTCTCCCACCAATTTGTTTTGCTAGAAAAGAATTGACAATGAGATTGGCTGGTTATCCTTTTGAATTTTTTTTGAATTACCAAACATATCGAGAACTTGTACATAAAGGCCAATAAAAGGTAACAGAGAGTAGCTATTGTGAACAAAATCTTCCTCAGAACTTTTATACTGTACTGTACATGTAGCATTAGCGATTTAACAATTGATTTGTATGATTGATTACTACTCTTGATTGCAAGTAATGATCATTTAATAAAGCAAAAATATCGGACCCAAGTCGTTACTGGACCCTAGATTGAATTGTAGAGGAAACTGCGTAGTTGGGAATGTTCATTATAATGGACCAAAGAATGAGTGAATGCTGTAAAATTTTGAATTCACCATAGTAATCAGAAATTAGATGCGTTTGTTGTGAGTCTATATGCATTGGACATAGAAATGCATGTATAGGACTACACACAATTGTTTGGCCTGATTATTTCAGTATTTTTTTTCATACTTCGAATGATAGGGCATCTAAAGACTCTTAGTACATCTGAGGAAAAAAAATTCCCATGTCTTTTTTCCTTTAAAGGCAAATTATGGTATTGCATTTACATCATCATATAATTCATATATTCCTCTATATTTTGATACCTAATATGAGACAAACACTTCATGAATTAATAAGCAAGACGAGTTTGTCAAAATCAGGTTTTTAATACGCAGAAAACCTGGACAAGATTGGTTCATGATACGAAGACCACGCTTATTTAACGATTGGCTCATTAGCATTTCTTTGTATTCTTTGTTAACTTTTTCTCACTGATCCCTGAAATGAGAGTGGATTCAGATTCGCATGAGAAATTCTGCGCAAATCATTTCTGATATGCCTCAATATGCATTGTTTGTAATCTGCCATGAACGATTTGCTAAGCTGTTGGTCTCAAATTAAAGATAAGATCCCTTCTTACCATAAGTATAAAATTCATAGTAAAAACATAATTCATATAATTCTTAAATTTATATTTGAAACAGGTTTCCTTTTTTGTGGGATGCACTGTATATAACATGTTATTCTTCTCAATAACACAAAAAGAACTTGAAAACACAATTATTGTTTTCAATTTTCCACAAAAGGTGTTCATTTCGCAGGAACAGGGTTCCAAGCTTTTCAAGAAAACAAAATTCCCAGATTTTTCCCTGATTAAGTTTGAAAATTCCCCGATAATTATTCAAATCCACTCAAGTTTTGCATGTTTTCTAAGTTGTTGCAGTGAATAACATGTCTTTTCAGTATAAAAACAATAATGCAAAACTATTACACACGCATGTAATGGCCTCCCTTCTCCCCATACAGCCATCCACCATACCCCATAACCACCATAACCCGTCATTTAATGGATGTTGTTTTGAAATGCAACAATAACAGTCTGACTGACTACCATGTGCGCTTTCAACATTTAGGCCGATCAAAATTCCCTGATTTTTCCCTCCTTGGAAGCAGTTTTTTCTGATTTGAGGTATTTTTTATATCAAATTCCCTGAATTTTCCCACTGGGGAAGGACATTAAAAAAATTAGGGAATTTGTGTGAGTAATCTTACCTTTTAATGAAGGTTCTTGTTTAAGGGTTGGAGGTTTGTTTTCAATCAATGTCCACCATCCTGTCTCATTGAACTCTGCAGCGCCAGATCTGAAAAGCTGTTTGTTACCTACGGATAATACACCAGCAACTGTACCATGCCAAGTGGTTGTCTTGATTTTACTTCATGGGGGGGGGGGGGGGGAATAAAGACAAAGTGATTATGTACAATATTCATCTTGGGTAAAATTAAGTATTTATAAATTAAATTCATTGAATCACACATACTGATCCTGAAGAAAGCCAAATACTGCTGAGGATACTTTGATTTTATTGAAATTATGCGATATTGAAAAAATATTGAATATTTGATAGTGGTTTATGATTATATTGATATATCACAAAAACATGATAGAACCAAAATACTGTCAATAATGAAATTTTAATCACTGTTTATTGACTTTAAATGGTTCTCTGTATTGTTTGAAACCAACTCAGAACTTGGTAAGTTCGTACTAAAATGCCCACTTTTCATGAACAGGCACCGATGAACGCCTTACTTTCATTAACCCCTTCCCTCTTTTCACAGAATTCAGTTCACAATGAACGTATATAACGAATTTTCAGGCTTGGCGATATATTGTGTTATCAAATATATTTTCCAGGCAATAATCAATTAAAGGAGAATGAAACCCTTGAAACCAGCTGAATCCATATCAAAGAGAAAAATCAAAGAAACATATTGTTGAAAGTTTGAGGAAGATTGAATGAATAATAAAAAAGTTATGAGCATTTGAATATTAAGATCACTAATGCCATGTAGATCCTCCCATTGGCAATGCAACCAAGATTTGTGATGTCACACACGTACAACTCCCTCATTACTTTAGTACTTATTTCACTTATATTCTCACTTTTATAGAGTCTATCACAAGGTGAGGTGTTCTCTTTATGAGAGGACAAGTACAGAGGTTTCACAACATTATATCATTGATGAATCGTTTGTCATATGATTAGAATGAGCAAAAAGAGATGTTTTGGGGTATATTTTCAGTGTCCAAAAGGGGAGAGTTGTTCATCTGTGACATCATAGATCTTGGTCGCATTGCCAATGGGAGGATCTCCATAGCATTAGTGATCTCGACATTCAAATGCTCATAACTCTTCTATTGCTAGTCCTATTTTACTCAAACGTTTGTTGATCTTATTCTTTGATTTTTCTGCTTTCACAAAAGCTAACTTGCTCCAAGAGTTTCATTCTCCTTTAACATTAAAATCAAATATTAACCAGCATTAAAAGCATATATAACATATAAACTAGAATATGTGAAAAGAAATGTTAAATATAACAGCCTCTTGAACAATAAAGGAGGACAAAAATCCATCTTACTGTGCTCCAAAGATGAGGTTCCAGTGTAGAGAGATAAACTCACAGATGTCTTCCTTCCAGCGAAAAAATCCTCTCCTCCCACTCCTTCTTAGAGCTAAATTGTACAGAGACAGCATCACAACTTGTTGCCTGGGAACAAGGACAAGCAAATGTATTTGATTGTATAGACAGTAGTTATAGAATGCAAGTTATACCATTAATTACGGTATACATTTTCTATACTAAACACACAAAAAAAAATATACACTAAGGATTCCCATCCTCATTTCATTGAAGTATTAATAAACAATTATTATTAATAAACAATAAATGATGCTTGAAATTACAACATAAAAGAGAAGTGTCATATTTTCCATTTTCTGACTACATCAGATAATTAGCAAAACCTACTAGAACAAAAATTAGGAAGACAAACCAGAATAGTTTCAATTTCATGTTGATTGTTTTAGATTTGATCTTTATCTAGTCTCATTTCCACTTGATAACAAGTACACGCATTAGGCCTATATCTCAGATTGCAAGTACAGTATTCATGTTAGCATCAGATATGGAATTCAAGAAAATGAAATATCATCAATAAAACTAGAAAATCATATTATTATCCTGTTAGCACTCTTATTAAAATTACCAAGTCAATCTCATTCTTTCCACTGTCTCATCTTCAGGCGCCTTACATGTACTGCAATTCAGTTTGAAGAAAATGTCCCCTTCTAGAGTTGTAGGATTGCCAGTTTTGAAGCAAGCTATGAAAAACAATAACACACATGACAGAAATAAATCTCAGTATTATGTATTATGCTCTTCAAAAGGCCAGACACAAAATTGTGTTCCTTTCCATAATAAAATAAAATTGAAGATGTTGTTCAGTATGTCTGTGTCATGAAAATACAAATAATCAAACAATTAGAATTTAAAACTTCCTCATTGACCTACCTAAATGAAAAGACTTCTTGCATTTTTCACAGGAGATCATCGGACCATCCCCTTTGCCTTCACAGTAACACTGATCCCCCAAGGACTCGTCCTCTGTTACATCTACATTTTCCCTCATTTCTTCCTCCTCGTGGATGATGGTCACATTAGAGGACTCTTCTTCTTCATCTTCTGCATCATGGTCATCCACTGTCTCCATGATAATGTCTTCATCCTGTGACTTAGCTTCCTCCCTATTAACTCCTGGGGATTTCGTATCCATGGAAACCACATCAATTTCATCATTTTCCCCCTGCACAAGGATGATAGAAAATATGTTTATTCACTTCAATTTTGAAATCTTTATAAAGTAGAAATATATTGCCAATCCCCAAAATGGAGAATTATATATCAAATCAAAGCAGAAAATCAAAGAACATAGTGGTGTCCCTCATTTATCATGGAGACAGATGAAATTCAGTTAATTGATAGTTTTAAAGTTCCCTCTCTGAGTGCTTCGAACACGTAAATAACGGCCTCAAAATTGGTGATTTTTAATGACGTGTATGCTGGTGCGAAACACGATTGGTTATCCCACATCAAGCTCCACTTGCATCCAAAACCTGTAGGGAGGGTATGTTTTCTCCACAAAGTTACTGAAAACATCGATCACGAAATGGAAGAAACCCAGAAGTTCATCTAGATTTAAATTTCAAAATTTATGATTTTGAAGAAGAGATTGATGATGAAGAATATAGTTAACTTTTATATGACGAATTTTACTAGAAACAAAATGCCCTTCGATCATTTTTAGTTAAAACCGTTGGGGGGGGGGGCTGGCCAAATAAAATTTCACGCAGGACAAAATGACCTTCCTTTTTTTTAATAACCTTTGGGGGGGGGGGTTGCCAAATATTACGCAGACAAAATGGCTTTCATTTTGAGTGACAATCTTTTTTTTTACTTGTCAAATTTTAAGCGAGACAAAATGACCATTGCGACAATCATCCCGAATGTTATGTCAAAATCTATCAAAAAATTTATATTTGTAATGACAAAATTTTTGCTCGCTCGCCTCTTCATCTGGCAGGCGCGTACTAGCCAGGGGGTGGTGCCCCCCCCCCCAAAAAAAAAAGTAGGGGGGCGAAAAGAGAAAAAGGAAAATGAAAAAAGGGAGGGTGTAGAACTGATTTGTTTTTCCTTCTTGGTTTTTTTTGTCAAAAGAATAAAAACCTTAACGAAATGTTCTTCTATAATTAGGTCTACACTCACAATTTGATTAACAATAGCAGCCATCTATGAGGTTTAAAATGGCTAAATATCCAGAGGTATCGAGACCCACCTGCTGATATAGCAGTTTAGCACTGGGGTACAGGATGGAAGGGTTAGGCCCAGTGGCCCCCGAATGTTCTACAACCAAGATAGAAAAAGAAGGGAATTAAAGAAAAAAAATTCATAATCACGTAATAAATTTTAGTATTTGTTAAATAATAATTTTTATCTATAAATTGTTCTTCAAAACAGCATTTTGGAACATCGCTAATCGAAGGTATGGCATAACGAAGCGGTTCAAGGGTCAGACCTATTGTATTTGCTTTGTTGGCAAATGGATTGAGGGATCTACACGAGATCATTCTGGTAAGAAACCTCTCATTTTTGCCATTCATAGTGAAATAATTTTTATACCTTCATAAAAAATCTAAATTTTAGGCGTTTGAAGGTTTCAATAAAATTCACTTATTAATTATAAACCGATTTCACCCTGTATAGTGTATTATATTAAAATATAGCATTATTTATAGGCTAAAATATAGGGCAGTAGGGAAATCTATCCAGGTCTCACTTATGCATATATGCATATATGGGAGACGGTTCAGGGCTCCATGAATGATGAAGAAGTTTAGATCTATGTCAAAATATTAAAAAATATCATCATGGAGTCCTCAGGCTCAACTTAAGACTAAGAGTCAATGCCAAGTCCAGTCCCACATATTGCAATTCATGTTCCTGTTGGCTGTTGCTTGGTGTTGAAAATTATAAGCATGATAAAATACGATCAGACTAGTCTACATTCATTTAAATTTTGATTTCCTGACCCGTAGCCCCCACTCCTAACAACTTCATGAATATCATTACTACCTGATCAGCTTCACTTGAAGTTACACCTGACATCGCTTGTTCAAATTTTATTTCAGGTCGATCGGTCAGCTGTCAGATCAGTGGTAACTACTGTACTGTACTGGTGGCAGATTGGACCGCTGCGCTGCCCGCCCGCGCCGCCGCGGTATGCGCTGCCGCCGTTCGGCCAGCTGTAAAGTTAGATCCTAATTAGTAATTCCTATATAAGAAAAAAAAATCCCAAATAAAATTGGAAGTTTAATACAAGTAAGATTTAGAAAAATGTTGGCTAGTATAGATTTTCATCAATATTATTATTGTTAGTGGTTGGACCCCGTGTTGGACATGTCAGACAGCAAGACCTAAATTTTAACAAAAGACTCTTGAATGCATATCTGCATGCAGGGGTGTATGGGGGGAGGGGGGGGGGGGGAGGCGCCCCAAAATAAAAAAAAGGAAAAGAGAAGAAAAGGGGAAAAGGGTAGCTTTGTGGGTTTCCGGTTTATATTTTTCTGAGAAGAATCAAAACCAAAACGAGACGTCGTCTCTCTCTTTCATATGTAAATTTTCTTCCCTTTTAGCGGGCCGGGCCGGGGAAATCGCGTCCGATGCCCTTGCGCTAACCCGGTAGTCTCCCCCCCCCCCCCCCCGATTTCCCTGCCTCTACTATTAGAGTATAGTGTGTATTTATTGCCAGCAAGTATATAAAAGGGCTTAAATAAAATAAAAAAAAGGAAAAGAGAAGAAAAGGGGAAAAGGGTAGCTTTGTGGGTTTCCGGTTTATATTTTTCTGAGAAGAATCAAAACCAAAACGAGACGTCGTCTCTCTCTTTCATATGTAAATTTTCTTCCCTTTTAGCGGGCCGGGCCGGGGAAATCGCGTCCGATGCCCTTGCGCTAACCCGGTAGTCTCCCCCCCCCCCCCCGATTTCCCTGCCTCTACTATTAGAGTATAGTGTGTATTTATTGCCAGCAAGTATATAAAAGGGCTTATGCGTCGGGCATGAACTTAGATAGGCCGAAGCACTAGCGTACCTACGGGGGGGGGGGCAGGGGGGGCACTCTGCCCCCCCTGACGAGTCACAACCCATGCAAAAACGTATCTTTGCCCCCCCTGACGGGCTTGAAAAACCTTTTTTGCCCCCCCCCCCCGGCGAGCTTTAAGACCTTCAATGCCCCCCTGACGAGCTTGAAGACCTTTTTTTTTTTTTTTTTTTTTTTTGCTTGTCAATTTTTTTCTGGTACGAAATCCTTAATTTGTGATCGAAAAGACCTTTTTTTTTTTTTTTTTTTTTTTTTTTTTTTTTGCTTGTCAAATTTTTTGGTGGACGGTTTTGCCCCCCCCCCTGTGAAAAATCCTAGGTACGCCACTGGGCCGAAGTATAATAGGCTCTCTCTCAACTCAAATTGATGACACGCAATATTGCTGCATTTCTGATAGTAGCGGATAGCTATTTTGCGTTGTTATACAGTGCGTATCAAAAAAAGTTTACACTTCGAAAAAATCCTGTAAAATTACACATTTGTAATATCCTGAAGATTTTTCCACATTTTAACATTGGTACAGATCCATTTAACCCCATTTAAGCAAATGATGATATAACTGTCGAAAAATATTTCCGCTTGAGTGAGCACCACTTACTTTTGAAAAGTTAGTGAAAAATGATTTGCGCAGAACTTTGAAATAGGTATATATGCGAATAAAAGTTGACCTTAATCATGAAGAACACGTGGAATTTAGCTAGTAAAATTGATTTGAAGATATCTTTTACCTTTTTTAACTTGTTTCCTTGCCCAAACCACTTCGAGGAGTGCATTGCACCCCACCCCACTCCCCCACACACCGAGGCCATCGTGACGAATTTGCTTTACACTGAGCTGTGATTTACATAAAATGGCTTAGGCTTGATTTTCATTTTGTTAATCATTGTCAAGCTTGGGAAAAGTGTGGACAAACAAGTATTAAATGAAAAATGAAATGTAAACCCACTTTAAATGATAAAAACTGTCTGATATAAACTTTTGTTCAGATTCAGTTATGTCCTCAGCAGTGGCGTAGCTAGGATTTTTTTCCTGGGGGGGGCACTGGGGGGTCCTTGCTTTTTCAGGGGGGGCACCATTTTTTCCGTTGTGTGTGTATGTGTCACAAGGGCGGATCCGACTTTCGCCAATAGGGGACGGGGCCCGAAATTATCTTCACCTATATTTCCCCCGATCAGTCACTTCTTAGATTTATTCTTATAGAACAACATAAACATGAAATAATCTCATAAGCCTTATAAAAAGTGCGAGCGCGAAGCGCGAGCGATTTTTTTTTTTTTACTTTCATGTATTTTGTCCTGAAAATGTAATATTCTGTGCAATGTTATGTGTGATCCTGAACAAGATTCGTATGTAACTAGATGGTTACTGCGAAGGCCAAGCGCGAGCAGAACTTTTTATTAACTGTTCTAGCATTATCGAAAAGGGACCTGTTAAGGACTGCTTACAGTTACCCACGAAGACGGTATATATTTCAATAATGCGAGCGCGAAGCGCGAGCAAATATTTTTTGACATTCCGACCTAAAAAATTGTCATTCTAAGCACTTTTTGTATTAATAAATGGGATAGGTATGTAACTAAACAATTGATGCGAGCGCGAAGCGCGAGAGGAAGAAAATTGAGATTTTAGACCTAAAAGCGGCTATTCATATTTTGTAAATCATAAATAGGATATAGTTAATTGGGTATCATTAATAATGCGACCGTGAAGCGTGAGCAGACAATTATTGATATTCTGATGTGAAACTGGATAATTTAAGTACATTTAATATAAAGAACATGCAGGCTATCGCGCATGTTTTCGATTTAGACCTAGAATCTGGGCAGTCTGAATACATTTGTTTAATGGAACATTATGAAATACACGTAGACAATAGGAACTTGGCAAATCAAACAATTTGACCACGCAGCGTGAGCTTAAAAATGCTGATATGTAGACTATAAAAGGGACGTTTTACAGCTAGAACACTTAAATTTGTTAATGAAAAAAAATTGATGAGAGCTCGATGTCCGAGCTAAAATATATTTTGTATTTTGACTTCAAAACTTGCTCCATATCAGCCTATTGAGCAAGATATGAATTTCATCGAACAGGCAATTCTGGCGCAAAAAAGCGCAAGCAAAAGTTTTATATAGTAACATGAAAGATTTGTTTTTTTTTTGCAAGTCTTCCCTTCACATTATTTCATTCACTCGTCTTCCTCCTCTTATTTTCCTCTTCTTTTTTTTCTTCTGTCTTTCTTCTTCTTTTCCTGTTTTTTCTTCTTTCTCCTTTTTTTTTTGCTCTGCCAATTTTTTTCAGGGGGGGGGCACTTGGGGGGGCACACCAAATCTCAGGGGGGGGGGCACGTGCCCCCCCAGGCCCCCCCGTAGCTACGCCACTGGTCCTCAGATCCATGCAGCTGGCACAAAAAAGGTAAAGGTTGTGTTGAAATTTCAATTTGGGTGGCAAAATTATTAGAAAATGCTGAAATGTATCCGTTTTATTTCAATTTACTAAAAGTGCAAGGGAAATGTATGAGAAATGTTTCGCAGGGTAAGTTTGATTTCGCCCTTTCCCCTCGACACAGCGTACAAACGAGCATTTCTGCGCAAACAGATTTCTGCGAGCTTTACAAAAATGGACAGTGCTCACTCAAGTGTAACATTCTGTCAAAACTTTTACTTTCATTGGATAGAAGAGACCCAAACCAAAGATTATATGTGAAAAAATTACCCACATGTTGTATATTTTTTAATTCCCAGGGCTTTTTCAAAGTGTAAACTTTTTTTTGATACGCACTGTATATCTCTATAATCCCAGCTAACACAACGTTATAATAACATTTTTGAAAGATCTTAGAAATGCTTTCAAAAAACATTTCTTGAGAACATTTGCATAGCATTAATGAAACAAATTATTCCCCTTATGTTAAACATTATTTCATTAAACGTTATTAATTATTCCCCTTATGTTAAACATTATTTCATTAAACGTTATAACCATTTTAGCAATAACATAAACGTTCTTGTAAGGTTATGAAAACTATGTTAATTCTATATTTTAACTAAACGTTTTTGAAAAATGTTTTCTTAATATTTTTTAATGTTATTATGTTATGATTTTTACATTTTTTTCCAAAAACTTAACAATACATTTTACTATAACCATTTTGAAGAAAAATGAAAATTAAGTATTGTGAGAATATTCTGACAATAACATCAACCTGAATAGAAACGTAATGAAAATATGTTTTTATAACAGTTCAGCAAAACATTTTTGAAAAAAATGCCAAAAATATTTCAAAATGTATCCTTATTTTAGAGTCTTTAGAATACAACTGTTTTTAAACTTTACTATCATGTTTATAAAGTTAAACATGGGCTCTAAAAATATTTTTAAAGGTTGTTATAATATTACAGCAATAACATAAAACGTTCTTGAAATGTTATGAAACACTAAAAAAGAAGGATAAATATTCTTTAATATATACGCTTTTATGATATAACATTATTTCAGAAAAAATACATTTTACTAACATCATTCTTATAATGTTATACATAATGTTTTAAAATATCATTTAAACATTTTTCTAGAAACAACTATTTTCTAATATCTTTAAAACGCTATGCATTGGGTGTCACAATAACATCGAAAAATTATGAAAATATGTTATTGAAAAAATAGCTAAACATTTTTGAAATGTTTTCACAAAGTGTTAATGAAATGTACAACAAACGTCCTTATTTTGACGTTTTTATGACATATCATACCCCCACATATTTTCAGAAACAAAATGTTTTACTAAAATTACGATAAATACACTGGAGATGAAAAATACCAAGTTAAAACATTGGTAAAACGTAATGATGATAGCATTAAAGGTTGTAGAAGTTATGAAAATATATTTTCAAAATATTTAAGCTAAATAATCTTGAAAAGGGGGGGTTGTTTTCCCAAAACGTTAATAAAAATTGATTCTAAACACATT
The DNA here is from genome assembly GCF_037042905.1 of Lytechinus pictus. Taxonomy (NCBI): domain Eukaryota; kingdom Metazoa; phylum Echinodermata; class Echinoidea; order Temnopleuroida; family Toxopneustidae; genus Lytechinus; species Lytechinus pictus. The sequence continues at coordinate 43,281,172 of NC_087247.1, read as the reverse complement.
CTTTAAACAGTGGCGTAACAGGCGGGGGGGGGGGGGCAAGCTGCCCCCCTGGCGGATTTCACCGGGAAAATAAAAAAAAACGGGGAAAACATAAAAGGGAGGTAGAAAGAAAGAGAAAGGGGAAGGAAAGAGGGAAAGGAAAGGAGGAAAAGGAATGGGAAAAGTGAAAATAATTTAAAACAAAGAAAATATATATCTTTTGAAATGGAAAAGGAAAGAAAGCGGGAAGAAGAACGAAAGAAGAACATTTGAGAAAGAACAAATCATTCCGAAATAGGACTATGTAGTGCAATAGCATGATGGGAAATAAATTAAAAGATGACAAAATGGCAAACAATAGCGGGAAATGAAGGTAGAATGGAATTAGTCAAAAGCTAAATTGGAAAACAAAGAAAAGGGGCAAGAAATAAAAACTTAATATCACGACCGAGCGGAAAGAAAGATGGACTGCATGCAACATTGTTCTATTAGCTTGCTAAATTTTATGCAAATAAGCTACCGGGGCTTTGCCCCAGACCCCACGCAGTAGGGGCTTTTCATCTATAACTTTCAAATGGCTCTATTACGCCCCCTGTAGGGACCCTTTCTACATTAAGCTTTACGTTCAATCACAAGTCACCACACAATATTTTTAGAATATTTCAATTAAGCTTTTTATCTTAACATTTGTTTGGCGTTTTCAAAAATGTTAATATAATTTATTGGGAGGATTATTGTTTTGATGTTTTCATAACATCATATTGACATTTTTAAAGAAAATCTTCATTTCATTTTGAAAATATTGATTACATGATGTAAACAAAATTTTTTGAAAAATATTATTACAATATATGATTAAAATGATATCAAACGTTCTAGAAAGGTCATAAAGAAATGTTTTGACAATATTATAAGGAAATATACAGTGCGTATCAAAAAAAAGTTTACACTTAGAAAAAATCCTGTAAAATCATACATTTTTAATCTCCTGAAGATTTTTCCACATTTTAACATTGGTACAGATCCATTTAAGCAAATGACGATATAACTGTTGAAAAATATTTCCGCTTGAGTCAGCACCACTTACTTTTGAAAAGTTAGTGAAAAATTATTTGCGCAGAACTTTGAAATAGTTATGCGAATAAAAGTAGACCTTAATCATGAAGAACACATGGAATATCTCTAGTAAAATTGATTTGAAGATATCTTTAACCTTTTTTTAACTTGTTTCCTTGCCCAAAACACTTCAAAGAGTGCATTGCACCCCACCCCACTCCCCCACACACCGAGGCCATCGTGACGATGTTTGCTTTACACTGAGCTGTGATTTACATGAAATGGCTTAGGCTTGATTTTCATTTTGATAATCATTGTCAAGCTTGGGAAAAATAAGGAGAAACAAGTATTAAATGAAAAATGAAATGTTAACCCACTTTAAATGATAAAAACTTAATGAAAAAATTCTTGAGATGTCAGATATAAACTTTTGTTCAGATTCAGTTATGTCCTCTGATCCAGCTAACACAAATAGGGTAACTGTTGTGCTTACTTAGTGTTAAAATTTCAATTTGGGTGGCAAAATTGTTACAAAATGCTTGAATGTATCCGTTTTATTTCAATTGACTAAAATTGCATGGGAAATGTATGAGAAATGTTTTGCAGTGTAAGTTTGATTTCACCCTTTCCCCTTAAAAACGAGCATTTCTGCGCAAACAGATTTCTGCGAGCTTTACAAAAATGGACAGTGCTCACTCATGTGTAACATTCTGTCAAAACTTTTACTTTCATTGGAAAGATGAGACCCAAACCCAAAAATATATGTGAAAAAATTACCCACAGGTTGTATATTGTCTAATTCCCAGGGCTTTTTCAAAGTGTAAACTTTTTTTTGATACGCACTGTAGATCGAAAAAATATTGGAAATTATGATGTCGAGGAAAACTATCTTTTATGTTTTTATGACATCATAATAACGTTCTTATATAACTGTCATCCATTTTATTTGTACATGACCCAACCTGTGAAATCTGGTTGCAATATAGTTTCACTTGAATATTGAAGATAGTGACGATGATACAACGTTGGAATCTAGTTTGTTCCTGGGTAATGTTATGCCAACGTTGGGGGAAAATTATGCCAATTTGGGGAAAACATTATGCCAACGTTGGGAACACGTTTGGTCATGATTTAGAAGTCATGAATATTTATGAGAACAGTGAATGACCAAAATTTCAGCTTATATAAATATAACAATTGACGTGAATATGTTTACATACTTTTTTTACCATCAAAAGTTTCACAAAAGTATGTAGCTTGATTACCATATCATTTTCATAAAAATGAATAATTAATACGTGAAATTTTCAAGATTAAATATAGAACATTTTTATTAAACGTAATTTGCCAAGTATTGAAAAGTCGTCACATAAATAGGAAACAATTGCAGTATGCAGTGAATTGGTGTAGGATATAGACTGATAGGTTTAAGATAAGGATAAGAATAGGATATATGATATAGGGTAGGATTAGATAATATTAGACCTTGAAAGCAAATAATATTTTGAAAACATTTTGAAAACATTCACTTGAAACATCAGTAGGAAACCGTATTTGTGACATTTTCTTAACATTATCAAAATAAAATTTTAGAACATTAAACGTAAAAACACTATAATCTTTTCAAAAATGTTTAAATTATATTAAAATGTATGGTTTCAGAAATGATTAAAAACATTTTCATAACATTAACTTAAAACATCAGAAAGATATCATTGCAACATTTTGTTACTATTATAAAAATGTTACGCGTTTCTTTTGTCGCGCCTGGTATCCACTCGTCAATGATAGTGGCCCCCGGGTTTCTCAAGCATTTTGAATACTAGTAAGTGATTTTATTTATTTTTGTATTTATTTATTCATTTATTTGTAATTATTATTCTTCTTATTATTATTATTTTTTTTTTTGGGGGGGATGGGCTTGGTCGCTATGCGCTCCCTCGCATTATATTAGGCCAATGGGGGGGGGGGAGACTCGCTGCTTGATCTGGGGCCCGTTGCAGAAAGAGTTGCAATCAATCGAAACTCTAAACATCATGCGCAACTTGACTTTCAAAAGTCAACAGCGCGCATTTGGGACTTGGGATTGATTTTTTGGCTTGCGTTTAAACGCAACTCTTTCTCCAACGGGCCCCAGATTAGTATAGTCTCCCACGTAGTCATCTGCCCACGATAGGCCATTTCCATTGTATAGAATAAACCAACGTTGAAAATTTCTCAAGCCCCCCCCCCCCCATAGCCCCCTCAATTGTTTTAGTCTAGAACTGCATTGCACCTTGTTCGGTGTAAACATGGCAGAGGTAAAAATCAGGCTCGGTTCTAAACTAATGTGTTTTTTTTTTTTGGGGGGGGGGAGGGGGCCTGGGGGAAATTTTCGCCTTTATTCAATAAATATGCCAAATACCATTTATGGGCATGATGGTGTACGCGGGAGACTATCACTGACCAAGCAGCTGCGCCGGCCCCACCCCTTAAAAAAATATTTACAATATTTTGTGAGGGAGCGTAGCGACACAGCGAATAAAAAAATCACTTATTCAAAATGCTTGAGTTTTTTCATAACCATTTTGTCTATATCTACCACCCATCAGAGCATGTGATTTCACTTCACGAAAATGGGGCAAGACTGGCAGTGACCACCGTTGTTACTAGCTCTTGGCGTTCAATACGTGAGTGAGACTATATATAGTGTACAAATAAAAATCCATATAGCAATAATTTCTCATTCTAGAGACTTGACTCCCGATGTATACACTGCTGGACCAATTGGTATTAATGCAATTGGTACAATCCCTTAATGGGATGGTCCGGGCTGAAAATATTTATATCTCAATAAAATAGAGTAAATTTCGCAAAGCAAAATGCTGAAAATGTCATCAAAATCGGATAACAAATAATTTTCGAAGTGAAACCTATCATTGGAGAAAAAGAACTTCCAAATAAGATAATGTACATCTACAACATCTTTAAATTCCTGAATGGGATAGGCCTACTCAATTGAAAGGCTGCAAAAAACATCACTCGTGATCGCTATATACCCTGCATGTACAGCATAATCAGTGGAAATCAGTGGTCTGCACAAGTATAATTGTATAGAGAGACAAGAGCGTTGAGTCAAATTATTTTAAACAGCTATAGAGGCGTCGGGCCTTTGGCCCTGGGGGTGATCGCCCCATACGTTTCAATATCCCCCTAGCTCCCAAATAAATTTGACAACTCGATCAGAAAGCACTACAAACCATTAAACTTGACATAAAAATACTATACGTGTTTGGGGCGTAAAATTGTAATTTTGCGAAAAGTTTATATTTTTTTTCACCCCCCCCCTCCGAAATGTGGATCGACACTTCTAACTCTAAACTAAACTTATAAGTCTTAAGGTTTTAAATGATTTTAGCCTCGGTCGTTTTTTTTTTACAATAAAAAACATATCCTGAATTAGTAAAAGTGTGCATTCTTTTTACACCTTTTCACTCCAAAAAAAAAATACGCATTCACTCTTGAAAGATAGAAATATCATTCCATCAGGACTTGTCCAGTGGTACCTTATCTCACTCTGAGACTGAGATGGACCAGATTAGCTCCTTTGCATTTAGAGAGTAGGGGGAGGTTAATATAGGCCTACTATTCACTATAGAACGCTGTTTAAAACTTTAAGCACGTTGTTTAAGCCCGTCACTCTAACAACTACTGTTTAAACTTTTTAAACAACTGTTTTAACTTTTAAGCAACTTTTTAAACAAGTTATTTAAAAGGTTTAAACAATTACAAAAAAAGTTTAAACAATAGTTCAATGTTGGGTAAATAGGCCCGTATAGCCAGGATTTTTTTTGCGGTGGGGTTCCGAATCATAAAAAGTGGACCTTTCTAGTTTATGATCAGGCCCTTTATGCGGATCCGTTAGTTGCGGATCCAGCTTTCCCCAATATATTTTATACAGTGCGTATATAAAAAAAAAACGGGACAGATTTGAAAAGTCTATAAATTTTTTTTTTCCAAATTATGATGTCTATATTTTAGTGCAATATAGGTGCTCTGAAGTCTCATCTTTCAAATGCTGTTAAAAATATTAGTTTCGTTCATGCTTGTGCAAACACGGAATGTTTTTGTCTGGGGCTAAAAAGGAGGCTTGCGCCAAAATGGCATAAAAATTAATGATAAATATGATGATCGCACTTCTTGCTAATCAGCAGACTTCCTCTGAACCTTTTCATTATCTTTGCCATAATTTTCGAATTATGCGGTCAAAATTCATTTTCAAATCTGTTTATTTGCTTAAGTTGTTCTCTTGCTGTTACTCTTTAATATGTTCTCTTTTAGTTTTGAATATTCCTTCTTTGAGCAAAAACAAACATTTTTCAACCGAAGTATGGGCATGATGGGAGAGCGTGTATTTTTTTCAAATCCTTTCATTGTGTGCTACAAAGGTTATGGTGCCTTTGAACAGTGGCATGCAGATGGGTGGGGCTCGGGGTGCCCCCCCCCCCTTCAAAAAAAATAAAAATGTGGAAAGAAAATAAAAGGAAAGATAGGAAGTGAAATATGATTTATTTTCTGAATATTATGTCAAAATCTATCACAAAATTTGATATTTTAATAAAAAAGTGGAAATTTCTGCTTGCTCGCTTCGATCTCTCACAACTTTTTAAAACATTTTATCCGATCTGCCATATCTAGCTCCTTCCAAATCGACTCAATACACCATTGCCATTGAAAGCCCATGAATCTTTTTCCGTTTGTCCTGTCAAGCACATAATTAAACTTGGTGAAGGGCTCAATAACCCCTTGAAAATATAGGATTCATGTTTTAAAGGTACCATAACACAATTCGTTTCACATAAAAAAAAGATTTGAATAATTACAAGTTTTCCAATTAATAATGCAAAGCTTCTTGCTTCAGTTGACAAAAGTCTTCTTTTCTTACTTATGAAGGAAAATTCAAAGGCAAAAGAAGTTTAAATGAAAAAACAAAACAATTCAAGCAAATAAATAAATTTGACAGCATAATTCGAAAACCGTGGCAAAGATAAAAAAAGGAAGTCTGCTGATTAGCAAAAAGTCTGATCATCAAATATTTCATTTCTGCTATTTTGGCGCAAGCCTCCTTTAGAACTCCGGATAAAAAACGTACCGTGTTCGCTCAAGCATGAACAAAATTTATATTTTTAAATGACATTTCAAAGATAAGATTTAAGAGCATCTATTAACATCAAAATATAGATGTCATAATTTGAAAAAAAAAATTATAGTCTTTTCAAAACTGTCCCGTTTCTTTTATACGCACTGTTTAAGGGATCGAGGCGGAAAAACATTTTATCCACACTTTTTCCGATCGGCAGCTGAAAACTAACTAAAGGCTGAAATTTTAAGTACATCTTAACTTTTTTTAACGAACAATATAAGGTATCCCAAAAAGCATAAATAACAAATATTGGAAGTGCGAAGCGCGAGCCAAATTTTTTATAATGACCTAACGAAAGGGACCTGTCAAGGACTGTTTGCAGTTTTACATTCTGACCTGAAAAGTTGTCATTCTATTTATGCACTTTTTGTAGCCATGATCAGGATGGGTAGGCCTATCTAACTAACAACTGATGAGAGCGCGAAGCGCGAGGTGAAATTTTTGATATTCAAATCTGAAAACTGTATTTTAAGCACGTCTATAAATAAAGAACAAGTTTTTCTCAAATCATTGCGAGTGTGAGGTATGAAATAGTTGACATTGTTTTATACATGGTGAGCGCTGTATAGAGTCTAGAGAAATTATAAAGAAGATATTGATGTTACTAAATGAGAGTGCGAAGCGTGAGGGGATTTTTGATTTGGGGGGAACGATTTAGACCTAAAAACGGGACACTATATATCAGCACCTTTTGTAATCATGTATAGGAAGAGCTAGCATCTATAACTAAACAATGCGAATGCAAAACGCTAAAATGTTTGATACAGGCCTAAATCATTCTCTCAGGCGTTTCTTAATTTCTCTTCCTCATTATTTCCCTCCTCCTCCTCCTCCTCCTTCTTCTTCCTTTAATCTGAAGTTCCCCTATAGTCTTATAAGTCCTTCTTCTTCTTCTTTTTCTTCCTTAATTCTTCTTCTTCTTCTTCTTCTAGTCTTATAAGTTCTTCTCTTGGTTTTTTTTCTTATTATTATTATTATCATTATTAAAAAGCGAATAAAATAAAATTTGGGGGCATTAGCACCGTACTCAGCTATATAGCTAATTGCTATCATACTCATAGAGATAGTGGACTACACTGAAGTAATATCACAGTAAAATATTTCTATCCTTGCTATACAGTTTTTACATCGCGCGCCCACGACGAGCTCACGCTGGTGTTATAGCCGAATTGACCCGGGCAGTCGATTGGTACAGGCAGAACTAATCGGCGGCTCTTTTATCCGCCGATTTGTTCCGGAAATTGTTGGATGGTGCGATAGCCGATTTGTTCCGAACAAGCGATCAGTTTCGATCCGCCGTTAACACCCCTATAGGAAAATGTGATATTCTAGTCATCATTTTCAACCAATAATATTGGCTCCTTCAAATCAACATCACCAATAGAACGGCACATTGCCGATTTGAGAATCTTACTGAATTTATGAATAGACCAGTTCGGAGTTACCTCATGGGCAATTTTGGTCAAACGACCTTTCATTAATTATTTCATTATGATAGGCAGATTTCAAAGCATAAATAGGGAAAGTGGAAGGAAAGCGGGAAAAAAGAAGGAAAGAAGAACAATATCCTGAAATACTAATTAGCATGATAAGCATGGGGGGAATCCACGGAAATATTTCCGTGGGGAATCAACGACACGGGCAAGAATGGCGATAAGAGAAGGAGGCAAAAAGGAAAAGGAAATGAAGGTAGAGTCAAAAGATAATTTGGAAAATCAGAATAATAAGCGACAAGAAAACAATAGAAGAATTTTTTATTGAATAACACGACCAGGCTGCCGAGGATTGAAAAATTTAAAGAACGGGAAGAAAGATGGATGGCGTAATTGTGTATGTATAGTCTATATCATAAACTTGGTATTTTTGCAATAATGGTCGCAATCAGAAAAAAATCCCTAGCCAAGTGTTAGTTATATCCCCCTATATTGTGTCCTAACCTATAAGTAAAGCTTTACGCTGGCTAGATTTATCGCGAAAAGCCTCTTAATGTATACTTTGGCTAAATTTCCAAAACTGCTATCACATAATGAGTATTTCATTACAAAATAATTTCAAAAGGCCAATTTTTTCTGGCTCTCTTCGGTCGCTCGCGACTTTTTACAAATGTTACCACATTGCTATTATGTTGTGTTGCCTCAAATTATTTCGTTTTTTTTATCCGCAACTGCGTTAAAGTTATGTGTTGTTGTGCATACGGTATACCCGCGATTGGATAAAAAATGGCCATCTGCAATGTTTTAAAAATATTACGAAGTTCCGGGAGCTCCGCCCCGAAACAGTGGCGGCACCAATGGGGGGGGGGGGCACAGGGGGCATTTGCCCCCCCGTGAGTTGGCCTCCCACTTGCCCCTCCCCATAAATTTTAAAAACTAAAAACTATAAAACTAAAATAATGTCATAAGCATCCTACTAAAGCTGTAAAGTGATCCAAAACCGCATTTTCGTTCTTTTAATTTTGAAAATGTGCTTATCCATTCACTGTATAGCTCCCAACAATATTTCGTCACTAAAACTTTAACATTTCGCTACCGCTACGCGCTCGCAGTAATTGTTGCCTGAGATAAGTAAATTATCTGTTCACATGAGGCTTAAAAATCCAGTGTCCGCCACCCCAAGTCAATAGGGCCTATGCTTTTCGCGATTAGAGTTTTCATTATTGGTTTTAGCGAGATACACATCCTGCGTATTAGTAATTTTTATAATTTTCTGCTCGCGCTAGCATCAATTGTTTAGTTAGATAACCATCCAGTTCATGATTACGAAAAGTGCGGCTTAGAACGTCCAGTTATCATCACAGGATATCCAAAATTTTCAGCTCGCGCTTCGCGCTGATTGATTGATTGATTGATTGATTGATTTTATTCGTCAAGAATATCACAGGAGATTACAATAAAATTGAAGAATACCTTGACAGGATAGCCCATGAAAGCCGAAAGGCTTATTTCCAATGGGGTCCTATAGTTAGTATAAAACATTAACATATTGTAACAAAAAGTATAAACTACGACAAGTACTGGAATATGGTTTTAAAACAATAATAATGAAATACATACATACATATCCATCAGTCAAATAATATGCAAACATCTGAAGCAAACAACAATCCTCCTAATATATGAAACAAGATTATATTTCAACATACCCTACATTATCTACAATACTAGAAACTAACTGTACAAAATGTTTGGTTTTTACTGGTTATATTGCTCTCGGGTAGCTTCCAGTTTTAGGTGCTTCTTTAATGCTCGCATTATATATTTGGTGAGATATCATTTTCATGACCCAATGCAAAAGTCCTATACTATAATAGTTCCCTTTTCAAGTCAGTGGGGCCTATTTAAAAAATAGCTTTGTGAAATAGGCGAAAAAGTATTGCCCCCCAAATGTTCTTTTGCCCCCCCCCGGCCCCTAAATTAGAAATCATGATGCCGCCATTACCCCGATCCGCATGCACCAAAAGTTCTAACTTACAACCGAGAACAACGTACAAAGAAAAGAGGACAGAAAAGGAACATCACGTCAATAATTATACTTATAAATAATTATACTTACTACCTTCGAAAATTTTGACAAATGTGGAATCAAACGGCGGCTCTCCTTTCGTATCGGCCAAAATTTGAATCAGTCTTTAGGATTTGGCCAGGAATTTGGCAGGCCCGATCGACTAGCCGTTTGGTACTAGCGCAGAGCTTCCACTTTTCAATACAAAATCGAGTCCTTGAATTTATTCTGAAAGTTCCTGGAATTTCACAAAATATCCCTGAATTTTACAGATGTTGTCCAGTCTCCCATAAAATGTTAAACTTCTCTTCTATACACAAAAAAGATGACGCATAGGGCCCAGTGCCGTACCGTATTCTTATGAGCCAACAAATTTTGAGGGGGCAAAACTGAGCCGAAATATGCATGGCGTACCGTACGTATCAGGCAAAAAAATTGCGAGCGAGCAAAAAATTTGTCATTACAAAGATCCAATTTTAGATAGATTTTGACATAATATTCAGAAAAATGATATGATTCCTGGAAAAGACAACTTCCCGGAAAGCTTCCCTGAATTTCCTGGATTTCGGGAAGAGTGGAAATAAGCACTGTACTGGTGGGAACAATTGATCAGCTAGCCATTTTGGAGCGCACAGCTCCGGACTATTCGGCGACCACACCGGCCGCACGCACTCGACATCGCGCGTACTATCGTTACCAAAGATCGTTACCCTGGTTTGGAGTAAACTGAAGTCTGAATTATTTTTCTGCGTATGCCTACAAATACTTTCAGCTCGTTTTAACTCTTCTCTTTGTCTCTTCAGATTGCTGATAAAACTACAGTACCGTTGCTGAACTGAATAATGGTAAATATGACTCATAATATACGGTACCGTACCGTACGGGTACTTGGCTGCAACTTCTTTTTGCCCAGTTTTCAGTTGCCGCGATGGGATTGCACCGCCCCCCTGCCAGCACCCTGCCCTGAGCTTCGGCCGCTAGTGCGAGCCGCCTTCGCTTGCGAATTAAGGCTTTGCTGCGGCAGCGTCATACTCATATTCATAACCACCCATGGGTGCATTTAATACTGCCGCCATGTACTGGAAAATTGAAGGCACGGCGCATGCAAAATTGTAACAAACTCCTGCTAATTTCACACAAAAATTGGAAAACTAAGTAGGATGGGGGATCGGGTGTCCGGACACTTTATATTAGGGTGTCTGGAGAAAAAAATTATTTTTCTTATTTCAAGAAAATATCACATTTTCTTTGTGAATTTGAAGAGAAATTACCTTCAGACTGACAGAAATGTAAAAATTTTGAAAAAAATCCAATTATTGGCTGCAAAAAAGAAGAATGAAATTAGGTAAATTTTCAGCATTTCTCTGCCATAGACTGTGTAGTTAAGAAATGGACACACACAAATCCAAATATTTAGCTTCCGAGAGCTGTTATAAATTTATTATTAATGCCAAAAACTTGTCCATAAAGAGTCCAATAGGATTTTTTATGCTCTATCTGATGGTATGATTTTCATAAAGATTTGGAAACCAGATCACAATGAAAAATTGCGACAAAGTGAAAAAAATTGTGCAAAACAGAAATTTCATTTTCCCATAGAAAACGCATGGAGAAATGGCAATCTCAACACACACAAAAATAAGGGTTTGCAATTTATCTCTAAATCCTTATTTAAAATGATCATATAAACTTGTCCTTACTGTCAAAAGATGCCCCTGAATTTTCTCTTTCCATACATGCCAAACACAAGTTAATAATCAATTCAGATCACATTTTTCTAGTAGCCTGAACTTCCCTGAAAAAATGTGCCATATTTTCCCCTAAATTAGCCTGTTTTATGCTGACACTTTTCAGTGTGGCTTCAGACACCCTATTTATATTTTTGAAGCCTTCTTTTTTGTCTTAAGATTACACTAAAAATATTAATTCAATAGTTGTAATCATCTTCTATTTTGTTCTCTATAATATTTTCTAAAATTTTGTACTAAAATTTGATGAAACTTCGCTTGTAATTTTTTCCAAATGACTTTCTAAAATTGATCGTCCGGACACACAACCTGTCCGGACACACAACAACTGGGTATACCGGTAGGCCTAGGCCTACTTCTAAGAAACTTACCGAACGATGTGAAGTCATAATGAATGTCCCTCAAAGTCAAATAGCATCATTTAAGGACGTTCCGGTTCCACAGTTATTATGTTTGTGCGCATCATGATCTGCGCATATTTTACACTCTGCGCGCTGACGTCACAATGGATGAACTGGTGATTATCAGCTGTAGGAATTGTGAGCTGATTTTTCTCCTTAGCACTACTGCAGATCCGATGTGTTATTTTATGAAGCTAATATAAGTAATAAACTGCAATTCCTCCATGTACCATTTTTTCTATTCTACAATTTAAAAATATTTTCTTTGTAGTGCTGCAAAGTGTGATGAATATGACCCCGAGTTTGAATAATGGAAAAGAAGTTCGGAATTTTTCCTCACATAGATACAAAGCTTTAGGCGCCTTTTCGGGTGTTTTAAGAAGCAAATTTGCTCTAATAAGAGTGCTGATAGTTTGAAAACCAGCACATGAACCCATATATTTTAATGTTTGCACCTCTATAGGTATACCTTCCTTTACATTTTTTTACAACTTTGCAAAGTTTGGTGTAAATGACATGGGTTTTGAATAAAGTGCATGCAGCATTTCTTTTACTTCTCAAGTTTGTTATTGAAATTTGAAATTTTTGAGGTTGAGTATCAATCCCGCAATTTCTAAGAACTGAGAGTGTTGTTAGACTTAAATGAGCAAACAATTGACAACAATATAAATAGATTATCCATCTTACGGATACAATTATTAATCACATTGCAAAATTCGATGAAATTTTCATGAATTTTGACTGAGTAATAGAGCTTTAAATTCATTGTTGTGACCTCGTGAGGTCCAAAAATGCCAAATTCTTTTGAATGCGCAATTCTTAAGAACATCATCCATGTTGGGTTAAATTTGAAGCTCTATAGCAGAAAATCAAGCACATGGACCCATGTTAATTTTTAAATATTTAGGTGCTAAGGTATCTATGTGCAAAGTATGATGAAAATGACATGGATTTTCAATGTTTGGGAGCAAGACTACGGAACCATTTGCATTTTAGACGGTATTAACAGACTTTTGCTTGTTTTCGGTGCATTTTGGGCTGTTTCAATGCAACTCGAAATACTTCAGACACTGATAATTTGAAAAGGAGCACATTGACCCCATAGTCTAAATGTCTTAACTTCTTCAGAATATATTCCTCTACAAATCTAGAGAGTATGATGAAAATGACATGGATTTTGAATGTTTGGGAGCAGGACTAAGGAACCATTTGTATTGTAGACATTTTAGACGGTATTAGACTGTTGCCCGTTTTAGGCGCATTATAGACTGTTTCAAGCCGACTCGCAACACTTTAGACACTGATAGTTTAAAAACGAGCACATGGACCCCATGTTTTTGATATTTTAACGTCATCAGAATATATTCCTCTGCAAATCTAGAGATTATGATGAAAATGACATGGATTTTTAATGCTAGTGAGCAAAACTACGAAACCATTCGCATTTTAGACGGTATTAGACTTCTGCACGTTTTCGGCGCATTTAAGGTGGATTTCAATATTTTCAAGCCAACTCGCAACATTTTGGACACTGATAGATTAAAAACGAGCACATGGACCCCATATTTTTAATATTTTAATGCCTTTATAATATATTCCTCTACAAATCTAGAGAGTATGATAAAAATGACATGGATTTTTAATGTTAGGGAGCAAAATATGGAACCATTTGCATTTTAGAGGGTATTAAGAGACATTTGCATGTTTTGGGCGCATTTTCTGTGATTTTCATGCCAACTCGCATCACTTTGGACACTTATAGTTAAAAAACAAGCACATGAACCCCCAATTTTTAACTTCCCTACACCTTGGATATGCATTCCTCTACAATTTAGCCGAATTTGATGAAAATGACATGGATTTTGAAAAAAGTGCAGCTTACAAAATACTATTTTAATTTTTGAGTAGATTCACGTCTTTGAAGATTTGGTTTTTTACCTGAGTTTTTGCACCATTCTTGCCAAATGAGGGCGCTGCTGACTCAAAATAGATATAGTTTTACCAATTAAAGACTTTTTCTTACTTTGGTATACACTTTGTTATATATCTTGAAAATTTGATGAAGTTTGATGCGGTATCCACTGAGTAAAGATGATTTAAACTCATTTGGTGAATTTGTGAGGTCTAAGAGAGGCATAATTCTCTTGATTGCGCAAGATTGCATATCATTCAAATACGGCGACTTTGAAGACCCATAGAAAAAAAAATAAGCACATGAACCTCTATAATTTTTTGCACTTTCATAATGCATAGATACCAAAGTAATTCTCTGCAAAATTTGGTGAAAATGACATGGACTTCATTTTAACTGTGGAACGTACTTAAGCAATGATTTTTCTCCATGTTGACAAAATACGGACCCTCCGGAGGGGGGGGGGGGGCACTCAGTATATAATGCATAGTGGGTATGTGCCGCGGTGGGGACCCCCATTTTTACACTCAAATTTCCGTTCCATGGCATAGCATTTTTGTCTTATTGAGAAAAAGAACAAAGAAAGCCGCTCCAAAGCATAGCATTTTCTTCTTATCGAGAAAAAAGAAGAAAGAAATCTGCTCCAAAAGCTTCGCATATTTTCTGTTAGGCCGTTCCGGCTGCATTGATCTGCTACAGTGAGCCGCAATTTTGATGAAAAGCGGCCGCAGAGCGCTGTCCGACCATCGCCTCTGTGCTAGCGCACCCGGCGCTCGTGCCGCCGGGCTAGCTGCATGCACTTTCCATAGCCATAGGGATGCATACGCACTCACGCAGGCGACCCGTTCCAAGGACCCCCGTTTTCACAAACATTTGTAGTCTCTTAATTCTTTCTCACTTATTTATTAGTATTTCGGGATGATTTTAATTTTCTCACATTATGTTTTCCTTTCCTTTCTTTTCACTCTTTCCTCGCGTTTGACTTTCTTATATCTATATTCTTTCTTTCCCTTCATCTACTTTTCTCTTTTACCCTTTCCATTTTCCTTTCTTGCCCCCCCCCTCTTTTTCTTCTCATTCTTTCCCTTTCTCTCTTCTCTTCCCCTTTTCCATATGCAAAACTATGTACACTACAGCAGGGTGCGACATAAGCACTTGCCCGATTGCCCGGGGCAAGTAAAAGTTAGAGTCGGGCAAGTGTTTTGAAGCAAAGACAAAAACTGCTTGCCCGAATCGGGCAAGCAAAATTCTCATATGGAAATTATATTTTAGAAAGATTCCCCATATTTCACCATCAAAATAAAGAAACGAAAAAGAGTTCAAAGAAAAACAATATCATTAATTTCTTCTTTCAAAAAAGTTTATAATTCGAATTGCAAAATTTGCGCCATTTTCTGCAATAAACACACAGCTCAGAGACGTACACACACACACAGAATCAATGGCAGTCTAGCATACCTAGCGCCTAGTCCATGCAGCCGATGCATGTTGTTAAGTTTCTACGGAGTACGGTGCTGCACGAACGAAGTTTGCTCTGGAAGAAATCTCCCACAGAACTGTCAAAATTCACATTTCTTACCAATGAAAATTCTTGTAATGTCCATATTTCCTAAAAATTGGGTTAGCTCTGTCATTTGTAAGCAGTAAAAGGAGAATTTTTTCACTTCTGTTATGCTTCAAAAAGATCGGGTTTCGAATGATCGTCTGTATCGCACACACTGAAATACATTGTTTGACAGTCCCACATATGCATTTGTGTGTATGTTGATAAACTTGGTTTCTTTCATAACTATTTTTTTTTGCCAAGGAAATTGATAAATTTTCTTCTTTATCTATGACTGGATAGTTTGAGCTTTCTTCCTCTCTATTTTCTTTCTTTCTGCTTATCTTTTCTTCTTTTGAATCTCTCTTAATATCTTTAAATTTCCTTCCTTCTTTTGTTCATTTTTTCTGTTACTATAGCTGTCTTTCTTTTTGTCATTCTTTTCTTTCTATCTTTTTTTCTTTCTTCCTTCCATCCAATCTTTGTTTACCTCTTTATTTAATCCTTCCTTCTTTTTCCCCTTCTTTTCATTCTTTCTTACTGTCTTCCTTCCGTCCGTCCATTCTTTACCTTTTCGTCCTGTCTTTTTTTCTTCCTTACTTTCTTCATCCCTTTTATTCTTTCTTTCTTTTCTTTCTTTATTTCTTTCCTTCATTCCTTCCTTTCTTTTTGTCTTTCATTCTTTCTTTCTCCTTCCTTTCTTTCCTTCTTTCTGTTTTTCTTTATTTCTGTCTTTCGTTCTTTTGATCTTTCTTTTTTCCATCCATCTTTTCTTTTCTTCCTTATTTTTTCTTTCTGCCTTCCTTTATCTCTTTCCTTCATTTCTTTCTGTCTTTCGTTGTATCTTTCTTTTCTTTCTTTCCTTCCTTCCATCTACCCTTATACCTTTTCTTTCTTCCTATCTTCCTTCTTTCCTTTCTCTCATTTTCTTTCTTTCTCTTTTCCTTCCTTCCATCAATCCTTTTACCTTTTCTTTTTCTCTTTTCTTTCTTCCTTTCTACCTTTTTTCTTTCTTTTTCTTTTCTTATTCGTTCCTTTCTTTCCTTCCTTTCTCTTCCCCTCAGTTTTTTTTCTTTCCTTCTTTCTTTCTGATTTTCTTTTTTTTTTCTTTTGATCTTTTTTTTTTTCTCCATCCATCCTTTCTTTTCTTTCTTATTTTTTCTTCCATCCATCCTTTCTTTTCTTTCTTATTTTTTCTTTCTGCTTTCCTTCATCTCTTTCCTTCATTTCTTTCTGTCTTTCGTCGTATCTTTCTTTTCTTTTTTCCTTCCTTCCATCTATCCTTATACCTTTTCTTTCTTCCTTTCCTTTCTCTCGTTTTCTTTCTTTCCCTTTTCCTTCCTTTCTGTTTACCTTTTTTCTTTCCTATTTTCCTTTCTTTCCTTCCTTTCTCTTCCTCTCATTTTTCCCTATTTTTTCTTTCTTTCTGTTTTCTTTCCATCCTCCTCTCCCTTCTTTCTTCCTTTCTTTCTTTCTTTCTTTCTTTCTTTCTTTCTTTCTTTCTTTCTTTCTTTCTTTCTTTCTTTCTTTCTTTCTTTCTTTCTTTCTTTCTTTCCATCTTTCTCTTCCCCGCAGCCATTCTCTCTCTCTCTTTCTTTATTTCTTTTTTTTTTCTTTCTTCCTTCCTTTATTTCTCCGTCCTTTCTGTCTTTCTTCTTACTTTTTTTCTTTCATTCTCTCCCCCTCTCTTATTTTTTTTTTCTCTGGTTATTTTCAGTGATTTCCCCTTTTTTATTGTGTGTCCTAGTCCCCTCCAAAATATATGGAAAATATATGAGATTAGGAAATTAATTAAAGAGCATATTTACCATTTATTTTGGTCATGATTTTCAAGATAAAAATCATCAAAAAAAAAGAAATACAACTACAAGGTACATCAGTAGTCATGTTGAAAATTGTATTTTAAAGCCGTCAATGGTATGGTATGTAAAACTATAAGGCTATAACTTGTTTTGAAGTAATAAAACTTTGTTTTGAAGGATTTTTTCGGGCAAGTGAAATCTATATTCGGGCAAGTATTTTCGAACTATTTGAAAATTTACTTGCCCGACTGGGCAAGTGCTTCAAAAAAATTATGTAGCACCCTGACTACAGTATATGTAATGGAATGCACCATTATATCTTTCTGAACTTGTGATAAGACCAAGACATGTTCACACATACTGAATCAGAAAATCAGTGGTACCGCTTGCATGCACTCTGCTGGAAAAGAAACATTCTGTCACGGTGCTGCCATTCTCTGGAACCAGATGGGTAGTGGTACCCGTAGTGCATTTACAAGTTATCCTTTGCTACGTCCTAATGTAGAGCCAGAAACCACTCCAATGAAACAACAATCCCCTCTTCAGCTGTTTCCATGGAGTGGCAGCAAGACAAGCAAAATATTAAGAGAAGATTGTGATTTATAAAATCAAATCAATCAGATGATGGAAAATAATTACATCTTCTATGTAGCTAATGTGAAATATCCTAAATACAACTTATTTGCAACTTTGAAAATTGTATAAAAAATTGTAAAACTGTTTTTGTTTGTCTGATTTTGTTTGAACTCGCACCAACACGCTACATTTTTTGGAATAATTTTCCAGTTTGGTTTCCGCTTTAATAAATACCACCTTTCTTTGATTTGTAGGCAGGGGAACTCGGATTGAATGATCACCACTACACGACTATCGTGAACTTCATGCGTTTTGCTAGCTACAAACGGACTCAGAACTTGCGTAGCGTGGAACGCTGCTTTGAAGATCTGAAAGATAGTAGGTGGGTATAGCTTGTTTTTTATGAATATCAATAGTTTTTGATAAGGGAAAAGTAGAGACTAAATGGCCTAACTGATTTTTTGAAATTATGTCTCTGAATTGATGTGTTCTGAGAAGTTCAATTTTTCTTGTTTGAAGACTTTAATTTTTTGTATCAAGCGTAAGAAAAAGAATATATAGCAACATCATTCAGCCAGGTTTTTTGTTAACCAGTGCTCACAACCCTTCTCATTAAACCATCCTCTTTTGAACTTTGATGACTACTCTGTTCAATATACATGTATGGCCTGAACCCGTGCAGGCTAATTGAAGACACTTTCACTCTGGATGAAGTTAGAGACATGCTGGATGGATTAGAGGCAGTGGTACATAGTGAAATGGAATTGGAACTCATTAATACCTCTCACACCAACGTATTACTCCTGAGACAACTATTTCAGCAAGCTGAAAAATGGCACCTGAAACTACAAGCAGACATCTCGGAGCTCGAGAACAGGTGAGATATATGAAAAAGCAGAGGAAGTTATATAATGGGCTTATTGAATGTTGATTTCAGCATGAATTGTGAATCAATTTTGAATTGAAATTTAGCTTGAATTACCAACTAAATTTGATCTGAATTACATGTACATTGGAATAATCATATGAATTAGATTTGAGATTAATTATGATGTGAATTTAATCATTGTTTTAAATACTTGCATTTCAGTCTACACTCGGTACTATCACATTTCTGCATGATATTAACAAAATCTATAAGTTTTTAGCTACTGCATTTTTAGAATTCTGTTTCATATACATCAATTGTTCAATGAAGAAAATTACATTTGAATTTTGTGTGCATTTGGGCTTTTCATTCTGACACTGTAAAAGGATAGCAAAGATTGAGTTACAAGAAGCTCAAAGATTGAACAATGTTTCTCTATTTGTGAATATCACATTCTGAATGCACCAGGCTCTGCATTCTTTGTAAAAACACCTATCTAGCAGTGTTGTAGTCAAGGCTCAAACCTCCAAGGCCAAGGCTTCAATACCAAAGGCCAAGGCCTGGAAACCCAAGGCCAAGGCCTGAAAACCTCAAGGCCAAGGCATTTCAAACTTACGATATACAGAACAATGAGCTAACAATGCTTAGGTGGCAGACATCACACATGGCAAAATGTATGTGAGCGAAGCGAGGGGACTGAGCGAGAAAAAAATTCACCTTTGTACATTTAAAACAAAAATAATTTCATGATAGATTTAGACATAATTGATATAGTTACCTTTGTACACTTAATTTTTCTAGGCGATATACATTGCAATAATTTTTATTACCACGGTCATCCGATCCTGGCATTCTCAAGGTATGTTTTTCTCCACTCCCTGGGACAGGGGCGGCAGAACCTATTTTTATTATTGGGGGGGGGTCAAAGCAAAAAAGGCACTTATATATCAAGTTGGGCATTTTGGTGCAAACAGATACATGTATTTTCAAAATGAGATCATGAACTGCGTGAAGTAGTTGTGTGCTTTGTAGAAATTAAGTTGAGCAAAGCCTTTTTAAAGTGATTTCTAATTGATAAGATAGATATTTTGATTTAGGTTTTACTTCTCAGCAAGAAAGCGTAGCGAGCAAGCGGTTTTGAAAAAAAAAATCAATTCTCAAGTTGGAAAACTCGATTTTTGGTCAGTTATGGGGCTAATCACTGTTAAACTTGTGTGATGTTGCCAGCACGAACCACCAGCTCAAACTTCTGGACATGTGTAATAAGACATGAAAATTGAATATTCTGAGCTGTTTTTGTAATCATGAAAAAGATGTGTATCTTAAGAACTAAAAAATAACTTTGCGCTCGCTGAAATTATTCATATAACTGACCAGTAAAGGAAGCAGTTAAGGACTGCATTTTAAATAGGATACATAACTTACCAATCAAAATAATGCGAGCGCAAAGCACGAGCTCAAAAATTTGTGATATTCCAATCTGAAAACTGGACATTCTAAAGAAGCATTTTTTTTTTGTAAAAGGGAATAAAATGAGTACAATAATTGATGCGAGTGCAGAAAACGAGCCAAAAATTTGGAATGATTTGTAATATTCCAACCAAAAAACAACATTCTATACATTTTTTTAACCATTTTTATTTATTTATTTATTTATTTCAATATATTTAACCAGGGTAGCCCACTCAGCAATAAACTGGTCTCCCATGGGGTCCTGGAATACGTGATAAAAACAAGTATAAAAACATTTAAATACATATGAAATATACACAGAAATATTCTAAATAACTTAACTCATATCATAACAGAAATCAGGGTAGCAAGCAGGGCATATTTCATTTGGAAAACAAATTCCTACAGGGATTTTTTTTTGGGGGGGAGACAAGAGAGCACAAAGCGCAAGCTGATATTTTCAAATGATTACCTGAAAATGAGTCATTTTTAGGACTCTTGTCAGTTTTCATATTTTTCCTGCTTACAACTACTTTTAAATTTCAATTCTCATTTCTTGTATCGTCTACACTTATTTTACCTCAAAAACCAGAATAAAGAATACTAACAAAATAAAGTTATATTCAAAAGGATATAAAATAAACAGGGCGCACCCCATACCCTTAGTTTGGGGAGGATAAATCTTAATTATTTCTTTAAACAGTAAATTATTAGTTATTAATAATTACTGATAATATTAATAATTATTAATTATTATTATTTTTATTAATTATTATTTCTTGAAACCATATTGACACAAAAACAAATACGTTGTTTATTTCCTTGAAAACTGTAGAGAAATTTACTGTTGAACCATATGGTTAAAATGAAGTAAACTTTGTTTTGTCAATCTGAGACACTAGACCCAAAACAAAATGTATACAATTTAGAGAGTTAGAGAAGAAGAAGAAGTTCCACCACCAAGAATAAACTTAGAAAAGGGGGAAAAAGGAAAAGAAAAGGTGGAGTAAATGTGATATTATTTTCTGAACATAATTGTCACAATCTATCACAAAATTAGCTTTTCTTATAGCAAGAGGGTGAAAAATTTTGTTCACTCGCTCGCTTCAATCGCTTTCAACTTTTTTTGGCAGAAATTTTGCTCTATATGCCATGCTTGGCCCCTCAAAGTTTTTGGATCATCATACCATTGACAATAGCATAGCCCATTTGGATATGACAACTTGAAGACTGTGTTCAAGTTTACAAAATCTTTTCAGAATATCATTAAGACTTAAAACATTCTTGTTGGCCAAAGAAAATATTACAAGGAAAATCCTAATGGAATAGAAATCAACCTTGTTATTGTTCTTTAGAGTTAGCTATGTTTAAAGTATGAAAATTGTTGTCAAAATTGCCGTCAGATCTGTCACAATTATTCCTGTCATCAAAGCACTATAAATCTTGATCATAATCATTATTACTGTCATTATCATCATTAGTCGTGATTACAACACATTACCAATAAATTATGTTATTTTTCATCACTGCTGTTTTCTTTGTTAAATATGTGATGATAATTCTTGATAATGGTGATTTAATAATTACAATTGATGACACTGCTAGTACACTTACTACTGCTGCTGCTACTGTTACTGGTGACTGGTAGTATTGACCATTAGTGTCATTACATATACAGAACGATTGAAACATTTATAATTACTTATTTAAAACAAATGAATATACAAACTACAAAATGCCTTGAAAAAGCCTTGAAAATGCCTTGAAATTTCAAGGCTCAAATTCCTCAAGGCCAAGGCCCTCTCAAGGCCAAGGCTTGAATGTTCAAGGCCAAGGCTTTGAAAAAGTAGGCCTTAAGGCCAAGGCCGAGCATCAAGGCACTACAACACTGCTATCTAGGTTGATGTTTGATATCAATGTTACTCGACTGTAGCCAACAAAATAGTCTGAAAATTCATTTTGAACTACAGTTCCATGAGAGTAGGGAAGGAAGAAATGAAAGTAAGGCTTTCATGAACTAGATGGCAGGTTTCGAATCCCACTGGTTCCAATTTTTTCTGACTGATGATCGAGCATAGTGATCTTAAATAAATAGGAGTAATGCCGAAAATTTGTAAATAAATCATGTACATTCAAGTTATTTTGGTTTCAATAGGACTGGGCCCAGTTTCATAAAGCCTTTTCAAAATCACAATTTCTATAACAAGAAAGCAAATGCTGTTATGCTAATGCAAATTTTGTTTTTGAATCAGAAAATGGAACTGAAGACCAAAAAAATGATTTTTTTAAAATTAATCATGCATTCAAAATGTTTTTAACCCTAACTTACTGAGCCCTCAAATTTTTTTGCGATATATCCTCCGCGCGGTATTTTTTTACTTTGCCGCTTGCTGACTTTTTACCTTCAAGTCTTGCACAAACTTTGGACCAAATTTGTGATACCCGGGCACGCGGTTACAAAATTACTCAACATTATGTAGGGGAAGGCGGGGTAAGTTGAGCATAGGGGCAAGTTCAGCCACCACCCCAGGCCAATAATGAATGAGTCAGACATTGTGGTGGTGTCATGTATTGATGACCCATTAGATAACCTTTATCCCCACCACATTGTTTTCAACTTTTAAACAAAAAGTACTTTTTTAGAGGGAAAAATACAAATTTCAGCCAAAAAAGTTAAAAAAAAAGTGTGAAATAGATCAGTGCTTTTTACCAACACACATCTTTAAATATTATGAAGAAATACGAACAATATTGTTAGTCCAGGTATGGATTATCATTCTTGTCATAGTCTTTTACATGATGGATGCATAAGAAAAGTGTGGATGTGACAATATCGCATTAGGTTCTGACTGGGGTAATTTGAGCCAGCCAACATGTTGAGCCATGGTAATTCTTATGGTAATGTATAATAAAAAAACAAACAAACCTTAAAAAGCCATTGATATGCAGGCAGAAAGGAGCAAATTCACATGAAAGTTCTTTTACTTTTAGAGGATGTTAGTATTTATAGAGAATTAGCAAGTGAAAAGACTTTGAATAAAAATTTGACATGCTGGTTCTTCCCGCTTACATTTTGTACATAGTTTTTGTGGCTCAACTTAACCCAGAAGGTGGCACAACTTACCCCACAGATGGGGCAAGTTGAGCCATTTGACATCGTTTTTTTTTTCAAATGTGACAATGACTTTCAGTGTAGGGGTAGAAAGTTATTTATAGGTGAAACATATTTCCTAAGAATTAAATTTAAAGACAAGGTACTTATTTCTACAAGATTATTTGTCATATCAACTCTAACATGCAAAATGCAAAAAGTGTCACAACTTACCCCGCCTTCCCCTACACATGTAAGTGCATGTCAGGCCAAAATTGCACAAAAACATTAATATCATGTACAAAGTCAATACAAAATCTGTTTCATCTAAAATTGATAAATTAGTGATTATTCTCACTTTTATTGACAACAGTCATTTGATTTGATGCTATTCGTGACTGAAATAATGTCCCTGATGAATTTTGTCGAAATAAACAATAAAAATAAAAGAATAATAAAAAAAACCAAAGAAATACATAAGAATTTAAAAAAATAATAAAATACATTGAGAATTAGTTTTGGTACTGGATTTTTTTTCATTTATAGTTGTTAGGAATCCCATAAAGAATATTTTCACTCAAAAATTACCTTTTTAGGAGCTTCATTTAGTGAATTAGAGCAAAAAGTATGATTTCATTAACAAATAACATTATTACTTCATATGAAAAAAATAAATATTTTTGCAATTTACCTATGCAATGCCATAGATTATGTCATTCTCTACGTTTGTACAAATTTTCATCACGATCCGCGGCAGAGATCTTAGGTCTTAAGACTCTCGAGACTTTAAGCTTGCAAAATAGCCAAGGTAAGTCAGGGTTTACCTTGTAGGTAGGTTGTAAGTTTTAACTTGTATATGGATGTAGTAATACATGCTGTATTCACAACGGCTCATCTATGTCCACCCCATAAATAGTAAAATGAGGGTTTGATATGTAGCTTCAGATATTTTATGGTGTTGAAATTTTGGATTATTTTAGTTTGCTTTATTTCTTTTTCATTTGTAGGGAACTCATAGAGATGATAGCCAAGTTTGAGGAAAGCCATTTCTCTGGATCTTCTGTAAGTAACACACTTATTTATTGGACAAACAAGATATGTCCTTAACCTTAGATAGAGTACACTGGAATTTGATTAACTTGTACATTTGCAAGGCTTTAAACCTAGATGCCTATCTATTAGATACATGTAAATATCTGGGTAACTTTGCATGAGTCGAATCTTTTGAAACTGCAGATATCTGTTGAAATTAGGAGATATTCAACTTAGGAGAGGTATGTATCACATATTTTGCATAATCTTGTTTTAAAAAAAATTGCCTTGATTATTCAATTTATAGAAGTTTGACTTATGCAAATTTCCTGTTTAAATATCGAAAATCAGTTTATGTTTCTAATCAAGTGTCGTACATCTTGTTTCATGTTTGACAGTCATCCTCAAAGCCAACCTTTGAACTGAAGCGACTGGATCCTATGGAGGCAGGTGGTGTACAGCTTCTCCAAAATGAAATTGAGAGA